>NC_088708.1:3750000-5000000 GCF_963576615.1 Watersipora subatra | reverse complement strand
ATTTTGTTTTAAAATGCAGAGTATCTTGTATCATAGCTTGAGGCAGCAGGAAAAAAAGCTGACGATTAACTAATGTCATGTGCATTTGAATAACGCCATAAGTAGTTTTTCCTTCAGATCATCCAGGTTTTTTTTTGTAGTTGACCTCTTAAAGATACTTTGACAAAAAGTGTGGCGCAACCATAGTTCTAATGCAGCGCCTTATGGAATCATATCTGCTTGTTGGTCCACCGTAGCGCTTTGGCAGTGGTGCACCCAGGTGTCATTACACTATCGCTGTATGGAAACTTAGTAATAGCTGAGGTCTATGCAAGGCCAACACACCTTTCACTTTCGGCTAAAGCAACCCCTTCATTCTTTAAGCGCTTTGCCTTCAGCTCGCAATCCTCCAACAATAGCTTCTGTTTCTTAACCGGAACGCTATGTAACCAATCAACATTATCCTCATCAACAGAACCCTCTTCGACCTGCGCTGCCTCAGAAAATGCTTCGGGGTTTAACTTTGACTTGTTTAGTATCTTTCTCTGTTTTACCTTCCAGCCGAATGAAGTGCTTGCCATGTTGACAATGATTTGGCAGCTCGTTTCCTACAAGTAACCGGTCGACTAAAATGTTTCTAAAAACCTATGACGTTTTGTTTCCAATCTTTCTCTAAAACTGCGGATACGATTTTACGAATTATGTAAAAATAATCAAGATGTGAATATTTATTTCTAGCAATGAATGTATTGGCTATGATTATCATTGTATTATATGCTGAAGGTAGGTTTAATTAAGGAAGTTTTATATGATACTTTACCATAGAAAATCTTCATCTTATGCATGTCATAACCTCAACTATGTCATAGCAATGTAAGCTCAATGATCGCTGATACATACTTCAGCCATAAAGTTGAGAGTGGGAGAGACAGGGTATTGCAGAAATTTATAGAGACACATAGAGGCGCAGCTGCCTAACATGGAGTTCAAGAAACGACTTTTTGCTAAATTGTTATGACAGCACTTCAATATAAATATCCTGGAATAGTAAACAATTTACAACAATAAAACATGCCGAGTTCACTCCTTGTCAATACATCGTACCAAACTCCCCAGCGCCCTCATCCCTTTTTCCTAACCCTCTCCACCACCTTTCTCAAACCACAAATATTATGATTGCAAGGCACCAGAATTTGATAATGTCTACATATTGAGCCAATCAGAACGGATTACAATTGCAATCGCCGCAGTGACTGCGCAGCGAATTGTGAGCTTTACTGAACTGGTATAGCTGAAGAAGCGGAGGGCATGACCATTGAGCAAGCTGCTCGAGCGGGCACTTGCAGTCGCTTTTGAGTGACCTCTGATGTATTTAGACAGAAATAAACAGGTTTGTGTTTACTAGCGATTTATTGTAAAAAAAATCAAAAACTGGACTATCCAGTTTAAAAAAAGGAATAACACTGGCAAGGACAGGTCAGATTAATCGAGAACCAGAGGT
This sequence comes from Watersipora subatra, assembly GCF_963576615.1. Classification (NCBI taxonomy): domain Eukaryota; kingdom Metazoa; phylum Bryozoa; class Gymnolaemata; order Cheilostomatida; family Watersiporidae; genus Watersipora; species Watersipora subatra. The sequence goes on along the minus strand of NC_088708.1, from coordinate 4,998,520 downwards.
CTTGTAAATATTAAATGTATCTAAAATCTAAATATAAGTTGATAGAGAAGCTTAGAGCATACTGATTGGAGGTTAAAAACACAGCATCAGCAGAGGTGAACACCTGAGTTATGGCCTTCTGCATTTTTCAGGCTACTTAGAAAAGACATATATGTTGCCGAGCCTGTGACAGCACCAGGATCAGCAGGATTCTTTCTCTCTGTATGCACATGGAAGGCAGTTCCGGCTGCAATGTCACCCTGACCCCATGCATCAACCTCCACAACGTGCCACTTGCTCATAGCAGGGTCTGCTACCAGCCGGCCTATCACCTGCGTAAGATGACAAAATGAGATAAAAATACCAGCATTGCTAAGAGTCTGCAAGAACTAGACAGTAGGATTGACAAACCTGCTCGAGACAACCAATCAGCATGCAGAACAAATAGCTGGGTATATTTTTTCCGTTACTGGTTGACGGTTTAACGTGATTATTTATTTACATAATGCATGTAGTGTGTAGTGCATGTAGTGTGTGGTGCATGTAGTGTGTAGTGCATGTAGTTTGTGGTGCATGTAGTGTGTGGTGCATGTAGTGTGTAGTGCATGTAGTTTGTGGTGCATGTAGTATGTGGTGCATGTAGTTTGTAGTGCATGTAGTGTGTGGTGCATGTAGTGTGTAGTGCATGTAGTGTGTGGTGCATGTAGTGTGTGGTGCATGTAGTGTGTGGTGCATGTAGTGTGTAGTGCATGTAGTGTGTGGTGCATGTAGTGTGTAGTGCATGTAGTTTGTGGTGCATGTAGTGTGTGGTGCATGTAGTGTGTGGTGCATGTAGTGTGTGGTGCATGTAGTGTGTAGTGCATGTAGTTTGTGGTACATGTAGTGTGTGGTGCATGTAGTGTGTGGTGCATGTAGTGTGTGGTGCATGTAGTGTGTAGTGCATGTAGTGTGTGGTGCATGTAGTGTGTAGTGCATGTAGTTTGTGGTGCATGTAGTGTGTGGTGCATGTAGTGTGTGGTGCATGTAATGTGTACTGTATGCAGTGAGAAGCACATGTAGTGTGTAGTTCATGTAGTATGTTGTGCATGTAGCGTGTTTACCACAAATAACAGCCATCAACCTAATGGCATGATTTTGGCAACAGCAAATAATTTATGAAATCTCTGAATGTCAAATCGCTTGTAACTTGGCATTTCAGTGCATTGGTCTAGATCAGGGTGTCACCAAAATACTTTTTTATGAATGAGTCTGATAACTAAATGAATGACAAACTTGGGCTACCTTATTCTGTTTTAATACTCGAAAGTGCTTCCAAGTTGGAGAAAAAGAAAAAATGCTAGGTTTACTTTCCATGTTAATCATGAGTGAGTGGCGTACAATGAATGAAAAACAAAACAGCCAACATGTTCATTTACTAAAGAGTTATCAAAAAAGTGACATAAGCTAAGAGATGATTAGACGCGACATGATGTGCACATAACCGAATCTTATAAACTAAGCAGCAGAAAATGGTCAGTGAGATTAGAGAAAGTGATGTTAGGCTTACAAAATATTAGGAGGTCTTCAAATGCAAGAAAATCAGCTAGTATCTTGTACATAATATTCAAATATAAATTTTATGCGTCTCATCAAAAAAATTCAAGGACCATTGGCGGGCTGGATGAACCGATTTCGCGGACTGTTTTTGGTCCCCAGGCTGTAGTTTGGTGACCTCCTGCTCTAGATCCCTGATATTTAAGTGGCATTTAGCCAGGCCATTTGCTAATAACAACATCTGTGTCACTAGCATTAATTTACTATGATGGAGTAGATTACAACTCCCAACAGTATTGACATGGTAACATGTTAAAAAGTAAATCATAAGGAAGATATTAGCCTGTCTTGACAAACTGTTGTTTTTGCGGAGTTGTCTCCCGTCGCGCGGGCGAGCAACACAACAGCTTGTCACAAGACGTACTGCACCTGATGCATCAGCTGTACTTATAGGGAGTTGTTCTCTTCCAACTATGCGGCTTGGTTGCGATGTTATGTCGGTCGCTCTATTGGTAATCATAACGGATTCCATGCAAAAATTTATGTAGAAAAAAATAAGATTACAACGTTTAACCAACGACCAGTCTCTGCGGTAAACTTTATTAGAAGTTGAGAACTTAGGCAACAACAGCGACTAAACATGTCGTTATTTGTGCACTCAGTCAGTTTAATTTCTATTTTTGTATCAGTCTGCTTTATTTGTTCTTATGGATTTTATTTTCAATTTATTTTATTCTTAAGTTTTACTAAAGTTTACAACAGAGTTGTAAACAACCAACAGTCTTTGGTTAAACTTTGTGATCTTATTTTTTCTACATAAATCTTTGAGTGAAATCAGTTACCCATGATTACCAATGGAGCGACCGATATAACATCGCAACTAAGCTGCAGAGACGGAAAAGAACAACTCCCTATAAGTGCAGCTGATGCATCAGGTGCAGTACGTCTTGTGACAAGCTGTTGTGTTGCTCGCCCGCTCGACGGGGGACAACTCCGCAAAAACAACAGTTTGTCAAGACAGGCTAGGAAGATATGTACAAGTCTGTAATTATGGTTGACAGGTCTAACATAAAAAACAATACATAAGCAAATAAAATATCATAATACCTTATCAAAGCCAAGAGTTGCAGCAGCCATTGCGGCCACAGCCATGGTATTGACATTGTTAGGAGCAAGAGGACACAAATCTCGAACAGAACCCTCATACAAGGTAACAGCTGTATTCGCTACTTGCGCATTCTTCTCCTTGAGCTCACCGTTGAGTTTAAGGCAAGAGGGGTGCTTAGTCATAGAGACTCTTAGGGCCTGTAAGCAAACTGTATGAGCTGAAAACACCTATTAAAGGTTCAGATATTCGATACAACTTTGTGATTCTAGTAAGAATCAAGAAGCGAGCACAGTCACAGCCATAAATGAATCAGTTCACTCAACGAACTCTATTTGTAACATACAAAGGGGAGATAAACACTAAATTGTTCACCAACTTAATTACTAAATAATAGACTATTTTGTTTAGCTGATGAAATGTTCAAAAAGCACATCCAACTAAAAGTATCCTACTATTGTATCAGCACCTGACATAAATCCTTGTTGAGATGCACCGATACAAACCTCATCATCTCATCATTTTTTAATGAATATGAATGAAAAATAAACATTGAAATAAATAACCAGATCTGACTAAGACTACTAGGCTGCACTCTTGCTATTTGTAGATGTAACCAGACTAGAATAGGATAAGGGTTGGTGAACATCGATAGTAGCCAGTATCATCTCACTTGTATCGATACATCAACCATAGGAGAGATGGACATTCGAAGGGAAAGTAGACAACTACCAACTAGAGGGTAATAGGAGAGACTTGGTTAAAATGTTTTGAGGTAATTACTATATAGTATTAACAACGGCATGGCTGCCCTAAATTTATGGTTTTGAATCAGCATAACAGATTTCTATAGATTACTTAGCATAAAAAATATTCTGTTGGTCATCAAAATCAGATGAAAACTGCATGCTGAGCATTGCACATGCATTGAATGGTTAAGTATTGCATATATTTTGCGATATTTAACCTTAACCGAATCTCCAATACATATGTCATACTCAAACACGGTGTTTGAGTATGACATATGTATTGGAGATTTGGTGACAGAAGCTGTTCTGAACTGTAGTTAAATTTGACATTCTTTGCTTGTGAAAATGGTTTGTATAAGAGCTAATTTCCACAGCAATTTGTTTCCAGGAAGAAAATTTTAATATTTGGAGGGTTTAACCCTGACAGAAAAAAAACTTCCCATAAATTGAAAAACACTAATCAATGAGGAAATCACTTTACATACATACAACAGAAATATTAGAAATGTTGTTGAACAAACAACAAAATGAATTGACATTTGACTAGTTTTTGAGTGTATGCCCCAGCTTTCATATTTGTTTTGTAACTCGGATCTAAATCTGAAGCCAGTGCGATTACTTAAACTAAATTTTGATGTTCAAGACATTGTTAAGGAATAACAATGTGATTAATTTGATGACTTAATCGAATTGAAGAATTGGATTAAATAGAAAAATCTTAGAGAAAATAAAATATGAAGGAATTAAATTAATTAAATAGTAATATTAAACGAAAAATTGCCTCCAAAATCATCAACACTTAACCACAAAAACCATACTGCATTTCCAACGATTTTGTTATATAAAGACTTGTCTGCACATAAAAAGTTTAATTCTAAATGTATTAAAAATATAACTTTCATAGAGCACACCGACAACATATTCAAGCATTAAGTGGCAATACCTGCAAAGTACCACTATCGGCCATTTTCTTGATATCGTGGCCTCCCCAGAAAGCTCCTGCAGGTAGATACAGAGAGTGGGCCATGCTTGCATGCCTAAGTTCCTGTTCAACAGCAGGGTCAGCGAATGCAGTTGGTGAACCCACAAGGTAATCAGCTACCTAAAAAGGCAAAAGTAGAGAAGTTCTCTATAAAGGTTACTAACATAAATACAAACAGCAAGGTGAGAAGCTTATGCAAACAGAAAATTGTGTTTACCTCCAGAAACAATTTTCCATAATCCTTAGAAATACAAGGGTGGGCAACTTCTACGATTATGTCCGGTGAATAAGCAGCACAGTTTTGTATATCTGTAAGTATGTATTGGTCAGCGAGCTTGCCCCGAAGAACCTCTTCGTGTCTGTTCCAAACGAATGCGAGCTCAAAGTCTTGGTCAGACAAGATTTGTTGAACCAGAAATTCTCCGAGTTTCCCATAACCGACTATACCTACTCGTCTCCTCTTCCCACCCATCAACACCTCAGCAAGCAGAGATCAATGCAAGAATTAGGGTGAAATATATAGTAAATCTGCTATACCATAACTAGATTATTTTGCGATACCTGCCACAAACTTTAAAACGAAAAAATATTTTCAAGCTTCCTCAGCAGCTTAGCACACACACTGTTTCTCTATATTTCATGACAACAAACAGAATAGAGACAACTAGCAGAATAGAGCAGTACCATCTAGTTCTCTCTCAGCTGCTAACAGAATAAAGCTGCATCAGCTAGTTCTCTCTCAACTGCTAACAGAATAGAGCTGCATCAGCTAGTTCTCTCTCAACTGCTAACAGAATAGAACTGCATCAGCTAGTTCTCTCTCAACTGCTAACAGAATAAAGCAGAACCAGCTTGTTTTCTCTCAGCTGCTAACAGAATAGAACAGCACCAGCTCGTTCTCTCTCAGCTGCTAACAGAATAGAGCTGCACCAGCTAGTTCTCTCTCAGCTGCTAACAGAATAGAGCTGCACCAGCTAGTTCTCTCTCAGCTGCTAACAGAATAGAGCTGCAGCAGCTAGTTCTCTCTCAGCTGCAACCAGAATAGAGCAGCACCAGCTAGTTCTCTCTCAGCTGCTACCAGAATAGAGCTGCACCAGCTAGTTCTCTCTCAACTGCTAACAGAATAGAGCTGCATCAGCTAGTTCTCTCTCAACTGCTAACAGAATAAAGCAGAACCAGCTTGTTTTCTCTCAGCTGCTAACAGAATAGAACAGCACCAGCTAGTTCTCTCTCAGCTGCTAACAGAATAGAGCTGCAGCAGCTAGTTCTCTCTCAGCTGCAACCAGAATAGAACAGCACCAGCTAGTTCTCTCTCAGCTGCTACCAGAATAGAGCTGCACCAGCTAGTTCTCTCTCAGCTGCAACCAGAATAGAGCTGCACCAGCTCGTTCTCTCTCAGATGCTAACAGAATAGAGCTGCACCAGCTAGTTCTCTTTCAACTGCTAACAGAATAGAGCTGCACCAGCTAGTTCTCTCTCAGTTGCTACCAGAATAGAGCTGCACCAACTAGTTCTCTCTCAATTGCTAACAGAATAGAACTGCACCAGCTAGTTCTCTCTCAGCTGCTAACAGAATAGAATTGCACCAGCTAGTTCTCTCTCAGTTGCTACCAGAATAGAGCTGCACCAACAAGTTCTCTCTCATCTGCTACCAGAATAGAGCTGCACCAACTAGTTCTCTCTCAGTTGCTAACAGAATAGAACTGCACCAGCTAGTTCTCTCTCAGTTGCTACCAGAATGGAGCTGCACCAGCTAGTTCTCTCTTTTGGTGGTAAATATCGGTATTTCTTATAGGCTAATAGCTTAATACTTTTCATTGATGTCTGAAACAGTAATAATCAACTTAGTTCCCACAACTTACGCAAAAGTGCACAAACGAAGCATAGTCAAAATAGAATAAGATGACTAAGCAAATTTAAAACTGATGTATGTATGAATATAAATTGTTTTATAAAACTAAGCCTTCTAAACCATACATAACAATTCTGATGGAGGTGCAGGGTAGCTGCACATTAAACATAACAATCACTCTGGAGTACCAAAGCATGAGTTTCAGTTGCTGAACACATCAAACCCTTCCTGCGCTCACTTCAACCCACCAAATGAAGCTATTCACCAAACTATAAACATATCTCCACCAACTCTCTCATACACAAAAGAATGGTTGCATATCATGAGAAGTCTGGCACAATATGGCTACACTGATATCCTACCCACCTCATCATGGAGCACTATCATCAAAACCTTTCTAGCAGATTTAAAAAAATGATAGACAGGCATTTCCAATTAGACAGCGTTAGTCACAAACGCCTTTCTAAAAAGTCAATCAACCAAACTATAAAAAAAGAATGGTCAAGAACATGGAATTTACAATTGCGCCAGGGAGCTTGCCCATATGGACTGTTGTCGAAACTAGCCCCTGATCATCTTGATGAATATCCAGTCCCACTATACCACAACAGACGCTTTCTCGGCCCTTAAGCAATCTTTTAACAGGGTATAGTAAGCTTCAGCTGTTTCAGTATCACATCAAAAAAACCTATACTACAATTTGCTCCTGCCTGACAGATAATGAAACCCCACGCCACTATCTATTTTACTGTCTAGACTATGAAGTCATGCGACAGACAGTACACCCAACATTACACAAGTGGGAGCGTATAACCCAGATCAATATTCTGAGAAACAGACTGTGTATCTATCTGGTCAGGTGATAACTCGACTATTCAACTCGATCGGAGAATGACTAGCACTGTTATGTAGCCGCGACAGTCACAACCTGGCGTTTGAGATTTGGTGTTACGGTTCCTGAAAATGAGGTGACATGTGTCGCAGACAATCATCGAAAAAGAGTATCCCATACAATACTCACACTATCACTTAATCAGTAAACACTCATTTTGTATTTTCTATGCCATCTAATACATGATTTATTTTATTATATCTTCTGTCATATGGCTCATATATATCTGTGGTTCATGGTTTTAACATCCTGTGATATAAATTTTTTTTACTCGTCATCGATGTTGTTAATATCACCCTTTCACCTTGTCTGCAAATAGAGGCTTTTTCCAATTCAATATAGAACTCATCATCAACAACATACAATGCGTTTGAGCAATGCATTTTTTCAAAGATTATCCATGCACTTTTATACGAACCAGTCTGAACGCTTTTGAAAACGGTACCACAAACGGTACAGAAAGGCGAGGCCTTAGCAATTACACCGCTTAACAATGGAAAGACAACAAGCCATAGGATTATGTTTGCAAAGCTATTTAACACAACAAAAATCAAGCACTCGGTAGAACCTGCTTCCACGCAGTAGTGGCCACATTTGAGAACGTTGTGAGATATTTCATCTGGTTGTGTAAAGCAATTTTTACGGACAAGCGATGAAGAGAAATTGTGGCTTGGCCAACCTTTCAGGTTTGCACAGAGGACGGTCCTAATTGCGGTAGCCTATGAGATGTGATGAGATGTGAAACACAGCATAATATACATTACCAAAGGTTCTATAAAGCTTTGCTATTTTAGGTTTTGAGGCTATTTTGCTGATTTGCTAATTTTATGACATGAAAACGTCCTTTCTTATGTCTATGGGTTTACCAGATATTTGATCAAAGAGGCGAGAAAACTGGTGATTCTTATAAACCCGCGCCTATTATTAGTCTTTTTGTTCGCCAGACCCAAGTTTTAGGAATATATTCAGTGATTTTTAATCTAAATGCACATGAAATTGTAGGAAAAATTGCCTTTATACTCGAGTTTGCAACGTTATAAAAACGTAAATTATGGCTGTAAATGCGAAGGTTAAAGAATCAAATTCTATCAAGCTGGACGCTTCTGTGAAGTTTCTTGGAAACGCTAAACTCTTTGTTTTTATTGAAGACATTGCAAAGGTGAAGGTTGGAGGTGAGAATTATGTATCCGTTTTTTTGTTGCAAAAGTTTGAGCAATAGGATAAATGTGAACTAAGTGCTCGGTGAACCGAACACCTAATTAACCTGAATGAACATCCAGGCATCACGTAATAAGGCTCGATGTTACTGGAGCGATCGCCCAGTGATATATCACTTAAAAATTTATAGCAAGAAGTGCTAGTGTTTCAACTTCAATAATAAAATGTTATTTTTGTATTACTGTAGATTAGTCTCATTGTGTGTATCACTATAGCTCCCTTTTCTCTTTTTCTCTATCCACTTTCTCTTCTCGCCTTCTCTGTTCATCTCATATCTGTTCGACCTTTCCTTTCTTTCCATTCTCTCTCTTCTCGTTTTCTTTTTCTTCTCTTTCCTTTTTTTCTCCTCTCTCTCTTCTTCGGTCTTGCTTTTGCTTTTTCTTGTTTTATACCTCTTCTCTTTCGCCTCATTTCATCTCTCTCCCTTCTCTTAGTTTCTTTCTCGCCTCATCTATGTTTTTATGTCTCTCTCTTTTTACCCTTCATCCCTTCTCTTTTTATTTCTTTCATCTCTTAAAACATTTTATCAGTTAGAGACTGCCATTTATACATGTATGTCATGGACCAATGTTGGAAGTGGACCACTTGGCCTACATAATTAACTTCTTCGAAATAATGTATTTTTAATGTAATTACATTTATTATCAACATTAGCATTTGTTTTGCCAACAATTTGCCAGCATTATCAAATTGTCATTGCACACTTTCTGGTCATGATTGATAACTATCCAGTCTTTAAATTATTCTGAAATGGTTAAACCCTTGAAGCTTTTCCTAGCAGTGTGATTTCAGATGAGAGCCTTTTAAGTTAAAGTGTTACAAAGTGTGTGTTAAATGTTAACTCCATTTTGCATTTATTCCGGTTTCATGAGTTTTGGGTTATAGTAAAAGAACTCTCTGCTAAAGGCAAAGTGATAGCGAAAAAGAGCGAGGTGTAAGATATTTTTGTAAATGGTCAGATTTGATAGGTTACATGCTGTATGTTTCGTTAAGTTTGACTTCTAGTTCTAATACAGCTAAATATTGCTGAATAATAGTAATGATAAGATAACTAGCATTAGCCATTCACCTACAAAAGACACGGCTTAGAGCTAGTGTAGGGTAAATTTAGTATCAGAAAAACAAACACCAAACGTTGACACTTCTCGAAATAACTACAAGTAATACCCACTGATTTAAGATTTCATTCTAGCACTTATCTTTGTTCAATATAGCAGGCTACTTGAAGCAAGTAAGCATTGCATTTACTCTTGCAAGTTGTAAATCTTATTTTTAAAGAGATCTAATAGTATGCTAATACATGTAAACAAAACAAAATTAAGCCAATGCGTAAACTTTAGATGAGGCAGCAAGTTGTCCAATGTAACCTGTTGGACAGATGATAGGCCACCTGATAATCCCTCATTTGAATAAAAACTTCTGTTTTTATTGAACCTTTTACATTCTTTCAGTAGTAAAATTATTTTCTTTTAAAGGTGTGTTTGAATTATGTCACAAATGCGACAACTATTATAACGAGGAACGCATTTATTGTTTAATATCAAACAACATAATGACAATGTTATTATGCAAGTCTGTTATCAGCAGTAAACCTTACAAAGTAATTGTCTTAGTATTCAGTTAAAGTTGTTTGTCTTGTGCTTTATAAAAAAAAACCTGAGTAAACAAGTTTTTTGAAAAAGACTCTTTGTCCCGCTCAGGTTAATGTATAGTAAGGCATGACAGCATTACAAATGCTTCATTATTTATATTTTTAATAAAACAAGTAAGTTGATACTGCCAATAAAACTCCACTAAAAATCAAAGCTATAAAATAATGTTACAGTAGTGTTATTATATTGTTACTGCTACTCTGACTTAAATGCAAATTAATGCATACAGCCAGGGGACATCACAGGATCACAAATAGGGGTGTTCTTGTTTAAATGGCTGTTTATACAAAGCAGTTTCAAGAGAGCAGCAAAGTCTATGCAGATGGAGCCGGTAGTATTGCATGGGCCTACAGAAAATTGTTACTAGTTAGGTGAATTGATGTGGGATATTTTTGGTGATTTCGTTATTTGATTTTGTTGGATCATTGAGTTTATGAGACACAGAGCAGACAACAAATCCATAGCTTGTCAGCTGCTGCAAGTGCTCGCTGAAAATGGTTATCTCATGATGTTTGAGCTGATGGGCTTACCAAATCTGCCAGTAGAAATAAAAAAAGTATTGCTTTCTAACAGCCACAGTGCTTCTACGATGGTTCAAAATACAAACAGGGATCAATTTGTGCCATTCATAAAAGGTTCATATGAATTGTCATAGTAGTGATGGATATGAGCATTGCTACAAGTTTATAATAAGGAAGTAGCGTGTCATGATCAGAGTATCAAGAAACTTTTACTCCTTGTTGAGAGAAATTTATTATATAAATACAAACATGAAAAATTATCGATAAATGTTTTTTAAACACGAGCATTTTGAATTGTAAATAGGTTTGGTTCAAGGGCACTGTTTTAATTAATATGCAATATATCTCTGAAAGCAGGTCCAAGAACAAGATATTCACATAGTATAAATGCTTTTGTAAAATCATCTTATCATAGATTGACCTGCAACAAGTTAGGCCAGCTCCTATACAGTTTGAAAATGAATTGCATGTCAAGGACATTTGAGTTTCTACAATGGCATACGTTTCAGCTGTTGATAGCTGTTGATAGATGTTAACTAAAGAAGTTGCATTTGTAGTTTAGGTAAACTACAGATTAGATTTGTAGGTATTAATCTTGCAGTTTTAGCCTTGGTTCACACATGTTGGTCTGTTATTAAAGTTCAGTTTTAGCCTTGGTTCACACATGTGGGTCTGTTATTAGAGTTCAGTTATAGCCTTGGTTCACACATGTCGGTCTGTTATTAAAGTTCAGTTGTTAGTAGACTTCATCTACTCCATATTAATTCAAACCTTAGATTTTTAAGATTGCACTGGTGACTATGATTATAATCTTTGTGTGGGGATGTTAAAATGTTTCACTGCTAGGTTGAATTAAGCGCTGAAATGAATTTTCTTATCCAATGTTACTCATTCAGGAAAGCACAAGCGGTACACTGTCAAGGGTATTAATGTACCCGGTGTTTCTAGCAAGAAACCTCAACCAGCAGTTGCTTGTTCAGATGAAGAAGATCTACAAGAACCCGAGGATGAGTATGACATTCACATGACTCAACACGGTGAGCCTGTGCTCATTAACAGTGATTTCATTTGATTATATTTAAATTGTGCTGCTGCGCATTTCTAGGCACAAATGCTAAATATCATGTACTGGTTTGAGCACTTTGTTCTAAAATACTTCATCAATGATTGCTGTACCCCTATTATCAGTTGACAGACATCAATGGGCATACCAATGTGCAACAAGATTAGATAGCATAATACTATTTTTGAGGTTTCGCAATTTTAAGGAGTATATTAAAGGTTGACTTGCAACAAAATTCACATTACAGTTATTTGGTTTCATAAGATTCATCATGTCTTACTCTGTTGTGTTGTAGGTGCAAAATATGTGGGAATGTGATTACAAGCTCTTAAAAGCTAAAAAACGAACAGTTAATCGCAGCCACATGAGACCGCCGTAGTTTGGATTCTATTTCCAAAACGGCTCAAATTTGACGCATTTGTGAGAGATGGTTTCTGTTTACACTTTCATGCAACCTTATTCGTCGAAATATTTTCACAAATATACTTCACGAATTCAATAAAACCATGTCTATCGTTCTTACACGTCTGTTTTATCGTCATTGTAATGCTGTCACTTTTAGCAGTGATATCTTATAACTTACCGTAAAAATTCATTTAACTTTTTAACCTTACCTCGAAGGAGTACATATCATTGTCTGATAATCATGACGAGCCTGTTGGTCACCTGTGATAATCGAAAAGTGCTGCAAAAATTGTTTGCGAAGTATTGGGTCACATGATCAGATTATGACTTGCTGATTAGACCAGGCCGAAACAAAACTGTAAAGTAGCGAGCATCTATATTTGATACGGGGTCTTCGGTAAAACCCGAAGTGTTTGTCATAAACTAGTACTACGATAAGTTTTATATTGAGCTTTGTATTGGCCTTTCAATTCACGTGAGAACATACGTGACAAGACGAGAACCAAATTTCGTGGCTACGTCATCGAAATAAAGAGATTCCAATCTACGGCGGCTTTTCGTTTTTGAGCTTTTAAGAGCTTGTAATCACATTTCCACATACATTTCCACATATTTGGCACTTACAACACAACAGAGTAAGACATGGCGAGTCTTTTGATACCAAATAACTGTAATGGGAATTTTGTTACAAGTCAACCTTTAAGCTTGCTATGGGAACTTACATTGCACACTCTGTATTTCCAACGTGTTTCCCAAAGTTAGTACAGTTCCACATTTTTATAGTATGTATATTGTATTTTAGTTTATAAACATAAATATTCAGAGTAAACTTTGCAAAACAGACTATAGAAACATTGAGAATGAAAAGTTAGAATAAGCTAAAAATTAAAGTTATCAAAAACATAATTAGCCGTTGAAGAGTCGAGACCAAAAGGTTGTGGTAAGAAATGTTCGGTAGTAGTGGACAAGTACACATGTTGCTAAGCAATGAAAGAGTCGCATAGTCCTTGGATTGCTTAATTGTATTTAAATTGTAAATGCAAGGCAAAAAGCTGGATGGATGGTTGTTCTTGTAAACACATCTTTAGCTTGGCGAATTCATATCAACAAAAATGGCTGCTAATTGTTATAGTCTGCAAGTTAGAGAGTCCTTCTCATTCAGGAACCATAGTGCCAATATGTCTGCTATATCAGAAACATTGTCTCGTTTGTTAATTATGTAACAAAGGAGTTGAGGCTATTATGGTGGATGAAATTGTTTCTCAGGGTGTCTTTTTCTGAAAATAGCTCGTACTAAGTATTAATCAATCAAGACAATATAGTTCTAGAACTCTGGCTGCCTTGGTGTAATTTAACAGGTCACAAGTCAGCTCTGACCTATTAGAACGAGCATGCCATACCAAGGCGTCGAGATATATACATGTATATATATATATATTTATTCTATATACGTAAATCTCAAAGTTTGTGGTCTGTCCAGCTAGAGCGACTAACATCTAGGAATGAAAAATGCGCTTCGTACTGGATTTGAACTCACTAAGATTGAAACAGCTAGTTTGTAGACAAGCACACCTAACCACAAGGCTGCACCGCTCTTGCCTTTACCATCACACTTACCATATACTGTATACTCTTTTTCGCCATTACACACACTAAATTATTAATTCATACAGTGTGCCCATGCGTTATGATGCCCCTGTTATAAGATTTGTTCGCCTTTATGAAACACGGTGCTTTTTCGTCCTCGCCATAATTGGACGAATTTTTTTTCCACCATGCGATATCAACAAAATTCTTTCTCGAAATTAAAATTTGATGGTCAGTGTACTGATTACAACGAAAATGCCGATATGCTATTTGCCAAAATTCCTCCCTCAATGCCTGAAGGGGATATATGATGCTCGCTGTTTCAGTTTTGTGTTGTTCGTTATAAGTTATAGTAAAAACGAGTTCAAAAACAGATACGTCATAAAACTTTAGCTTACGACAAGGTTGAAGTTTACTAAAACACATACTAAAACTTAGCCTTAAGTATGTGTTTAGTAAGCTAAATTCATTTATGTTAAATTCAACGTTTATGTTATACATGTACGTCTGTCTTGAAGGTAAGAACTCCTCACAGTACTCACTGCACGTAGTACATTGTAATGTTACATTTTCTTGCCGATCATAACCACTAAATACACCAAAGTTACTGTAGGTAACTACTGTAACACATTTACAGTTTTATTTTTTCGCCTAGTTCATTTCAATTGCGCTTTTCTCATGATATGAAATTTGAAAGTGAGAATGGTAACTGTTGTTATATGTTAAATAAAAATAAGTTTACTGTGCAAAGACATTTTTATTACCCGGGCATTCCTAGACGTTCATCTAGTACATATGTAAGATTATATACCCTTGTGGGTCATATAAGGAAATATTTGATGTGTCTGAAGTGTTTGATATACATGTGCTGAAATCTCCTGCTATCACTTGTAATAAATTGTTAAGATTAAATAATGTAAAATGGTAATCTTCATTTACTCGGACTTTTGAAATGCACTGTATTGGTAGCCATTGACATGTGTCTAAGATTTTGGCATCGCAGGAAATGTTTGTGTAGGCTTTTTAGTGGTTGTGCCCGATGCATTATGGGCATTATACTTTTTTGAAGGGGATGTTGATGAGGAGGATGTTGCAGGAAAGTCTATGTTCGGATTTAAAACTCCGAGACGTACGAAATATTCAGGTTTGTTTTCAGCTGGATTAGACCTCTTAGTACCAATTCGTTGGCAGTTATTAGCTATGCTAAGGGATTGTAATGTCACTTTCTGCTGTAAACAATTTGGTTCAACAGGTCTGCTTCCTTCATCAGTTCTTCTGCTGGCTCAGTCAATGTATAATTATTCTAATCGTCCATTTGCAGCTGTTCAGCCACTTTCTTCACAGACCAAGAAAAGCAAGAAAGAAGCTGAAGGGAAGACTTATGATACAGGCAGGCTTTCAATGCTTAACAATTATGCATCATTCGTTTTACTTTGTCATTTTACAGCAGCAAATCTAAATAGAAAGTATGTGCTTTCCAAAGGACCGGACACGAAAAATGCTAAAACCAGACATGATTGTAGAATGACGAAATGACTTAGTCTACTGCTAACCTGCCTGCCTTGGTTCCTTGTATTGGTCTGCTGCGGTTGTCAGCCTTTTGAGACCAGAGTTTACGTCCTTGAATATATTATCAATGCCATTTTATTAAAAAGTTGCTTCAATGTTTGTCTTGAGTGGCAGAAGTACCCTACAGGATGAAATTATTCGTGGAGTTAAATTTCGTGAAAATTGTCTTTTCATGCATATTCGCAGACTAAATTATTTGCAGATGAACACGTTCGCGAATAAATTAATCCGTAAAAGCAGCTAGTAATAGAGTAAAGCCTTCATGTGCATATACCACGCGTTTATACATATACCAGGTTTCTATTTAGCTGAAAAATTTATGTCGATTTTGCTAACCTATAAATTTTTTGGCAGCATCCAGAGGTTTTTATGAATGTTCGTCGATTTGGAGGCTTTCGGTGAACCAACAACTTGTGGTAATTTATGAGTTTTTCAACGTAAAGAATTGCAGGAGAGATTTTTCTGATGATGATGCTGTGCCGAATTCCGAATAACTTGTGACAACCTTGAAAAACTTTGTAAAGAAGTGTGATGCGTTGGCAATGGGCTTAACTCAAAGCCCCGACGATGATTTTAAAAGACTTTGGAACTCAACCACGTTTACTAACTCAGCCTAGCGGCTAGTTTTTAATTTGAGTTAGTGGTTATTCTCCCTTGTGTTAAAAAATAAAACTAATTATTCGCGGATTTTAATAATTCGCAGAATTGACTGTCCGAGAATTCGCGAATTATTAATTCCATAGAATAATTTCATCCTGTAGGGTAATTGTATGATAGATATTGCCTCCATTATAGCTTATTTTTCTCATGGTTTTAGATGAGGAGGTCTCGTCGAGCTCAGTTAAAAGATCCCGTCGACAAGTGAGAAAAGTTCAAGCTACGACCCCGTATCGCCTTGCTTTGAGGATGGACCCAACTGTAGGCAAGTTGGCTAAAACAGCTCACAACTTTGCCATGTTGTTTACTGATATAGCAAGCTTATGATATCCGTATATTACAGTGAGCAATTTTATTTTAAGTAGTTCACCTATAGTCCATAGATTCATGCTCTACTCCTCGCTGTACTCCACTCTACTCCTCGCTGTACTCCACTCTACTCCTCGCTGCACTCCACTCTACTCCTCGCTGTACTCCACTCTGCTCCTCGCTGCTCTCCACTCTACTCCTCGCTGTACTCCGCTTTACTCCTCGCTGCACTCCATTCTACTCCTCGCTGTACTCCACTCTACTCCTCGCTGCACCCCACTCTACTCCTCGCTGCACCCCACTCTACTCCTCGCTGCACTCCACTCTACTCCTCGCTGCACTCCACTCTACTCCTCGCTGTACTCCATTTTACTCCTCGCTGCTCTCCACTCTACTCCTCGCTGCTCTCCACTCTACTCCTTGCTGCTCTCCACTCTACTCCTCGCTGTACTCCATTCTACTCCTCGCTGCACTCCATTCTACTCGCTGCACTCCACTCTACTCCTTGCTGTACTCCACTCCGCTCCTCGCTGCACTCCACTCTACTCCTCGCTGTACTCCACTCTACTCTTCGCTGTACTCCACTCTAATTTTCGCTGTTCTCCACTCTACTCCTCGCTGCACTCTATTCTACTCCTCGCTGCGCGCTACTCTAGTCCTTGCTGTTTCCTTCAGACTCGGACAACAGCATCGACTCCGAGGATAGTGATGTGGACTCTGTTCAGGATAATCACCTGTCTGGTCGTACATTCGGTCACAACTCTCTGGTGAGTGATAGCTCTATTGTCAGTGATAGCTCAATTGCCAGTGAAGGATTTATTGTTGTTTATCGATTCATGGTAAATGGTAGTTTTTTTGTTATTGCTAGCTCAATGGTGAGCGATAGATCTATCATCAGTGACAGTTTCATGGAAAGGAATGGCCATATTTTCAGTGATGACTATATCATAAATGATAGCTCTTTTGTTAGTGATAGTTCTATTGTTAGTAACGGCTTTATTTTACTGATAGCTCCAAGTTGCTTTTTGTAAAATTGAGTTACACCACAATGAAGACTGCTGTATCATATTTTGCAGCTAATGCAGTTGTGTTCTCTTTGCAGCCCACTATGACTGATGAGTTCTTTAAAGCCCAGACCGGCAAGTCAGTCACAAGCAATCACACATTGGCAAGACTTCGAGAAGATGGAATCCTTGACCATTTATCCTTGTCAGATATTCTTAGCTCTCGACCTAATCAGTATAAGAAAGATGTAAGGCAGTTGTTGAAGGAACACCAGACTATGTTTCAGACTTGGATGCTGCAACTCTGGTGAGTGAAAGAGAGGGCTGATTTCGCTAACTGTAATAAAATGAGAGACATCGCTAGCTCTATTGAGATGAGAGACATTGTTAACTCTATTGAGATGAGAGACATTGTTAACTCTATTGAGATGAGGGGCATTGTTAACTCTATTGAGATGAGGGACATTGTTAACTCTATTGAGATGAGGGACATTGTTAACTCTATTGAGATGAGAGACATTGTTAATTCTATTGAGATGAGAGACATTGTTAACTCTATTGAGATGAGGGGCATTGTTAATTCTATTGAGATGAGAGACATTGTTAAATCTATTGAGATGAGGGGCATTGTTAACTCTATTGAGATGAGGGGCATTGTTAACTCTATTGAGGTGAGGGACATTGTTAACTCAATTGAGATGAGGGACATTGTTAATTCTATTGAGATGAGGGACATTGTTAACTCTATTGAGATGAGAGACATTGTTAATTCTATTGAGAAGAGGGGCATTGTTAACTCTATTGAGGTGAGGGACATTGTTAACTCTACTAAGCTGAGAGACATTGCTAGCTCTATTGAGATCAGAGACATTGTTAACTCTATTGAGATGAGAGACATTGTTATCTCTATTGAGATGAGGGGCATTGTTAACTCTATTGAGGTGAGGGACATTATTAACTCTACTAAGATGAGAGACATTGTTACCTCTATTGAGATGAGGGGCATTGTTAACTCTATTGAGATGAGAGACATTGTTAACTCTATTGAGATGAGGGACATTGTTAACTCTATTGAGATGAGGGACATTGTTAACTCTATTGAGATGAGGGACATTGTTAACTCTATTGAGATGAGGGACATTGTTAACTCTATTGAGATGAGGGATATTGTTAACTATAAAAAAGGGATAGTTGTCGTAGTATTAAAACAAGAGATATTGTTAGCCCTCAGACAAGGGAGTTACATATGATACATTTGTATCGCTTGT
Organism: Watersipora subatra; assembly: GCF_963576615.1. NCBI lineage: Eukaryota > Metazoa > Bryozoa > Gymnolaemata > Cheilostomatida > Watersiporidae > Watersipora > Watersipora subatra. The sequence goes on along the minus strand of NC_088708.1, from coordinate 4,980,175 downwards.
AGCTTGGGTTTCAACCTGCTGCTTTATGGCTATGGTTCTAAGAAGGGGCTGATAGAGGAGTTCAGGAAGTCAGTGTGCAGTCAATACCACTGCGTAGTCATCAATGGCTTCTTTCCCAGTCTGACACTTCGCAATGTAAGTCCTTCATCTGACATCTACCAGTTGAAGAGATTGTGAGACTTATATATGAACCTGTGTCTGATTCCTGTGTCTATGTTTACATAGAGTTGGGGCAAGGCAGACTTGCGTCTGATTCATGTGTCTATGATTACATAGAGTTGAAGCAAAGCAGCCTTGTGTCTGATTCATGTGTCTATAATTACATAGAGTTGAGGCAAAGCAGCCTTGTGTCTGATTCATGTGTCTATGATTACATAGAGTTGGGGCAGGACAGCCTATTACGGCTCTAGGGAAAGTAGTAGTAGCAGCAGTTTATTTGAAGCGATATGAACAGTGAAAGTGAACTCTTTTCAAACATGTTGAATTATTTGGATGTATGAATGTATGAAGTGTCAACCTTTGCCAACAGCCTTCCTATCATGAGGCCGCAACCCATCCATCGGCTCTTGCATTCCAGAAAACACTTTTCTTCTATATCCAACTATATTGATAAATATATTGATAATCTAAAGGTCTAAATGCTCCAACAGTCATGTGACTTGACTCGCTGGGCAGTGTAGCAATTTATTAGTATTTATGCTGTTGTGAAACTTATCGTTACAAATGTTTGTATTTCGACAAGTGATCCAAAGTGTGTTCAATATTAGGAAAGTTTTGACAATAATTTCCACGTTTTGGCTGCAGAATATTAAGGCTACTGTTTCGGTACACACTTGTCGCTTGATTTCAGTTGTTTGCCATTTTGTTTAAGCTGATGAGCAATATTCGAAAGGCAAGTGATCCTTCTCTCTCGAATATTGTTCAATATCTTTAACAAAATTGCAAAGAACAAGTAAAATTAAGCAATACCTGGGTGACGTTCAAGTTGGTTTGACTGCTACAGTCAGTCTGTACTGTAATCAATTGGAGATAGTAAAATTAGACAGAGTTTGAGGTGATATATCAATATCATACATTCACTTACCAACACTTATCTCGATTTACCAACACTTATCTCGTACTCAAAGGTGCAGTTGGTTCTTCATTGCACTCTTTCTATAAGTTAGATAGTTTGGTGTTGCATGCCTTCCTAATTGACTTCAAAGCGTTAAAACTTTACCAAGAGGTATGAATGTACTTGTATAGTGTGCAAATGTTAATTGTTGTTGTTAGGATTATCTCAACTAAAATGCTCTCATACATTGTCCCGCATGAGCAAGTTTTATCTTCTTAATGTTTTCAAACATAGGTAAATCATTATTATCTCGTATTAGCCATGATCTTGTGTTGCAGATATTGTGGGGTATAGCGGAGGAATGTCTTGGGCTCACTCTAAGTCAGCTCACGGATACGGATGCCATAGTCACACAAATACACCGACATTTGTATAAAAAAGGTAAAAAAATTCTAACCCTCAGCTCCTGCCTTGTTTCACTGAAACATTCTCAAGGTTTTATTGAGTCGAGTTTAACCTGAAGCGATTGAAGATTGTTTATGACATTGTAGATGAGGCCCTGTTCATATTCGTACACAATATCGATGGGCCAATGCTGCGAGGTGCCCCTCTGCAGTCTGCTCTTGCCAGCCTCGCATCTCATGATAATATCCACCTGCTGGCCTCAATTGACCACATAAACGCCCCACTCAGTGAGTAGTTTGCCTCATGTAATGCGAGAATGAACCTCTTTATTCATTTCTAAAATAGACAGCAGGTTTATTTGACCTCTTCATCCTTTTCTAAAATAGGCAGCTTTCAAGTTGCATCCAGAGCATTAACAAAAATTGGCTGTATTATGTATTAACGTTTGTCAAGCATATGTACACTCCGATGCTTAGCGGGGGGCTGGAAGGCCTGTGTGTGACTCCCTGGGATACAAAGGTTTTTCATTGTGAGCTATTGCAGTTTCTCTATCTCTCGGTTCGTGTATGATATCTTGCAACCTTCATGCTCATACCACGCACTTGGTTTGAATACAGAAAAAGCAATTTTATTTGGTGATTCTATTGACACATTGTAGTGTGGACTCAGTCAACCATAGCAAAATACAAATGGATCTGGTATGATGCGACGACCTTTGACCCGTACATAGAGGAAACGTCTTACGAGAACTCCCTTATGACTCAACAGACAGGCACCCTCGCCCTAAGGTCCATGTGCAATGTCTTCAAGAGTCTCACACCAAACGCCAAGAATATATTCTTGCTCATGGCCAGATATCACACAGAAAACAGTTCAAATCCAGCTTATATTGGTGAGATTATGCTGAGGCCACTCCATCTCTCTAGTGCATGGCTCTTACGAAATAATGTCTTGTTTCTGTATCTGCACAAAAATGTGTCATTATAGCCTGTGTGCCAGATTGAGTTGTTATAGCCTGTGTGTCAGCTGGAGTTGTTATAGCCTGTGTGCCAGCTGGAGTTGTTATAGCCTGTGTGCCAGATAGAGTTGTTATGGCCTGGGTGTCAGCTGGAGTTGGTATAGCCTGGGTGTCAGCTGGAGTTGGTATAGCCTGGGTGCCAGCTGGAGTTGGTATAGCCTGGGTGTCAGCTGGAGTTGGTATAGCCTGTGTGCCAGATTGAGTTATTATAGCCTGTGTGCCAGCTGGAGTTGTTATAGCCAGTGTGCCAGCTGGAGTTGTTATAGTCTGTGTATCAGCTGGAGTTGTTATAGCCTGTGTGCCAGCTGGATTTGTTATAGCCTGTTTGCCAGCTGGAGTTGTTATAGCCAGTGTGCCAGCTGGAGTTGTTATAGCCTGTGTGTCAGCTGGAGTTGTTATAGCCTGTGTGCCAGCTGGAGTTGTTATAGCCTGTGTGCCAGCTGGAGTTGTTATAGCCAGTGTGCCAGCTGGAGTTGTTATAGCCTGTGTGTCAGCTGGAGTTGTTATAGCCTGTGTGCCAGCTGGAGTTGTTATAGCCAGTGTGCCAGCTGGAGTTGTTATAGCCTGTGTGTCAGCTGGAGTTGTTATGGCCTGTGTACCAGCTGGAGTTGGTATAGCCTGGGTGTCAGCTGGAGTTGTTATAGCCTGTGTGCCAGCTGGATTTGTTATAGCCTGTGTGCCAGCTGGAGTTGTTATAGCCAGTGTGCCAGCTGGAGTTGTTATAGCCTGTGTGTCAGCTGGAGTTGTTATAGCCTGTGTGCCAGCTGGAGTTGTTATAGCCTGTGTGTCAGCTGGAGTTGGTATAGCCCGTGTGCCAGCTGGAGTTGTTGTAGCCCGTGTGCCAGCTGGAGTAGGTATAGCCCGTGTGTCAGCTGGACTTTGTTATAGCCTGTGTGCCAGCTGGAGTTGTTATAGCCTGTGTGCCAGATTGAGTTATTATAACCTGTGTGCCAGCTAGAGTTGTTATAGCCAGTGTGCCAGTTGGAGTTGTTATAGCCCGTGTGTCAGCTGGAGTTGGTGTAGCCTGGGTGTCAGCTGGAGTTGTTATAGCCTGTGTGCCAGCTGGAGTTGTTATAGCCCGTGTGCCAGCTGGAGTTGTTATAGCCTGACTGCCGGCTGGAGTTGTTATAGCCTGGGTGCCAGCTGGAGTTGTTATAGCCTGTGTGCCAGCTGGAGTTGTTATAGCCTGTGTGCCAGCTGGAGTTGTTATAGTCTGTGTGCCAGCTGGAGTTGTTATAGCCTGTATGCCAGATTGAGTTGTTATGGCCTGTGTACCAGCTGGAGTTGGTATAGCCTGGGTGTCAGCTGGAGTTGGTATAGCCTGTGTGTCAGCTGGAGTTGTTATAGCCTGTGTGCCAGCTGGAGTTGTTATAGCCTGTATGCCAGATTGAGTTGTTATGGCCTGGGTGTCAGCTGGAGTTGGTATAGCCTGGGTGCCAGCTGGAGTTGGTATAGCCTGTGTGCCAGATTGAGTTATTATAGCCTGTGTGCCAGCTGAAATTGTTATAGCTTGTGTGCCAGCTGGAGTTGTTATAGTCAGGTAGGTTATAGTTGTTAGACTCTGCTTTTGTAATAGAAGGGATGTGGTAAAAGGAAGTTAATCTAAGAGATTATCTTCCCTTTTTAAGTTACACTATAAACAATGGTAAGGATGAATAACTCCACTTGATGTGGCACTCACTACCCACTTGAGATATTATGATATTGGAGTTAAATTGATATGTTATTATACTAGAGTTAAATTGATATGTTATCATATTTGATTTAAATTGATATGTTATCATATTTGGAAAGTTTTTTAACAATAATGTTCACAATTTGGCTGCAGAATATTTAGGCTACTGCTTCTGTACACACGTATTGCTCAAATGTTGCCTACTCCACACTCTAAGCTGTAAGCCAATTAAGCTACCAGGAAAGTGTTACAAGTATGCAGAAAGTCGTCCGCAGATGCAGGCTGTACTCCAGCTACTGTACTTCTTGCAAAAGTCAGATAATTTTGGTCCAGTTTTGTCGCAGTTTCTTTCTTTGGCCTTAGTAGTTGCACAGACCTGTTGCTTTGCCTAGAGCATCCAGAGCTTCATACATCACCTCAGATAGTTACGCAGAAACTTGGCTTTATTATTGTTACTCATCAGCCCAAGGCTACTCGGACTCATTCATAGAACACCAAGTTTGTTAAAGTGCTTTGTGGAAAGTACTGGTTTGTTTGTAAAGCTGATGACTGTCTGATGCTTACGGCGTGCTTGTTTATATACGTGAGTGTGTGCAAGCAGTTCTTTCTGATTGTCTCACGTCTCCTGTTGCTCATATATGGATAGGCAGCACTCCTGTTTGATAGTCTCACGTCTCCTGTTGCTCATATATAGATAGGCAGCACTCCTGTTTGATAGTCTCAGCCATTTTTCCTAACTGTTGGTTAGCCACCTTTTTCCTACTGCACCGGTTGATGTCTGTTTTCTTGCTTACTGAGGTATATAGTTAGCGATAGAGGTTATCTGGTTTGTAGCTCCGCTGCCAGCTGATCCTCATGGCAAGGGTTTTTGTTATTAATCATATTCGTTGTCACATTACCCAAAGGAAGTATTGTACCATGGCTCTGTTTTAATTTTAAATAACATCATTGATTTTTACATTTTTGCATTCAATATTACCCAATGGATTACATTGTGTTGAAGCTATAATTAAGATAGTTTTGGTGAGGTAAATAAGATGCAGACTGGTTCTATTCTAAGCTTAATCATGCTGGAAGGTGGATACACGGGCGTATCATGATTATACTCATAGCATGATTACAAATGCTTTGTGCAGTGTAGTTATTCCCTGGCCATCAGACTTGATAGACAAGTAGCCAATATAATCACTTAACACACTAATTGTTGCGCTTCTGCTTGGCATTTCTTCTAGCACGATAGGAAAGCAGGCTAATAATCGCCATAGATTCTCGGTGTGTAACTGCATAATTACTTGTATACATTACTAATATGATATTTATACTCTGTGTCAAGGCATTATCAAATTGGTGGTCTTGAATTTAACGCTAGTTTGTCCGTTGACCACGCGTTTCATTTAGTTAGTTTCACTGAGCATTCTGCTCACAAATGGCTAAACTAATCTCTTAATTTTAATAAATTTTATAAAAACTACGTTTAGGAGCTTCATATATAACGTATTTTATTTTTGTTGTGGTATTCTTTACCTTTAGTCCCATGACGTTGATCATCACCCGTATGATAGTACTCGTACCGTTACATCTGAGTAACATACGAGTTTCCTCACCGGTATGATAGTACTTATACCGTTACATCTGAGTAACATACGAGTTTCCTCACCCGTATGATAGTACTTATACCGTTACATCTGAGTAACATATGAGTTTCATCACCCATATGATAGTACTCGTACTGTTACATCTGAGTAACATGAGTTTCATCACCCATATGATAGTACTCGTACTGTTACATCTGAGTAACATGAGTTTCATCACCCATACGATAGTACTCGTACCATTACATCTGAGTAACATATGAGTTTCATCACCCATATGATAGTACTCGTACTGTTACATCTGAGTAGCATATGAGTTTCATCACCCATATTATAGTACTCGTACTGTTACATCTGAGTAACATGAGTTTCATCACCCATATGATAGTACTCGTACTGTTACATCTGAGTAACATGAGTTTCATCACCCATACGATAGTACTCGTACCATTACATCTGAGTAACATATGAGTTTCATCACCCATATGATAGTACTCGTACCGTTACATCTGAGTAACATACGAGTTTCCTCACCCGTATGATAGTACTTATACCGTTACATCTGAGTAACATACGAGTTTCCTCACCCATATGATAGTACTCATACCATTACATCTGAGTAGCATATGAGTTTCATCACCCATATTATAGTACTCGTACTGTTACATCTGAGTAACATGAGTTTCATCACCCATACGATAGTACTCGTACCATTATATCTGAGTAGCATATGAGTTTAACATTAGACGTTTCTTTCTTCCTTCTAGGCATCCCTTTTCAAATTCTCTATCAGAAATGTAGGGAAGGTTTTTTAGTAAACAGTGATCAGACATTGAGGACACAACTCACAGAGTTCCGAGATCACAAGCTTGTTAAGTCACGCAAGGTAAATAAACTTTCAAACCTCTTAGCCGCATGCATAATGTAGTCTGTGTACCTTGATTAAAACCTAGTCTGTTTACCTTAACTAAAGTTAAGTCTGTGTATTTCAGTTAATGTGTAGCCTATGTACCTTAACAAATGTTTGGTCTATGTGCCTTGCTAGAGTTGGGGCCACCTTATTATTATAACAGTTGCAGCAATAGAAGTAATGAGGTCAAGTTCTAAGTTAAACATAACTCACTAAGGATGGGGCATTTCTCCTGTTATTAGCTTTCTTGGATAAGTGAATGTCTGAATTAGCAACTTTTACTGAAAATGACACTACTCGTATTACGGAATGTGATTATCTCTACAACTTGTATTGTGGTGCCAAGCAGGCAACCATTTAAAGATAGTCTTATTTAACATAATTATAGCCAGCGACGAACCTTTGATCATGCCAGAATCTGGAGTGAAAGCAAAATCAAATGGTTTTAGCATTAACTAACTGTAACACCAGATAACTCTTGGAGCATCTGTCAACTCCCCGAACCTATATGTATAATCACAGACTAGTCAGAGATTTCTGTTACTAGACCTTAATGAAAATACTATAGTTTTCATGGCTTTCGTTTAAGGCAATCTGACAGAGGCATCTCATCATTACTTGTTCTTAAACACAGCAGCTGTGTGCCTAAAGTTAAACTATACCTCCTTAGCCCATGTACATACTCTTCTCTTCTAATGTCTAGTGGCATGTTGAATAGTAGGCACAACTTAGTTCGCTATAGAAAAGAAAACATGCAGACACGCTCATGCCTGCACGGCACGCATTCATCCTGACATAAAATTAAAGGTTGACTTGCAACAAAATTCACATTACAGTTATTTGGTATCAAAAGATTCACCATGTCTTACTCTGTTGTGTTGTAAGTGCCAAATCTGTGGAAATGTGATTACAAGCTCCTAAAAGCTCAAAAACGAAAAGCCGCCGTAGATTGGAATCTGTTTATTTCTCTGACGTAGTCATTACATTTGGTTATCGTCTTGCCACGTGATGTTCTCACGTGAATTGAAAGGCCAATAAAAAGCTCAATATAAAACTTATCATAGCACTAGTTTATGACAAACACTTCTGGTTTTACCGAAGACCCCGTATCAAATAAATATGCTCGCTACTTTACAGTTTTGTTTCGGCCTAATCTAAGCGTCAAGTCGTAATCTGATCATGTGACCTAATACTTCGCAAATAATTTCTGCAGCACTTTTCGATTATCACAGGTGACCAACAGGCTCGTCATGATTATCAGACAATGATATGTACTCTTTCGAGCTAAAATTAAAAATTTAACGAATTTTTATGGTAAGTTATAAGATACCAGTGCTAAAAGTGACAGCATTACAATGACAATAAGATAGATGCGTAAAAACAATAGACATGGTTTTATTGAATGCGTGAAGTATATTTGTGGAAATATTTCGACGAATAAGGTTGCATGAAAGTGTAAACAGAAACCATCCTATACCAACTACGTCCTATTTGAGCCGTTTAAGAAAGAGAATCCAAACTACGGCGGTCTCGTGTGGCTGCGATTAACTGTTCGTTTTTAGCTTTTAAGAGTGTGTAATCACATTCCTACATATTTTGCACCTACAACACAACCGAGTAAGACATGGTGAATCTTTTGATACCAAATAACTGTAATGTGAATTTTCTTGCAAGTCAACCTTTAAAGTTATTGATAAGACATTCTTTGGGAATGGTAAGATATGGGTGTGAATGTAAAGTCATAATCGTAGAAGTGAACGTAAAGTCATAAGGGGTTTGGTGTTAAAATGAGAAACTCTACCGCTTGTCATAGGAATTTGGGAATTATCTCTTTGATTAATTTATGATGACTATTAAATCTAATGTTGTATTTAATCTTCGTGAGACGTGACACTTTCTTCCTCTGTCCCTTACTCGGTTACATGATATGACTGCTATAGGTAATGTTTGAGCATGTTTCATTGACACACCGAAACCATGCTACACGCGCTACAGGAATTTAATGTATTTTAGGGTGCAGATGGAGCCGAGCATCTCTTCCTACCCATTGATCCCGCGACCCTTAATGACTTCATGGAGCAAATCGAAAACATTGATGCCTGAAGTAGTTATAGCATAGAGCAGCATATGTAAATAATGTATTACTGTTTCCAATTTTATAAATAAATGATGCACTTAACAGCGTGTGAGTAGAAGATGCTGTCTCACCCTTTGCTTATCATCAACATTCTCAGCGCGGAGAGCAGTCATTGGCATCGGATCTCAGCGTCATTTATTTGAGCCAACTATTGTCACAGACACACTTATTCTTCTTGACAATGAGCAGGAAGTAGAGAATGTGCAGGGCCATCTTATCTAATCAATACAGTCCCCTGCACCAACCAGCATACTACTGCCACTAGTAACCAGCGCTTTTTATCTACGTTATACATCGGCTGATTGACTCAAATTTCTACCTAGCAGAGATTCGATTTTTCATCGATATTCAATACTGACCTCACCATCCTTTCTTCTGTTTGCAGAGAAGTCTCATAAAGGCGTGCCGAAAGTCGCGATTAAATATACTATAAAGTACAGGATTCACAGCTGAGTTGCAGTAACCTAACCAAAATATCACTGCGAATGCTTTTGTTTCTCTCATTCCGCAATTACAGATTCTGTCAGTGAGGTAAACCAATGAAAAGGGCAGCCAGCAAACGGCAAAGGCGAGTACGATGACGGCTATGGTGATAGTGGCTCGTCGCTCCCTCGCTCGCTGATTCCGCAGTTTCTTAGCCTGTTGTTGGTCTCTCAGCATCGATTCGACTTGCCGAATATCTTTAGAGTTGATCTTTGATGATCGGTGCATGAATCGAGAGGCGAAGAATGTTAGCTTTCTGGTAGTGTGCTCATTCTCATCGCAATGGGTAGCACTTTCCTGGCTTGTCTCTCTTATGTTGTGGTTCATCAGAGATTGCTCGCTGCAAGTTGCAGGGTCAGTAACACTGTTTTCTGTCAGATTGTTTGAATCAGTCGATGGCCTTGCATCCATAGCTGTCATATGAGTTTCCTTACCTTCTCCAGTTGCACCAGTATTCTGGATAGTACCCAGTTTGATGTGTTGCTTACCTCTCCTAAATGTCACAAAGTATGTTTAGTGTACGAATAGTGTAAAAGTACAATCGCTAATATTGATGAATGACAGATGAATAGTTTGGCAGTAATATTTGTGTTTGTAATCAGCCAAGTCAGCATACCCACTCACTAGTTTAAGTTATTAACAGCTTTCAAACTCAATAACGGCGCTTAGACACACTCCACAAACAGGTGTTTAAAAATGTTATTTCAATTAAATTACTGATAATGTGTAGGCACAATCATTCTGCCAAGCAATTAATTGATGTAGACGTTATTAGAATGTGTCATATTTTCAGAGTTGGTAGAGTGTATGACCTACCTGAAGTTGCTTTCAAAAAACTACCGTCTGTAGCTATGGCTATATAAAAATAATTACTGTGTAAGTCTAGTTTATATTATTACATCCTTTCAATATTATTTTACTAAACTAACGCTGCACGCATACAATAAATCATATATGAAATCCTCAAGATGGACATGTCCCTTTCTTGTTATACTAGAGGTAGTAAAGAAACACGTTACCTTCTAGCGACTTGGAAGATTCGGCCATAAGCTATGAATATGATGATAAGAGGAATGTAGAAAGATATTGTAAGAGAGTAGATAATGTAGCCGAGTTCATCGCTCAGGTTGCACTGTGGCTTAGCATCATGTTCTAAGAGAGGCTCGGCCTGCCAGCCAGCTAGTGGAGGTAATGACACTAGCGCTGACGTCAGCCATATACCCACAATGCCAATATTTACTTTTTTGGCGGTGCGTAGTTGGGGATACTCGAGGGCATTGGTTACACTCCAGTACCTGTCCACACTGATAACTACAAGGCTGAGAGTAGAGGCTGTACAGAGAAATACATCCATGGCAAGCCAGACCTTGCACAGAACGGTTTTCAATGCCCAGTGGCCGAGAATCTGAAGGTGTAGCGAAATGGGCATGATGAATATTCCCAACAGCATGTCAGCCACTGCCAATGATAGGATAAACTTGTTCTGGTGAGATCTCTTGAGGTGGCGGTCTTTGATTACTGCGATCACCACAATGCTATTTCCAAATACAATGACAAAAATTATCAGTCCAATGAACAGACCAGCCAGTATAGAATCGTGCAGTTCATGGTCCCTCCAGCCTGGCCTATGCGCGTCTGTGGTAAAATTGTTAACTCCTGTCAGAAGGTTGGTAAGGGCTGCGGTAATGTTGTCTTTCATAGTTGATGCAGTACACTCTTGCTGTGAAAAAGCAATCTAGTTCTAAGATGGTAGGATCGATGGTGGTCATCCTATGGTGGAAAGAAACATGCCATCACCAAATGGTGGTAAAAAGTGGCAGTTCAATTTTGGTATAGGGAGAGTCGCCCTCGCCAATATTCAATCAAGTGAAGCATGCTCATAATGCGCAGTAGCTTATATTGATTGAATGATTAGATCATAGCCTGGGATCTATCCTACAAGGGTTGCACCTCGGGCGCCTACCAATTAAAATTGCACAAGATATGTAATTAGCTAGAGACGTGTGAAGCTGCAGGCATCTGCTAATTACTCTGTCATTACCAGCAGCTGCTTGACAGGTTGGAGCAACCTGACAGAACCTTTTGTAAAACTCACTAGCTATGTAAGCCTATTAACTTTTAATTGTACAATAATCTCTCTTCGTGTCATTTTAAAAACATTAACATATGCCCGGCACAAATTATGTTGAAGAATCAGAAATTTTAGAAAAAGGCTTACCGTATTGGGCATAGATCCGTGATCTTTTACCCAAGTAAAGGCATGCTGGTGTTAATATATATCCTCATTGCTTTCTGCAGCGTTCACTGCACCCTTCACTTGGCATAGAAGTATTGCTTGCATCCAATACAGGTGACAGTTAAATCTTTACAAGAGATAATTATACAGAGGTGTAAATGTGCTGATTCATATGCGGACATCGTCCTAGAGGACGGCTGGGCAAAGCCGTACGTTGTAATAACGCTATTCATGTAAGTTTATAGGCACAACAACAAATGAATAACTGTCTTTGACCAACCCGCTATTCACCTCTTGCTCAAGATGTAATCACTAGGTTAACAGTTCTATTCTTTAGTGTACTATCACTTCCCTTAATACAATATTTTGAAAGTCTTTCTCTGGACATGGACATCTTACTGAAAACTCCCGCATGCAGGCTGGTTTGGGTTAATCTGCTTTCCTTACCGCATATTTTTTGCATACTCGGAAAACATTTTTAAGCCAATTAAAAATGAGCAGAGAATACAAACATACTAATGTAGTTTTGGTCAGTCAATATGAAATAATCTCTTTTGGTTTCTTTTTAACAGTTCTCTTCAGAAACTCCTAACATCCTCTGGCTCTTGGCTTTATTGCCATCCCAATAGGGTGTTAACAACTGTTCCTTAGAGAAAAGGCTGTGTATATACTTTTATTTCATGATAAAAATAATGAAGTGAAAAGGGTACAATGTATGGATGTACATTTGCATAGAACAGGTGCTGGGCTGCCTCACCGGCAGTCATTACAACCAGTGATTACGGGTGCATAGTTCTTTAGAGAAGTTGAGAAACATTTTAATCCAAGCCTACAATCATAGATTGTGAACAATCCAAGCATTTACTCTCTGTGACTCTATAACGTGCAAGACTTTACAAACTAAATTAACATTTTGATCTGAGCGGACTGACTTATCGTTGGGGCAATTGCATGCCCATATAATCAGCTTATAACAACAGGCAGTGGCTAGACTCCTGATTGGTATTTGCAATGCAGCAGAATGAAGGGAATGGAAAGTGTGAAGTCGACACAACTCTAAATTGTGAAGGTGGAATGTGACGCAGTGTCTGTAAAATACATTTGTATGTATTTTGAATATACAGACAAATTTGGTTAAAGGAATAAAATGAATGGAAGCAGTTAATATTAGTTACTGGTAATATTAAGGAATATAAACGAGAGAGCATAATCTTTAGGTCCGCACAAGATAAAAATGCCTGCTGCTTGCAATTATGGCAGCGCAGGGTAACAGTGTCTTCTGCTAGCTGTTGCAATCATAGACAACAACCCAATCAGAAGAGTCCTCATACTATTGATAGCCTCAGTACACTGAGAACATAAACTCGGTGATAATACGCCTTTAGGCTGTTTTGTATAATAAAGGCCTCTCAACTTAACTGACCTAAATGAGCAAGTCTTTTCAAGATAACTTTGTAGCTAAACGACCCGTGTCTTTTGACTGTTTCTTTTGCTCTTTCTCCTGGTTTCTCCTTTGATGCTCAGCCATACGTCGCTCTCTTTCAGCCTTACGAGTCTGGCGCAGAGCTTGTTCAGTTTCTAGCGTGAGATCCTCATCTTCCCAAGCACCACCCGATTCATCCCACTCTTCCAGATCTGTTGTCTAACAAATAAACAAAACAATACAATAAGAATATGTCGAGGTTACTAAAGCTGAACAGACGCCAGTAATCTTTTTGATTCCAACTCGGATTTGATTCGCTACGAACAAATGCTAAATTTGGAAGTGGAAAGATTAGTGTGATTGGATTAGCTGCAAGCATGGCCGACACGGATAGCTGAGGAAAATGTAAGACAGCTTGCTGTGACTGCTACTAAGTACTAGCTAAAGCTCATTTGTATTACTACTTTTTGATGAGGATTTTGTATTCCGGTTCATTTTTATTGCATGTAATATTACATCAATTAATGATGTTTTGTTAGGACACAAGATATTTACAGAAGAAAATAACAGTGATTGGTAGAAAATGACCCACACTATAATTATAACATAAAATTATCATAAAGTCATGGCTACACAACAATCTACCCAAAGCCTGTAAGGTCAAAAGCCTCGGTTGGGGTAATCCACCGATTTAATTGTAGCCTGTCAGCTCGCGCCCTCAAGTTAGCTTCTTACCAGTCTGGCAGCCCTTTACGGTATATGCGTGTGACAACAGCTAAACTTTCACCCTGCCTATAATTATACTCTGTGTATGACTTCACTGTTTACATGACTTCAGCGTGTCTATGGCTTCACCGTGCGTATGACTTCACTGTGCGTTGACTCCACTGTGTCTATGACTTCGCCGTGCGTATGACTTCACTGTGTGTATGATTTCACTGCGTGTATGACTTAACTGTGTGTACGACTTCACTGCGTGTATGACTTCACCATGTGTATGACTTCACCGTGCGTATGACTTCACAGTGTATGACTTCACTGCGTATATGACTTCACCGCGTATATGACTTCACCGTGTGTATGACTTCACTGCGTGTATGACTTCACTGTGTGTATGACTTCACCATGTGTATGACTTCACCGCGCATATGACTTCACTGTGTGTATGACTTCATTGTGTGTATGACTTCACCGTGTGTATGATTCCACTGCGTGTATGACTCAACCGTGTGTATGACTTCACCGTGCATATGACTTCACCGTGTGTATGACTTCACGGTGTGTATGACTTAACCGTGTGTACAACTTCACTGCGTGTATGACTTCACGGTGTGTATGACTTCACGGTGTGTATGACATCAGTGTATCTATGACTTCACTGCGTGTATGACTTCACAGTGTCTATGAGTACAAAGGTTACTAGACTCTAAGTCTAAACCATCTAAACAGCACGACTAATCAGAAGCAAGTGACTGCAAGAAAAACTGACACACAATGGCAGCTCAGTTAGCAGTTATAAACAACTACGTCTCGCACAAGTAGAGCAACTCCAAAATTAAAGGCTTTATAGAACCTGCAGTGTGAAGTTTTAGGTCTTAACGAATACAAAAAGCCATAATAATAAAATTTAAAATTCAAATTCAGAAGCAAATACTATAATAAGCAATTAAAATGCACAAAAGCCTCAGGCTTCAAACCAGCAGCTCATAAGAAGTTTGAGCACAATATTTCTTAATATCAATTAAATCGAAAATAATTAACTATGTTTGCTTCGTTGCAACTTTGAAAAACCAAAATGAAGCACTAGGCCTATAGAAGATAGAGCTTTAGCAGCATTGGAACAGCATCTGGACAACACCTCAGCATTATTCTACATGTAATAGCGTACAATAACGCTCGCTGTCCATAATTTGATTCTGGCAGCTCCAAAAACACTCCGCGACTATAAGCTCAACAACATAAAGTAATTCCAACAAATAGTTTTAGTTCTTTTTCCAACTTCCTAAAATGCTAGCCTATATGCCCGTGTTCATATAATGCTAGCCTATATGCCCGTGTTCATATAATACACGCAAACTAGTCAATACTTGAAAATAGAGGTACTTATTACCATTAGAGTAGCTGAGTCTGGGCTGAATGCAAGTCTGTTTGAGCCTTGAGATGCCTGGTGAGAAGATGCTCCAGAAGATTTTATCAGCACCTACAATGTATATAAAAAAATGACTTGCATTTTGCGAAACAAATAAAAGTGATGCAAAGAAAATGTGGATAAGGCTCTATAAGTTTGCGACACATTCAAAGATGACAGATAAAACAGACTTATATAGATCAACAATCTTTATATAAACTGATAGATCCACAACAGATAGTCTTAACCAACATTCATATACTAATTGAACTACCCATGGGTTCCTGCAATATGAACATTTCTACTTGTGATAAATATATGGTTAATTATAATTCATGATTTTTGTGAAGTAAACATATATTTTAATATTCATATATGCTTGAAGTGCATAAACCATGCAATCATCGTATAAGCATATAAATTTTAAAATATATCTTTAAATACCTTTTTTTAAATGAAAAACCAAATATTTATTATTTTATTCATGATTATAATGAAATTATATGTAGATATTAGCTATATAACTTTTACCATGAATGCGTATACTTTGCTACTAAATGTTTACATACCTTATCACATGAAGTTAAAGAATATATCTATGATAGGTATATATCTCCAAAATCCTAGGTGTTTGCATGCAGACAAATCCATGCAGACATTCGGAAAAGATGGCAGTTTAACATGCTGAGGGAGTTAAGCTCTCATTAATATTAGCAGCTAAACTAAGAGGGAATTACCCCAAATAGAGACCAAGATATCTCATCACAACTTGTTATTACAGACTTGGATTGGTTAAAATACTTGTACTACAACAACACTATTCATTAACTATCTTTATTGGATGATTAAATGAGTGAGGTAGGTGATAAGGTGAGTGAGGTAAGTAATAAGGTGAGTGAGGTAAGTAATAAGGTGAGTGAGGTAGGTGATAAGGTGAGTGAGGTAGGTGATAAGGTGAGTGAGGTAGGTGATAAGGTGAGTGAGGTAGGTGATAAGGTGAGTGAGGTAGGTGATAAGGTGAGTGAGGTAGGTGATAAGGTGAGTGAGGTAGGTGATAAGGTGAGTGAGGTAGGTGATAAGGTGAGTGAGGTAGGTGATAAGGTGAGTGAGGTAGGTGATAAGGTGAGTGAGGTAGGTGATAAGGTGAGTGAAGTAGGTGATAAGGTTCTACCTTCTTTTGTTTTTGTATGGTTGGAGCTAAACCGAGGTCTGAAAAGTAGTCAGGTTCTGGTTCGGGCTCAACTACTGGTTGCTTGGAAGAAACATTTTGTGGCTGAGAATCTGAATTAGGAACAGAGGCAACAGGTTTGTCCCAAGTGTCCCATTCACTGTATCCTTCCTCAGGTAAGTCTTCCACGATGGGGCTGTCTTGCAGTTGCTCCTGCGATAGCTACATCATATAATCGCTTTGCGTATTGAATCATTGTTAGGAAGCCAATAACCAAAATAAAAAATCTACTGGTTATGTACTACGTAACAAACTCGGTTGAGCACATGATCTACAATTATACATAAATAATAGAGTATAGCTAAAATGAGGGAAGAAGATAAGACGTTCTGCTGTGAATGTGGTGAATGTATAAAACACTTCAACTTAACTTTTAGGGCGTAAAAATATTTTTCTAACATGTAGCTGGTCCCAAAGATGTATAGTAACGAATTGGCAAAACATCTACTAACCAGAGCATCATTTGAAGGAGAATGATTTTGAAAATTATCAGAGAGCACATGTGTTGGAATATTCACATCAGCATCCTGTATATGTGTAGGAAGAATAGCACCAGAGTTTCGTCTTTTTCGATTAAGAAAACAGAGTGCTCGTGAAATGAGAGATGAAAGCCCAAGCAGCAAAGACTTGAAGAATCGTGTTAATGTGGCAATCATTGCTTGCTGTGCATATCCAACACGACACCAAAGAGGGAGTCTATAAAAATAGTGGTAATAGTAATTAATAAAGTGGTATAAATATTTACTTTGACACGTAAGATAATTTCTGATAAGAGGCATCCAAAAATTCTTGAAACACACAATTTTGTAGGTGCATGTAAAATAACGAAACTGCTGAATAACACAATATACAAATTAAATAAATATAAACTAAATTTACAGTAAGTTAAAGTGAATTACATTGCACATTTGTATCACTCAATTTATTACTGAACTGGCTCAGGGCTGACCCTGTTCACGCGTCATTAAGTTACAGTGATAATAAAAACATGTTTTTATTATTACTTTACTAATTTCATTTCTATATATAAATTATGTTTGTAACTACTCGACCTCACGTCTCCTATTAGAGACCTGAGAGTTAGAACACTCCTCTCAAGATCTTAGTCGTTCCCAATAGCGCTCTTTTCTGCAACACTTGTGTTGATTGTTGGCAGTATTTGGGCAAGCCACATTTGAGGTGCGGGTGTTATTGCACCCAACGCTCCAATGACTACCAGAATTACAACTGCCCTTACATGCCAGTACTTTCCAATCTCCTCCCAGAGTGGGAGATATTTTTCCACTTTTTTATTTTTCTTTGATGGCTATGTTGTAGTTATTAGGTACTGCTATATCAATTATCTATTAGCCCTCTTTTTATCTTGTTCACCACTACAATATCTGGTTGGTTTGCCAAGACATGCTTGTCAGCCTAGATGTAGTAGTCCCAGAGGAGCTTAGCACGGTTGTTCCCATTGACATTTTCTAGAGCTTTCGACCAGTGTTGTAGTTTATTGAGGCCATACATATCGCACAGACCCCTGTACACTACACCAGTGACACGATTATGCCATTCAGTGTATGCATGTCTGGCTAGCTTCATGCATGCAACACATTCATTGATGATGTGTTGGACGGTTTCTGGCACATCCTTGCACAGCCTGCATCTACGATCATTTCTAGTGTTATAGATCTGTGTTTGGAGTAGTCTAGTTGGGAGCACATGCTCATGCACTGCTATGATTAGCTACTCTGTATTGGCTTTTAGCTCCTCTTTGTTCAGGCATATATATGTCTGGTTGAGTTCACCAATCTCGGATACAAGTTGGTGGTAGAGACCATAGAGGGGCTTGGTGTGCTGGTTAGCTTCCTCATCATTGGTGTGTAGTTCTATTGTCATAGCAATCAAGTGAAATTTAGCTACTAGCTTGTCTATGGTGGTCATGGATGCTGCATAGGCACTGTACACATTTGAGCCCTCTGTCTCCATCTTTTTTATTAGGATATAACCTAGCAGAATCTGATTTTAGGTATAGTGCTTCATGTATGGTCAGTAGGTGGTGAGTTGCTGTATCTGTCTCCTTGATGACTTCCCCAGTCTACCTTATTATGACTGCTGGGTACCTTATTGCCAGCAGTGTGTACATATTTATTGCGCCGACTTGGTTCCTGTCATTTGGTTGGCGTCGAAGGACCTGCAGAACGCGTTTCTCGTAATCGGTATATGTACATGTATACATGCACTCACAGCTAGTATTACTAAAATGCGAGCTAAAAAGCAGAGACCATTCTCTAAATTACAAGTTAATCCATCTAATGTTTACCATATCAAATATGAACATATTATAATCAATCTATTTATAAATTGACAACTTCAATCTCATAAACAGTAGAGAACCTAGTTTTCACCAATTAACTAGTTTACAAGCTTCTCGTTATTCATCACAAATCTAAAATATTAGTTCATCACCTGTTAATTTTGCAATAGCTCGCTGAAGACCTATAAAATAAATTAATGAGGCTGCTCTTATGGTCTAACTGTCAGTTAGACAGTTGTAATTAACTTGCTGAAGTTTTTCCTAGTTTAGTGTTGTGGCGTCTTAAAAAGTGCATGGGCTGAATGGAAAGAAACATTTGTGTTTAAAACTGTGACAAATAGCTTTGTTACATGAGAAAACAATAGAGTAATATAATATCATGTTATGTATAATACGATGATCAAAATAAAGTATAAAAATAATTTTGGTGTGATAAATTCTGTGTAAGGGTAGCACTGCTGATTGAGGTCATCGCGTAACAAAAGAATTGGTTTTCATCTGGTAAAGCAGCTCTCTACACCTTCAAATACATGTACTCTTATACGATAGTCAACTGTGTACAGTAATCCAGCAAATTTGTGAATGACCTATGATATTTGTCTAGGACTTCGATCAGATTTGTGTTCTCCTAAATAGATTCTTAACTCTTAATTTGGTTGGTGTCTTGTCTCTTTTGAACATAAATATTTGTTTTTCAATTTGCTATTTAAATAGCCGTTTTTATGCATCAATAATGTGAACGCAAATCTCGATTCATCTGTGATTGCATAGCCTCTTTTGGGCATCATTTATAAATATCCAAGCTATATTGCAGTATCTTTTAAATGTCAATGTAATTATCTAGTCAAAACAGATTGGCCTATTTAAAGCTACACGATAACTTTATTGTAATAATAATACCGGCACAAGAATATCCCTTGTGCACAAAAATAAAAGATAATTATTCTGATACAGCTTAATATATACACGTTTATAGAAGTATCCCGTAAAATACTGCCAGTCAAGGTTGTCCTTTGAACTCGTGTATAAAACAAAGGTCCTCTGAGAAAAGGTGGAAAAAACCTCATCTACGAGGCCTCACTGGTCTGCTGATAGTTGAAGCTCTTTTTGAGTCATCTTTTTATACTCGCCATTCAAAAAATCTGGTTTTAATCGGTTTACGAAAAAGCTGACTCTGCATTTGCTAATTTCTGATTGAAAAATTTCTTTTGCCTTGGATCTTTCAAGATCTTGAATAACTTATGAAGATTAAAAAAACATTGTTAGTTTTGCCCTTGGTTAAACAGAAGTGTCTGTATCTCATATTTTATTAGCTTTACTCATTTAAAAAACTTGTGTAGTGTAATCAGTTTTTTCTTTTAGATCGTCTTTTAGGTGTCATATTTACAAAGAAACTAATATAGACAGAAAAAATTATTGAGCCATGTTTTTCTCTAGCTCCTAGAAGCTTTTAAAATCCAGTAGCTCGAAAATTACCACAGTGATTGAAATCCCAAAATGGGAGGGATTTCTATAGCGCTTTGGAAAATTTATTTCTTTGGTTTTTTCTAGTTTACTAACTCTTTAAAGCACATCAATTATATCAGTACTTTTATCATATATTTCAGTACTTCAGAGTCTTGGCGTTCGAATGAGACTGTACTCAATACACAAAGAATACTAAAACTATGAAAAACAGGGTGTCAAAAGTATGTCCTGCAATAAAAAAACTTGGTTGTGGTTCCCACAATGTGATGTCATAATTAGCATTTAGCCTTACGTCGATCCCTTTCGCTGCCATTGAGGGTGTGCTTTTCTGTAACAATCGGTGCTCTTAAACCCAGAGAGTGCTAATAATAAACTAGGATTCTATATAATCAACAATGCCCGGGAATCGTGCTAACACCCGACCAATACAAACACATGTTCTGGGTTAATAGATTTCGGATGATTGTTAGAGTTTGATTTTTTCATCCTTTCATTCATTTTAAACATTTATAGTAATTATTATCACATCATTTTATATGCCCCTGTTGGTAATTCGTATCGCTTTCTATGTTGCTTTCTAAACATGATTATGCTTCAATAAATATACTGTGGTTGATAAAGGTAATGAAATCACATCGATTAAATTGTGATTTGCAGTGGCGTGGCCATAGGACTATATGTAAATTGCACACTCGCGAGATCATGCGATGCTTGAAATTAATTAGCTTCAGTCGTGCCCCTCAACATCACAATAAAAAGAGAGGGCTAGTGCATAATATCATCAGGAAAACATAGTATGGTGCTTGGAATCTGAGCTATTTATCATCGAAATAATCTGTACATAGAGAGCTAATGACACTGATACCTTTGTCATCTTCATTAGTTCTCTGGAGTTTTCCTACCTTCGCCTGCCACTAGCGTCATTATCGTAGTTAATAAATAAGCGGTAAGAGCACACAACACCAAATATGAAAATTGTGACCTCATAATTTGCAAGCCTATACCATTGAACATTTCTGTGGTAAATAGAATTTCTCTGGAGAAATTCTATAAACACCAACCAACGTCTGCCTCACCATGTCAAACAATGGCTCATTTGAAAGCCAAGATATTGAAGGACCTGAATAAGCTGAAACAGTACTTATGTAATCGATGTGCTTTAAACCCTATTTCTGTAATACCCAAAAAGAAGTTAATATTCCCTGGGTCCATTCTCATATTATTCGGGAGCGACTTTTCTAGCGATTTGTGCAAAAGTTATTCGCTCTAGCGTAATTTTGTTGCAATATTCAGAAGGCACATATTCTACGCTTTTAAATTAATACCAGTTTGCTATAGGTTAGAGTTTGTAATACAGACCAATAAGGCTTTTTCTCGAAGTCAATGTAAGAAAAATCTACCATATTGACCAAATTTGAGGAATGTTCTTTTTTAACAATGTTGTTATAATTTCATTAGTACAACTTTATCACCTTACCACTAGCTCTGAATAAGTTTCAGGAGCAGATGGGATTATAAGATTTACTTAGAGGTAAGTACTAGACTTTGAATATAATGTGAAAAAAACATTGAAACAATAACTATACTTTTTACTACTTGACTGAGTCTGACTGCTATGATAGTAGTTTTTTTGCCTGGTAAGATGTTTTGATGTAGTATGATTATATTTCAATCAGCCTTACTACTTGCTGCTAAATTATGCATATTGGCAATAACAATTACTCAATAGCAGTTAAATGCAGTCACCAACCACGTTTTACATAATCATGATTATCACAGCTTGGAAATGCACAAATCTTCATAACGATAGATGCTTATCCTAGAAAATGTACTTACACACTAACCTTACAGTTTGCCAAGTTAAGGTTGTTCATCATGCTTTTAGTAGCTAGTACCTGTCGTGAATCGGTTACTGATTTGAAACAATTTTTGTCTTTTGCTTATAAAAGTTTTTCAACTTTCACATAACTACATTATTTTAATACAGAAATGTAGCTAGATATGTCTTTTTCCTGAATAAAAAACAGTATTAAAATAAAACTAATAGAAATAGTGGTCATTTAGTGACACTGGGCATACCTGCCAACTCTCACGCATTGGGCGTGAGACTCACGCAAGCACATCAAATAAAAAATGGAAATGCGTGAGATTTTTGCCCCAATTTCCACAATTTTATATATACTATCATTGATACATCAATTGCCCCAAAACCAAATCTCACGCATTGCCCCACTCTTGGGTTGGCAGGCCTGACACTGTGTCCATTACTTGTAAACAGGCTATAAATATTGAGCTATTCAATTAGGCCTGAAAGGGTTAGGGCAATTTTGATATGCCAGTTTATAATAAAAGCATTTGATATAATTTAATTAGAAAGCTGCGTCATATACTATCTAAGCAATGCGTAAAAGCTCCTAGCATATCCAAAGAATGCACACAATCGGCGTACTATTGCATTAATTAACCAGAATTACATTCATTTAGGAGAATAGCCCTAAATTGAACCAAAAAATATGACTATTAATTACCACAATAAAGATTGCTCATATATATAAACTTTGTAGCTTACTAAATCCGTTTGACCATTTCAATAGGTGAATTTAGCACAATCTCGCAGCTGATATTCCTAGTATCAGTTATGATAAATCCTACCTACAACTAGCTATGTTAGCGCTACAAATATGTCAAGGTCAAATATGTCATTTGAAACCGTTTTTTCCTATCTTCTTCGTTCAAGGGCAGTTTCCGTTGTGAGGGAAGCAATTCAGGATTACCAAATTAAGAAAAAACTTTTCTTTGTACAGCTTCAGCATTTACAACTTTTTCCGTGAGTTTATATGTTATTACGTTAAATATATTTGGTATTTTTTTGACTATTTTTTAAAAATTTAGTGCTGTGTGCAGTTGTTTGCATCAGAAGGGACAGAATCTTGAACTCGGGTCAGGATGACTGAAAATTTGCTGTACATGTACTAAAAATTGCGCTTATATATGAGCAATCTTTATTGTGGTAATCAATAATCTTAGTCTACAATATTTTTTTACAAGGTTCCACTAACTGTAAACAAACAAAACTGTTTAATTAATAGAGCTGATCAAGACAGTGGGTTTTTGCGTAACATGAAAAGTAATTTTTTAAACGTTTCCCAAGTCTATCTTTAATACCGCTAAACACTGATTTTGTTTTGTTTATTACTCAATTACTGCTAATTTTTTATTTTAGGATAAAACCATACATGGCATCTAATTATTTTAAAGACTTGGGTTTGAATTTGGATGCTACAGCAAATGATGTGCGTGATGCATACAAAAAACTTGCTAAGCAGTGGCATCCTGACAAAAATAAAGAAGAAGGAGCAGAAGAAAAGTTTAAGAACGTCTTAGCAGCATATACTTATTTACAATCGGAGGATCGCAGAGACACTCATGCTCGTGAAATCCGTCGACGACAAGAAGCTGCTGCAGCACCTAAACCTTCTCCTCAGCCTCCACCACCAACTCAATCAACAACTCCTCATCGTAATAGCTCATCAAAACCCTCTGAACCACAAGCAACTAATTCTTCAAATCCCAATCCAAAAACAAAAAAACCAAAAGAAGGATCATCGCAAGGACAGAAAAATTGGTGGGAAAGTTTCAAGTCTAACAGCGCTAGTCAGACTAAACAGCCAACTACAAATCAAACTAAATCTAACAATAAGCGAAACAAAACGCAACGGAAAGCATTTTTTATGGATTCTTTTTTTGAATTAAATGATCCATTTGATGACTTTGTATTCAGCATATTTATGATTCCTCCTGAACGTCCTTCACCAAAGACAAAGAAAAAGACTGATTGTTTTGGCAATCCATTGCCAAAGAATATTGAGAACGATATCTATGATTGGAAGTCAGCAACAAAGTCAGCAGGGCAAATGCCAGATTATCAAGAATACATAGATGGTAAGCATGTGCTTTTTATTTACATCAAGATTAAAACTGTCAGTTTTCATTTGCAAAATTTGTATTTGCTTTACTTTGTACCAGTTATAACATGTTGCTTCACAAAACATTTCAGGAAATAATCACAGAAATGTAAATAATGTAGCTAAGTTTATAAAATTCAGAGCTGAATCTGATCAGTGTGTATACTTCTTGACAACCACCTTGCTATTAATAAATCAACATAAAAAAATAGAATTTAGAATTATGATGTGTAATAAAATAGTAATATGAGAAAAGAACATTTCTAAGAGTCATGTGATGGCTGGTACAAAATTTCTAAAGCCTGTGATAGCCCTTCTAAAGACCTGTGCAGTACTCGAGTTTCATCTTTGGAATGACATCGATCATTTATATCATCAGCTATGGCCATTTATGTGTTTAGTTTACAATTATCAGTATCATTTTACCATTCAACATATCTAGTCATTTGCGAAGCTACAAGCTCTTTATGAGTAGCAAAAATCCTGTATTATTGTTGGGCATATTAATCCAGCGCAGTAATTGGTTATGGTCCAAGTATATATAATCTAATTTTCTTTTTGTATTGCTACCACATTGTTCAAGAGAAGATATTTTACTCAAGCTATATATAGATTTTTAGATTTATACATTATTCTATAAAATGTTCTATATCTATATATTATATAAAGTCTGGTATGTCTTATATAAAGTTTACTATATCAATAAATTATGATATAAAGTCCCCTATATCTATATATTATATAAAGTCTACTATATCTATATATTATATAAAGTCTACTATATCTATATATTATATAAAGTCCACTATATCTATATATTATATAAAGTCTACTATAACTATATATTATATAAAGTCTACTATATCTATATATTATATAAAGTCCACTATATCTATATATTATATAAAGTCCACTATATCTATATATTATATAAAGTCTACTATAACTATATATTATATAAAGTCTACTATACCTATATATTATATAAAGTCCACTATATCTATATATTATATAAAGTCTACTATAACTATATATTATATAAAGTCTACTATACCTATATATTATATAAAGTCCACTATATTTATATATTATATAAAGTCCACTATATCTATATATTATGTAAAGTCTACTATATCTATATATTATATAAAGTTCACTATATTTATATATTATATAAAGTCTACTATAACTATATATTATATAAAGTCTACTATATCTATATATTATATAAAGTCCACTATATCTATATATTATATAAAGTCTACTATAACTATATATTATATAAAGTCTACTATATCTATATATTATATAAAGTCCACTATATTTATATATTATATAAAGTCCACTATATCTATATATTATGTAAAGTCTACTATATCTATATATTATGTAAAGTCTACTATATCTATATATTATATAAAGTCCACTATATCTATATATTATGTAAAGTCTACTATATCTATATATTATATAAAGTCCACTATATCTATATATTATGTAAAGTCTACTATATCTATATATTATATAAAGTCTACTATATCTATATATTATGTAAAGTACACTATATATTATGTAAAGTCTGCTATATCTATATATTATACAAAGTCTGGTATATCTTGTATAAAGTTTGCTAAATTTATATAAAAAAATTGGCAGATCTCAAATATCCACAATGTTCAAAGTCAAAAGCCGTAAGTTTGTTGCTGGCCTTATCATTGGAATATAGTAAGATACGTGCCATCAGCAAATAAAATTATGTGTTACATAACATTCTTTTTTAGCTTTCACCACCGATGAATCATTAGTTTATTTGCTTAATTTTTTTTTCACGCTCTGCAGGTGAAACTGAATTCTCATGCAATTGGTGTGGATTAATGATGGACATGGACATGCTGGTAAGTTTATAGCATAGCAACAAACCTACAGTTGAATTCAGCCTCAGCAATCATATGAAAGTATCGGATTGAAAGATTTAAATCTGATAACAAGTGTCATTATTATAAAGCACAGATATGAATGCCGTTTAGAAAATGCTTTACTAAATACATGTGAGTAGCAATACAATGTGACTATCTTCAAGTGTTATAAGCATTCCCATTGCCGCTCGTACAACCGTTAATTCTGATCATTTATTTGAAAGTGCAAGTTTTTTGCCAAAAGTAAACATACATCAAAAAATGGTTAACTTTTAGAGAAAACATGAACCACGATGTCAAAGATTAGGTGGCAAACGAGTGAATAGTGGCTACCAATTTAATGATGAAGAAGTCAATGAAGCATACGCTAGCAGTTCGATACCCCCAAATTCTAACAAAACTACGAGATCCTCATCTTCTATTAGAAAGATCAAATGTCGGTGGTGTGGAGAGAGCTACAGCAAAACTGTCATTGCTAGGCATTTAACAGATTGCGAGCAGAAGTCGTACACTTCTACCTCTGGCGTAGGTTGTCTCCCTATCTCATGGCTTGTAAAATGTCATTGAAATAAAATTACTTATTTTTAAAATGTTTATGTTCTGCACTTTTGCTAATTGATTTTAGAGGTCATCTGCACGACCAGATTGGAACAACAACTTCACAGAAACAGAATACAATGGTAAGGTTGTGGGAGGTTCATTAGCTACGCTGTTTTATGCTAATTTGTTCAGAGTACTGTTGTAAAATTGACATTAATGAGAACGGCTCGTTTGGTTTGCTTATTGACAATATATTTTTATAGATCCCTCAGATTCGATATTTGAACGCCGACCAAGGTCAGCAAGAATTGAGTAAGTAGTAGGTATATGCGTTGTCACATGCACATCTCTGTGAACACTGCATGCCATGATATTTATATCTTCATCAACCTCACACCCATCCTACAACACTCTACCTTGACTAACCAAACTGTCTTGTCTTATACTTTTTTTATGGGTCAGCTGAAAAACTTTTGCATGCGCTCCACTACTGTTGACCTACATATATCAGTTTCGGCTTTGCCCTTCCATCTAACCGCTTTTGAAAAGGTAGATACTTTGAAGAACTCTCTTTGTGAAAAGTTCTGCTACTCTTCATAATTGAAACAGTGGTAGAGGTTTAGCGCTGCATCGCTATTTCTACACAGGACAATGTGTACACGGGCAATGTTTACACAGGGCCATTTGTACATGGGGCAATGTGTACACAAGGCATGGTGTACCAAGGACAATGTGTACATAGGGTATGGTGTATACAGTGCATGGTGTACACAGAGCAATGTGCACATGAGACAATGTGTACATGGGGCATGGTGTATACAGGGCAACGTGTACATTGGGCAACATGTACACAGGGCATTGTGTACACATGGCATTGTGCACACAGGGCATTGTGTACACAGGGCATTGCACACACAGGGCATTGTGTACACAGGGCATTGCGCACACAGGGTAATGTGTACAAGAGGCAGTATTCCAGAGCTGGTTCTGATGCAAATGGGTTAGATAATTGCTGAGAGTTTTTTTGATAAAAATATCAAAGCTCAGACTCCAAAGTATGACTTGAAAATTAAATGCTCTTGTATTTGCATAGCCAGTATAGCATTACCATTATTTCTAATGGGGGTCCTCCCATGTTTTGTGACGATTCTGACGACCCGACGACAGGGATATTTAAAAAGTGACAGACGAGACGACCATTTACCAATGTAGGTGACGAGGATTGCGTAAATAGGATTACTAAAGGTACGGCTGCACGTAACGAATTTTTCGTTGGTTCGGAGTTCTGGCCGAAATCACGAAAAACGCAGAATTAATCGGTCAAAATTCACAGAATTATTTGAGCTGTGCATGCCCACCGAGTTCGTCGACGAACGCTTTTAACAGATTAAACAAATTATTAGCGAGCACGATTCTAGCGGCCTTAGTAATTAGTATAGTCCAAGACATGTACCGTGACACACAATAAAAATACGAAAGCATTTGAACATAGAACACACGATAAAACTATCTAAGTCGCGCTATTATTAGTTAGCAAACACGACTTTAGCAAATTTTAAGATATATGTAGTCCGAAAACATAATGCGACACACAAGAAAATTATTACAGAAAGTTATCATAGTAAATACGATGCAACTGACTTGTTTGCGCTAGAAATGTCGACATTCTCTACCACAAAACTTTTGCTGCTAAAAAGGAAAAATAATTAAAAAAATAAACAAATTGTAGCTATAGCGTCCAAACAATAAATACATTCAATAACGCAATCTAAGCAGTTGCATCGTGTGTACTATGTTGATTTGCACTTATACTTTTACTTTCGTGTGTCATTATACGTCTCTTGGACTATACTAATTGCAAAAGCTGCTGAGATCGTGCTCGCTAGCACGATTCTAGCAGCACAGAATAATTCTGTGTGTTTCAATCATTTCGTGATTTTGGTTAGAACCAACGGAAATTTTGTTACGTGTTGCCGTACCGTTACTAACTTATTATTTGTTCATAAATCACCACGGTCAACCAAAACTTCACTAGTTTTGGTTTGAAGCATCTGGCCCAGCATTTATAGACTGCCAAATAATTAAAGCAATGAAATGCCACGACATTGACAGCAAATCAGTTTCCAAGTCTGTGACTGACAGTGATTATTAAAGGCAATCTCGGTCTATTTTCAGTACAAGAAATATAGCTCTAAAAACCTAAGACGGCTGTCACTCTTCGCGGAGTAATCAGCAACGCTCCCAAACATCACTAATATGTTTGTGAAGGTCGCTGGTTGAGCCATGCTTTTGGTTAGCAGAAGTTCAAACTGAGCGAGTTTCAGATTTTTAACGCAACCCAGTGCCACCAGTATAGATATTTGTATTAAAATAACGAATGTGAAGAAAGAGGTTGTTTTGGTTACCAATTTGAAAAAGGTGACAGTGATTTTAAAAGTGACGACAGTGATTTTAAAAGTGACGACAGTGATTTTAAAAGTGACTATTCTGACGACAGCTTTGTGTGGTAGGACCCCCTCTAATACTGTATGTTTCAGTTTGGAAATTTTGTATGCTACTTCATGATAGAGCAATATCATCTATACCTACTTTATATTTTATAGCATAGGAAACTTCAATCCTTTTGCTCGCCCACCTAATACAACTTGTCTGCAATGCAAAGTGAAGTACGGGCTAGCTGCAGCCAACTATTGCACTCACTGAAGGCCAGATGTGGGCCGTGAGACTGAAAATGTGACGTTCAACTCCCTGCCTTTGTCAAGAATAGTATGGTTGTTCAACTAGTTTGAGGAATGAGCGAATTCCTCAATAATGCAATATCCTTCAATCACCGGAATATCAAGTATACATTTATGATATTTATATTATCAGAAAAGTGTTATTATTAGCAGGTGTCAAGAATTGAACTCGGTGCGGTAGGAGTAACTAGGATTTTCCAAGCAATTTTGAGATACATGTGCAGCCTATACTGAGGCTAGCAAGTGGAATCTATAGCAATCTATGGATTAGACATCAAACTTGCAATATAGTTTTTAGTTTTAACTTTTGAAACTGTACATTCCTTTTATAACTTTTGCAAAGCCATTTTGCAGCTGTTCAAAGATGATGGTGAATGTTGTGGGCAAACATCACATAGACATGTGAAGTACAACTTCTAAAGTTGTACTTCTACACCAGAAATCTATGTACATTCATGAGAATCTGTGATAAAACTCATTCAGAATACTCAATACCATAGTCATACTTGTAACATCTATTATTTTGTATCAACAATTCTTCTACAATTGTATTGATATTGTGAATAGCAGTCAAACAATATAGAGGAAATTAACCATTCCACCTAATTTTATGCTGTTCTAATTAGTAAGCAATTGCTAGCTAAACTATGATATTTCAGAAAAACCCCAGCCAAGTTCAATCACAATGAAGAAGAGCAAATCATTAAAAAAAGTTGTATGATCAAGGAATTGTGTAGGTTGAGTGATGTCAAAATTGCAAAATGGAAAATGACAAAAAAATTATTAAAATTTAGAAATGATCCTCAAGTAGATGTTTCTAAAGGTCTCAAATAATAAATGTTGAAATGGCTGTCATTCCACATTCACTGATATTCTATGCCAAGAGTTATTGAGTAGCCCTCTCAGGTTCCAGATGCCCTCCACATTTTCAGGTTGCACATTGTGTGAGCTGTCAATAGCTTTACAAATTATATCCAGTTTTCCGTTGTGACCATGAGGAATGGGTACTGTTGTTTCCCACAATGTCCATGCCCATGACTTGTATGGACTTTGGCCTAGAAACATTAAATGACAAAAGATTTATCTTATGCGCTTATCTTGACTTGAAGATAATTTCAATGTTGGATTAACGCGAAGGCAGATAACTTCACAATCGATAGAGCTCAAAGCACTCAAAAAGCACTCGAAAAGCACTCAAATAACTATTTCTACAATGTCTGCTAGTGCTATTGCTGGTTGGTTGTTAACAAAAGTGGAAAAGGACATTACCATTGTTGTCTAGCTCAGGGTTACACCAGGTCTTTCCTCCATCCAAGGAGACATCAACTCTGAAAATCCCACGGCCTCCTCCGCTGAAGGCATAACCCTTAACGGTAACATATTCATCCTCTTCGCTAATAACTGCACCTTCAGCTGGCTGTGAGATGGCAGACTGGACGGGTGTTTCTATGATGGCTTCCGATAAGTCTACAAATAATATTAGTGAGACGCAATAGGAAAAATGTGTAAAGCTCTGCAAATACAAAGTACGTATAGGCTAAAATTTTAAGCAACTCGAAGCATAAATAAACCCCGATCATGAATATTTCTACATGCGTTATTGCATGGGGCTAGTGAGGAGCAATAGAATGTCCTCATATGAGCTGACCATTACTATATGGTCATATGGTC
This sequence comes from Watersipora subatra, assembly GCF_963576615.1. Lineage (NCBI taxonomy): Eukaryota > Metazoa > Bryozoa > Gymnolaemata > Cheilostomatida > Watersiporidae > Watersipora > Watersipora subatra. Next base: position 4,949,290 of record NC_088708.1, on the reverse strand, counting down.
AACTGTAAGTCATAGTTCTGTCTATGGTTACTATTTGTACTGTAATAGAAACAAGACCTCCTAGTACCTATTCTATTAACTACGTGTAGTACTCACACAGACAAGTCCTCTCAGACACAGAATATTACTGTGAAGTTTATAAAACATCTCTTGAAGTGAGAATGTAGCCGCAACTTTTACACATGAAACTATTGTAGGGAGGTAAATAATACCTATGTGGTCATGCTGCCAGAGCTGCATGGCAGCTAACCAGCTTGGTGCTGCCTCTAGCAGCTGCACCAATCGACAACCCACAAAACTTTCAGAATAACTGGGCACATAGTTATTACACCTGAGAATCTCTCACGGCTCGATAAACTGCCAGGGTAATAGTAAGAATAATAATCATTTGATTCAAAGTAGTAAAAATATGACAACGGCACTATAATGGTAACAAACGACCAGTGTAGTCTTGTCTCAATGTCATGAGATGAGAAATAGCAGTTATTAGAGGCATGTAATCATCTGTGTAAAGGTGCTGATATAGAGACCTAAAGGTGCTGACATAGAATCCTAAGGGTGCTGAAATAGAGTCCTAAAGGTGCTGACATAGAGTCCTAAGGATGCTGACATAGAGTGCTAAATGTGCTGACATAGAGTCCTAAAGGTGCTGATGTAGAGTGCTAAAAGTGCTGATGTAGAGTCCTAAAGGCGCTGACATAGTCCTAAAGGTGCTGACATAGAGTCCTAAAGGTGCTGACATAGAGTCCTAAAGGTTCTGACATAGAGTCCTAAAGGGGCTGACATAGAGTCCTAAAGGTGCTGACATAAAACCTTAAAGGTGCTGACATAGAGTCCTAAAGGTGCTGACATAGAGTCTTAAAGGTGCTGACATAGAGTCATAAGAGTGCTGACATAGAGTCCTAAAGGTGCTGACATAGAGTCCTAAAGGTGCTGACATAAAGTCTTAAAGGTGCTGACATAGAGTCATAAGAGTGCTGACATAGAGTCCTAAAGGTGCTGACATAGAGTCCTAAAGGTGCTGACATAAAGTCCTAAAGGTGCTGGCATAGAGTCTTAAAGGTGCTGACATAAAGTGCTGAAGGTGCTGACATAGAGTCCTAAAGGTGCTGACATAGAGTCCTAAAGGTGCTGACATAGAGTCCCAAAGGTGCTGACATAGAGTCCTAAAGGTGCTGACATAGAGTCTTAAAGGTGCTGACATAGAGTCCTAGAGGTGCTGACACAGAGTCCTAGAGGTGCTGACATAGAGTGCTAAAGGTGCTGACATCGAGTCCTAAAGGTGCTGACATAAAATCCTAAAGGTGCTGACATAGAGTCCTAAAGGTGCTGACATAGAGTCCTAAAGGTGCTGACATAGAGTCCTAAAGGTGCTGACATAGAGTCGTAGTACTCTTAAGTTGCTGGTACAGCATAGCAGGGTGATGAGAGTTACCAAAGTCACAAGAAGAAAAGTCAATGCTAGGGTTAAAGCACTTGTAGTCTCTCCTCTGCCAGTGGCTCACTGATTCTTCATCGCTCAGTACAATTCTTTTCAGCCACTTCACACTTCGTGCACTCACCACTCCCGGCAGCACCACCCTTAGGGGAAAACCATGGTCCTCCGGTATAGGCACCCCTAGAAAGAAACACAAGCTTTTTACCGCAACTTGTTGATCAGAGGTTACTACCCTGATTTTTCTGATAATTACCTGCTGCAACTCGGATTAAGGACGTGTAGAGAGTAAGGGGGGAGGGGTAAAGAGTAAGGGGGCGGGGGTGTTATTTAGTCTCGCTATTGGTTAACTGGGTTTAAATACTATGTATAAGATGTGCAGTTTCCAAACAAAGAATTAGCACCAATTACTAGTAAGATGTGACGCTAGTAATGTGACAGATTTATAGCTGTGATTAATATAAACTGGGAGAAAAGATAGCAATGATTTTGTCAAATTATGACACTTCCATCTATTCAGAGCACCTGAGCTCACTGCGAAGTATCCCCTACAAAACAAAGTGCACAAAGCAATGAGTACTTTTCCTGAACACATGCTCTACCTGCTCACAACTATTGTCCTAAAGTTTCAAACATATGTAACAAAAAACACAAAAACTGAAATAAAAACAAGAAAGTTCTTTATTAGCCCTTTGTTACTTATATGTAGCTTTGTTACTTATAAGTAACTTTGTTACTCATACATAGCTTTGTTACTTAAACGTAGCTTTGTTACTTATACGTAGCTTTGTTACTTATACGTAGCTTTGTGTTCCAGTAACAAACGAACGATACTAAAACAAAACTTCATGGCTTCTGGAAGCTTCACTTATGCATGCAGGAGTCTTACCGTTCATCTCGTAAGCTATGATGACAGACTTGTTAGGGTCAAGGGCCATTTCAGAGGCTACAGAGGCACCATACGGGGTGCCTGAAGGATCTATGTCCAAACCTTCAAACTGTACATACTTGGCTGCCAAGTCTTCCTCTTTAAATCCCATAGCTTTTAGGACATCTATCAATCTCGCTCCTATAAGTTAGGAATAGCAGACAACTTATTCAATAAAGGGCTATATATTTGTAACCACTACGTGCAAATTAAACTCGGCAACCTTTATTTATTCCCCAAAGCTTGTACACCTACAGGAGTTGTCATCTCCTGATTGTTTACTAGCGAGTGTGAGTACACACAGACATGACTTGCTACTATAAACATACTCAGCAGTTAATCATGTAATGTGAACATAGTCATGTTCTTCAAACAATGTTTTAGTGACTGTAGAGAGTTGTCTTCCTTACAGAGAGGTCATTTTATATAAAGCCATTAGAAGAATAATCCTTTTTGAACATTTGTTCCGGTTGAAGGCGGCTCTTACCTTACAAATCTCATACAAATAATTAAATGCAAGTGTGCAAGAAAAAGAAAAAAAAACACGGTTAATTTTGATTTAAACTCAATACCATATAACATGATTTAGTCTATAAAGCAGCAACGCGGAACAAAGGCTATTACCAGTCCAAGTAGCAGTACTGATGGATCCGCAGTTCCAGGACAGTCCCTTCACCTCCTTAACTTTAGACATTTCTTTCCTGCGATTACCAGCGCACTGCATTGTGGCTGTAATGCTATATTTGGGTAGCTTCTTTATATCCCTTATATGCAGGGGTTTGATATGGCTTGAACCTTTCCCTGAACATATTCATGGCAAACATGCACCTGCACGTCAAGTCACAAACATTGAGCTACCAATATGTCTCAAATTGAAAAGTTTTAGAGTAAAGTCTTCTAAGTTTCTGGTCAAATAACTATGCAATAGTTGTGTCAAAAAACTAGCAATAACGGATACTGTGGAATATAGGAGTTATCTTCCTGTGGTATGATAAATCTTATTGTGTGGAGCCGTGATAGCATAACCGTGCATTTGATTAAAAGGTTAAACTTTTGATTACTGTAAATGTTTAGGCTTGTACGCAGTGCTAGTAAAGCTTAGGATCTGTAGCATCAAGTATATTTACACTTATGTTAGTAGTAAGTGTAAGTGCACTCAGACAAGACTTACGGCTATAAACATTTGAAATGCATTCTGAATATTTTAATCTGAAACCTTTGAAATAGATTTAAAAAATCGGCAAACAGAAAGCACTTCACGAGTATATGAACTGTTCAGCTACTATTCATAGCTACCTGACTTGTCAATATGTGCATCCAGTTGGTAACCATCGAGCATCTTCTTGTCGACGACAGGTACAGGCAGGTGATTACGCACATAAAATATAGGGTTGGGAGTGATGAAAGAGTCAGTGAGAAGTTGAAGAGGAGGCTCAGCATTGTAAGGTTTTTCCGAGTTGACTATTAGCGCCACGCTACGCTCTGGATCATTCACATATGCATCCTTTATTTTGACAGGCTTCATGTCAAACACGTTACCTATGCGGAGTGCCTGCAATGTACAGTGTGCATCTATTTCTAGCCTTCATGCCTAATTCATGTTCACAACAGTACAAACTTGAAATTAAGAGTTGTCTCTCTCCTTCATTTTCTTGTTAGAGAATTGATGAGGGAAACGAGTAATAAATCTTAATGTTTTCAAGGAAGGTCCAACATCATCCTATTAGGTCAGGTCAACAATAATGTCTTTTAAGAATAATTTAAACTGGCTATCAAATTCTAATTAGCTAGATTTATGAATAGTTTATCTCTATTTGCTGTGCATCACCAAATTTTGTTATCTAGATATAATATTCTTGAGAAAAAATATCCTTGAAATTTAGAAATATTAGAATTTATCATAGTTATTTAATGACCTCTACAGTCTCCTGAAACCTCTATAGTCTGCTGAGACCTCAATAGTCTGCTGAGACCTCTAGTCTGCTGAGACCTCTACAGTCTGTTGAGATCTCTAGTTTGCTGAGACCTCTATAGTCACAACTGAACATTTGTAAACGCTAATAAAGCCAACACTCCGGCACTCAAACGTACCTCCACCATCTCCATGACCTCTCTTGTTTTGTGGATACCGTAGAGTTCAAAGTAAGGCTCGACAGAGCGACCGGCAGCGAGCAATATTTTATCTCCACCTGGATGTTCCGAAACGAACTCTGAGACGTCATACACTCCATTCTTGTATGTCACCTGGAGACACCCACAACACTTCAGACATAAAAGATAGCCAAGACTTAAGTTATCATAAACTTTATTATAAGTTAAAACTAATTCTACTTGCATTAAAGTCTTGAGAGAGAACGGGCCAAGCTTTACTTAGTATAGCAACATAAATTATACAGCTGTACCTCAGTCTATTTGGGTATAGGTTGTTGCAGAAATCACGCTCTATGTCATAGCCTATCCGCAGCAACAACATGAATTGTGTTAATACGAGGAGAGTAGACTAATCGACTAGTTGAGAGCAATAGCCCAAAAACAGGCTCCACAAAATCGTTACATGATCCATCCAACATCTCACAAATATGTAAATAGTAAACAGTTTACACAGATAAGTACTGTCTTGTATCACGTGCTGAATTCAGCTGTGATCCAAGACAGTATGACAGCCGATTTCTATTGGTTCATCTACTATAATAATATAGCTGCTAGACAATAACTCATCGGGCCAGTCATGTATTCTTACCCATATCCCTGTGGCAGCGCTATTGTGCTTGCTCACATCCTCAGAGGTATAAGTCGGTAGTTTATCTATAGGGGCTCCTGGCTCCACCTCAGCCTTGCGTTTACACATTGCCTGCTGTCGGTTATACCACAACCATGCTGCTGTCGCTGCGACAATGCCGGTCCCAACAAGAAAAGCTTGAGCAGGCCTCCAACCCGCACCATGCTGAAAACGAGTAGATTCCGTGTGCAAGCAAGAACGAAAGTTGTGCTTTTTAGAGCATGACAGCGAAAGCTTTTCTTGTCGAATCGAATATGACAATGGAGCAAATTTGGTCGCTATGTGAGAGAGCTGTCTGTGTTTTAACAATTTCTGCATCCCTTTAACAGTACTGACAGCGCCTGGGTTCATCATTCTTCTGCTGCAATAAAAGATATAAGTTGAACAGACAGACACATTTGTGTCCTGATAATAGTCACTTGACTAGAGCAAACGCATGAATCCTTCAAACAAAGCAAATAATAAATAGCATACCATGATGTAACAACTATTATGTAACAAAAATTCTACATTATTTTAAAACAACTTTTGTTAAAAAAATAGTCTTCAAGTAATGTTATAATTGTTACATGCGAAAATGGTGTAATGGTGTTGTTACGGCCCACAAGGACAAACAAGCAGTGTAAACCTCTCAGCATACGTGACCTTTAATAACAGGAGTATATTGATTCACAGCTTCATCTTGTACCTAATTATATATCAGTGTCTCGCGTCACTCACAGGCTGAAGGCAAACATTAACACCTTAGAGTCAATAAATTGTTTACATCGCTGTAGTTAGACTAGAGCTTTGCAACTTGCAAAAATCACCAGATGGTTCAATATTGCAAATTTGCAATATCAAATCGCGATATATGGCATATTTATAGACGATTTGCGATATATCGCGATATTATTATGTAAAAAAAGAATTGTAAATTTTTGTTAATATTTATTTGTATATTTTAATTTAAAAGGAAACTGCTTTGTGTTCGTGGTAATTAAAAACATTCACTTCATGAATGCCCATGTGCGCGGAAGGCCATGGAATGAACTTATAAGATTAGAAGGCCCGTGCATTTTAGTTCCAATATCACTTATTCGGAGAATTGTCAGACGTGAGATAAATCGCCATAACACGATTATATCGTTTACACAATTGCTATATCTCTCTAACTGGTGGCAATTTTTAAATCGTCCACCTTCAAAATTGCCACCAAACAATTAAACCGCCATATCATGAAGTTCTACATTTTACTATCTAGAATTCTAGACACTTATTTCTTCCTTTAGTTGATGGAAAATGTAGTAAGGATAGGCCAAAACTCTATTACTAGTATTCATAGATGATTGGAGATAAAGGATGTGATTGCAGGTCTCTCAGGATGTCTATGGCAGATGTCTATGGTAGTATGATTATACCTCAGACCCCTAGTCACTATATTGACTATTGGAATGAATACATATAACTTGTCTATTATAGACTAGTGCCTTTGGCACACAGTTAGTGTTCTCTAGCGGCATTGGTAAAAGGCTGATATGGCCCATTGTTAGTGTAAAAACTTCAAATGTCAAGGACCTCTGGGATGCTCTATAGCTTCACATAAAACCTAACTATTGGTGCACAAGCTTGTTTGTTAAGCTTCTATAATAAATTGAGATGAAAAGAGCACATTCAGGCAGAAGTTTATGAGAAGTGTTTGCACTTTTCAGTAAAACCTCTACTTACTAACACTTCAATATAAATGTAGTTAATAGATTATAAATATATTAATAGATTTAAAAACAAATTAACTCCACACATAGAGATGTAAAGCTTTGATCGCATATTATTTACTATAGCTCATAGTCATATTCCTAGCAGCTTGCTAGAAGCACTTTCTCATCTTGCAAAACAAAATATAGAGGGTGGCTGAATTGGGGTAAAGCTGCTTTCATAACTACTGTTTATTTACACTCAGGCTGGTTGGCGTCACACTGATAGCACTAGTCTGACGTGTCAATATTCAGCAGAAGATAATAGTGTCGGGCATATTCGCATCGTACATGTCCTTCATTTCATCTACCATGTGGGGTTAAGTTATTAAGAAGGAAGTGGTGCAGTAAGCTGGATATTTACAAAACGTGTGTGCGTATATGGCTGGCGAATCTTTGGTCTTTTGACATGAAAGACAACTGGTGAAACATTGACTACTAGAGCAAGACAAAGGTGAGTTGTAGAAGTCTTATTAAATATTGTAAGTAGATAAACGGAGAATGTCAATAAGTGAGTGAAGGAGCAATGTGTAGGTGTTAAAGTAATGTGTCCATGTTGATGGAAAGATAGCAGTATAAAATAGATAACCAAAGGTGAACCAGAAGGAATATTTAAATCAGGCGTCATGTACACACAAAAAAAATTCATCCTTCATAGTACGAAACACAGCAGGTAAAATAAGCCTCAGAACTGGTTTAATAATGCTGAAACATGCTTGTTAACTTGGACAACTTGATCTTTACTCAATTGTTAATATTTTCCATTTTTCCGGAATCCATTTTTAAAATTTGATTTCTATTGTCATAAATTTTTCGAAATTATTTATTTTGTTTTGCGAGGAATCTCCAGAAAATCCTCAATAGATATTATTACCTAGTTTGTTGTAATGCGAACATGGCCAATGGAACCTGCAAATTTGGAATTTTTGCAAAAAGTGAATCATCGATTTTGAGCAGGTACATATAATTTTGTGCAATAATTTCAGATATATGGTCTGGCCTTACATCATTTGCTTGCTAACTTCAAAAAAATTTTAAAACACGATTCACGCTACATTTACATTCTTTAAATGCTCAAGTAGTATTACAAGAATATTGAAATTTATCTTGGCATAAGTTATATTGTAAATTTAAACATCATTTTCAGCTTTGAACAAATTAGCTAGTACTTACTCATGCCATTTTTATTTTACTAAAAAATTTTACTGCAAAAACAACTCGAATAACATATATTACGGAAGGATATTTTTCAAGATTGTAATTGTTGATGTATGCTCAAAACCATTGCTGCGATAGAATTATCAAGGCCTCTAACACCTGCATTATTAGTCCTTTCTTTTAGCCATAAAAGTGTTACTTATCACTGCTAAATTTTCTGTATGTTCAACACTTAGAAATATATAAATCGGAAGAAAAGCAAGCAGGTGACTCTACAAAAGGCAGCTTGTTGATAAACAAAAGCTTGACCTATCACCGTGCAAAAGTGCTATAAAAATGTTGCATAAATATTGACGCTTTGTTATGGAAGTACACATTTTACAGCAAAACCGAGAGGAAACAGTTTTCTCAAATTATTTAGCCAATGTTTCCCAACTAATTATTTAGCCATCCATGGACTAGATAAAAACTTAGCTTAATTTAGGCTCCTAGGCGGCTTCTCTTACATGAACATACAAAAAGCAGCACCAAAAGTTCTATATACAAAAGCAGCACCAGCACACAAAAATGCAGAATGTTTTAATTCTTAGATTTAGTAGCAAAAGCCAAAACTAAACAACTTAAGACCAATAGAGATACCTTTACTCATAGCGGTTTGTGTTGGATGAAGCCAACTAAAGTTTCCAACCATTTGTTTGCAATGTGAGCTGCGTATATACCATAACATTATAGTTATTTATCATAGCATAGTGATGGGCAGGGTGTTATGCTTGAGGCTTTTTCACTACGAAGAAATATCATCAAAGAGCAAACTAAGGAATGCATGGCTAAAGGGGTATACGTAATTGTCACATTGGATCAATATGACATGACCAGCAGCAGATTCAGTACGATTCATACATATTTAATTTGCAATATGTTGTACAGTGTCAAATACTTTATTTTTGAAAGGATAAAAAACGTTAATACTTTTAGCCAAAAGGCTACAAGGTCATAGCAGCTACGAGGTCGTAGCAGCGACGAGGTCGTAGCAGCTACGAGGTCGTAGCAGCTACGAAGTCGTAGCAGCTACGAAGTCGTAGCAGCTACGAGGTCGTAGCAGCTACGAGGTCGTAGCAGCTACGAGGTCGTAGCAGCTACGAGGTCATAGCAGCTACGAGATCGTAGCAGCTACAAGGTCATAGCAGCTACAAGTTCGTAGCAGCTACAAGGTCATAGCAGCTACAAGGTCATAGCAGCTACAAGGTCATAGCAGCTAGAAGGTCATAGCAACTACAAGGTCATAGCAGTTACAAGGCCATAGCAGCTATAAGGTCATAGCAGCTACAAGGTCATAGCAGCTACAAGGCAGGGATTACGTGTATGTCACAATTTCCATTTCTATAACATTTCCATATTTGGTTTCTATTTCCATAACATTTCCATAATTCATTTCCATTTCCATAACATTTCCGTATTTTATTTCCACTTCCATTACATTTCCATAATTCATTTCCATATTATTTCCATTTCCATGTTTTTAAAATAAAATTTCCATATCTATTTCCATAAAATTTTGGAAATATTTGTTTATGGAAATAGAAAAGTAAACATTTCCATAATATGTTTAGCGATCCCTGCTACAAGGTCATAACAGCATGATGACAAGATATGATCTTTTAATTCTGTTATGAAATGGGCGACTCTACGTTAGACCTTGATTTAGGTACGGCCTCTTTCATAACTTCCTTTTAATATCTATCAGTTATTGTAATATTTTCAGTAGTGCACAAAGCTACAAAACTCAAAAGCTTTTACAGAAACTACGTAAAACTGAACTAGGTTTGTGATAGTGGACAAAAAAAAAACTGCCTACTCTTAGAATTTTTAACAACAGCTGCTGACGAAAACCAGACTACACTAAAAAAGAATGTATGGTTTAGGTTGCCATCCCTGGTTTAAAAAATAGAATTTCATAACTCATTTTCATAGCTTCTTTCCCTTTCAGGTGTCAGTAAGCTAGACTACAGGCATATTATAGCATGACAAGAAGCTTGCTGTGCTGTATGTAAATTGCAAAATACTATAGACAACAGGCTAAAGAAATGTCAACTAATCATGCAAACTATACACTGATGTACTAATTCTATTATGAAATACTCTGATACTAAACATGTGTCAATGTATGAAAAAGCTATATATTAAAATTTCTAACAAAATGAAACCCTAATAGATGAAAAGAAATCCAGTTACACAGTCTACTCAGTATAATAAGCTATTGACCGTGCTTCTGTAGTTTGCATAAGAAAAATTGTGGTCTTATACATGCCACTTCCTTACTGTACAAGATTGATTTATGCAACAGTAAAGTTTAATGAAAGTAGAAACAATGTTAGGTAAAGATTTATACTAAAAATAAATGAACTCCCGGCAGCATCATACACAGGTTGCATTTTATAGGACTTTAACACCCATTATCAATAGTATCAGCTCATGTTAATTATATATGTAAAGTGTGTCATATCTGTCTGGCTGAAGCTGTATTTTTAAAAACTCCTCAAATCTTTAGAGATGATTTTTAGGGAACAGGATTTTCCAGCTACAATCTCGAGAAGAAACAAATGATGACAAGGATACTTTGGCAAACAAAAAGTAGGACATTTTTGGAGCATTTATATACACGTTTAACATAATTTATTAATTGCGTTGAACGTGCATAAATGGAAAAAAAATTGAAACTGAAAAAAATTGGGAGGACAAATAACAAAGTTGTCTGTTTCCCAATTTAAAATAAAAATTCCATATAGTGGATTCCAAAATGAGTACAAAAGATATATATTCTTTAGCATCAGTACAAAAAAGAGCTGTTTGCAGTGCATTATGAATGTTTTGAAACATAGAGGTATCCAATATCATCCAACTAGAAATGGTTCTAACAAAGAGTTATAATCACTGTTTTTGCTCACTAAAAGAGCAAGAATTGTTGTGCTCGCTTGTAGTTGTGTGAAACTGACTTTTTTCCTCTGACTGACAGATCAATTACAATGTTCAATAATCAATAGTTTTTAATCCATTAAATATATCTCTAAGCTTCTGATTCAGAATTTCGTTCATAGCTTTTCTAGTTTTGGAATGAAATGTTTTTAGATTTTCTCTGAGCATCCCTGCCTGTCTATATACCAATGAGGCAAAACTTCTTGAGCTGACTGTGCTATTTTACTGCAGAGCTCTATTTTTGAAGATGCATGTTGATTTGTATGTCCACCTTCGATATTGTTGTCAATTTTACTTTTTTTTGCAAAAAGAATAAGCTAAAATTAAAAAATACCTGTCAGGAATAAACGCAAAACTGCATTTGCTCATGCCTTGAAGAACCAGATGATATCAAAAAATATGTGATGTTGAAGGATGATGTTTTATACTAAACCATTTGCATGAAATGAAAGCAAAAGAGCAAATCGAAGCGGTTTAGGAAGTCGCAAGTCATAGATCAAGCTAAACCAATTACTGGGTGCTAAGCCCTCCAGTGCCTAGCCTCTACCAAAGAGAATATGCCTATGTCACACAGAGTGTGGTTGCCATTTGAACATCAGCATCTTACACTACAAAAGCTAGCGTAGGCAGGATAAAATTTTTCTATTTGAGACCAGACTCTTGTTTTGTTTTCAGTGGCCTTTAGTGCATTGCCATATCTGTATCTCCTAAGAGTCTGCTTATGCAAATCTGACACCTAAAATGCTGTGAAAAAAATATCCATATTACATGTACCTTAGATGACGTCAACGATTAACCAGATGCATTTTATGGCAACATTCTACTTCTCAATGCTTAGCTAGAAATCGAATCCTACTATTCGAGGTGCATAGACGAATATTTCCAGTTAATAGGATTGAGTAAGTCTTGGTGTTCTGCCAGCCAATTTAGCCAGACAGTTTCAACTATAATCTTACTGGACATGTGCAAAATATGAGGCTTACATCGTTAGATGATAAATAGTTAAATTATTCAGCTGACTGTTCGAGTTGGGTGAACGAGGTGAGTTTCACTACACAAGCAGTGTATTATAAAGATATGCAGACTGAATAATAACATTTTTTTTCATTTCTTGAGACCTGTTTTTTAGTGTTTTAGAGTTTTTTAAACACTTTTAGGGAGAAGGAAATTATACAGCCATTGGCTAGCCTGCTGCTACTCGTAGCACTACACTGTTGTGCACTTTGAAGTGGGCTTTTACCAAGGGAAGGGAAGATAAAACAGGTTGCTATTGGCAACATAGGACAAGACTGATACATATATCTGAGTTGGGTACTGGTAAGAAAAGATAACTCTGGCTATTTTATTGCATCGGCATTTTGCAACTACTACTGTGGTGCCTTATATACCCATACTACACTTGACTTATAAAAATTTGTTCGTTACCTCCACAGCCCTTTAAAGTCACACAAATTGAGCTAGTTGTCACTTATTCACATGAAGAGAAAGACAGCATAGACAACACATACAGTAAGTCAATGTTTAGTGAAGTTAAAACAAGTCAGATGATTTTTTCTACATGTTCAACACAGTGGACAGCATTTAGCGAACATAGTAAATTTCAGTCTAAGGAAGGGAACGCAATTCAGACTCGTTTTGCAAAACAGCTTTGCTCCGGGTTTTTGTCATATACAAATGTTTAATATAGAAAAAATAAGGCTGACTACACAAGTTAACACTCTAAAAAAAGAAACATACTTATCACACATCCAACGAGCATTTTGAAAATTATCACTCCTGATTATCAGTTCCGGGTGTCAACAAAGTCCATTAATTTTCTTTGAGCAAAAATTGTTGCAAGATCTGTAATATCATGTTTCTATCAGGCGGATTAGGTAATGATTATATATATATATACAAATTGAATTATTGATGAACTGCTTGTTGCTACCATCAAAAAAAGCCATTCCCGAAGCTAATCAAAACATTCAATTTATTGAGATATACACGCATGAATTAAAAATTTTTGGAAAAGGCCGGAGATTTGCTGGCGCCTGTAAATTTTTAATCATCTTTTCAGTAAGGTGTAAAAAGACTACTGGCTTCCTCTATATTCCTAATTCGGATAAACCAATAGGTGCAGTAAAACAATAACATAAAACTTGTATTGGCCGTCGATGATAGACAATAACGTTAAAAACAACAATATAGAAGTGGTCTACTGTCTCTGCATTTTTATGGCTACCCTGGCTACTCCCAGTTTGCGACGCCTGATAACGCAACTAGCATCGCGTTCTGGTGGTAATGGAACCATGAACTAGCCTGTAGTTATAGTGTCTGCGTAAATGCGTATGCTTAATAATTATGGCGACTAAAGTTTTTTGCTTAGTATTCGCAATTTCAGCGGAGCACCACCGCGCTGTTCGAAGTTAAAACATTTTCTTCTTTTTGTTACAACTAATGGTGGCATTCACTGTAAAAAAACGCTGACACCGCTAGAACTTAACTATCAAATAGAAATATTACTGCCTTTTCTAAATTAAGCTTGGCCCATTGAAGGATATTTGGAAAAAACGATAAAAACATCGGAGAACTATTGTGTCATCCAGCATAATTTGTTCATTGGTAATTTATCTTTAAAAATGTTTAATATCAATAGTGACAAATAGACGTTGTGTGAGTATAAGTGTATAGTATTAGTAAAAAGTAACTGGTATAAAGTAACAGGTAGTTGAGATTAGAGGCATGTTGTCGGATGTTGCGTTTGTCATCTCTGGAGTTCCTCAAGGCACAGTTCTTGGTCCGTTGTTGTTTTTACTTTTTATCAATGACTTGCCAGATATCATTAATTTCTAGTGTAGACTTTTACTGATGATGTTCAAGTACATGTATATACTAGTCAAGATAAAACTATTATGCTGCAACAAGATTTATACTCTCTTGAATCTTGGGCCAAACTTTGGCAGATGAAATTTAATCCGCAAAAGTGTTATCATCTTTCTGTTGGCAAGTCACCTTTGTTGACTGATACAAATAATTCTGTAAGTTCTAATAATTCTGTAATTCTAATAAGTTATGCCATCAATGTCTTCAAAGTGTGACTTCTAATACTTACTTTGTGGTAGAGCTGCAGAGTGAGCTGAAATTCAATAGACATATTTGTAAAATTGAATCCAAAGCAATTAATTGGCCTGCTTAAGAGAGTTTTCAAAAATGCTGACCAAAAAACAAAAATGATAGCTTATAATTCACTGATTAGACCTGGTCATGAGCATGGCTGCACGTTTTGGGACCCTTACCTAAAAAGGGATATTGTTTTACTTGTGCGAACTAAAAATGTTGCACTGATATTTATATATAGACTAAAAGACAGTTAGTTTTACTGAACTACGAGAAATCAGTTTTTTTGAATACTTGAAAAAGAGACAAGTTAAACCTTGTAATAATGTTTTTAGTAAAATTCTGGGTAGTGATATTGACATAGCTGTAGGAGTTAGGGTTAGAGACAGTAGTTTGCCAGAGGAGGCTAAGCCTCCTGCATTCTCTACTTGTTTTGGCCACCACTACCTATCTTTAATTAAAACACACTTAAATACTCTTTCTGGCCTTGTGCTGTACGGGAACTGAATACTGAGATTCAGTAAATATTTAGAATTAAATTAGTGTCCACTGTAATTTTTACCTCTTTGGAAGATCTTTTAAGGATAATTTTAAACTGAACTGGTCACAATTGGTGCAAAACCTACAGAATGAATTACAAATTTAACTGGCTTTATTGTTAAGCAAGGTTTTGGTGACCTCGGTGACTTTGTGTATTGCGTTTCGTTCTCTAGATCAGCTGATGATTATCTAATTTAGTCAATACGGATTTGACCATACGCTCCAAACAGTTGGAGAATATTATTCAACTGATATTTTCTGTTGCGACTAATAGCATTTGTAAAAGCTAGCAAAAATTGCACTATTGATGTGGCAATAAATACAAAACAATGCTCAACTTGTCTTAGTCTCACTACTTCCGTTCCTCAAGTCTTGCCCAGAGAATTTACTAAAACACAACACTCCCCTATACTATTTCTTTCATTCTTTGTTTTCTCTATTTTATGGCTACAGCTAATGCCAAGCCAACTGTAACCAACTGTCATCTGCATAATAAGCGGAATAAGTGTGCCAGTCTTCTCAATTTTGGAGTAATTATTATCTTCTAAGTGCGGTGGTAGGCAGCTTGTTTTATCTCACTTTGCATACCAGTGATCTCCGATTTGTGGTGGTATTTGTTGATTTTCATTTTCGTATCCTGGTCTAATCCTTTACTCCATTGCTCATGTCAAATATAGGGTGAACAGTATGGGTGATAGGCAAATTCTTGCGGTGCCTCTATGTTTGCCTTGAACTCTCCTCCTGTCGAATCATTGAGCGTCACTGCTAATCTAGCATACTAAATCAAAACCTTTACTAAATGGAGCTCATTTGGGGTAAAGATTCTCTTGAGATCTCTAATGATTGTATTCATTCTCCTCTGGTCTGTCAAAAAGGTTTGCCCATGTCCATCATCAGAAGACGAGTATTATATTTCATGGTGGTCACTGCTTTCTCTGCAAACAGTTTTACGGCTAATAGGTGTTCAGTGGTTCCTCTTCAGTGTCAGTATGCTGTCTGTGTCAAGAGGAATTTTTGGTTAATATTTTCTCCTATTCTTTTGATCAAATAGATTGCTAGAACCTTTCTAAGTATTGATAGAAGGATAACTAGTCTCAGGTTTTATGGAGGTACTTTCTTTTCCTCTGGCTTCTGGAGTGGTATGAGAAGCCATACCTTGATTTCTGTAGGATATTCTTCTGTTTCAGCAATGTGATTGAGAAGTTGTGCCATCTTCTCATGAACTATTTTTGGACCATAATTTATATGGTCTGCCGTAACTTATTTAATCCTGGACTTTTGTTGTTCTTTAGGCCCTCGATAGCCTTTCTAATTTCTTCCTCGCTCAACTCTTACCTCATTTTCACAGGTTACGCTTCTATATCCTTACTTGTGTTACTATTAAACATCTCGTGAAGAATGTTGTTATGATGCTTATCTGGATGTGTGTAGGTTCGTTGTTGCTGGGTTGTTGGGGTTTTACATTACAAATAGTCATTAATATATTGTTTGTAATTTCCTAACCTGAATGAATAATTGGCATTATTGGGACATGCTTTTGAACAGCTATAGCAGCTAATTTACTTGATTACGTGAAACCAGCTCCACAAGATGTTTGTGTTAGCGTTTTTGTAAGAAAAAGGGCCTTTCTTTTTGAAAATGTTCTTTAGTCACTTCTAGAGATTTTCATTTGAATTGAGATCTAGAGATTACGTTGACCAGTTGAGTGTTGTGTTCTGTGTTCTCATTCTGTGTTCTCTTCCATCTGTCAGTTACCTACTTTTGATTTGTGGCAAGAAATGTTATCTTAATAGATGCTCATTCCCAAACATGTCCTCAACTGATCTTAAAATCTCTTGCCAGATTTTATTTTGTAAACACATGCGTTCAGTCTTTTCAACGATCTGAATATGCCCAACTCCCTTTGATGACATGAATGACCATATTGTAACACTAGCCGGGTGTTTTGTCATCTGTGCAAGGCTTTCTGGCTGGTGTTTTTTACCTACTCCTTTATTAGTTAAATAGTTGTTACCACCATGACACTCCTCTGCTGTTGATGGCTCATTACTAAAGATGACCTTGTACCAGTTTTAACACTCCACCTTCCATATCTATTTGCTGATGCTTGTTGTTTTCTTTGTTGTGTTTGATTTATGAGTTAAAAAAATCAAACTATGTGAAAAATAATTGTGTACATATGTATTTATTCACAAAACTGCAATGTTTTAAAAACCTTGGAAAAAGGGTTGACAGTTCATACATTCATTGAAAGAATGTTATTTTTAGACTTATCGGCTTTGAAATTCATGAAATTATTGGGAAGCCATTATAGCGTTGCCAATATTTTTAACTTTTATTGCAATAGCCTGTTTACCAGTATTTAAAAAGTACAGACTTAGGATGAGTTAAGAACAATTGTATAGTTGATTTTTGCATTCTCTTGTAAAGACATGAAAGAGAACAAGCATATTTTTTCTATATAGGGCCAATCAGCAATTATTTTTAAGGAGCTCAAATATCTAAGAAGGACATCATGCCATTAATGTCGGTTAAAATTATTTTTAGCTTAGATAATTTTCTGAACAATCAGATTCGAGCTTGACATTTTGTTATTTCTGAAAATGCACATACTCATACTAAATATTTTATTTATCACATAGCTGGACAGTTAGCTAATGAAACCATATGGCAGTGTGTAATTGGATTGATTCAGTTATTCCGATTGGTAATTTCTTACATCATCAATATCTGCAAACTAGGAATTAGTGCAATAGTATGCTATTTATATATATATATATATAAATTGAAAAATTAAATAGTTCACTTATCTTTCAGCTACTGTCAGTTTCCTGCTAGTGCATTTTTTAGGCTGTAGACTTCAACTCCTGTAGACTTCAGAGTTGAAGTCTACAGCCTGAAGAATGCAATAGCAGGAAGCTGACAGTAGCTGAAAGATAAGTGAACTATTTAATTTTCCAATTTATACTGCTCCATCCTATGTTGAGCACTCTGAACTTCTGAACTAGAGGATGCTACTTTTGGTGAATTTAACCAAATCTTGAGGTTGTGAAGGCCCATTTAGAGCATGTTTGATGTGACATCACAAAATGACTGGCTTTTGTGGACCTATTTTTCATGTGTAAATTTTTTGGTAAATTCTGTAAAGTGACTGGTACTACCCATTAGACTTTAACACGTGAGATAGCCAAGGTGTTAAAAATGCCTTTTATGAAACAACTATAGGGCTTATTGAAAGAATAACATGTTTACATGGTTGAGGGTGTGTGTATGACGTGACCAGCAAATTGTGTATGACGTAATGCTGTGATTTTCATATGGTTATTACCCACTTATTTCTGTTGAAATTTATAAAAAGATTAGCTCTTGATTAAAATTTTAATTTAGCATAATTTTCCATATTTACATATAATAATATAGCACAATAATAGTTTATAAAATTAAGCATTACACATAACAACAAGCGTAAGTACATGACACTAGTAAAGACTTCAAACAGAAATACACGATAGCAAGCTGTTCAGCTAAATATCTATTCAAGAATGCAAATAACTGCAAAAGATCTGAACAACTCAATCACTCACATCTAGATATAGCAGTTGTATCTAACCCAGCAAACATACTGTTATTCGTTGTTTTAAAATGGGCATGTGAGGATAGTGAGTATTTGTTCCTTCTCTACCAAGGACTGGTCGTTTTCCTATATAGCAAATTTTAAACCGTAGGCCCCCAAACTCTTTAGAAACTGTACTTCAAACTCCCTAATTTTTTTATCACAAGCTTTTATGATGGCCACATCGTGACGGTTATGTCCATGCTTTGCTTGGTATTTGACTACAAAATGATTGCCACACTCAGTTTGATTTAATTTGAACCACAGCTGGGACTTTTTCATATTTGATGAATAGTTTTGTCCTCAGAACCACCGACACAGCTAACACATGGTTCTTTTTGATAGGCACCATGTTGGACACAATGAATTTTTTGAGTTTCTTTTACCCCTAAGACGTCATTCCATCTTAGAAAGGCTTTATTTTTACGAATTTCCTCAGGATTGATGAAAACAATAAATGCCTCTGATGATGAACATTGAGCATTGAATCAATCTGCATCTTTTACAATAGCTCCACCAAGGACCTTTCGTCTTGCCGTCTTCTTCAAGCTCTCTTATAGCCTACCTACAAGTCCCTTTCAGTGATCAATGGAAAAGAAGTTCCACTTTAACATAAATTCAAACTCTTCCAAACCAAGTTATGTTTAAAAACAGGTGGCAATTTTTGAACTGCTGGACGCTCCCATTCAAAAAACTTCTACTGCCTCTCCTACGGGACACTACTCTTTGATGACACAACTCTAAAATATAACGCTCATGAATTTGAATGCGGAGACTTTCCCATGGTCAAGATGGCCAAATAATACCCAGATACTATTTACACCTTGTGGTGTATAAACACAGCAATTTTGTAATGTGATTTCTAACTCTCTCAAAATTAGTTTTGCCCATGTTGGTTCATAAGTGAAACTCACTGTGTAGGTAAAGCGCAAATTCACTATAAAAGCTGTCTGTGATAGCGTTAGTTCCTTGTATTTATGGCGACAAAATCTACTAAACATTTTGCTTCTCACAGTTGAACTATGTTAGAATCCTCAAGATAATCCCATCACCAATTATGACAAAAAACATCATCCCATAATTCAAATTCCTAACTGAATTAAATCAATCAACTAATTAAACTAAGGGTGTCACGCCATACATATTTATGACCTGACAAGATTAAATATTCCTTCATTAAAACTTGACAAACATATTTCTTTTATATAGATCAATTTGGATATATAATCAATATAGATCAGATAGAATATAATCAATGTAGATCAGATACATAATTTTTCTGTGCAGTTATGCTTTTCTGTCCTGATTTTACTAAACCTCAATATTACCTAAACAGAGATTTTAAAAGTTTAACATGAGTTAGATTTTGTTAAAAAGCTGCTGTAGAATCACGAAAGTTTGACAGAAAATCAACTTTGCGTCACTGCTAGAGGAAAAAAACTTACTCAAACTTACAGTTTGAGATCCAAATATTGTGAAATTTAAACATGCACGCTTGAATATGTGTATAACAGGCATGCGAAAAATATCAGCTAAACTCATATTTTATGGACAAGGCCAAATGCAAAAACCAAAATGTTAATATAATTTTATGAATACTGTTGAAGAAACCAGCATGAAATAAACAATAATCGTATACTAAAATCAGTTTTGTGGGATTCGAAGTAGTAAATGTACAAGGTATGGTTTCGTGTGCTAGTACATATGTTGTATTATATACCAACAAATAAATGAAGTGGCCATGACTATGTCTGGTGGGCATATTTTAACTACAACTATTTCAGACTATTACCGCACTCCAACTGAGCCTAAAACAGTGAATGACACTCACGTCTATAATCAATAAGACTGCAGATTTGATTGGTTTTGCCTTTATTTAAACGCTTACATTATATATTATATTATATGTATAGTAAAATTGTATTTGCTGCTTTCAAACATACATGTACAAGTAGATGCAAACAGACATTTGATTACTGTAAATGCAAGGAGTCAATATGGGAAGTGAAAACGTATATAAATATTATAAGCCACGTTATAATAATACAAGTTTAGCAAAATTTTAATCCATATTATTATGCGTTAAGCATAAGCAAGATACTGGAGCTTGATATAGCACGTTTCTATATATATATTTCTCAAAGTATGTGTGTGTATGTGTGTCCCTCCAGCTATAGCTATTATTAGAATAGCGTAGCTGGACAATGCTGACGCAACGTAATGGCGTACGCCATTAGAAGCCTACTCTCTATTTGCAAATTAGCGTGTGTTTTCTTATCTAATTATATTTCGATTAAGTCTTTCTCTAGACCATGCAGTTATTTGCAAGTTGGATAAACAGCTACCGCATAAAACTGATTTTCTTATTCCTTTTATTGATCATTTTTCATCTCCTGTGCATCTTGTTAATGTTTAAAATCGAAAAAATGCATGTTCAGCCCCTAGGGACGTAGTGATAGGAATCATGCACATATTTAGTGATGGTTCAGTGGTTTACCAATTTCATGCTTTTTACCAGCGGAAATTTTTTCTTTTTTTAAATAGGCACATTGTATTATGCATAATATTGTGTGAAATTTAGGTAATATTAGTGAAAATTTGTTAACCTTCTACGCAGAGCATTTTTTCTAATCAATGTCATCAGCAACTCAGTCAAACCAACCTTCAATAAACAAAGGCTAACGATTAATCACTAACAATAGACAAAGGCTAACGATTGATCACTAACAATAGACAAAGCCTAACGATTGATCACTAACAATAGACAAAGGCTAACGAATGATCACTAACTATAGACAAAGGCTAACGATTGAGCACTAACAATAGACAAAGGCTAACGATTGAGCACTAACAATAAACAAAGACTAACGATTGATCACTAACAATACACAAGGGTTAGCGATTGATCACTAACAATAGACAAAGACTAACGATTGAGCACTAACAATAGACAAAGGCTGACGATTGATCACTAACAATACACAAAGGTTAGCGGTTGATCACTAACAATAGACATAGACTAACAATTGATCACTAACAATTATTTATGTTATTGTCTTTTCTCGTGTTCCAATATTATTCTGTCATTTTGACAAAATTATGTAACAGACTGAAACTAGCAGCTGTTGGTCAATACAAGGAGTTGTCCTATACTGGTTGTACAACTGGCCTACAGCCAAGCCTGTTGTAACTTCTACATGTAGTATTGTTTGTTCAGAGGAGCAACCGCAATATGCAAGTCACGCATGCCTGCTCTTATATTTTTTAGGTTTCGTTTTCTCGAAGGATACTATAGCAAAATAACTGAGCAGCAAAATGGTATGCATTCCACATTTATCTCTTCGATTTGAATATTGTAGATGACTAAAATGATATACATGTACTTGTATTTAATTTGAATAGCAACTATGCGCAAAGAGCTAATTGGTTGAATAAAAATGTTCAAAACATTTAGCTATTTCAAAGCATTTAGCTATTTCAAAACAGACCGCTCTGTTTCATAATCCCCTGGTGAACACCAAAGTTCTCACATAAACAAAACCCATCTAACATGAAATTCTTTTTGTTTTCAGCTGCCGCTATCACTGCTCCGGACTGCAGTTAATCATCCTATGGTAAGAGTATGGTTAGAACACTTGAAATTGTTGGCAGCTATCCTTGGAATAGGTTTTGGTCAGCATAGGGTTCATTCACACTTGTTCTAATTCTTTAAATCCTACATGTTTAATATTCCCTTGACACACATGCTATCATAGACAGTCTTTTTTCCCTCGACTGACTGCAAGAAGAATGCATCTACAGACTTGACCAGTGCAATTCTGCCCTTTTCTTCTACAATTTTAGTATATTCAGTTTAGTAAGTTTTGCTAATAGTTAAGTATTTATGTCTACACATTTGCTAAGTCATGTCAAGTCTTGTTTGTCCTTTTAAACATTTTAGTTGGTTGAGTTAAAGAATGGGGAAACATACAATGGACACCTTGTGAACTGTGACAACTATATGAACATCAATCTGCGGGAGGTCATATGTACCTCAAGGGTAAGTCATCTCTATGTGGGGTTTGGAGTATTATCATTATGTGGGGATATGTATCTTGATTGTATGACAGGCACATTAGAGTGATGCTCCGGTTGGTACATGCATACAGTGATGCAAATTAGGTATGTGCATTGCTGGTATGCATGTGCCCACTAGTACATCACTTGATATACACATTAGATATGTGCATATCAAGTGATGTACCAGTGGGCATGTGTATAGAGTGTGTACATACATATAGAGTTGTGCACTTGTGGTTACCTGCGTACAGAGCGATGTTCAGTAGGAATATGCATATAGAGTAATGCACCTGTGAGCATATCTATAGAATGATATACAGTGGGTACAGTGAAACCTCTACTTACAAAAGTATCAGTAATTCTTTCTGAAAGATGTTTTGTAAGTAGAAACCCATTTTACCATATTAATGCCCTAATTCGTTCTAAATTCCACAAAACTCAGACATAGGATTTGTATAAATGCAGAAATATAAAAAAATCTAAAATTGCTTGAAGCGAAAATCGCTGGGAAGGCAGAGGTCAGTGTTGTGTTGTTGTCTTGGTTTTGTTTTGCTCAGTGCAAAATGTTTTAAGAACGTAAGTGAAAAAGATTATTCACATCTGCTTGAATTGAAAAACTGTCATACAGAAAACGCAAAACTTCAATTGCTGGAAACATGAGTTGTTCTACCCTGTGTGATTGATAACTCCAAATTGTGTTACAAACAAAAACAACACGTTTTGTTTACAAACTTTCGCTAGCGGGTGAAGTTAGGTGAGACACGTTGCATGTCGCAACTATGAGAAGCAAACGGGCCAAAAATTGGAAACAGATAAACGGGTCAAAATACGAAAGGCCTTTTGCATCTAAAAACATTTTTCGTAAGTCAAAGCAAAATTTCTACTAAAAGCCGTTTCATAACATGAAAAGTTCGTATGTAGAGTCTTTTGTAATTAGTAATTCCACTGTACATGTGTTCAGTGTGAAGACTAGTATGTTCATATATGCAGAGTGATGTGTAAAAAATGCCCACTTGTCCTTGTGCATAGGATGGTGATAAATTTTGGAAAATGCCGGAATGCTATATCCGAGGGAGTACAATAAAGTATCTTCGAATTCCTGATGAGATAATTGATATGGTGAAAGAGGAGGTGCAGAGGCCAAGAGGAGAAGGCAGAGGTAGAGGAAGAGGTGGAAGGGGCGGTAGAGGTGAGGTTCCTGCATATGATATCCCACAGCAATATAATATCATTGATTGACATGCCTTGTGTTGACATGTTTCATTTTAATAGGCTGATGAGATAACGTGCACTTTATAAACAAATATTGAAACTAGATGTTCTTGCTGCTTGCCTAGGCAACTAGAGATGTAATTGTTGCCTGTGGATTAAATAAGAGCCTGTTTTAGGTGGCTTTGGTGGGAGAGGGCGAGGAGGTGGCAGAGGAGGTGGCCGAGGAGGTCCGCCAAGCTCAGGTGGGCAAAGAGGTGGAAGAGGTAATCCTAGTAACTAAGTATAAGCATTTTTATATTTAAGTTTTATGTATAAACCAGTTTCTGTACATAAATATCTCAATTGTAACTAAGTACAGTACATGAATATATCTCTATATGTAAAGAGCAAAACAAACCTGTCTCAAGCCTTTACCAACATGACTCCTAATTCTGATGCAGTATTATATATCACACTGCTGGGACTGAACGTTTAAGGATGTTTTTTAGTAATCACATGCGCTGAAAAACCATTGTCACTCTCTACAATGCTGTCATGCTGCTGCCCAGCAACTCTGTCATGCTCTTCTGTTGAGTCATATTGCTCTGTTGTACCAAATGTGTTGCCTGGAAAATGAAGGATAGGGTTGGCAACGATAACACTCAATAATCAATGAGAGAAGTCAGGAAAAGACGATATACGTATAACATATGAAGATATGCGTATAACATATAAAGGTATACGTAGAAAATAGAAAAATTAAATTTTGTAAGAAAATAGTGCCACAGGGTTTTTGTCAATGATGTTATCCCGCTAAAAATTATAGCAATAGATATTTGTACAGACACAGGTTGGGCTTCATCCAACTGAATAGCTAGCTAGTGGACCTGTCATCTGTAGATCTATTGCTAATTAGCATAGAACTATAGATAGAACATTTGAAGCGTACTAGTGGAACATGAAAAATATCACATAGAATAAATGAAAGCTGTTTAGTTTTAGATAGAATGACTCGTCTCTGATAGACAAAGCTATAACACTAGGGGCTTTATGATACTCTCTTGTAGTCTTACCTGCTTGTGTCTTATGCTGCCTTTTTCGCCGCTCAGCAAAGTCATGAACCAATGAATAGAGAAGAGGCCTAAAATATTAAAACTTGAAGATAAATGTCGATTTATTAAGTCGCATAAAATATGAAAGCATTCATATTGGCTGCAATGTTAGATTAAATTTGGTTCACAAGTCTTACAGTTCTCTAGTCTTTTGAGTCGTTGTTACACCTAACTCTGATTCAATGAACTCTCTGCTGAGAGCAAGTCCAGATTCTCCTGATTCTAAAACCAAACAGACAAGCTGAAGCATTCAACGTGAGTTGCTACAATGCTTCATATTAAAATATGCAGTGACCTATGTGTTATTTCGACTCATAAGTCATAACGAGACAGCTAGATAAGTTTGGGTGCAGTATTAATCTTTTGGACATGACTGGCTGATGGTTAAACAGGTATAGTTACCTAACCTTGTGGTTATACATTACTGAGATAGCTATTACAAATATGTGTGCTGGTCTTGTGAAAATGCAAGGCCTAAATAAAAGCGAAATATTGTTTCCTGTTCTGTATTCCCCACAACTGTTGAACTGGATGTAGGTGCAGCTTCAGAATATTACAGGTACAGTATCCTATGAAACAACCAAATCTTCAGTACCACAAACATCTTACCTGCTGCCAGTGTCATTGCAGCATACTTATAGTTGTTGTAGTTTAAATATTCTTGAATTAGTTGGTTAATAAGTATAGTGTCATTGCTGGCCTTGGGCTTTACTACAGACTTGTCATCTAGTGCGTTAAACACTTCTGCGCGCATCTTCCCTTGTATGCTGGATAGCACACCTCTTCTCTCCAAGCTTTCCACAATAACTAAGAACATACTAAACATGCATATATTTGCATATCATAAATAAAAAATTCAAGGCAAAAATCAAATTGAACCAATTAGTATGTTGCTGGTACAGCAAACTCTATATACATAGCTTGCTTGTGGTGGCACCATGCAAAACATTTGTACAGGGATAAATTGAAGTTTGTTGATTGGAGCGAGACATTGGTGAAGTGCCTTCGTAAGATCGCTTCTGTCATATCTTCATGATTTTATCAAAAATGAAAAGAGAATGAAGTGAAGCTACCATAATGTAAGACTGGTAAGTCTTGCAAAAATTATAATCATATTATATAACAAGATTTTTATAACTTGAAACTAAAAAACTGATATTAAAAATGTAGTTCAACAAGAATGTATTTGGAACAAAATTATGGACATTTAACTAAATTTAAAATGCCTAAACTAAAAAGTGCATACATAAAATAGCTCTTTTCGGGTTTTAGGTAAAGTTTAAATGTTTTGCACTGAAATTTGGAGTGCACCAAAATCACAATTTTTGACAATACATTATTTGCACCTAGAGGTTTGGGCTAGGCAAATAGTTTGGTTTTTTGAACATGTGACATACCAATATCATGTCCTGTATCACATTGATAGCAATAGTTGAGTATAATCACCATTGCGACGTGATGTTTCAAGTTAAATGTTCTACAATTATATATTCTAAATCATTAACTTTTATCTATAATGGAACTCAAACGATGTACAGCAATCCTCTAAAAGCGTTAAAATTAGCTACAACTGCTAATAACAGAATATCTATTAGTATAAACTATAAAGTATAATGGGCGTATAATAACATGTTAGACTACAATGGTAAGTAAAGTCGGGGGTTTGCACTCTTGGGTAAAGATGTTTTTCAATTGAGTTTCAAACATTTGAAAACTCTTGAACGGTTAGCTGTACATTTCATACTAAAATTATAACACTTTGTTCAATAGTTATCAAAATTTAAAAGCAATTTTATGATAAGACAATATCTGAGTTGTCCTGTCACCTGATTTTAAGTCCTCCAAGTGAGCCATCGGAAATCGATATGAATTGTAATCGATTAAGACACTTATTTAATAGCTATTACTATATAAATATTAGTTTAAATACAGTTATTGTTTAGCGGGTTCTTTAATTGAAATTCGAGCGAATGCCCATAGGCTGGTTCAGAATACGTAGATTTATTTGAAATTTATAAACTTATGAATTGCAATCGTCATAATTGTTTGATGATTTAGCGATGTAAAATACCGTTTGCTTTCTAAAATGATGGCGTAATTATATAAGTTGCGTTTCAATCCACTTCGCCCAGGCTAATGCGAGAATTCGGAATTCCCATTGTTTAATACAATTACAGCCAATGGCTCGGAATATGCAATAATAAAATTTTTTTTTGTTCAAGTTTTCCTTCACAGTCGTGTGGTGGTAGGTGACTGGTTTTAGTCTGTGTTGAGTCCGGACCTTAAAAAAGGCTAAAGGACCCAACATCTTCCTCAATACCACTAAGAGAGAACGTTCCTCAATATGTGAGCTGTTCCTATTATTATTATTATTATTATCATTATTATTATTGTCCTTGTTGATTTCTTCAGCTGGTGATACAATAATAATGGCTAGGGCTCCTAATCTGGGATACTCAACACTTTTTTCAGTTTCTTCACTGATCCTAGTAGGGTCGAGAATTGTAGGCCTACTTCATCTAATTCTTTTTCTCCATGTCCAGTAGCTGCATTTGCTCGTGCAGGTTTTCTTCTGCTTTCAGTGCTCTCACGATAATTGGTACTGCCTTTGCTGATGTTTTCCATATTATTCTTATATTTTTTGCCAAGTCTTGATATCTCTTGACTTTCTTTTTTTTGTTATCTTTGCGTCTCCATGCATAGCAATGTTGATGATCCATGTGTGGTCAATCTTTTTGTCTTGCACAACAATGTCTAGTCTGCGGGCTGGTATGATTTGGTCTGTTTGTATAAAAAAGTCCCACAGTGTCTTTGCTTTGTCGTTTTCTGTCATACTTCCCATGTGATGCTCATACCAATTCATCTTGTGATCTAATCCATACCACTTGCACAGATTCCAATGAATCAGTTGTGCAACCTTGTCTTGTTGTTTCTTATACTCGGTCTGTGCCATTTTGAAACACTCACTGAGTATATAAAAGACTGTCTCTTCCCTTTCGTTACACATTCTGCATAGTGAAGTTTCTCCTGGTTTCTCTATAAAAAACTTTCTTCCATCGTGTTGGTAGTGCTTGATCCTGTGCTGTAACCGGTAGTCTTTCTGTTTCCTTTCTTATAAATCCATTCTTTAGCCATTTGTATGTTGTCTTGGTGTCTGTTTTGTCTGCAATTTTGGTGCATTGTCTATGTAGTGCTTTGTTCTTCCATTCCTGTTGTTTCTCTTCTGCCTAGGTGTCTTTATACTCTTGCTTGGTCTCTTCCTTCTCAAAACTCTTCAGATGTTTGTTGAGGCTTTTTTCTTCACATTTCACGTAGTCAGATAATTCGTATTCCTCGGTTCAAATAGTTTCCTCCACATTTTTCAGTCCTTTTCCTCTTTCACTCTTTGTCAGATACTGCCTTGCCACATTGACCCTAGGGTGTAATGCTTTGTTCATGGTCACCAAATTTCTTGTTTTCCTATCCATCACCTGTAATTCTTCCTTTGGCCAGTCAAGTTTTCCTCCAGAGTATTTGAAAATAGCAATCGCCCATGTGTTTATTGCTTTGATTAAATTTCCTTCATTCAGCTATGATTTCAGTAGTAGTCTAGTTCTCTTGTAGCTTTCTTTCCTCACTTTGTTCATTTTTTTCATTTTTATGTCATCTGCTTCCAGCACCCCTAGGTACTTATAGTCCTGTTTTTCGAATTCTTTCATAATATGTCCAACAGGTAGCCATATGCTCTCATCTTGCTCACATCTACCTCTTTTCATAACCACTGTTGCACATTTCTGAATTCGGTACTTCATCTGAACGTCTTGGATCAAAATCCTCACCGTTCGTATGAGTGACTCCAGCTCATTTTTGTTTTTCCCATATAGTTTCAGGTCATTCATATAGAACAAGTGGTTTATCCTAACTGACTGTGGTCTGGCAAAAAAATACCCTTGCTTTATCTCTCGTAGTATCACCCTCAGAGGATTCAGACACACCATGAACAGCAGTGGTGACAAGGAATCTCCTTGGAATATCCCTCTCTTAATGTCTACACTCGCGAGTGTGTGTCCTCTGCACTCTAAGTTGACATTCCACTTGCTCATGCTCTTTTTGAGAAATTTGTAAGTTTGCTCCTGTACCCCCACCATTCCTAATGCTTCAATAATCCACAAGTGTGGCACTAGATCATACGCTTTCTGGAAGTCAATCCAGCCCATGGCTATTCCAATTTTCCGGCTCTTACAGTCCTTCATTATCACCTTGTTCAGCATCAAATGGTCTTTGGTTTCTTTGTATCCTGATCTGCATCTCTTCTACTTTTCTTCTATGAGATCATATTTCTTTAAGTGTCTGTAGATTTCTCC
Organism: Watersipora subatra; assembly: GCF_963576615.1. Taxonomy (NCBI): domain Eukaryota; kingdom Metazoa; phylum Bryozoa; class Gymnolaemata; order Cheilostomatida; family Watersiporidae; genus Watersipora; species Watersipora subatra. Next base: position 4,920,327 of record NC_088708.1, on the reverse strand, counting down.
AGCCACCATGCCAGTCAACAGCTTCCAAACAATCGGTAAGCAAATAACAGGTCTATAGTTTTCTGGTGCCCTTCCTTTGGTCTTGTCCTTCTGAATAAGAACAGTTCTTCTATTTGTCATCCCGATAGATGTATGTGCTGTCTCCAGGCAGTTATTCAGGTATAATACAATTTTTCTGTGCAGGTTGGTCAGGTTCTTGATCCAGAAACCTTGTACAGAATCTGGCCCTGGAGCTTTCCAGTTTGGTAGTTTCACTAATGTGCTTTTCAGAATGTTCTCTGTGATTAGTAGCTCATCCTGGTGTCTTCTTCTTAGTTTGTTCCTTACTCTCTCAATCCATGGTGCTGTTCTGTCATGTTCAGTCAAATGTCCCCAAATCCCTGTCCAGAATTCCTTGGGCTCTTTCTTGTTTGGTATTCATTCTCTCGTTCTTCTTTATTATTAATATTATTATTATTGTCCTTGTTGATTTTCTCAGCTCTTCAGCCAGTGATACATTTATATCGGACTAAGGCCCCTAACCTGGAATATCAAATACCTTTCTCATTATTATCATCATCATTATCATCATAATTATTAGTATAATGAGCAATTTTTATTGTGGTAAGTATTTATATTGTTTAATACAAGTACATGTACAGGCAATGGCTCGGGTATGCAATAATAAACTTATATTATTATTGTAAAAGTTTTTCTTCACAGTCGTGTAGTGGTAGGTGACTGGTTTTAGTCCGTGTTGAGTTCGGGTCTTAACAAAAGGCTAAAGGATCCAACATCTTCCTCAATTCCACTAAAAAAGGACCTTCCTCAAAGTGTGAGCTGTTCCTAAAATGGCTGTTTTCTGTATAGCCTCAAAAGACATGTTCACTCCCACCTCGGCCAAGTATGCTATATGCCTCATTGATATTGTTCCGAGTGCACCAATTACTATTGGTATCACTTCGATCTTCACCTTCTATAGTCTGTTTATCTCGACCCAAGCTCTTTGTATTTACCAATTTTCTCATCTTCCTTCTGTACTACCCTTGTGTCTCCAGGTTTTGCTATGTCTATGACCTGACACTGTTTGGTTTCTTTGTTTATTAGTATCAGGTCTGGTCTTCTAGCTTCAACAATCTTGTCTGTCTGCACATTGAAGTCCCATAGCAGCTTTACTTTCTCATTCTCCAATACAGCTTCTGCATGGTGGTCGTACCATTTTTCTGTGTGGGGCAACTCATGCTTCTTGCATATGCTCCAGTGGACTGCACTTGCCACTTTGTCATGCCGCCCTTTATATTCTGTCTGTGCGATCTTACTGCATTTGCTGACTATGTGGGACACTGTTTCATCTTTCTGCTTGAACAATCTGCATTTCGCATCGTTTGCTGACTTTTCTATTTTGGCCTTCTATAGTTGGTTTTTAATGCTTGATCCTGGGCAGCAATGATCAGGCTTTCAGTCTCTCGTTTGAGACATCCCCTCTTCATCCGTTGCCATGTCTCCTTTGCTGCTTGATCCTCTGTCTGTCTTAGATGTTGTCCGTTCATTGGCTTATCATGCCAGTTTTGCTTTCGTTCAGTTTTCTGATAGTTTCTATACTCTTGTCTTTCATCTTCACTGTTGGTATATATGATCTTACCCGCTGTTCTTATAAATTCGACTGGGCTGCCTTCTGTGTACTTTTTCAGGCTGTGGTTTTTGTAATTCACAGTTTCCTCAACACTCATTAATCCTCTTCCTCCTTGGTCCCTTTCAACATATACTCTATCTACATCAGATCTTGGATGAAGACTTTTATGCATTGTCATTATTATTATTATGAGCAATTTTCATTATGTTAAGTAATATTAGAGGTACACAATGCTTAAATTTATCATCATCTGTTGGTAACTCGCTCTTTTCCATATGTCATTCTATTGTGTTATGGGATTTGTTGGGCTCAGGCTACAATGGCGTCTGAGCTCAAAGCAGTTGCAGGGGGTCATGGCAATAATGATAAGCGAATAAAACTTGTAAATAAATCTGGTGGATAAAGCTGGTGGGTGAAGCTGGTGGGTGAAGCTGGTGGGTGAAGCTGGTGGGTAAAGCTGGTGGGTAAAGCTGGGGGTTGAAGCTGGTGGGTAAAGCTGGGGGGTGAAGCTGTTGGGTAAAGCTAGGGGTGAAGCTATTGGGTAAAGCTGGTGGGTGAAGCTGGTGGGTAAAGCTGGTGGGTGAAGCTGGTGGGTAAAGTTAGTGGATAAAGCTGGTGGGTGAAGCTGGTGGGTAAAGTTAGTGGATAAAGCTGGTGGATAAAGCTGGGGGGTGAAGCTGTTGGGTAAAGCTGGTGGGTAAAGCTGGTGGGTGAAGCTGTTGGGTAAAGCTGGTAGGTAAAGCTGGTGGGTAAAGCTGGTGGGTAAAGTTAGTGGATAAAGCTGGTGGATAAAGCTGGGGGTGAAGCTGTTGGGTAAAGCTGGTGGGTAAAGCTGGTGGGTGAAGCTGTTGGGTAAAGCTGGTGGGTGAAGCTGTTGGGTAAAGCTGGTAGGTAAAGCTGGTGGGTAAAGTTAGTGGATACAGCTGGTGGGGAAAGCTAGTGGATTAGGTAGTATTAGGCAGTATTGGAAGTGGAAAGAAAGACGGATTATCCTTCCTCTGCTTCAGTTCATGTAAGTACTTTCATTAATACAACACATTCATCATTCGGATTAACCTCATTCTCTTTTTAATTAACATTTTATGTTGACATATAAAAATTGTCTTTTCTCATTGCGTTCATTGTATCAAGTCATTTTTAGCTCTTTTGGTGCAGGAACATAGAGCAATACTAAGATTGGAAGAAGAGGTGGATTAATGGAAAGGCATTGGAGAAAAAAGCAGTAAATTTTGCTGTATGAAAATATGAACAAACTCGAATGCTAGCAGAATCTAATCTTTAGCTTACCGGAGATATACACAATAGTCAATGAACAAAACATGTTGTGTAAACACATGCTTGACCTATGAACTTACGAGGATAGCCGAAGATCACAGTGAGCTATTATTAGAACTTGTAAAATTTTGTGCATACTTTGACAATATTACTAGATTCCCTTTTCCTAAGGCTGACCCAGCCTTGTCCAACGAGTAGTAATAGCGATACAGCTTTGAAGTCGACACGACCAACAACTAGTCCTCCTACAATTATAATTGAGGAGCCACAGGTAATATTACTAGTAAAACAAATACAACAAAACCATTGGTACATTGAGGAATAAAGTCATTATATGCCCATCTACAAGTAGATTAGAAACCGCTAGTAAAAGTAATGATTCATGAAAAAAGAGGCATTCATCCTGCCAGAAACTAACTATAGAAAATTGAATACAATTAAATGTACCAGTTACTGCCAGACATGAATACAGTAACAAGAACTTATAATCTCCCAATCCAGTACATTTTCTTTGACGTATACCAGGGCTAACCTCTCTGGCGGATGTGAATTACATCATAATGCCAGCTGTTTGGTGTAAGGGTATATTTGTTATTTAGCTTTTATTATTTTTTACTTATTCTAGAATTTTTTTATTTCTGTAACAAAGTGTTGATTTGAAAAATAAAATCCGTCTTTAATACTGAACACTATCTTGGTATTAGCATCATTAGATCCGCATTAAAATCTAAGCTAAACCTCACAGGCTAAGCTATCAATACCAAATCATTTCCATAGACTCATACACTACAGAGATAAATAGTTACACAGTCATAACATAGTCGGAGGTGCAGGAATAATCAATTATTTGTGCTAGAGTTAAGGTGTAAGAGAACTCCGCACATTAACCACAACAATATTATTGGCCTTAGATCATAGTTATAAGTTTCTTTTATTAAATATTATGTGTTCGGCACTAATTTTAGATATATTCTAGTTGCTTGTTTCCAACAAAAAATCGTGTTGAGAACTTGCAATTATAGTTTTAATCTTTTTAATGTTTACATATGAATAGACAGCTCATATTGCATATAAGTTACTTTTAAATTTAGAGACCAAAAAATTTGTATTACTTTTTAAAATTGCACTTAGTTTAATCCAGAGTCGCTAGTTAGCAATATTGCTAGCTAGTAATATTGTACAAAAAGTCTAATGCTTCTAATCTCATTGCTTTTATATTATTAGCGTCTGGTTTTGTTTTTATTTCAAGTTCTGTTGCGTTCAGTTAAATTCAGATAATATTCAAAGAATAGTTTTAAATTAACATTTTACACTTATATAAAGTGAGGTGTACACACAGCACTTTGTTTGGTTGTGCTTCAATTACCAGTTTTATGACAGCCTTTTGATTTGCTTTTAAATTAATCTAGTATGATTCAGAAAATATAATAAACTTGATCAGCCACTAATTTTAGATCTGCCACAGGTTTTAAGTAAGTGTTGTTACCACAGTTATGGCTAACATAAAAAGGCTCATTAAACCTTGTAGCTTCCTCAATAGCTTAGTCAGCCTATAGCTTAAGTATAAGATGTAAAAATAGCGTATCTGCGCTGAAAAGATGTTTTTAATGTGTAAGAACAAAATATGTCTAGGCAGAGTATAATCAGCAAAGCAGAAATAGATTTCATAGACTCATTGTTAGGAGAAACTGTCTATTTAATGCTGCAGCTTACTTTAGCCCTAGAGCCAGGCTTTTATCATCAAATCATGCTGCAGCTTACTTTAGCCCTCGAGCCAGGCTTTTATCATCCAATCATGCTGCAGCTTACTTTAGCCCTCGAGCCAGGCTTTTATCATCCAATCATGCTGCAGCTTACTTTAGCAATAGAGCCAGGCTTTCATCATCCAATCATGTAAAGATTATGTTGAAAATGAGAACTATTGTTCATCGCATGAACAATAGTTCTCATTTCTGATTGATTCTGATTCAACATTCTGATTGATTGTTCATCGCATGAACAATCAATCAGAACAAGAATCAGTTTAGACAAGTTTCCTCCTATGCATAGTTTGTCAATTATCTTGTGTCCTTCCCTGAATACACGAGTTTGCACAGCATTATTCCAACACTTGGCTAAATTCTTGAAACACAAACATTAACACAAACATTAATACAAACATTAACATTAAACAAACATTAACAAAAACATTAACATTAAACATACATTAACACAAACATTAACATTAAACAAACATTAACACAAACATTAACACAAACATTAACTCGAGTCACTTAGATTTAAATGTAGTTATATATGTAGTACTGAGTTTACTGAACATAATGATTAATACTAGTTTATTAGGAGTTGCTTTACCCTCTTCCCTCTTTTCAAACAATAATTTAATAATAAATTTCTTCTTGCTATACAATAAAGATATATTAAAATTGTATAGTCTGAAATCTTATTAATGAAGTTTGTATGGATATATTTAGCATTGTTTTTTAAATGCAGAGACTTACCTTTTAACAACTAAAAAATATGATCGATGCAAATATATTAGGCAAGCAACATTCTATCTTCTCCACTTTACTTTCTAATTATTGTGAGATAATCATAATTGTTAGAGGTCTACCTTGTGTAGGATAGCCTTAGTAAGCTGACCTTGTGTAGGATAGCCTAAGTAAGCTGACCTTGTGTAGGATAGCCTTAGTAAGCTGACCTTGTGTAGGATAGCCTTAGTAAGCTGACCTTGTGTAGGATAGCCTTAGTAAGCTGACCTTGTGTAGGATAGCCTTAGTAAGCTGACCTTGTGTAGGATAGCCTTAGTAAGCTGACCTTGTGTAGGATAGCCTTAGTAAGCTGACCTTGTGTAGGATAGCCTAAGTAAGCAGAAACTGATTGTTGCATTAGCAGCATACCTTTTATACCCGCTGTTGTGTTCTGGAATTCAGCACTGCTATAAGCTGTAGCCAAAGTAACAGTCATTTATCCAACACTTGCGAGGTTTAAATTCTACGTTGGTTTGCCTCTCCGTCTTGACTGAGATTAGTGTCTCAATGCCAGGGGCCACCGATCCAAAACGAGAAAGGTATGTGGCAGCAATGGTACTTGCAGGAGCTGGTGATGCATTAGGATACAAACGTGGTAAATGGGAGTTCAATCAGAGCGGACCTGAAATTCACAAAGAAGTTGAGGAAATGGGTGGACTGTCAAGTGTGAATAATAAGTGTAAGTAGACAGTGCTTGATTTGTTGTTTCTACAAAGAATTGATGGCTCTATACTGTGTAATATCTAATGCGATTATACATGCATCAATCTGTAAGAAATCAGTTTAACTAAAAATAACATACAATAATAAAAAAATGGTCATGTGAAACTTGCATAATCCGTAACAGACCGATATGGTTTCTCTGAAGTTCATTGCAAATGAGAATGTGGATAACATAAAAACCAGGTAAGTTTTTAAAAAACAATAGTAACTAAATACTGAAAAACTGTGTTTATTTAATGGTGCATCTTACTCACTAGATAGCAGATTGAAACTCACCAAATAACAGCTTGAGACTAACCAGATAGCAAATTGAGACTTTTCAGATAGTAGATTGAGGCTCACCAGATTGCAGATTGAGACTAACCAGATAGCATATTGAGGCTTATCATATAGCAAATTGAGTCTCTAATCAATATATAAACAAGCGATAGTTGAAAATCTTGTAAGATGCAAACATTAATCTACACAGAATACTCTACTAGACCCATACAACACAGAATACTCTACTAGACCCATAAAAACACAGAATACTCTACTAGACCCATAAAACACAGAATACTCTACTAGACCCATAAAAACACAGAATACTCTACTAGACCCATAAAAACACAGAATACTCTACTAGAAACATAAAAACACAGAATACTCTACTAGAACCATAAAAACAACTTTTTTTGCATTTGTCACATTCACACTATGGTGCACGCTCTGTTGGAGTAAAGCTGTTTAACTACTCCATCATGTGCTAATATTTGAGTAGATGCTATATTTGTAGGATTTTTCTAGAGTAGGATGCCTAAAACTTGAGTTTAAGGTTTCAAGATCATTGTACAGCTATAACACAAGTGTTTGTGGCAGCTGTATGTATCTTAATACTAACACAAGACTAAAACTTTATTCTGCAGTGCATGACTTCACAGTCAGCGATGAGACAGTTATGCATTTGGCAACTGCAACAGGTTAGTTTTTATGCCTACTTATTACAGCTAGTTTATTGGTAGTAACTACTACTATATTGTTTATATATCTCACCACTACTAGCAACTACTACTATATTGTTTATATATCACACTACTATTAGTAGCTACTACTATTTTGACTCTGTTGGCAGCTTTAGTGACGCATGTGCAAGGAGCTGGTTCAGAGTCTCTATATAATAACTTTGCAGATGAGTACATAAAATGTGTGAAGGATATGGCTGGACGGTCTCCAGGTACTGCCTTAAATATATTCTATACTCTGTTGTGAAGGTTCATCTTTCATAAATTAATAAAATACGTTGTCTTCACCATAGTGAGTGATGAAATGTTTATTTGAAGAGTTATCTACTCACTGTTGATTTATTACATTGTCTAGTTTCTTAAGTTTTAATCTTTTATATTTGTAAATTTCAAAGTGTGTCGTTCAGTGTGTTCAACCATAGCTACTAAAATCTAGGATTGAAAGATTCGTTTCATTTTGGATTTGATCTCGGAACCTCTCGTTCATCAGGCGATAATCTAACCGATGAAGCTACGCAAAATGCAATGAATTCATTAGGTGATATTAGTCGTAATTTTGGTTAAAGTATGCATAGCGCTCTGCATTACGCAACATCACTAAAGCTTGCTTCCACGGCTCTTATTAGTAAGTTTAGCAATACATAATTATATAGTAACTTACTCAGATAAGTCATTAGCAATGTGCCAGTCTAATCGCAAGTGGCAGGCAATTACATTATCTGTCACTGTTTGTAAGCTGTTTTTAATACCAGTGCAACGCTGAGAATTTGGCTAGTATACCCATATATAAAACTTTGAAACTTCATTTAATGGCCATTGATATTTATCAGCAGTATTAACTGACCTTTTTGTTGGTAGTTTCATTTCTATAACTGATACTTCAAAAGAATACACACGCTGCTTATGTCTACATCCGCAATACTTATCTCCTATTATTATTGTCTACAAACAACAGACATATATATATTTTGTTTACATCAGTAACATCTACGTTCTAGTATTTATGGTGTTAGTTTATGGGGTCCTGTATTATCACTAGTTTATTGAGTTGTTTATTTTTTTCGATTTATAGCTAGCCTACAGTTAGCATACACCGCTAGCTCTCGCCTTTGCTGCTTGGTTCCTAGCAGCATGAAGGTGCTTAGCCTCACGAGGCATGTGAACACTAATCCAATAAATCTTCCTGAAGAATTTGAAGTTGTGCTAAGATACTAAACGACCAATCTATAAACGCTGCCTTATTAGCTCCGAACTGTTGCGTTACACATTTCTGAAGAGTCGAAAGCATTAGAAAAAAATGCATATATATCTACAATAAGCTGGTGGCCATGTTAGTTAAAAGGGTGCAGGGAGCGTTGCGCACCGAGTCTAGTTTTATTGCTCAACATTTCCTGATATAGCCATAGTTTTCAACTTTTGTACTTACTCCCCACTAAATACTTTTGGTTATAGGTGAGACGGTCCTCTCATCGTGCCATCAGCTACTTTCCAAACGTCAAAGAAAACCTTTAGAGAAAATACACACAGTACCCTTCAGTAACTCGTTAGTACCTTCCATTGTTTCCAGCTCATGAGTTCTGATGGATCGTACATCATTTTCATTTACTGTATATATGTATGCTCATGTGTCAGAAAATACTAGTACGTTGATCTTGTCGATTCTATTTCTGTCGCTTTATAGCAACATTGATAACTAATTATGTACGATCAACTCTTAGGGACAAGTATAAAATAATTTTATTGTTTGAAGTAGCGGTTATTTGTTTGTGTAATATAGTATACTCTTCATGATTGTTATCATTATATTCATTATTACCACTATTCTCAACAGAATCATTGTTATTGTTATCATTACTATTGATGAGGTTTATTGTTGTTAGCATTATTACTATTACTATCACTCAATCAACATTTATTTACCCTCAAACTACCTGCTAGCATTGACTTGGTTACTTTAGTAGTATCTGTTATTATGCAATAGTTCATTTGTGTTAATAATAATGTTTTATTTCTGCTCTTATTATTTAAGATTGCTTGATTTGATAGATCCTTTTAGCACCTAAACTATAAATATAAGATTTCTTTTGAAAATTACTCTATATGGTAATTTTGCTAGTTGCTTATCATGTCTAAAAATGAACTACAATCTCTGACTACATATCTCTACAGAAATGTTGCAAGCATATGCGTAGTAAACATATTTAATGTAGCAACATTTATGATGTAAGAACAGGAAGTAAAACTCGCCAAATAAAATGTTTTATTTATTCAAATTATTATGTTGTTGCTAATTGTTTTATTACACTTTTATGTTAAAAGCAATTAAATTTTTAAAAGGGTACAGCAAGTCTTTGTTTTTTTTAAAATAATCACAGTAGCATATGCATTTATGTGTCAGCAATAAAAAAACAGTGAAACCCTTGAGTGAAGAATGAAGGTTATTGAGTGCATTTGCTCTCCAGTATGGGTTGTGTTTACAGAGGTGGAAGCTGCTTGGCAGCGACAAGAGCTATGTGCATTGGACTGAGATATCCAGGCTCAGCTGACTTAGATCAACTAATCGGAGCCAGCATTGAGAGTGGACGGACAACTCACAACCATCCAACAGGTTATTTAGGAGCTCTGACGTCTGCTTTGTTCACTACATATGCCATCCAAAGTAGGCACTGATTCTCTCTAGCTTCTGCCACTTTATGCTAATTTTTAGTTTGGCAAACTATTTTAGGTCCAATTCAGCCCTTTCATTGACATTTTAGTATTAGTAGTCCATTAGTAGTTGTTAAAATGGATTCAGGCCGCGTAAAACTGGTGACACAAACTTACTTTTATAATAGTTACACGAATTTCTTCCCATACTCCACCTGTCTCTCATTGACCACTAACCTATCATTGAAATATTATAAATTAGCAAAACCTTCAAGAGTTATAACTTGCTCTTTTAAATGCAATAAGTTTTCAAACACAAATAGCTACAACTTGCAATTATATATTACAAATCATGTTGTGACGACATGTTATATCCACGGGAAGGATTCTAGTCTTACTGCTGGCCACATTTGCCAACCTCTGCACAATTATGTTCATCATACATTAACTACATAGACAGCAATGACACGCCCTTTCATACCTGTATTTAGGTAAGCCTGTGAAATCATGGGGAGCGGCACTAGTCGATTCCATACTTCCCATGGCAAAGTCATACATAGAAACTTCAGGTGCTGATGTTGAGAAGAATCTCCAGAACTGGTGAGTTCAGAAACCGCTTGTTCAGCAACGGCTTGTTCAGCAACGGCTTGTTCAGCTACCGCTTGTTCAGCAACCGCTTGTTCAGCTACCGCTTGTTCAGCAGCCGCTTGTTCAGCTACCGCTTGTTCAGCAACCGCTTGTTCAGCTACCGCTTGTTCAGCAACCGCTTGTTCAGCAACCGCTTGTTCAGCAACCGCTTGTTCGGAGGTAGTCAACTCTGCACTGACTTCCTCCTCACAACTAGTTGCAAATCGTTATTTGTTTTCTACTTTCAACTTAGATTCTAGTTTAGCGCTTACGCTCCCTGATTCAAGCCAAGCTCTTCCCTGCCTGTCCGTCCGTTACTTAATTTGAACTAATGAAAATGTATTTTAAAACGCAAAAATGTTGTGAAAAATGAGCAGGCATCTAAGAACTAGGTTTGCCATTACCATGATGTAGTTAGCTCAACAAAATGTCTGTTTTAGGCAATTCTTTGAGAAACACTGGACAGATTACATTGCTCTAAGACAGATCAGAGATGGACTAGCTGAGCCAGTCTTTCCTGATGCATATGGCGTGGAGGAGAGAGATGCCTACTACAAAAGTATAGCGTATGAAGATTGGGGTGGAACATCAGGACACGACTCTGTGATAATTGCGTGAGTTTTACATCCTTGTTAAAAAACCCTTAATGGCTAGACAACTCCTTGCTGGTATCAGCTGATAACGGTGTGGTTTTAAACTGCTTTAATCTTGCCTCATGAGGTGTGTTCAAATTATTACTCAATCTGGCATGGCAAACATATCGTTTCTATCTGCAATGAATAAAAGATGACTGTACTCTTCTACTCTGTTTGTCCTTTGCAGGTATGACGCCTTGCTAGGTTGCAATGACAACTGGGATGAGCTTGTAAGCAGGTATGACTGCTTGTATGTTTTAATGGATATTTTACCACCAATTGGTTTATTATCTCTATGAAAATTATTTTGATGAAAATCATCTTAGAGAATTAGTTTGAAATTATTTTACGCATTGGCCACTCATTCATTTCTCAATTTGTCCATTTACACTATTAAGGATCCACTGCAAACCTTCAACTGCTCCAACTAGAACCAACCGCTTCGCTCGAATATAAAGGTATATATACATGTATTTACAAAATAAATATAAGATACAATTAAGTGTGTGCGCATGCAATCAACTGCATAGGAAGGGGTTTTCCTTTGCTCAGCTGGCTCATAGCTGTCATGCCTCTTGTATACTGACCGGGATCGCGCTAGGCTCCACCTCCTTATTCCGGGGCCGCTGTCTTCTGTCAGCATGCCGACTGGTCAGCCTTCTCGGTTCTGGCTTGGCAACTGGTTTTTCTCCTACCGCTTGACAGTTGACTGGTCATACTCTCAGCCGGTTCAGCGTCTCGGCAAGGTCGAGCCGAGTCATCCCCTCCACCTGGCTTGCGGCTCTGGGTCCTGTCGTAGTCAACTCCGTCTGTCACAATACATTTAATTGGCATCTAAAGTTTGCAGTCTTGGGTGACCTATATTGACACGAATATTCAAGTGATATAAAAATTTTTCAAGTTTTCTTTCATTTCAGGGCATGTTTTCATGGCGGAGACAGTGATGCCACAGGAACTATTGCTGCCTGTTGGTTCGGAGCTCTCCATGGCTTTAAAGGAGTCTATGAGACAAACTACAAGGTAAGAGAACTGACTGCAATGAAGTTGGGTCGCTTTCTTATGTTTATGAAACAACTACATGTACTTGGGTGTAGCTGTTCATCTTACAGCTCAAATTTCGGTCAACTCTTCAAATTGCAGAACATGTCAACTTCCTTCAAGAATTAAAAAATCACCCGTTTCCATTTAAAGAACTACAAATGAAATACAATTGTTACAGGAAATGGAGTACAGAGAAGAGATGGAGCAGTTGGCCCACAGGCTATACAAACTAAGTCATCCAGCTGCAGAGTAAAATGTCTCAGCTGATTCCTACCAGCCCAGTCAATACTATTGCTTCCCTAACTGTATCAAGCTTATCGGGAAACTTATATATGGTGCAGTAACGAATAGACTCATTCTCTGCGTATCTTTAACATAGTTCATAGACATGAACAAAAAGGTCGATGCCATTTATTAATGAAATACGTACTATAACATTTTTCTGTAACACTAAATGTTTCAGGTTCGTCTACTGCTAGCTAGACTCCTGCCTTACATTGTTCATTTTCTCTACGTAACCAAACGAACAACTGCACTTCTGACCATCCCAATAAGAACATTTTGTTGTTGTTGTCAATGTTTTTGAACATTAATTGTATTTTATTGACAGCGAAATATATGTTATCCATGTTTGAGTTTTGTACTGTATGAACAGGTCTACAGTCATAAAAATGAGAGCTGTACATAATTGATTATAACAAAAGATAAATTTGTATATACATACACGAAACCGAAATACTATACAGATGTTCTAGTGAACAAACAGGATAGAGGCTGTACAGTTATGCTATAGTTAGCAAAGACGACTATTGGATATTACAATTATAGTCTTACAAATATTACAATCATGCTTTGAAAAAAATCTAAATTGTGAGAAAATTTTAGCAGTTAAAATCCTGAAAACTCTAGGTCGGGGCTTTCATAGCAAGCGATGACTTGGTAGAAGACAATTCGTACCAAATGATGGCTATAATCGCGGGCAGGTTGATTTATGGTAGTCTTCTCGCAGATGAGTCATATGTATGAGTAACTCTATTACAGCTCAAGTATGAGATTTTAAAAATCTTCGTATGAACAGCCTCATTTATGGCTCTCTATAAAGGAATCAAACGCCCAATGGGAACCTATGAAGTTGTCATGAGTTATATCAAACATCTTAAAGCAAGCTGCGTACGAGATCCTAGGGCAAGGTTGAAAACATGAAACACCATGACACTTATTTTTCCAGACAAACCAAAGATTCATCAGTATCCTACCATGAAAATAATACACTTTAGTTTAGTTAACATGAAAAAAAAATTGTTGATTTCGTAAGTTTTGACAAAACTTTTTCCACTAGTATGAGGCTTTGCTATTTATACATAAGGTTATACAAATAAAGCTGTTCAGCTTGTAATAATCTTTCCGAAATGATGCACCCTTTAAAGCAGGTGCACAACCAGGATAATCGCCACACCACAAAAAATGAAAAGGTTCAGAAGGAGAAAGAGGGAGGAGAGAAAGGAAAGAGAGAAAAAAGTGAGAGAGGAAAAAGATTTTTAAGTGAGAGAAGAAAGAGAGAAAAAAAGCAAGAGGGAGAGAGAGAAAAAAAGTGACAGAAAAGAGAAGAACAGCGAGAGGAAAAAGAGAAAAAAGCGAGAGGGAAGGAGAGATGAAAGAGAGAGGGAAGGAGAGATGAAAGAGAGAGAGAGGGAAGGAGAGAGCAAAGGGAGAGAGAGGAAAGAAAAGAGGAAAGGGGGAGAGAGTAGGAGAGAGAAAAGAGAGAGGAAAGTGAGAGAGGAAAGTGAGAGAGGGAAGGAGAGAGAGATAGAGGAAATGAGAGAGAGAGGGGAAGGAGTGAGAGAGGAAAGAGAGAAAAGAGGAGAGAAGAGAGAGAAAAAAGGGAAGAGAGAGAGAAAAGAAAGGAGAAAAAGAGAGGAGAGAGAGAAAGGCGAGGTAAGAGAGAGAGAGGAGGCAGAGGGCGCTACAGCTGCTAGCATTGCATGCTATAGATGCTTTGCAGCAACTATGAGAATTGGGTAAAACTCACTAGAATATCAACAAGTGTAGACAGTATTTATTATGCTGTAATATAAACCAGCAAGACGAAAATAACACCTGTGTTAGTGTCAACAATAATCAAATACTTGCCCATATACTAGGTTAAAAGATCACATCCATTTCTTTGTGAGTCAACATATTTCGTTATATTGTTTACTACTTGTACAAGTCAGATTGTTTAAATGATGAACTATTAGTAAAAATTTCCCAACATTTCCTCCTTTCCCGCTTTCACCTATTCAATGGCAAAACTTGTAGTAGCTCTGCTAGGCAGACTGAGCAAAAAAGCAAAAGCATGTCTCGGTAGCTCATGGTCTATGCAAGCAGCAAGCTACACAACCGAACTCTCTTTATACCAGTTTCCATTGGAGAGGAAGTTATAAACTTCTATTCACTTTAGGTGGGAGCTGTGCAGTCAAACAGAGCTGAATGGGGATTCTCAGAGCAGACTTCATTCATTGCCTGAATATGTATATTGTGGAATGATGATAAACATAACCAGTAGCAGGTACTACTGAGGATATTAAAAATGGTTGGGGATCAGATGACTATTATAATTAACACAAGATCGTGGTTCATCATCAGAGTGACAGCCAACAGTTCTGACGGCCTTTGTTACATGTGTTTATACATCACCTTATCGCTATGAAACCTTTGACACTACATACATACATAGCCTATTACATATCGGACTGTCTCCTAGAATCATTGTATTTGTAAGGAATTTCAATTTGATGACATTTTTTTATCACTGATTATCATAATTTATTTACTGACATTTTAAAGCTGTAGCAATATTATTATTACTTTTTCAAAGCTATGAGTGTTTAGATCCACTCTTCTGCACACTCAGCTGAATGGTGGCTAACAACCCTGCAGAACTAAAAACAACAAGTTGGCAAATTGAAAACTACTGTTGAAACCTGACAAGAAAAGTCATGGTTATAGGAAGTGGGGATGAACCATAGTCACCTACGTCCTCACAGGATGTGGTAACTAGAGAGTTTGCTGATACCTTACCACTACCAGGCAATGCATGAGTGCTAATCATGCAGGAACCATGCTACTCTTCTCTACCAACTAGGTCCTTTAGTTTGAGGAGCTGCACTCCAAATGACTGTTATCAGTAGCATGTGATTGTATTAAACATGATCCTTGGCCATCCGCACACACATAATAAGTGTATGTCATAAGTGGAATATTCAACTATTTGGTCAAAAAACTTACTCTGAATATTAATGAATTAAGTGGCATATATATACCTAAGCTAGGAGTTACCTTCTCTTCTTCCTATAGCCCACCAACAGACAATGCTTGCTCTATTTCAAGATTGTCTATATTGTTCTATGTATATGTATGATCAGTTGTTAGCTCCATTCTCAGCAGCCTTAGCCCAGGCTTTAGTAAACAAATTACTGGAGAATCGTTGGCATTCATGTTCATTCATTTATGTTTCACTGCCATAAATAAATCAATTGTTAACAGAGCTGAGGCTAGATAAAAGTGTACTCTGATCTTATGTACACCGACTACCAAGACTGACATTAACATAAAATGTTTGTATTCATGTAAGTAGCACAGGTCGTAAACAACAACCGAAAATAAAGCTTTTAATGTTATTTATTACTGTTTATTAATTGTTGCTGTTATTTATTAAAATAAACAACAGTAACGGAAGACAACATTAAGATAAATGTTAACATTAAGATAAATGTTTGCATCCTATTCAACTAGCTGTGGTTAACATTTTATCAACATCCATCAATTGTATCATATTTGTGTTTGATTAAAATATGACTAGCAGTACAGTGGCTGACTGAACCTACACATTTGTCAACTGAATATCAGTACGTACTTATAATCAGATCTATGAAAAAAACTAAACTCTTTGCTTCTACGTGACAAGAATAACTGTATACTCTATGATGTCTATACCCTGAATAGCAACTATACCCTGAATAGCAACTATACCCTGAATGGCAACTATACAGTGTATAATAACTATACACTGTATAAAAACTATACACTGTATAATACAAAAAGGGAGTAGAATAAGGAAACAGCTCAAATGCTTCTAGAATTAAATGCAAGTGATCAAAGTTAGATCAATGCAGTTAATCAGACTGCTATCAGTGCAGTTAATCAGACTGCTATCAGTGCAGGTAATCAGACTGCTATCAATGCAGTTAATCAGACTGCTATCAGTGCAGTTAATCAGACTGCTATCAGTGCAGGTAAAATACGACCAGCAAATTAAAACAAACTTCATATATACTAAACGTTGAAGTAAAACCTGAAAGATTGAGACAAGTGCAATGTCAAGCGTCAAGTGTAATAGAGGTATGGATACACGCTTTAAAGCGTTTAGGGAAAAGGTTGTGAAATACTGTGCCCATAGTCAAAGCTTACGGTTTACAGGAATGAGAAAGTTTATATAAATCTTTTGCAAATTCATCCATCTGTTCTCGGTATTCCATTTCCTGTGAATGTATATTTACAAATTTACCGGAGTGACTGTAGAACAACACAGTGAGTGAATGTAATAACCATCAACTTTAGTGCTGCCAAAGCCTGGTTTCCATATGACAGCGCAAGGCGCGCAACAAGGCGCACGACGTCGTGCGTAGGCCAGTTGTGATATGGAAACGTCAACGTACGACGGTCGCGCGACGTGCGTACGCTGATCGCAAGTATCCAACAGAATGGATCCTTGCGATGGGTGCGTGCGATTATGTATCCCACAATACACCGCTAGACCTTTTCAACCTATCCCACAATTCCAGCGAAAGGCTTTGTTCCGAAGAAATCGGTCTCCCGTACGAAAGAGTAAGCCTGATTTTTATATGACAGCGTAATTTCGCAACGGAGGTCAGTTTTTCCGAAGAAATATGTCTCTCCTACGAAAAAGTAAGGAAAATATCCACCCTGTCCAATGCAAGCATGGAGCTTACGCGCGATATGGAAACACTGCCTCGCGGCCCAAGAAATGCATTGCGCACGATCACTGGGCCGCGCGCGATCATTGCGTTGTCATATGGAAACCAGGCTTAAAATACAGCTGACCTTAGTTGTGCTGATTAAACATTTCAAGCATTCTTTATTGGCTTACATCATCAATCTACCATAATATGTAAATAGTTCCTTAGAAGGCTGATCTGTTAATGACATAGATATAATAAATATATCTATGGGTTTATTATCATTATATCCATGGTTTATGATCAACAGATGTCCTGAAATTTGAGGTGAAAAGTGATAGACAAAAGTTTGTTATGTCTATGTAAGAATGAGACAAGGTATTAGAGAGCAGATAGTTATAAATCAACAAGGCTTATATTACGGTAGCATATAAATAATCCATCAGCAATTTGTATCAATGACCATCTCAGCAAATAGATAGAATAGGAGACCATAGCATTTACTGCTGTGGTAGTGAGATCATAGGTCAGCATCAAGGTTAATATACACCAATAAATCTTATATCGCTGAATTGGTGAAATTGATATAACTAAATCATATGTATAGTAAGGATTCGTTTCCACACTACGAGAGAGAACAACTTCATATCAGTTTATAATGTTACCTGATAGTTTTTCACGTAAACTCCTTTATAACCATACAGAGCTCCAAACCAACAAGCAGCAATAGTTCCTGTACTGTCGTTGTCTCCTCCATGAAAAATTGCTCTAAAACATCAAGAGAAAACATTCCATATACCGGTATGAAATAACTCATGGTTTTTAATGCCAAAGTACATAAATGCAGCAAATGCTTGAATTACAAGTATGACGAGTTTTGTATCTAAAGATAGCTCCAGCAACTGGCTGCTTATGGACACTTCAGATCCTCACCACCTAAGATCACGAGTGAGACCAGTTTAAGTTGAATGAAATGAAGACATGTATGCAGCAACAAGCTGGATAACCAATGGCTAACATTAACTGAGACATCAGAATTTGAACAAGACCTTAACTGATGCTGCATGAAAAATAACGCCCGCAGTGACTGGAACAATAATAACAACGCTTTGAAAGCTTTACTGTAGGAGAAAATAACTCCAGCGATGGCTAATGATGCACAAAAAGTTATAAAAAGATTTATTATGCAATTGTAATAAAGACTGAAGTTGGTGAATAAAATGGAAAGTGACTGTCAGACACCTAGTAACTAGTAACAGCAACTAGTCAGAATTACCGTAAAACCTCTATTTGAACACCATGGTGCTCTAGTTTTCAACCATTTCTCTATAGTGGCATTTTATTAGAGGTGACGTTCAAATAAAGGGTGAAGTTGTATTTTTCAAATACCTAGTCAGAATTTGGGAAGATAAATTTAACCTTTTTACAGTCTATATTTTGCAATCTCCTTCGGGCGGAGCGACCTTAACGTTTTTAGATGTAAAAATCGGCTATAACTTACCTCCAACTTTTTGTAGATCTCTAAATAAATATGCATTGGGAAGCTGAAAAATAACTCAACCAGTTGATCTAAAAATATACCAATTGACCAGAGATACATTGCTTGCAATTAACATACGATGATCTTATAGCCTGCGTTACAATTTGTTGAAGCAATAAATATTTTATTTCATTATTTAAATTTCAGGCATAATTTTATTTTATAACTATTTTTAACAATGTTGCATAAAAGCTCATTGCACTCATTGATATGTTTGCAACAGTTTGCAGCCAAAACTGGCTTTTTATGTGAAATAGAAAATGAGTTATGAGTGGCGATACATCGAAAGCCGAGTTTAGATAATGACAATGATGCTATCAAATATTATGTTGTAAGTCTCCAAACTTATAAGTTTTATAATAATAATCTACCAAATGCTACAAATATATATTCAAGATCAAGTGACATAAATAAACCATATTAATAATACATGCAGAAATAAAAATTGGCATTTTTCAAACAAAACATTTGTATTGCTTGCTCAGCCAGTTGCGTTCTGATTGTCGCTTTCGTTTGAACTCATTTCATCTCTTCTGGCTGTTCAATACCTACCGCAATGTCTTCTGGCCCCAACTCTTCTTCTGCACTGCCAAACTAGTCAATATTAGCGTCCAAACAATTTTTTTAGCAGAGTAAAACTTACGCGTTGCCATTTAGAATATTTTTCACACAGATAATCATAAGCTTTTAGCATGGGGGCACAGCTCGCACGCAAAGCACAAGTTTTAACTTCAAAATAGTACTACAGATTCCATTGTAATTGCTAAATCGTTTTTTCATATACGACAAAGTATCAAGACCGCATTAAACAAGTAACTACTATTAGTCTGATACAGCCATTAATTATTTCTATGGTGTTGCTTTCAATGTTTTACAGAAAAAACAGTAAAGATTTTGAGTTAGAAAACAGACTTCGATAGGAACAGCAACCACAAAATAATTCTTTGTTATTGATGTAACCGAGTCATTATTAGTACGATTTTGTGAACACTTTTCTATTGATCACTTGCTATTATGGGTTTGTAAAAATGAAAGAATGTCAAAATGGCGGTCTAAAAGAGGTAGCGTTCAATTAAAGGGTGGCACTCTATTTTTCAACCCTTTTCCTAAAATGGCGGTCAAATAGAGGTGGTGTTCAAATAAGGGTGATGTTTAATTAGAGGTTTTACAGTATGTTGATTAGTTAGATGATCAACAAACTGTCAGACTCACCTATTAGCAAGTTCATCCCAGTTACCTTTGCTACCTAACAGAGCATCATATCTGCAAGAAGTTGCATATACATGGATCTGATGTGGATCTGATATGCATGAAAATCGTATGTGTTCTGTTAACTAGCATTCAATAAGAACAGTATAACTATTGAGGCTTGCCAAGAGGTCTATAACAGTTGACAGCCAGTAAAAACTCCTCACTCCAGTACAAACGCCCAGGGTCATGCTGACCCTGGATGACAGACAACAAGTAAGCCAACTACCAAGTATGAGACGGATTCCACCAAAACAATAAGATGGCGCAATGAAAAATTATTCTCGCAGAAGAGAGTAATGGGAAAGAATTGTCCACTTACGCAATTATAACAGAATCATGCCCACCAGAACCAGCCCAGCCGGAATAAGATATCTTTTTATAGTATGAGTCTCTTTCTTCCACACCATACACTTCAGGAAAGACAGGCTCAACATCTCCGTTTGTGATCTGTCTCAGGTCAAGGTACTCCTTCCAGTGGTCTTCGAAATATGACCTGAATATATTACAGGAACCAACTTTATAAACAGAATAATAATGTAATATGATACAACTTTCTAACTTCCGTCTAAGATTGAGGTTAATATATCTCCACAATTGAAGGGTCCAGAATAAACCATAGAGACACTTACCAGTTAACAAGATTGTCTTGCACATCTATTCCAACAGCTTCTATATAGGCTTTTGCTTTGGGAAGCGCCTCCTTTAGCAAAGTTGCACCCCAAGTGACCAAAGGCTTGTCTGCAAGATGTCCAGATATCACTATTCAGCTTTTGATAAACATGAGAGAAAATTGTGATCTGTAAACTGAAGGTTCAGTAAATACTTTTCTAGCAAACTCAGGTAACAGTTCAATGACTGGAGCAAAAAGGTGTAATGGTACATTCCTAAATATGAAGCACAGAATTAAAGAAGTAACCTCTCTTATATTCTCACCATCATTAGCGAAGGAGCAGACAACTTTCCATGTTAATGTAAACTACAATTTGTCACACCTAACTAAGCGGTTGCCTAAACTAATATTTACATGTATGTAGTGTTTAATAAACAGGTTATGAATTTCTCTATTGTAGCAACAGTATCTAATCACAGTTAGATATCTTTTCCACAGTGAGCCATCCATCAATGCAATATTATGTCTCCTATAACTTCATCTTGAGGTGTCAGGGTGGCCTAGTGGTAGCATCTTTAACTGTGGGGTTGGTGGTTCGAGCCCTGCTTAATACCAATCTGACAAAAAGCTCTTAGCAAGCGTTCAACCCTAAATTGCTGGGTCATTCGGATCTAGACCACAACTTGGAGGCCCCGTGTACCACATTGACAACGTGGGCACGTTAAAGATTCACCTTCGTCCTTCGCACATTAGGCAAGTGAAATGGCTACCTGGCTCTGTCAGACTAGATGTGCTGCAAAATGCATCCCTTCGGGTTAATCTGACAGTTCCAGAAGAAGCCTTTGATAAGTGTTATGAAAAAGCTAATCCTGGCTGTGTTTCTCTACTGGAACATGTGAACACCATCAAACATTGTCACCATATAACAGCAGTATGCCATTACTATAACTTTATCTGAGCAAATATGTACCAACTAATAGTTGAAACTTGTTTGCTCAGAAGCCAAAGAGTTGTCCACTACTAGTTGAGAGCATTTGAGAGCTATCTGTTAATACGGTGTGAGCAATATATCAAAGGTTGAGTTTAATTATCTGCTTGCTATAAACAGCGGTTGCGCTTATTTGTAACAACACTGATGCGTGATCTTTCTGCGATCTTGGCTAGACATGTCTGAGCCTAGTGGCAAAGCAACCTCAACGGCTGGAAACATGCCGAGTCGCGGAGAGCAATTTAAGGTTGGATGCCATTCCTGACGCCACTGGTCTGATAGCATTTCTGGGAATTGAATAACAACCTGCTGTTCCCAGGGCAGGCGTTGTAGACCACTAGGCCACAGCATTACCACTTGCACTCATGTGAAAGCTGTCTACTAATACCTGAACACAAGTGAGAGTCGCCCATAGATCGCACAGAGTGCATTAATAGCTGTTGACTGATACTTGAACCCATGAGGCACATTGGTGAAACTACTTAGATGAATTTGAGAGTGTCTACAGGTACTTGAGCTCATTTAAAGCATGCACGTGTCTTACTGTAATTAAAAAATGTGCATTTGAGTGCCTGCTAATATTTGACATCTGAAAACTGTTAGCCAATGCTAACCGAAGGCTCTTAAAATTGGACAACTAAAGCCGCCATTCAGTGAAAAGGTTTAATAGAGTCTCTTAGCAAACCAAAAGTTGACACTAGCACCATGTATTCCATGAAGGCAGCTAAGTTGACACTAGCACCATGTATTCCATGAAGGCAGCTAAGTTGACACTAGCACCATGTATTCCATGAAGGCAGCTAAGTTGACACTAGCACCATGTATTCCATGAAGGCAGCTAAGAGATTCTACATTCAGGTTTGACATACTTTGAATAGCGTATGCAGTGAAGAGAGCGGACACCAGAGCTCCTAAATAGCCTGTTGGATGGTTGTGAGTCATCCTTCCACTTTCAACGCTGACTGCCACGAGCTGATCCAAGTCAGCAGTAGTTGGGTATCTCAGTCCAATACACATAGCTCTCATCGCTGCCCCACAGCCTCCTCCTCTGTAAGAGTGCAAAGAGAATTAGAGTTGTGCACTCTCTGTTTATACAGACATGCAGCTCATCAGTCTCCCCGTTCTTTTAGTAGAATATTTGCTGGTCACTGTCGAGAGTGAGGATAGGGGTACTACAGTAAAAAAGACCATCTGACAAAAATATTTGACTGAAGTTGGTGAACAGATTGCCATGTCTCTGGAGCTGACTACAGCACCTTCACAATGACATATTAATACTGTTACAGGAATTGAACATTCAATTATTCATGATAGCTGACAAGTTAGGAATGTTTAGAACGGATGAGTACTCTTATTTCATGTGCCAAATGTTAGCTTGTGAACGAGTCATGAGAAGTGCATAAAACTGCTGCCAGCAATTATACACCTACTGATACCATAAGTATAGAAAAAGGAAGTTTTGCGCTAGCTCACGGTTGCGCTTGCAAACCAATTTGTTACCAGTAAAATCTTTCTGTTATGTTACTTCTTAGACCAAAGAATCTGGCAAAATACCAACCTAGCGTTAAATGGTAATCGGTAAATCTTGGCCTGAGGGTTCTTGTCACGCATATCCGAAAGTTTCTTGCAAGAACTAATGCATGTCTTGCCTACAAAGTCAACAAGGGTAGATACTAATGCCATGGTGATACACAGCAAAGGGCAGCAGGCTTCCACTTGGTTACATGTAGCTCTTTCTACTCAATAAACCATGCCGTGTTTGAAACGAGAGCACCACACTTCAATTCACTGCACGTGTAGAACACAACTCTGGGTCAGATTATAAGAACTCGAATACTATATTCATAAGTTATTTCAGTCAGAATAGAATGATTCTGAAAAGACAGCATCTCGTGTACTGTATTATAGTCATAATTTGGGATGTGGACACGCAACATATGAACACTACGCATCAGATCTTACAGATTGATATGCTATAAGCAGCCAATGTAAGGAAGGAGTGGCAGTGACAACTATTCCTAAAAATAACATTGTCTATAATTTATAAAATTAGTGCATAAGCAGACATCCGGTTTTGTGCATATTACAAAAAAACTGGCAACTTCATTGTATCCCAAAGCTGATTATTTTGTCTGACTTTTAGATGGTGACAATTGTTTAAATGCATCTTTTTCATAAAGCCATGAATAAAGTTAGTCAACCAATTTGTTATACAGTCATACCTCGACATACGAGTGCCCAAACATCTGAGAAATTTGATAGTTAAGTAGCATTTTGAGCAGGTGTTTGATTTGCGATACGAGCATACGAGATGGTCCTTGATGCGGCCGCTAGATGGCTAAGTATATGAGAAGCGGGCTAAAAGTGATAGCGAAAGCGAGGCAAAAAAGGCCAAACCGGAAGACGATAACAAGAAAAATTAAAACGAAAACAAAATGAGCATCAAATTTTGAGTAAGTTTAAAATTTATTTCTAAGTCTGTGTAAGTCTAAGTAAGCTTAAGCAAAATTCATTAAAGTTAAATTTAAAAGTTATGTTAAAAGTAGCGCCATGAAAGTGTAGCGTACCGAATACGTTGCATCAAGTATCTCTCACACCACCATTGGTCGCTACATCTGTATTGGAGGTACGAACTCCATCCAGTACTGTACATAATAGTTTTTCCATCGTAATATCCTGTTTTTACGTGATTCTTTTTAGAGAATGAGAACGAATTAATATATATTTATATATTTTAGAATGAAAATATTGCTTTGAGATATGACAAAATTGACCTATGAGTTCAGTCACAGAACGCATTAAACTTGTATGTCAAGGTATGACCGTACATTGCATATAACATGACTGTGCTAGAGTGGTCTGCTCTCTGGACTGAGTACAACATGAAGTAGAATTTTAAATAGAATCCCAGACTGGAATTAGCTGAGCTATGCGGTTGTAATATCAAAAAATAAGAATTCAGTACCTAACCCCGTTTTCTCAACCAAACATCTTTAGCAGTTGAAAATGTGAAACAGTGGCAAAATAATAAAGACTATGGAAGAGTTACATGGGTTATTGATGGCATAAATGATAAACTTTCATTATACCTAAAGGAAAAAAGATGACTACAGGCAAACTTACTGCAATTAATGAAATGAAACACTGAAAACTGTGCACAATGCCTGAGACCACCAGCTGTGCAATCTAAAATACAGGCAACTAAGGCTTCTATGAAAAGTTAGCGCTTGTTACATTTTCAGCGAGCTCAGGTTCTTCAGGTTTGCGATGATAAATTTTTAAACTACAAGACTCACCTGATCCTCTTCCACTCATATCTTCCATGCATGTGATATACTCCTGAGCCAGAATGTCATAAAGTGATTCCAGGTCTGTTCCATCATTATGCATTACCAGAGCTGAAGAGAGACACTAGAATAGTAGTAGTTACTAGTAGTAGTGAGATATATAAACAATATAGCAGTAGTTACTAGTAATAGCGTGATATATAAAAAATATAGTAGTAGTTACTAGTAGTAGTGAGATATATAAACAATATAGTAGTAGTTACTAGTAGTAGTGAGATATATAAACAATATAGTAGTAGTTACTAGTAGTAGTGAGATATATAAACAATATATAGTAGTAGCTACTAGTAGTAGTGAGATATATAAACAATATAGTAGTAGTTACTAGTAGTAGTGAGATATATAAACAATATAGTAGTAGTTACTAGTAGTAGTGAGATATATAAACAATATAGTAGTAGTTACTAGTAGTAGTGAGATATATAAACAATATCGTAGTAGTTACTAGTAGTAGTGTGATATATAAACAATATAGTAGTAGCTACTAGTAGTAGTGAGATATATAAACAATATAGTAGTAGCTACTAGTAGTAGTGAGATATATAAACAATATAGTAGTAGTTACTAGTAGTAGTGTGATGTATAAACAATATAGTAGTAGTTACTAGTAGTAGTGAGATATATAAACAATATAGTAGTAGTCACAAGTAGTACTGAGATATATAAACCATATAGTAGTAGTTACTACTTACTAGTAGTAGTGAGATATATAAACAATATAGTAGTAGTTATTAGTAGTAGTGAGATATATAAATAATATAGTAGTAGTTACTAGTAGTAGTGAGATATAAAAACAATATAGTAGTAGTTACTAGTAGTAGTGAGATATATAAACAATATAGTAGTAGTTACTAGTAGTAGTGAAATATATAAATAATATAGTAGTAGTTACTAGTAGTAGTGAGATATATAAACAAATATAGTAGTGATTAATACTCAACCTTTTGCCGTGGCCAAATGCATCACTGTATCATCACTGACCCGGAATTCTGGTACTACAAATTTAAAAAGTTTTAACAATACTAAAGCTATACGATAAAACATTCTGATAAAGCACAAAGCAAAAGATTAACTGTTGTAAATCAGTTTAACAGCCGGCCAACAATTGGTGGGAATACTAACAGTAGTGGGCAATTTTATTAAATATTTTAACCAGAATCATTTTGGCAACTGCAGCCAAAGAACTCACAGAAATATACATGGAGTGTAACACTAGTTCAAGTCAGATCAGTAAGTTCAAACATGAAGTACTGCGAATATTAGAAGAACACCTGAATGTATAGACCGATTACAACACGAAACTTGTAAAATTCCATACATATCTAATGAATATCATACAGATATCCCATCGGCGATGTATTAACTGCCATAAAAATAATAACCAACAAAAATTTAGAGCATCTTAGGAGCCCTACACTTATTAAGGAGATTGGATAGTCCTCCCAAGGCATGGAGTTCATTGTGGATATCTGGACCACTAGAGTTGAGCTCCCAAGCACCACATCTGTAACCTAATGAATCACCAGCACCCGCCAGCACCATCGCCGCTTTATAGTTTTCTTGATTTGAATTCATAGCCGTGGCCATTGCGCAAGTGTGATGACCCTGAATCACCAGTGCATTACTATAAGTATAGTAAGTATAGCTGACCAAAACAGAGTGAATGCGATTCAGAGAGATTATCATCCTTACGAATAGAGAAGGGTGACCAGTTTGGCAGACATTTGCTAAATACCTATATTTGCTTGCTTCAGTGCTGGTATGTTGTTAGCAGTTAAACCTAATCCACTTTTTAAATAATGGTTTAGGTACTGTTTATGGTAAGCAATGGTAAGCAATGCATACTGGCATATTAGCATTCCAGGCCTCTCTTTCATTTTTGAACTGAAAAATCTCCATAATCATGTTGCGGCAAAGAATTTTTGTTCACATAAGATGAGAAATGTGAACATACATGTAGCAGCTTTATTAGCAATCTCTTTCCAGATTCCAAAGACCAACACTGTGCCTTCTGCAATCTTAATGTCCTCAACAACATAGGTTAGACCTCATCATAATCAGTCATTCCACAGTTTTTAAACCTGCTTGTATCTACAACATTCTGCAAACATCTGAGAATAAAACAGCAAACGCTTGAGACTAAAAACAAATTTTCTTTAACTTGAAGTGGTTAAAAAAAAACATAATAAAACTAATAAGTAAATGTCACAAAAAACTATTTCCTTTGAACAGCTAAAATAGCTATACATAATACTGATTATAAATTTTCAATCTAAATGCTTTAGTGTACATAGTCAACATGTCTTAAGGACACTCACATTTATCTTTTGGATAAGAAAGGCTAATATTAACAACTGCCACTAGCGGCTTAGCTAGCAATAGCAATTTTCATCCTTTTTGATGAGTTTTATCATTTTGCTTTTGCCTATACATGTACTTAACGAAAATGTCTAGTTACAATTTATCTAGTTTTGTGATTCTTATTACAGGCATCATGAAAAGAAGTTTTTTACAAGGCAAGAAAAGAATTTTAAAAAGTTCGTTTCAGCGTTTTGAAAGAAACATATGAGAGCTTGTTTAGAGAATCTGTATCACGTTTCATTGATTAGCAATTGCCACAAAAATGCTCTTCTATTCTCTTAAATTATCATTAGTGCAGAAGCTGAAATCACCCCAGTTCTTTCATTATAATATTATTACTTGTATTTGAAAATCTGAGTAATATTGAAGTCAGGCACTTGTACCTGCTATCAAATAACCATGAAGACTGGTACAACCTGCATCATGGGTTGGATTAACGGCGACTAAATTGGTGACATCAGCTCTAAGCGGGGGCTGAATCTAGGCATCCAGTAGGAACGAAGTGAAATACCAAACGCAGAGTCTGACTAGACTTCCTAGAAAGTGTGTCGTGGCCATGTTCAAAGGAGGATAGATAAACTTATCCTCTGGGTAGCCATTGCAGCAAAACGAAAATGCCAGTATGTCTGGACATGCTTTTGCCTGCTAGATTACATTTGTGTACCGCCGAAAGAACGACTCTCGTAATGCAAAAGCTAGTGTTCTTTAATACCTTTTGCATGCAGTTTTATGGAAATGGCACAAATCAACATTAGCAGCGTATGTAATAACCATTATACCAGTTCAAACGCCACCCGACCTAAAAAGGTTCGTTTTAGGGCTTTCTGCTCCGGCATCCAGGAAAAAATCAGCTAGGAAGCAAACAAGAGTGACAAGTCTATCTTGAAAATCGCAGAATAGAAATTAAGGACACTTTTTGATAAAGATCACTTAAATCGACCAAAATAACAGATTGCACTGGTGACAAAGAAACTTCAAAAATACCAAAATGATATCGGAGCACACTGCAAGACTCGTCTAGCGCTCTCAGAGAGTTTGGTAGACAGTGGCAACACATTCTACTGGAGTGACAAAGAAGACCACGAATGAAAAGAAGCAGGATTTGCCTTTGCAATCAGAAATGACTTATTCAAGAAATGGAACAATACATAATTGCAGTGAGAGACAGGATCATGACTGCTCCCGCCACTAAAGAAGAATACGTACTTGCTTATTATAAGCCTCTATGCTCCAACTATGACAAATTCTGATGAAGCCAAAGAGGAGGAGATGTTTGATGTCAGTTGAGATGTCTGATAAAAAGCATTTCTGTCCCAAATAAGCTGCTCATTGCAAGTGACTTTAATACAAAAGTTGGATGTGATCATCACAGTCGGCAAAGAGTTGACAAATATCCTGATAGACAAAATGTCGCACACTCTCTATACAGATCTCAGCGATCCGTATCCAGTAATGCAGAAATTGATAAAGACCTTAGTCACAGAATTGGAACTGTCAGTGCTTCTTTTGGAAAACTTCACAAGCTGATTCTAAAGTTACTAACATATGAAATGCAGTTTAGGCCTTGATGGTCTCCTCAGCTACAGCCAAACGTATTAGGCCTTCTTTCTATAATTTTATCAATGTTAAATGTAACTTGGTTATATTTTTAACCCTTTCGCGGGCAGAGCGACGTTTTTGTCGCTTCGCGATACGGCTGCTAATGGGCAGTGCGACGTTTTTGTCGTTTCGGTAACGTATTTTATTATTGCCGTTTCTGGTTAGCTAAATGCCGTTTTTTGTTTACTTTTTTTACCAATAGCAAGCTACGATATAGCAGTTTCGGTTAGCCTCAGAAATTGACTTTAAGGTTGACCAAAAAATGATCGTTTTTGGCAGTGATGAATGAATAAACTTTCGAAAAAAATTAGAAAATTGTTCTAAATAATTTATCAACTTTTATTTTTCTTGATTCGGTTTTAGCTTTTATTTACCGAATTTTTCGAGAGTTTGAATTTAGTTTACCATCATGGCGACTTCTAAAAGAACTTCCCGAGATTATTCTAATAAAGCAAGTACTAGTACCAAAATTACTAAGAGATTCAGAGCTGACAGTGACTTTTTAGATTTAGTAGCAAGAGATGACAGTGAATCAGGTTCGGATTGTGATTGGAATGACTTTACGTCTGGAAGTGACAGTGATGAAAAGGCTGGTAGCAGCAATGATGAGGATGTGAGTAGGAGTGAGGCCAGTGCCTGGAAGAATATAACCAACATGAACAGAGATAAATCTCCTACAATTGAGCAGTTTATAGCAATGACAGGCCCAGTATTTACTCGAGTAGATGCTCAAGCAGTAGAGTATTTTGAAAAGTTTTTTGAGCCTGTCAATCCAGGAAGTACATCTTTGTGGGAGCTCTCTGTTACACGAATAAGTAAATGGTGCAAAGACAGTGATGTGGGCCTTTGTAAAGGAGAATACTTTGGAAAATATCATTCGTAAATAGACAATTATTATGAAAAGCATATATTTTATGTTATACATTTTTATTCGTTTATAATATATATATATATATATGCTTATGGACATATACATGTATACATATGCACCTTTAAACATAGATATATGCACATAACAACACACAGAAAAGTGTATGAACCCTATAAAAAAAATTGATTTTGTGGAAATTAATTCACCCATGGGGGTCTGATTTAGTTTTGAAAATTCGCCCGCGAAAGGGTTAATTAATTTTTCAAATAGTTCAAAGCATGCCTTATATACATCATAATGAAGTACGAAATGTATCGTTGCCCGTCGCTATAGATACTATTGTACCTTAATAATTCAGTAAGTTTTATAGAAGCCAAAGATGTGATTCACAAATGACAGTTTTTTAATTTGTGTAATCATCAATAGCTCTACTAGCATATTGTAAAGAAAACCTTGTTTTAGAACAACATTAACTATAGCTAATGACTGAAACACCATGTCAGCAAAAGCTATTGCATACCAACTATTTAAACTTTGAATGAAGGTTGCTGAGATGGCTATCACTTCTAAATAAGGGAGATATCTGAATAATACACATACATGGTAACCCAAGTAAAAAATCATGATTAGAAATTAAAATCAAATCAAATTATCAATGATAAAATAGAATTACGGGCATCAATTATGAAAAGATCAAATCGAAAAATTTATGCTATTAATAATAAAGGACTGGATTTATTGATATAGTAAAAACCATGAGTAGAGGATTTTACTGTGTGAACCTGTGCCAAAATAATTGTTTGTATGTCTTAATACAATGTTTGAGGTTTTCTGTTGATATTTGGAAGATGTGTGCAGCACTTAGTTAATCGGTGTACTGAACATATAATAGGTATATCATAGGTGTATGTATTCTAAATTATTGTCCAATCTTTCTTTATGTAAACTAAATTTTCTATAAACAAATCTTTTAGAGCAACCTCAATCTGAATTTACCAGCAATTGGAATCTTTATGAGGTACTCAAAGTATGTGACGGCCTGTTTTTTTGCAAACTTTTGAGATGACATATAAACTTCTTAGTAGAAAGACATAAGCGTATGTGATTAACCAATAATCTGATCTTCGTCCGATCTCCTATAACCATTTCTATCATGTAAGAATACTATTAAGTTCATTTTTTTTATAATGATACATCCACTATTTATGCAGATTCTTTGCATTTTGACAATAAGTGTAATAACGCCGTATTTACTGAAATAGCCAAGCTGGTGCGTTGGCATTAATTAGCTGATGTAACATGGTATGGGTTTAGTGAGCACAATTACATGTTTTGGGTTCTCCCATCCCACGACAATTGTTTTTTTTTCTTAGAAGCTAACATCCTACTTTTTATATTACCTTTTTGTGAATATGGAATTTGCAAAAAAAAATTTAGTCAACTCACATTGCTTGAATGGCACCTACAAAAATTTCAAGCAAAGTATTTTGCCAAGGCAAAGTTCTTTGGCACACTTGACTTAGCTCACGTTGTTGTATAGAAGTATTAGCAAAAGCAGATATCATAATGAAGAGACGACTCAACACCGGAGACATACGCAATATTACGACGAGCATGATGGCTAATACATTAGAGAACGAGCAATGAAGACAGTCATCATATACTCATTTACAAGAAGCTTAAAAACTTCCTGTGGAAGTAGCCCATGAAGAAAGAGACAACAATTGACATGCCAGAAAACCGTTAAAAGATATCCGACCTGTACCAGACACGATCAAGACAATTGGAATTGGTCATCATTGCCAATCATTACACTCCCATGACGTTCTTAAAACAAGTTCGCTAATCCTCTGCAACATAAAGAACAGAACCTGAGCGCCTAAACACCTTCTCACAGGCTAACAGAGACATTTATAAAAAAAGAACAGCTTCAATGACTCAGGGCCAGGCTACCTATCTATCCATCCCTCTCATATCTTTTCAAGGACCTGCTGAGGTGCATTCCTCTGCCTCTGGAGCCTCTCTCCCTCTTCTTTTTGCTTCTAGAGCCTTTATTTCTTCCCTCTACCTATGGAGCCTCCTCCATCATCAACTGCTCCGCTTCTACTTCCCTATCTCATCTACCGAGCCTCTATACATAAGGACTGCCATGACTCTCATTTGACTATTGAAACTTGCAGCCGTACAGACCGAGGAAGCAAACATGGATGACCGTTCGAGTAAGCATGTAACCTTTATTGGCTATTTTAATCTTTTGTCATTAATATTATTGCTTAGAATTCTGTTAGTTGTGTATTTTAATTGTTTGACTTATAGAATAAAAAAGTAACTTTTACTGGCAAATATCAGTACTGCTTACAATAGCTTATATCTTCACTTGTACCTGAACCAGTAATAATCAAATTAACTCCGACATGACAAAGCCAAGTACACAAACTGAACATAGTCAAAATAGAATGAAATGACAAAGCAAATTCAACACTGATGTTGTATGTGGATTCGGATTAGTTAAGCGTCACATAATTTCTTCACATCCACCCATAACAACATGATGATCACAAGATATTACTGTCTCATAAAACAAAAGTGAAAAATTAGTAGTCACTTTAATTACAGATGGATACGATAATTTTGTCAATAATAGTGTAAAGAGTATTTTGTATTTACGATGCCTGGGTGTTGTATTGGTACTGGGCTTATTGGTAACTTATATGGATTCATATGGCTCAAAGCCAATGACAAGGAAAAAATAACAATACCACAATTTGTACAGCCACCACAACGATCTGAGGAGAAAAGCGCACGCAAAAAAATGCTAAAAACGTTCTTGCAAGACCTTACACATGTACATGTCTTTAGTTTGAGGCTGGACAGCTAGGTCAAGACGATTATTCAAATGATGGCAGCCTAATGCAGCATGTCAAGATAACTACTAGTGATACATCATTGAGGACGCTGCAAGTAATCTTGATACCCTAAAATAAATTTTACTAAATGCATTGAATAATTGTTTAGACAGATAAACATAATTGTAGTATTTCATTGTTTGTGTTATGCTTGTTGCATGCATGTTATATTGTTTTATCAGTTGACTTGAGCTATTGTTATTTCTGTTTTGTAGTTGTTGTGAATCGAGTGGACCTTACATTAAAGTACTAAACTTACAAGTCTCAAGTTGATTCTTCACCAACTAACAACAAACACACAAGTTCTACTAACAATCACAAACATGGTACCCCAAGTGAGGAAATAAAAGACAATTGTCCAGCTGTCTGATAACAATTGTCCTGAAGAACAATCTACTCTGTCTGACTCAGATAGTGAGATTAAGACTGACCAGCAACTAACCACAAAACTGCACCAGTATGAGTGTAGATTTCTTAGCACCAAAGCCTATCCACGATGGATCCGATCTGTCCAACCAATAGACAAGATTCAAAGAAGAATTTGAACTGTTTCTCACAGCTGCTGAGAAATCAGCGTCAGATGACAGAATCAAGGTGGCGATCTTGCTAAGATGTATTGGACCAAGAGGAGTAGACATATTTAAGTCATTCAAAGAAGAAAGTCGAAAGATAGATATGCAGATGTTGTGGAGAAGTTTGATGCTTTTTGCAACCAAGGAACAAACAAGCTGGTGGAAAGACATCAACTATTGTCTACAAAACAGAATACCATGACTGTAGATGAGTATGTGACCACTCTCCATAACATTGCTCGGGAATGTCAGCTAGATACAATGTACGATGATTTTATGTTACAGGTCCTTCTTCTAGGCATTAATGATGGGCACCTTCGACGAAAACTATTTGATGATGCTGGGGGAGATGGCGGTCTGAGTCTAGAGCAAGCGATTAAGAAATGTCACATTGCTGAGAGCTCACAAAGAGACATGGCAGTACTTCAAGGTGAAGAAACAGTGAAAGTTGTCAACCGAAGAAGGAAGATCAGCAAGAGTCATGCATCACAGCATGACCAAGATGAGTCAACAAGGTTCACTCGCCCACTACGGAAAACAAAAGGATCATGTGGAAATTGTGGCCAATCACATCCACCGAGACAGTGTCCTGCATACGGACAGCAATGTCATACCTGCAAGAAGTACAATCACTACAAGGCCATCTGTAGATCAAAGAAGCAAGTGAATGTAGTAGCGGAAGAGGAAAGTGATGAATCCAATGAATCTCTTCTCTGCTTGCAGGTAGTGAGAAAGAATAAGAAACTGATGTTCATTATAAAAACATGTGCGGGTGACAGTCGTAAAGATATCACGTTTCAGCTAGACACTGGAGCCTCATGCAACATACTGAACTACCGGGACTACTGTGATCTTGGTAAACCGACATTGGTTGGTAGTCAATCTAAACTCTGTCAGTTTGATGGATCAGTGACTCGTGCCCTGGGAGGATGTAACATACAGGTTTTCGAGAGATCTCTCTATGTCCTTGTTCACAAAACAAGCAACCATAGTTTACTATCTTTGGATGCATCATTGGAACTAGGCCTCATATCACTGAAAGAGGAGTGGGTGAATCTTGTGTCAGATGAAAACTTACAAGATATACTTGCCAGCTATGAGGATGTCTTTGAGGGAATTGGTTGTTTGCCTGGAGAATATCACATTGAGATTGACAAAAGAAGTAGTGCCAAAACAGTGTCACAATAGGAAAACACCTCTCTCGATGGTGAACGATCTCAAAGCAAAACTGGATTTGTACACACAGAAAGGAATTCTTGCTACAGTACATCACTCAACAGCCTGGATTAGCAATCACGTAGCTGTGCGAAAGCCAAATGGAACACTCCGAGTATGCCTCGATCCGTCAAATCTTAACAGGGTAATACAAAGGAATCATTTTCGAATGCCTACTTTGGATGTGCCATCAAAGCTGTGTGAGGCTAGTCTTCTCTTTTTGCGATGCAAAGGACGGTTTCCTGCAGATAAACCTGAGTGACAGTTCCAATGATCTTACTACCTTCTGGACACCTTTCGGAAAGTAAAAATGGTTGAGAACGCCCTTTGGTCTGTGTTCGAGCCTCGAGGAATTTCAAAGGAGATTTTCTGATGCGTTGAGTGGACTCAAAGGAGTAACTGTGGTTGCAGATGATATTTTGATCTATGGAAAAGGATCAACATATGAGGAGGCAGTCAGAGATCACAATGAGAAGCTACTGACAAGAGCTAGGCGAGTCAATCTTAAACTTAACAAAGAAAAATGCAAGTTCCTAATGGACGAGCTCTCCTACATCGGACATGTGATAACTAAAGAGGGTATCAAGCCAGATGGTGCAAAGGTAGCTGCTATAACCGCCATGAATCCTCCAGCTGACAGTGATGGGGTAAGGCGATTTCTTGGGCATGTGAACTACCTATCAAAGTTCATCCCACATTGCTCTGCTGAATGTGAACCTTTGAGACGACTAATCGGTAAAAGCTCGTAAGATTTTGTGTGGCAAGAGGAACAGGAGGAAGCTTACAAGAAAATCAAACAGTTGATAACTAGTAATGAAGTTCTAAAATAATTTGACGTTAACAAACCGGTCGTGGTACAGACCGATGCTAGCACAGACGGCTTAGGAGCGGTGCTGCTTCAGGATGGTTGCCCAGTAAGTTATGGGTCAAGGAGCTTAAATTCTGAAAAGAACTATGCACCTATTGAGCTGGAACTGCTAGCCATCG
The DNA here is from genome assembly GCF_963576615.1 of Watersipora subatra. Classification (NCBI taxonomy): domain Eukaryota; kingdom Metazoa; phylum Bryozoa; class Gymnolaemata; order Cheilostomatida; family Watersiporidae; genus Watersipora; species Watersipora subatra. The sequence goes on along the minus strand of NC_088708.1, from coordinate 4,885,031 downwards.
TGTATGGCATGCAAAAGTTCGATAAGTTGTATTTGGCAGTCCTTCTGTAACTGCTCATACGGATCACCGCCTTCTCGAGCCAATTTTCCTCAAGCCACTGAACAAGGCGCCAAAACGACTCCAATCCATGCTGTTGGCTCTGCAGCGATATCCCATTACAGTAGTATACAAGCCTGGGAAAGAACAAATCACTGCGGACTTGCTATCAAGATCACCAGTAGAACCAGCCACGAAGAGAGTTCCTGTGGAACAAATATTCATGGTGAATCAACTCAAGTCCTTCATGTCAGATCTCTGCACACAAAACATGAAAAGTGACATACCTGTTTCAGAAGCTACCTACAATTTCATACAGCAGGAGACCGGCAGAGATGAGGTTCTCAAACAACTCCAGTCAATTATCCTAACTGGATGGCCTCAGAAGCCAGCAGATGTGGTGAACAGTATCAAGGTTAACCATTCTTTTAAGAACGAGTTGGTTGTTCTGGATGGTATCGCGTATCGTGGTTTAAGACTGGTAGTACCAACTGCCGCAAGGCCAGAAATTGTAAAAAAACTGCACAGCAGTCATCAAGGGACCATAGCAACAATCAGACATGCCAGAAGTGCTGTTTATTGGCCCAACATAGCAGAAGAAATACGACAGAAAACGGAACGTCGTGTAGCTTGTGCAGTAGACTCACCTGCCCAACAACGAGAGACAATAAAACAACATGATATCCCTGGTCAACCCTGGATCAAAGTCGGGATGGGTATTCTCACACAGAAGAATAGAGACTATCTCCTGCTTGTGGATTACTACTCAGATTTATTTCGAGTGTGAGCCTCTCTATGAACTCCAGCCGCGCGATGTGATTAAGCTGTGTAAAAAGACCTTCTTGAGATATGGCATTCTTTAACAGCTTCAATCCGACAACGGATCACAGTTCACATTTGCATAATTTGCTACTTTCAGCAAAGAGTGGGGTTTTCACCATACTACCTCCTCCCCTGGACATCAGCAGTCAAACGGGAAAGCCGAATCTGCAGTGAAGATTATAAAGAAGTTAATGAAAAGAGCTGAAGATCCATATCTGGCTCTTCTAGAATATCGCAGCACTCCAACAGCAGGACTAACAACATCACCAGCTGAATGGATGTTTGGACATGCCACCAGGTCTATACTACCAACTACCAGTCAACCAAAGGCAGAAGTTTTGCAGCAGAAAGCACATCGCAAAACACTGATCCAGCAGCAGTGCAATAAATCAGCCAGAGATTTACCGCAGCTCGAGATAGGGTCTCCGGTGCTGTTGAGAGACTTTCAAACTCTCAAAAATCGATAGCAGCTAGGTTGAGTAGTTGATCAACTCTCTGATAGATCCTATCTCATAATAAATGATCAAACCAAGCAGTCTGTCAGATGTAACAGAGTAGATTTGAGACCGGTTACAGATCCAGATACAGCAGCTTCATCAGCTAAACAAAATGTTCCTGATATGCCTGATGCAGATAGTCCAGTTAACATACCTTACACGTGTCCATCAACAGAGTGCAAGTTGAGCGCTCTGTTGCGGTTGAGCCCTCATTGCCTCACCAATATTCCAGTATTGATTTCGAGATTTTCCCAGTGGAAGCCGTTTGTGTCCAAGTAGAACTGGACTCACATAATAATTCTAGATTAATTATACTTTGCGTATATATTCCACCTATCATGGTAAAAGACTCGATCGTTCCTTTGAGTGATTTGTTAGATTTTATATTCAAGAGGTTTGCTGGTGACTTTGTGATGATAGTTGGAGATTTTAATTTTCCAGATGTAGATTGGGAGCATATGGCCGTTAGGCCCGGTTCAAATCAAAGAGAGGTACACAAATGTTTTTTAAACTTAGTTTTGTTTTATGGGCTCCACCAATTGGTGACACAGCCGACTCACGTTAGAGGGAATATCTTAGACCTTGTTCTTACTAATAATGAGAAGCTGGTTGACAATCTGAATATTGTTGAGCCTGGCCTGAGTGACCATTTCATGGTGGAGTTACAGCTCCAGTCAGTCCAAAGCCATCTTGCTACCTCAAAAAAGTTCTTAAATTTGTACAAAAAGGCTAATACCCCAGCTGTCATAAAACCTGGATAATACACTGGTGAAAGTAAAAGATCTAATTAGGGATAATGCAAATATAAATGTGATTTGGAACTGTTTTCACAGTGATTTACAGATGGCAATTGAAAGGTTTGTTCCCAAATACCAGATCAAAAATTCGAAACCAAATGAGCCTATGTGGTTTAATAAAGAGGCCAAAACAGCTGTTATGCAACAAAAAAAGATGTATAACAAAGCTAAAAGATCGGGCTTGCCAGAGGACCTTGAAGAGTACAAGATACTCAGACGAACAAACAAAAAGGTTTTCAGAAAAATGGAACATGAGCATTATATTAGAACTCTTTTTGAACCGCTAAGCAAGGGGGACAGTAAGCCTTTTTATTCTTTTTACCGAAGAAAGTGTGGCCGGAGTGGTGGTAGCGGTACGTCAGCTTTTAAGGACAAGTCTTGCTCAGAGACAGCTGAGATTTTTAACACATTTTTCCAAAGCGTATTTTCAAAAACAGACCACAGGCCTACTTTTTATAGTGATGGGGTAGCAAAAAGTCAGATAGTTGTTTCTAAAGATGGTGTCATAGTAATGCTGAAAGGTCTTAAAGATGGCAAAGCTCCGGGCCCAGATGGCTTGACAAAAAACGATCTTAGTATTGATATAAATAATACCGCTGAAATTTTAACACTAATTTTTCAATACTCTTTGGATACTGGAGTTTTGCCAGACATCTGGAAAACTGCAAATATTGTACCAATTTTTAAAAAAGGGAACAAAGAGCTCCCTGGAAATTTTAGACCGGTGTCTTTAACATGTATATCATGCAAACTTTTAGAGCATATTATTCTTAGCAATATAAGCCCAATACTTGAGGAGTTTTTAAGCCCTGACCAACATGGGTTCAGGAGAGGACTCTCCTGTGCTACTCAGCTTGTTTCTACATCAAATGAAATAATGGCGGCTGTTGATAATGAAACATCAGTACATGCAGCAGTCTTGGATTTTTCCAAGGCTTTTGATAAAGTCTCCCATGGTCTGTTAATTGACAAATTGCTTCGTACTACATTTGACAAGTCGATAATCAAACGGATAGAAAATTTTTTGTTTGATCGATTTCAGAGAGTGGTTATCCAAGGAAGTAACTCAAGCTTTTTGGCAGTTACATCCGGAGTCCCCCAGGGTTCTGTTTTGGGCCCTTCACTGTTTTTAGTTTATGTTAATGATATTGGAAGTTCTCTTCAACATTCTTCTATAAGCCTTTTTGCTGATGATGCTCTCTTATACTGTCCAATTACAACGGCCTAGTGATACGCTTTTATTTCAGCAAGATCTTTTATCTCTTGAGCGATGGGCTAACACATGGAAAATGGAGTTTAATGTTAAAAAATGCCAGGTAGTTTTGTTTGGCTGGAAGCCACCAATCAACCAAGTTAATTTATCATATACCCTTTATGGCGTACACTTGGAGATTGTGGAATCTTTTAAATACTTGGGAGTGAATGTCTCTAATGACTTTAAATGGGACATACACATAGATGACATTACCTCTAGAGCATATCAAAGGTTAGGGATGTTGAGGAGAGTATTACACGGAGCACCCAGAAACGTCAAAAAAATTGCATATCTTAGTCTGTGCAGGCCCGTTTTGGAATTCGCTTGTGAGGTATGGGATCCATACCTCATAAAACATGAAACACAACTGGAAAATGTCCAGAGGAGCGCTGTGCGTTTTATTGCGGATCTTAAAGGGGTGGAAAGCGTAACTATGGCCAGAGACAAATTAGGGTTGGAATTGCTTAAGAACAGACGGAAGTCGGCTCGAATGGTTTTACTTATAAAAATTCTCTCCAGCAGTGTGCATGAGTCTTTAATCAATAGTTTTAACAATATACACAATGACACACACTCACATCATACCAGATCGGTATCCAATGACGTACCTAGGGCTGTTCTAGCCAGCAAAACATTTTATCATAACAGTTTTTTACCGAGAACTTCTCGCGACCTACGAGGAAATTTTTAACGCACTTTTTATAGTCATGATTTTACTTACTTCGAATATTACTTGACTTTTATTGAAAACATTTGAACTAGATCTAGATACGTACATGATGGCCCTTTTTTTCCTCGGAGATCGAGGTCTTAGGGTTCGATTGACCAAGACCAAGTGCAGTAAGATACAGAGTGCTATGCAACCATCATCAGATAGCAATGAAGAGTCGACTTGTAACACCGGTACTGTATCTAACTCCAAGATGACACCAAAACCAACATGGCAGAGATCTAGACCCACGAAAACGCCCAGTAAATTTAAGCTATATGTACTATACAAATAGTTTGACACTTGCCACAAACGGACAGTTGGGTGCTTGTGTTAAATTGTCACAAACCATGTAAATTTGAGTTTATTTCTCATATTTTGTCAGGTGTTGTTTTTGTTTATATATTTCTTACAAAGTCGTGTTAGCTGTCACAATTTTTTCCATGTGATATTTCAGTTTGATAAGTTTCAACTTCATGTATGTCACATGTACGATATGTTTTTTTTTGTTTTCAAACTAACCACTTTCAAGTTATGCAAAATGGGATTTTTGTGTTATGCTTGTTGCATGCATGCTATATTGTTTTATCAGTTGTTTTGAGTTATTGTCATTTCTGTTTTGTAGTTGTTGTGAGTCGAGTGGACCTTACATTAAAGTACTAAACTTACAAATCTCAAGTTGATTCTTCACCAACTAACAACAAACACACAGGCTCTACTAACAATCACAAACATTCATGAAGGTAGGCCCCTATATGTAGACCTACATACCTGCATATAAAACTAGAATAGTAAGATATATGTAAATGATGACAAAAAGTATCGATACGCTTATTATAATAATTTGCACGGATCGGATAAACTAAAATTTGTACATGCGTAAGCTAAATACAAAAAACGGTAAAACGCGAAGCGGCGGCATGAAAATTAATATTCTTGCGTTTCATCACGAAGTTACAAACTTAGTCTTGCGACTAATCCCTCCCACGAACAAAATTAGTTTACGGCTAATAACATAGGGTACAATCACATAAACCCAGAGCCATCGAGTGTTACACTCGATGGCTCTGCATAAACCTAAGTGCTTGCAGTCGTCTATTTGTACGTCTCGTCGTCTTTGCTTCCTGGTGCTTAGTAGCCTATTTACCTATGTAGCCTATATATAGCCTATAGCCCATATACGTACTGGTATGTAGTCAAGTTCTGGTTGAAGTTTTGGATAAAAAATCTGTAATCAGACCCACGCATGGAATGGCATCGTTAGCTTGTCGTGGCCACATACACAAGTTTGGCTATAAGCTTTTAATGCATGTTAAAAACCAGGTTCAATGCGTAAATAATTAAAAATTCATTCTCGTTTTACTTTGTGCAGATCCTTATTAGCAAATTGGTTTCGCTTTGTTTTGTAGTTTGTTTGGGTTGAACAGCTTTCCATGATTCTTGGCTTTCTCATTTGATGCATTTTACTCCTACTGCTTTTTGTTGTATCTACTAAGACTACTTACATGTTGTAATCTCACAGAAGGGGACCCTCTCTTTTACTCTCTGTATATCTTACATCTTTTTCATAGAACGTACTAGAGCCGGTTGCGGCAAGCGGCACGCCTCATATGTTGAGCAGTTGTTAACCCTAGATAATATTGTAATTTATTGCCATATTAGCAAATAATTGTTTATTGTTGATGTGATGTGTAGTTTTTAAATTCACGAACAGTCTTTGGTAAAAAGCTGTTGTGATAAACAGACGTTCTTGCATATATAGTAGGAGGATCGCCTCTTCCAGCAGCTCGTGTGACAGTCGTACTAACTCGGTCCTGCATTAATTCATCATAGGTGGTAATTAATGAGTTGTGATTCTGGTCAGAGGAGAGGAGTCGCATTAGCAGATTTTGTCTACTGACCTTCCGTCTTTCACATAGTGTTTGCATATTTAAAGTATCTAAAGCTTTGATGATGCTATCTCTTCCTTTCAGTTTACATATAAAACGTAGTGCGTTGTTTTGCACCATTTCAAGTTCATGTTGTAGTAGCTTAGTAGAAGGGTCCGACACAGTGGAGGCATACTCAATATGTGGCCTGCAAAGACTAGTATATGCTAAGAGTTTGGCCTTTTCAGGAGCTTCATATAGCACACGCTTAATCATGCCTAACTGCTGTCTCGCCCTTCTGGCTTTGGAGTCTATATGTTTGTCAAACTTCAGGTTAGATTGTAGGATAACACCTAGGTATTTGGTTTCTTCAACTATTTCTAATTGTTCAGTGTCTAGGAAGTATTCAGCTGAGGGAGAGTTATTTTTGTCATTAAAAATTATGACAGAGCACTTAGATACATTAAATAGCATTTTCCATTTGTTAGCCCATGATTCCAGGGCATTGATGTTTACCTGAAATCGTTGTTTATCAGCATGGCAGTTTACGGGTTGGTATATCAAGGTGTCATCTGCAAATAAACTAATATTGCAGTCAACTTGCTGGGGCAAGTCATTAATATAAACTAAAAACAGTGTGGGACCTAGCACTAATCCCTGTGGAACTCCAGATGACACAGCTAGTTCATCGGATTTGTGTCCATCAACTACTACCCTTTGTTTTCTGGCCATTAGGAAGTCATGTATCCACATAAGAATTTTATCATCTATGTCAGATATACTGGATAACTTGTTCGTCAAGAGTTGGTGAGGTACTTTGTCGAAGGCCTTTGCAAAGTCTAATACTACAGCATGAGTGGTGTCTCCCTGGTCGGTGCTGCGTGCAATATCATGATAAGTACTACACAGCTGAGTTTCACAAGAAAGGCCTTGCCTAAAACCATGTTGTCTACTGTGCAGTACTTTATCAAGTTTATCATTGAGGTGATGTAGAATAATGTGCTCCATGAGCTTACAAGGGATGCTTGTCAGTGAAATTGGCCGATAGTTGTTTATTTGGTTGTATGCCCCACGCTTGTGGAGTGGTGCTACATGAGCTAATTTCCATTTGGTTGGTAACTTGGATGTTTTATATGATTCGTTATATATATATGTGAGACATTTGGCAGTCATTATTGGATCAATTGTAAGGTCTTCCTTTCTCAGTCCATCTGGACCTGGTGATTTTCCATTTTTTAAGCTATATAATAATTTCAATACGCCCTCATAAGTAATGGAGATGTTATCGTTATCACATTGTGTACGTTGATTAATCGGGGTAAGTTGATCTTCAGTACAAAATTGTTTGTGAAAGAAACTATTGAGCAGGTTTGCACATGTAACTGGCTCTTCAGTAATGGTGTCATCATTGTCAATAAGCTTCATAGCTGGTTTGGTGGAGCTTTGCATCCATTTCAAGTGACGATAAAAAGGCTTACTATTTCCCGATTCCAGAGGTTTACATATTTTATTGTACAAGTAATTTCGTTTAATTTCTCGAAGTTTATGTTTACCAAGCCTCCGTTCTTCTTTGTAACGCTTGAGATAGAATGGGTTTGATGTTTTCTTAAACAGATTGTAAGTTTTTCTATGTTTGTTGACTAGTTTCCTAGCTTCTTTATTGAACCATAAAGGCTCTTCCTCATTTGCCTTGTGTATTATTTTGACTGGGACTGTTTTATTGACGGCATTTATTAGTTGCTCAGTAAACAGCTCCCACATTTCTTCGACATTGTGCATTACACTTAGTTTAGCTTGTGTAGGAAACAGAAGTTCCTGAAAAAGGTCAATGTCTACTTTTTGATAGAGCTTTTTCGGTTGCATATGCACACGCTTGTTCGATTGGCTAAGTTGTATGTCAGCAGTGATAATGTAGTGATCACTAATACCTGGAGTAATTATTTCCGCATTTATTTCTGATGGATTTGTAGTGCAGATAAGGTCTAGAGTGTTTCCTAGGACATGAGTAGGGTCATTGATAATTTGTAACAAGTTATTTTCATCTAGGAAAGACTGAAACTGCTGATGTAGTAGCTTATATTGAGTATTTGGTTTAATAATACCTTGTTTCCAGTCAAACCCTGGAAAGTTCATGTCACCAACAATCAAAATATGGTCCTGTGGCTATTTGTTAAATACATAATTAATTGAATCTATGAATGAGTTAATTGGTCTGCCTTGATGAGGTCTATAATAGCACCCAATAGATATACAGTCTTTTAATACTCCCTTTGTATACTCCCTCATGCACCCACTTATATACTCGCTGGTATACTCACTCGTATACTCACTTTTTCACTCGTTTGTATACTCACTCATATATTCACTAATCATGGCTAATGAATAGACTTAGGTCATGTACCAGTTTATCTCACAATTGTCCATGCATGTATTTTCCAATTTTCTATATATCCAGGCTGTATGCTACATGATTGGAATATTAAATATAGACATGCCTCTTTTGCCACTCAATTTTACAATAGCGTGACTGTTCATACGCCGGGAAAAAATAGTAACAAAGAATAATCAGATCTATTGCTAACTGACACAAATATAAGCAAACCTATCTAGAGATAGCTTTAAAACACGCTAGTCGTCTTTAAGCCTGTGGTCAAACTGTGCCTAATCACTCACCTTGCTACATCTCTCTGGGTACTAAGTCTGTTTCATTTAGGCTAAACACGCCTGTGCAATGGCGAAGAAACTGAATGAAGGACATGAGCGTTACAAAGCAGCGATGGTTCTCGCAGGCGCTGGCGATTCACTGGGTTACAGATGTGGAGAGTGGGAATTTAACTACAGTGGCCCTGATATTCACAGAGAACTCCAGGCCTTCGGTGGATTGTCTAACCTAACAAATGAATGTAGGTACCTATTAGTGTGCTGACTGTTTCTTTGACTGAAAACATGAAGCTTCTCGCATTCAAATTTGGGTCCTTTGAGAGTTAGCTCAATGTCATAGATGTGATAGCAGCACCATTTAATTATATGATCAGAAATAACATCAGTAATAGTCTAGCTGAGTAGATAGGTAACGTCACCATGATTAGAGCTCATAACGAAATGAAACAACATCGTTGTGCTCTTCTTAGCTTTATAAATAGGTGAGATATTTATACCATATCAAAGCGGTACCCTAATTAAAAAATGCTTTTTTAAAAACACGTTGTATTTTGTTTATTCTGCAGCCAAAAAAACAAAGATAAATATTTAAAATAATTAAGTATTACACAAAACAGATGTGTGATATAAAATGATGTAGGGCAATTAATGTAAAACCTAAATAGTTTATTTAAATTAAATTAATAAAGTAAAAAGCAGTGAAAACCATTTATTGTTATATTATTTTAAAAAAGGTGGTCGAAAGTGTTGGCATGGCAATGATTAAGTTTGGTTTGAGTGTGATAAAACTGCATAGCATGGATTCTGTATTTTACACTCAATATAGTTTAAATTAACCCAATTCATATATTTTTATTATTTCACATGTTTATCAGCAGTTTTACTTACAAACCTGTAATGTTGTCAATAATGTTGAACATTGCGTTTTGGAAATTATTTTTAATCAAGAGAGTTGTTTGTTCAAGTTGTACATTGTACATCAAAAAAATCTTATGTAGAGTTTGGCTATATGGTATTACTTTGGTTGTCAATTCTCTATCCTGCACACATTCAGTTTCACCTATAGCGGCTTTTGTTTATTTGATCTTTGTTCCAACTAAATTGTAGATTAACTATTTAGTGTAATACTGTTTTACCTTGTAGTGCCAGGATTTAGGGTCAGTGATGATACAGTGATGCATTTGGCGACAGCTAAAGGTTGAGTATTAACCACTACTCTATGGTTTATATATCTCACTACTACTAGTAACTACTACTCTATGGTTTATATATCTCACTACTACTAGTAACTACTACTCTATGGTTTATATATCTCACTATTACTAGTAACCACTACTCTATGGTTTATATATCTAACTATTACTAGTAACTACTACTATATTGTTTATATATCTCACTACTACTAGTAACTACTACTATATTGTTTATATATTTCACTACTACTAGTAACTACTACTATATTGTTTATATATCTCACTACTACTAGTAACCACTACTCTATGGTTTATATATCTCACTATTACTAGTAACCACTACTCTATGGTTTATATATCTAACTATTACTAGTAACTACTACTATATTGTTTATATATCTCACTACTACTAGTAACTACTACTATATTGTTTATATATCTCACTACTACTAGTAACTACTACTATATTGTTTATATATCTCACTACTACTAGTAACTACTACTATATTGTTTATATATCTCACTACTACTAGTAACTACTACTATATTGTCTGTATTATAGCTCTGGTAACACATAAGGTCGGCGCAAAGCTGGAATTACTTTACAACAACTTAGCTCACGAGTATATCAATTGCATGAAGGATATGCATGGAAGGGCACCAGGTGAGGCATAACATACCTTAACAATATTTTATTGACGAATTAGCCGATTAGGTAATAGAATAATTACCTAATGAATTTGAGAAACTTACTTGAAAAGCTAGATCTTTACTAAAATCTTTACTAAAACGATACCCCTATTTTGGTTAACAATATCGCAATCACGCATAACTTAACAGTTACGCATAACTTAACAGTTACGCATAACTTAACAGCTACGCATAACTTAACAGTTACGCATAACTTAACAGTTACGCATAACTTAACAGTTACGCATAACTTAACAGTTACGCATCACTTGACAATTACGCATCACTTGACAATTACGCATAATGGTCAACAGTGCCAGTTATTAACCGCAAGCAAGTGCTTTAAGAGTGAGTATCTTAACCAATGTAATGACTTTTTACCTAATGAATCTATTGATTTGTATTCTGTCTAGCCCAATGGGTAAGTTTGCTGCCTTTAGAGTTGGAGGTCCCGAGATCAGATCTTGTGCCATGGGAATTTTCATTACTAGATTGTAATTGCTATAACTGGACACACGGATTAACAAAGAGACAAACACTAAGATTGATATTTATAGACTGTGAGCAATAACGTTGCATGCGTATTATTGAGACAGCGATTTGATTTTTCATCAGCTTGGTTTCAGCCAATCACATTTAGAAGCTACAAATAGAGAAAGATGCGAAGGTTGTGCTATTTACTAACTCTATATTTGTTTTTATTAACTTCTTGAGAGTTCCGATGCTCTCCGCTACTTTATCTATGTTTATGAAGCCTAAACAGTTCTCGGTGTAATGCTGCAGGAATTATTTAAACTGAAGGATTTTGGCCAGAATTTTTAGTCAGTTATCCAGATATGATCAGTAAGTTCAGCCGTGAAGCAGTTATTTATTGAAAGAATGCTTTTACCAGTCAGGATTTGTTTGACTCCAACATTGAAGTCAAAATAGTAATGGTAATGCACGTGTACATGCAAAGTGTACAATATGCACTGCAAGGCTCTTCTGTACATGTACCTACAAAGTGTACAAGATGCCCTGTATAGCTCTTCGGTATATCTACATACAGAGTGTACAATATGCACTGCATGGCTCTTCTGTACATGTACCTACAAAGTGTACAAGATGCCCTGTATAGCTCTTCGGTATATCCACATACAGAGTGTACAATATGCACTGCATGGCTCTTCTGTACATGTACCTACAAAGTGTACAAGATGCCCTGTATAGCTCTTCGGTATATTCACATACAGAGTGTACAATGTGCACTGCATGGCTCTTCTGTACATGTACCTACAAAGTGTACAAGATGCCCTGTATAGCTCTTCGGTATATTCACATACAGAGTGTACAATATGCACTGCATCGCTCTTCTGTACATGTACCTACAAAGTGTACAAGACAGGCTGCATGCTTCTGATGTACACTTGACTATTTATTGCATCACACTTGCTTTTCACTTGCTTTTTGGTATTTTTACATTCGGTCCAGCTGGTACAAGTTAATCCTGCTGGGTATGTAATGAAAACTTAACTAGTTGCTATTAGCAACCTTGTCTGTGTCTGCACGCTGCTGATGTTTAAGACTTTTGTCTCTATAGGCGGAACATGTATGGGCTCCTGCAGTAAGCTCTCAGTGTTACGCGACAAAGACCCTCAAGCTAAACTATATCGGCTACCATTTAATCCGAGGTATTATCCCATGTTGTTCGTCTGAGCTGATAGAACAGCTTTGCAATTTAATTTCAGCTTGTTAATAAGCAAGCTAAACATTGAGTTGGTGATTTGTTCCGAGACGAAACGCTAGTAGATAAAGGCTTGGTTACACACAACGACGAAATACATATTTTGTGTAAGTAAAGTGTCAGTAATGCAATGTCCGGGCGGTTATGTTGAAACGAACATGAAGACCCCAATAGAAAAACCAGTGATGTCATACTTGGGCAGTTTTGAGCAAATCAATTTTCTAGTTTTGATATTGGATTATGCGATGAATATACAGTTTATATTTTATAATAAAGATTTGCAATTTTTTTAAAAGATACATGGTTTGATGCTTATAAAATAACATTTTCAACTCTGGATATTGATGTCTTATGATGCCATTGCCAAAATTGAACACGCATGTTGGCAACAGACATTACTTATTTTTCGATATGAATGCAGTAAATGAGATTTTGTTTTATAACGCTATAAACATTTTAAACATTTAACAATAATGCGGAAATAAACTATAACCATAGAAAAACATGCCATATTTTTCATTTTGGTAAAAATAAAGCTTACGCATTTATGATTGACTATTATAGTTTATTCTAGCTCATGTAACTCAGCATAAACTACCACGGTAGTTTCTTATAAGGTCCACTCTCAAGTGACCCTGACAACAAGGTTTCTCACAAACAATTGTTTATATACGTTTTCTTACCTGTAGTAGATATATGAAAATCAGGAGTGTAAATTGGAACAGTTTATTAACCCTTCTAGATAATTCGTCAGGTAAATAAATCTTTTAAACCCTGCTCTATCTATAGCTTGATCCATGTCGCAAATGCAAAGTATTTTTGTACCTGGCTGTTTGAACTACTTACATATAAAAAAATTTTCTTGAGCAAAAATATAGCATGGCACATAGCTACACAGCTTTACACTCTCACAAATATAGCATGGCACATAGCTACACAGCATTACACTCTCACAAATAATTGACAAAACTAGATTAGATAATAAATATGCTGATATATTTTAAGGAACATCAAACAAGGATGTCATAGCCTTCACACAAGTGTGGCCAATTGCTATTGGCCGATCCATTTGTCAACATGACGCAAGGTTTAGTAGCGTTGGTGTTTGTAACCACAGTAAATATCTACACTATGCATCGACTACACATGTTGTTGCTGATTTTATCCCCAGTAAATATCTGTACTATCGCTGTGTGTAGCCAGGGCTTAACCAATAATATAGTATATGTAATTGATTCACGAAAATGGGAAAAGGTGTCTAGAAAATAATAAAAAGGTGTCCAGAAGTTTCCTTTGGATACGGTGATTGATTTGGATTTAGAATGTGATTTTTCGTATATTTAAGGTTTAAAGTTTGTACTGATATACCATATAATAAAGAGTTGTGTGCTTATGAAAATACTAGAACTAAAACAATTGCAATGCTCCTGCACTTAACTCAGGCCTTCTGTATAGCTCATATGACATGCAATAGTTCGGCAGGCTGAATGTAGTAACTATACAAGCGCTGATGATGCATGACGCTAAGATTACTCTGTCAGATAGAAAACAGTTAACATTTGATGTTATTGTGGGCTGTTAACGGACAGAAAGCAGTCACCTTATGAACAAAGATGGTTGTGAAGGCTGTTGACCTCTGACTCCCTTGCTTGAAATGTAGTCTTGTTATAATGTAGGCCAATGTATGTTTTCTTCAGCAGCGCGTCACTATGTAGATAACGGTCTGACCAAAATCTCAATGGGTTACAACAAACCATTGGCTCACCAATTTGTACAGTGTAACTAGTTTTTGCATTAAATCAATAGCATGAATCGCTGACTTGAAAACAGAAGTACAAGTGTTTAGGCAATATTTATTGCTTGGAACAGATTTGAAAAGACCTTGGAATACTAACAAAGATGAAAAAATATGCATTTCGTTTTTGGATAGTGTTCGCTCTTCATTTATTCCAAGACCTTGGAATACTAACAAAGATGAAAAAATATGCATTTCATTTTTGGATAGTGGGAGTATGTTAACCACTCATCCGCAGATGTTATAAGTTACGTCAGCACTAACTTATCTTGTCTTGCATCATGTTTATTGTTACACTCCGTGACTACTACTATGACTCATATAAAGGTCAGGGAAAGGTCATGCCACCTCAGCTTCTTGTAACCTTCACCTCTGACGTACGTGTAGCGGTGTTATCACTCACTACCTCTTAACTTCCCGACCTAATGCGCTTGCTTTTTTCATGCTATTAATTGTGAAATCAATTTTACACAATCTTCCTTCATTTTTTTCCTTTATTTCCTTCTTACTTCCTTCATTTGCATATCTGTCTGTCTGTTCCAGTCTATTGTTGATTATCTTATGCTGCCTCCACTTTCTGTTTCATGGCTAAGAAGTTTCAGAATAACAGACAATCAGTATCAGTCCTTCCTCTTAAGTGTAAACTATGGCAAGGTATCTTGTCTTCTTCTACATAATAATAATAATAATACTGTATTGTTATAGGATTCATTCTTTATCTGTCTCTGCAGAGAGCGCACGACTCTAATTCTCTTCACATTCTTACAGAGGAGGAGGCTGTGGGGCAGCGATGAGAGCTATGTGCATCGGACTGAGATACCCAACTACTGCTGACTTAGATCAGCTCGTAGCAGTCAGCGTTGAGAGTGGAAGGATGACTCATAACCATCCAACAGGCTATTTAGGTGCTCTGGTGTCTGCTCTGTTCACTGCATATGCTATTCAAGGTATGTCAAACCTCAGTGTAGAATCTCTTCGCTGCCTTCATGGAAATACATGGTGCTAGTGTCCACTTGTTGGTTGGCTATAGGCTTTCCTACATATGCCTTGAATCTTGCCTTTTCTGTAATCCTTTGCGGACATCTGGGTAGGTTGTTCATTCTGTGTGCACCCTGGCTTCTTCAATGTTTCTCTTTTATGCTTACTGGAGTTGTTCTCTCTTCATAAATAGTCGAAATGCTTGAAAACAACACAGTTGGAATGTTATCATAATGATGTTCATATTAGCTGAGAAACTTGTTATTCAAACCTGTTGTAGTTACTACCTGTCAATGGTTAGAGATGCCTCTAATCGCTATGGTGAGAAAGGTTCATGTCAAATCTGCTCAGCTATTTCTCTTGCACAAATCTTATCAATCGTGTCCCCCTCTGCTGTCACCCTCTGCTGTCGTTTAAAATCATTACAACTTGGTTCAGTGTCTTGTTTCTATACTTAGAAGAACTCACATATATCTCTTGTTGGGATGATTTATAATATGTCAGCTATAAGATATGCTGTTCTCTATCAGCTCTTCTGTGTAATTTATATGTAACTGTTCTATCACAACCAGTTGGCACTTTGTTCCTATCTATTTGCATTCTGTGCTATCAGTAATGAGTTTGACACACTATTCTGTCTAAATTCTGTGTGCTGAGTGCAGGCAAACCTCTGGTCACTTGGGGAGCTAGTTTAGTAAAAGAAGTTCTTCCCAAAGCAAAAAATTACATAGAAGAAATTGGAATAGATGTGCAAGAAAATCTAGCAAACTGGTAAGTGTCTCTATGTCTATTTCTCTATTACTGCTGTACATGAACCGGTGTAGTCCATGTTGCTGCTGCGAGATGTCAATTTATTCCGACGGTGATTTGATAACTAGAGATAATGTAACTATAAGTCAAGTAGTATTCGAGTTAGACAGTTTTTTATTTCTCAACATTATCGCCAGACGAGTCAAAACATTTCACGCTCATCATACGTCACTTGATCTGACGCCTTCACTTAATTAATATCTTATTACTGCCTCAAAGCTATTAGAAAAGATTACAGTGGTAAGACAACACCTAAATAAAACCACTCCAACAAATTATGCATGTATCACAATAATATTTTAACTTATAAAAAAATGGCTTTATTATCGAATCGCCCTAGTATCTTGATGACTTCCTATTTGGGTTAGTGATTGATTTTATGTTTAAAAAGAACTACTATCTAGAATTACCTTGAAAATATAATTGATGAATCTTACTGTAGAGTGTAGAGGATGTTGAGACATTACACCGCGGCACCGAATGTCATTATAACTTATCTTACAATTGTTATCTATCCTTAGATTCACATGTTTCTAGTGATCTGTGTACAACTCACCACAAAGGCTAAAATGTACATTCCCTATTCCCAGTAATTAATTGTTACCAATATTGATATTGTTAGGTATTTGATTATGATTGCTTATTACTGACACATAACTCCTCGAGCAAATCTATTTTAATACTAGTAGAGCGGTGAAGTTATTTGATAAAGTTCTATCAAATGGATCATCTCTTGTGGTTACTTATGCAATGCTTCTCTTTTCCAAAATAGCTTTTTTGCAAAAGTGACCTTTTTAGTGTTGTTTTTTCTTTGCATTTTGTTAGAGCAAAGCTTGCTAATTTGCCATTTTTAATAAGCACAAATGTTGTGGAAAGACCCCTTGTACTCGGAGCAGTGCGATTAATGTATGGAGTATTTATAATGCACATCTCAACCGATTGTTCAGTGAAAACAAGCAACAATCTTCTATGTGAGATATAATTATCCCCGGGATGTGGGTAATCTCTGGATCGATTTAATAAATGAGGAAAACATATTGAAACAAATTAAACAAAGAAAATTGAACAAAAACAAATTGAAATGGCATATACCGGGTAACTCTATTTCAATTTGGAGTAGTCTCCTCATACAAGGCGGCTTGTCATTGTTACTAGTACCCTGGCAGTCTAGTGTGCTGTGTGAGATGGTCTGGTGTTCTCTGAATAAAGCACAGATAATCACTATACGTACAATTATTATGAAATACATCTGGGCAGTCGATTGATGCAATTGTTAGAGTATCGGTCTACCAACCTGAATGTCGGAGTTCTAATCCTGAATGAAGCATTCTTTCATCCCAACACTAATCATGGATTCGAACAGACGACCGGACACAGCTCTTATTATAGTAAAGGTTGCTACTCGGTCGACAACTGGCACTGTGTTAATGCTATGCTATTTTGTCATATTTGAGGCTTTTATAAAATCTTGTTTAGAAAGACCAAACATTAGCGAATAGAGTAAATCCCATCGTCAATATAATTGTGAGTGTCGTGTATCAAATCTAATCGTTTGTATGTGCTGTAATGTATGAATTAAAGTTGATCTGCTCTTGTCCATCATCAGGCACCTTATCATATCACTCTAATTCGCGCAATATTGTATGCATTGACAAATTTATTACCGCTTGGTTCTCAATTTCATTTTTATCAATGCAGGTTTTCCTGGTCAAGTGCGTTAGAAATATGAAAATCAAATAACTTTGCTATATATGAACCCTCAGACAAACAACTGTGAGCATACGTAGGTGACAGCATATAAGCATATCATGGTGTATAAGGCAAACCAAGAGAATCAAATATTAACTTTTGTTTTGGTATAATTTGCTATGCAAAAAACTTATTTCTAATCATTATCGCTATAATTCTTGTATCTCACCTCCTTATACATGTAGACAGTTTGATCTTCAGCAAATTTTCTTTGAATTTGCTGTGTCATTTTATTCAGGTCATACTTTGAGAACCACTGGAAAGAGTACCTTGCTCTCAGGCAGATTACCGATGGAGAGCATGAGCCAGTCTTCCCCGATGCGTATGGCGTGAAAGAGAGGGATGAGTATTATAATGAGTTGTCATTCTCTGGTTGGGGTGGTTCCGCTGGACATGACTCAGTCATAATTGCGTAAGTTGCCCATTTAGTTCTTCTAATTACTATCTAATCAGGGTATGCCTTTCATTCACCTGGTCATTGCATTCTTCACGTTTAGTAGTACTAAAATATATAATAGACTTTTGATCTGGATTTGTCCCGTCTTGATCTTTTTAAAATAGTCTCCTACATTTAACATGTTGCGTCATTTAGTTAGACTCGTTTGCCATTTTTACTTGTGTTACTTCTATTTGTTCTCTTGCCACATGTATGTCGTTCCATCACATTTTACTTGCGCTGTTGTGTCAGTCTCTGAGGCTGTGTATGTTTATATTTATCATTTCATCAAATAGTTGACGCCTATTTTTGGTAAACTACAATTCCATTTCACACGGGAAGGGGGCGGGGTAAAGGACATAATAGTATAACTTGTGAGCAGTTAGCTCCACAACACCTATTAAACTCGGAAAAAGGCTACGAAGAAGGGCAGAATCAGGGTCTACTTTTCAATTGATATCCACACCAACTACAATCTACCAGATAAAAGCTACTGATATTTGTAAAACATACATTATCGCCAAGTCGCAGATACTAGTGGTAGGACAGTCCGTGCTAGTTAAATCACATTGGTTAAAACAAAACACATGTGTTTTGCTCCAATTTGTTCTGCAGTTTGGAGAGATTACCATCTCAAATCAATGTCGATTGATGAAAAGAAGCCTTGCTCAGACTCTCCTCAGATCTTGTTTAGAAGAAAAATCGCAGGCTACTGAATGTTAATAAATAAGGAGATCTAAATCAAAGTTTTTATGTGGAAGATTTAGTATTTCCCTCAAAAAAGCCAGTTACAGCAGGACCCTGAAATAAATATGCTACAAGCTGAAACCCAAAGTCCAACCAACACTTTTGAATCAGACTTACCTAGACCAGAGCAGAACTTGACTGTGGCTGGAGTCTTTGCTTAGTGTCATCATTAGGGGAAGGTATTTCCTAAAGAGGAATGAACTCCATTCCACTTCCATTTTTTCTTCTACAAGACATTAGAAAAATCGTGTGAACTTATGGGTTATTAGGAAACGGTGTCTACTGCTAATATAGAAATATAATATAAAATTAAAAGCCAATGGAGTTGAAACGATCTCCAAATATTCATAAACTTTAATATTATAAGGGCCTTGCAAGTTATCAAAAAACAAGCAAGCAAGTATAGTATACTATAATATGGTATAGCTTCAGGCAGAGGAGTACACCTAACAATAGGTACTCGATTGAGATATCTTTTCCTTAGACTGGACTCTTATTACGACTTGTGTTTTTGTCTTGCTAACTTGTTTTGTTGTCATGTTTACATAAATCACTGATATCAGGTATTTTTAATCATACATTGGATTCCATTTTGTTGTTCATTAAAGTTGCATAATAGTTGCATCATACGTCTCCTTATGACTAGATAACAGGCCATAACATGCTCGAAAGATTGCTTCCTTTCATCCTGATAAATTCGAACATCACGAGTCCCACTCTAGTAAAATTAGTTTCAGTTTTTTGTTGGCGCTAGCCTGAGATTCAAAGTACACATGCTGGTGTTTATCGAGTTTGTACTGACTTACATCCACATACCCTGCGTGGCACATTAGATAATGCCAGACTGTTATGTACCTGAGTGAAGGTATAATGAGTTCAGCCGCGTTCATTACTTCAATTTATTGTTTTATAGATATGATGCTCTGTTAGGTAGCAAAGGGAGCTGGGATGAACTCGCTAACAGGTGAGTCAGACTTATTATTATTAGCATCATTAGTCTTTTCAAGACGGAATACCTCTTGGCACTTTGCTTCAACCACTATTGTTTGATTATACCACTGTCTTTTACCATTGTTTGTTACTATTACTCACTACTATTACTCACTACTATTACTCAATACTATTACTCACTAATATTACTCACTACTATTACTCACTACTATTACCCGCTGCTATTACTCACTATTATTACTCACTACTATTACTCGCTATTATTACTCACTACTATTACTCACTACTATTACTCACTATTATTACTCACTACTATTACTCACTACTATTACTTACTACTATTGCACCCACCAGTGACAGTGCCTAATGAGCAACATTCTGTGAGTGTTGTACAAAACACTGGTCTTCCATTTTACTTGCACCATCCATACTCTAGTTCCGTTTCATAACATCCTATGTATGTTCTCATACTGGATGTCTTCTCTTGCTTTTTTAGAGCAATTTTCCATGGAGGAGACAACGACAGTACAGGAACTATTGCTGCTTGTTGGTTTGGAGGTCTTTATGGCTTTAAAGGAGTCTACGAGAATAATTATAAGGTAACACGATCTCCTTATGTTTTTCGTACAGAGCAACTTTAATATGATAAATTATACACCTTCCCTTGTGATATAGCTCATTGATCCAAACTGCTGGCAAGTTATTTCTATGTGCTGATGTCATAAGACAACTCCTATCAGTTTGTCAATATCAAACATCTCGCACATGTACATTGATGCATTACATTTCTTTTTTTTCTAAGGATTAAAAATATGTGATACTGCAGTAGTTTTGTTGATCATTTGGGCCAGGTAATAAAACGTAAGTTGACAAATTTGCATTACCTGCGCTACATGGCATTACCTGCGCTACATGGCATTGCTAGCAGAGAGTTGACATGAAAGATAACAATTACAGGAAGTGGAGTACCGAGATAAGATGGAGGAGTTTGCAATAAATCTTTTTGAGCTCAGCCATTCCTGTCATGAATGAGTTTCAGCCAAGTGATGCAGTGGTTCACAGCTTTTAGGATCTGGATGCTTCTTTTACTGGCTTTATAATTAGTTATGAGAAGAACTTTTTTTCTCTGGTACAGTGTTATAAGATTATTGGTTTAGATTTATAATTTACTTTGCTTTCAGAGGTTTATTATACTGGTACAATTTTAATTTATACATCTGATTTTATGGATACATATTGTTTTAGATTTTATTATTTTAGGTGCTGAAGACATTATTCATTCAGCTATATTTTATTTGTGACCAATTCAGAAATATTGGAATGAAATGGATTTTTGAATTTGTTTTCTGGAAGATTCTTAATGGTTTTTGCAAGAGATATCATTTGTATAATGTCTATCAACCAATACATGTATATGCATACACATATGAATCCTGTGAGCTGTCAAAACTATTTGGTTGTGAAAGCATTTTACTCTAAAATAGTACTGTCAATATGTTGTTGTTGGACAGTATTCCTTTACTGTCAGAGTAATGACTTTTGGAATGTAAATGAGTACACCGGTCAGGTAAAGAACATCTAGCCGCAGTATAAAGCCTCTTCACCCTTTTTCGTTTGCTTTATTTAGAAAAATTAGTTTTTTAATAGGGAGAACTATGATCAAAGACAGGTTGATGCATAGTTTCAGACGTTTCATAATCTTTCTTTTGAACCTTCGCAGCCATTTTATGTGGCTATCAAATGTAGCAACATTGTTTGATGCATTGCCACAGAAATGAGTAAAAGGAATGAGTGCGAACAACCTGTCTTCCTTTATCAAACAAACCACATTTTATGACTTGCATTTCTCTCCAGATAAGAGACATTTACGCGATCCAAGTTTGAAAAGTTACGTGGGAAAATTGATAAAAAATTCACTTTGTCAACAGCCGAGTCGTTTGATGCTCAATAGATAATACGCAGTAGACTATGCAAGGAGACCATAAATTAGATCAACAGGCTAAAGTTGTTACTAGTTTGCATGTTATTACTATCTGACTCGCTGTTACAATATCAAAATGTGATAAACCACAAGATTAAGAAGATGGTCCAATAGAGAGCAGCAGCTAGAATAGGTTTTAGTTCTAAGGAGTGAACAACACATAATCAAATGCATGCAAGATTTATTAAATTATCAAATTTTTCTCCAAAATGGACAATATTTTATATTAAGTTTCCAACCTAGGGCTCTTACATATTACTAAGAGTGTGAAGTGAAGCTATACATATCATGGTTATCAATATTCTGTCTCCTCTTGTAAGTTTAGACTCCACTCAATGCTTCAAAATGTATCTCCAAAATGAGAATACCAGTTCTCATTTTGGAGATACATTATTGCATACTGCAAAGTCCATTTATGGCTGATATTGTGCTTACTGACAAGTATGTAGATTTACTTAATTATAACCAAATGGCCTATCAAACAAAAAACTTGTGACTTAAGCAGTGAGTCTATGAACTGAGTCTGAGGAGTAAGTCTATGAACTAAGTACAGCGAGTAAGTCTAAGAATTACGAAGTACAAGAAGTAACTCTATGAACTTGGTACAAGGAGTTAGTCTGTGAATTAGGCACGAGATGTAATTGAACAACTTAATCAGTGTAAGCCGTACTGGACAAAACTGAGTCACTTGCAAGTTCATAACTATGAAGTACATCAACGGTTAGTTAGCTGCCAAATAATAATTGTCTTCACTTACCGCTACTTTAATATGTGATCTTTTTATTTCATTTACTAGGTTCAGATTTGTATAAACATGAAAGTTATTTATCAGTTCATGCTAAATGCTGGCGAATGTGGTAGCTTTAGTTAAGTTAGCAGTCAAAACTTGTGCTGCACATCCCGCATTTGTAGAAACTCACAGCTACTGCTGAAAGACTAATAAAGGAAACGTGAGGTAGGATAACTTTACAATCATCAGCTATAAAATAATTGATGATTGTAGAACCAACACCAGCAGCAGTTTTAAATGTGTCTAAAAATAGGAAGTGTTAGTTTCTTTGGCAAATCATGTAGAACAAACCTGAACCAACTGCCACTACGGAGACAGTACGAACAAGTCAGAGCATTTCATCACCTGATGTATGATGTTGCTTTTTAAAAGGTTGAAGATCTTAAGCAAAAATACTTAACATTTAAATGTATGACTAGCGCAACTCTTTTTATTTTTAACAGCTTTAGAGGAGATCGCTCAACTCGAACTCCTAGGCAAAACCAACATGAGTTCAACCGACTGCTGTCAGTAAAATAACAAACGCAACAACTGACTGAAACTATGTTAAAAATAACTTTTGAACTCCTTTAGATTCATGTTTAGGTCATATTAAATTATTGTCTGTTTTTTCAGCAACTTTCTAGGAAGCATAAGTTGATGGTTTTAATAGAAATCAGAATTTGAAGAACTCACATCAAACAAGCTTTTAACTAAGCAAATGACTTGTTGCTTGCTAGCTACATGCATGTCCTGTAACAATTCGGTAACATTATTGTCTACTAGATGAATGCAATGAATGGTAATAAAAAGGTTTTTTGCTCAATCTAAAGTAACTTAAGCTACAGTAGTAACTTAAGCTAGTACACTTGAATCTTTACTATAAGATGATCATCAGTCTGAAGCCAACTTGTGCTTATAATTGTTATGTTACGCGTTATGATCTCTCAGGCAACCATGATCTTCAAGAGTACTAATAGTAATCAATAATATTTTCGCAAGTGCTTTAAGCATACGCATTCTAACTGGTGTACTAAGTATGTGCACAATTATTCATTAGTACGACCAGTTGGATGAGTAGTGTAATAGATAGTACACCTGTCTACGCAACTAGAGGTTCTGAGTTTAATTCTAGTACGCAGCAGATTTTTCATTTCCAAAACATCATCACTATAACTGGACATACAAACAATGACAGACACTTGGATTTTTATATAGAGATCGATAGATAATGATAATGATCTTTTCATGCTATAGGAGTCAATTTAGAATGCCATATATTTATTAATAGCGCAAGAAGAAGGTAACTCCATATGGTGTGGATAGATGTGCACATTGAGATGCTATACCCCTGCCTCTCTATGGTTGGCATGCTCGATAAAGATGGACATGTAATACAGATACTTAAGCAAAAGAAACAGCCTACTTCTGGAATTTTTAAGATCAGCTCTAATTAAGTTATTGTTTTTTTGGTTTTTATGTGCTGAGAATATTGCAGCGGCCTATGTCTGTGTTACAAACAGCCTTTCCAAAAAGAAACTAAAACTATTTCTGCAACTGGCCACACAATAACTTAACGATTCTCATTATTTTTATTTTCTGTAGTTTTAAAGATGTTGTTCAAGGAAACCATTTAAACCAGGTTTTACATTTATTCAAAGAGCACGAGTAAATACTGCCTATTTTCAAAAAGAGCGATATCAGCTATGATAAGAAACTTCAGTAGATATAAAAGAGCTTTATTATTAAAACTGCATATCATACAACAGCTTTATATTGTAATATTTTCAATAAGATCTTTGAAGCAGCGACAACGAAACTGCTCAATGAAAATGGCTGATCACGCCGTCAACCTAAATGAAGACCCGCAGCTCTAATAGCTAGACACTAACATTCATGTAGATCATTTGGCCCTCTCTATTAAGAGTCCTATGAACAGCATGAAGCCTTTCATCTGTCATCATTCATTGTCTGACGCAGACTCTGTGAAAGCTGGTATGCTATGAAAGTAGTCTGTGTGCAAAGCTCTTCACATCCAAACGGCTCAGTTATTACCTATGCTAGCAGCAAATGGCAAGCTCTCAGCAAGTGCTTGGCCGCCTTAAGCAAACTGCTATACACTCATCAGAGCCCTTGATGGCTAATCACATGGTTCTACAATTCATTCCAGTCCTTCAGTAGTGATTACTTTTTATGACACTTACCACGGACGGACGCAATTCATTAGCTGCCATCTCAAAGCTTATCTCTAGATGAAAGTGGGCGGAGCAATTGTGATGCGCTTAGCAGGCTGTAGTCTGTATTCTAGAGACAGTCGAATACGTTTTTACTTTTGTGCAGTGAATAGGTCAGAGACAAGCTAACGTGAAGCACTGCAAAAAGAGAAACGGGACGACCTCATACAACAAGGCAAAATCTCTAGAAGAGACTAATTAACCATTATCAACTGCAGAAGAAAATTTCCGATAAAAATGTTTGGCAGAGCTCTGTTGCTCCTACTCGCCAACCTTTTCTTTATCGCAGATGTAGATGCACTGGATTTGGATGACAATTTTCTTAACACTTGGTCAGCAGTGAGCTCAGGCAGAATGTTTCAGCCAACATGCGTCGCTATTCCTGAAAATATGACGCTCTGTCATAACATCGGCTACGACCAAATGAGAATTCCAAACCTTCTAGATCATGACAACCTCGAGGAAGCCATGACTCAAGCGTCCAATTGGAATGCTCTTATTGGAATACGCTGCCACCCAGACACTCAAGTTTTTCTCTGTTCTCTTTTCTCTCCTGTCTGTCTCGAACGAGTTGTCTACCCGTGCCAGTCTCTTTGCGAAGGGGTGCAAAAAGGCTGCGAGGGTTACATGAAGCGATATGGATTTCCATGGCCTGAAATGTTCAAGTGTGATAACTTTCCCGAGGATACAGAGTTGTGTATTCCAGGACCTTCAGGAATCGAAGAACAAGGTAAGCGATGCGACAAGACTATTACCCTAGTCTTCTTCAAGCTACTAGTCTAAAATGTTAGCAACTATTCAAGCAAACAGAGACATCTAGAAGAGTTGAATGTTGTGTTTTGTAAAAGTTAATAATGAATATTAAGTGCTCTACAGAATAAGCTGGTTATATTGATGAGTACTGAAACAACTTGTACTAAAGTCTGAGTCTATGGTTGCAGCGGATGACAGAGTGTGCAAGCCATGCCAGGAAGCAGACACCTACGAAGGAATTCTTCACAACTTTTGTAAAACTGACTACGGTAAGGATCATGTATCAACAAGTAGGTCATGAGTCAATCGTTGAGAGTGTCTTAGCAACTCCTAGCCTACAGCGAGTTAACCCGCACGTATCAAGGCAGTTCGACAACTTTACGGTGTTTTATGAGCGCGTTATAATGGATTTCGTTGTAAAACTATACTATACATAGCAACATTTCTGTATATATATAAAGGCATCGATGCAGGATGTTTTGACATTCAGTGTGTTAAAATGCAGTTTTGTCAGCTTATCGTAGGAATGCCAGTTTTTTACTCTAGCTATGCGAAAATACCTGAGGGCATTTGTGAAAATGAATCAATTTATAATTTTTCATATAGCTACTAAAGGTAAAGCTTTATTAATAGTAGTGTCGCAATAATCTGAAAGGAATCAAAGTGTTGTTATTCATTAAACTGCAATCCCAAATGGTAGTGCTTAGGGCGCTATCAGTTCGAATTCAATTTAAACGATTTCAAGTTTTTTCTTTTCTCAGTTTTAGGTGATCTACATACTGTCATCAAGCAAGTCGGTCATCCTTATTCTCAACACCTTCACATATGTTAGTTCTATGAAAAATTACAAATTGAGCCATCCTTTATAAAGTGTCTGCTTCTGCAAGTTTTAACGTATACAGTAGTTTATCACAGACGTTAGGACCAATTTGTTACGCCAAAATTATCTTTTCTAATTTCTATAACAAGTTTATATTGCGTGTACCGGTACATTGATTAATTTTAAAAATACCCTAGGTTGCTAAATGGTATCTTTCTTGTCCTCTAGAGATCATTGTTATGAATACAGAGGTCAATTTAAAAGGTTAAAGGAAAAGTACAAGCTGGCAGCACTGTACATATGCTAGACTGTAAGACCTGGTCCGAGACTGAAAGAGTGGCATGATTTGAGAAAAGATATAACACTGGCAGCATGAGGATGTAATAGATACATGTCAGTCATAATAAGTCTCACCGCATGATCTGCAGGCAATTTGCACTGCTGAGAGTAGCTCCAGGCCTCCTAGTACGGGTCTCTTAGAAATACCTGAGTAATTCGTGCACCGAGAGTCCTAGACAAGAAATTGTATTTGCTTTCTTCACTGGTAATAATAAAGCTCGTAACTCTATACATATTAGCATTTATTGAAAATTCAAAACAGAATGTGGAGCGTATTATTTACAGAATTTTGAGGGCAAATTGTATTGAATTACTTCAACATTTTTTAGAGGAATTAGTACATAGTGTTAGGTCTTTGTGTGCTTAAGTTGTAATCTTTTTCAGTAGCAAACTGGTTCGGCAATGGGTTACTTAATCCATTGTGAGAGCGTAAAAACCTTTTTCAGCATTCCTAATGTACAAATAATAAACTCACTTTAGTGCCGCTAACATGAACTGTCAGCAAAAATGAAGTTTATGAAATTCAAAAACGTACAAGCACTACTATTTTGAACAAATGTAACCGGATATTCAAACCATACTAAAACTATTATAGGTAATTTAAATACAGCTGCCTGACTTGTAACAAACAATTGCTCCAGCATATGAACAGATGTCAGCCTTCTGCTAAATTACTTATTTTCATTTTAAAAGGAGATTAAATATGGATGCTTTTAGTCACATTTCCATGTTCTGCAACTTAAAATTTAAACTTCAGTTAAGTCACTGAAGTCTACAAACCCTGTAGACTTCAAATAGTTTCTTACCAACTTGTAGCTGATATTTGGACTGATAATTAAAGTGATTAGCTCGATGAGCATTCTTATTTTCCTCATTTCTATTGGTCACAAGGGTAGGCAGATGGAAGCAATACTTTAGTCCTATAGGCGGTTGGGGATGAGCAACTTTGAATGTTCTTCCGCAGACAAAATGGATGTTGAAATACAAACAAGCCACTCTATTAAATATGAATATGTTAAGCACTGATTATTCCTCCCAAGAATATGTTAATCTGTTTAAATTATTGTGTACATTTATGAATATTTTAGCATTTCCAGGTATAAATAGTTTAAAGATTATTTAAGTTGTGCAAATCCCAAGTAGAGTTCTGTCTATTGACAGGTCAATTTTGTTAGAAAATTTTTTAAAACAATTTGAATGGTTTCCATAAACATTAATTTTTAGTGACCTTTTCTTTTACGCCTAAAGTTTTAAATACACCATCCTTTAGATATAAAAACCGCTTAATAATAACACAATAAAAATTAAACAGTAGTATTCATGCGCTAATAAACCAAGTTCAATCTACTTCTTGTCCGCTCTGATGAAACTGCAACAAATAAAAAAATTTTTGTTTAAAAAACAGAGTTCCTACTAAAGACTTGGTGATTCTGTGGTACATCACATTTTAACACTATTACAATAATGTGTTTATGACTTACCTAAGGTTTACTTCACTACAACCGTTTTGTATTTCACTTTCTAATCTGGTGAAATACAATAAATGTGACAATATAAGCTAAGTTACACCCCCAGGGGTTCACTCTCAACTTTCATTCCCAGGGCTCAACGGAAAAAGCATGTTTTAGGTGTGTTTTCGGTGGCCTGACACTCTAGAGTGTTTTCATAAAAAAGGGTGTGTTTTTAGCGCGGTACATGAACACCTCTTTCCACACAGTGGAAAGGGGTATTCATGAGCAAAAAAAGGCAATTAGTCTTTGGTGATGAAGTGATAAAGAGTATTTTTTATTAATGTGTAAGTCAGTGGAAAGGGTGCATTTTATAACATCTCAGACTAGCCCTTCAGGATGAATAGAAGAGAGTCAAACCCCTGGGGTTACACCATAGCTAACTTTAGCTATGCTTTGCTATTCCGCCATTATAAAAATTGTTAACTAAGTGTGTCTAATATCGTCTAAAAGGGAGACAAATTTTAGATTATTATAATAACACAAATTGATGATATTGTGACATACAAAACATATAGAAAAGTAAAACCAATTATTAAAAGTGTAAGAGTCTTTTCTGATTGGTTATTGTAGCGGAGCAGTTGCTTGAAAATCGAACATGAGCAATTTGATGTTTGACAAGTTTTCGATCAGATAACGTTCAAAAAATGCTTTCTAGCAAGATCTAACTCATGTACGCCCAACTAAAAGCAAATGACATAATTAAAATTTTATTGCTTCTATACTATTGGCGAGTTGAGGAGATAATTGCACAAACAGCACTTGGGTCTAAAGATTTGGCTTCAACTCGAAATCACTTCTGCGCAGTAGAGGTATTTAAACTCTAAACCTTTTTAGACTGCCTGCTACTCCATGGTATCTAACTTTCATACTATTTTTGCCTTTTTTCTAGAAAGACTATTGCGGCAAAATCCTGAATAAATATCCTCTAGAACAGATTTAAAGGTTGACTTGCGACTAAATTCACGGTACAGTTATTTGATACCAAAATATTCACTATGTCTTACTCTGCTGTGTTGAAGGAGCAAAATATGTGAAAACGTGATTACAAGCTCTTAAAAGCTCAAAAACGAACAGTTAATTGCAGCCATCACGGAAACGCCATAGATTGGAATCCATTTCCAAAACGGCTCAAATGGGACGTAGTTGAACAAGATGGCTTCTGTTTACATTTTCATGCAACCTCATTCGTCGAAATATTTTCACAAATATACTTCATGCATTCAATAAAAACCATGTCTATTGTCCATACGCGTCTATTCCATCATAATTGTAAAGCTGTCATTTGAGCACTGATATCTCAAAACCTATCGTAAAAATTCATTTAATTTTCTAACCTTAGCTCGAAGGAGTGTTCATCATCCTCTGATGAAATGAGGAGCCTGTTGGTCACCTGCGGTAGTCGAAAAATGCTTCAGAAAATGTTCGAGCTATTTGGCAGGAAGTATGGGTCACATGATCAAATTATGACTAGATGATTAGCTGATGATACTGTGAAGTAGCGAGTATTTATATTTGATAAGGGCTTTCCGGTAGAACCTGGAGTATTTGTCATAAATTAATGCTACAGGACGTTTAATATGAAACCTTTTATTGGCCTATAATTTCACTTTAGCTTGTAAACACATTTTCACATATTTTCCACATGCAGCACAGCGAGTAAGACATGGTGAACTTTCTGATACCAAATAACTGTAATGTAAATTTTGTTGCAAGTCAACCTCTAAAGTTTCAAATGAATTTAGCTTACTAAACACATGACAGGTACCTAACCCTTTGGCAGGGGCAACGATCAAAATGTCGTTTACCGGTTGCGTGGGGGAAACGACATTTATGTCTATTTCGGTAGACGTTTATAAAGCTGTCGCCTAGTAACGTTAAACAAAGAATATGAACACTAGTAAGTTTTAAATATCATCAACAAGATATCGGTCGATGATTTACAATATGAAACGATTATCTGAGAGGCGTTGCTTTGTGCTAAAAGCTAAACAAATCGCGATTCCTTGCAAAAGATTAAAAGTTGGAAAAACCAGTCAACATCAGGTCGACTTTCAAAACGGTAAAATAAAAGATTATTTGATCCTGCGATCGTTAGTGATTTTTTGTCTGGTCAGAATAAAAATAATTCAAATGATAGTGATGTAAACTTTTTGGACTTTTAATATACTTGGAATATGCAGAGAAAACGATCGTTATGGTGGCTCGCACAGCTACGTTATAGCGTTTGACTTTACCGAAAAAAAATGCTTCCAAGCATTTCACACAGGGACAATTGCACATGGTTGTAATTTTTTAGTAGGTATGTGAGTGAATGTATATGTACAAAAATTTTTGTTCATAGAAATAAATTTAAGATTTGAGCTATGCATGTTCATAAAATATCGATTTTATTGAGTTTTCGAAAATAAATTACATGAGTTTCGGTTGTTTTTGGGGGGCTTATACCTGGTCAAAGGGTTAAAGGTTTACTTGCAACAAATTTCACAGTACAGTTATTTGGTGTCAAAAGATTCACCATGTCTTACTCTGCTGTGTTGTAAGTGCAAAATATGTGGAAATGTGATTACAAGCTCTTAAAAAGCTCAAGGACAAAAAGCTGCCGTAGATTGGAATCAGTTTATTTCTCTGACGTAGTCATTACATTGTTATTGTTTTGCCACTGAAGCTTTTGTCACTCTCAAAAGCTCCAAAACAAACAGGTAATCGCAGCCATAGATTGGAATCCCTTTCCAAAACGGCTCAAATGGGACAGTTGAAAACGATGACTTCTGTTTACACTTTACAGATTAAAACAATAACCACAATGTTTACCACAATAGCCACAATGGCATCGAAATAGGCATCGAAATAGAGATTCCAACCTACGCGGTTTTGTGATGGCTGTGATTAACTGTTCATTTTTGAGCTTTTAGGAGCTTGTAATCACATTTCCACATATTTTGCACCTACAACACAGTAGAGTAAGACATGGTGAATCTTTTGATACAAAATAACTGTAATGTGAATTTTGTTGCAAGTCAACCTTTAAAGTTTTTTTGTAGTTATTTTAGGTTAATAGCCGCTATACTTGTAAGTTTTTTTTACAAATCCTTATTTTCAACCAGTCACTTGAGGTACGACGAACATTGAAGGCATGACAGAAGATTTAATCATTTGATTTATCTTAAATCTAAATTCAGAATGACCTGCCTTTTTGTAGGCGAATGCTCATGTGCGGTTGGCTACACATTTCTGTAATTGCCTAAGGAACAGGTCTCACAAGCCCACATAGCAGTTTCTCAACAGACCTAAAAATCTAATTTTAAATACTTTGTTTGTGTAATACTTAATGTTTTGTTGAAAATTAATAAAAAATAGATCAGTTATCAAGTTTTGCGGCTTTTTAAAAAAAGGCTGAGGATTTTTTTAATAGGAAAATAACATTGTACATAATTATTGTCAAAGTAAACCTAAGCTATAAACAACATGCATCTAAATATTGACTCTGACAGCTGCCAGCATTCTAATCATTGTTCACAGTTTACTATATTTGCTAAAATTAAGCATAAAAGCCAAATAGAAAATGGTCTACAATGGCATCAACTGTTCAACTTTTAATAGTTTACACAAAGGTGTAGACTGAGTAGCTGCCAGACTTTTGTGAAGAATGGTTTGCGGCCATTAGTTAAAATTTCTATCAATTGTTAATGCAATGTTTGTGCCTTATCAGTTAAAGCCAGGAAGACTTTACACGAATGCCTAGTGGTTTCTTGCTTACATTCAAAGTGTCATAGTAATCAGCTTCTATGATTTTGTTTAAAATCAAGTTTGATTAAATTTTATTATAACAATCTGGTAGCAACGATAGAAATTACAAGCAATTTCAAATATGATAAATATTTCCAAAGGACCTATACGTCCAAAATATTAAGGATAAATAAGCATCCGCAGAGGTTCAATCGAATCTTTGTATTTTTATGCATTTTCATTTATTTAATGGAACTGTAAGAGACCAATCTTCACAGAGCTGTACTTTTCATACATTTTATACAAACTGGTATGTTCTCTTCTGCTGCAGTCGTACGAGCGACGATTAAAGGTTTGGACGGTGAGTCAGACAGCACTCAGCCAGGTGAGATAGAAGTTCTCATGGGGAAGCGCAAGAAGCGATTCTACAAGAAGTCATTGGAGAAGAAGATCTTCAAACAGTTGGCTAATAAGGACACCAAGATTTACATTTCGCAGGGTGTCGGATGTACTTGCGGAGACCGAATCCGCCCTGGCGACCATCATCTCATGGGCATTCGAGCTGATGAGAAATATGACAGCAGCACAGGACAGAAAGTTGTGAGATTCTATGCGGACATTATTACTAGCTGGAATGATGAAGAAGGAGAGATTAAGATCGGTATCAAGAAGGCCTTGAGGGCAATTAGGAAAAGCGAAAATATATGTGATGGCGGAATAGATACTCTGAAGATACACCAGCAGGTTGAGGAAGGCAACTCGGACAGAGAAATAAGAAAACAAGAGAAAAGAGCTCGAAAGCAGCGCAGACTCTAAAACTAATGCCCTGATAAGGGGTCATTTCATTTCTGTTAAGTTTATAAATTTGAGTAGAATTGTTCTATATCTAGTCAGACATCCAGGGTTAGTCAGCGATGGAACTGGCTGCTGTTATAGCTGTAGTTCATCCGAGGTCATGACACGAAGCTGACATCTGAATAAGCTAGACTCCACAATCCGATATCGGTTTTATGATTAAAAAACTACGTGACTCTGTGTTCAGTAACAGCATATTCTAACAAAGACTCCTTACAACTATGAATAGTGAGGAGAGAATATCTCGATGTACGAAACAATTCTTCCTTGATAGCTCAAACAGATAGTCAAACAGAGACCACAACGGCCGGCATAGAACTGTAACTGGCATAGAACTATTACAATTATTATATTCTCACTGGAGATTCTTTTTTTAAGAATAACTGTACATATTTTTTCTGTTTTACATATTCGGATAGCATGCTATGTACTCTGGCATTATACAGTATTTCAAAAGGGTTGCCTTTAGAGACACAAGTAACAAATCTATATTCTCTCTGGGCTGAGGTATTCACTTACAGTGACTATGTAATAGTCAACCAATACAACAATATATACATGTTAAACTAAATAGAGCTTTTGCTTAGGCAGCGAGTGTTCCATGGTACTCAGTTATGCCTGAGAAATAAATGTGTGTATTATTATTATAGATACACGCAAATTCCGGTGAACATGCTGAGTTATGGAGTTCCTTATCACTAGCACGATGATATCTCTTCTTTGACGCTCCAACTTCTAATATTGATACAGAAATCTAACTCATTTTCTTTTGATAAGCGACCCAACAGGAGGGGCAGATGTAACATTAGCTGCCTGCTGTGATGCGTTGTCCCACTTGGTCTTTTTATTACCTGCAATGAAAAGGATAGACATAGAGTTCATCACAGAGTGCACCCCGGAAATCCATCAAGTCTACAATACAGGTTGCGCCAGTGTTTAAAATTTATCTCTCTCAAGCTCTCAGCAGAGCAAGGCTTTATGTACACCGCCACATGTGGAATAGCACAAGTCCAACTGTAGTACCACACCAGCCAGGCATAAATAACAATATTTTGACAGATGAGTTAGACAAATGCAATTAATGTAGATAAATGCAATTACTATAAGTACAATTACAGGATTATGAGCACTTAGGTATTCCAAAGAAAACTAATGACTGACATAGGAGAAATGTAGATTGAATGATCATAAAGGCAAGCTAACACTTGTGGGAGTGAAATAACTCCTAAGGAATCTGAGATGTGTGTTTGACATGTTTATTGGTGTTTTACTATTATGTATACGTTTTGGTTTCCGAGCTATACAAAAATAATCAATCATTTTCAGGTTTGGCTCAATATTGTCCTGCCCAGGCTGATCCAGTCTAATAATACACCAACAATTATACTACAGTACTCTACAAGCACCAGCCTACACAAGGCATCAGCCTGATAAAGGAATAATTATTTTCAACTAAGTGAATGCCCAGCATTGCTTGGGTAATAAAAGTCTGCACAGAAAATTTATTTTTATTTAACATATAACATCAGTTACCATTCTAACTTACAAACTTCATATAATGAGAAAAGTGTTTTGTACAGTTTAAATAAATTAGGAAAAAAAAATAAAACAACTGTATAGCTTTTCAAACTTTGTCAAAACAACTCTAACTTTTAAACTTCATATTGTGAGAAAAATGTTTTGTGCATGTCAAAAAAATTAAGAAACAAAATAAAACAACTATAAAAGTGTTTAAAAGTAAATGTGAAATAATTAGCAAGTAGTCTAATAACTAAATTAAGTCTGTTTTGCTACGATTACAATAAAATGTGATTTGATACTGATACATTGTACAATTAATATGAACTGAGAAAGCAAAATAAAAGTCCTGAATATGGTGTATTAATAATAACAATTCGTGCATAGAAGTGTGTGTGTGCGCGTGTGTGAAGCTATCTATCAAAACTTTGAATACGAAGACACTGGTGCCTCTCGATACTGGTACAAATGAGATATCAGAATGTCTTTTTCTGACCAAACAGAGAAAGAATGTAGAGGCTATTCCTACCCGAGATAATACAGTTGTCCTTTGTGAAAAGCCTTGACCGCATTTTAGCAATTGAGCCTTGCGAAAAACCGGAAATAGAAGTTCACGAAAAAGAATCGCGTTTCATAGAGTTAAAGGGTTTCAATTAATACGTAATAATTAATAGTTAGTGCGTGCAATCGAAAAAAGGGTGTATACAGTATATGGTAAGAGCTATGAATCATAAGAGCTTTCGTATACTCATGGTTAGGCAGTTGAAATACTAACCTTGAGTTGCGTTCTTCGTAAGTTCAAATCCAGCGGAATGCGCACTTTTAATTCCAAAATTCTAATAGCTATAGCCGGATACACAGACAGACAGACAAACAGACAAACTTCAAGATTTATATATGTAGATAAGGGATAGTCGGAACAGGAAGTTCAAGATGTGTTCAGATAGAAGCCTATGTAGAGCTCAGAGGAGTGAATACACCTATAACTACATATCAACTTGAATTTACCCGTTATTTGTCACACTCAATGATACACATTTATCATGGTAATTACTCTATCAAATAGAAACATTTTTTAGCATTCAACGAATACGTATGTTAAAGCTAAATTGTAGTGGAGAAATATTGAGTAACTCAGCAACCGCTGATGCTAGTGCATCTAGATGTATATTAGGAGTGCTTGTTACAGCTGCCTCTTTATTGTGATTAGCTGATCATCCGAAGAGTGTGTTTGTAAATGAAACCTGAAGTGCACTGAGAGTGAATACTGTAAAGCCTCAAATTGAACGCCACTTTTATTTGCTGTCGCTGTAGGAAAAAGGTTGAAAAATAGAACGCTACCCTTTAATTGAATGCCACCTCTATTTGATCACCACTTTGACATTCTTTCATCTTTATGAACCCATAATAGCAACTGACCAATAGAAAAGTGTCTAGTGATCAGTAGAACAGTACTAATAATGACTCAGTTACGTCAATAACAATTAATTCTTGCGTTGTTTCTGTTTGTATCGAAGTCCGTTTTCCAACTCCAAGGCTTTTCGGTTTTTGTTAAAACTTTGAAAGCACCACCATTGAAATCATTAGTAACTTTATCAGGCTAATAGTAGTTCCTTGTTTAACGCGGTCTTAATCCTTCGACATATGTAATAAACAGTTTACTTTTACGATGGTATATGAACGACTAGTTTAGGCTAATAGTTGTGCTTAACACCCATGCTGCTAAAAGTACATCATCGGTGTGTGAAATGCAAAGCGTAAAAGTTTTGCTCTGCTAAAAAATTGTTCAGATGCAAATATCGACGAGTTAAGGAGTGCATAAGAAAAGTTAAGGTCAGAATACATTGTGAACGGTATTAAACAGCCAGAAGATGTTTGTTACATCGAAAGCAACAATTAGAACGCAACTGGCCGAGCAAATGATACAAATATTTTGTTTCATTTATTTATTTCAAATGTTAATTTTTGCTTCTACGTGTATTATAAGTATGGTCTGTTTATGTCACTTGTTCTTGAATATATAGGCCTATATATGTAGCATTTGATAGACTTATAACTTATAAACTATATAAATTATAAATTTGCGGTTATCTAGCGGTTATCTATCTACTCCATCACAGTTATCTAAATTCGGCTTACAATGGATCGATCCTCATAACTCCTCTTCTATTGCACAGTAAAAGTGGGTTGTTCAGAAATAACTTCCAATGATGGTGAAATGCTTCCTTCAACTGTATTGTGAGTATATTTCAGAGGTGACTGCTACTGTTTATAACTATGCTATGGTCAGTAAAGGTGTTAAACTTTTACCTGCAGTAGTTTTGTTTAGGCAAATGCTACATTGCTAAATCATTAGTAAAAGGACAAAAACATTACCTACCATCCAGTTGTACATCTAAGACTGGATAAAACAAGTTAAAACTGGCTATTGGTTTGACTATCACGCTGTTAAGTTCAATAGTAATTTGTAGGGATAAACTTTAGTTGTTTTTTAAGCCTGGTTCTTCAAGGGCTCTTTCAAAACACTGAATAAATACATAAATTACAAACTGTCTTTACTTTTGATAAGCCAGTTTCTGATAGACTGGCACTTTTGAGTTCTCAGAACCAGCGCCCAGCAAATGAACACATCGAATGTGCCTAAATTATTTAACTCTCAGTCATAATAGGGTTCTGAACCTTATTAGATTGAAATTTAAAGTGATATAAATCACATCATCGCTAGCGTGTCAAAACTAAGAATAAATATTACTCTGTTAAGACTACAGCAGAGACACATTCCTGTGGCGATACGGTCCCGTCAGCTTGCTTGAGCAATCACTCTTCTTGGCAAAGGGAGAGAATTGTAGAACAAAAAATAATGTCAGAATTGTTATGATAAAATGATGATGGCAAACCTTAGAAGGGTGGACATGTTGGCTGACAAGCAATCCGTCTGTTTACCTATGTAATTCAGAACATGTGACAGACGTCAACTGACAGTGACCAAGCATTCGCGAGGCTATGGCAGTTGCCATCCGTGCATAATCTCATAGCATTCTTCTGCGTCTGTCAGCATTTTTCAACAAGCTACCATAGCACTGTTATTGACTAACGTAAGTAATGAACTACGGGCTACATGTTGAAATAAGCATGGCTGTTGTGTTACACCGTGTACCAGTCATCTACAGGCTCATCAGCCTCTAATCAATTAAATTACTCCAAGAAATCAGTGCTAACATAACACAAGCGTTGACAAATATCGGCGTCTTAATGAAAAGCGGTGATAAGATATGCGGTATGGATTGACTAAGTGCACTAGAGCTCTACATGACCCTGTCACCAGCCACTAAGTCCAATAACGATATAATGTGGCAACATAAATGAATTAATTGTGACACCAAAAACTGCCAAGCTCAAGTGCACTGCTTCTCTACCACTTGTTTCAATTATCAAAAGGCCTTCGCAGCTGATGAGCAGTTGACAGGCAAGTAGTATGGCTCTATAGATGAGCTCCGTATGAGGCTCATATAGATGGCTCTATAGATGGGCATCTATAGATGAGCTCCGGTCAGATTTTCGGTTTTAGCGTGGAGTACATCCACATAATCTAACACCACGTACTGTACTCATTTTCAGGCAGCTTCTGGTGAACAAATGCATAGTGTTATGCTGGACTGCTATTGACGGAATTACATATATAAAAAACTGAAGTCAACCTTCACACGCATTGAGCAGATATTAATGTGATGACCACATCCTGCATGACAGATGTTTGTATGGGTAAGACAGGCAAATGAACCAGACACAACTAGGGACACCAGCGAAGAACTCGATGAAGCAACAATGTGAGACAATGTTACTGTAATGACTACAGGCAGCGAACGATTAGGCATAGTGGACCCCTGCCATAGGACATTAATTCATTCTGGTGTTGGCATCAAAATACGAACGTGTAGTATGGAGGGGTATAGAACTGATAGTTATTATCTAATGCACATCCATTAGGAAAAACATCAAAGTTCTGTATACATAGTGTACATATATCATAAATTAGTACTGTAACAAAATAATATAGTAACCTTAGTAATTATAGTTATCTATTCAGTGGTTATGATCTGCAATAAAATGCAACACTACTATGTACAGTCCTGGATCATCCATTACTTTCGAGACTGCCATAGTGGCTGACTGTGGTGTGAGAGAGACTTGGACAGCAACGCATTCGATAACTAGACTTTTGTGACGCCACGTAACATAAACTTTGAATTTACCTTAAATGAATTTAGCTTATTAAACACACACACTTGGAGTTAAGTTTTAATATTTTATTAAACTTAGCTTTTATTTTGTCATCGGCTTAATTTTTTATTACCTGTTTCTGGCACTTTTAGCCTCGCTTCCAACATAACTTTTAGCTGATCTTATGAAAAAATTTTTCAAACTAATTTTACAAGAAAAACAGAGTGATGCTGTTCAAATCTGAATTTTGGAGAAGCATGTTGATGTTGTATGGGTAGGGAAAGTGCTGTAACGAGGGGCTGGAAAAAATTTGTGTTCCATATCGTAAGGCAAAGAACCGTAAAGGTGCAAACACACTAGACGATATTTAGTGCGGGTATCGCGCTGCGTGGCGCTAATCTGTGCTAGAACTCGCTCAGCGAGCTAATGTAGAGCGATAACGCTAGTCATTCTCTATCACAACTTTATCGCTTGCGAGATACATTCCGATTAGTTGGTTTTTACCGGAATGCAATTCTACGGCTGCTAATTCTTTCGTATTAATGTTCACCAACGTACAGCAATGACATTTTGCTATTTTGTTACAATTGAAACATCATCAAACGAACACCGAATTGTTTATAGATTTAATAAGAGCACACCCAGTCCTGTACGACACAACACATACTAATTACAAAGAAACCCAGTTGAAAACCAACATTTGGGAGTCAATCGTTGCGCAGGTTGACCATCTTGAGAATGGTAAATATTTATTATATTAAAAATAAAAAACTATATAAGCTATATAAGCTATATATAACAATTGTAAAATAGTACTGTTAAAAGTACAAGAATCGTTTTTACTCATATCTTCTTGTAGTGTATAATCGGCGAAAGTGAGAAATAAGGTCATTAAGAAATAAGTAAAGTAAGAAATAATGTAAGAAATATGTGAGAAGAAATAATAAGAAAAACGAAAGTTGTTTACGTCGTTGTTTAGAAGGCACTATATTGACGTAAATTTATTAAAAGCTCCGAAGAAACTGATGATACGAAGTTTTATTAAAAATTTGTGCTCGCGTTATCATTTGCTGGTGAATCGCTCAAGTGTGTTTAGGCACACGCCATCTCCGCGCTCCTCATGACGCACACGATAAAATTGCCTTGTATGTTTGCACCGTAAGACTGTCGTAACCCGGGGGTCCAATATAGAGATAAACTAAAAAAATGATTACGACGGATAGCTTAGAGAGCTGAGGCTAAAGGCAGCTCAAACTCGAGGAAGTGACTAGAAGTATACCACACAACTAGTAGTACAGGTGCCAATGCCACCCTCTATTTGAACATCATCTCTAATAATACGCCGCTATAAGGAAAAAATACAACTCGGTGATATTTTTTCCTACAGTGAATTTTTCAAACAAAATCATAGTTTGAAAAATATAGCACCGTGGCATTCAAATAAAGGTTTCAGGGTATATACAGTATACATATAGATATACAATACAATATTACTTCAGCTAGCTTATAATTTTATCAAATACAGGAGGCTGAAGGGATGATAAGGGAGTCGTAAGGAATTGAGTAGTAGCTAATTATTTGGGTAGAGGCCAATACCATGACCTCAGTGTTTATATCAGGACAGATGTGACCTGTTATGACAAAGGAATTACCAAGCCTAGTCTGTTTACTGAGTGTGGTGTCTCCTTTGTTAGTAAACTCCAATTGTAAAATAATTATTATGAAATAGGCCTACAAGGATATACCAGTGTCAACCGCCAGCCTTGGTACCATCAAACTCAATTATGGTGTTTACAAACTGTCATGGAAACTTAATAAGATTTTTCAAAGATATATTAAATTTATATATAGATATAAACTATACATTATATTTTATATAAAACATATATTTACTATATAAATATAGTAAATTTTTTATAAACATATTTACTATAAATATTGCCTATACATGCAATACTACACTTTTCCCACCATGTTTGTTTCGCCAAATGCTTGGGAAGGTCAGCAAATGTGAGATGGAGAGTGATTAGGGCCAAACAAACTTGCTTAAACATTGTGCAAGCTGATTACCGAATGATAAGACTGTTGCTAGTATCAAATATCAGCTCTGACAGCCCGTATCCAATGTTTACAATTAACAATAGACAAGCTGTCTCAGCCAGCCGTGCGGTGAGAATCCCCACACATATTGTGTAGCTGTCATCGCTTGCTTCCAAGTCATAGCCACAAACTAAACTAGTCAACCTAGAATTTATATTTTAACAGAGCTATTGACATGCCAATGGCTGGCTTCTTTAATAAACACACAAAGAAAGTTGAACAGTACAATTGGCACAGTTCTAAAAGGTCTTGGAGTATCCAAGTGACTACGCAGTCTGGCTAGGAACAAGGTTCACAGTGTTTGGAATAGCAAAACACAGCACTGATTCAGCACGTAATGAAAGAAAAGCGGGTTATAATGCTAGCAAAAGTTTTGAACAAACATAGACCAATTGATCTAGACATGAGTTTTAAACTCATGTTTGCAATGTATCTAATTCAGACCAGCGAATAGAATGTAAGAATGCAAACAATAAATATATTCCAGTTAATCGCTGAGGAAGCAAGCATACAAATAGTAATTATCATATCATTATAATAGGCTTTTAACTATCAAGAATTGCAGCCCGTTTAAATGCTTTACATCTCTCGCAACCTCAGTAGAGCAAGCAGGGACAAATTGAATAATGTATAAGAATAGCACACAAGAAAGTGTTTCCATGTAAGAATTTGGACCTGTAGACTATTACTCTGATGCCTCGATAAAACTTGAAGCAGCTGCAATCCGCAGCACACTATAAAACAGAGTAAATGCGTTTATACGTAGCAATTGCAAATCGTACTCTATGGATATACCGTAAAACCTCTAATTGAACACCACCTCTAATTGAATGCCACCTCTTATTGAACGCCACTTTTATTTGACCTTCACTATAGGAGAAGGGTTGAAAATTAAGTGCCACCCTCTAATTGAATGCCATCTCCATTTGACCGCCACTTTGACAATCTTTAATCTTTATGAGCCCGTAATATCAAGTTATCAGTAGAAAAGTGTCCACAAAATCGTATCAATATTCACTAGTGTTACATGCTACGAAGTTTTGTCATATTTTTCATCTTAGCATGTAAATGGTTTAAAACTTCGAATCTTTAACCCTTTCACTGCCACCCATGTACAAATTTAGCTATCTGCCTAGTGCCAGCCATTTTACCAAAAATTGCCGATATTGTTTCATGATATGTATACAATATTTTTTTCAATTTCAAACTCTCTCTAGAACATTTTTGTTACATATTTTATTTTTCCAATATTTTAACCAACACTGCTATGCAAAAAATTCCATGTATAGGCTTATATACCTTGTGCGATGATAAAGCTATGTAAAGCTACGGTCGCTTCAAAGCTAAAACGATCCTCCACAATGTTCATTATCCTTACAAAACTATTACTTTCACTACTATCCGACTCAGTGTTGATATTTTAAATATCTGTATAATCACGAAAATGTGGATTTGAATTTGCTATAATGTCATCAACGTAAGTAATTACCTGTTTTCTGACTCGCGCGGTACTCAACAAAAATTACACCAAAAATGTTCGTTTTTACGTTGGAAATTCTCAAACGAAAATTTTAAACTGCTTCATTATTTTAGGCTAATTTTATAGATGAATCTTCGGACAACATTGTCAATATCATAAAAGCCCTAAAGACCATGGGTTATGTTGTCAATGAATAATAAAATGAAGTTACTACGCAATCGCTGGGAAAGTCGCAAAAATGCGTCTACGGCATCGAAAGGGTTAAATCTTCAAAGTGATTCTAACCTCCATTTCAAGGGGGGTATTTTTGAAAACATCATATCAACAACGAAGTACTGCATATCATGTAAACATCAATATTCGTATTATTGCACAAATCTTTGC
Source organism: Watersipora subatra (assembly GCF_963576615.1). NCBI lineage: Eukaryota > Metazoa > Bryozoa > Gymnolaemata > Cheilostomatida > Watersiporidae > Watersipora > Watersipora subatra. Next base: position 4,842,623 of record NC_088708.1, on the reverse strand, counting down.
GATCGGAGGTTCGATTTTCATCATCTTCATTAGTTACGTCCTTACGGCATCCCTATGCAGCTCTGTTTTTAATGCAAGTGTTCTAAAAATATTATCTCCAAAATAAAAAATATTATCTCCGAATTTAAAAGAAAATTTTCTTACACGCTTTGACATGTGACCTTGGATGTATTTTAGGAGTGTCATCTGCGATATAAATTATGCACCCCGTTGTAGATAAAACCGCAACAGACTAATATAGAAAAGGCCGAGTTGTGCGACAATTTCTTTGTAGCATGTAAACTCGTCAGCTAAGCATAATTGCGAGTTGTTCGACCACTCCTGCGTATCATGTAAATTCGTCCTCCTCATTCCTACGATCAAAACCACAACTTCGAAGCTCAAAACTTCGTAGCATGTAACACTAGTGAATGATTCGTTTACATCAAATAACAATTAATTCTTTCGGTGTTTAACTCCAAAGCTTTCCAATTTTTTGGTTAAAACTTTGAAATCAACACCGTAGAAATAATTGATCTCAGGCTCAGGAACGGTCTCAGGCTAATAGTAGCTTTTTGTTTAACGCGGTTTCGATACTTCAAAGTACATGTATTAAAAAACGGTTTACATTTATGATAGAAGATGAGCGACTAGTTTTGAGCCAAAGGTTACATTTAGCAAGCAAAACGTTTAAGCGTTGCATTTGGTCAGAAGACATTGTTGAAGGTATTGGACAACTAGAAGATGGTCATTCCACCGAAAGCAACAATCAGAGTGCAGCTACCTGAGCAAAATGCAAATATTTTTGTCCCACGACCAAACACGAGCGAAGCGATTGTTTGGGAGCTTTATGATTAATGCGTATGCGCACAACTCCCGAAAGATTATCTGTCAACGGCCGTAACCAAACTGTTGTACCGAAATTCCATTACAAAATTTAACCATTTTGTGTAGTTGTTTAAGTATAATAATGATACAAAACACATATAAACCTATTTAAATATGCTATCAAGTCTTTGAAAAGTTGATGCAATATCCTAAAACTAACCCATCTGATCGGATTATACATAAATAGACAGAATAATTTGGTCTAAAATCGCCATTAAAACTTGACAAACCTTTTTTAATCAAAATTAACACCGGCCAACGAAACGCCGATAAGGCCGTGCGACAGAGAGTAGAAAAAACTTTTTTTTATTTCATTAAGTCGTGCGCATTTCACAAAAAAACGTGCACATTTCACCAGTCTATGGCATTGTTCAATTGTCGAAGGTTTCTGTAATTAACGTACAAGTACTGAAAAGTAATCGTTTCTTTTTTGCTGATTCTACCGGACTCTGAAATTTTGGACACTTATAATGAGTACTTTGGTATTCCAACTGATGTCCAAAGCAGTGAAAGTAAAGGAAATGACAATGATATTTTTCTGACGATTCTTATAAGATTTATTACAATATTTAATTGTAAGAATAATTATTCGATTTTATAAGATTATTATAAGAATTAGTTATAAGAATAATCATTCGAATCTACAAGATCGAAGTATATAGTGACCGATAGTGTGCAATATGTTACTGATATTATTTTTCTAAAGATTTTGTTGATGATACTGCGGCTGTGCCCAATATCGCGGTATTGCCAAGCCATTTTTAATATCTGCCAAATTAAGTAATAGGCCTACATTTTCTTATAGATATACATCTATTTCTAAGACAACCAGCTAAAGTCTGTTTGGATGTTTAAATTCAGCATAATTTTTTAAATACAAATACAGAAATCTAGATAAATATCGCAACTTCTTGATATTGGTTGCTATGACCAACGATATACAGCCCCCCAGCCTGTGTATATTACACAGCAGCTTGCCATTTTACATCTAATATTGCATTTCTCCTATTGCAGGGGAGAGATATAAACACATAACCTTTTCCTTTCATTGTTGCTGTTTGTTGTATATAATAACACCCAGTACATTACAGCTACCATTGCAGCTACCATTGCAGTTCTCCTATTGCACTGCAGTGCCATTTGACTGCTAATATTGCATTTCTCAACCGACAGTACCCTTTCTTTTTCCATTATCACTTTGGTCGCGGGCTGTATGACGGGAATTTCTAGTTTTAAAAATGTTAATTTTTGTTTCTGCATGTAATATAAGTATGGTTCATTTATGTCACTTGTTCATGAATATATATATTTGTAGCATTTGATCGATCAACTTTATATAACCTATAAATTTTGCAGATTTATAGCATAGGAAACATGCCTATTATTTAATAGCATCCTTGCAGTTATCTTAACACGGCTTACAATAAATCGGCGCTCATAACTCCTCTTCTATTGCACATAACAAACTAGTTTTTGCTGCGAACTCTAGCATCCATATCAATGAGCTTTTATTCAACCTTTTTAAATATAAAATAAAAATATGCCTTCAAATTTAAAATGAAATAAAAAATTGAAATCTTTAACAAACTGCAGAGCACGGCATAGGCTATATGATTGGAGATTAATTGCAAGCAATAGATATCAACTGGTAGAGATATCTCTCGACTTTCCAACGCATATTTTATTTAGAGATCTTTGACAAGTTGGAGTTAAGTTAGCAGATTTATTGCATATAAAAGGTTTAACATCGCTGCACCAGAAAAAGACCAGAAATGGTGACATTCGCTTCGCCCGAAAAAGGGCTGAATTTATCTTCCCAAAATTCTGACGAGCCATTTGACAAATACAACATCAGCCTCTATTTGAATGCCACCTCCAATTGACCGTCACTAGAGAGGAAGGCTTGAAAAATTGAGCGCCATGGTGTTCAATTAACGGTTTACGGTACTTTGCCTTCAATAATTGAAAGTTATGACTTAGCAGTAATGATAACAAATCTATTTTTCAATCAAATATAACATAAGACACCGTGCAAGATGACCACCACTTTCGAACCGATTTCGATGGACTGCTGAGTTACCACCGCCAGTTATAAACAAGTTATGGTCGATTACTGAAATATCACTGTATTAATGTCATGAGAAACTGTTTATGTTGACAAGAAGATATCTAAATACTGGTATGGCTTTTTCTGGACATCAAGGTTCACCATCACAATTGCAAATCACAATACAGTTGTGTGCTGTTTTTAAATTACTCATAATGGATTTTAAAGCCATCTTATAATTTTTCATCGCATTGTTTAATTTGACAGGAAGCTAGTCTACCATTTCTGTTCTGTGATAGCGCATCCGATAAGCTCTCATAGGATTCATGAACATTTTGAACATGACAACATAAACTCTAAGTAGTTGGAAACGGTAAATATTTTGCTAACCAACTGTTTGCCGTTTTATTCAGCCATACACACCAAACATCTGATAAAAAATATGGAAAAAAATGTCTTACTCTTTGGTATCATTGACATCATGGAAGCAGTTTGGCTACAATTGTATAACTATTATAAGTATTTTGACAAAGGAGCGACTTTAGCAAAAGGCAGCACTTGAAGAATTCATACTGACAATCAAGTGTTTATAAATGCAATAGTCTTTGCAGATGAGACGAGCATAAATATAGGATTTGAACGGTTTTAGCCACTAAAAGGCCAACCAACCTAACCATGTTTGAAACTTACAAAAAGCATTAAGCCTTTACATGACATTTATAGCCGATATTTAATTATGAGTAAAAATCTTACTCAAATTAGTTCTAGATTCTAGAAGGTTCCAAAGGTATTGACCAACTAATAGTCAATGCATTTGCAACTTTTTCAAACTTATATGAGTAGGTTCTCAGGCCGATACACAAATAAAGGGATAAACACATTCAGAAGTTTTTGAGGGTTTTTAAGTTTCACTCATGCTAACTCCTCTGCTTTGGGTAAAAGAACAGTAAGCTCATAAATATCTAGCTCGCTGATTAGTTGGTTTATGGGACAACCTAGTTGATTGCGCCTTGACTGCAAAATAATTTATTTTGAAAGATTTATCGAGGCAGCAGAGAGTCACAGTATTCTGACCACAAAAATAGGCTACTTCTGTAAAATTTGATGACTTGAAGGATTTTGTTGGAATACTCAAGTTAGACTACAGAAAGTTGACATGTTTTGCTCTATTGGAATACCAAAATTGATAAAACAAATTAAAAATAAACACAATTTATTTTATTTGTTGTATTTGAAATTTTGTACCCCTTAATTTTGTAATCCTTTATTTAATTTCAACTTCATACTTTTCGTAACCTGTTTTTTTAAACACAGTGTAAAAAATTTGCGAAAAAGTTTTGTTCATTTTTCCACTTGGCAGACATATGGTTGCTTACTGAGGGAGATGCGTCATACGCCACCGCATTTTCTCAACCAAAACTTGTGTGTTTATACTGTAATACCTCTCAAGAATGAAGTTGCAAAGGAAACAAATCAAACCTCAATAAGGGAGTTTTATTCAGCAAAAATTTACTTTGTAAGTTGAGTAGGTAACTTTACTGGAGGAAGGTATCCTAATGATTGTGGCACATTTGAACCAAATATATATCAACTTTCTTGCAGGATTTGTGGCAAAATTTTAGGCCCAAACATCCGCAAACTGCAAGCTCAAACAAATGAATCAACCCTTATCTTTGCTTGCCAAGCTTGACAGGTGTCTTTAGGCACCGATCTTTTTCCCCGACAAGCGAGCTTCAAGGCGTGACACATGAATTATTTTACGCTTTATACAGTAATAAGCTTTTCATTGTCCTGATTTTTCTCATAAATAACCTGTCCAACTTAGTTTGCTCATTATGCAATGATGTGTTCACAACACAATGGGTTGCTTGCATATTTTAACTATAGATAAAAATAGGAGATGTCGTACACACTTTAAAATTATACACCATTTTGATAGAAACAAAAAAAATCAACTCGTAATATATTTTAAACTATTGCAATATTGCTCGCAATGACAGACAGCAGTAAGTAATAAACGCACATTCCTTAGCAATGTTTACTTGAAAAGTTAGTTTCAATAAAAACCTAGCAATAATTATATTGATGTATTGTCGTGATGAATATTAGGCTATTTTAAAGATTTCTACAAAAATATAGAATAAGAAAAAACGAAGCAGTACTAAGGCATTGCCATAGCATAGCTTTGTAGTTGGCTGACTTGGTATACAGTTACAGAGCTGTAAAGAGAATAACTCACCGTTTGTGTGCAAACACATCAAACAACAGCTCCTTTAAAAAAAAATACTCCTGATTAAACGAAGTTGTCTGTCCATAACAATTTTCACACTATGCGCAGACTCTGAACCCTGAGCAAGCTCAATGCTACTGTGTGCTCTTCTGCTTCAAACAAAATAATCTACTGTAGAAAGCAAGTTGTTTTTTAATAATTTCATATGTACTATATGTAAACTCAAAATCTGCTATTATATGTTATATAATAGCATTATAAGATATTATTATTTGTTATATAATAGTTATATATAAATTATATTATATGTGAACTCAAAATCTGCTATTGCATTTTATTATCAGTTACAGTATTACAACGTATTCTTGTGATTATTTTATGCAACTTTTAATGATTTTAACGTACAAACAGCCCCACCGGTTTCACCTCTGCATAATATGAAGGACTCATAGAATCTATACCAACAGCGACTTGATTTAAGATTGTTAGCGAGTGTCTGAGAAGAAAAATGCAAAGATTCTGGGTGTGTGACAAGTGAGCATCCTCCATCAATTCTCATGTTAATTCTTGACCAATGATCCAATGATCATCAGCATAATAGCTATAGTGTCAAGAATGCAGTATAAAGCTCTACCTATTTATCTTTATCATTATTTTCTAATTTCTATGCAATGCCTTTTTATGCCGCTAGTCAGTGCGTTTGTCAAACTATTAGAAGCAACATACTGTGTGGCTCAGTGCACGTACTACAACAAACTTCTCTAATTACCAGAAAATCCTGCCATGATAAATCATTATTCAATGCCGCGACATACGAACTTTATGGTGACTGATAGAAACACAGTGAATAAAGACACTGTTCTAACTTCAATGAAACTCTTACCATACCTAATCGATGGATGAATGTTATAAAGATAGAACATACCTGGTTCACTAGAATCTGTGTGCGCCGCCGATGTTGGCTTTGTAGCTGTTATAAAGTCCACCTGCGAATCAGAAACAGGTTCATGGTATGGCTTGGTGTACCCTATTCCTGCATTTATGGGCCAGCCAGGATTACCTTCTGGGCTTGGTGAGAGTAACTTAGATATGCAAGCAGCGGCAAAGCCCTAACAGTTCTGGTGATATGGCTGATAGAATTATCTATGGGGTAGGGTAGAATGACAACAGGGTTTTAAAACCATTCAGTACAGTATTCAAAGCAGAAATGTTGGCTATCACCATTAGCCAGAGACTACTCAAATAAATACAATGTGTTTACCTTCACTCGGTCCTTTTTCTCTGCTTTCCGCTTTTCCATTTCTATATTTTGAAGTTTAGCTGAAAGATGGAGAGAGACAGCATAAAACAGAGTATTAAGATGCTATATAATGTACAGTCAAACCTCTACATGCAAAGTTATACCGTTCCAAAATTTGCTTCAAATGTTAAAACCTTTGTATTCTAAAACAAATATTCTTATAAGAATACATTGCATTTAGTTTAAATTGTTCCGGAGACCTCCATAACAACAAAGACAAGTATTTCATGTAATTGCATATGGCATTACAACAAATATGTTATATAAAACTGTGCATAAAAATAAATGCAAAAACCTAAATTATTTATAAAAACTAATATAATGAAGTAAAAATGAGTAAAATACGTTTTCATTGTTACTTTACTTCAGAATAGGTTATCTGACATGTAGACTAGGCAGTACTTGGGTTCAGTGGTGTGTGACATACATGAATAAGTGGCTCCTCTATTTCACACTCAATATAGTTTAAATTAACCTAATTCATATATTTTTATTATTTTTACATGTTTACCTGCAGTTCTCTTACTAATATCTCGAGACATCTCTAAGAGCATATGCTCAAAATTACTTGGTATGTTGAGACAAACCTTCACTCAAACTAAATGATGCGTATTATGCATCGAAGTCACTCGAAGCATAGAGATGGAACATCATTCCTTCAGAGTTTATATGTAAGTATAAGATGAAGGTGCTGTATCCATCCTTTAGTTAGTTTAATACAGACTGTCCTACTCAAGGCGATACTAACGCAGACCTCATGATTCATGGACTGCATACAACATAAAATGATTCATCACCTTTTAAACCAGATTGAGGTTTAGCCACCGACAAAAAATGGAAGCTGCTGGCGGTATTGTAGACAAGACTTACCTAATTCATCATAAAATGAGCTTTTGTCCCAGATAGATGGATCATACAATTCCTGGAAACATATAAGAATGTGGGAATGAGTGCGAAAGTATGCAATCATTGGCCGATCGCTCGCAAGTAAGAACTATTTAATGAGATCATGGATGGCGTGAGCCAAAGTATGACGGAGTTATCAATAAAACAACCGCAGCATCATAAAAATATACCAGATATTCCAACTATGAACTATTGCAAAAAACACAAGTACAATAATTTATATTCTTTATTAATTTATATCCTTACAGGGGGGTAGTTAGTGCCTTTCTCATCAACTCCAAGGTGAGACAACAACTTCTCATATATGCTTGGATTCCTGAACTCTTTTCTGCTGGCGATGGAAGCATCGAGACAGCCTTGGCCACGTTTACATATCCTTGCAATGTTCTCCTACATGAGGTAAAAAGGTGAGATGAGGAGTGAGCCGTCTTGCACATGAGCAGTACTATGGAAACAAGATTTTAATAACATTAGACAAGTAGAATACGAGTTGAGCTATGAAGTAATAGAATTAATAGAATAACGCCAACCCAAATCATAGTTTTTTAGAACAAAAAAACAGACAAGTATCAACATTTACACTCGTGTTTACTAAAGTAAATGCTTTACTTGAATACACAAGTATGTGTTTCAAGATGTTATCATTATGCAAACATATACAGAATTAGACAAAAATTAATACCCTCAGTTTGGTGTTACCCTTATTAATTGTGAGCAGACAAATTCTTGATTGGGCTCATACAAGGTAAACTGTAAGATTATGATAACAGCACAGCTGATATTGCCAACTTTCAATGAAAATTTAATTTATAACCAAGTACATTAAATAACAAATGTATAATAAAAGCAATTAAATATATCTGAAAGAATAATCAAATACTTGTATTGTTCAAAATAATGCTAGCTTGCAGGGGCTGTACTTAAGTATGGTTCGTTATGAAAATACAACTCTTGTGGTATTGACATGTATAGCATTTGAGAAAAAACTCTTGCATCTGTTTTGTACTAGCATGCTAAAAAGCTGTCAAGGCCTTCCACAAACAACATTATGTGCTCACATCAAATGTTGAGAGAATAACTCCTTGAAATGAAGGATGTAAAGACCAACATTTGGCACTGACACTCATGTGTTCAGCGCAAACTTCCCTCAACATTTAAACACATAGCTCGCATCTCATTGGTCAATCATGTTCTCATTTCTCAATGACCATAATTTTTAAAAGTTGATAAGTTATTAAAAATGATAAACGCACGATGCTGCAAGATAATTTTGTTGTAACTAATATAAACAATTGTTTGTAAAAATAGCCATCAACGGGCAAGTTTATAGGTCAATATATCACAAGCTTGGGTAGTGTGAGAAACATATGAGCCTATTCATACACGATTATCGTGTGAGAGCAGCACAGCACACTGCTGCTTGCTGAACATTGATGCTCTAAAACTATTAGCAGCTTTAGCTACTCATGCAATATAGTTTTATGGCGCCAAAAATCAAAGTTTACAGCTCACACACTCAACTTACAATAAGTGATTTGGGAGGTGAGCCAGGAGGAGAAGGAGGGATTTGAACATCTAGACTCTCCACTTGAGAAGGGGAAGCATTTGCGGATGACTGAACCAAATCCTCGGTTGTGAAAGTCTTATCATAGTCAACCACACCCTTATCGTCACTCTCCTGCGAGTCATAGACAAGAATAAATGTTTATGTTTTGAGATGAGTAAATATCTGGCTCATTGATTAGATATGAAACAGCTGAGCGATGGCTACCTGTTTGTGAAAGTGCGTGTAACCATGGCATGCTGTAGAAAGCGGATACATACTGCACAAAGATACAAGTCGAGAAGAGACAATACCTCAACATACAAGGGTAATTACAATACCTCAACATACAAGGGTAATTACAATACCTCAACATACAAGGGTAATTACAATACCTCAACATACAAGGGTAATTACAATACCTCAACATACAAGGGTAATTACAATACCTCAACATACAAGGGTAATTACAATACCTCAACATACAAGGGTAATTACAATACCTCAACATACAAGGCTAATTGCAATACCTCACTATACAAGGGTAATTACAATACCTTAACATACAAGGGTAATTACAATACCTCAACATACAAGGCTAATTACAATACCTCAACATGCAAGGGTAATTACAATACCTCAACATACAAGGGTAATTACAATACCTCAACATACAAGGGTAATTACTAATTTGTTTTAGTATTTGATCCTCAAGTCAAAATCATCATGCGTTGGAGCAAATATTTTAATAAAAATACATTATATTGTGTTTAATGCTTTCTACAGTGTCAAAATATAATGATAAATACTTCTGTTAGTTCCTTATAGCATTAAAACAAATTAATTACATAAAACTTCATGTATGCAAAAATTGGATGTAAAATACAAAATTATATGTGATAAACTAACCAAACAATAAGAAAGCTTTGTATTGCAATTTGGTATTATGTTATGAACACCGGTTAAACAGACAGTGCCTAGGTAGAGGTGATAGAGATGGGAAGTTAGTCTGACTTATACTATGTCAACTTTAAATTAACGTAACTTATATCCATATGTAGGCCTATATAATTCCATATTGCAAAATTTTTACATTATATTTTTACTCATCATGACCAGCCTCTCTATTTACCCTACAGGATGAAAATATTCGTTGGTCATAAAAATTCGCGATTTCGCGAACAGTCAATCCCTCGAATTATTAAATTCAGTGAATAATTAGTTCTATTTTTAATCACAAGAGAGAATAACTACTGCATCAGATTGAAAACTAGTCGCTAGCCTAGTTTTTAATGTAAATACTAAACGTAATTGAGTTCCAAAACATTTTTAAAATCATTGCCTGAGCTTTGAGCTAACACCATTGGCAATGAATCACATTTATTTGCAAAATTATTCGAGGTTGTCACAAGATATGCAGAATGGCGTCATCGCGGAAATAGTCGCAAGGCAGTACTAAACGTAGCCGAGTTCCAAAACTTCTTTAAAATCATCGCCAGGCTTCGAGCTTTATTCCCATTGCGTCAAACTTTACAAAATTATTCAAGTTTTTACAAGTTATTCGGCATGGCTTCAGCATAGCAAAAAAGCTCTCCTAGTCTTTTTACATTAGAATCAACTCCATCAATCTCTAATACCGAAGTCAAGGACGATCATGATTCTGATCTGGACATTATGGTATGTAGTTGACTTGCAGTGCAGATACGGTTTTCCATAATCAACTGCATTAGTTAATTCTTTTGTTTAAAAACTGATCGCTTTCATAAAATACTTCAGCTATTGTTTTTGTACTTCCTCAACACTCGTTAATATTTTTTCTTTTTTGTGTTTACTGCAGATTGAGAATGAAACAACCTAGTCCGATTACGAAAACTAGAGACAAGTAGTAATATTCATCAAGACAGGAATATTGGCAGAGAGGCGACCAGTCAACCTAGACCCCTTCATCGACAACAACTCCTTGATATCGCTGTAGCTAACATGATTAAATTATATATTTTATTTCATGTATAGATGTTTTATAATTTATTACAAACTTGAGTGTACAAATAAAATATTTCAAATACAAATAAAATTTTACAAACGATGAATGGAGTAAATATAAACAGTTTAGTCCATATGGCGGTTGTCTAGCAATAAAATTAAACTGGTACTCTTGATATGTGAATACTAGCGTGTAATGGTGCTTTCTGACTAGTTATTTTGGTAATAGCAGCTCTGTCACTGTCTTGGGTAGGTGTTGAAGGCGATTCTACCGCTACTACATGAATGGTAAGGAAGTTATCATCAAAACTCTCCTCGTGGCTTACTATTGCAAAGTTCTGCCGGTTGGCCAAAGATTTGTGCTCGTAAAGGCGTTTTTGTTCCTTTTTTAAAAACAGATATATTCTTCTCGTAAGTAGCTGCGGTCACTTCAACCTCAATTTCCAGACCTCTCTGAATGATTGGTGATCTTCTAACAATGACATCTACCACCCTTGCAATCATTGTTCTTCGGTGTATGATGAAAAATCTCTCTCTCACACTAAAACAAATAATGAAGCGGTAGGGATGGAAAAAATAAGTATTGCGTTTTACCGAAGAACCAAAGTAAAATTCAACTAATTTAGTAAATGTAAAAAACTCATTACTTACCACAAGTTGTTGGCTTATCAAAGGCCTCCAAAGCGATGAATATTCGTGAAAACCTCTGGACGCAGCAAAAATTGTTTACCGTAGACTAGCAAGATCGCCTCGCAGCTGTAAGCTAAATATAAACCGGAAGCGGTGTGCGCATGCGTAGGATAATCTATTACTAGCCGCAATAGAGTTAACTTTTCCTAGAGAATGGCAGTTTTCAGCCACGAATAAATTCATCCGCGAATATGCATGAAAAGACAATTTTCGCGGAATATAACTCTGCGAATAAATTCATCCTGTAGGGTACTATAGTTTTAAAGTTGGTGGCTTATTATCACTTACACTTTTTAAATCTCTTAAATATTTGATCTAAAGATATCGGCTCATAGTACTCGATAAGTTCTTGATTTAATTCTAAAAAGACCATAGCCTTCTTCCTTTTGCACCACACAACCAAATCACTTGTCTTCTTGGGATGTATGATTTAACCCTTTGGCTGGGGAAACGACAAAAATGTCATTTATCGGTTGCGTGGGGAAACGAAACTTATGTCGCTTTCGGTAGACATTTATAAAGCTGTTGCCCAGTACCGTTAAACATAGGATGCGAACGCTAGTAAGTTTTAAATATCATCAACATGATATTAGTCGATGAATTACGATATGACACGATTATCTGAGAGGCGTTGCTTTGTGCTACAGAAATCGCGCCTCCTTGGAAAAGAATAAAAGTTGGAAAAACCAGTCAACATTGGCTCGATGTTCAAAACGGTAAAATAAAAATTTATTTGATCCTGCGATCGTTAGTGATTTTTTGTCTGATCAGAATAAAAATAATTCAGATGATAGAAGTGACATAAACTTTTTGGACTTCTAATATACTTGGAATATAAAGAGAAAAACGATCGTTATGGTAGCTCACACGGCCACGTTATAGCGTTGGACTCTACCAAATGGAATACTTCCAAGCATTTCATACAGGGACAATTTTACATGGTCGTAGTTTTTTGTAGTAGTAGATATGTAAATGAATGTTTGTGTACAACAAATTTGTTCATAGAAATAAATTTCAGTTTGAGCTATGCATGTTCATGAAATATCGATTTTATTGAATTTTCAACAATAAATTACGTGACTTTCGGGTGTTTTTGAGGGGCTTTAACCCAGCCAAAGGATTAAAAGCTCTGAAGAACAAAACTATGTGAAGGAGAATTGGGTACATATGTACTGATTTACAAAACTAAAAACTTTAGAGAAACTTTGTACATTGAATGTTGGAAAGGACAGTAGATGCTCCCACAACGTAAACGAATCCATTCTGGAAACATTTTACGTTTCAGGATTTTACATTAGGGACAGTGAGATACGTGTAAATTGCCTCCGTCCCGCGATCTTTCCAAACTCATCCATTTGATACCTTGAAAAGAAAAAATAATAGACAACTTTTTAATTTAATGACTGTATGTATTTTAATTTATGTAACTGGAGTATTATTGGTTTGTATCATAGAGTTATCTCCCCCTAGAGTGATAACTACACGAGCCCTTCCGGTGCCAACAAGGAGCGTTTAGGCCACGCCCCTTTTTTGTGCTAGTCAGTAGTAGTGATTGACTAGATCAATAACATCAGCCATGAGAAGGGTTAAATAAGGATCCCGAATTTCCAGTTAACATAGTAATTAATGCTCATATTAAAGAAATGATGATTATAGTTTATTACTCTAATATATGCTTATTATTTAAAGCAATTCAATACCTACCAGGGATCGCTAAACATATTATGGAAATGTTTACTTTTCCATATCCATTTCCATAAACATAAATATTTCCATAATTTTAGGGAAATGGATATGGAAATTTTATTTTAGAAATATGGAAATGGTATGGAAATTATATGGAAATGAATTATTGAAATGCTATGGAAATGGAAATAATATAGAAATGAATTAGGGAAATGTTATGGAAATGGAATTAATATAGGAATGAATTATGGAAATTTTATGGAAATGGAAATAATATGGAAATGAATTATGGAAATGTTATGAAAATGGAATTAATATCGAAATGAATTATGGAAATTTTATGGAAATGGAAATAATATGGAAATGAATTATGGAAATGTTATGAAAATGGAAATAATATGAAAATGAATTATGGAAATGTTATGGAAATGGAATTAATATGGGAATGGAATTAATATGGAAATGAATTAGGGAAATGTTATGGAAATAATATGGAAATGAAGTAGGGAAATGTTATGAAAATGGAATTAATATGGAAATGAAGTAGGGAAATGTTATGAAAATGGAAATAATATGGAAATGAATTATGTAAATGGAATTAATATGGAAATGGAATTAATATGGAAATGAATTAGGAAAATGTTATGGAAATAGAAATAATATGGAAATGAATTATGGAAATAAATTATGGAAATGGAAATTAAGAGGAATTAAGAAGAAAAAGAAAACAACTGTAAAGGTTTTCAAGTTTTTTCAAACAACTACAACTTTTAAATTTCATATCATGAAAGAAGGGTTTTGCTGAAATAAATTAGGAAAAAAATAAAACTGTAAATGGGTTTAAATGTAAAATAATTAGCAAGTAATGGCTAAATATAATCTGTTTAGCTATGATTACAATGAAAAATTATTTAATAAATAAGGTAATTAAAAAGTCTATTTTATTTTTATATAATTTAGTATAATTAAGAATAATTTATTTTTATTTAGCATATAACAACATTTGCCACTTTAACTTTCAAACTACATATTATGAGAAGTGTTTTGTGTAATTAAAATAAATAAAGAGAAGACAGAAAATAAAAACAACTAGATGTTTTCAAGCTTTTTCAAACAACTACAATTTTTAAATTTCATATGATGAAATAAGTTTTTTGTTAAAATGAATTAGGAAGAAAAATGAAACTCCAAATGTGTTTAAATGTAAATGTGAAATAATTAGCAAGTAATGGCTAGATATAATCTGTTTAGCTAAGATTACAATAAAAAATTATTTAATAAATAAGGTAGTAAAAAAATTCTATGTTATTTTTAAATAATTATAATTTAGTACAACTAAGTATAATTTATTTTTATCTAACATATAACAACATTTGCCACTCTAACTTTCAAACTTTTTGCTTGTTTACATCAAGCAAAGATGTCCACTAGTTAGTGGACATCTTTGCTTGTTTCAAGCTAGTCTATGTATTTGATTGATATGTATTGAAATCTAATATTACATGCAAGGGCTGTTTGTGAACTGTGGTGTCAATGAATCAGTCAGAATCACTCTATCACCATACAATGTCAATACTTTCAGTTGATGGCAGTCGATTAGCTTCCCATCACACCAATGTATTACAACCCCAGTATGACTATCTATCTTATCTATGAATAACCAATGATATACAACCCCCATGTGTGGTGGGCTGTATATCATTGGAGTAACTGACTGCATTAACTCACTTACTTAACACTATCTATTCAGTGCCTTTGCAAGGCATGTAGGTATTGAATTGCTTTAAATAGTAAGCATATATTAGAGTAATAAACTATAATCATTATTTCTTTAATATGAGCAATAATTACTATCTTAACTGTGGAAATTCATGATCATTCTCATGGCTGATGTTATCGTTCTGTCAATCACTACGACTGACTAGCACAAAAAAGAGGCGTGGCCTAAACGCTCCTTGTTGGCACCGGAAACGCTCGTGTTGTTGAAGGCGCAGTTATCACTCTAGGGGGAGATAACTCTATGGTTTGTATCGACAACTTTTTTCCTTTTTTCATCACTTTCACTTAATTCGTAGTCCATGATTGCGGTAATTTTACAATGAATTAAGGAGAAAGCACACCTTCGATGTCAATTTACCTCAAGGTTTTCTTTTATTCAAGACAGCAAAGTCGAGTTTGAAAAATGAAAACAATAAAAATGTTTTATATGTCTAAAATAAACTAATACAAAAGTATAACTTTCCTACACTAAGAACAGTGTCTATCTCGCCGTCTGTCTATCCTTCAAACAGTTTTACGGTTATGATAAAAAATAGTTTTCGACGTTACTCCAACTCGTGACATTCAGATCTGTAGACCGACACTCTAACATCTACACTGAATAATTGTGCAGCTACTGTACTTATTATCTGTACTTTATCGACTAGACTAGCAGACTAGACTGCCAGAGTACTGGTATATATAATAGTCATAACCGGACATCGTTTGCTCTCTCAAGAGCGACAAGAAGGAAAGCGATATTTTAAGGCAAACCACGTGATGCGCGTTATTCAAATCTAATTTGAGATTATATGAAACTTTTTACATTGTACGAAGCAAAAACTTTACACAAACTCTTTACGTTAGATGGAAATGAAGTCATAGGAGGTATAAATTAATGGAGCGTGTACTATACTTTGTATGACAAGACAAATATTTACTAAAATTTTACCGTAACGTTCATAGTTTGAGGTGGCTGCAAGTCGAGGTGTTATTATGTTAACTACGCCAAATAACTGTTATCAGACCTGCAGTTCAGCAGAAGAGGCAGATTTTATCTCATCTTCTTCGCTCTCTGATTCCTTTGGCTCTCTATCACTCTCCTCTTCCTCGTCATCATCATCCTGACCCCCATAAGACACAAGGCCTAGACTTGATACTGCAATGTACCAAACACAGGCTTTGACAATTATTTAAGTTTCTACTAGTTACAGAAATAACTTAGCTAAACTGAGTTCAAAAGAAGTAATAAAAAAAATTGTCAACCGATCAAAGATGCGTACCTAGTAGAATATATTGAACCCATAATTCCGATATGACCGAATCACCGTAGGTTTCAAGGAAACCACTTAATCCAATTTGGTTTCTTAATTTTCCTATGACTCTTTTAAATCTGATTACTGGAATTCATTTAAACTTTTGTTTAAATCTGTTTTAAAATTTTTTTAACAGAATTGTTTTGAGCTTGAAGGTTGACTTGCAACAAAATTCACATTACAGTTATTTGGTATCAAAAGATTCACTATGTTTTACTCTGCTGTGTTGTAGGTGCCAAATATGTGGAAATGTGATTACAAGCTCTTAAAAGCTCAAAAACGAAAAGCCGCCGTAGATTGGAATCTGTTTATTTCTCTGACGTAGTCATTACAGTTGGTTATTGTCTTGTCCCGTGATGTTCTCACGCGAATTGAAAGGCCAACAAAAAGCTCAATATAAAACTTAAAGTAGCACTAGTTTATGACAAACACTTCGGGTTTTACCGAAGACCCCGTAACAAATATAGATGCTCGCTACTTTACAGTTTTGTTTCGGCTTGATCCAATCGTCAAGTCATAATCTGATCATGTGACCCAATACTTCGCAAATAATTTCTGCAGCACTCTTCAATTATCACAGGTGACCAACAGGTTCGTCATGATTATCAGACAATGATATGTACTCCTTCGAGCTAAGGTTAAAAAATTAAACGAATATTTACGGTAAGTTAGAAGATATCAGTGCTAAAAGTGACAGCATTACAATGACGATAAAACAGACGCGTAAGAACAATAGAGGACATGGTTTTATTGAATGCGTGAAGTATATTTGTGAAAATATTTCGACGAATGAGGTTGCATGAACGTGTAAACAGAAGCCATCTTGTAACAACTACGTCCCATTTGAGCCGTTTTGGAAAGAGAATCCAATCTATGGCGTTTTTTTGTGATGGCTGCGATTAACTGTTCGTTTTTGAGCTTTTAAGAGCTTGTAATCACATTTCCACATATTTGGCATCTACAACACAGCAGAGTAAGACATGGTGAATCTGTTAATATCAAATAACTGTAATATGAATTTTGTTGCAAGTCAACCTTTAAGGAAATCCTCACTGGAAAGTGATTGATGGTTTTTCACGCTACACTCCTGAATGAAATGTGTAAACAAGGAAAACACCACCAACGTAGGTAACAAATAATGTAAAAAAAATGGGAAAAATATATGCCGAGAAAAGGCTGTGGAACCTTCAAAATGAATTGTCTCTATTTTGCTACTAAAAGCTCACAACACTCCCCTTTTTGCATTTATCGATTTATGCAATCTAGATTTTTTTTAAACTTCCTCTATCTTTCTTCGTTTTTATTTATTGTCTTATAGGACTGTTATAGACATATTGGTTAGAAATTGAGGCTTTGGTGTGAAGGAACATGAATTCTTGCCTTCTCTTTGTAAAGCCAAACATTAGCATTTTAACACTAGTATGGATTTTTAATGTTTCAGATATTTCTCCATGAATCACCACAAATATTGTTTAACTCTTCCTGTGCTAGTTTTAAGGTTATAACAAATTTTTGGCTCTTCAGCCTTTTACATTCAGATTATCCTAAGCTTGCAAGAGTCTCTAAATTTCTCTCTTAATGTCGGTTCACTGAAAATTATAAAGCTGCTGATTCTAACAGGTGACTCTGCTAGACACAGGCAGAGGTCAAGGCAAGCTCAATGGCTACAGTATAGAAACACAAAACTGTTTAAGGGCAACGACTGACTTCTATAGAATGGTATGATAGAGTACCTGGAGTCTTCCTTTTTTCAATAGACTGGTCATCTTTAATAACTGGAGAATAAGTACGACTGGGTCGACTGGGTGCAGGACTGTGTGAGGAGCCCTCATCATCTGAGCCCGATATGGTGCCAGAGAGTTTATGCAGATCGCCTGCTTCTTCATCAGATTCACTCATAGCATAGCCAGCAAGAGATCCAAGAATTTTCTGTGATGAACTGTCAGAGGTCATCCTACCTAGAAATGCCTATTAGAGAAATATAAAAACACCAGCTGCACTCTTATATTTGAATAAAAGTTCAACTAAAGCCTGATACATATAAAATATGGTTTGAATGCCATGCTGACTAAATGCCAACAGAACGACTGTGGCCATTAAGGCATGTGTGCCAGTCATGTTCGGAACATTTGGCACGGTCACATATTTCGATCCTGTTTGATCATTGCCAACATTAATGGCATCTTTGTGAACAGAGTTTTATATTGCTTACACAAATTTAAATGAATTTAAACATTGTAAATATTCAAAATATTCCTATCAACAGTGACGAATTATCTTGGAATTTAATTTTTTTCTTTATTCCATAGCCCACAAACACTCAACAGATTACGAATGCAGTAAACCAAATAAAATTTATCTGTCATTAAGATTACAGTTGGGTATATTGAACAAGATCTCATTCACCATCTATACAATGTAAAGGTAAGTGTTGGTTCCAAACTAAAAAATATTAGTTTTGAAAAACCACTCATCATCACAACCTTCATCTATGTGAATGTTTTTGCTGAGCCTGTTGTCATGATTAGCGCTGAAACTGGGCAGTTACACAAAAGCACCTCAACCATGCGAACAATGTTCAGTAAAAATCAGGTTAATTTAACAACTAGGTTTATCATCAGACCTACATGTAGATACTTTCAAGTGACAATTGATAATCTATCTTATGCTGAATAGCAAATCGAACAGCTTAAATGTTAAGACAGAAATCACTATTTCAGTTGGTAACGAATTACTATAAACAACTGATTTATTGCGTTCTTGTGTAAAATGTGACTATATTTAGAAAATCTGCAATATGGAGCTTTATTTAGATACATCATTTTGTTCTAAAATGAAAAAGTTACATGGTCTGCAACATATACTTTGGATATAGTTTTGGTAAACCTGTTGCATCTTTCACAGTATTTTGTTTAAAACTGAAGTAGTAGTAGGCCTATATAGTTTATTGCAATAGGCTTAAGCAATTGTTAACAATCCTATAAAGATTTAGTACCAATGTAGGAATGATGAGCAGCCCATGAAAACAGTTCTTGAACAAATCAATTAATTATTCACAATAGTGTTTGAGACACATAGAAAAGGTAAACCATAGTGCTAAAACATCTAGAAAAAAGGTAAGTATTGCTGTAGCAGTATAGGCCTAACAATAAGTTTTTTAATTCTACAAATTTGATGCCATCTCCATCTTTTTCAGAAATGATAGCAATCACGTAGAAATGTGGAATGAATCTAAAGCACTTAAACATGTCCACCCACTTAGACAACTTACTTGCACACATGTACATTCATGTCTAACGCACTAGATACAGCAGCCCACTACAAATTTCATTTTGCCACCCACATGCCCAGCATACTTCTCACATTAAATAACACCTATTCAGCCATATCTAAAGCCAATTATATCTTCTTCAAACATCTGAGATTAATCCATCTTCCCCAAACAACCACCTCACCGAGTGATATTTGTTGTTAAACAAGCAAAGAAAACATTATTCAATGTGAGCTCGCTAATACTATTGTAGACCAAAAGCATCAAATCGCACCAACATTACTTTATTAATCATAGTTGAATATTTATAAACTTGTGGTCTGTGCGATTAATGCATATACATGTCATGAAATAAATTACTTCGGCTAATGTAGGTTGTACTATTAGCGCCTGTCTTCGCTGATAATTAGTTAAGCAAACATGTGTAGTATAATTGTCTAGTTGTATCTGGCTCGTTTTGATAATACAACAATCATAACCATTCTATTTAAAAGAATTTACACCAGTAAACGAAAGATATGTTTGCTTTACTAAGTGATTTTCAACAAAGTTGTTAAAGGTTTGCAGACAAAATGGTACGAGAAAAGCTACTATTAAAATTTATTATTTTCGTATTAATCACCTTCGGAAGCTTCAAAGCAAACTGACAACCTTTAATTTAGTGTAACATATAAGATTTTTCCGTAGAATATATCTTAATCGATTATACGGGAGACGCGCAATAATTCTTGAAAAATATATATATCTATAATAGATACAGATAAATGGTTAGTTAATATAGAAAGAATGGGATAATCTTTCTCCATCGAAAACAGGCTATTCGAGTGGTGTCATTCGCTATTATTTAGACTGGCCTCCTAGAAAGTAACTACAGTACGGGCTTTTCTATTATGGGAGTATTAATATTGGGAAATAGAGATTTAGTCGAAAATCTATTGGTCGAAACCGTTGTTGCCGACAGGCTATTTGTCGAATTCGTAGACTTTTAGTCGAAATTTAAGACTATTTGCCGAATTCTTAGACTATTTGTCGAAATCTAAGACTATCGGTCGAAATAATCAAACACTTTCGCGGAAATGTTATTTTTTAAGAGAGCACAACTCTAAGTACAAACAAACCGATTGCAGTTATAGTACTGCCATATCTTCTGATTTTGGTAGTTGCTAGTTAATACGATTATTAGGGTTGTGGCTCATTAAAATAATGTTGAGTCAATGTGTACTAGCAACAATCTTATTGCATCTACAGCTGCACAATTTGCAGTAGGCGATTCTCCATTGCATCAATAATACTTACTGAACATAAGGAAATAGCAGCAGCTGTACTCCATGTATGCTGTGATAGTAAAAGTACTCAATGCATATACACTGCATGGTTGTGAAATGCTCACTACTGCATTGCTTCAATGTTATTGCAACTTATTTTACATCTTGTCATCTATAAGGACTTATCAATCTACTGTAATAGTTTTTGTAATGGTCACAACCTTAATTATTATATATGTGTGATTTGACTTCACAGTACAAGATTATACTACCAGAACATAAATATATATACAAATATATTTTAGTATGTATACATTGTAAATTAAAACATCTTATACATTGTATGGGATGTTATGTCATGTCGCCTGCTATGTCGTGCCGCACCTACATGTCATGTGGGTGCGGCATCGAGGCTGTAAGGTAGCCATGACTGTAGCCTTGAGCAGAAAATCTTTGAGACGTAATATGCTGATTTATCATGAACATAAACACTGTAAAAATAATGTATTTCAATGGTAGCTCACAAAATTTGAGATAAATTCAGTTAAAGTTACAGCCAAACAATAGAATGTTATGTTTCATTTAAGACTGCCGTACTGAAAATCACTAAAACTGAGTAACTCAATAGTGTGTATCATTTTTATTCAGAATTTGCAAGCAGATTAAATATGCAATTAAAACTTTGTATATTTCAACTCTATTGCTTTCATTTAACAAAAACCTAACACATGTTTATAGTTCGTGAAAAAGATAAATATAGAGAGAGTGTTAAGAGTTGTTGAGCATTGGTTTCAAATGCTCAACAAACTCAAACAAGGAAAAGTGTAAACCCTGGAATGACTTTCCATAATTTCCTTTACTTGTGCTTTAAATTTACTCATACATTTGGGACATTTTACTGTGATTTTTAATTAATGTTGAGAAAATAAATTTCAACATGCCAAAATTCCTTATCATGCAAATACACATAATCAAAGTTTTTAGGGTCAGCACTAACGTCAAATTAAGTTGTTGATAATTGAGCTTGCTCTGCACACCAACTGACCAATATTAAATGTGAAAGTTTAACAGCCATTTGATACATAGACCCATCGTGTAGGATAGATACATGAGATATTAGTTTTATAAATAGATTTGTGTGCAGGCCAGAGACGTTCTAAATCACCTTTTTTGTGATTTGAAAGCCAATCAATTGCAACAGCTTGGACGAAAATCAAGGTGTCGTATTAATGTACCTATAATATGTATAAGGTACCTATAATATGTATAAGGTACCTATAATATGTATAGTGTACCTATAATATGTATAATGTACCTATAATATGTATGTTATAATATGTATAAGGTACCTATAATATGTATAAGGTACCTATAATATGTATAATGTACCTATAATATGTATAAGGTACCTATAATATGTATAATGTACCTATAATATGTATGTTATAATATGTATAAGGTACCTATAATATGTATAATGTACCTATAATATGTATAAGGTACCTATAATATGTATAAGATACCTATAATGTGTATAATGTACCTATAATATGTATAATGTACCTATAATATGTATAATGTACCTATAATATGTATAATGTACCTATAATATGTATAAGGTACCTATAATATGTATAATGTACCTATAATATGTATAAGGTACCTATAATATGTATAAGATACCTATAATGTGTATAATGTACCTATAATATGTATAATGTACCTATAATATGTATAATGTACCTATAATATGTATAAGGTACCTATAGTATGTATATGTACCTAATTCAAAAGATATAAAATATAAAAATAGCAAAATTAGTGAAAGTTACATATAGAGAATATGAAAATAGCAAAATTGGTGGAAGTTACATGTAGAATCATTAAGGTGTTAAACTCACTCGCTTATCTTTATCAGCTTTACTCTCTGTCAAGGTGCAATTGAATTTTATCAGATACAGTATTTATCTACTCCCTATGAATATCATTGACCAAGAAGTTTTTAACATTATGCTAGCTTTTTTCTATTTATAGCGAGGATATAACCTGAACTGGCTTCAAAACTAACTTAATAATAATATGGCTAATTTGCTGGACTAACTTTTACATCCAATAAATTATTTTAACATCAAGGTACATCAAAACTCTTTGATAATTCTTTTGACAACTTTAAAATCATTTTTATTGATTTCTAAAATCAGGATTCTAAAATTAAATCCTAATTCACATTAGCCTGTTTGAGTAAAAGACTCTTGAGGCAGAGTATTTGTTACAAATATTGGAGTACTTGAATCCGCTACTTATATTGATACAAGTTTGAACAGGATCAACGAACAGGATCATGTATCATTTTTGTTAGGTTTACCATCAAGTTTGGTAGTTGTAAGTCTTAAGAACCCCATTAAATTACTGTTCTTTCCAGCATTTTATAATCCTGGGTTTATGCTTCCTGCTAGCGAATAACCTTGCAAGACACTTGCCAAATATTGACATTATATATAACGCGTAATAGTTCAAGTGGCTTACCATGAACACACATGTTTATGTATTTGTCATGTTGTGATGAGCAGTGATGTTCACTGTAACAGTTCTACTGTCATGGTAGCGGCTTGTTATTAACAGGACTACTAAAAGGTGTTATACTGGTAACCCTGTGAGGCCCATACACAGAAGCTTTGCTCTAAAAATTTTCAAACTTTTTGGATAGTTTCCAGATATATGTATGAGTGTTTTTCTAATTTTTTAATTTTCTACAACGACCCTGACCTGAGATATTAAATGTTGCACTCACGCAACATTGGGCTTTAATGCTACCTATATACATTACGCATTAGACAAAAGTGTTATGAAGTATTTGAGCCAGTAAAATAACTTTATTTGAATAAATAAATGGTAAATGTACTTATATACATATACATGTATACAGATACATACATATACATATATATAGTACATATATTGAATATATATACATTCAGTATATATAAATTGTATATATACATACATATGCGCATACATATATATGTATATATTGTATATATGCATACATATATGCACACACATATATATACATATATAAATATATATATATACATATAAATATATATATATATATATATATATATAACACAAGCATATAAGTTTACATCACTGTTTGGTACAAATGGACTAAATCCTGGAGCAATATCAACTGTTCCAAAGTAACTATAGCTCTCCATTCGCTTGCAGTGATAGGTACGAAAATAATTTCGTTCATCAAGAAAGCAGAGACTATTTCACATTCTGTAGTAGTTATTTTCTTGAACAGCTTGCCGTGATTTCGCTTTGGAGCCTTTATTGGCCAATGAGCAAAATGGTCATAGTGAACATTGCACGGACCTCTTCCAATTTTTTAGCTGGTGTAAGGCAAAGACTAGCATCACCTGCTGCAGCTGGTCGTCCTTGTTTGGCAGCACCATTGACCTGGATGAGACTGCCGGCAACTTCAGCTTGGAATTCTCTTCTATTTAGTACTTTATTTATGGTAGCTTGAGAAGGCGACTATCACTTCTGTAGATATTCCAAGTGTTGATTTTGGCTACCATTACAAATGTCGTTACAGGTAGAGATATCATCACCGGCTCTTCATGGCAAAATGATACTCTGCTAAAAATAAATCTTACAAATCACTGCCTCCCATATTTTTATGTGGTTGTATAACAGCAGGCATGTTATAGAAACGATGCTCTTTTGACAACTTGTCCCACCGTTTGGCTTGAGCAAAGGGCTGTACACCAGTCAATGAGGAGAGAACGGTGATAATTTTGTTGTTACACTATTTGACAGCAACCACAATGTTGACCTCCTTTACATAGCTGTCATAAGATCCTTTACTATCTCGTTTGAGGACTTTGCATTATTGAGCATGCATTCTTGAACCCTGTTGGTTCGAACAGTATCTGTATAGAACATCCCAGTTTTATTTAGCTCAGAGATGAAGGGAATAGCAATAAACAAGTTGCCTCCGACAATTTTGTACCTCCAGTTCTTTTGTAGAGTAGATGTTAGCTTGAGCACAACATCAGCTTCTTAGCCCAACTCCATCTGCTTACCATCACCACCTTGGTATACTTCAGTCATGCAAAATGCCACTGACTCAAGCTCGATGCTAGATCTTGAAGCGCCATGGATGTGGCTTACTCTTTATGTATTGTCGGGTTCTATTTATAGACATTCATTCCATGTGGCACCTATCCTTCGTCACATTTTCCAGAGCTCGTCTAGCAAATTCATTCCATCAACTCTGCTTCTCATTCGAAGGCAATTGCCGCTGCTGTTTGAAGTGGAAGGCTTTGAATGCATTTTGTATCTACAAACTAAAACAGAATACTTTTAAATACTATTCATCTAACACCAAAAATTGCCCAAAAGAAAGTCTACACACCTAACTATCATGCTATATCAAGTGAAATAATTGCACAATTTTGTATCATTCGGAAATACCAATTTGCTTTGGTAGTAAATGACTAATAGCAGTAGTACTAGTAGCAGTGAAGGTAACCTGGTAATATTACTTCAATGGTAGTCAGTGTACCTCTACTACCATCTTTACAACACTAAGTATTATGCACATCAACAAGAATGAAGAGCATTAGCCCTAACAATGGTCTATTGGAACATCCGATACTAACCCCTTGGCTTGCAGCTTAGCTATGTAGAGCCCAATGTTGCACTCCTGCACAAGAAATTTTGAGGTCATATAGATCGAAGAAAAAAATTTACTTCTTTGAAACATTTAATGTGTGTAAAAATATGGTCAACATAGTACCAAAAAACAGAAAATGAGTTATTCCAACTTACCTCAAAGAGCTATAAATCTTTGCCTAAAAAGTTGCTTTCCTCATGTGTGGTCAACTCTCAATTCCATGGAATGTTCTAGAGTTATGTGATGACATCACGAGCATGACATCCAATCAATTTTGGGTTTAGGGTTGCATAAAGATATGTAAGAAGCCACTTGAGAATAATATTTGGCTATAAAACATTTGTAGTTGCTCTATCTAGTTTTGAAAATTATGTTGCACCAGTGCAACAAGGGGCCCCAGAGGGTTAAGTCTGTTAAACTGCTTTCATTGTTATCCATAGCATCTGCTTCCCAATTGTACAATTCATATACTATCCAACTACATAGTCTAAGTCAGTTATAATGAACGTTAGAATGGATAATAACTAAAGCAACTTTATTGCCAATTCATTTGCAAACCAAACACGTGAATTTAGCTAACCTAAAATTGAGGTATATTAGTTTGATAGAAGTATATTGTAAGTGCATCAATAACAAAGATTTGGGCATTGGTGCAACTAAGAGGGCCATACAATGATTAGGGAAATACACCTTTATCGGCATGGCACAAATTTTAAAATCAAAAACAAATTATTGGATTGTGGAGAATATCAAGCTTCTTGGAGTTTTTTATGACAATATAAAAAATAACTAAAAACATTTGAAAAGAACTGGATTGTACAGTACACAATTATATTTAGATGATTTTGTGTGAAATAATCACTACATTATTTATGTACAGACGGTATCAAGCAGTTGCCAGAGACACTGTACACGCAGAATAAAAACTCATTGTATCTGAAAGAGAAAATAACAAGAGACCATGCTATCGTATATACAGAAGGAGCAGAGCCCGAGAATAGTAAACATGTTGCTTTTCACTAGATCACATAAACAGATATAACAATGTACAATTATTACTAACTACGGTAACAAAACAAAACTTTATTGACCATAACTACCACTCCATCCCCGCTGCTGGTTTCCATAACCTCCACTCTGTTGCTGGTAGTCTCCAGCGCCCCCTCCATATTGTCCTGTCTGTCCCTGGTTCCACCCCTGCTGATAACCCTGCTGTTGCTGCTGTCCTGCCTGCCAGTTTTGTCCTTGCTGATCTGTGCTGGCATAACTAGAAGCATCATTGCTCTGTGGGTAAGTCTGCGCACTATAGCCATAAGCTGGTTGCTGACCCTGAGTTCCATAACCTTGCTGGCTTCCACTATATCCACTTTGCTGTGCACCATAACTACCTTGCTGAGCTCCATATCCACCTTGCTGTCCATAGCTCTGATCGTAGCCCTGCCCTTGATTGCTCCAATTGTTATATCCACCTTGATTATAACCTCCTTGGTTATAACCACCTCGGTTCATTCCACCACGGCCTCCTCCGCGGCCACTGAAGCCACCTCGCTGTCCTTGGTCACCACTTCGTTCTAAAAAAAAGAAGTTCAGTTTGGCCTCTGTGGTAGTACACGATGGTAATCTTTTAATGAACAAAAAGGATGAACAACATCTTCCAATGACACAAAATGTTGACAAATTAAAATTTTGTAAACATACACTTCAAATTAACGATAACTTATAATGGTAATTATTAATTATTGCTGTTGGACACCACCACCAAATCTAATAAGCAAAGTGATATGGCATGTTTATAACAAAATATATTTGATAAACATTCAAGATATTGTGCAATTTACATTTTTGACTTGCCTAAATTGATACATTAATGAGCAGCAAGCAAAGATATCTAGCACTATTCCTACACATGAAAGGTAGTAACTATGGCAGGGTTAACATTTGGAACGTCATGTTTTTGCGAACACTTTTAATGCAATGGGTTGCCATTGCACCGAAGATTTTATGATCTTAATTCATAAACACATTCAAGATGAGTGAAAAGCAGGACAAATGGACATAATAGTTCATATGCAATTATTTAATTACAATGATTGAGGATAGCCAATACAGTAGATACTATTATAACGTACACAATCCTTTCCGGGAACATTTACGTTATAGGGAATTTACGTTATAAGAACAGTTAAATCCATGTAAATTGCCTAATCCGTTCCAAGATCTTTTCTAACTCACCTTTTTGGCGATGCAAAAAGGAAAAACTTTACTGAACTCTTATAATTTGTGGGCTGTACCGTAACAGCAGAATTATTGGTTTGTATCAACAACTTTTGTCCTTTTTATGACCAATCTCACTGGTTTTATAGACCATGACTCCTTCAAATTTACAACAAGTTGATAGGGGCAGCACATTTTTCGACGATTATTTACAGTGATTTGTTCATTTTTCTAAATGGCAAATTCTATTTTGCAAAAGCTAATAACACGTAATTTGTACGTCTACAATAAGGCAAAACAACAAAATCTTTTCACGATAAAAAGCTGTCCTACCTGTTTGTCGTTTATCACTATCCAGGGATCAAGGTTAGAATAAAAAAGATTTTTGACTATACTTCAACTCATGACATTAAGACTGGTAGACCGACGCTGTAATACCCGCACCAATCGATCGCCTTTTGTTTTTATGAACAATTGCGCAGCTACTATTCGCCTTTTTGTCGACACTTAACGATCTATTACGACAAACTAGAATGATGCGAAAATTGTATATAATAGATCTAACAATCAGCGTACGACGTTTTTTCTTTCGCAAGTAGGGCGAAATAAACTAACATCCAAATCGCTTTTGAAAAATCGCTCGACTTGATGCTTCATGTTATATGGATACTGTATATCAAAGCAGATATTTAGGAGCCGACAACCAGGTAAGTTGTTCAGATGACTACCGTATTTTTCGGACTATTAGCCGCTACTTTTTTCTGACAATTTGAGCCATGCGGCTTATATAAGGGTACAGCTATTCTGTGGCTTTTTCTTTCACCGCTAGGGCACATTAACCAGAATCTCCGGTTAGTGCGCCTCTAGCGGTGAATGAAAATACGAAACAATGCCTAACGGTACTGTTCTATTAGACACTAAGTTAAAAAGCGTTGGTTAATACGGAACAGTGCCTAACGGCACTGTTCCGTTTCTGCTGACTGAGGACCGTCCTGAGTTCTGCGACCTATGCAAAGGTGCGGCCTATGTAGTTTTATTATCGATTTTTGGAAAATAAAGCAGATGCAGCTTATAGAGGGGTGCGGTTTATAGTCCGAAAAATACGGTATGTATAAATCATTATCACTTTGTCATTTCCGCAATCAATCTACGACCAGGGATGGCAAAAACCATGGTTTTTTTCTCGACAAAACTGTATAAACCCGGTTTTTGTTTATACTAGTATTATTTATTTCATTTAGGTTGCAAAAAACTGCAATAACTGGTTTACACATGTATATTGGGTGACTATTACGTTCTATATTCTACAGCAGGAATGTGAAACTCATATGTACAACGGGCCAAAATTCAAAACACAATCTAGGTCACGGGTCGAACGGGATAAGTATTTATTGAACACACTAAAACTAAATGTTTTTGGAACATAAATATGGAAAACAGACAGGAATATCGTTCTGAAAAAAACTTCAGGTTAAATTGACCCGATAAGTACGCAGCAAGGCAGCTGAAGCATTGCATTATGGGATCTATAGTTCTGAGCAGTATTATGTCAACAGCGCTTCATATTGATGGGCCGAGAACAACGGTAATGTAAAATGATCTTGAGGATCAGATATGAT
Organism: Watersipora subatra; assembly: GCF_963576615.1. Taxonomy (NCBI): domain Eukaryota; kingdom Metazoa; phylum Bryozoa; class Gymnolaemata; order Cheilostomatida; family Watersiporidae; genus Watersipora; species Watersipora subatra. The sequence goes on along the minus strand of NC_088708.1, from coordinate 4,813,244 downwards.
TACAAGGTGGGCCGGATGTGGACTGCGGACCATGAGTTTGACACGCGTTCTACAGCATGATTACCGTAAAGCCTCGGATTGAACGTCGCCTCTATTTGAACACTGCCTCCAATTGACTGCCACCGTGAGAGAAGGGTTGAAAAATAGACCGCCACTCTCCAATTGAACACCACCTCCATTTGACCACCACTTTGACATTATTTGATCTTTACGAGCCCATGATTTCAACTGATCAGTAGAAAAGCGTCCACAAAATCGTATTAATAACGAATCGTTTATAATTTGTATCAATAACGATTAATTCTTTCGTTATCCAATTCCAAAGCTTTTAGTTGTTTTTTTTTTTGTTAAAACTTGAAAAGTGACACCATAGAAATAATCAATAACAATCTCAGGCTAGTATTAGTTCTCTGTTTAACGCGGTCTTTCTACTTCGAAGACATCAAACGGCTTAAATTTACGACTCAAGCTAATAGTGGTTCCTTGTTTAACGCGGCCGTGCTTCTTTTAAGTACATATACAAAAACGGTTTAAACTTACGATGGTAGATGGAACTTTGAAAGCAACGCCATAGAAATAACTACTGTCTCCGGCTAATAGTTTCTTGTTTAACGCGGTCCTAATACTTCGAAGGACATGCGTATAAAAACCGGTTCGCAAGTTTTGGACCAAAGGTTAAGTTTACTAGGCAAACTTTTACGCTTTGCGTTCGTGGTAAATGCATCACGTGAAAGCTATGCTAAAAATGTTTGCAAGCTAATATCGACTAATTCAGCAGCTGTATGGCAGTATTTCGTGCGAACAGTTGAAGGAATGGGTTTCAAGTCGTAATAATATTTGGTCTCAAATATAGTCTATATCTGTCCTTTCATTTATCTTTATATGTCATTCAATGTCTATGTGTAATTAAATAAACCATATAAATACATATACCGTAAAACCTCTAATTGAACACCACGGGGCTCTATTTTTTAACCCTTCTACGGTCGCGGTCAATTGGAGGCGGCGTTCAAATAGAGACTGGCGGTGTATTTTTCAAATGGCTTGTCAGAATTTTTGGAAGGCAAATTTAGCACTATTACCGACGAAACGAATGTCGTCTATATTTTGCTCTCTTTTTTCGGTCAAGCGATATTAAACCTTTTGGATGCAATAAATCTGCTAACTTGCCTTCAACTTGTCAAAGATCTCTTAATAAATGTGCATCAATAAACTGAGAAATATCTCTATTAGTTGATAGATATTGCTTGCAATTAACCTGCGATGATATAGCCTGTGTTCTTCTTTGCAACTTGCTTGAGTTTTCAATTTTCATTTCATCCTAAATTTGAAGACAATTTTTTTTATATTTGTATTTGACATTGTTTAATAAAAGCTCATTGCACGCTTTGATATGTTTGCTACAATGTGCAGCCACAACTGGCTTTTTATGTGCAATAGAAGTGGAGTAATAAGCATCGATCCATCGTAAGCCGATTTAGGATAGCTGCAAGGACGCTATTTATTAAATAACATGCTATAAATCTGCATATTTATAAATTATACAATAATAATACATCAAATGATACAAATATTTATATATATGAACAAGTGACATAAACGAATCAAGAAATGTTACATGCAGAAACAAATATTAACGTTATAAAACGAAAATATTTCCATCGTTTGCTCGGATAGCTGCCTTCTGATTGTTGCTTTCGATGGAACAAACATCTTCTAGTTGTCCAATACCTTCCAGAATATCTTCTGACTGCAACTCTTCTTTTGCGCTGATCCTGATTTCGAGGCATTGTGAGATCCAAAACTTGCAATGCTTTACACATAGATGTAGATAGACTGCTAGTTACTAAATGAATGAGGAACATGCCATGGATATCCCAATAGTAATACTTGATTTTTTATGCTTGTTAGCGCAAACTAAGAGATCTGGAGTTTGCTGTAGGTGAAGATGAGCAAGTCTGGCATTAAAACTTCCAAGCATTATTCTTATGAAAGCGTAAAGAGACTGACTATGACATTAGCACTTCAAAGTCTGGATATTTAATTGAGTAAATACTAAATCCTTCAATTTGAGGCTTACATATGCATTAAAAGAACAATGAATGAGCTTCCATAAATATTTCTTACCATTACCATTAAAATTTGAGAAAATAAAAAACTATATAACACTTGGTTTTTTGAACACTATAATATAGTGGTTTTCTTATTTGTATGGCCAAAGGGGTGAGTTTAGAAAGATCTTGGAACGGATTAGACAATTTACATTTTACTGTTCGTATAATTTAAAACCACTATAACGTAAACGTTCCGGGAACGGATTATTTACGTTGTAGGAGCATCTATTGTATACAATAGACTTAATGTATATGTATCTAACATGCATATACAATATGGACAATTTCCAGGAATTATGAGCCAATATATTGCATGGTTATTTCACTAGGCAACACAAGCAACACTCACCTTTGTCATGCGCATAGTTGATTTTGACATCGCGGCCATCTATGTTACGGGTACCTCCAGGACCACCAACACTGTCCAAAACATTCTGAGCTTCAACATTTGTGCCAAAACGCACAAATCCATACCTACAATTAGTTATAAATTGAAACAATGTTGCAATAAATAGGACTTGTGCTGAATCTTGAGATGATAGGGATACCGCGCAAGAAGTCGTCTTCTCTATTGAAGAATGTCTGAAGTTCACACTACAGGAAATCCTTTGAGACTTTTTCTATAAGAGCTTTCACGTAGCACCTGATCATATGTGGCTCAGAATTGCTGGTGCATGTACAGAGATTTATGACCGATGAACTGCTAGGGTGACAGGCACCCAAAGGAAGGAAGAAATATTGGAAGCATTCGGTTGCTGTAATAACCTCTGACACTATATTTGCTGTACTTTTATTCAAATTATATTAAATTGCAATATTTCTATATTGGACACTGTACAAACCAATAGCTTCACTGCCATATCCAACACAATCCAATTGCTGCACAGCTATGTCTAACACTGTTCAATTGCTGTACTATCATATTTAATACTGAGCACTTGCTGCACTACGCCCAATGTTTGATTGCTACACTGCTATACTCAATAATGATCAATTGCTGCACGTAAATAATAAACAATTGCTGAATTGCCAATACTATTTCAACACTGCACTACTGTATCCCATACTATAAAACAACTGCGACACTGCCAAATCAAGCCTAACCGGACACTGTATTAATATGTTTAAGAAGGATGAAAAGCTGAATTAATCCACCCAATACTGTTTGATCAATGTGTCTCTAACATTGCTCAATTGCTGCAGAGTGCTACGCTAAATACTTTCAAAATTCTGCGCTGTTCTATCTCATACTGCTCAATTGAATGCCATGATGCATAATTCCAGATAATCGTGACAAAATATTATTCATACTGCCGAATTGCTCTACTAATCTTGAACGAGTTGTAACTTGTTAAAGTATACCAACTATACTTAGATGTTTTTGCAGTGTGTGCCAGGCTGGCAAGTAGTAATGCTGACAGACACAAACTAATGTTGTCATGAGTCGATGCACCACTACTTACACCTTTGATAGATTGACAAAGCATCATTAACCTGCCGGCCATTACGCAGGGTGAATGATGGGTATGGTCGATATGATGTTAGCTGCAAGATGTGATAATCTTTTCACCGCAGCACATGTATCAGAACCACCTGAAATATCACATATCAATCATCTAAACAGCTAACAATAATTATAGAGACAACGTAATTTGAACATTAGCTCTCACTCATTATAACTTCTGGAACAATGATGAGACGAAAGTTATCAAACCCTTCAAGGTATGGGAACAGATGACATTCGGAAGACCATTGCTGAGGATATCGCTATGATCACTAGCATTAAATTGAATGACAAACAACAAGGACTAAAATGATAGTTATGTTGACAAATAATCTAAGCAAAACTTGACACAAAAGGCACTCTGAATTAAATTGCCAAAACCAATCGGAAAGCTGTCCACCACTAAAATTGGATTACTATTTTTGCCAAATATTTTACTTACCCTTTCGATTTGTCCGTGTTTCGATCTTTTACTACCATGGCATTGACGCATCCTGGAAAAGCTTGTTTGAGACTTTCACTGTCCGAGTTGTAGCTCAAATTGCTTACGTAGAGAGAATCACTCCGAATAGCAGCTAAAGCAAAACAGTAACAATTTGAATTACCACTGATGAGGTAGAACACTCTTGTAACCGTTGGCGTGATGAGAGTGCCAATTACGTTTAACAGTAGGTTATGATATATTTGGTCCTAAGTTCAGCAGTACCGCTGATCATGTTTAGCTCTCTGCTGGTCAGCCCCTCATTTTGGGTATGGTCCTTGGTAGAAAGCTTTGACGCACGAACATATTCATCAAATACTTACTGTTCAATCTAATGGCAATACAAAAAACAACAATTGAGTAAATCGTTTAAAACAGTTCGTATTACTTACCCATGTGTATGTCGCAGTGTAACTTTTATTAGATCGTAGATGAAAACTAGAAAGCCGGACTCCAAAAAAAGGTAAGATGGCGGAAAAGGTTTCCAAAACGAGGCTCGCTTACATAGTTTCATCAACATTACTGAATCTGTCGAGGGCTCGGTTTCAGGCCCGCATACTCTTACGTGTAGAATCCTTTCGGTCATAAACCACGCCCGTCTGTTTTTCGTTGACCAAAATGTCGTGAAAAAGCTTCATCATCTGCCGACACTGTTTTTAACTATTTGCTGTTTGCGCGGCAATTTTAAAACAAAACACGTCTCATTGAGAGTTGTCCTATAAATGTTACATGATGAAGCAATTACGACACAGAGTCGTTAATAAAACCTTACCAGTCTATAAGTCAGTACCTTGTGGAAAACATGTTGTGACTATTGATTACCACAATAAAGATTGCTCATATATATATATATATATATATATATATATATATATATATATATATATATATATATATATATATATATATATATATATATATATATATATATATATATATATCTATATGTATATATATATTTCATAAGTTTTTTTACTGATATAAAATACCTAGCAATGCATTAAAGTGGCAAAAACTATAAAAAAAGTGTACAAGATTTGTCAGCCTTGTGAGCTGACAACTCCAAATTATAATTATTTGTTTTTAAAAATATTTGTAACAAATGGGGCAGTGAATGTATAAAATTTTGGGGAACAAAATGCCCCTAAAGTGGTATATATATATATATGAAAATTATATATGTATATTTGCCTTGATTTGTGTACCATATATATGAAGCCCCTTATGTTCCACAATATGAGTATATATATATATATATATACAGATAATGGTTGAGACTTCACTGATATAGTGCTCAAAGTGGTCCACCGAGCCTGTATAAGTACAAAGATACTTTGTACTTATTTGTTGTACCACACTGTTGCTAAAATCTTTTTCCATCTTTGTACTTATATATATATATATATATACACTGTATATATATAATATATATATACACTGTATATATATACTCATGTTACAGACAGTACTGTTTCAGCTATTGAAGCCTCATCAGTGCAGCTCAGAGCTTAGTCAAGGGACACAAATCCCATTACCAATGAGGGTTGACTTCCTGCCATGAAACAACTGAGTTGCCTTACAGACTTTAAAAAAGTCAATGTGCTGACACCAGAGTGCTCAAATCACAAAAGTGATGAGCTTTGCACAAAGGCTAATAGTGCCGCACCTCTCACAGAGTGCTCAACCAAACCGAAGTGAGGGAGCATATACTCATGCTACAGACAGTACTGTTTCAGCTATTGAAACCTCATCAGTGCAGCTCAGAGCTTAGGCAAGGCTTATATATATATATACATGTATATATATATAAATATATATATATTTATAAAGAACAGCAATCACTCTCTGAAAACATATCAATGCATTAAGCAAATTCTACGCAGTACATTTACCTCACCAGAAGAGTCATTACGACTCATATTTAGTATAGTTCCACACAAAATAACCTGCTCATTACAAAGGTTATCAGTCATAAAACAAAAATTTAATTTTCAAGACTTATCCACTGTCAAAGAAAATACTAGAAGTACTCTACAAAAGTAATTTATATCGGTAAGTGATCTAAATAAGCTAATAAGTAAAAGTTACAAAATAGAAGATCTAATAAAAGAAAATTTTAAAACATCCATTATTTAAAATTTTTAAAACACTGAATGGGAAAAAAAGTGGAAACTACTTTTTAAAAACACACAATGGTTCTGATGGTCTGTTATGCTTATTATCACCTGACCACCTACATGTATTCAGAAACAAGATCAATATGCCTGCAAGCTCGACGCACGTGGGATTGGTAGTATCTCTGGACACTGTCAACAAATATCAATTGAGCATAACGTACACTCCGACGTGTTCATGTCTGTCAGAAGATGAATCTGTACATCATCATGCATTTCATTGTAAGATACACGAGTCACTCAGGAAGAGAATTGATCTCTCAGTAGAGAGTATGATCAAAAATTGAGCTATTCTGCCAATAATGCGGAACATAATAATTTCAGTAGAACACTGACAAAATATTCAGACTGTTGCTATAATGGTCATTCAAGAATACTTTGGCAACTGTCCAAAAAAAAAGAAGTTTTAATTTATCTTGGGTGATCACTTAAATACTCAACTCATACATATAAATATACTAGCTGTGCTAAGCGGCGTTGCCCGGATATTAAAAATCAGCTTATAAACAATGAGAGGTAATGAGAGTTACCTGCTACTTGCTATTAGCCTGGCACATTGCCAATGGATAATTTGAGGAAGCTTACTAATAGGAGCTACAGCTTCTATGTCATTACGCCATGACTTTGCACCGTGACCGAAAGCGTAGCGTATTTCCTCCCATATAGCAGCAACATTAATCGCCTAGCAAATCCATCAAGCCGTGTGGCTAAATTGGTAAGGTGTCAATCAGCCTGGTGAGCAGGAGGTTCCTAGATTAAATTTTTGCTTTACAGATTTTTTGTTCCAAGATTTTAATAGCCATAGCTGGACATATATAATGATGACAAACTTGGAGAAATATATACGTATATAGATAATTATACATATAAATATGCGTTATACTTTTATTCCATGTTGTAAAAATTGTGCCTGCAAATAGAGGCATTTTATTTTCCATACCACAAATAGAAATCCCTAACTAATTGAAAACCTTACGCAATCAATAACTGGTAATTGTTTGTGCTCGCTACTTATCAGATACATGCCATGCTTCATGTCATTTTACATTGACAAAATATTTTGCCATTCATAACAATGTACTGTCAAAAACTACAGAATGAGAGAGTAAAAGCTAGAGGTTTGATTAGCCTTTTTGGTTATGTTTTGCCAATTTTAGCTATAGATATCCTTTTTCTAAACAGTTTGAAACATTTCCCTTTTCATACAGATTTTTTTAAAGACATTTGGTTAGAATTTTCACTTGCGTGACTATTCATATCGATCCCATCCTCAAGCGGCAGATTGAATGTGCCTGCATATAAAAAAGTGAAAAACTTTAACCAGCATTTTAGCCACGATTTTTTGCTCTTATACCGTTTCTTAAATCTTTGAGATTTAAACACTCTAATTAAATCTTGTTACAAAAATAGTAAAGTTGTGTCACTTGTCAGAATATATTTGAGCCCTCACTTGCAAAAGCAATAGACCTCGCTGGCACTCAAAGATGAGCTCTGAAAACTCATTAGCTCCAAGAGCAAGAATTAGTCAGCTGAATATATGTCGAAAGTTCTGGCAGAGCAGGTAGTTGAGAAGCAGACATTAAGTCAGGTTATTAAACATACCCGCAGTGAACAAAGAATTGAAATGACATGATGATTATTTAATATAATGGTTTAGAAGATGAGACACTTTTTGAGGCTAGTTGCAATATTCAATTGGCTTTTGCTATTAAACCTGGTATGACTAAAAGACAAGAATATTTGATTAAAGTCAAGCAGAAGGCTTTCAAAACAGTTTTTACAGATCATAATTTGGTTTGTACTCTCAGAGCAGTTTGTCATCAGAAGCTTAATCGATTTGTCGTATCCAACCCAATTATGGAGCTAATTTAGAGCCATTGTAGAAGATAAGTTCTGAAAAATGATGCTTTTAAAACATAAGAGTACAGTTTCTCACAAGTTTTTGACATTTTTGTTTATTAACACCTATAGAGGTTTGAGCAGTAATCTAACTTTCACAGAATTCACCGCTAAAAATTTAAGATAAGCTCTTGATTAAAATTATAAAATTGATTTACTAGTATGTCTCTTTTATGTTGATCTAATTTCAAAATAAAAATGTTTATCTTAAAAAACTTATTCATACATCTACTTGAGATAAAGTTGCACATTTAAATCTTCAACCAAGCTTTTATGTTAAGATAACTTTTTAATTTCTCTAAAATGATTTACTAACTTAAAAGAAGTAACTAATTTTTCATCCTGGCTGATGTAATTTTCGCTGTAGTAGTGATGTTCCAGTTGGTGTGGCAATATGTGGTTGCTCCCCATTGTACAAGTTTGTAGCATGCTATGTCACTCAACAGCTCTCACCATAGGTTTTAATATGTATTACTTATCTTGACTGAATTGGATGCCATGTGCTAAACATGATTTGATTCAAACACAAATAATTAAACTAGTCTTGCATTACAATGTCAACTAAAATTTGGTAAACATAGCAATTTTGAACAAAGATTTTGACAGTTTCAGTAAAACAATGTAATCACTAAGACAGAATGATTAAAGATCACCTATACTCTTCAAGCATTGTAGCCTGTCTTGACAAACTGTTGTTTTGCGGAGTTGTCCCCCGTCGAGCGGGCGAGCAACAACAGTTGTTGCTCGCTCGCTCGACGGGGGGACAACTCCGCAAAAAACAACAGTTTGTCAAGACAGGCTACAAGCATAGCAGAAAAATTGCTTTTATGGCAGGATATACCGAAGAGGTGAAGTAATACCAGGTGTGAATTAGATTTTCAGAAAGCAAACAGTTTCACCCACAATGCATGTATTTACTTAGAGTTTAGAAACTTACGTTGTCAGATTATGCAAAGGTAGCGTTGACCGATTAAAGTAAATATTATTTTTACGTTTTTCACAGACGCTATTGTTGTTGTACCATAAGCCATGAGGCCATTTTTAATAACTTTATTGTAGTGCTATTGTATTGTTTTCATTTGGCACAGTTTGTCCTTGACTTAGGAGCTGTAATCTAAAAACTAATCAAATACCTAGAGTACCACACGGAGTACTATGTGTTTGTAAGGATTGCATACAATGTTGCTGAGGAAAGCTCTCTGCCCCGTTACCTTTAAATATCTACAAAAACACAAGGCACAGCAATACCAAAAGTATTAGTTGAAACTCTGTAAAACATAATTTCACATGGTGTTATAATCTATATATATTTCTCAGATTTTGTGTGTATGTGGATATGTGTGCAGTACCAGATATAGCTATTAAAATCTTGGAATAAAGAATTCGTATCGCAGAAGAGTTGATCTCAGACCATGTGGTTCACCAGTCTAACACCCTACCAATTTGGCCACTTGAGCTTTATAGGTACCACTAGGTGATATATGTCACTATATGGGAGCAAATACGCTACGCTTTTGGTCACGACGCAAAGTCATGAGAAACCATAGCCCTTATTAGTAAGCTTACTCAAATTATTCATCGGCATTATGCCACGCTAATAGCAAGTGGCAGGCAACTCTCATTACTTCTCACTGTTTATAAGCTGATTTTTAATACCCAGGCAATGCCAGGTAGCACAGCTAGTTTATGATATAATAGCAAATTAGATTAAATAGATTATAATGGGAGCTGTAATGAGGTTGAAAACGACAAAATATTAAGGGGAGACAGTTACATATAACGGATATTAGCTATGATGTGGCTTAACTTGGTGATAGTTTGTTAAATGCAATTGCAGAATATTCATTTGTTTTGTTAGATCTGTAAAATGATACCGTTTAATATACCATTAATTAAGTTTTTCACTCGCAGTTGTACCAGACTTGATATGGCAGACGGAAATTTGTCTCAATGACCTTGCCGGATACATTTCACACACTTGTTATTGTATGTATTGTGCGGGCTTTCACTCTTAACTCGTTTCATCAAACAAGCAACATTGTGTATGCTGTGTTTACAGTAATCCAATTATGTAGAGCTGTCAATGTGCCGTCTAAAGACATATGTAACCAAAATATTTGGAAAAAAGCTTAGGGATTTTGTTTTTGTATTAGTATTGCCTCTGATCTGATCATCCTTCATATGCTTAAAGCCTGGTTCACAGAGGATGCCAGTGAAATGCAGTACTGACGGCACGGACAAGACTTAAAGGTGAACAGTGGAGAAATAGTCAGGTGCCTATCATAAACATTTTTGCCTTGGTCAGGCATTCTCACTGACCTCCATCAATGCGCTTGATAGCATTTCTAGAGGCGGAGTGACATCTGCTAAATTCAAATGAATGTTAAACATTTAAAATGCTTTGAAATATATTTATAAACTGCTACCAATATTTTATAAATTTAATCTTTTCTATATTTTACGTATTTCAACCCTCAAAGGATTAAACCACCAGTTTAAAGGCAGAGTACTATTAGTAAGGAGGTCTCACTGACTAATTGGTATTCATGTTGATTTCACGAATATACTTGGCAACTCCCTTTGTTGTAAGTCTCACAGCTGAGTATAGCGAATACTACTGTTTGTGAGGCTGTCTAATTTTTTATAAAACCTCACTAACTATGCAATGTATATGTAAGTTCTGGCTGCAAAGAAATCGTGATAACTTTCATAAATTTCAAGTTTATCCTTCTGGGATATATTTGTTATATACACGTGAAGGTGAATGATTCCCAAAGGCAAAGTCTAAAAAGCAATTGGGATCATATTTGAATGGCATTCATTTGAGCCACGCACCTAATTTCTGATATGAGCAAGCTATTATCCAAATGGCTGCACAACATGTTTTTTATTTCTTTTATGGCAGTCAGACTGTACAGTTATGCTTGGGCTACACCTTAAAACTTCGTCTGTGTTGATAATATAGTGACTGAAGAACGCTGATGGACAAAAATGATTTTTTACATATATATTTATTGAGTTTTGGTTAAATAACCTATAGAAAGAAATGGAGACACAGTTGTGTAGGGAGTTGATTACCTTGTAACACGATCATTGCGTATTAATTACTTCATAGATACAGAGTCTGGCTGCTGCCATATATTGGTAAAATGAATTCTCCCTGCTGTTAACACTTCCATTCCAATTGGCTAATTAATGTGCCAGTCTTACACTAATCTGCACCAACATCGTATATACATGCATATATGCCCTTCTCAAAATACTTTAAATATCAGTGTTTAATGCAAATTTCCCAAGCATTTATTTATTACTGATTGGAAAATTAATTTTTTTAAACGAAAATCTTTTTTATGCGATTTTAGATCACATGGCCGCTAATTACGGTTAGCTAAATTTATTTCTCAAAATTACAATGACAAATTTAAAAATCCTCTGGCAATGTTCACTGTCAAATTTGACAAGAAATGTTGACACTTCAAATTTGACAGTGAACAAGTGGCTGAATAATCCGAGTGATTAAAAAGAGATTATCCGCTGTAAGTGAACCGTAAATAAGCGGCTGTACTACAAGCTTTAGAAAATGAATGTTTTTGTCATCAAAAATAGATCATTGCGCAAGTCGTGCGGTGCTAAAAATGTTAGTACTACACTGTCTAATATCTGGAAATGATTATTTGGCAGTGATTGTCTTCCCTTGTAACAATTGATAACTGATCATATTCTGGCCAATCAGAGAGCGGATAGATGACAGATACATTAATCAGTATGCACTCATTGCACAAATTCACAAGATTCGAGCAAAACAAACACTCTTTATATTCAAGCGTATTTAGGCTGTTGCAATACTACTCTCTACCCTTTTCTTCTCTGCAGCGTCAGTCAGTTTGCATCTTTGCAAGCCGGTTTGTCGGCGTACAGCTTGGAGGTTTGAGAAGAGCTTTAAGAGTCTCTCAAGATGGTGTATACGAGCTAAGGATAGATCAAGCATGGCTGGAGGAAAAGCGTTTCACTCATCATACCGCATGGATAGGAGAAGAAAAGCCTTGGGCTGTTCAAGTCCTACAAAACAATACATCGCAAGGTTCCGAAAGAAGGATTGCCATATAAGGCCGTGGCAAGGCTGTGAACTGCCGAAAAGCAAATGTTATCAAGAAACAGCTAGCAGATCATTGGTGACTTTAAAGAGACCTCGTTGTGGCGCAATTCTACATAACCTATTAACTATTCTTCCTATAGCTGTCATAGTATTAGCTTTAGCGGCTGGTTTTTCATATTTATTTTTTACATATTATGATTTGGAACAGCGTACCTCGAGCATAGAGGCTAGTCTCGTACAAATTCGTCTAGAAGTTGCTTCTCAAGCTGATTTTAGAACTCAGGAAATCAACAAGGTAAGAAGTATACAAGATCTTAACTGTTGACTTTCTAGTTGGGTTATATTTTCTGCCTATATAAAAGGTGTCATCATTGTCATCATTGATCCAAGAAATTCTGCAGACCCTTCGTCATTGTTCATGAGGTCTATGACACTAACCAGCTGTAAATGTGCCCGCAAATCTTGTAGCTGTGTAACTTGTCAAACGCATAACGTTATAGTTCCACAAAAGCTCTGCTTGCCGCTATTCATGGCTTAGTCTTTTGAATGGTCGGCTAGGACAACTTTTCTTTGTGTTCGCCCTAATGGACCACCTATTAACTTTTGTTTTACAAAAATAACTATGTTTGGTATGCAGTTGTAAGCAAACTAAATTATTGCCTCTACATGCAAAAATAGTGAAGATTGCCCAATGATCATGGGTACTAGATGCATGGTGGGAGAGGTAAAAATGCTCCTACCGCGTGTAGTATCGGCGTTGCCAATATTACCTGCTAGACAGAAAGGCAGGACTGAGAGCTTATACATGCTGTTTAAAAATAGGATATCGGGTTTGTGACAGACGACGAGATGTCAAGCTTTTATTTTGGGTTGCTTCATCGGTGTCATTAATTTTATGTTCAATAATATAAATGTTATATTGTTGGGTTGCTTGTGTTTGTCGACCATTCCCTTCATGTATGTGAGCTTTTTTGAGAGGTCAACATATTGATTTTAAACAGATGTTGATATAGCTAATGGTCAGTATGATTTGAGAATTCTATTTATTCACACATTGCCTTATAGCATTTTTTTTACATTTAATAAATATAATATTATAATAGTAAGTTATGAACTGCTTGTATTTTAGGTGCTAGATAGTCAGACAAAAGTGAATATTGATGACCACTTAGCCAGGCAGCAACGCTCTCCATCTGATTACAAGTGTTGGTGTCCTCCCGGTAAGCATTTGCCATTTCTTCTGATAGCTCCTTCTCATACCGATGTGTAGAACACAGTAGAGGTAATGATATTTTTCTGCACACAGAAAACTTTGTTACTCTTGCTGAGTAGAGTAATCCACGTGTATAACCATTTTAACGTAAGACACAACCGAACCGTGACTCAACAAGTTAATAATTTCTCAAATGAAAATTGTCGTGATGGTGGCTCATATTTCAGTCACATCGGTCTAGAGATAAAACTCGCAAAGAGAAACAGCATCTGATATAAGAGACGGTTTCAAATTTCTTCATAGTGACTTAGATTGTAAACAGCTGATGAGAGTTGTAGCTTCGCTCAATAACATATCCGCTGCGAGATAAGTGGCTATCTGGACACCGCTGCGCGCTGCCCATATTTCCTGATGAAATAGATACGTATGAGACTCCGAGTTATGTATTTACAAATGTAGGCTGCAGACAGCCCTGCGTGATCACCATGTTTACCCAAGATTATCTCCTTACGTCATATTAAACCTGCTGTTTACAGGTGAAAAGGGTGGTAAAGGAGAAACTGGTGCCAAGGTATGTATTTTACGGAGTCTGTAGATACCAATCTTGGCGTTAAAACCATTTTTTGAGATCTTTGAGAACTGTTTGATAAGTTTCATGTTAACTTTGAAAGTGTTTCTGAGTGTTTTGTCAACGGGAGTTTGTGACAAATATGTAGAGAGTAAATGGCCATCAGCCTTTATGATAAAATTATCAGAGAAGATTTTGGTAGCTGTGTTTAAATCAAATGACTTTTAAATACATCGAGTTGAATAAGCGTTCAAATAGGTTTGAATAGGAGCAATACAACTCCACTCTGCTATACAGAAGGTTTCCTGCTATTTTATTATGGCAAGTGGATAATGGGAATGATTTTTACGTAAACAGCATCTCGAAAATCATACTGAAAAAAATCCCGAGTCAAAAAAAAACAAATTTGTATAGAAAAAATAGGAACCAGTTTTTTAAACATTAGTCAAAAATTGTTGGTGATATGATGGTGACTCATTCACCGAATCACAGGCTGCCACTTTCACTGACTGTACAGTGAACAGCTTGTCCATTGTATATAACCGATATCAGGATTGAATCAGAGGCTAGAAATAACAGGTCTGTTCATCTCCTGCACAATTTTATGAGTTATTCTCTATGATTCTCTCAGCTGTAATAAAAATAGCTTGATTTAATTTGTTGGCCTGGCGAGGTTGAAGAAGTGCATTATTCTGAGCTATGAATAAAAGCCTATTCTTCGCAACTTCTCAACTTCCCTTTCCGATTAGATTAGACCGACAAAGACCTCTGTTGTCTAAGAAAGACTAGAATGTAAAAGCCCGAAGCCAGACAATTACAGTTTTATGTGTTGAGAGATGGGATACCCTCTCTTGTATTTCGGCACCATTTTCCTGAGACGTATTGAGTATGCTAGCCAGAGTCACCTGACTCAAAAGACTAGAGCCTCACCTGATGCGAAGTTTTAGTACAGACGCATTTGAAATGTAACCTTTTACTTGTTTGGATTCGAGCTGGTTTGTTGGCTATATTTTGCATAAGTGGAAAGGAGATCCAAGTGAGGGCTATGCCTAACCGATTCTAGAAATGTTTTTCAAACAAATTAGAATAGTTTACTCATAGGTCAAATGTTTAAGGCTACTTAGTGGCTTGAAACTAGCTAATTGTGAACAGGAGAAGTGCAAACGCATAAATCGTTAGACGCTGACTTGGGCAGCAAACCATCGAAGGCTCACTGCTAGTATTCCGTATACATCCAAACCTCGACTTACAATTACCTCTAAACACGAAAATCTAACAAACGATATAAATTTACAAGGTGTCTAAATTTCTCAGAACATTACAGCTCTGCAAGCAAAAGTAGAAAAGCTGGTAAAAATTAAAAATAACATAGAAATAATACAAAGTGCATAAACTAAGCTCAATTATACTATATTTATTGTAAGTTAGTGTAAGTTACAGTAAGTTATTGTAATATAGAGTTAGTTGTGTCACATATTCTTATCACTCATCCAACAACTGATCCTACAACTTAAACATTGCTGAGTCTGCTCTTTCCTCTCCATAGCAAAGTAACAATAAAACATTTTTTCACTAATTATTACTTTGTTCATTTAGTTTTTACATTGTTTTTATCAGTTTCTTACAATCTAAATGCTTTAGTACTAAGAACTTAATTTAAACATATTTTTGTTGCTTTTGGGTTCTGAGAGGAATCAAACAAAGTATAACATATTCTTTCAAAAATAGTTCCGTGTGATGGTTTTGACTTATGGTATGAAGCGAATATCAGTATGTATTAGGAGGTTGAATTGAGGAGGTTTGACTGCACCAGTTTTGAGTAAATAATTTTTCGTATATCCTTATAAGTTATTGCGCAGCTCTGCATGACCAGTCTAGCAGTGTTGTGTGGCTCAGTGTAGTCTTGCTGCCAAGCACTGTTGTTTGAGTTGCGGTAGCCATGCTGCCAGATAATAAAACAACAAGTAAATATTACAGGGACCCGTTGGGTATCCCGGCTGGCCTGGTAAAAAGGTAATCGCGTACTGCCAGTAGTTTAGTCGAGTGTAGCTAGCACATGCTCATTTCTTATTGGCTTAGTAGATAACGCATTTCTTTCAACTTCGCCAAGCATGTTAGAAGTTTGTTAAGGTCTATGCTTAGTTTAGACCTGTTTGCATTATTTGCAGCAAATTATTTAGATAACATAATTGCTTACAAAAATATAAATTTATTCTTTTTCCACGTTTGAAGTAAACAGTTGCATTAGTTTGTTTGATATTCTGGACAATTGATAAGAATTGAAGATAGAAGTCTGATATAACATGTCAACTCTAACTAAGGGCTTACACAGCTACTAAAGCCTTCTCGAGCTAGTTTGTCTCTATGTCATAGTAGAGCTGACGATTCCTAATGTTTTTATCTACTCACATGGTATATAAAAAAAGACTGAAATAGAAATTTACAATTGCTGGCTCGATGCTCTGGCTCGCCTGCCTTCTTACTTCTCACTACCAATGCTACTTTATTCCAGGGGGATAGAGGGCCTAACGGCTACCCTGGATGGCCGGTTCGTACGCTCTTACAGAGTGCTTCCTTTTGCCAGCTTTCCCTTTGTTTACCTTCTGCTATCATAATAACTTTTCCTCGCCTTCAATTTAACATCTGTCCATCACAAATTGTTCCTACTTCGTTTAATCCCAAAGCCATGATTTGACTGACATTAACATTTATATACAAGGTATCTAAGGAGTACCTTAACACAGTCTCTCATCTACCCTTTAGTGCGTAGGCTGGAGCGGGGAGCTTTCTTTCCGACAGCATAGCTATGACATCACCAAAAAATTGAAGCCGTTTAGGCAGCAGATTGTTGTGCCGTGTTGTGTGTATATAGTACTAATTAATCTCATACAGTCAGTGCAATGTCAAAACTGTCTGAGTGCATGATAGTAAAGGGGAAGACTGATTAGCCTCTATCTCTTGCTAAGCTCACGTTCATTAGCATCAAGGTAATGATACACAGGCCTTTCTATAGTCTAACATTGCCCCTCTTGCCTTATCTGTCATCTGCTTGTTAAAAGTTTTATGTATTCAGCCATGTCCATAATCTGCTACGACGGGGTCTTAATAAACTTGGATTAAATTTGGATTAGCCAGGAGCAATTTAGTTAAGTCCATTTAAACTTGGTTTCTAGTAATATAATTTTTTGATCACAAAAATTTTAATCAGGAAGGATATTGTGTTCTTCCTTAGAGGCTGTGTGACAGGGCTGCTAGCCATCTGCTGTCAAGACTGTCTTCAATCACATAGTTTGAACTGGTTGTTGTGTGAAATCATAGTGGAAGGCTGAAATAATGTAGTGTGATGAGAAGAGAAAGCTGTTATGATTTTGTGTTTATCGCTATGCTTAGAGGAGTTGGTACAGAGCTTGAATACACATGAGCTGCCAGCCCAGCGTAAAGTGGGGCTGGCAGCTGCAGTCGGCTGTGTGGTTTACCGAGTGACACCAAGACTCTGCACTCCTAAGAATTCTGACATGTGCGTCTGCAGTTTTGATAGCTTGTCATCAGTAACCCTTACCTCAACCTTATGTTAGTATATTCTAGTTATGAGCCCTTACTCTACAATATTGACAGTTGCTGATATTTATGCTTTTCCTATGCATGTATATATATATATACTATATATATATATATATATATATATATATATATATATATATATATATATATATATATATATCAGTGGTTTATACTTTCGGTCGTCTGGTATTTTGTTTTCATTCGGTCGGTCGTGTTGAACCACAACTCGTGTGTTTTGTTTGTTGAAGGGAGCCATTGGCATACAGGGACCAAAGGGCCAGTCAGTAAGTTTGCTTACGTCTGTACCAGTCTGTTTGAGTGTTATTTATAGCATCATTGGCATTATATATGAATATATAGCATTTGATGTTCGTTGCCATTCTCTAATAATTAAATTTTTTTTATTTTGTTCCTTGGTTATGATTGCAACATTTCATCATTTTGCAAATAGAGTGTATTGTATGAGACATTTTGATTGCAGGGCACTGATGGCAAGACAGGACTCAAGGGAGACAGAGTAAGTTACCCTCTATTTTAAACTTACCTCTCGTAACTAACTGGCACCTCTTGCACGCTGGGAACTGAGTTGAACAATTAAGTTCTAGTGGTTAAGGAGTTATCTTCTACACGCTTTGTTGATCTTGTGGAATAAGAATAATTCACTATAGAAGTGTTCAGTATGCATAATATGATCTGTTTAAAAAGTTTTGATGACTTCAAACAATCGTGTAGTTAATTTAATGCAATCTGTTGTTTTTATTTCATGACGAGAAGAGCTTGCTCACAGGTAATTAAAAGCTTATGTTTTTGCATCTGTACCTTATCTCATCTCCGAAATATTCTAACATTTTTTCATCGGATAGCAACATTTGCCCAAGTAAAACATCTGGTTTTCAGCAACCTCAAACCTTATGGTGTCAAGATGCATTTTTTCATTTTTAAAAATTCACCGAAATATTCTAAGAAATCTGTCATAGTCGAAAGTGTTTTCTTAAATTAATTCCTTGAAGACAGGCTTCTTATATTACAGGGATACACGGGAGCAAAAGGAGAGAAGGGTGAGGATGGCCTGCCTGGTTTTGACGCGGCTGGTCAAAAGGTATGCGTACCTACCCATTGTTTAAAATATCCTATTCTTTCAGAATAGCAGCTCTGCCGAAATGTAAAATAAATTGAAGTGAAGATAACGTTAACGCACTTAGGCCTCTATGAGGTTGGCATTAGCCGCTGATTTGCTCAAAGATAGAAGTGTACATTGTGGTCTAGAGCACTCTCAACATTCATTGATATTTGTCGTCGACTGCAGCCCATTGACGCTTGCATGCATATTTGTACTGCAAGTATATGTATGCAAATATTTGCCTGACCAGTTTGCTCAAGATAAGTCTTCTCTACGAGCTTCTAATTTTCTATTTATTTGGAAGGATTTGTTAGTCATATGTAGTAGCCTGAGAAGTGGCGAGTAACGAAATGGGTGATTCGCGGATACAACCGTACAAACCTAGACCGCCTCGGCTAGCTTTTATGAAAGTCCAAACTACAGCATATATAATTGCAACAACTTCAACAACTTGATAAATTAATTTTACTAAAAATAATGTTTGCTACTAATTCGTAATCATAAGTGATCATATCAAATAGTGTCAAAATATTTTTGTCAGGGAAAACGCAGCTGATAAAGAAATAGAAATGTGTGCAAGCCAGTTCTTTCCTTTCCATAGATAATGTCTTGTAGGAAGCTGCAACTGAGCAAGGTTTTATCTATGGTTTTATCTATGATTGCCAAACCAAGTAGTTTCACTATATTTAGCCGCTTGAGCCAAAATTTTGATAAGAGAAACCACCTGCTGGGAAAAGTAATCTGGAAAACATGGAAGAAGAAAAGTTGTTATCAAAATGTTATGATGTAATCAGTAGCTAGCATTCTTGCTATAAATGTGGGGCATCACAGCTGAGTGAAGCTAACTTATTGCACATGATATGACTATAGGGGGCAAAAGGAGAACCCGGTTCAGCATGGCCACTTCAGAATGACTTCGACGAAAAAGCATTACAAGTTCGGATTATTGAACTGAAAGTAGGTTCTCAGCTGCGTACTAGTCTAGCCTTTACTCCATACTATGTATTTTAAATTTTATGTTCTATCTTGAACAGTCATGATAACACCAACCTTTCAACCTATGTCCATTATTATGTGCAAACCCAAGCATTATTGGTTAGCCAAACAATTAGGTCTCATGCAAATATGCTAAATATGTTTATGGCAGGGAGAGACAGGTGAACCTGGTTCAAGGGGTGAACCCGGTCCAACAGGACCTAGAGGACCTCCAGGAAAAGATGGTAACATTGGTCAACTAGGTCCCAAAGGAAATGCCGGAAAACCAGGCTTCAGAGGACCTCCAGGACTAAAAGTAGGTTTTGTTTGTGACAAAATTAATACCACCTTTTCCTATGCTCTCTTTCTGTGGTGGCCTCTTACTCCTGTGGGCGAGTTAATGTCTAACACTGTAAACCTAAGCTCTGCTAACTTGTTCTTTACCCCGGTAGTGTTTTCACATGGTTATATGGTAACCCATTTCCTGTGCAGGGGGTCAAAGGTATGGCTGGCATGATGGGACTTCCTGGATTAAAAGGCGAACCAGGTTTGACACCTAACATGAATTTGATAAAAGGTCAAAAAGGGGAATCTGGAAGGCCTGGAAATAAAGGATCAAAGGGCCATTTAGGTTCTATAGGGCCAATAGGTCCACGTGGGTTAGTTGGTTTCCCTGGTGAGGTTGGTCCTAAAGGAAGACAAGGACTCAATGGAATACCAGGTAGTCCAGGTACACCTGGCCAAGATGGCGATAAAGGAGCTCCTGGCAGAGACGGTACACCTGGCCTCAGGGGCCCAAAGGGAGAGCAGGGGTTTGTGGGAAGGCAAGGAGTAGCAGGACCGGCAGGGTCTAAGGGAGTTAAAGGAAGTTCAGGTATAAAAGGAGAAAAAGGAAGTCAGGGTGCAAAGGGTGATACAGGAGTACCAGGAGACCGTGGAGAAAAGGGACAAAAAGGAAATCAGGTAAAACTACTAGAGTAGTTCTGTTCCTCAACAACTGCCATCCCAGCATTTTTTTAAAGCTGTGGGCTAACCCATTCATTGATATGCAGTGGATCCTTGCAGGGTGCTGTTCTCGAGGTTGAAGGAAAATCCGGAGAAGTCATTGTTGGGCCACCCGGGCCTCCTGGTGCACCTGGTCCTCCAGGCAAAATAGGTGCTCAAGGTATAGCTGGTCTAAAAGGTGAACCAGGGGTTAAAGGTGATACCGGTGCTAAAGGTGATGATGGTGCTCAAGGAGAAAAAGGAGAGCCTGGTCCAAACGGACAAGATGGTGTTACTGGTGCTAAAGGCGAGCGCGGTGTTGATGGAAAGAAGGGAGACACTGGTTTTAGGGGTTTGAAGGGCAATACGGGGGACAGTGGACCCGCAGGCCAAAAGGTATTCACTCGCATGTTACTTCCCGTCAGTGGTGTTCAATGGATGAGCTTTGCATTTTATCTGCCTATTTTTTGTGGGTTCAAAATATTTCTGCGTGCCGAACATTAGCCAAAGCCTGTATCAGGCATGTGGTTAGCTGTGCATTCAGACGCGCAGTCAGCTGCAGTCAAGGTCACCGCCTCTCCAGCTAGTTGGACACTTGGGCCAGTCTATAAGTTCATTGATTGTTGATTATTGCAAGAAAACTGTCTAGCAGACTGTTGAAAGACTAACGGAGTACATTTCTACAGTTAGAAATACGCGTATATATGCTCTAAATGTCATCAATAATCTAAATTACCGGTTTGTGAGAATTTAAAGGTTCTGCTTTTTATTATAATTACTTTCGTCATAATAACATTAACGCTGTAGAAAATATTGTTGCTGACTAAACGCTGCGAATATGGGTCATCAGAGGTGTTGGCAAAAAGTCGATCAGTCGTGAGATTTTGCTGAATACAAAGGCTCGTTTGTACCCCTGAAAGGCTGCTTTCTCGCTAGTCAGGACAGGAAGCCGCTGACCGTGAGAGCATAGGTCTTCCCAGCCCTCCTTCTGATGAACAGCTGTGTAGCTTGAGCGCGTAGCCAGCTTCATATGTGTAATAATAGTTCTGGTTTATGCAGCTAACTTAAAGAGAAAGAGCTCAATGTAAAAATACAGAGCTGTGTATGAAAACGAAAAAGTTAGCTTTAATCTAAAAGGGATATGCTTCTCACACTAACAATTACCTCGTACCCCTGCATTCGAGATGGAAGTTGTAGCGTAAACAAACAATTTTAGTTTACATCTGTGTGTTTTTGTTTTTATCTGTAATAATATGTTAAACAATTATAGCAAGTTTTATATTAAGATTTTCAATTTAAATACATGATGCAATTATACAAAAGTACCAGAGATTCCTTACTATGAATGATTATGAGAGAACGGATCACCCCAACCCTATATAAATAGGGTTGGGGTTGTTGGGCTGGTCGGTATGTCTTATTTTCTGTTATCTTTTGAACCACTGCATCAGGGTCAGTGCCCATCTTCTAACACAAAATTGGCTTTCTAAAAATTTTAGGGTGAGGAAGGAAGACAGGGTCGCAGAGGCAAGCAGGTAGAGTGATAACTCGCTCCGACCCTTTAACTCTAACTAAGTTTTCCATTGAAGACTATATTTTTATATTTTGTTTGCATTTTATGAAACTAACCAGCTGGGAATCGTCATTGATAACTTTCATTTTTAACCGATTATAAAAGCTTGAGAATATTTGCTGAGAACCCCTGCTTGCTGTTCCTATTTCTTAGTTCTTCTCGCTTTATAGCCTGACCACTTTTCTCTGCATGCAACCATGCTTTCTCTATTCCACTTCTTGCATTTCTGCTTCTTTCTAGCTATTTGTGGGGAACAAAACAGTGGTTATGCATCTTAGTACCTATCAATTTTCTTTTACGTTATTTGGTTAATCGTGGTTTACAAGCTATCGCATGATAATATTGTCTCATGCTAGGTCATAAGATGAACATTCTCTAAAGGCGAATAGCATAGACGTTGCATGATACTTTAATATTATAATGCGTGTAGTGGCAGTAGCGTGGTGATCCAAGGTAGTGCTCTAGTAGTTGTAAGTTTGTGTGATAGACAGTTATATAGTAGGTATGATAGACAGTTATATAGTAGGTATGATAGACAGTTATATAGTAGGTATGATAGACAGTTATATAGTAGGTATGACAGACAGTTATATAGTAGGTACTACAGACAGTTATATAGTAGATACTACAGACAGTTATATAGTAGATACTACAGACAGTTATATAATAGTGCATATAGTATAACAGGGATATAACATTTTATCAGGGATGTCTAAAGGGACTCTAAAGAGACTCTAAAAGGAGTCTAAAGGAGTTTAAAGGAGTCTAAATCTTTGCTAGCTGGAAATATCAAGTCAAGCATGTACTTTTGCACTATTTGTAAATTTCTATACTGTTCTGGCAATATTTATGTTTGTACCCAATATTGCAGCTTGCCGGCCCACCGGGGTCGCCTGGTGCCAAAGGCGATAAGGGCGACTTGGGTCCTCCTGGCCGGGAAGGCAGCATGGGACTAACAGGCCCCACAGGCCTTATTGGAAAACCTGTGAGTTCAGCTAAAAATAAATGCAGCACTAGGTATATGGTGCTGCTAACTGATTGAAGTACAGTATATACATGTAAATGTCTATGAATTTAATTAGAATATTATAGACTGAGAAACCTTCTCTTATAGATTATTATAGACTGATGAACCTCCTTGCTAATGATCAGAGAGTGAGAAGCCCCTTAGCTATCGATCTAAGGCTAAGAAATATCTTAGCTACGTAGTTATCATAGACTAAGGTACTTCTCGACTAATAATTGTTGACTGAGACACCTTTCAACTAGGTGACTTTTGTCTGATAATTAGTCATGTCTGTAGGGTCAAAAGGGGGAGCAGGGAGTGTTGGGACCAGCTGGAGCCAAAGGGTCAAAAGGAGACTTTGTAAGTGGTCAAACATTTATCGTACTGCTTTATGTTTGACTGCGGAAGTGACCGATGGTTATTGTAAGAAATAAATTGTAATAAATGGTTCCAAATTGTAATAAAATCGGTTTTTAGCTTCAAGATTAGTAAATAAGTAAGCTTGTTGATTACTGGAAACCATAGAAACAGTACATTTGGACGTAAACGACAACTTTCATCTAGGATGCAGCGTGGCACTCGGTGCGCCTATGTCAATATCTTATAAATATATCAAACCTTATTCAAAACATATTGCACAATGTAGACTTTATCACGGAAGGTTCATTGAATTGAAAGTCGTGAGCTACTTGACAACTACGGTTAGTAATGACAGTGCACGCTGAACGACTCATGTAGAAACCATACAAAGCTGTTTAGCAAATCTGCAATAGAAGTTTCTTCAAACTTTATGTAGGCCATCGGAATCGGAAACAGTATTTTGTGAAACAGGCCATGGGCGAGGGAGACAATAATGAAGCAGAGTTAATTGTGTACACTTACTCACCTTTTGTTTGCTTTACTCACCTAAAATTAAAAACAAGCAGGTTTTTTGTTTATTTAACCTGATATGTATTATAATGTTTATGTACTATTTGTAAGCACCATAGTTACTATTTCAGGTTTTTGGTTTACAAATCTCTCAAAACTCATAGTACCAGAAAAGGTATAACCAAGAGTTTTGTCAAGTTTTGCTGATATTTTAGGGTCCAAAGGGCAGACAAGGTCTACAGGGTTTCGATGTAAGTGCTGGGCTTGCTTTCTTCTTAAAACCCCGCTCTTCACGCGTAAAATTAGCATGATTATTTTTTTAAATTTTCGATTGTCATTTGAGAAAGCTGTTTTTTTTCAAATTTGTCACAAATTTAGCGGTTTTCATTCAGAGATTGCAAACAACCGCAATAGTAGAGTATGTAGGAATCAACTACCCACATGGTCTATACATACGCCATTATTACCTGATATTGCATGCATCTTCCCCTCCCATTCGCTTCCAACTCTATCATGAAATGGATCTTGGCTCAACCTCGGCAACTGAGAACAGACTCCAACATGTATCTACTCCAACACCCTCTAACTTGTTATTAACAAACAAATTCGTTGCTTAGTTTTTGGTTTCTCCATTACAGATATTGCCATATGAATATTAATACCGAGGTATTAGTTGCTGATGTAATCTAATCATGTGCCTATCAGCTTATAAGAGTAAATCTCTTGGAACATAATCGGCAGTTGAATACAGACTGGAACAAGCTTCTCTTCTATGCCTCCAGTCACGGTCACATAGAAATAGAGGTTTAAATAGACATAAAGATCAAAGTGCAGAGCATGCCTGTGTGTATGAGCGATGTCTATTGATTTTAGAGATTTAAACTTCTTTATTTTAGGGAAAGAAAGGTGCTCAGGGACTTGCAGGACCTCCGGTAAGTGCTGCCTCTTATTGCAATTTCATTGAAGCTTGCTGTGAAAAACAATTTTTCTTATAATTTTGCAACTCCTTAAATAAAATATGTATGGCAATTCACATTTGTTTCAATCATAGTTAATTTGACAAAACAACCTCGTAATTATATGTATAACTCTACAGTCTTTACAATGCTGCAAAAGGTTGAAGTCATAGCGTGTTAGGATAGTTTATAAACCTCAACCAGAAGCTCAGCTGTCCTTGTCCTGTTAGTTGCCTCAGGTAACCACCTGGAGTAAATAAGACAACTCATTTTCTTTGATTCTAGGGACCCAAAGGCGATCGTGGTGAGCCTGGAATCAGAGGATTGAATGGTATCGATGTGAGTTATTATTATCATGCTCTGGTTAGATATAAATCTGGTAGCGGTTAAGCTATAATTAGCTTACACAGTTAATTTACCAATGGCAGAAGTTCTAGCCTGTTCTCTCAGCATCAGTAACTTAGTACAGTGCTTTTGTCTAAGAGCTATGCTGTATTGTTAGATTAGCGTGTAAAGTGTGGTGAAGCCCAAAATGTGCTTAAATAATACAATGATAAAATATTCCATGAAAAGGAAAAGGAGTGATAGAATAAACAATGAGATGAGTTGCTCGCTGACGGAAATGTAAATGTTGGTGGTGTGCCGTGGCCTACAGGTTATCTGTCGTACCGATGGTTGCTGGCAGTGTGCTGTGGCCTACAGGTTATCTGTCGTACAGATGGTTGCTGGTGGTGTGTTGTGGCCTACAGGTTATCTGTCATAAAGATGGTTGCTGGCGGTGTGCTGTGGCCTACAGGTTATCTGTTATACAGATGGTTGTTGGTGGTGCGCCGTAACCTACAGTTTATCTGTCATACAAATGTCTGTTGGTGGTGTGCTGTGGCCTACAGGTTATCTGTCATACAAATGGTTGTTGGTTGTGTGCTGTGGCCTACAGGTTATCTGTCATACAAATGGTTGTTGGTGGTGTGCTGTGGCCTACAGGTTATCTGTCATACAAATGTCTGTTGGTGGTGTGCTGTGGCCTACAGTTTATCTGTCATACAAATGTCTGTTGGTGGTGTGCTGTGGCCTACAGGTTATCTGTCATACAAATGGTTGTTGGTGGTGTGCTGTGGCCTACAGGTTATCTGTTATACAGATGGTTGTTGGTGATGTGCTGTGGCCTACAGGTTATCTGTCATACAGATGGTTGTTGGTGGTGTGCTGTGGCCTACAGGTTATCTGTTATACAGATGGTTGTTGGTGGTGTGCTGTGGCCTACAGGTTATCTGTCATACAGATGGTTGTTGGTGGTGTGCTGTGGCCTACAGGTTATCTGCCATACAGATGGTTGCTGGTGATGTGCTGTGGCCTACAGGTTATCTGTCATAAAGATGGTTGCTGGTTGTGAAGAAAGAAAGTTGATCATAAATGTGCCTTGGTTCTTAAAGGTTGACTTGCAACAAAATTCACATTACAGTTATTTGGTATCAAAAGATTCACCATGTCTTACTCTGTAGTGATGTAAGTGCCAAATATGGGGAAATGTGATTACAAGCTCTTAAAAGCTCAAAAACGAAAAGCCGCCGTAGATTGGAATCTGTTTATTTATCTGACGTAGTCATTACAGTTTGGTTATTGTCTTGTCATGTGATGTTCTCACGTGAATTGAAAGGCCCATAAAAAGCTCAATATAAAACTTATCGTAGCATTAGTTTATGACAAACACTTCGGGTTTTACCGAAGACCCCGTATCAAATATAGATGTTCGCTACTTCACAGTTTTGTTTCGGCATTATTCAATCGTCAAGTCGTAATCTGATCACGTGACCCAATACTTCGCAAATAATTTTTGCAGCACTTTTCGATTATCACAGGTGACCAACAGGCTCATCATGATTATCAGACAATGATATGTACTCCTTCGAGGTAAGGTTAAAAAGTTTAACGATTTTTTACGGTAAGTTATAAGATATCAGTGCTAAAAGTGACAGCATTACAATGACGATAAAACAGACGCGTAAGAACAATAGACATGGTTTTATTGAATGCGTGAAGTATATTTGTGAAAATATTTCGACGAATGATGTTGCATGAAAGTGTAAACAGAAACCATCCTGTAACAACTACGTCCCATTTGAGCCGTTTTGGATAGCAAATCCAAACTACGGCGGTCTCGTGTGGCTGCGATTAACTGTTCGTTTTTGAGCTTTTAAGAGCTTGTAATCACATTCCCATATATTTTGCACCTACAACACAACAGAGTAAGACATGGTGATTCTTTTCATATCAAATAACTGTAATGTGAATTTTGCTGCAAGTCAACCTTTAAACTAACTCAATAGGTGTAATGTAAAGAATCCACAGCCACTAACAAGCTACAAAAATAAGAAGAAATCATGGTCGGCCTATTGCTAGCTCAAAAGTTTTGTACGGGTTTTGAGTGTTTTACTGCGAGTAAATCCATTCAAGTTGCAATAAGATTATCATGTTTGCATCCTACAACAGGGTATTAAAGGTGCAACAGGTGAGAAAGGGCCCAAGGGTGAAAACGGACCGCCTGGCAAGCAAGGTGACATGGTAAGTTGTAGTAAGTTATATCTTAGTGCTGGATAACTGTTACCCTGGCTAGTAACACTTGTATGGAGCATTGATAGAGCATATTGTCGCGAAATTAGGTCACCTTGAAATTATGTCTTAGAGGCTAAATGCAAAAAGTGTTTCGGATTTCACTGTAATTAAGGTTTCTTTAGGACCCAATGCATACTCTAAGATATATAGTATCTGTTCCAATACCCATTCCTAGCATCCTTCGTGGAATAGGTAAACTGTCGGCATTTTTTAGTTTAGCACCGTCATAAACCTGGAGTTGTCTTCTCACGCTCATGTTTCAAAACTGTCTGGTTCCTGAGAACCAGCCTCTTGAACACCCATATTTAGGCTATTTGGTCGAATATGAAAAAAATCTTGGGCAACGCTGAGCGTTGCTGCTAGTTGTTCAATATTATTCTAATATTTTTAGTTCTTGCACCATATCCCTCTAGTCTTGAATATAGAAAGCTATTTTAGTGTTGATTGTTCACCTCTATTTCAGCATTTGACTAAATCAAAATTATAAAATGTGAATAATAGTTTGCATTATCAGACCAGCGCACAGTCTTATTGAACATTCAAAAATCTTCTAACTGTATATCTGGTAAAAGGACGCTAGAACTAGAATATAGTCATGAGTAAATGATATCTACTTGATAAACTCAATGAGACATACAAGCTGATTGTCTCGTTAAATTTATCTTTCAAGCTATTTACTTCTTTAGGAGACCATCTAACCTACTTTGATCATAATTGTCTGCACTAACTGTAGCCTAGAATGTAGTTGAGACTTGTTGTTGACTCAGAAAGATAGCAAATATCTGTTTTGAAATTGAGAATAAGAAGTAATAGCTAGAGTAAAACTTGTAGGAATCATATGACACCAATATACGTATATATGTATACACTTTTATTGTGTACTTGATTATATATGCATATGATTATATGATATATGTACGTATATATATATATATATATATCTTTTATAAATTCTCAAAGTAAACGTGTCTGTCTGCTTTGCGGTTAGCTATTATAATCTTGAAATAAATAATCCGTTCGGAAGAATATTTGAACTCAAACCCTCCCATTCACCAGTCCGACGCCGTACCAATTAGGCTACAGAGATTTATTTGCTAGCTAGCCGATATATGTCCCTATATGGGAGCAAATACCCAACGGCTTTGCGTACTGCGCAGGGTGATTGCATAACGCAGCTGAGGCGAATAGCTCTCATTAGTAAGCTTACTCAAACTTTCCAGGCAATGCGCCAGGCTAATAGCAAGTGGCAAGCAACTCTCATTACTTCTCACTGTTTATAAGCTGATTTTTATTACCCGGGCAACGCCCGGTAGCACAGTTAGTATGTATGTATACATTTATCATATATTGCATGTTGGTATTTGTATTACACTACAATTCACTACCAGTCATCAGCTCCAAAATTAAAGGTTGACATGCAACAAAATTCACATTACAGTTATTTGGTATTAAAAGATTCACCATGTCTTACTCTGTTGTGTTGTAGGTGCAAAATATGTGGGAATGTGATTACAAGCTCTTAAAAGCTCAAAAACGAACAGTTAATCGCTGCCATCGCGAGACTGCCGTAGATTAGAATCTCTTTCCAAAGCGGCTCAAATGGGACGTAGTTGTACAAAATGGCTTATGTTTACACTTTCACGCAACCTCATTCGTCGAAATATTTTCACAAATATACTTCACGCATTCAATAAAACCATGTCTATTGTTCTTACGCGTCTGTTTTATTGTCATTGTAATGCTGTCACTTTCAGCACTGATATCTTATAACTTACCGTAAAAATTTGTTTAATTTTTTAACCTGAGCTAGAAGGAGTACATGTCATTGTCTGAAAAAACATGACGAGCCTGTTGGTCACCTGTGATACTCAAAAATGCTGCAAAAATTATTTGCGAAGTATTGGTCACATGATCAAATTACGACTAGACGATTAGACCAAGCCAAAACAAAACTGTAAAGTAGCGAACATCTATATTTGATACGGGGTCTTCGGTAAAACCTGAAGTGTTTGTCATAAACTAATGCTACGATAAGTTTTATATTGAGCTTTTTATTGGCCTTTTAATTCACGTGAGAACATCATGTGACAAAACAATAACCAAACGTAATGACTACGTCAAAGAAATAAACTGATTTCAATCCATGGCGGCTTTTCGTTTTTGAGCTTTTAAGAGCTTGTAATCCCATTTCCACATACTTGGCACCTACAACACAGCAGAGTAAGACATGGTGAATCTTTTGATATCAAATAACTGTAATGTGAATTTTGTTGCAAGTCAACCTTTAACATTGGAGAGCTAGGAAAGTCAAACATTTGTATAGTAGTGGACTAAAATAGAAATTGTGGCATTGCCATTTTGATAAGTTAGTAAGTATTGTGTATTTTATATATAATTACAAAACAACATTAAAGGGACACCCAGGTGTTGCTGGTGCTTCCGGAGAACGAGGTATACCTGGCATGAAGGGTGAACGAGGAGACAATGGAGAGCCTGGTGAGCCAGGACCCCCGGGTGTCGATGGCCAACCTGGACCTCAGGTAGGTTAGCATAGCTGCGCTCTGTATTACATAAGCATGATAATACACTCATAGAATGTTGTTAAAAGTAGAGTACCTAGTTGCTGATTCTCAAGTACTGTATATTTTATGAATAACAGCATTTCAGATTCATTCATGAACTTACTTGACTTACTTGACCTTGAATTACAGCTAAAATTACAGCTTCATGTCTGCTGACTGACCACAATATTCTTGTTTATCGATACTGATATTCTTTCTGTTTATATAGGGTGAGAGGGGCAAGAGAGGGCGGCACGGGCTCAAAGGAAGTAAGGGCGATGAGGTAATAATAGTATGCATAGTTATTTAGAATAATAATATAACATAAATAGTAATAAAGAGTCGTCTGTGAACTGCTAGCCAAAGTAAAGTTTATTCCATTGTTTATTAACTAGGGAATCCCAGGGCTAGATGCCTTTCCATGCCCGCTCGGGCCTGATGGGCTGCCGGCGTGCTGAGTGTAGGTAAGGAAGTGTGATGCATAGGCATACGATTATTATCAATTGCTGGCATGTTACTGATTGCTTCTCCGCTTCTACTATAATATAGCGCTACTAATCATTAGAGTTTTGCATGCCAGCTTTGCTTCTGAATTCATAAGACCTTAGCCATTTATTCTAAAACGCTTGACCATAAGAGAGAGTCGCGTGTGAGTATAGTTACTACTCTAGCATAAAAATCAGAAAGTACTTTGGGCTAACTTTTTTTCAGCACAAACTTAACTCACTGATTAATCTTTTGGCCATTTTTGTTGCGAAAACCGTAAGTACAGTTCGCTGTACCAGCGTACTTAAGCTTCACATTATTCTATTGAACAACTGATTTATGCTCAATCACAACTTGTAAAAAATTATGAAATATGTTTTTGTTTGGTATGGTGAGGCTTTAATATATTCTTATGGGGCATTCAAGTGTTATTCTTGTTCGATTCAACCAAAGGAAGAAGATAAAAATAAACATGGTATAAGTTTAAATAAGCATGACTTGGATGTTTATTTATTTTGTAGAATAGTTCAAACATGGTCCTAACAAACCTTTGGTAGAAAATTTGCGAACAATTATACATATTTTTGCAACTAAAACCATAAACTTGGTCCAAAATAGTTCTGCAAGGGTTATCTGTCCTCTTGGCTAAAAGTGTACAACTCTAATACTGTACGATTTCAAGATATCACCTAACGTGGCATCTGCTAAATACATTATAGGTAGTCTATGGAGCTGTACCTGCAATAATGTGATCAGTTATATAGCAAACTAACCCATTAACAACCTACTGTTCTATATTTGTTCATTGCATGCGAGTGCCTACCTTATAGGGAATTCCTGGATTTGATGCCCCTTGTCCAATTGGACAAGATGGTCTTCCGTTGCCAAACTGTGGCAGACCAATTCGCCATACCGGTTCCAAAGGTATGCCAAAACCAAAGTGTGATTTTGGTGTTTACAACTTTGTCTCTAAAGCAGTTGTACCAATTCACGCAGGTAGTATCATATTTAACCATAGGGCTTGTAGATGTATCACTCAATATAATTCTGCGAGTTTACATATTTACATAAAGCATTCATAGCTAGTCGTCTCTCATTCAATAAGGATTTCTAGGGGTGCTGATTGTGGCTTACTTTCAGTTGGAGAAGGCTTTTATTAATTTCATTATATTTCTGCTATATAGGCTGGTATGACGATGGTGGCAAGAGATGGTTGTAGATAGTGTACATAGCGCTGTACAGATGGCCCCAAGGGTGCACAATTCCTCCAGTTCCTTCCACTTCTTCTTGTATCTATACTGACCAGAGGAACTTTAGATAGTTGAGTAGGAGACACTCTTAAGCAGTTCTTGTCTATGTAGAGAGTTGATAAGCTCTCGTCTCATAAATCTTGTTTTTTACTAGTCGTTACAAATCTACTTTCAGATAGTATTTTAATGGTGCAGTTTTATTTTTAACATTATTTATGTTATAATTTATTTATTATAAATAACAGAAGATGTTGTTTTTATGGAGTTTAGCTATCATTTTTCTATATATAGGTTCCTCAGCATAACATTCTTCTTTAACTTAGTGCTTAAAGGATAAAAATAGAAACTACAATATTAATTTATGTTAAATATTTTCATATGGTTAAAATGTACTTTTAACGTAGTAGTATCAAAGTCAATATTGGTCCATCTCTCACTTCCTTTAAGCGCATCTTTTATGAATGGTGCTTGTTGATTGGTTGGTTGATTGACATATATACAAAACCTTGAAGAACTCAGGTATCTATTGTTTCTTCACAGCACACTCTAGCGCAAGGCTTTCCTTTTTGATTATCAGCTTTAGTGATTACATTTTATTGCAAGAATTTGCTTATCTACCTTGTTCAGTCCGAGTTTTTAAAAACAAAGATTTATACCTATCTTATTATAGCAAACAATTTCTTAGGAAAATCTGCCAGTTTAGGTAAAAGAAAGTTGGTTTGAGAGATGTAAAAGTTTTTTTATAAAATTTCATGTGCACATCAGTTAGCATCAGCTAATAGAAATGCATACGGCAACGGAAGTCAAAGTTGGTCATGTTCATTTATATTTAGAGACTGGTTATAACTGGGAAAAACAGAGTAGTTCTATGATAGAGCTGATATATGTACTAAAAATTTTGAATCACTAGAAAGCAACACACGATTTGCTCCTAACAATTTTTCTGCCGCAGAGGGTCCAAAACAGCACTGATAGTTTGCAGACTATAATAGATGCTAATGCAGTTGGAGCCATTTGCGGTTCGGTTTACCATTTGATTTGCTATTGGCAGTTAATATTTTAAAACTCAGCCAAAGTTACTAATTCATGCCTGTCTTTGCGACAGTTGAATTCCAGCGTAACATGCATTTGTGCAAACAAGCCAATCGGGTGTGTCTGCTTTAGGTGAAACACATAAAATCAAGAAACTGTACAATGTAAGAAAAAGCAAAATGACTGGATATTATGCGTGTTGATATTCAATCCTCGATTATAGCGTTCTTTTCTAAAATACTGCACAAGCTGCAGAGATTTCGTCGCAACAAAGCACTTGCTTGTCAACTAAATTTTGATAAAATTAAAATCGCCTTTAAGACTATGCAAGGTCAAGCAATTGTGAAAAGCCATTAAAGATGGCGGTCAAGCTCCTTCAGCTAGACCATTGCCACCCTACTGGCTTCAAACTTTGTGAGTGCTCAGTTGCTGAACACGTGAGGTGGTTAACTTGACTCACTCTGAGCATAGACATAGACATGAAGGCAATCTAATAAATATCTTGATAATTAATTATTGGTCTATTATTAAAAACATCAGCTTATCATATCAAGAGGATATGCAAACTATTTATTAACTATATACTGACTGACAGATAAGTACTCTTCATTTTTTATAGTATAAATATAAAGAGCTCTTACGTATCTGCATGCATGCGTATATATGTAGGTATGTACATTCATACATGTACCTATATATGCACGTGCATACATATGCCCATATATACATGCGTGCGTACATATGTGCATACGTACATACATGCACATACGTATGTATGTACATATGTATTTATGTACATACCTACATATGTATGTACGTACATACATACAACAGCATGTATGTATGTACATACATGCGTATGTACATACATGGGTACATACATACATGCGTGCGTACGTACATATATGCATACGTACATACATGCGTAGACACATGCATGCGTACATACAAACATGCGTGCGTACGTACGTTTGTACATATATGCATACGTACATACATATGTAGATACATACACGCGTACATACATACATGCGTACATCTATACACAGGGTGTCTGTAAAGTCCTAATACAACTTGAAAATTTTATTACTAAGCCAGTTGGTGAAATATGTTAACCAGATTTGTTTTATTTCTATAAAGTGATTTGTTAAGTTTTTTTTACATGATCTAATACACCCCTACATAGGCAGCATACACACACCCATACATAGGCAGCATACATACACCCCTAATACACCTCTCACATTAGTTACACTTTTGCAAATTGCAATAGTGCGCTTTGTTAGCGTGCAGCCATAAGTTTTTATGTACGACCTTGTGTACTGTCGAACGTGGCATTTCCAACTGTCTGGCACCAGCTCGACTGGATTTCCTAGGAGACCGATAAAAGGTTTGCCTTATTATTGCCCTCCGAAGTTCTTGGTCATCTACTCTTCTGTTTATCGAACACCATCCCGGTCTCCATAAAAGTTTTGTGCCATCTACAAATTGAAGAACATGAGGGTGGATCTCTCCCGCACCTAGTTCTGTAGTTTCGCTGAGACTGCACATCTCACTTTGTCTCAATGAACCAGGATACACATTGCGCCTTCTGTTGAAGAGTATCTATCCTAACCTATCCAGTTTGCCTTCTCTTACTGGAATGACTGTAATTTCAACTGTCTGAAATCAAAACTGCAGGGGGAAAAGGGAATTTCCCCTCAATAAAAAGACTTTACAAATCACTGACAAAATTAAAACAAGTCTGGTTAACATATCTCAACAACTAGCTTGGTAATAAATTTTTCCAGTTGTATCAGGAATTTACGGACACCTTGTATACACTCATATGTACGTATACTAGCTGTGCCACCCGGCGTTGCCCGTGTAATAGAAGAGTATTTGGACAGAAAATTGATTTGTATTTAACATATTACAAAATTTGCCATTCTAACTTTCAAACTACATATCATGAGAAAAGTTTTTTGTCTTATAAACAATGAGAATTAGTGAGAGTCTTGCTATTAACAAGTTTAATAATGTGAGTGAACAACTTCTCGTGACGTTATGCTATGACCCGCGTCACACGCGAAGCAGTTAGGTTTTGCTCTGATATAATGAATTATATTGGCAGTCTAGCGATTCGACTTCCGTAGTCTTGTGGTCAAGGCGTCAGACTGGTGAATGGCTTGGTCCAAGATTAAGTCCTCTTCGGTACGGAATATTTATTCCAAGATTTTAAGATCTACATTATAGCCGGATTTCCGACGAAAACACGGACACACGACGGACTTTGGGACTTTAAAAAATATATATAGATATAAGATATATAAAATACATATATATGTATCATATGTATTTTATATATCTTATATCTATATATATTTTTCAAAGTCCGTCGTGTGTCTGTATACGGACATATATAATACATATGTTGATGGATACACAAGGATCATATATATATGATACATATATATATATATGTATCATATATATATGTATCATATATATATGTATATGCATGTTGTGTATATATATACACACACACGTGCGCATGCAAATATATATATTTATATATATGTGTGTATACATATATATATATATATTCATATATTCATATTCATTTTATCTGAAGAGTGTGATACTTATTATACCACATGAAACTATTAGTAATAAAATGTTTAATTTATAGAGTAAAGTTCAACTTTTACATATGGAGAGAAAGAGACTTTTTTAAAGTCTCTTTCCAAATCTTTTTTAGCCGTTCACAATAACCGCTTTTCTGCAATTCACTTGTGTTAATTGCTGCCAGTATTTGGGCAAGCCAAATTTGGTGCGCAGGTGTTATTGCACCCAATATGTTCCAATGACTATCAGAATTACATGTACTGATGTTCTTACATGCCAGCACTTTTAAGCAAGGCTAACAAAGAGTGCTCAACACAAATATGGAACTAAATCCACAATTACCGGTATTTTAAAGAATAGTTTGTACTTACTTTCCGCTTCTGTTTGTTTCATGGATGCGGTCTTTCTTCTCATCAGATTACAAATACAAAAAACTGGGTATTTGCTTGCACTGCCCGCTTAGCATAACAAAATCTACCAATACAATGCAATAATGAGCTTATGCTACTGCGAGCAAAACGGCAAAAAGTTGTGTTACGCAGCACCAAGCTGCACTGATGACACACAAACCTCTCTTTTGCATCAACTTTCACTACCACGGCTTTACATATCCGAATCACTATAGCTACAACCAATTTCACACAAATGCAACAGTTCCTACATCCAGCACTTGTGCTCAAGCCAATAACTGCCTAGCAGCTTTCAGTGCTACACAATAGTTCTGTCTGCCCAAACTACCACACGCTGAATGTTTAAAAAAGGAAACGCGCAGCAACACGGCAACTCAGTAGCCTAGTTAACACATTCTGCTCTCCTTTACTAGGCTTCTGCCTAAACTCTGATTCCCTGTCCCATATATAGTAAGTACTGTTACCCTGTCCCTGGCTTTCCATGCAAGCCAGTTAATCACAAGAAAGCCTCAGGCATTCACATAATATTCTACAAGTACCAACAAAAAATTGTTGGCTGTTAATTACAAAATTCACAAGCTAATATAATAATGAAACATGTCTAATCAACTGTACATTGTGTGAGCTGTGTGGAATGCTGGCAAAATGAGTGAAAAAAATGTCAAAGAAAACTTATTTATGTTAATAATTTTAACTAAGATATTTGATAACTCTGAAGCACACTAAATAGCAACAAACATATTTTCTTTGACGGTGTTTTGTACGATCCAGCATCGTGCCAGCGCTGAACTGTTGAGCACCTTCGTACACAAAGATTGGAGTTGTCAACTTACGATTAATAGCGATGGGGTGATATTGCTCGGGCTTCGGACGTAACGATAGGTGACGCATCCCGCTTCCTTCACATAATTATACAAGGCTACCAAGGTCACGTGACTGTAGTCTAGTAGAATAGGATAGATGCCAGATGATGTTCCTATGCGTGGAGCGACAGGAAGGATAGTAAGTAATTAACCCATAATTATTCGGAGTGAGACTCATTGTTTGTGTTTACTTTGTAAAATGTTATGTAATATCAGCGAGCAAGATAAAGCTTATTAATATTCGGGTACGAGGCAAGCATCGGTTTAGCTGGAGGCTGAACAAGACGCCTACTATGAAGTTACTTTTCTGATTACAGTCACGTAGGCCTAATGAGTATGTTTTGTCAGCCGTTTTTTTCCACTACTTACTTTCAACGCTACCAGTTTGTAAGTAGTACTTGACTTTTCCAAAATGTGATCTTTTTAGTTATTGTAATTGATCTGTATTGAACATGATTATGGCAAGTAGCTAGTAGCAGTTGTATGTAATTAAGTGTGCTTAATAATCTACTTTTATGTATAATTTGTTATTAAAAGCATTTTATATTCTGTTGAGTGATGTCTATTATGGTAATGTACAGCTTCATGAGAGTAATCTTTTCTAGCTTACTAACCCTTGGTCAATAGTTATTATTTTATTACTCATATAATATTTTACTCAGCATTACTTAGTAATTATTTTATGTCCTAGTTTCATGCTAATTATTATATGTTTTCATTTTTAAACAATGCGTTCTGAATCTTATCACTAAAAAGTGGTTTAGTTTCATGTGTTTTAGTTTTATCAATTCTAAAATTTTAATTTATTTAGTAATGTGAACAACTAGTAAGCATAGGCCTACTAGTTATATGAAAGAGTCAGTAAAAAAGTGTTACGATTTTGGTTAATACTGATCATCACTCTAGACAGATAGTAGTTCCATTCTATTTTATGATCGTGTGATCTTCAAACAGATTATATAATATATGGGTTACGTAATGCATTCCATGGTAGTGTCAGTCTGCCTTACTTGTTTACTTCCTCCATTCAACTAGCAATCGAGAGAAGGATAATTACCTCAGTTTTCAAGTTTGCTATTCATGCTTCAAATAGTGGAGCTGATCTCAGATGTTGGTACTATTGTGTACTGATATGATCATTCTACATTTATATCAAATTATATGTGGGATGTAGCCAAATCTTCTGCTCTGTTTGAACATTTTTTGTTGACTCACAGTTAGGGCTGTTTGATCTTTTGTGCCTGGTTCTTGGTCTCTCCGAGTGTCACTATAATTGTTTTCAAGTTTGTTGTGGTTGGGCAGTAGTTGCTAATTAATTGTTACAGGCCATTAGTTGCTCTAGTCGATAGGAATGTAAAAGCTGATGCCTTATTGGCCCATCAAAGTCCTCTAATGTTGACCATTGTAAGCAGCCATGTTAGAAGTTTTCTCTTAGGATTTCACTAGCATATGGAAGCACCTTTCTATACCTACGAGTGTAACTGTTCATCTGCAGATAGCTGCAGATAGCTGACAGTTCTGTTATCAATTGCCAGCTCTGGGAAGGGTCAATAAAATACTAAACGCTTAAAATCAGTGTGTATCAGATCCCTAACAATGAAATGAATCATCTAGAATTACTCGGAATGCAGGTGGATTAAAGCTTTGTCTAGTAGTGTAGACTCCCTTCCCAGCTAAGCAATATTGATTTTGTGATCACTGATGCATAATGCTTTGCTAGATCTGCTTTGTTTGAATGAGTTGATTATTGGTTTTTGACTCTTTCAGTTTTTCCCCAATGACCAATGGCTTTGCGTCTTCAAAGACTGTTGAAGACTGGCATCGCTAACAATATGCGGTAATGAAGCTAGATGCCTCAAGTTTTTTAGGCTAGGATGATTAGCTGGCAGCAATTAGCAAACCAAAAATTTACCTGGCCTGGATAGATAGAGTACAACACGTACGGGTATACGGTTATGCCGGGTATACGGTTATGCCGGGTATACGGTTATGCCTAGCGGGTTGAAATAAATAAAGTATATTACATGCTGGTGTGCCTACCTGGTTTAGATAGTTTTAGTGCAATACGCATCGCATCTGTATGCCTAACTGGCAAAGGGTAAGCAGGTCAGAAACTCGGCAGCTACCAACATCTACTATTGGTTGCAGAAGCCTCATTGTTAGTTGGTTACTAACTGCTGGTGTTTGGGATGACAGGAGTTACTGCTGCCGAGTTACTGCTGCCGTCATGCTGAGAATAGATGTGCCTTAGTCATAAGTTTATGCTCTCCATTCATCGTGTATCATTCTGTCTTACAACTTTGAACTAACTTGTAGTTGATTGCTTTATTATTCTGATTCTATATTTTGTAGCAAAATGAAGAAGTAGATGCCATACAAGCAGCCAGCCCAAAGCCCCACAGTCGGCTGGCCATCACCAGGCCAGCCGCCTGTACCTGATATGTGGGGCCAGCAACTACACTCACCTCACGTAGCTCCAGCTGATTTTCATCAACGCCTTACCTATGCATCACAGCAGCAGGCTGCCATAGATTTCTGCAGGAAAAATGTTTTTGGTAATCCGACTGAGATCGGTGTTATGGGGCCACCACCGGTTCCCCACAATCCGATCGCACATAATAATATGATGGGAGGCTATCCAATAATGAACACTCTTTTTGCATCTCAGCCACCGATGGCATTGCCGCCCTCTCAGAATGAAGGGGTTAATGCGTCCCAACAACAAAATGATCAACATTCGATACTGGACAGATCTCAACTGCCACAACCTTTTAGCAACAAGGATTCCATAAATAAATATCAACTGATGGGGCACTCTAATAGCGTAGCAAATGTTACCTCTCACCAATCTCTAGCAGTGCCACCCCACCCAGATATTCCAAGCAGCCCTGGTATGCTCAGCGATTCCCACTCTCAGATCAGATCTGCAAAGATTAGCAATGAGCTGCCAGACTCTCAAACTTATAACTCAAACAACCCCACCTCCAAATCCAACCATAGCAAGCCATGGCCTACAAAATCGATGCAAGCGATTCAGTCGGAACAAGTTGTTAACCGATCACCAGGAAGTGGACCTACAGGAAGTGGACCTACGCCGGACAACATGCCTTCTACGTTGCCGACCGATCTTCACAATGTTTTAGCAAATTTTTTATCATCAAATGCCGACTTACCAGAAACGATGCGACCCAGCGAGAGCAAACCCTCTCTACCGACAACACTGTCTCACCAAGTCTCCATTACATCATCTTCTTCGCCGGAGTCACTTTCTGCTGCGCTACCCGGATTTAATAGACTCGTTCCACCCGGGCCGACTGCTGCCGGTGCAATGCTTGGCGTGGATCAGCAGAGTGGGGCTGATGATGATAAAGACAAACCAAAACGACGCAGAAGAAAAAGATGCGGAAACTGTGAGCCATGCAAAGTCAGGGAAGACTGCGGAGAATGCTACGTCTGCCGTAACAAAGGCCAAGTAAATGCTATTTGTAAACTAAGGAAATGCCTGTTACTCAGGAAAAAGGTAAGCAATGGAAAGTATCTAGTAGTTTTGAAGTCTTGCCAAAACCCTGGAAACATATCCTCATGTCAGTTAGGACACCTGTCTTGATGTCACATTTTAAACACTCAAGAGAGAGAGAGAGAGCAGTGAGAATAGCATCAGTGTTATATGTGTGCTATTAGGTTTTCAAAAGACTAATAATAACAAGGTCATTTAGTTCATAACCTACAAAATTGTAATGGAAACGATTTATATTTTTACAAAAAGGTAAAAAGGTGCTATGATAAGGGAAAGACCCCTCCTTAGGCTAATTAATGCTTTTGTATAATTATAAGACGAAATACCTTGGAATTAGGCATGAGAGGATTGAAGGAATATCAGTTTTTTGACTGCAATTAGCACCTTTGGAAAAAATACCTAAAATTCCAAATATTATAAAGTTGGCTACAATTATAAAGTACTCAAAAAAGTATTGAATCTGTAATACTCTCTTTACTATAACACTTAAATAGTCTATAATAATCTTTAATTTATTTTGAAACTAATCATTTAGCTTGCTTGTTGAACTTTACAAAATTTGAACTTCGGCCGGTGATATTTGCAGTTGTTTGCTCTCAATAAGAGTGTCACTCTAGGACTGCACTCTTCTTCCGCGATACCAAACTTGTTCAATTACGTCTGTTCCTAAACATTTCTGAGTCCGGTATGGATCAATTAGTGCCCTTGCCTAATCATTTTTTAAAAACTAAATTAAAACATTTACTTCTTCCTAACTTTTGCAAGATAGTTTCAACATTACTGTTATGTGGAGCTGTTGGGCTACCAGTTAGACTGTAGGCAAAGTAGATGGATTATACAGTGTGGATCACTTGTGCTAGTGATTTGAAAGGCTATAGTGGCAATTACTATAGCAGGCAAACCTTTGAGCAAATAACAATAAGATTGAAGAATAATAAATATAGATTCTAGTCCTGTTATTGTAAAAACTTTAAAATCTTGGCTTAACTTTGTTTTTTTCAAGCTTCCAATAGTATCACATGCAACGATACTACAAAATTATTTATTTGTCTTTGTTTATTTTCGGCTGAGACTGGTACAAAAAAACGTAAAATATAAGGTTTTGCCATAATATAATCTTAATCTGCAATGTTACTGCATTCAGTAGGTACTTGAATGTTAGTAGTAGGAAGGACCAACTAGCTGTTAGCCGATCAATAATGCAAAAGTTAGTAACCGCAGGTAAAACCATTGACCTTTGCCTCTACTAGCACTCTTTAACGCTTAATGTCATGAACATTTGTTGGTCATCAAATTATTGGGTATGACTGCTAAGGAAAGATCTGGTCAAACAGATAGTTTCTGTTTGCAGTATTAAACAATCACGCTCACAATTTTAATTTACCTAGTTCACAAGTTCAGTAATAATATAAGGTCATTATTTGATTACTAGAACATCTGGTATTTTAATAAAACTTTTTAAATGGGTTTATATATTATTTGTTATATATTTATGGGTTTATATATTAAACCAACAATGCCTCTAAGCCGTTTTATGTTTTATTAGTATTATAAGTTTAATAATACTGCTAAGACATACAATGGCTTTACCTTAACGACATGGAAGTAAAAAATATCAGTGGGATTGCTCCAGCTATAGGTGTGATTTTAGTAACCACTCTTAACATCCTTACCAAGTTCAGTCACATTCTACAACTGTATCTATTGAATTGATTGATGGAATATGTGTGTGCAGAAAACATTTGCTTATATAACATAAAAAATGATTTGGTTAAGCTGAGGTTTAGCAATCGTTGCGAAACTGAAACCGCATATTTCAATGAGTTGATGCTATGAGCTGCAATGACAAGAGCTCCATAAGTGCATTTCCTTAAACATTCTTTACTACAGAAGTAGAGGATTCTGATTTGGTTACCATCTTTACGATTGTTGGTAGCTTCTGTTATCAACGTCATATAAGCACTATTACGAATTCGAGTTCACGCTATCGGGTTTAAGTGAAGCTGCAACAACATGTCTTCTGCAACAACGTGGCTCAGCTGAGCTTCACTGCAATGAGGACATAGTCGTGAAGTACTGGTGCAACTACACACACTATATATACAAGATAGCACACCCAGTTCATTAAATGTTGTAGTATTCCCAGGAACTCACTGGTTAAACTGTCAGCGACATACACTATGTACAGTGAAACCCGGATAACTCGCCCTCGGATAGTTCGAACACATGGTAAACTCGAAAGGATTTGTTTGGTCCGTTCTCAAGCAATGATAAATTGCTTTAGATAACTCGACCTTAACTTTGTTAACTCAACCAGTTTTTTGCCCAATGGCTACCAAGACGGTTATTATCGCTTTAGAATATCACTTTATTTCAAGCCATAGAGATAAACATCAACTGTTAGTAGTTCATAGGCGTCATTATTACCACTATCGGCAAAATATTTTCGTTAATGACTTTTCTAAAGGCTTGCAAAAAATCAAATTTTACCAAACATCCGCTCGGGGATACCCTTTCGAAAGCAAGGAGAAGCAAGGTAACCTTCAGATAAACTTAAAGAAAAATCGGCAAAGTTGGTTTTTGTTAAAACGCTAAAAAAAAGTCTTTTTCTAAGCGTTTCAACCGCGATCAAGTTTTGCCTATTTTAATCTGAAAACGTCCTGGCAGTCATATCACCTGAAACAAACAAACAAATCTCAAGTGACATGAAAATATTTATACTTTCTGATAAAAATTGTTAAAACGTTACATGAGAGGCCCCTTAACTTGCAACGAGCAATCAATGCTTTTGATTTATTAATAGTTTGTATATCTACTAAAAAATACATGTACTTGTGACAGTGTTCTCATAACTTAAACGCAGGGTTGGAAAAAACCACGGTTTTTATGAAAAAACCAGGTTTTTTTGTTTAAACCGGTTTTTATGGTTTAAACCGGTGTTTTGTGGTTTTTATAATTTTACCAAGGTTTTTAAAATTTTAAGTCTAATTAACATCACTTACTATAGCTGCATGATTGAGTATTGAACATACATATGTGGAATCATCTGTTAAAGATGGTACTGTGGGAGTTGTTATGGGAGAAAAAGAGAGAAAATATATGGAAATTTCAGAATGAGTCTTAAATCAAACATGATCGATGAAATACAGAGCAGAAATCTTATCACATAAAAGTGAATATTTTACATACAGCTCTATGTACAAGTAGAGACTTTAATCCCAGTGATTGGTCGTGTGGTAGTGTAGAGCAGAGCATAATGCAGATGCATTGCTAGTGTTTGGAGCTGTGGCATATGACTCAACTTCTATCACCTGAATACTAGCATCACTGTCTAAATTGGTGTTTTCAGCTTGACATTTTGCTACGTGAGCTTTAAGCCTATCTGCGTGACCTCGCGTTACGCAGATAGGCTTAAACCTCGTGTTACGACAACACACCTATTATGTTTTGCCTTAAAACCTTTGCCTTTCAAAACACAACAAACTTAATAAACTGAATTCTAACAATCCAACTACAGTGAAACATGGATAACTCGCCCTCGGATATATCGAACACATGGTTAACTCGAATGGACTTGCTTGGTCCGTTCCCACGCAATGATAAATGGCTTTATATAACTCGACCTCGGCACCGTTAACTCGAACAGTTTTTTGCCGAATTCACAAACGTGGTTTCCTTTCAATTTATTTCGAAGGAGTTTCCACTAGTCGCGGAGCTGAGACTACTCTGCTTTCTTAACGAAAGCGCTTTTTATACGCGAATAGTGTACATATAATTTCCCCCGTACCGTATAATGGAACCGAAAAAGAAATCGTATAAAAATGATTAATAGGGTCACTAAGACGTTCGCTCAGTTACGGCCAAGCTATAAACGTTAGAAGGTATTAGCGATAAAAATTTAATAAAGATAGACACAGCATGCAAAATACATATTGTAACAGTGATTATATGCGGAT
Source organism: Watersipora subatra (assembly GCF_963576615.1). NCBI lineage: Eukaryota > Metazoa > Bryozoa > Gymnolaemata > Cheilostomatida > Watersiporidae > Watersipora > Watersipora subatra. Next base: position 4,768,855 of record NC_088708.1, on the reverse strand, counting down.
ACATAAAGATAAAATGTCACAAATAGGCTCGTGGCTTGGCGTCCGCTAAAACAGACATCCGCTTTACGATGGCATCACGCAAGCAAAGAAAAGTGTGGAAACCTTCTGACAAACTTAAAGTACTCGAGGAAATCGAAGCAGGACAAAAGCTATCAGCATTATCAAAAAGAGAAAATCTTCCAAAAAGTACAGTGTCAACATGGATTAAACAAAAAGAAAGAATAAGATCGTTATGTGACCAAAATTCATCAAGGCTAAGAGATCGTTCAACGTCGCCCGATGATTTGGATGGTGTATTATTGACTTGATTTAGACAAGTGCGTAGTGAAGGCGTACTGTGGGCCAATTTTGTTAGAAAAGGCTAACAAGTTTTTAAGGACTATAATAACTGTTTAAAATCTATTTCTACAATAAGTCACACTGTTGATCTTTGTCAAAAAAAATACCTTGTCACAGACTACACTCGATAAGTTTTTTAAATGAAACAACTGATCAGATGTAAAGCATGCTTTGTTGCATTGGTCATAAATGTTTACTTATGTCCAGTTTTAAAAATTATCAGAAAGAATAGATATTTTTCTATTGGGCTGAGATTTGTTTGCAGTTTTAGGTGATGTGACTGACAAGACGTTTTAAGATTAAAATTGGCAAAATTGATCTCAAGTAAAACACTCAGAAGAAAAAATGTCTTCTGAGCGTTTTAACTGCGATTAGGTTTTGCCAATGTTAATCTGAAAAAGTTCTGGCAGTCACATCACCTAAAACAACGCGCAAATCTCAAGTGTATAAAAATATCTATACTTTCTGATAAATACTTTAAAAACTCTACATCAGATGCCCTTTAACTTACAACAAACAACCTATACTTTAGTTTTATATATACATGTAGTTTGTATATGTATCTACTGATAAATACATTCACTTGTGACTGTGCTCTGATAACTTGAACGCTCTGATAACTCAAACACTTTCGCTCGGTCCCGTGAAGTTTGAGTTATCCATGTTTCACTGTACTTTGGCTTGTGCCCAATAAATAAAATATTAGTTTGCAAACTTGAAGCTTTTGCCCAAAAGGGTTTTATTGTTTTAATTTCTAATTATAAGTAATCCTTTCTCACTGGCCAGACTTGAGAAAGTATTTATTCATTATTAGAGACGATGATTGGATTAGTATATTTCACATGGTTTTTATATTTCATCAATAAAGAGATCAACATATTACTTGATAAAACCAATTGAAAATGAAATTCACTAATTCATTGTTGTGCTAGGATTTCATGTAGTTTCAACTTGAACTCTGCCATCAATTTACTACTGTATCCTAAATGAACCTCAACAGTTGATAATTACATATACAGTGAAACGCGGATAACTCAAACTTCAAGGGACCGAGCAAAAGTGTTTGAATTATCAGAGCGTTCAACTTATCATAGCACTGTCACAAGTCCATGTATTTACTTATTTATTAGTAGATACATGTACATATACAAACTATAATATAAATCAAAAGCACAAATGGCTTGTTTCAAATTAAATGCTTCTAATGTAAAGTTTAAAACGTTTTTATCAAAAAGTATAGAGATTTTTCTATCACTTGAGATTGGTTTGTTGTTTGAGGTGATGTTATTGCCAGGACGTTTTTTAGATTGACATTGGCAAAACTTGATCGTTGTTGAAATGCTCAAAAGAAAAGAGATCTTTTTCTTTTGAGCCTTTTACCCACGATCAATTTTGCCGATTTTTCTTGAAGTTTATGCAAAGATTACCTTACTTTACCTGGGATTCGTTAAGAGCAACACTCCGAGGCAGTTCAATTAAAAGTTTTACGAGGTTTTACTGTACATTGTATATCACTCACGCTTTTTGAATGGATACTTATTGAATGTACACACGTATTCTGTGTTTAGGTCAAACGATGAATAGGTTTTTTAGCTAAGACAATGTATACGTTTAATTACAACAATTTTAAGACGTTTTAAACATTCAACATTCCGACGTTGATTCAACACGGAATCAACGTCGGAAAACTATTCATCACGGGCTAGCCGGGTCACGCACTCAAGGATTTTCGCCACGCAAATACAAAACAAAAACAACATGCTGTTTTTGTTTTGTATGTGCGTGGCGAAAATCCTTGCGCGCGTGACCCGGCAAGCCCGTGCTATTCATCGTATAGCAGTATAAATCAAATTTCACCAAACCTTTAGAAAAGTCGTTGACAAAAATATTTCGCCGATTGAGGTAATAACGATGCTTATGAATTACGAAAAGTTGAGGTTTACCTCTATGACTTGGAATAAAGTGATTTTCTAAAGCGATAGCAACCGTTTCGGTAGCCATTGGGCAAAAAACAGTTCGTTATAACAGTGTTGGGTTCGAGTTATATAGAGCCATTTATCATTGCGTGGGAACGGACCAAGCAAATCCATTCGAGTTAACCATGTGTTCGCTATATCCATGTTATCCATGTTTCCATGTTTCCACGTTTCACTTATTTCACTTTCACTTCACGTTTCACGATTCAGTTATCCATGTTTCACTGTAATTGCATTTCTACCGCACATGAACCACTAGGAGCTTAAAATATTGTTTTTTACAAAAAATAATGAAAAAACCGAAAAAAACCCATAAAAAACGGTTTTTTCGGGCTGGTTCAAACCGGGTTTAAACCGAGTCAACCCTGCTTGAACGCTCTAATAACTCGAACACTTTCTCTCGGTCCCCTGAAGGTCGAGTTAGCCGAGTTTCACTGTACTTGTATATTTGCTCAAGACTGTATTAAAATATTTCAGAACTATCACTAAGCACAAGTCTAACTTGTTCACTTTAAGTTTAGATGAACTTTATTTATTCTTGTATAGTTTAAAGTAATTTACACACTTAGCCTTCTCCGTTAACCCTTTCGTAAGCGATGCGACATTAATGTCCCCCCGGAGTTTTGAGCGTAGAGACATTTATGTCGTTTGGGAAATCCCAAAAGCCGTTATTCGTCAGCCGTTTTGTTATTGGCTATTTTTGTTGAGTTCATCAAATATTCTTTTAGCTTTATATTATAAAGCATAATCTCATTGTGTTCGCTATAATAGTCAGTCAAACCTAACAAAAGAACAAAATTCTTATGGTTATCACTACGGCGATCAACTACCACCGAAACATCTTGTATCGCGAACTACTACTACGCCTAAAACTACTATCGAAACAATGGCAAGTCAAACGAAACGACCGCGTCGAAAAATTGCTACTAGAACCAACTACGAGGAAGATATTGCTGATTATGTGGTTGAAACTGATGAATCTTGTTCCAGTGGAAGCCATATTGATGCCAATGATTTCGATGTAGAGTCAGAAACCGGTAGCGATAGTGATGAATCTGAACGTGCCGACGGTCATGATCCACAACGACGGTGGGGTTATGCAAAGGTGACTGCTTCAATAAATATTACATGTAGTGACTTCTATGTGTGTGAGTTACATGTATTTTATATTTCATGTAGTTATTCCTGTAAATAAAAAAAGTTATGACGTTTTATGTATCCCTATGTACAAATTGTTAGTCGTTTTGCAAATATATTCACTCTGTACCCAAAGGTTTAATTAATTAATATACTTGTGAAAGGGTTAACGAACTAATCTAGCAAAATCAAAAAAATTCCACCGCTAGCCCATGGTTGTGGATGTTAAGTGAAAAAATGTTTTGGCTCACTTTTTTTCCAAGTTAAAGACAATGATTCTTTATAGTTAGTTCGGCAATTTATGAATCACTCGCAAATATTAGGTTTAAGGTGAATCTGTTAAAATTTCAATTAAGAGTGAGTGCACAACTCCATATAGTGTCATTTGACTATTACTAGTCTTAGATCAAAGGCCTGGCTTCGGATTTAAGCGCACAAACTTGGAGATGCTAACATTGTTTAACAGATTATGAAATCCAGACAAATGAAGTCGGTTCTAATAATATACTAGCAATGAGTGAATTGTTATAAGATATTTGTTTTATTGTGTTAGACTAAGCAATAATAATCATCTTATTAGTATTATAAATGGATGCAATCGGTGGTAAATTCAATCATGAAATGTTCTTTTCCAGCAAAAACATATTCGTTTAATGATTTAGAGTCATTTTGCAGCTATGGACTTGGGCTGCAATTAGTTAAGCCAAAAGCTCTCGATTTTACTTGATCTGCAGATAAATGTATATTTTATCTCAAATGTTGTTGATATCCATCATTTTATAGCTGAGATTTTTATAGTGTAAAATTTCATCTGTAACCATTTTTCAGCACTTCCTCTTTTTTGCGTTTCACCAGATAGAAGCTCTATCCTGAGAGAGGACTGGCTTAACTCTTTCGCTACCGAATTTACATGTATTTCTAGCCCTGCCCAAATTACTTTTTCCTATTCACACAAATTTTGACATAATGTCACTAATTTTGTGATAACTTGGGAACGAATAAAGATATCCACTTAATTTAAAAAACCGATTGTTGAAAAGAAGATACTTTATTAGGACATAATAAAAAATCTTAAATTAACTTCATTTAAAAACTGTAAAATCTTTTACAAACTTCATCAACAATATTTTGCCAGCAATTTTGATAGTCATATTTTGATTGTCTTCATAATATTCGGTTACTATTACAATTTTTCACATGAAATACATGCACTAGTGGAGTCAAAATCACTCTATAGAGTTACTGGAGTCCCAATGGCTAAGAATGTTAGACGCTTCTACAGCTTAAACGATCGCGGTATTCTTTTTTTGTCCGTGTTTTTTCTGCGATGAACTTTCTGTTTGATATTCAGTGAGCCGCTAGTGAGAGGTTACTGATTAGTCTATATCGTTAGCAACAAGCTTGTTTTCATGGAGACCAAATCTTATTGGTCTATCTGAAGCGAAAGCTGAGTAATTATAAATAAACTAACGCACTGTCGAAAAGCCGATGTATCTGCTTCCGGCCACAAAGAGAAGGTAACCCGAACCAATACATCGGCTTGCGGTAGTGAAAGAGTTAAGGAAACATAAATTTGTTGTGAATTGATGATCCTGCACTCACCTTTGCTCCTTATAACCTTCATTCAACCACATTTGTCCTCTAAATAGCTTTTATCAACTATTATTATGATAATTTCCAAAATGTTCAACTAGGGCTCTACTAACTGACAAAGGTTTTAAGTTGAAACAGTATGCAACAGGCTAGCAATATACAATAAATCTGCTAAAGAACGTTGAAGACTACTTTAATTCCACAAAGACCAATAACGCAGAGAAAAAATGTCACTCAGTTTGTCAGATTTGGGTCACTGACCTGAATGACGGTCTTCTTATATCTGTCGGTGAGTCATTACAGTAATTTGTGGTGTGCGGTATATTTTTAAATGAAAGTGAAAGTTTTGCTAGCAAATACAGCAGACATAGTGCTGTTAATACATTTGTACCTAATACGACAGTTTTTGGGGTGGTGAAGGTGTCATCGCCTACATAGAATATGCATGCTATATTGATATCAGCTGAAATATTTATTGACTATTATCTCATGTGTATGGTTTTATGAGATCAACAGTTTGGATTGACCAAATAGAAGTTTTTTTATTATAATGCGCTATAAATTTTATTTCAATGTTATCGCAGGTTCAGCATGAGAAAACTGAAGAAAAAAGAAACTTTCCAAAACACAGAGGCGATTTATTGGAGTTACAGCAGTATGTAAAGAACAAGTAATATTCTCCAAACTATGATTTTGTAGGCAACAAACTCACTGTTTAAATTCTACACCTACTTTCAATTTTGTAGAGTTGTCAGTAAGATCACAGATACTATTACCACTCAATATTGGATGATGTTGAATGACTCTACAAATGCCAGCGAAATATCATGGTTCCTTATCCAACTTATCATTTCATCTATACCAACACCTGACACAAGTCCATCACGTCCATAGTAGTCTTACAGAACCTTTACATAGATCACTGTCGCATATACTTACTGGCTTTTTCTCTGCATCAGTATCCATATTCTGTTAGATTATTTTTCATCAGCTCTCAAGTTATAATTTTTGTCAAGCCTTAGCCTTTGACACAACATATTATCATGCTTTCCATTATTTTTCATGATGTATGAAAATATTTTAGTTGTTTTACTTTGTAATAGACTTGATGCAAAAAACTTTAAAGTTTAATGTGATATTATTTTATATTTATATATTGCGTTATTTTAATATATTACATATTGCTTGCTCTTAGGTAATTTGCAACTAGTGCAATTGTTGTTTTTGTTTCTTTATACGAGTACCGGTTATTCATTTTTGAATTGATCAACAATTATTATCATCAATCTCTTCATATATAGTTGTTTGCTCAAATCAGTAATCAGATGTCTGAAAACTATCATGCTGCTTTATTAACTCAATATAATGCTAAGTTAAGAGAGTTGTCCAATTCTATTCATCTCCTCTAACCATTTGAAGTACTAGTGAATATGGTTGTAAGACCAAATAAAAACTATACCAATCTGTGAGGATGGCCATAAATGGGGCATGCTAGTACTGCTATGAAAGATTTTCATTTCTGTGATTAAAGCCCATTTAACATGCCACAAAATTATATATTCAGTATTGACTAAAATGCTTGTTTCATAGGTTTGTGCCATAAGCCATTCCTAAGGCTCATTGAAAGTAATGATTTTACGAACAATTTCACAATCTCTAATCATCTATAAAAATCCGGTGCTTAAACAATAAATTTACATTGTCTATACCTTCGGCAAGCTATGTTCTAAATAACTTTGGTTCACAATCAATATTTATGTTTTTTATGACGAAACAACGTCGCGCAAACAGTATTATTCAATATGCTGTAGAACCTTTGTTTGAATGTCATGGTACTCTATTTTTCAACCCTTCCTCCATAGTGGCGCTTTATTAGAGGTGACGTTCAAATAAAGGGTGGTATTGTATTTTTCAAAAAGCGTGTTAAAATTTTGAGAAGATAAATTTAACCCTTTCACCGGCGAAGCGAATGTCGCCTATATTTTATTTCGCACTCTCTTTCGGGTGAAGCAACATCAACTCTTTTTGATACAAGAAATCTGCTGTAACACACCTCCAAATTGTCGTAGATCTTCAAATGAATATGCAGTGGGAAGCCAAGAATATCTCTACCAGTTGATTTTTATTGCTTGCTATTAATCTATTTTATAGCCTACATTGCAATTTGTTGGAGCTTTCAATTTTTCATTTCATTCTATATTTGAAAACATAATTTTATTTTATAATTATATTTAACAAGGTCGCATAAAAACTCATTGCACTCATTGATATTTGCTATAGTTGGTAGCCTAAACTGGCTTTTTATGCGCAATAGAAAATGAGTTGTGTTGATCCATTGTAAGCCGAGTTTGGATAACTGCAATGATGCTATCAAATAATGTGCTATAAATCTGCAAATTTATAAGTTATATAATAATGATAATCTATCAAATGCTAACAATATTTATTCGAGAACAAGTGAAATAAATTAACCATACTTATATTGCTTGCAGAAACAAAAATTAACATTTTTGAAACAAAATTATTCGCATCGTTTGCTCGGTCAGTTGCATTGTGATTGTTGCTTTTGTCTGGAACTATTTCATCTTTTTTTGGCTGTTCAATACTTTCTACAGTGTCTGCTGACCTCAACTCTTCTTCTGTACTGGTGAACTGGTCGATAGTAGCATCCAAAAAATTCTTTTAGCAGAGCAATACTTTTACGCGGCGCTATTTAAAATACTTTTCACAGAAATAATGAAAAACTTTTAGCCACATGCGTGCTTAGCGCAAGCGGCTAAAAGTTTAGTCTCAAAAGATTGAGTCCCGAAATTCCATTGCAATCGCTAAAACGTTATTCACTTTCGTCAAAGTAAACAACGGATGTCTATTAGCCTAATACAGTTATTAATTCTATAGTGTTACATTCAAAGTTTTAATGACAAAACTGTGAAGCTTTTTTATTTAGAAAATAGACTTCGATACAAACAAAAACAACAAAAGAATTGTTGTTGATGCAACCGAGTCATCATGAGTATGATGTGATGATCACTGATCATCTACTGATCAGTGATCATCATAATGATGACTACTATGATTGTGATATTATGATCATAACATGATCACGATCACCCAGCTATGAGACTTGATGACTGAGTCCATTTTAAGAGACATTCTTCAGTTATATTTGTGACGTTGACATAAATATTAATTTGTCAAAAGAAATTTATATGGAAAACTAATGGAGTTTGATTGAGCTATGAAAAATAAAGTTGGTAACACATTTGTAAGTTTAATAAATATAATTTGAAGCTCATTGATTGGCTGGAAATAGTTTAAATAGCGTAGGTGAAACAATACTAGTCCACATCAGACACCGTGAAAATACACAATAAAATGGTGCTGTAAAGTTTGACTAGTCAAAGTTTCTGTTTGCGTCGTACAGCAAGTGTATGTCTGTTGTGACAATGATCTAACTCAAGTTTGGTCAATTTTCCATTACTGTCGATGTAGTTGCAAGACCTTTGTCATTTGAGTTTAATTTGGCTCATCAATGAGCATTTTTTAAAGAAAATTACTGTGTTGATTTTTCAGTCTTTATTACTGTTTTATGATGAATTTTATTGACCAAAACCAAGGGAACTAAATTGTTCATTAAAAAACTAAACAAGTGAATTGTATGCCAAAGAAATTTTTTTAAAGAAGCTCTGACTGTTAACATTAATGTCTTATTAATCTAGTGTAAACCTGTTTTTGTGCCTATTAAGTGTGCCTTGTGAGTGTTGTGTAAAACATTAACATCTTTGTGTAATGATGTGCTTTCGCATTTTATAGGCGGGTGGCTCAGATTGTGGGTCCACAGGCGAGATATCTGCCAATGGACAATTCAACTACCTTGACACCGGAGAAGAATCTATGACAGTAGGTTCTTCAGGTGGAGAACCTACTGCATACACACCCTCTGAAGCTGGTCCTGCTGGAATGAATCCTGCTGGGATGAACCTGGTGAACGGAGGCCCTACAAGGATGGACTCAGTAGTAATGAATCATTCAGGAATGCATTCTGCTGAGACACACTCTGCTGGGACACACTCTGCTGAAATAGCCCCCACACAACTCAAGATTGGCTCCTCAGATTCGAAGGCCACCACAATGAGCTCTCTTGGAATGGATACCTTCTTAAAGCAGTCCAAACCTTTCAATGCAACCCCAACAGTGTCTACTATAGCATGTCGCCCTTCCATGACGGGTAGTGATACAGTTCCAGTGCAGAACACGTCAAACACTTCCCACCCATTAACCCATACCGCTTCTTTACCTCGATATTTTGGCCAATCAAACCCTACCAATGCTTCTGGAGCCCAGAATAATGAATTGTATAGAATACCCTCACATGTAAGTGCCAGGTTAAGGCTTGCTACAAATTCAGGCTCTGCATGGAGAGTGCCAGTTTGTTTGAGTTTGATTTGGACTCTGATATGTAATCAAGAAGTTATGTTTCTTCAGCGTGCATGAATATATATACATAGCCTATATGCAAGTATATTCCTAGGTTATTCATTCCGGGAAACCCCCTATTTTTGATAGAAACTTTGTAATGCATTATGAAAATTCATTTAACATGTAATAATAGTAGTTGAGTTTGCTCCCAATTTTTGTTACATTTTTAGTATTTTATTTTATATTTATGCTACAGATTAGTCAATTTATCTAATAAGATTAATTCTGTCTCGATCATTCTAGATGAAGCTTGTTGTGACCTTATTTAATAGGGTCACGAGAACTTCTGTGTCATCATTATTAACAAAACTCGTCGTATTTCTATTGTTACATATATTTTCAAACATTGTCTATTATGTTCAATTCGAAACTTATCATAATAATAAATACAAATTTTAAAGGTAACTATAACAGCCATCACAATAATTTAAAAAGAGAAAACAGCGAAGGAGATCTTATTTTTTTACAAACGCGATTGCAATTGAGTGTTAGAGATTCTACCTACTGAAATTAATAAAAACGAGCTAAAGGTGATAAGCAGGTTTGATATGCAGAGTCGATTGTTTTTATCATCTTATTGTAGTTTGTGGTTTTCATGGGAATTCATTCAAACTTGAAAGTTGATTGGCTGTTACAGAAGTTTAAAAGAACAAAATATCATCATTCAAATGTATCTAAAAACATTATTACGCAACTTTTTTATGAATATAAAAAAATTTTATGAATAAAATACGAAACAGTTAACCAATAATTTTGAGATGTTTTATGCTCAATTATTAAGAGAATGTCTAAATATAAAGCAGTTATTCGTTAAATTGGACGATTTTCTACTGGGAAAATTTTACTACCGAAAAGATCAGAACTAGTTTGAGCTTGTTTATTTTGACGATTAAACAAAAGTTGCTTAGAAAATTAACAACTTTATAAAAATAATTGTTATATAATATATTGGGAACAATATAGAAAATGGTTACTCTGTCATTGCTTTCAGGCGCTAAATTCATGCCTTTTTGCATAAGATTTTCAAGTATTTGAAAATGTTGCTTATGATGATAATTTGCCGTAATAATTAGCTCAATGTTTGTAAAAAGATTGATAAGTTTTTAAATTCTAGAAGTTGTATCTAATCATCTAAGAATAAACTCATCAGTTTCTTTAAAATCAGCATAAATAAGCAAAACTATAAGTGATTGTATTATTTTTGGGTATTCAATTTTAGCTTATAAGTTTACTAGCAACAAAGCTCTGCTTAGGGTAAGTTATCTCTATGACTGTTTCTAGCTATGACTTACCTCAAATCTATGTATTGCTGAGTCTACTCTTTCCCCTGTCTGTCTTTAAGGTAGCGTAATGATAAAAACCTCTTTCTATAGATTTATTATTTTATTTACTTTTACATATAGTTGAGTTTTTACATAGCGTTACATAATGCATGTGCTTAATTTTTATTTAATTACTTGTGATACTTATTAAAGGAGCTATAGGTTTTTGGACTGAGGAACGAATTAAATGAATTACTGTGTATTCTTATAGAATTATTTGGTTCAACCTATGAAGTATACTCGAAATGAATTGACTTCGTATTTAGCGGTTTGACTGTATTTTGCTTTGTCCCCAGTATTCCACTCGTTTCTAATAGTTCCTTCGAAAATTGAAAGTTTTGATATTTTGATTTTGCTTTGAAATCTCCCATCACAAAGCCTTTGCTAAGTAGTTTTTTTATGTTAAGATATTTTGCTAAAAGCATACAGTCAAACATAGATAACTCGAACTTCACGGGACTGAGCGAAATTGCTCGAATTATCAGAGCGTTCAAGTTATCAGAGCACTGTCACAAGTCCATGTATTTACTTATTTATTAGTAGGTACATGTACATATACAAACTATAATATAAATCAAAAGCACAAATGGCTTGTTTCAAATTAAATGCTTCTAATGTAAAGTTTAAAACATTTTTATCAAAAAGTATAGAGATTTTTCTATCACTTGAGATTGGTTTGTTGTTAGAGGTGATGTTATTGCCAGGACGTTTTTTAGACTGACATTGGCAAAACTTGATCGTTGTTGAAATGCTCAAAAGAAAAGACATCTTTTTCTTTTGAGCTTTTTACCCACGATCAATTTTACCGATTTTTCTTGAAGTTTATGCAAAGATTACCTCACTTTACCTTGCTTCCGAAGGGCAATCACTAAGCGGATGTTTGGTATAAATCAAATTTCACCAAACCTTTAGAAAAGTCGTTGACAAAAATATTTTGCCGATGGTGGTAATAATGACGCTTATAAATTACGAAAAGTTGAGGTTTACCTCTGGCTTGGAATAAAGTGATTTTCTAAAGCGATAACAACCGTTTCGGTAGCCGTTGGGCAAAAAACAGTTCGAGTTAACAGTGTTGAGTTCGAGTTATCTATAGCAATTTATCATTACGTGGGAACGGACCAAAGAAACCGTTCGAGTTAACCATGTGTTCGAGCTATCCGTGGGCGAGTTATCCATGTTTGACTGTATATGCGAAATTTTCTTTTAAACACGTAGTTATCAGTCTCAACATTTTTTGGATTCACATTTGACAGGTTTACTGGTTAGAGTTTGGTATGAAAGGTTTCTTTAAAGGTTTACTTGCAACAAAATTCACATTACAGTTATTTGGTATCACAAGATTCACCATGTCTTACACTTCTGTGTTGTAGATGCCAAATATGTGGAAATGTGATTACAAGCTCCTAAAAGCTCAAAAACGAACAGTTAATCGCTGTCATCACGAAACTGCCGTAGATTAGAATCCCTTTCTGGAATGACTCAAATGGGACATAGCTGAACAAGATATCTTCTGTTTACACTTTCACGCAACCTCATTCGGCGAAATATTTTTACAAACATAGTTCTCGCATTCAATAAAACCACATTTATTGTCCTGGCGCGTCTATTTCATCATCATGGTAATGCTGTCATTTTGAGAACTGATATCTCAAAACCTACCGTAAAAATTCATTTAATTTTTAACCATAGCTTGAAGAAGTGCATATCATCCTTTCATAAACATGAGGAGCCTGTTGGTCACCTGCGATAGTCGAAAAATGCTGCAAAGATTTTTGGCGCTGTTTGGCAGGAAGTATGGGTCGCTTGATCAGATTACGACTAGACGATTAGACCAAACCGAAACAAAACTGTAAAATAGCGAGCATCTATATTTGATACGGGCTTTTCGGTAGAACCCGAACTGTTTGTCATAAACTAGTGCTACGTTTTATATTGAGCCTTTTATTGGCTTTTCAATTCACGTGTCAAAACAATAACTAAATTTTTCGAGTACGTCAAAGAAATAAATTTATTCCAACCTACGGCGTTTTCGTGATGGCTGCGATTAACTGTTCATTTTTTAGCTTTTAAGAGTGTGTAATCACGTTTCCACATATTTTGCACCTACAACACAGCGGAGTAAGACATGGTGAACCTTTTGATACCAAATAACTGTAATGTGAGTTTTGTTGCAAGTCAACCTTTAACCTCTGACATGCTAGGCTATCATGTTCAGTCTGTTGAAAATATGGCAAACGCTGTGTCAATGTTCAACAATAGCATAACTATAATAGGCCAAAGACAGTTTGTTCAATAGGAGGTATGGATGATACGTGAGTGATAGTTGGAATAGTGTGCGGTTACGCTGAGGTTTTGCGGGTGAGCGGGTGACAGAGACGCTTGTTTGAACGAGGATTGCCTTGTCTTCTCTTTTCATTGCTACAATAGAGGTTTGTATGCTCAGCCGACCCGCTTGACATTGCGGTCAGCAATTGGAGTCTATTAGCAAGATTGTGGGACAGATGATCTGCCAAAATTCGAGTGAGAATTCTAGTTGGCAGCCTCTCCAGCGCCTCCCTCAGTCTAATTACTGATCAAACTCACCAACCTAATTAATCGTCCATCCATGCAATGGAGTCGAAGCTCTTTGTCCAAGGCAAAGCTCCTAGCAGTTGGAGATAAGCATGCTAGCAGTTGATTGCTCACAGCATCGAGTAGTGATAGCGAAGTAGCCATGTAATCAGCTACGAGGTCACGTATGCAAATCATCGCTCCTTTGTAAACTAGCTAACGACTCTAGGCTCTGCCATTATTCATTCCTACTGAGCTCATCTTCATTGTCAGTCCCTTTGTGCTCTCGCACGCCAGGGAATAACTTCAACTATCCTATGAAAAGTTATTGTCCTTATTTGAAAGCTAAAGTAGAGCCATTTGTGCCGGAGATTTGCTGCCATTGTTGCCTGAAGCTTGTCACCGGTATAGCTCTTGAAATGTTGGTCAACTTATGGCCTGTCTCACTCTGGCACACCTGTGCTCACTCACATGCCCTTGACCATGCTTATAGTTCATCATTGCTTAGCTGAAAGTTTTTAGTAATGCTGCAGCTAGCAGTGGGTTGGGCAAGCGGCTGTGTACATTGCATGCCTCACCATTCTTCTCTTCCACCCTGTCATAATAGCCAATTGTTTATGCCTTTGTATACTTCTGCCACAGTTTGTTGAGCTCTGTTTGTATAAAGGCGTCGCTCTCGTAAAAATGTGGGGATGTTATCAGCTCCACTAATGGTTAAAAGTAGTTTATTACTAAGCGCTGAAGCTATGCTTCTAGTTACCGCTGCTTTGTTCTCTGATAAGGATATTGTTTTACCTGCGTACTGGTCTGTGAGAGCTTGGGCGAGTCTGAGTCGGTAGTGAAAGCTATGAGTGCTGACAATGCTAGTCTCTGGACTATTTAGTTAAATTCAGATGTCACTATCTGTCTGGGGATTATATAACACGAGATGACTAGCTGTGCACAAACCACTGTTTCATTATTGGTCCACGTAAACAGATTTCTAAAGCGAGTGAGTGGAATTTTTCCACTAAGTTTCTTGTTTACAAACATTACTCACTTATTATTCTCTGACGTAAGCCTCTTCCATTTATGTTGCGTCTGCTGCATTGCAAAACATTACAAAGTTAGTTTGGTTGCAGTGGAAGGTCCATCATGGTTATGTTAATTTGCAACAATATATTTCATTCAAATGACAGTCTGTTGTTTTGTGGTGGTTTGCTGGCTCCTAGACTTGTTCCTTAAATTGGCTTTCAGTATGGTCTCCTGGTCTCTTTCCAGCCACGTAGCAATGGTGATTCAGAAAATCCATTGAAGCAAGACCAGTCAGTCAGACATTCCAGAGATGGTCCCCTTGCACTCACATCACACAAAAGACTAGAAACACGAGAGCAGCTCTGGCCCGCTGCTAATCCACCACCATGGACGGTACATATGGAGAAGAATGCCACTATGCCGGCGAGAGTACCTGCTACAGGTTGTCCCAAGCCTGGCAAACAAGCCCCAACAGCCCTTCACAAGCATTCGTCAGCAGTGCCTAATAGCCAACTGCATGACCTTTATAGCACATTCAAGGATGATATGCAGAGGATGAATGAGCGGACCTATGGGCGAGCGAACGGTGTGAAGGTTTGCAAGGTCAGTGCAGCCTTTGCAGCCACTAGCCCAGCAAGATCATGCCGTTGAGCGGTTCTGTCAATTCTTGTGATCAGCTGATACCCGGGTTTTCCTGTCATCTAGCCGTGTTTACACCGGTGAACTAGATTTGTGACCTACTTTTGACTTCTATGCTCGGTTGGTGAATAATACTTGAATATTCCCGCAGAGGTCACTAGGTAAAATCATATAATCTTGTGGTGGCTGAAAATTGGCAAAATGCCATAAAGACGAAGCGCGATTGGGCCGCTTAGCTCTCTAAATTATGACTTCACCTCGGGTATAAGCGCGGATATAAGCGAATGCCACAAGATACTCTTTCTTCCGCAATATTTAACTTCACCTGTCCGCTTTGCATCTTGGCTTATGTAATCTCACGGTTTGACCACATAGGTCAATGGTATGCATGACGTGTTTGGTGCACGCTACCGATGTCACTGACGCTACCGGTGTCACTGACGCTACCGGTGTCACTGACGCTACCGGTGTCACTGACGCTACCGGTGTCACTGACGCTACCGGTGTCACTGACGCTACCGGTGTCACTGACGCTACCGATGTCACTGACGCTACCGGTGTCACTGACCCTTGTTTCTAAATTGCTGCCCATTACTCCGTTTTCATCTACTAATTCTCTCCGACTAAAAACACAAAACATTAGCCTTCTTTATGTTTACCTTTTAATTTTAGTGTTTGAAAAAAATACTTGTTCTATTTCTTTGTACAGCTCATGTCCAAGCTACTCAAGTTGAATATAACTGATGAGGAACTGCGGTCTAGCCACCCCCCAAAACCCCCATCCAATGCTTGGGAACAGTTCATGCCAGACATTAAAATGGGTGAAGGCCAGCTGGCGGACAGGCTGGACAGCCCGGTAGACCAGATAGAGGGGGACAACGCTTCCTCTGTGAGCAGTCAACCGATGGTCGGAGTTGGAGAGTCTGTCATCAGGGAGGTGAGCAAGAGGCTCGATGACGCTCTTATCAGACTTGGTATGCTAATTATCTGGCCGGGCTCTAAAAAGTTTATCATCGCCACGCGGCTGTATTTCTGCATAATTTACCCTGGTTCTTCTCACCTTGTTTACCAGTTGTCTGTCCGACCAGCTCCGGCATTCAACCAGGAATGTGACACTTTTTTCCTCCTCACCTACCTAGTATTTGTTTTTGTTCGTCTGTTTGTCTTGCGTAAGGTGCACTGTCTATAAATGGCTGTCGACACTTATAAATAGCATTACTATTAATCACTGTGAGTCATTCATAGTATATCTACGTCAGTCGGAGTTTTGCGTCATGGCAGAGAAATCAACTGCGCTTTCGCTCGCCTCTCACTCAAGCTTTACGCCTCCTGCTACAGCATCCCTCATGCTGCCCTGTAACATCGTTAGGATAATCATCATTAATAAGCCACCGACTTTAAAAAATTTCTGTTTTTTTCTCCCGGTTGCTATGTAGGTCGATGTGTTACTTTGCTCCGCTTATGCCATAATCATAGTATTTATTGGAAATTCCACCTTAAGTGGATTTACCATATTATTGATCCAATAGCGTTATGTCATGTGGTTGTTGATTGGCCGATCAAGTTGTAGTAGTGCTAGGATTACTGAAAATACTTCGCCCGTGTCTGCAAGCCAGTCTATCATTGTGGTCATCTAAGATTTTTATTGTCGCTCTCTAGGTTGTGAGCGATCGACTATCTGACCAGGAAGTTCTGAATTCCCACGGCCCACCCTCTGATGTTGAAGGTACGATGCTGCCTTTATCAAAGGCTTTGCCTTGCTAGTTAGCTTATCTTTGATTTTGTATAATTCGTTTTATAATTAATTTATGGTTGGCCCATAACTTACTGAATACAATACAGTATCGTAACAGAAATGTGGGCGCACGCTTTAAAAAACTGATTAATACAAAAATAATACAAATAAATACTCATAATACAAAAAATGTTTTGTATTATCAGCTTTTAAAGCAAGAGCTCCTTAGAAAACGGAACAATAGCTAGGAAGAAAAAAATAATGGCTAGGGAGAGCAAAGAAATAAATTATTCGTGGCTGTAGAAGTTGATGATCCTGAATGCAGACTGCCTCTTGTAGTTGACCCTATCGGAGACAGTGCGCAAAGCCTTGACACACAGGCTGTCGACAGCGGATTTTCTTCTTCTAGTCCTGCAGATAGACAGAGCCCCTCACCTAAGGTGCGCTTCGGTTGTCAGTCAGAGAGTGAGGACAGCAGGCCGGAGGCGCAGCCAATGCATGCGCGGGAAAGGCCGATTGCCATGGAGAGTAGTGAGGGCAAAGAACATACCCGAGAAGAGCAAGCGTTTGCTTATACTCAGCCTCTTCTAGGCTCTGTTCTTTCCATTAGCAATTCAGCGCAGCCACTACCCACTAGCAATTCTCCACCACAATCCTGCACCACTTCAGCTGGTCAGGCAGAAGCGGTAGACTGCGCCCTTGATCTCTCCGCCAACTCTACCTCCTTCCCTAGGTTGCCTGATGGCAAGCCGGGTGCAACAAGCTATGAAGCTGGGCAGCCATCCTCAGGGCCTGTGTTGTCCGCCTGCACATCGACAGAGGCTGCCTCTGTGGAGTCCATTCTAAGCACATTAAAAACTCAGGTAACCGGCTTGGCACTGGAATCCAAGTTGAAGGTCGGGCAAGAACAAGATGCTGCCCACCTCATAAAGCACAATAAGATAGCCGAGCCCCCAAACTGCGGCTGCGTCAACAGACCATGTAAGCAGGCATCTTCTTTAAATTGTTAAGGCTTGTTGAGGCGTGTCTGGCTCCAACGCGGGCCACTAGTTTTCTACGGTGACTGCTGAATGAACCCAACTGTCTTAGATTGTTATTAATTGCCAATTAGCCTGTGGGGAGCATTAACTGATGCGGGGAGTAACTGGAGCTCATTTGGCTCCTAGCTCTTTAGTTTACTTATTCTGTAGATGATGAGAATTCGGAAGGGCCCTACTATGTGCACCTAGGTACTGGCAATTCTATCGGGGCCATCAGAGAACTAGTTGAACAAAGGTAAGAAACTGGCGATAGAGTGAGACTCAGTTTAGAACAACCCAGCATCAGTAAGTCTAACAGTCAAACTGTACTGGGCCAGATTGTATGGCGTAGCGGCAGAAAATTAGACACTATCAGCACTTTAGACTCTTTAGACACCTTGGATGGGGATTTCTCTTGTACAAGGAAGTATCTCTCGTTTAACTCATGATGTATCGAGATGGTTAAAGCGTTGTGAGGTTAACAATACAGCTAGTCGATTCTACGCGTGTGAGAGATCTTGTGTTGCCAGACTGGGAGGGTAAGTGGCAGGTTAAGGCAGGTTATCTATTTCACTACAACTTTCTACTTTTCTATCCATCAGTCTCATTAACCGTTCGTAGTAGCTAACCAAACGCAGCAAGAAATGCTTGTCTTCTCAGCCTTCTCTCTTATTCCCGAGCCATGTGTTTGGTGATGGTCACTTTCTATTCCTGGCTCTCTCTATCCGCTATTCCACTATTTATCATCTCATGTTTCCATGACGATGAGTTGCTGGCCTGACAGCGCGCAGGGAGGAGCGGTCAGGAATACGCAGTGCTTTCCACTGAGCAGGCAGTCAGTCGGAAAAGCTGTATCAAGTGATTAAAACTGCGGACGTGACTTATGTGTGTAATTTCTCATTGAATAGGCATAGAGGGGTCAAGCTTGCCGCGCTCTGTTAGGCCACCGCTAACTACTTAAGTACAACTTTTCAGTTGCTGATGCCTAGCTTGTGAGTCTCTGAATGCACTCTCACTCACCAGTCTGTTTCTACTCTCTCTTTCTACTTTCTCCTAATCTCTCCGCTAACCATTGTCTCGTCTCCAATTCTAACCATTCCAACTCTATCTATCCTTTCAGAATGGGCCACACTGGAGAGTCTATAAGAATAGAGAAGGTTCGCTATACTACAAAGGAGGGCAGAACCTCTCTTGGCTGTCCAGCAGCTAAATGGGTAACTACTTAGCACTATTGCCTGACTTTTGTCCTGTTTTATGCACTGGTTTCCCTTTCACACACCCAATCACTTCTGCTCTTGCCCTTCGCCGCGATGAGACAAATTATTTGATTGTTGCTATGGAATTAGCCACCTGTCTTAAGACTTTTTTGGTGTGCATTCTGCTTGCAGATTTTGAGAAGAAGTGGCGTTGACGAGAAAGTGCTAGTTGTCACCAAACATAGACCCGGTCACTACTGCGAAACGGCATGGCTGATCATAGCTATAGTTGTCTGGGACGGTGTTCCAGGTCCCGCAGCCAATCACATGTATGACTACCTCACAAGAACACTTCCTGTCTATGGATATGAAACGGAGCGGCGTTGCGGCACCAATCAGCCGTGAGTTTGATCTTTTAATTTTCTTTCAAGATTAGCGATTGTAATGTCAACTGTTGCTGATTGTAGTGTCAACTGCTGCCAATGTGTCAGCAAATTGGCTGCTTAGAGGAGTTTTCTCTCAGAATGGCTAGTTGAGGGGCATCTCTCCTTGACATTGTATACTTGGTTGTCTATAAAGATGTTTGATAGACAATTTATTTCTTGGCCAGTTTTGAGTACAAATGATAAAAGTAGATGACTGCGTATCTTATTTGACAACCTTGATTTTTTACGCATTGAAAATTTTGTGTAAGTAATTTTTCCAGGAGTTTCTCCAAATTCCTCAGCATTTACTGGCATGCATTACATATTCTTTTCTGTAGTATTTCCTTGCTTTGCCACCTTTTGTCATCTCACACGTAATTAATTGTCTCTTATTAAAGATTCCAGATAAGATTGTATCACCATAGACCTGGGGGCTATTCAGTGTTTTGCATTTTTCTGGCGTTTTACATTTTTCTAGGATTTTCTGGTGCAGACTTTCTGGCAGTGCTATTTTTACACCGAAGAAGTCATTTATGCTTATCGAGCAGTAAATAAATAGCACGATGATAATAACATGAAAATACCAAAAATATTTCATTCATGAAACTTCACACATAAGAATATATATACATAAGAAAAAATAAACTGAAATTTTATGTTGGTTCTGTGTATTTTACTCTTTCAGTAGTTCACTTGGCTCGTTATTACATCTAATGTGAGCAGCTTCAGCTAATGCAGCTCATAATCTATGGTTATTCAGTTGTTAGTCATGCAGCTCATGATCTATGGCTATTCAGTTGTTAGTAATGCAGCTCATGATCTATGGTTATTCAGTTGTTAGTCATGCAGCTCATGATCTATGGCTATTCAGTTGTTAGTCATGCAGCTCATGATCTATGGTTATTCAGTTGTTAGTCATGCAGCTCATGATCTATGGCTATTCAGTTGTTAGTCATGCAGCTCATGATCTATGGCTATTCAGTTGTTAGTAATGCAGCTCATGATCTATGGTTATTCAGTTGTTAGTCATGCAGCTCATGATCTATGGCTATTCAGTTGTTAGTAATGCAGCTCATGATCTATGGCTATTCAGTTGTTAGTAATGCAGCTCATGATCTATGGTTATTCAGTTGTTAGTCATGCAGCTCATGATCTATGGCTATTCAGTTGTTAGTAATGCAGCTCATGATCTATGGTTATTCAGTTGTTAGTCATGCAGCTCATGATCTATGGCTATTCAGTTGTTAGTAATGCAGCTCATGATCTATGGCTATTCAGTTGTTAGTAATGCAGCTCATGATCTTGGCTATTCAGTTGTTAGTCATGCAGCTCATGATCTATGGCTATTCAGTTGTTAGTCATGCAGCTCATGATCTATGGCTATTCAGTTGTTAGTCATGCAGCTCATGATCTATGGCTATTCAGTTGTTAGTAATGCAGCTCATGATCTATGGCTATTCAGTTGTTAGTAATGCAGCTCATGATCTTGGCTATTCAGTTGTTAGTCATGCAGCTCATGATCTATGGCTATTCAGTTGTTAGTCATGCAGCTCATGATCTATGGCTATTCAGTTGTTAGTAATGCAGCTCATGATCTATGGTTATTCAGTTGTTAGTCATGCAGCTCATGATCTATGGCTATTCAGTTGTTAGTAATGCAGCTCATGATCTATGGCTATTCAGTTGTTAGTAATGCAGCTCATGATCTATGGTTATTCAGTTGTTAGTCATGCAGCTCATGATCTATGGCTATTCAGTTGTTAGTAATGCAGCTCATGATCTATGGTTATTCAGTTGTTAGTCATGCAGCTCATGATCTATGGCTATTCAGTTGTTAGTAATGCAGCTCATGATCTATGGTTATTCAGTTGTTAGTCATGCAGCTCATGATCTATGGCTATTCAGTTGTTAGTAATGCAGCTCATGATCTATGGTTATTCAGTTGTTAGTCATGCAGCTCATGATCTATGGCTATTCAGTTGTTAGTAATGCAGCTCATGATCTATGGCTATTCAGTTGTTAGTAATGCAGCTCATGATCTATGGTTATTCAGTTGTTAGTCATGCAGCTCATGATCTATGGCTATTCAGTTGTTAGTCATGCAGCTCATGATCTATGGCTATTCAGTTGTTAGTAATGCAGCTCATGATCTATGGTTATTCAGTTGTTAGTCATGCAGCTCATGATCTATGGCTATTCAGTTGTTAGTAATGCAGCTCATGATCTATGGCTATTCAGTTGTTAGTAATGCAGCTCATGATCTATGGTTATTCAGTTGTTAGTCATGCAGCTCATGATCTATGGCTATTCAGTTGTTAGTAATGCAGCTCATGATCTATGGTTATTCAGTTGTTAGTCATGCAGCTCATGATCTATGGCTATTCAGTTGTTAGTAATGCAGCTCATGATCTATGGCTATTCAGTTGTTAGTAATGCAGCTCATGATCTTGGCTATTCAGTTGTTAGTCATGCAGCTCATGATCTATGGCTATTCAGTTGTTAGTCATGCAGCTCATGATCTATGGCTATTCAGTTGTTAGTCACTTTTTCATTTTTAATCACTATTTCGTTAATTACATAAATGTTTACGTTCAGATTTCCAAATTCGATTGAAGGATCTCATGAACTACATCTATCAAATACGTAAATGTAGCCATTATGTACAATTTCTTTTTCGCTTTGGTTGAAATTTGTTGAGCCGTATAACTCACAACGACAGGTAGATAAATTCTGAACTCGTAATCTGCTTCCGAATGTCCGCGCCAACAAGTGCCATCCCGAGCACATATAATAGTTACCATATGTATCTAAGCGTATCGTGTATGTAGCATATTATGTACATACATGTGTGACTTTATAATGTATTATGTATGATGCAAGTAATATTTTATACATTTTAATATGAACGATGTAATGATACTAATAGTATATACATCATTATATGATCGTTTTCTGTTATGTTTATATTATATACATGAGTTGTTGCTAGTGCCACTTTTTTGTAAGTGTGCTTAGAATGTCCCCTCAAATGATTTCCCTCGTCTACCGCAATCCAGGAGTAATTACTCAGTCTCTTCCGCTCCCAGTTCACCTTGACAGTAACAGTTGTAGTTGTTGACGGATTTATGTAATTTGGTTGCTTCTCCGCGCATTTTTAGCGAATCTATCATGTACTCTCCATCCCACCGTTTGGCACGCTTTTGGGAAGCCCTGACAGATCTACTAAGTCCTCCAGTTCAATAATCTCTTTAAAATAGTTTTCCTTCAGTAGCTGACGGATGCCAGCAACACTTACATATACTATAAATATTTTATAAGTAGTGAGGGTACCTGAGCTAGTTAGACCAAGGCCTGCATTGCATGTACAAAGCAGTTCTGGAGGTGTCAATATACTGGTAAAGATAACAATTGTGTGATACTCGTCAAAGAGGGCTTGCAAGATGCGTAAGACTTGGTGTGACATTGATGTGGACATGGAACTGTGGACATGGAACTGTGGTAAGCCCCGTGTGCCATCATTAGAATATCATGATTTAAATAATATGCATATATTTCAGGCGAGACTGCGCGTGCCAGGGTTGGGACATGAACAGGAAGGGCGCTTCCTTTTCTTTTGGCTGCTCGTGGAGTGTCTATTACAACGGATGCAAGTTCGCGAGGTCACACGTGCCGAGAAAATTTAAATTGAGAGACCAGAGCTTTGAAGGTGTTATGGAGAGCAAGTTCCAAGCACTCGGCCAGCACCTCGGACCACTTTATAAGCAGATGGCTCCCCTTTCCTATGGGGCTCAGGTATAAATTAGCTGGCCAGCGCTAAAACACTTCAGCTTCGCTAGGTGTAAAAGCACCGGGCTACAAAGCAAATGTTTTATCGTGACATTAATTGATATATAATATTAACTGATACATAATATTAACTGACATAATAATAACTGATACATAATATTAACTGATACATAATATTAACTGATATATAATATTAACTGATATATAATATTAACTGATATATAATATTAACTGATATATAATATTAACTAATATATAATATTAACTGATATATAATATTAACTGAAATATAATATTAGCTGATATATAATATTAACTGATATATAATATTAACTGATACATAATATTAACTGATACATAATATTAACAGATATATAATATTAACTGATACATAATATTAACTGATACATAATATTAACTGATATATAATATTAACTGATACATAATATTAACTGATACATAATATTAACTGATATATAATATTAACTGATACATAATACGGGTAATACATTATGGCATTAATACATTAAAATAGCATGACTATGTAGTCATGCTCTTTTTAACAATGCTTTCCTTTTTTTCTTGGACGCAATAAAAGTCCATCATCTCAATGGTTGGATATCATTGTTAGCAACTTTTCTACATACAATAAGTGTGTTAGTTCTTAGTAGCGTTCGCCAATGAGATGCAAGAGATGCAAATGCTTTTTAAACATAAATAATTTAGACTACTGTCAGTATTTTAGACTAGTTTCAGTACCTGAGGCTAGTGTCAGTACCTAAGGCTAGTGTGAGTACCTAAGGCTAGTGTGAGTACCTAAGGCTAGTGTCAGTACCTAAGGCTAGTGTCAGTACCTAAGGCTAGTGTGAGTACCTAAGGCTAGTGTCAGTATCTAAGACTAGTGTCAGCACCTAAGGCTAGTGTCAGCACCTAAGGCTAATGTGAATACCTAAGGCTAGTGTCAGTACCTAAGGCTAGTGTCAGTACCTAAGGCTAGTGTCAGTACCTAAGGCTAGTGTCAGTACCTAAGGCTAGTGTGAGTACCTAAAGCTAGTGTCAGTACCTAAGGCTAGTGTCAGTACCTAAGGCTAGTGTGAGTACCTAAGTCTAGTGTAAATGTCATAGGAGTGTAAAAAGTACAGCATCCCAAAAATATTTGTGGCAAAAATTGGTCTGTGTAGTCAAAGCTTAACTTTGTCCAAATGTTTTATTTCTATGCTAATAGCAATCAGCAAGTCTTTATTTGACTGTTGCTCGTTGCCTAGCCTGCTTTTTTCTCACAACTAGTTATAACTGCGGAGATACTAATGTACCTTCGCAAACCCTAGCATGTCCCATCTCACATACATAACTCTCCCTTTTTCATTTAGGTACGATATGAGGCCAAAGCCAGCGACTGCCGGATCGGCTTTAGGACAGGCCGACCTTTCTCAGGCTGCACGGCCACTGTTGACTTTTGCGCTCACCAGCACCGTGACACTCACAACATGAACAACGGCTGTACTGTGGTGAGGGTTGTCTTCCATCTCTAGCTAAATGATAGGTCTGGATAGTTCTCTACCCCAAACCTTTAAATTATCTTAACTTATTTTATGACCAACAACTTTCATTTCTTTGGTTGATTGCTGCCAGGTGGTGACACTCACGAAGCACAGAGGTCTAGGCAAACCAGAGGATGAGCAGCTGCACACCCTACCTATGTATTGTCTTGAGGGCACTGACGAACATGGCAGCGCCGAGGGCATCCAAAGGAGGGTCAGCAATGGAGCCATTGAGGTGGGTAGACAAGTCTTATGTATGGTAAGGCCACTGAGGTAAGATAAATCCAATGTGTTCTTCAAAGAGAGTAGATAATTCCAACATGTAATGGGTAGATAACTCTAATGTACACCGGAAGACACGAGGTAGGTAGACAGTCTGATGTATAATAGGGCTATCAAGATAGATAAAAGAATGTAATATGTAGTAGGGTAACCATGGTGGAAAGACTAAAATACAATTAATTACATGTATGTTAATTTCTACCATCGTCTCTCTTTTTGCATGCTTCACATTTACTTTGCTTGTTTGTAGATACTGCATGCATTTTCACAAGAACAAAGACGTCGCTCTCGACCGTACAAAAAGCGTCGAAAAGGAACCGAAACGTACCAGAGTCCAAAAGTGAAAATGGCCTTCATGGAGTCTATTAGAGATAAGTTTATACATGACTCAAAAGAATCTTCTTTACTCAAGAAAGATGTGTCCCAAAAGCCAATGGCGCCATTGCCTCAGGACCGCGAAACTGCCAAGCAAGATTTGTTCAATACTCAATCTAATTACAGTCATCCTTCTCAACAGTCTCAAGCTAACCATCAGCCAGCTCAGGGACTCTTGCACGGCCTTCCCATCTCGAGCAACCTTGGTCAAGCAACTCAACCCGGTAACTTATTAACCTCTTTTGCCTTTGGTCCTCATCTGTCTGGTCTGACTTCCACGCCGAGCCAACAATTTACACCGGGGATGGTTGGGCCACACACGGATGAGACAGCAACTCCACAACAAATAATGGAGCAGCGCGTACGCCAACACATTCTCAATGCTCAGCTGCATGCTCAACAGTCTCCACAAAATCAACAAGGTCTACCTCAACCAATGCAGCTTTCGGAGAAATCCACTCTTTCAGAATCTTTAAAACCTCCCACACCCACTCAGCAGCCAGAAAAGAAGTCCGCTAACGCTGAACGCGAGGTTGAGATGGATGAGCAGGATGAAGAACTGAACCCACCCAAACCTCGGCCACCATCCCCTGAGTATGACGATATGGATGGCAGGGAGATACATGAAGATAACACTCACTTATTCAGGGTGAGTGTTGTCTTAGGTTCTCATTGAGATACATGGGGCTCTTTGTATGCATATGGTGATCTACTGTTGTTTGAAAGTATCTGGTCAGTTGGCGATGAATTCTAACATTACGTATGTTCAAATGGCGTTGGGGTATTGTAGGATCCAGATGTGGGAGGAGTTGCCCTCGCTCTGTCTCACGGTGCAGTTCTTTTTGAAGTAGCTAAAAGAGAATTACATGCTACGACTGCACTCCGGCAACCAGACAGATACAACCCTACTCGCATAAGTCTTGTCTTTTATCAGGTAGTTGTCTGCACATTACTATATTAATCTTTTAGATGCCTTCTTTAGATGTCATGTATGGCTATACCACAAATAACTATGCTCTGAATATAACATGTCTATGGTTGAATATAGCTAATAGTCAGAGGTCAATGCATTAGTCATCAACCGACAGCAACTCATCATAAGTAGGACCTACTTGCCTAAAGGTTTTGTAAAATAACTTTGTAAAAATCTATTCTAGAACAAATTCAACCTGTATGAGCAAAAACCTAAAAATAACAAGTTCCGTCCTGCTGTTGTAAATGTTTCAAAATCAGTATTTTTACTAGTGAAGCTCACATCGAAGTCGCTGGTAGTAGTTTTATTCTTTAAGTTGGTATACAGCATGTCTATTCCTTGTTAGTTACAATGCAGGTAGCATGTAGAAAAGTTTGGAGTTGTCTGATTGGTTAGCAGTGGTTTAGTTAAACTCTTATAACCCTCATAGTCTAGATACCTATCAGAGACCTCAACCAATAATTCTAACCATTATTAAAATAAGGCTTTTTACTTGGCTGATTAGCACCTATATATTGATTAACAGAGACATTATAAGCGTGTATAAACTAGTGCAGTATTGTCCTGACAGAGACATTATTAAGTGTGTATAAACTAGTGCAGTGGTGTCCTAACAGTGACACAATCTAACATTCTTATAGAGCTTCTTATATTTGTTCCTTCTACAAGGTTTTTGATTAATTGAAAGTGCTGTTTTTAACATAAACGTTGGACTATTTCACTCTAAGAAGAGAACCTGTTCTGATTTACTTACTACATGTAATTGTGCTTTGATAATGCTCCACCATCTATATATATATATTTCTCAAAGTTTGTCGTCGTATGTGTATTCGTAGGTTTGATTGTCCAGCTATAGATCTTAAAATCTTGGAATAAATATTCCGTACCGAAGAAGATTCAATCTCAGACCCTGCCATTCACCAGTCTGACGCCTTACCCACTAGACTACAGAAATCGAATTGCTAGTTTGCCAATATAAGTCATTATATGAGAGCAAATGCCTAACTGCTTTGCGTACGACGGCGGGTCATAGCATAGCATAACGTCACGAGAAGCTGTTCGCTCACATTATTAAACTGGCTAATAGCGAGTAACTCTCACTACTTCTCATTGTTTATAAGACAAAACACTTTTCTCATGATATGTAGTTTGAAAGTTAGAATGGCAAATGTTATTATATGTTAAATACAAATCAATTTTCTGTCCAAAGACTCTTCTATTACTCGGGCAACGCCGGGTGGCACAGCTAGTAAATTTATATTTGAAACCCAGCGCACAAGGAATTCTTTTTTTTAGTTATATTTTCACATCTGCTCTTATAAGCATTAGTGCAGTCCTGACCATTATTTGAAGCTTCTTTCTTCAATTCTTTTACACTCGTTACTGCGCTTCTACATGAGTTCCTTGTTATAAGTCTAATTCTGCAATGGATGCTGGCTGATATTTGAACATTAGGAGATGCAGCTGTTGTAGCCACGCCGTGCATCAGGAACTAAAGCTACTACCTTATACTTGTCTCTGTCCTGGTTGCTATTTACCAACCTAAGCAGTGATTAGACCTTTCTCGTCACTACAAATCACTTGAAATGTGATATTTGTCAATGGTATGCTCTTTTGTGTAGTTGTTTTCTCTCTCGCAAAGCTGCTTACCGCAGTGAGAGGACAAATTCTGTTTTATTCTTATCTCCACGAGTCTGATACTCTTTCGTATATATGTTTATAAGTCTGCTGCATCAATAGCCAATGAGCTTATGTATATGATTGGTTGGGGCTTAATCTATTAACCAATAACCGTGCATCTACTATTGTCTGGAGTGTCAAGCATTATTTAATTTGCTTTTTCTTTAGCACAAAAGGCTTAACTACCGGAACCACGGCATGCAGGAGTACCTGAAGGCTGAGGAGGAGCGACAGAAAGCCAGGCGGGCTGCTCAAGCTGCCGGCGTAGAGTATATACCTAAGGTCTGTTTTCTCATGTACTCATACATGATGCCTTTTATAGTCATTCTTGGGTATAGAAGTGCTGATCAAAACCATTGTTCTTTACAGGGGTTAAAGTACAAGCAGAAGAGGATGCAGGATGCTGCAATGAGGAAGGCTAGACTACCCGCCTGTAGCAGTGTGCCTACGGCCAAGTTCACCGGCATAAGAAAGGTAAGCTATCCAATATTTATTAGACATTTTACGATGTGCTCAATGTTTTTTAGCCTAGAAATGAGCATATGTGTATGTGTAAAATCATGTCCATTATACAGCCTGTCATCAGCGTTTGTGCAGCAAGTACATTCAAAGGCTAAAAACTTGAAGGTTGACATGCAACAAAATTCACCTTACCGTTATTTGATATGAAAAGATTCACCATGTCTTACTCTGTTGTGTTGTAGGTGCAAAATATGTGGAAATGTGATTACAAGCTCTTAAAAGCTCAAAAACGAACAGAAAATCGCAGCCACACAAGACCGCCGTAGTTTGGATTCCCTTTCCAAAACGGCTCAAATGTGATGTAGTTGTGAGAGATGGTTTCTGTTTACACTTTCTTGCAACCTTATTCGTCGAAATATTTTCACAAATATACTTCACGCATTCAATAAAACTATGTCTATTGTTCTTACGCGTCTGTGTTATCGTCATTGTAATGCTGTCACTTTTAGCACTGATATCTTATAACTTACCGTAAAAAAATTGTTAAACTTTTTAACCTTAGCTCAAAGGAGTACATATCTTTGTCTGATAATCATGACGAGCCTGTTGGTCACCTGTGATAATCGAAAAGTGTTGCAAAAATTATTTGCGAAGTAGTGGGTCACATGATCAGATTACGACTTGACGATTGAATAATGCCGTAACAAAACTGTAAAGTAGCGAGCATCTATATTTGATACGGGGTCTTCGGTAAAACCCGAAGTGTTTGTTTTAAACTAGTACTACGATAAGTTTTATATTGAGCTTTGCATTGGCCTTTTAATTCACGTGAGAACATACGTGACAAGACGATAACCAAATTTCGTGGTTACGTCATCGAAATAAAGAGATTCCAACCTACGGCGGCTTTTTGTTTTTGAGCTTTTAAGAGCTTGTAATCACGCTTCCACATATTTTGCACCTACAACACAGCAGAGTAAGACATGGTGAATCTTTTGATACCAAATAACTGTAATGTGAATTTTGTTGCAAGTCAACCTTTAAATTCTATTAAAGCTATAAAACAGAGATGAACTGGAATCGTCATCGAGCCCAAGGGTAAGATTTTATGAAAATAATTTATTGCTTGGTTTACTAAGTAATAAATCTGTTACCATCAATTGTAGTCAATTTGAGGTGAGAGTTAAACCTTTCAAGGAATTAAAATAGAATGTCAGCTAAAGAGAGCATGACTCCCATTAGTTCAATATTTCCATCTGGACTTGGGAATTTTTATAAGTAAAGCTATTTGGAGCTTCTGTTTGCTCTAGTCTGTGCACACTTATCAGATGTCTGGCTGCCACTTGTTTTACAGTAAACTCTTCTATTGACTTTAATGACACGCTTAGGAGCTTTTCAACTATGAACAATATACGTAACAACCTGTCATTTACTTCTTTATATGGATGTTGTATCTGCTATTACAACTTTATATCTATACTAGATGAATGCTCAGCATTGCGCGGGTAATAAAAACCACTTATAAATATTGCAGTATTTACATTACCTTTACACTACACTACCTGCAACTGTTTATAAGCTGTTTTTATTAACCGTGCAACGCCAGGAATTGGTGGACACAGCGACAACAGAAAATAAAAGACCAACATTGAGATATATATATATATACGTAGATACATGTATATCTTGTATCTATACAGTATATATAAATCTCAAAGTGTGTCTTTTTTTGTTTTCTATTTTCTTCTGTTTTTACATCAATCAATACTCTCATAATATGAAGATTAAAAGGTATGATGGTAAATGCTGTATATATTAAATAAAAATAATTTGTTGTGCAAAAACTTTTTATTACCCGGGCAATGCCAGGCATTCAACCAATAGATACATGTATGTTTTGGTAAGTTAGAATGGTAACAACAATTACCATTCTAACTTTCAAACTTCATATCAT
Organism: Watersipora subatra; assembly: GCF_963576615.1. NCBI lineage: Eukaryota > Metazoa > Bryozoa > Gymnolaemata > Cheilostomatida > Watersiporidae > Watersipora > Watersipora subatra. Next base: position 4,738,378 of record NC_088708.1, on the reverse strand, counting down.
GAGAAAAGCATTTTGTGCAGTTCAAATAAATTAAGAGGAAAAATAAAACAACTGTAAAGGTGTTTAAATATAAATGTGGAATAATTAGCACTTAATGGCTAAAAAAAGTTCGTTTTATTGCGATCACAATAAAAAATGATTTGGCAATCTACAATTAATGCAAACTGAGAAAAAAACAGCGTTTATAAATGTATTGAATTAATAATAACAATTTGTGTATAAAAGTGTGTGTAAAAAAGATTACTGTTGCTGCACAAGCTATCCATCAAAACTTTGAATACAACAATACTGGTACCTCGATACTGGTATCTCTCGATACTGGTATCTCTCGATACTGGTACAAACATAAAAATGAGATATCGCACTGTCTGTCGGATACTTTGTCTGGCTGACCTGAGAGAGAATGCAGAAGCAGTTCCTACTCAAGATAACACAATTGTCCAAGTGAAAAGTAATTAGCCTTTACAGATTTAGCCATCGAACCTTAGAAAAAACCGGAAATAGGGAATGTAACGGCACATTTGGAATTAAAACAGCACATGTGAAAATTACAAATTGAAAAATTATGTAGGCTAATTGTAAAAAAATTAGCTTTTAAAAAATATCAAAAAATAACAAACATAAAAGGTAATTCAATCGACCCTCGCCATACAGTTTTAATTCGTTCCAGTGTTGGGAACGTCAAGCGAAAATATCGTATAGAGAGTTGTAAAAACCCATAGTAGTTATCTAATGCAAACACCCCCTGGCAAAAATCATAAAATTTTATATATGTACTGTACATATTAAAAATTAGTAACAAAATATGTTAAACTTAGTAGCTATAGTTACCTACAGTAACTTTAGTGTGTTTAGTGGTTATGCTCTGCAAGAAAATGTAACATTACAATGTACTATATGTAGTACGTACTGTAGGTAGTTCTTACCTTCGAGACAGACGTATAACATAAATGTTGAATTTAACTTAAATGAATTTAGCTTACTAAACACATACTTAAAGCTAAGTTTAACTTAGCTTAACTTGAAGTACTCTGTTTTCAGTTTTGTTTTCACATTAACTTTTAAAAGTTATAGTTCAGCGTTATTCGCTATAACTTATAACGCTGAACTGAGATGGAGATTGAGCATCATATTTTTTTTAGGCATTGTGAGAGGGATTTTGGCCAGTAGCATATCGGCATCTTTGTTATTTCAATGTAATTAGAACACCCACTGCCAAGTGTTAATTTCAAGGAAAAATTTTGTGAATATCGTATGGTGAACAAAATTCGAAAAAGTCTTATACCAGGGACATCGTAACCCGAGAGCACACCATGTAATAAAAAGTGCACATTTCGCGTGTGCAATCGCAAAAAGATATACAGTAAATGGTGAGAGTGATGGTTGTGATAAGAACGGCTTAGCCTTGCGGTTACATGCACTGGTTAGTAGACTTGCGATTTTAATGTTGCGAGTTCAAATCTAGTACAAAGAGGATTTTTCATTGCTAAACCTTTATTGCTGCAACTGGACAGATGAGTGACAGACAGACAAGCCCTGAGATTTATATGTAAAGATATATAGATGAACACTGTATCTAGTATTACAATTTTAAATCTGCATGTAGCCTATATGGACATTGCATTTGGTATTGGTAATTACAAACTGATTGTTTACAGTCCATATAATTATATAATGCATATAGTGGAAGTTGGTAAACTGTTTCATTGTCTGGTTTAAATAACTGTCTCAAGTGAATCGGGTTGGCAAATCGCTGCCACAACTCAGGCACACCACATCAGATGTTCAACACTGCTATAGGTCACTCAGAATTTTTATCTCTACCGGCTCATTGTTACATCTTTGATGTTATTCACATATTTGTGCTGATCGGAAACTAAATCGTGACGCAATTTTTCCATTTTTTCAGAATGTTAATTAGCTAAGCAGTTTTGATGAATTATATCTTCTGTGGTTGCAGAAGCCAGGAAAGAAAGCGGGTTGGAAGCAGAGAAAGCAGCTGAGATTTGCAGCATACCATTACATGTGGCCAAGGGCTGTAAATCACGCCAAAGCACTTACAACTACAACAACTGTGACCAATTGGGTAAAAGGAAAATGTGTGATAACAGGTCCATACCAGAAATGGATATCTCTTCACACACCCCCTTCGAATAGTACAGCCACTTCTCCCTCTCGGCTAACTAGCAAAGCATCAACTCTTTCAACAGCCACCTCAAATAGTGTGACCAAAACTGTAGCAAGCACCCCATTTGTGCACACAGTGAAACCTTGCATTTCTCTCAGCAGTTTATCTGGAGATAAAGGTAACATAGCGATCCAGGACAGCTCGCTTTCTCCCGCAGCAACTCAGAGCAATCCATTCGTAATTCAAAATTCAACCTCAAATGCTGCAAATCCAAATTTTGCATATTTGCTCGGCGGAAAAGTCTCTATGCAGCAGACCGCGGCACAAAATGATGCAATTTCTAAAACTGAAAACAGAGTGTTTAGTGAACCCCCTACTTGCACCGCTAGTCAAACTGAAAACAGAGTGATTAGTGAACCCCGTACGTGCACCACTATTAAAAGCACAGAGTTTGCAATTCCCATGCTTCCCACATCATTTGAAAATAAGCCAACACAATTGCACAATCTTCCACAACAATAACCGACGTTTTGGCTGATGTGAAACTCCCATGATCTCACTTGGTCCATTAGAAATAGTGGAGATGCGCATAGTATTATGCTTGATTCTCGTAGTATATATCCATATTTTAATAATGCTGTGCATGCAGGGGGTGCTCAGGCTATGGCATAGATCCATCCTTAGGATAGATCATCTGACTTTTCATTCCCATTACATGCCCATAAAATCTTTTTTAGGATTTGTAACATTTATTGTCAGAGACCGGCAGCGGCGGTGCCCCTGGGACTTGATCCACAAATAAGTTACTTATGGAGGCTTCTAATAGAGAAAATTTGTTAACTTAGTAAATTTGTACTCATTATTTCATAGAGGAATCATGTTGGTTTGAAGGATAAGTGTACCTGAATGGAATAATAGCTAGTAGGAGAGCTATGTAGCCAAGGATGTCGTAGCCAGATGTTGTCATAGTCCGAGTACCCCCTGCGCCGACCTTTTTAGTGGATATATCCTGTGATGTAACCCAGTGAGTCTATACTAACCGCTGAATGCCTTGTGCCCAGTCCTTGTATATGTCAAATAGATATTTGTAGGCCTAGTCTTTGTTCTAGGAAATCAATCTGTAACAACCTTATTTTCTGCTAGATAACTTTGAATTTAGGATTTGTTGATTTACAAGTTTTTTAAGATGACTGAATATTGTTTTCTGTCGAATCAGTATTTTGCACATATCTTGATATAACTGTTATTTATATATTTGGTCATTCTTGCATTTTTATATTTTGTAATAATATTATTGTTTTATTTGTAAATAGTCTTTGGAATGTAGATTATAACTAAAATTTCTCCCGAGACATTTCTCAGCCTACTTGTGTTTTTTGTGATTTGATAGCTGGTAGCAATGGTTTTGTTAGCTGTGGCAATTCTATAATTTAATGATTATCATTGCTATTCTCCTTTTGACTCTGCTTTTCAATTATGTACACGGTTTATGTACATATGCTTGTTTTCATTTCATTTACCCACTAGCTGCATGTTCACTATTTCTATGACCATTTTTACACTGTTTACCTGAGGTCAATGCTAGAAATAATTTAATCCTGTTTTATTCCTAATATAGTAGCAACTACTCTCTAATATTTTTAACTCTATCGTTATCACTAGCATTAGCCTCTATCTAATGACTTTTTTCTAGATTGATTGCACGTGGAGCATTTGTTAGCTGTTGTTGGTAGAGTTATGCTTTGTGATTCTCCGTTTAGACTTGTCTAATAAATACATAATCAACTCTATTCAGTTGGACGGAAAGAAGGCTTTCTCGTTTATTTGCAGAATTAAGGCTATCATCTAGACTTAGATAAAAGATGTCAAGTCTAAGCTTGTGGTTTTTAATGCTAGAGTATAAGGCCAGTTGGTGAACAGACATTTACTTTAACAAATAAAAGCAAGAAGACCATTGCTGATCAGAAACTGTCAGACTGGTGGTGCATAAAAGGTTGGCTTGCAACAAAATTCACATTACAGTTATTTGGTATCACAAGATTCATCATTTCTTACTCTGCTGTGTTGTAGATGCCAAATATGTGGAAATGTGATTACAAGCTCTTAAAAGCTCAAAAACGAACAGTTAATCGCTGCCACCACGAAACTGCCGTAGATTAGAATCCCTTTCTGGAACTGCTCAAATGGGAATAGCTGAACAAGATGGCTTCTGTTTACACTTTCATGCAACCTTATTCGTCGAAATGTTTTCACAAATATACTTTTCGTATTCAATAAAACCATGTCTATTGCCCTTAAGCGTCTATTTCATCATCATTGTAATGCTGCCACCTTGAGCACTGATATCTCAAAACCTACCATAAAAATTCGTTTAACTTTTAACCTTAGCCTAAAGGATTGCATATCATCCTCTGATAAATATGAGCTTGACGATCACCTGAGATAGTCGAAAAATGCTGCAGAAATTATTCGCGCTGTTTGGCAGGAAGTATGGGTCGCATGATCAGATTACGATTAGACCAAGCCGAAAAGAAACTGTAAACTAGCGAGCATCTACATTTGGTAAGGGCTCCTCTGTAAAATCTGAAGTGTTTGCCATAAACTAGTGCTACGAGAAGTTTTATATTGAGCCTTTTATTGGCCTTTCGATTCATGTAAGAACATCACGTGTCAAAACTATAACCAAATCATTTGACTACGTCAGAGAAATAAACTGATTCCAATCTACAGCGGTTTCGTAATGCGGCGATTAACTGTTCATTTATAAGCTTTTAAGAGCTTGTAATCACGTTTTTACATATTTTGCACCTATAACACAGCAGAGTAAGGCATGGTGAATCTTTTGATACAAAATAACTGTAATGGGAATTTTGTTGCAAGTCAACCTTTAACTATATGACAAAGAGCTAAAATGCATATTCACAAAACATCCAACAACGTGAACATGGTCAATAGCCTAAGGTTTGTCAAGGATGCAGCATTTGATGACACTTCTGGTAGTGCCATTCAAGGCCTGTGATAGTAGAACTAATAAGTTGAATGTCTTCATGTTGCAGAAGAACATTATTTGCTATGATTGCTGCTGTATGCTTAAATGGTGTAATTTATAGTACAGCGGAGTATTTCAGTGAAGTAATGTCATGAGACATAGAGGATACGAAATAATTTTAAATGGTATAATTTATAGTACAGCGGAGTATTTAAGTGAAGTAATGTCATGGAGACATAGAGGGTACGAAATAATTTTAACGAGCATTCATCATCTTTCCATCTAAAAATCAGTTGCAAAAGAAAAAGAAAAGGATAAAGATTCATAAAAACTAATATATACATGTTTGGTGTACACACGTCTATTCATGCGTTTAGCACTTTATTCTAATAACACATAAATTTTTAGTTTATGCGCTTGCGATACTAGGGTTATGCTTAAAGGAGATCCGACAACAGCCTGTCTACCCAATTTATAAAAGTTGTTACAAGGCAGGGATTACGTGTATGTCACAATTTCCATTTCCATGATTCATTTCCATAATTCATTCCCATATTATTTCCATTTCCATAACATTTTTATAGTTCATTTCCATATTATTTCCATTTCCATAATTCATTTCTATATTATTTCCATTTCTATACCATTTCCATAATTCATTTCCATATTATTTCCATTTCCATAACATTTCCATAATTCATTTCCATTTTATTTCCATTTCCATAATATTTCCATAATTCATTTCCATATTATTTCCATTTCCATAACATTTCCCTTTTTCATTTCCATATTATTTCCATTTCCATAATTCATTTCCATATTATTTCCATTTCCATAACATTTCCATAATTCATTTCCATATTATTTCCATTTATATAATTCATTTCCATATTATTTCCATTTCCATAACATTTCCATAATTCATTTCCATAATATTTCCATACTTCTAAAATAAAATTTCCATATCCATTTCCATAAAATTATGGAAATATTTATGTTTATGGATATGGTAAAGTTAAAGGTTGACTTGCAACAAAATTCACATAACAGTTATTTGGTATCAAAAGATTCACCATGTCTTACTCTGGTGTGTTGTAGGTGCCAAATATGTGGAAATGTGATTACAAGCTCTTAAAAACTCAAAAACGAACAGTTAATCGCAGCCACGCGAGACCTCCGTAGTTTGGATTCTCTTTCCAAAACGACTCAAATGTGACGCATTTGTGAGAGATGGTTTTTGTTTACACTTTCATGCAACCTTATTCGTCGAAATATTTTCACAAATATACTTCACGCATTCAATAAAACCATGTCTATCGTTCTTACGCGTCTGTTTTATCGTCATTGTAATGCTGTTGTAATGCTGTTGTAATGCTGTCACTTTTAGCACTGATATCTTATAACTTACCGTAAAAATTCATTTAACTTTTTAACCTTACCTCGAAGGAGTACATATCATTGTCTGATAATCATGACGAGCCTGTTGGTCACCTGTGATAATCGGAAAGTGCTGCAAAAATTATTTGTGAAGTATTGGGTCACATGATCAGATTACGACTTGCCGATTAGACTAGGCCGAAACAAAACTGTAAAGTAGCGAGCATTTATATTTGATATGGGGTCTTCAGTAAAACCCGAAGTGTTTGTCATAAACTACAATGTAGTACTACGATAAGTTTTATATTGAGCTTTTTATTGGCCTTTCAAATCACGTGAGAACATACGTGACAAGACGATAACCAAATTTCGTGGCTACGTCATCGAAATAAAGAGATTCCAATCTACGGCGGCTTTCCGTTTTTGAGCTTGTAATCACCTTTCTACATATTTTGCACCTACAACACAACAGAGTAAGACATGGTGAATCTTCTCATATCAAATAACTGTAATGGGAATTTTGTTGCAAGTCAACCTTTGACATTTCCATAATATGTTTAGCGATCCCTGTTACAAGGGATATAGCGGTTTACGCTAGGTTCGTAGCTGGCAAGTGTATTAAGCTGGAATTGATTCACTGATTTGGAGATGACTCGTTGCTGTTTTATTCAGTCAACACCGAAACCATGAAATCTACAATTGATTAACATATTTACAAGTTCTTCCATAGCAATACAAAAAATAACAATGTTATACAAAATAGAAAATTATTGGCACAAACCTTTTGCCGTCTTTTAAAACACTCACACAGCTATATCAAAAAGTCCAACGAAACAAATTAATAATAAATGCCAAAGTGTTCTGAACAGAAAAATTGTCTATTAACTCATCAGTTGCGTGTTACTCGTTGAAATTCAAATTTCATAATGCCAAGCTTGGATGGAAGATAATTGTAGGAAGTGAAGGCGTGTCGAGACACGTCAAAACAAAACACGTCGAAACAACCCTTGTGGCGCCTTAGACCCGGATACAGCGATGTTTTACTTAACATAAGACAATAAAATTGGTGAGTTAGTAGTAGACAGGAAATGTTAGTAGGGTTCTCTTACAAGGGAGATAACTTTGCTTTAATTGTGAGCCTTTTTCCGTGTTCGTGAAACAATAGTTCAGTGCGCTTCCCCATGAACAGCAATAAGTCAATAGCAGATTCCAAGTCTTATAAGAATGGTATGGCTTTCTATCTACTCGGGTGACTAAAATTTTAGCTCTCTGGGAAAATCCTTATTACCTCCTTATTTCCTGTTGGTCAAGGTTTTTTAAGAACTTTGCTAAGATAGCCTAGTATTCATCAGTAAAACAAATTTTATCGCTAATATAATTACGGTGCTTTTTAATTCTACCTAAACTTTCAGATACGCATAACTAAGTCATATAAATCTATTGTAAGTGCATCAGCACAGTTCACCATTAGATAAATTTTTATTCTTTTTTTATCAAACTTATTTCAACACGCATAATCTTTTATTTTTAGTTTGACTAAAATTATAAAAACAGCCAATCTTTTTCAGTTTATCGCTATATATGCATATATATAATGTACAACATAGTTAACAACTAAAATGCAGAGTTGTCACCATCCAAACATTCATTGCAAAAAGGCAAGACTATAAATGGAAATTTATAATTGGTTTGGAAATAATTCAAACATGAAATATTAGTACTGTGTAAAGTTATAAAATTCTTGTGTCACCCAATGTTAATAGGCTACACGTACTCCGTAATGCGGGTCTGTTCATATTAAAACCATTTTCACTCATCTCATATAAATAAACTTTTGTGACTGGGCTGTATAGCAGAACATCTGTAAGAATTCTTCTTGAAGCTGTTTTTAAATCTCATGTATGTTTTATGTAAGCTAGATAACCAGAAAACCCTAAACCCCATTTTTGAAATCAACAGAATAATAACCAATGAGTGTTTCGTTGCATGTGTGAGTAGAATCTACCTGAGCAAACTATGTGGTGATGGAAACTCAGTCATGCTTTTACAAATGTCCGAACGCGACGGAGAATCAGCACTCACTATTGCCTATAACTTGGTTACCCATTCCTTAACACAAAATGAATTTTGTGAGAAAAGTTGATAGAGTTGACCATAATATAAAACACATCATGCATATGATAAATAATATAATACAATGTTTTAAGGACAATGATAAAAAGAAAATCCTTTATCTTTTCTAGGCTCTCTTCTGCATTAAGATGGAACATTCTGGTAACAGAAGCCTGTTTATAGCTCACCTTTATAGGTCAAGGTTGATTAAACTCACCGCAATTTGTGTAGACCACATTTTCTGATGTTCGTGAGATTTGAATAATCTAGAGAAACCTGACATATCATAATAAACTTCGAGTTTCTCGGAGTTTGTCCTGAATAGTATCTCAGACAAGTCAAGGACCAGGTGAACCAGGCGTAAGTTGTCTGTAGCTACATAGTCTTGGAAAGCTTAGAACAGCCATGTGTACCTTGATGGTGTTACTTATCACTCGCATTCTAATCTTAGCTGTAGCATCTAAGACAAACTTTACAGAGAACAAGAGTCATGTGAAAAAAATTAAAATATACATAGCTCACAATATAATAATAATAATATAATAGAGCCTGTATAAAATGCTAGTCAAAGAAATTTGTAGAACACACTTGGGTCTCCCACGCCGCCTTTCCGCATCTTTAAAATCTGTTACAGGAGTTCTCTAACTTTGCTCTAGTTGAAGGTAAGTCAAGACATACATCTTTCTATGATGTCCTGGACAACGGCTTTTCTATTTTGAAATCTTTTTGAGTGTTTCCAATTTATTTACAAGTCTGTTTGAATTCATATGACCTACATTTTTATTGCAAAACATTTACGTTAGTTTGTCTTCAACGAGTGACTTTAAGAATACTATATCTAGCTAAAAACAGTGACATTTTCTCTAAGTTCGTTGAAGTTACGCTTTACTGCTGGACACTTCTGAACATAGACTGATTATAATGACACTTCTCTATTTACCCGCTTCAAAGTTGATAGATTGTGAATTTATTATATTACAATACATTATATTACAATACATTATATTGCAATACATTATATTACAATACATTATATTACAATACATTATATTACAATACATTATATTACAATACATTATATTACAATACATTATATTACAATACATTATATTACAATACATTATATTACAATACATTATATTACAATACATTATAATACAATACATTATATTACAATACATTATATTACAATACATTATATTACAATACATTATATTACAATACATTATATTACAATACATTATATTACAATACATTATATTACAATACATTATATTACAATACATTATATTACAATACATTATATTACAATACATTATATTACAATACATTATATTACAATACATTATATTACAATACATTATATTACAATACATTATATTACAATACATTATATTACAATACATTATATTGCAATACATTATATTACAATACATTATACTACAATACATTATATTACAATACATTATATTACAATACATTATATTACAATACATTATATTACAATACATTATATTACAATACATTATATTACAATACATTATATTACAATACATTATATTACAATACATTATATTACAATACATTATATTACAATACATTATATTACAATACATTGCCAAATAAAAGGTTTTTGTCTATTTTTCTCAATTTTCAGTGTTGCAGCGCAGCAAAGCGCAGCAAAGCGCAGCAAAGCGTAGCAATTCATCCTTCAACTTGGAGCATCTCAACAAAATGTTCAGCTGCTAAATTTTGCACAAGCATTTGGATAGTCAGAATTGGTTAGATATTATAAAACAGATCACTTCTTTACTATTTCAAAAAACCTTTTAATATAAATTCTTTTGTAGTAAAAGCATAGTTTTCCAATAAATCCGCAGAGTGAGTTGGGTTGAGGGAGCCTCGACCATTTGAGGTATTTGGACAACGTCGTCTTCTGGAATGCTCAAGCACTTGCTTGTGTGTTTATATGTCAATAGGCTCTGAACTAACACTGCTTTTAAGCTGACAGGGTCAAGCACTGCCTTCACTACTTGTTGATAGTCAAAATTCCTGACATCTGATATGCTGTCTGTCTTAGTTTTACAGTGTCTTGCCATTTCACTCATTGCAAGAAAATGAAAGAATGCAAATCTGTTTCATAGGTAGATCTCATAAATCTCATAACCTCATAAATCTGCCTCCAGGAACCATTTAATAAAATGTAGTACAATTTATTAAAAACACCTGGGCATATCTTCAACAACTTATGCAAGGCTCTGCTGTACATATCATGGAACCTTCCAACCACTGACTACACCAAAATAGACTATCATAACACAATCCACAGTTTCGATATCTATTACATCCAATATGTATTTAGGCATTTATCTCTTCTGTTTTCTGAATCGATCTAAAATACTTCTATGACTTGTCAAAATCTACAAACGGCGTTTGTGGATATTGTAGGACATATATATCAAACGCATAAATTCTTTGGAGTGTTTCAATGTCTTCTGTGTCCATTCCCTTATAGTAACTCTGGTAGCTGGAGGATAAGTTTTTTTTTTCATTTTTTCGTATTGTTTCGTTTCTGGTGTTGTTAAAGAAAGTTGATGGGTCAGTCAATCCTGCCATTTTTAGTATATAGTTTGCCTCTGGCTCCATATTCTCCACGGCCACTGTACGTACACACAGAGGAGCATATTTCCAAAACACCACTTAACGTCGCATTGTTATTATATCGAGCTTTTATAGTTGCACCCTAAGAGAATGTTTAGGAAAAACTTTAACTTTAAATATTAATAGCTTAAAGTTTGAGTGGATATTTTTCAAAAACCAAAACTGCCACATCGGAAATAAATAACTTACCTATAAAGTCGTTGCTGGATTTGCAGACTTTGCATCTTTCAGTGCTTGGGAGCCAGTGAATATTGTACCTCTGTTGCTGCCATTCAGCAATCACACAATCTTTCACAAACACTCTAGTAAAACAGAGTAATGACTCAAATATAGGATGGGTGACATATTGTAGGTGATTTTCAAGGTTATTTCATAGGGAGGCTGGCAGCAGTCATTTAGTAAAATATGATAAAATTTATTTGAAGAACTTGGGCATATCTTCTACAACTTAACCAAGGATTTGCTCTCCGACTAAACAACCTCTGACTAGACCAAAATAAACTAGACGAATACACACGCACACACAGGTTGTACATCTACTTCCTGTATTTATTTATGTATTTATTTTTTCTGTTATTTGAATCGATCGCAAAAATCTACAAATGATGAACAATATTACTTGAGGATAAAAGAAAAATTTGCAATGACCTAATTAAGATAGTAATAATACGGAAGAGTGTGCAGTCATTTTGCCGAGTAGGAACCAAAATTAGGTCAGTCAATGCAATTAGGAAATTTCTCAGGATCAACCTAAAATCTATGCATTAAACTTGCTTCATGTGACTTGATCTTCAAAGAATGTTATAGTTTATGTTCTTAAAGGTTAAACAATTAGGTTTCATTAAAATCCTAATAATTTAACTTGGATATTTTGAGTATAAACGAGTTTGCATTACAAGATATTGTAATGGTATTATAAATTTATTTGGTATCAATATCATCAATATTATCACCCAAAAAATTTTTTCCATAGCATTCAACATTATTTAACACTTGACCTTACATGCTAGCCAAATCTATGGTCTACTCCTCGGTTGACGGAAAAAGGTTATTAGATTATCGATTCAACCAAGCATTTGTGTAAGTTCATCAATCTATGGTAAAATACTGCCTGACAAGTTGTCTGCCCTTTTTCTAATAATTGAATGACAAGGAGAATTCTAAATTGCATAGGTCATTACTAGTAGAGTTACTCATGACGTATTTACAACCTCCTTATCAGACTTTAACTAAATTTGCTAAAAAAACATTTTTCACACATTCAGTATATATATATATATATATATATATATATACTGAATGTGTGAAAAATGTTTTTTTCACATATGATATATATATATATATATATATATATATATATATATATATATATATATATATATATGTATATATATATATATACATATATATATATGTATATATATATATACATATATATATATACACCTCACTCAGGTATACAGCAAGGACATCGGAATGACCTTCGGTATTGAGAAATGTGGAAGGCTAATTCTTAAGAAAGACCATTCTATGCTCACAAATGGCCTAAGAATGCCAAATGGTACCATCAAAGATATAGAAGAAGAGTACAAGTACTTGGGGATTATGCAAAGCAACATCAACCACGAAGCCGAGGTACGTCACAAAGCCATTACCGAATATAAGAAACGCCTTCGGCAGGTCCTACCGAGCCAGCTCAATGCCAAGAACCAAGTCATGGCAATAAATACCTATGCACTGCCAGTAATAAGATATCCAATAGGCATAATAAAGTGGACTGAGGAAGCCATCAAGGAAACAGATATAGCAACTCGTAAACTGCTGACCATGCATGGAGCACTCCACTCAAAATCTGATACTAATAGATTGTATCTCGATAGGAAAGATGGCGGTAGGGGACTCAAAAGTGTACAGCAGACAGTGAAAGAGGAAGAGCAAAGCATCAAAGCCTATGCAGCCTCCATGGCCACTTCAGATAAGTTGCTAGCTGAATTTCAATCGGCTGCTCTTACAATGGACCTTCGCCCTGATGATGAGGAAATTGACTGGCACACGAAACCTCTTCATGGTGTTTACCACTGACAAATATCTAGGGTTGGCGATCTTCACCAGACATATATGTGGCTGAACAAAGGAAACCTAACGGCCAATACAGAGTCGTTAATCATGGCAGCCCAGGAGCAGGTGCTCCCAACAAGGCAACTCCAAACAAAAATCTATCACACTAGAGACGATCCTAGATGCAGACTGTGCAACGATGCACCTGAGACCATCCAACACATCATCAGTGGATGCAAGCAGCTAGCAGGAAACGCATACACTGAGCGGCATAATCATGTCGCAGGTGTTGTGTATAGAAGTCTATGTGATGAGTATGGCCTTAATAAACTACAACACTGGTGGGAAGCTCCTGGTAAGGTCAATGAAAATGACCACGCTAAGATCCTCTGGGACTTCTACATCCGAACTGACAAGCATGTCCTAGCAAACTAACCAGATATAGTGGTGGTAGACAAGGAGAACAAGAGGGCTACTATAATAGATATAGCAGTACCCAATGACTACAATATAGCCAGCAAAGAAAAAGAAAAGGTAGAGAAATATCTCCCTCTTGGAGAAGAGATTGAAAAATGTTGGGATGTAAGAACAACTGTAATCCCAGTAGTCATTGGAGCACTGGGCGCAATAACACCGGCGCATAAAATGTGGCTTGCCCAAATACCAACAGCAATCAACTCAGGTGAGTTGCAGAAAAGTGCGCTACTGGGAACAGCTAAGATCTTGAGGCGAGTGTTCAAACTCCCAGGTCTCTGGTAGGAGACTCGAGTTAGAGCAGAAATTACCACCCATACGGGTTAACCGGGGTGAGGAAACAATTTTTATTATATATATATAGATCATCAATTTGCCTAAAAGCTGTGATCATATTTGTTCAGGCTTAGATATAGTTAGGAAGCAAATACAAGAAGTTGCTTCATTATCTATCATGATAATATACGAATATGAATTATTAAGGCTACTAGACCAGCTAGGCAAACGAATACCGATCAAAGCGTCCTGCCAACCTCCCGCTGCCAAACAACTTCAGATGGCCATTGAATGATTCATTTTATTATGAACACAGCTGCTGACAAAGATGCCATCTTTAGCTATATTTATTTGTAAGCTGTAGCATTTTTCTTAACAGCATGTTGGTATCTTCTTATGAATATTAAATTTTTGCTTCTAATTTAGATATTTGAACTTCTGGTTAAGCTGTATTTTGTATGAATGAGTCTCTACAAAAGATCTATTTAATCTCATACAAATTTTTGTCTCACCTGATCTCTCGACAATGGGAACATCTCAACTCACTGCAATCCATGATTACTAACATACTGTTCACAACAGATATATGTTATATAACAGTAACAAATGACATCTAAAGTAGAGTGTGAGAGATATTTAGAAGAAATAATTGAGGTCATGTATATTATTTAACAAAGGCCACTCACTTAAAACTTGGTTTGCCCTTGACTTTTTTTGAACAGAACTGTCGAACATGGCTCTTCAAGGTACGTCCGTACACCGTCTCAATCTTTTGTATATACATGCTTACCAGCCGATGCCAAGGATTTCTTACAGTTGTAAACATCTACAATGTAAATCAGGAAGCAGCTAGCAACAATGTCTTACATGTAGCTTTGTTGACTATAGACATTAAACTAGCTATAGAATAACATGTCATTTCCGAGTAAACTATAGATGCAAAAAAGTATACAATCGAATCCTTGGTAGATTAATTTTTCCGAATATTCACTGGAGTCTGGTCTTTGACTGCTTCTGCTCTGGTCTCTGTAGACCCTACTTAAAAATTTTCCCATTGGATAACGCATGTTCTATTTGTATGTTTTGGTAAAATGCAGGCATACATACATCCTTAACTTGCTTGGTGTTTGCTTTTCTACCCTGTGCTAAAATATATTATGGCATTAAACTAGAAATGCTCAATCATAGCTTATTGTTGTAGTTTTAGTTGAACTAGTAGATCTGCTATACTTTACAACAAATCATGTTATTGATTTGGGTATTTCTTTAGCATCAAATAAACAGCTCAATAAACCCACCAAAGAAGAGGTTTCATTAGAAATCTCACTCTCCAGTTTATTCTACAAACTGCTGAAATTGTGCAATAACATGGCTCTCACTTACCATTTCACTGCTCACCCGCTTCCTCTCTCTTTCCACTTACCGTTTTAGTTGGTGCTCCTCTCACATCTGTCTCTGTCACCCTCTGCAGTATATTTCTCCAAAAAGTGCTGCCGGCTTTGGCTGTGCAACAATAGACTAATCTCTTTGACCTGACCATCCTTAGTAAAGGCTTTGTCTTCCAGATGTTTCTCTCACCATTGTAGCTTTCGCACCTTTCTCTAACCATCCTCACACGATTTTTTAACAAAATATCAACATCGGAAACATTATACCAATCGGGCAACCAGTGCTCAAGGTGAGTGGCTGTGTCGATGGTGTTTCTCAAGTTGCTAAAATTTTTAGCTAAGAGCGGCTTTTTAACACTTACGATAAGTTTATCATTGTCTTTTTGAGTGTTCAGTTCCAGTAGCATAAACGCTATAGTCGCAGTTAGCAACAAAACACTGACTGAAACCACGAACCTTTTAATAGAATTCACTGCCATGGGTGTTGAAGTAGCAAGTACAGTACTAGGCTACCCCTGCTGAATGCCCATCATAGCTTTATTTAAGCAAACACAAAGAGGCGTGGAGTTGCCATTGTTAGCTTAGCCGATCCAATATCAATATTACCCACATTTGTATTTAAGAATGTGATTACATAGACTAGGCTATTGAAGGCTGAGCAACGAGGGAAGAGTTGAACAAGTCATGAGTCTAACAAAGGCTTTCCCACTCTAGACTTCAATGAATATAATTCGATACATGTCCTCGGTAATACACTTATCCCTGAGCAACTATAAAGCTTCGTTAAGGGAGCACCCCATTTCATGTATTCTCTCTTACAAATCAATCTTTATATTCTACTAAAAATCAGTGAGCAATTCTCGCTATCAAATGAGAGCTCATCATATCAGTAGGGATGTTGAGACTACATGATCGTATAAACTTTTAGTCGCATACCACTTTGGGGAATAAGATAAGAAATGCTTTAATTTTTTAGTGTTTTTATCATGAGCAAGTGCAGCTACTTTTTTGTGCAGAGTAAAGTTTCCTTAAATAGTTATGTATATATTATAGTATGGCCTATAATAGTTATGTATATGCATATAGATATTTACCTGCATGGAATAGTTATTTATATATTATAGTATGGCCTATAGTTATGTGTATGCATATAGATATTTACCTGCATATGAATAGTTATGTATATATTATAGTATAGCCTATAGTTATGCATATGCACATAGATATTTACCTGTGTATGAATAACTATGTATTTAATATAGTATAGTCTATAATTACATGTATTTGTATGCATATAGATATTTACCTGCATGGAATAGTTATGTATACCGGTATATTATCCCACGACCAAACACGAGCGAAGCGATTGTTTGAGAGATTTATGATGAATGCATATGTGCACACAACTCACAAAAATTATTTATCTGTGGGCGTAGCGAACTCTTGTAACGAAATCTCATCAACAAATTTAACCATTTTTCAATGGAGTCATTGAAGTATAATAACGATACAAAACACATAAACTTATTTAAATATGTTACCAAGTTTTTATTATTTGTAGAAAATTTCCTAAACCTTACCCATCTGATCGGATTATACATAAATATACAAATTAATTCGGTCTGAAATTGTTATTAAAACTTGACAAGCCTTATTTTTATTAAAATTAAGACCGGCTAACTAAACGCCGAGCGACAGAGAATAGAACCATTAAGTTGTGCGCATTTCACAAAAAGAAAATGTGCACATTTTACCAGTTTATAGCATTGTCGAATTGCCAAAGGTTTCAGTAATTAACGTAGAAGTACTGAAAAGTTATCGTTTCTGTTTTGCCGATTTCAAAGTAACTGACATTTTGGACACTTAGGAGTACTTTGGTATTCCAACTGATGTCCAAAGCAGTGAAAGTAAAGGAAATGGTGATGGTATTTTTTCTAACAATTCTTATGAAATTATTACAATATTTAATTATAAGAATAATTATTCGGTTTTATAAGATTTAATTATAAGAATAATTATTCGATTTTATAAGATTTAATTATAAGAATAAGCATTCAAATTTACAAGATCAAAGTATATAGTGACTGATGTTGGGCAATATGTTACTATTATTATTTTTTCTAAATAGTTTTGTTAAATAGATTTTTTTTAAATCTATATAAATATCACAACTTCTTGATACTGTTAGCTATGACGTTTTGAAATGTAAACAAAATTGTGCATTGGTTCTCTATTATTACTGTATTACTATATTAATAATATTGGTTATTCTAATAATATCAGTGCATTTTACTTCTAATATTGCATTTCTCCTATTGCGAGGGAACAGATAAAAATATATAATATTTTCCTTTCATTATTGCTGTTTGTTGTACATAATAACACCCAGTACATTACAGCTACCATTGCAGTTATCCTATTGCACTGCAGTGCCATTTGACTGCTAATATTGCATTTCTCAACCATCAGTACCCTTTCTTTTTTCCAATATCACTTTGGTCATGGGCTGTATGACAGGAGAATTTCTAGTAGTATGGCCTGTAGTTATGTATATGCATATAGATATTTACATGCATATGAATATTTATTTATATATTATAGTATAGTCTATAGTTATGTGTATGCACATAGATATTTATCTGCTTGGAATAGTAATGTATATATTATAGTATAGCTTATAGTTATGTGTATGCACATAGATATTTACCTGCATATGAGTAGTTATGTGTATAGTTATATGTATATACATATATAAATATATATGTATATATATATAAAAAATTGTTTCCTCACCCCGGTTAACCCATATGGGTGGTAATTTCTGCTCTAACTCGGGTCGCCTACCAGAAACCTGGGAGTTTGAGCACTCGCCTTAAGATCTTAGCTGTTCCCAATAGCGCACTTTTCTGCAACTCACCTGAGTTGATTGCTGTCGGTATCTGGGCAAGCCAAATTTTATGCGCCGGGGTTATTGCGCCCACTGCCCCAATGACTAATGGAATTACAGTTGTTCTTACATCCCAACATTTTTCAATCTCTTCTCCAAGAGGGAGATATTTCTCTACCTTTTCTTTTTCTTTGCTGGCTATATTGTAGTCATTGGGTACTGCTATATCTATTATAGTAGCCCTCTTGTTCTCCTTGTTTACCACCACTATATCTGGTTAGTTTGCTAGGACATGCCTGCCAGTCCGGATGTATAAGTCCCAGAGGATCTTAGCGTGGTCATTTTCATTGACCTTACCAGGAGCTTCCCACCAGTGTTGTGGTTTATTAAGACTATACTCATCACATAGACTTCTATACACAACACCTGCGACATGATTATGCCGCTCAGTGTATGCGTTTCCTGCTAGCTGCTTGCATCCACTGATGATGTGTTGGATGGTCTCAGATGCATCTTTGCACAGTCTGCATCTAGAATCGTCTCTAGTGTGATAGATTTTTGTTTGGAGTTGCCTTGTTGGGAGCATCTGCTTCTGGGCTGCCATGATTAGCGACTCTGCATTGGCCGTTAGGTTTCCTTTGTTCAGCCACATATATGTCTAGTGAAGATCGCCAACCTTAGATATTTGTCGGGGGTAAGCACCATGAAGAGGTTTCATGTGCCAGACAATTTTCTCATCATCAGGGCAAAGTTCCATTGTCAGATCAGCCGATTGAAATTCAGCTAGCAACTTATCTGAAGTGGCCATGGAAGCTGCATATGCTTTGTTCTTCCTCTTTCACTGTCTGCTGTACACTTTTGAGTCCCCTACCGCCATCTTTCCTATCGAGATACAATCTAGTAGTATCAGATTTTGGGTAGAGTGCTCCATGCATGGTCAGCAGTTTACGAGTTGCTATATCTGTTTCCTTGATGGCTTCCTCAGTCCACTTTATTATGCCTGTTGGATATCTTATTACAGGCAGTGCGTAGGTATATATATATATATATATATACAGGACAGATAGCGCAGTTGGTAAGGTATCGGGACAGTGATCATTAGGTCCCAGGTTCAAACCCCAACACCTGCACCCTTCTGGTGGTCCTTAGGCAAGGCCCTTGCTTGTATAATGTCTACAACCTCTATGATGAGTGCAATAACCAAAGCCATGCCGGCTTGGACGTCGCCGGGTCAAACAAGGTCCGCGCTGCCTGTAGCTGAACCAGGACAAGGCAGTGAAAAATAGGCTACTGGTTCAAAACAGATAAAATGGACTCGAACTGATAACAAGGACCTCATGGAGTGCTACTTTATGAGTGAACCTCAAAAGTGGGGTTACATGGGAAGGAAGCATCAACTGTGTATAAACATGCGTCCTGAATTGCCACTAACTGCTAAGCAACTTGTAGCTCAGAGTAGTAACATAATCAAGCGGCACCTCATATCGGAACTTGAGGTAGATGAAATTAGGGAACAGTTCACCCAAGTAACCTCGACCAACGATGAGTGTATATCAACACACACTGTCACACATACACAATCTTGGGTTGGCTCACAGGTTGAAGAACACATGCACCTTGACCCAAGGGTGAAAGAGCTTGCGGAAAATATCATCAACAAGATGCCAGCTGCTAATGATTATGGAAGCAGGGTACCACTACAGAGAGTTAGCAAGACCATACCTAAGAAGCTGTTAGAAGACATTAACTTGGCACTGGTGTCGATCTCAACTGGATCGATTAGTGAGACTAATGCCCTAATCTACAGTACAGCAACCGTCATCTTGGAGGAGATGAGTATTAAGCCACTGCCAACAAGTCTTTAAGCTATTCCATCCTGGCAGCTGAGGCTACAAAATAAGATCAAGGACTTGCGCAAGAAAGTTAGTAGGCTCAGTGAGAGATCTAACCACAGTTTGGAGCGTCTAAAAAGGGAAGCCACAATAGAAGCTTTAGAATCTGCCAAACAGCAGCTAGTAGCACTCTCGGCACGACTGAAGCGGTACACCAAAAAGCGGGATAACAAGAGAATGAACAAACTGTTCATTATTAATCCATCTAGAGTGTATTCCTAGTTCAAAGGTGAACTGCAGAGGCCAATGTCAGATCCTCCCCGATCCAGCACTTCAAAGTTCTGGAAGGACATCTGGGAGAAAGAGACTACTCATAACACCAGTGCAAATTAGCTGAAGAGGCTTAAAGAGAACCACCAACACACTGTGGCTCAGCAAGAACTCACCATCAGCGAAGTGGGCATCATGTGCAGAGTGCTGCGTATGAAGAACTGGGCAGCACCTGGCTATGACATGATTCAAGCCTTCTGGTTGAAGAAATTGACATCACTTCACACTAGAATGGCTAAGCAGATGGAATGCCTAATAGAACAAGGTGACCATCCGGAATAGTTGACCAAAGGACGAACTGTACTTCTGATAAAAGATCCAAAGCAGGGGCCGATTCCCAAAAACTATCGACCAACAACGTGCTTGCCCACCACCTGGAAACTGCTCTCAGGAATAGCTGCAGACAAACTGGAAGAGCACATGAGTCACTATATGACCAGTGCTCAGAAAGGAATTGGGCGCAACACCCGAGGAGCCAAACAACAGTTACTGGTGGATCGGACTGTCTGTCAAAACAGCAGAAGAAGGCATACCAATCTTGCCATGGCTTGGATTGACTACAAAAAGACCTATGATTCAATTCTCCATAGTTGGATACTTGAGTGCCTCAGTATGTACAATGTTCACCCTGCTCTTGTGGCATTCATCAAGATGTCAATGACCAAATGAAAGACGGAACTGGAGGCTAATGACAAAGAGCTGGCGAGTGTAAAAATTAAGCAAGGCATTTATCAAGGTGACTCCTTATCACCGCTGCTCTTCTGCATATGCCTAAACCCTCTAAGCAATATGCTGGAGAAGACTCAATATGGGTACCAGTTTAAGGGTGGCACCAAAATAAACCACCTCTTCTACATGGATGACATCAAGCTGTACGTTAACAAGGAAAGGGACATTGATTTGCTAATACACCTCACTCAGGTATACAGCAAGGACATCGGAATGACCTTCGGTATTAAAAAATGTGGAAGGCTAATTCTTAAGAAAGACCATTCTATGCTCACAAATGGCCTAAGAATGCCAAATGGTACTAGCAAAGATATAGAAGAAGGGTACAAGTACTTGGGGATTATGCAAAACAACATCAACCACGAAGCCGAGGTACATCACAAAGTCGTTACCGAATACAAGAAACGCCTTCGGCAGGTCCTACCGAGCCAACTCAATGCCAAGAACCAAGTCATGGCAATAAATACCTACGCACTGCCAGTAATAAGATATCCAGCAGGCATAATAAAGTGGACTGAGGAAGCCATCAAGGAAACAGATATAGCAACTCGTAAACTGCTGACCATGCATGGAGCACTCCACCCAAAATCTAATACTACTACATTGTATCTCGATAGGAAAGATGACGGTAGGGAACTCAAAAGTGTACAGCAGACAGTGAAAGAGAAAGAACAAAGCATCAAAGCCTATGCAGCCTTCATGGCCACTTCAGATAAGTTGCTAGCTGAATTTCAATCAGCTGCTCTGACAATGGAGCTTTGCCCTGATGATGAGAAAATTGACTGGCACATGAAACCTCTTCATGGTGCTTACCACTGACAAATATCTAAGGTTGGTGATCTTCACCAGACATATATGTGGCTGAACAAAGGAAACCTAACGGCCAATACAGAGTCGTTAATCATGGCAGCCCAGGAGCAAGTGCTCCCAACAAGGCAACTCCAAACAAAAATCTATCACACTAGAGACGATCCTAGATGCAGACTGTACAAAGATGCACCTGAGACCATCCAACACATCATCAGTGGATGCAAGCAGCTAGCAGGAAACGCATACACTGAGTGACATAATCATGTCGCAAGTGTTGTGTGCAGAAATCTATGTGATGAGTATGGCCTTAATAAACCACAACACTGGTGGGAAGCTCCTGGTAAGGTCAATGAAAATGACCACGCTAAGATCCTCTGGGACTTCTACATCCGGACTGACAAACATGTCCTAGCAAACCAACCAGATATAGTGGTTGTGGACAAGGAGAACAAGAGGGCTACTATAATAGATATAGCAGTACCCAATGACTACAATATAGCCAGCAAAGAAAAAGAAAAGGTAGAGAAATATCTCCCTCTTGGAGAAGAGATTGAAAAATGTTGGGATGTAAGAACAACTGTAATCCCAGTAGTCATTGGGGCACTGGGTGCAATAACACCGGCGCATAAAATGTGGCTTGCCCAAATACCAACAGCAATCAACTCAGGTGAGTTGCAGAAAAGTGCGCTATTGGGAACAGCTAAGATCTTGAGGCGAGTGCTCAAACTCTCAGGTCTCTGGTAGGAGACCCGAGTTAGAGCAGAATTTACCACCCATATGGGTTAACCGGGGTGAGGAAACAATTTTATATATATACGTATATATATATATATATGTGTGTTTACAGTATCTGCATATTTATATGTATGTATGTATATACATATAACGAGCACTATTATAAATTTGTCTGATTGGTATACCTGTGTTCTCAGGTAAAGTATATTCCTATATACGCATTTACTGTATTATGTTATACATGCATGTATGTTACTTTTTTTTCACAACATATAAACACAACATCACACTGCTAGTAAATGAGAAACACACAAGAAGTCAACTGTTAGACTTGACCATTTACTTCTATAAGTATATGTACACATATTTATTTATGTATATGATTGCCCATACCGTATATGTATATAAATATACAGTACTAATAGGAATACTCCCAGCTACTGGGAATTAAAAAGGAACAGTCTATTTGCAAAACTTGTTCTTTTTAGATAAAAGCTTTTCACAATTTCAATAGGCACCAAATGTTTTTATTTTATCACAAAAAATATTCTAAGAAACTTAAAAACTTTTCGTGTAAGTCAAAGTTTCTTTGTAGACAGTATATTTTGTTTTCCTTCTGGACCTGAAACAAACAGATATTTGCAATTTCAAACTGTAAAACCATTAGCAGAAACATGTCTGAATAAAATAAGATTCTTCAAAATGCGCTCTGCTACTTTCATTGTTTGCCCGGAAAAATTGTTTGTGTTTATGCTAATATAGGTAAATTGTGAATTGCTATCGCTTGAATTCCGGAAATTTGAAGGTCGTACAGGAACTTTGAGTATAAAATCTTTTGTTTCTGTATGACATCCAGTGAATTTAGTTACCATAACATGTGGCAAGGGCTTCCTTGTCACTAATCTTGGTTCCATTACCAAACTATGGTGCATACAGGTTTTGTAGTAACATGATGGGAGCCCTTGCTTACTACTAGCTGGGGTAGAGACAGCCCTAACTTTTACATTGTAACACACAACGTTTTAAGTGTTTAACTGTATCTACAGATTATAAATAGTTGAAGCGCCAATTATCAGCTTCTCATTCATCTGAGCAGACAACTCCAATAAAAATAGTAAGACTTCCCGAATATATAAAAAGTTATATTAAAAAAAGTTAAAACTTAATAAGACAAACTCAGTTTTCCAGCTAAGGAAGCAGTTGCCTTGATCTTTAGGCTACAAATACACCATTGCTTATGTGTATAAATAAATATGGACAGCCGTCGCTTGTGCATGTAAACATTTGCACAAGTGCATACAAACAGTCACAATAGATATATTTAGGTGACCTTGACTCGATGTAAATTCTCTCCTTCACTAAACCTTCATTGATTGGCCAGTAATCTATCTGTCAATTTTCAAGTGACTCTGCTGCTTAATGATTTGGAATAATTGTACATGCTTGGCCAGAAATGCAAAGATTAGTTCCAGTATCAATTTTGGATATATCTGGAGAGTCACTAGTGGTGGTGCCACCTTCAGAGGCATCATCAA
The DNA here is from genome assembly GCF_963576615.1 of Watersipora subatra. NCBI lineage: Eukaryota > Metazoa > Bryozoa > Gymnolaemata > Cheilostomatida > Watersiporidae > Watersipora > Watersipora subatra. The sequence continues at coordinate 4,714,057 of NC_088708.1, read as the reverse complement.
TGGAATTACATGTATAACATTGGTGACCGGACTGGTACTACGTAAAAGACATTGGCACTTTATTGGACAATCAAATTGAAAAAGCAAATTTATATAAGATTAAATGTTACTCAGATTAGCTAATTTGCTAATTTTGCCATTGGCTAATAAGTCAATATAGGCAATGGTAACTACATTACATTTATAGGCTGTTTTTTATTATCTGTGCAAAAGCTGGGCATTCAACTAGCTTGTTTACGTACATAGATGCGTACATAGATGTGTACATAGATGAGCTATAAACACTGTGAGAGCAAAGGTATGGCAGTATTTAACTATTTTTAGCATAAATTTCAGGATTTTTCTATTCATAGAAAGAGTGTGCTATCATAAATTATATACCTAACAAAAGATAGTTATTTAAACAAAAATACTATATATAAACAATATATAAAGATCTGCAACAGACATTCTGTAAAACTTATGAGTATTGGAAATCGACAAAGGGCGTTTTTGGATAGCCAAGTGCATATATATCAAAAGCATACAGGCTTTGGAGAGCGCGTATATCCGCAATATCGATATTTTTGTAATAGCTTTGATAATCTGCTGACAAAGCTTGCTTCTCGTTTGTACGTATAGACTTTTTTCTAATTTGTGAGACGAAGCTTTTAGCGTTTTTTATTCCGGCTTTTTGGAGGATGTAGCTGGACTCTTCTGCGATATTCTCAACAGCCACTGCATAAATAGAGTTATAGCACTTATACAGTGACACACAGCACTTACTATACTTGTTGAAGCTGCCTTCAAAAGAGTACAATGTTAATGACTAAGATCATCTGTTCCATATGACTGTAGCTCATGTGACTTTGATACTATACATCATTACACTCGCAAGACCTTGTGTCCATGTGACCTTCATAATGTACAGCAGTACACAGCAAGACCCACATGTGACCTTGATAATGTACAGCATTACACTAGCAAGACCCACATGTGACCTTGATAATATGCAATACTACACTAGCAAAACGTACATGTGACCTTGATAATGTATAGCAATACACTAGCAAGACCCACATGTGACCTTGATACTATACAGCATTAGACTCGCAAGACCTACATGTGACCTTAATAATATGCAATACTACACAAACAAGACCCACATGTGACTTAAATAATATACAGCATTGCACTAGTAATACCCACATATGACATTGTTAATATACAGAATCTTACTACTAAGACCTATATCAGATCATACATGTATATAGCTTAATATAGGTAATCGTCTCACCGATTAGGTCAACATGACCACCACAGATGTCGCAACCTTCCATCGTTGGCATCCAGTGCAAATTGAAATTATTCGCTCTCCATTGAGAAATAACACAGTTTTTGATGAACTCCCTGAAACATAAGTTTCTCAACTCACTGACATGCCGCGAACCTTTATTCTAGAAGTGCTATGTACACTCTTATGCCTACACAGCATTATGCACCTACCGAAAGCTTGGCCGTCTTTTAAAATCTTTCAAGCAAAATTTATTTATCTTTTGTTGCAGATGGGTTCCAGAGAGCGATACCATCTGATGTGTGTAGAGACTCACTAGCCTGTGCCATGGGTTTCTTGTGGTAGTCACTCTCTAAAAAGAAATATTTTCTCATGAGCAGCAAAATAATCAGTTGTATCCATTGTAGTCCAAGAAAATTATATAAAAGTTAAATATGGCGTATTTTTTAGCATTTATTTGTTTACTTGTTCTCTTACCATCTCTGTAGTTGCTGAAGTCATTATTCTTACAATTGTTGTTGTAAATGAATAGCTAAAGTAGCAGCTAGCTAAAGTAGCAGATAGCTAAGGTAGCAGATAGCTAAGATAGCAGATAGCTAAGGTAGCAAATACCTAAGATAGCAGAGAGTCAAGGTAGCAGATAGCTAAGATAGCAGATAGCTAAGGTAGCAAATAGCTAAGATAGCAGATAGCTAAGATAGCAAATACCTAAGATAGCAGAGATTCAAGGTAGCAGATAGCTAAGATAGCAGATAGCTAAGGTAGCAGATAGCTAAGGTAGCAGATAGCTAAAGTAGCAGATAGCTAAGGTAGCAGATAGCTAAGATAGCAGATAGCTAAGATAGCAGATAGCTAAAGTAGCAAATACCTAAGATAACAGAGTCAAGGTAGCAGATAGCTAAGATAGCAGCTAGCTAAGGTAGCAGATAGCCAAGATAGCAGATAGCTAAGGTGGCAGATAGCCAAGATAGCAGATAGCTAAGGTAGCAGATAGCTAAGATAGCAGATAGCTAAGGTAGCAGCTGGCTAAGATAGATAAATAGAGAATCAACATATAACTCAAGCAGTTGGTAACGTAGCTACATACTAGCGGTGACTGAAGTTGACTGCTCCTTGAGTTTTTTAAGAGCCTTTTCCAGAAGGTGCCTGCAGCTTTGTAGGTATGACAATACTCCAGGCAGCCAGATACAGTGACTTCAGGATGCGGCTCCTTACTCCAAGCATTTTTTGTATTATTGAAACTTATACACCGCTCCCTTGCATTTTTAATTCGATTGTCCAATAAAGTGCCGATGTCTTTCTCATAGTACCAGTCCGGTCGCCACTGTTCTACTTGTAGTTCCATTGATGATTTCTGTTCAATCTCTGAAGATGGGTCGACCACTAGTGACTCTCCAGATCTACCCGAGATTGATACTGGAACTAATCTTTGTGTCCTTGGTGAAGCACGTATTCTAAATCGAGAAGTATGTAGAACAGAGATTACTATGACAAATGCTACTAGCAAACACACTATGAAAATCCGACCCAGCTCCATTTAGCACTAAATATGTCCTGCAATACTAGCGCGCAACTGATTGATGCTTGTAGGAGGGATCTATTTATGTAGATGCGACTATTGTGCATCTTTACAGACTATCGTGTGCCTTTACAATAACGCTATTGTTTCTTTTTAAGTGTCCCTTTTCCTTGGCTACGGGTCTCTCCCAACTGATTGCACACGCATTACATTAATTCTTCTTACTCTGCCTATGCTAAATGTTTATTTTTCTTCAATTCAAGGTTTCAAGATTTTTCATGGTTCATGTCCTCGTTTTTTACAGGACAGTTACAGGTTCTCAACTCATTTCAACTTATGTGATGTGAACAAATTACATACGACCACTAACAATTATTTTGAAAATATCATTGTCAGATGCTTTAAAGATCTTCCACCTAACATCTGTTCTCTTAGCAATGAAAGGCATTTTAAACACCATTTGTCAGACTATTTATTCAATTTTAATGGCCAACTGTTGCCTTTTTTTGTTTTACTATTGTTGTATGGCCTAATTTGAAAAACATTTCTATTTTTGAAATTAAATTATTGCTAATAAAGTACTATATATATAATTCTTCAGATTTATTATTGCTCTTATTTGAAAAGTGATCTTTGTCAATATTTCCCCTAGTACATACTGTTATATATTAGGTTACAAATGTATGGATGTATGTACTCGCTGAATCAATTTGTAGATACAATTACATTTTGTAATGAGATATGACAGTTAAGTCAACCTTTTAGAAAGCTTATGCAAGACAGTTAAAATATTCCCGTTTAACATACCAGCTCATGTATTCGTTTACTTAAAGACTTGATAACCTTTGCATTTTTATCGAAGGAAGCACGTTCATGAGGGAAAGGATTCCCACTGGCCTACCTCGGTCAAATATACTGGTGGGTTGACTCTAATAAAGCACAATTGCTTTCAAGTATCATCTCTAAATCAATATAACAAAAAGGAAAAAAATCAAAATGGAAGAGTAAGATCCACAAAAGATAAATTAAGGAATTTAGCAATGTCAATCTTTGAAAAACAGGAACTGTGAGTAGTCCAAGAAAAGGTTTTGTTGTTGTTGTATCAGACAGCAAATGCTAACCTGGTGTCTGTACAATTGAATGTGTAAATCAACAAAAACAGACCAGCTTCAACAGCGAACGGACAATAAACAGTATAAATTATAAAAAGTTAACAGCAGGCGGTACACCGTATTCTATAGGCCAAAGAAAACTGTGTACAAAGAGGATAAACACAAGTTGGTTTTCAGAATGAAATTTTATAGCTTTATTGACCTTCACTTAGCATAGTATTTACACGCTGCTGAAGTTTCCATAAAAAGAATTGCACAAACCAAGGCACAGACAACTCTATTAACAAAACCTGACTCAAATGTATGAGCTCATGTCTATTCTAGTAAATAGACATGAGCTAGACACATGGTTGGATGAGACAAATAAATAAAATAAATAGTAAAAGTCGTTACAAACATGAAAAATACGCTGATGACTACGTAAACCGACTACTAAATATATCTGCAACTCTCTTGGTCCGACCCGGCTTATCACACTGCTCCCTGGCTATCTCTGATATGCGTCGTTTGGACAATGCAAATCTATCCTACAAAACATTAGTATAACTGAAATAAATCTATCAACATAAAACAGTCATGTGTCAGGTAAGCAGAAAAGGAGAGAGAGAGCGAGCGAGAGAGTACAGAGAGAGTTGTAACTAGATGATTTAGAGACAAACAAGATTCCGACAAAGATTGACATGCGATTGATGAGGTCACATAATAATTTTAGCATTGCTCGATATAGTCTAGTAAGCTAGTGAAAACTCAATTTTAAATTTTGAAATGGATAATAAACCAGTTGAAATACATGTACATACAGGTTGAAATACATGTACATACAGGTTGAAATACATGTACATACAGGGTGAAATACATGTACATACAGGTTGAAATACATGTAAATACAGGCTGAAATACATGTACATATAGGTTGAAATACATGTACATACAGGTTGACATATATATACATACAGGTTGAAATACATGTACATACAGGCTGAAATACATGTACATACAGGTTGAAATACATGTACATACAGGTTGAAATACATGTACATACAGGTTGACATATATATACATACAGGTTGAAATACATGTACATACAGGCTGAAATACATGTACATACAGGTTGAAATATATATACATACAGGTTGAAATACATGTACATACAGGTTTAAATACATATACATACAAGCTGAAATACATGTAAATACAGGTTTAAATACATATACATACAAGCTGAAATGCATGTACATACAGGCTGAAATACATATAGACACGTGCAGGTAGTAACCTCTGAAATAGATCAGTGGTTCAACTTAACACGGAGTGATTTCCGCTAGAGACTAGAGTAACTAACGATCAAGTGGATACACGTAAGATTCTCAAAGACAGCAATCAGAGTTTGTGCAAATGCCTACAGTGTAGATTCGTACCTGGTGTAAGTTATTGACAAACTACAGGATGACCTTGACAATTTAACCAGATCATAATTCAATGTGGATTGTCTGTCAGAAAGATGTAACGCGCACGACTAGAATATGCTAGAAGAACCTGAACCAACTACCTGAGTATTGGACTGTAATTTAGCAGCGTTAAGTTTTGCTGCTAATTCCTCTTTACTGGGAAAGAATAAAGGTAACGATGGCGCAGAGGCAGCGAGACCGGCATCATTCTCAGCAGGACCAGCATCATGCTCAGCAGGACCAGCATCATTCTCAGCAGGACCGGCATCATGCTCAGAAAGACCAGCATCATTCTCAGCAGGACCGGCATCATGCTCAGAAGGTAGACCGCCAGTACCACACGCTGCTTTGTCTGATAAGTTGACAGGTTCCTGGTCATTAACTTCAACATTGTCAGAGGGCGCCATGGATACTCTGGCATGTGTGTGGGCAAGCGGTCTGTTAAGTGGTGGCCTGTGACCATATTCTGTGGCAGTACTAGAAGAGGCTGCAAACACAATGATCCAGTGACAAAATGACTCCTGGAAAGATGAGCAAAGGTTCTTCATAATGAGCCTAACAACTGACAACTTGAACAGAGTACTGGCTTACTCGGGAATGAACATTCTTCATGTACACCATGTCTGGTCAACTGTGAAGGAACCAGAGCAGAGCTCAACGTTACCGGAGGCTTCACACTCATGTCAGTCACAGCATGATGAAGGTCAGGGGAAACCGCATCATGATAGTCAGAGTCAATCGGGGTATGAGACGGAGTGTTACCAACAGAGGGAAGGAGTCGCTGATCTTCTTCCATTACCTCTGCTGAGCCTAAAGTGTTCTCAGCAAAGCCTTGAGCTCCATCTTCAAATACATTTGAAGTTACAACTTCTATGCATCTCTTAAACTCACACAGCAATGGTATTTATAAACCACCACTAAACCTGCAACCCTGCCATCTTATATCAACATATTTACATGACTAATCCAGTTATAAAATTAGTTAATGATATATGGATGAGTACGCACCATGGAAAGCTCCCAAACTATCCTCTCCATGATCACCAGAGGGAAATACATCCTCATTAATTGTCCTGGAAACTGCTTCCTCCTCTTCATAATCTGTATCTCCTTCGGACCATTCTTGCATGTCATCAGTCCTATTCTGTCCTTGAATTTCTACATCATCTGATGTGATCCGAGTCCCAGACTCTGATGTCTTCCAGCTATACTCTACAGAGGATTTATCAGTACTTTCATATGCTGGCTTATCCTCAACCGTGTCTAGAGAAATTAATTTAGCTGACATCGAACCAATTGTACTCTGCGATGTCATATCCTCTTCTTCGACATTTTGCAATTTAGTAGTCTCTATAGGTGCTCTATTTGTCAAATTGTTTAAACATGGCTCGGACGGTATAAGTGAAGGTACTTGAGAAGGACCTTCACTCAACACGGAAGCGTTAATATCAACCTTCAGCCTAGATGGGTGTGTCGCACTACCGAATCCTGTGGCTTCTATTGACCCTGGCTCTCCCCTGATACCAGGGGCTTCTTCATCTTTAGTAACAGTTCCCATGATGTCCCCGTTCAACTCTCCATGAGAAAATTGCCTGGTGGAAGGTGGTGAGCTCTCAGTGTCACTCAAGTGTTTCACTCCATCACTGGCCCAGTCACTGCTCTCACACATCTCTTCGCTGACAGCAGCCTTATCTACAAGTAATTAGGCTATTCTATATCTTTCTAGATCTATTATAAGACTTTATATACATCTATTAATACTACTGCATGGAAGAGTCTTCTTGTCTATGGCATGCGTTTATCATCTTTATGTCTATTGCATCTGTTTAGTATCTCCATGTCTATTGCATGCATTTACCATCTCCATGTCTATTGCATGTATTTACTATCTCCATGTCTATTGCATGTATTTAATATCACCTTGTTTATTGCATGTATTTACTATCACCTTGTCTATTGCGTGTATTGACCATCTCCATGTCTATTGCATGCATTTATCATCTTTAGCCTATTGCGTGTATGTATGTATCATGCATTGGCCACTATATAAAATTATCACCTTAATATCCATGTCTATTTCATATATATACCGTTTTTATGTCTATTATATGCAGTATCATCTCAGTCTATTGTATGATACTATTCTGTCTCTTCATTGTATGTACATTTATATACCACATTTGATATTTTATGGACACACCGCCTCCGTTATTGCATATACTTACCCCCTCTATCTATGGTATTAACTTACCACCTATACTATTTCATATACTTATCTCCTCTATCTACTGTATTCACTTACCACCTATGTTATTGCATATACTTATCTCCTCTATCTATTGTATTCACTTACCACCTATGTTATTGCATATACTTATCTCCTCTATCTATTGTATTCACTTACCACCTATGTTATTGCATATACTTATCTCCTCTATCTACTGTATTCACTTACCACCTATGTTATTGCATATACTTATCTCCTCTATCTATTGTATTCACTTACCACCTATGTTATTGCATATACTTACCCCCTCCATTTATTGTATTCACTTACCACCTATGTAATTGCATATGCTTACCCCTTTTACCTATTGTATTTACTTACCACATATGATGTTGCATAGACTTACCTCTCTACCTATTGTATTTACTTACCACATATGATGGTGCATATACTTACCTCTCTATCTATTGTATTCACTTACCACCTATGTTATTGCATATTCTTACCCCTTCTATCTATTGTATTTACTTACCACCTATGTTATTGCATATACTTACCCCCTCTATCTAGTGTATTCACTTACCACCTATGTCATTGCATATACTTATCTCCTCTATCTATTGTATTCACTTACCACCTATGTTATTGCATATACTTACCCCCTCTATCTATTGTATTCACTTACCACCTATGTTGTTGCATATACTTTTCTCCTCTATCTATTGTATTCACTTGCCACCTATGTTATTGCATACACTTACCCTCTCTATCTATTGTATTCACTTACCACTTAAGTTATTGCATATACTTACCCTCTCTATCTATTTTATTCACTTACCACCTATGTTTCTGGTAAATATTGGCGGACTAAACTGTTCATCATCTGAAGTGTTGCTGTATGTAGCTGGAGTCCTGGAGGTGAAAGGGGAAACTGAGACGGACTCTGAATGTTGCAAAGGCTCATGAGCAACCTCATCTGTTTTGGTTCCGGTTGGAGGCAAACTATTAGCCGTAACAAGCTCTAGAGACTGGTCTCCAGTTCCATGAGATGCTTGAAGGAGAGAAGACGGAAGCATTTGGCTTGTAGAGATGACACCACGCTCAACAAGTTCCAAAACATTGCTATGCACCTTGTTGACAGTGCTAAGCAGTTGACTGCCTGGAACTGAGGCTAAAAAACACATATACATGTATTTTGAATTTTATTGGGAATAAACCATTAAAGCAGACAGAAGTTAGTAAACGCAAACATTTATGTACCGTAAAACCTTTAATTGAATGCCATGGCGCTCTATTTTTCAACCCTTCCTCTCTAGTGGCAGTCAATTAAAAGTGGCATTGAAGTAGAGGCTGGCGTTGTATTTCTCAAATGGCTTGTTAGAATTTTGGGAAGATAAATTCAGACCTTTTACGGGCAACGCGAATGTCTCTTATATTTCGCCCTCTCATTTCGACGTAGCGATATTAAACCTTTTGGATGCAATAAATCTGCCAACTTACCTCCAACTTGTTAAAGTTCTCATATTACCTAAGCATTGAGAAACCGAAAAGTATCTCTACCAGTTAATATCTATTGCTTGCAATTAACCTTTGATGATATTATAGCCTGTGTCCTGCTTTGCAATTTGTTGGAGCTTTCGATTTTTATTTCATTTTAATTTTGAAGACATATTTTTATTTTATATCTATATTTACCAGTGTTGCGTAAAAGCTCATTGCACTCATTGATGTTTGTTACAGTTTGCAGCCAAAACTCGCTTCTAATGTGCATTAGAAGGAGTTACGAGCATCGATCAATTGTCAGATCAGATTACCGCAACGATGCTATCAAATAATATGCTATAAATTTGCAAATTTATAAGTTATATAATGATAATTTATCAAATGCTATAAATATATATTCAAGAACAAGTGCCATAAACAAGCCATACTTATATTGTATGCAGAAACAAAAATTTAAATTTTTAAAACAAAAATATTTGCATTGTTTGCTCAGGCAGCTGCGTTCTGATTGTTGCTTTTAATGGAACGAACATCTAGTTGTCCAATACCTTCCACAATATATTCTCTCCTCAACTCTTCTTCTGCACTGCCGATCTAGTCGTTATTAGGGTCCAAACAATTTTTTGGCAGAGCAAAACTTTTTCGTGTTGCATTCAGCACAAATGCAACGCGTAAAAGTTTTGCTCGCTAAATGTAACCTTTGGCCCAAAACTGGTAATTCATCTACTATCAAGACAAGCAACAAGCAAGCAATTACTATTAGCCTGAGACAGTAATTATTTTTATGGTGTTGTTTTCAAAATTTTAATGAAAAAAGTGAAAACCTTTGGAGTTGGACAACAAGATAATTCATTGCTATGAATGTAAATAATTCATTTTTAATACGATTTAGTGGACACTTTTCTCTTGATCACTTGCTATTATGGGTTCATAAAGATCAAAGACTGTCAAAGTGGCGGTCAAATGGAGGTGACATTCAAATAGAGGATGGCGCTCGATTTGTCAACCCTTCTCTAATAGTGGCGATCAAATAGAGGTGGGAGTCAATTAAAGGTTTTACGGTATATTGAGCATACATATAACGTATAATGCATTTATATACATGTATACTAATACATATTGTGTACAATGATGGAATGTGGGTTTCGGAGACTAATATGCATATATTAAAGATGTTAAGAATGACCCTTGGAGTGGAGTGGCACAAATGTATTAGATAACATGTAGTGATTGAATGTATGATGCATAGGTTAGTTAACAAGACAGCATGTAGAAGGAGAAGCTAGTTAGAAAGATAGAATGTGGAAGCAGAGCTAATGAGTATTACAGTAACGTGACTAGCTGCTTACGATGCTCAGTCTCCACCCTGGTATTAGGCTCAGCATTTGTATAAAATGAAGGACCGTGTAGCCTCTTCCTAAGATTGCTTGTCATGATGTCAAGTTCTGACAGCTGCTTCCTGCAACATTGTAAGGATGTTCTTGGTGCTGACTGATTGATGCCAAGAAATCGAAAATTTGCTAAAAATCTCAATGCTTATCAGAAAATGTTTCATCAAAGTTATAGTGCAGAATGTACAGTGCTGGTTTTTCATTACATAGTATTATACTAGCCGAATGACTGGGTACGGGTAATAAAATAATAACCTAATGAATTTGAACAAATTACCTGGTAAGGTAATTACCTTACCAGGTAATTATCTGGTAAGGTAATTACCTGGTAAGGTAATTACCTTACCAGGTAATTATCTGGTAAGGTAATTACCTCGTAAGGTAATTACCTGGTAAGGTAATTACCTGGTAAGGTAATTACCTGGTAAGGTAATTACCTGGTAAGGTAATTACCTGGTAAGGTAATTACCTGGTAAGGTAATTACCTGGTAAGGTAATTACCTGGTAAGGTAATTACCTGGTAAGGTAATTACCTGGTAAGGTAATTACCTGGTAAGGTAATTACCTGGTAAGGTAATTACCTGGTAAGGTAATTACCTGGTAAGGTAATTACCTGGTAAGGTAACGGTGAAGTAAAGGTAAGCTTTACCTTTACTAAAACAATTGCTGTGCTTGCAGACGGTTTAAAGCTGGTTCATGCTATATCGCCGTATCGATAGTAATCCGCGATCACGGATAGCGTAATTTATTTATTTCCGTTTATGACAGTTGCTGCGAGACTAGTATTTGATTAAGCATGCAAAAACCAAGAGGTTTCTTCACAAAAATTTAAAAAGAAAAATGAGAACACTGCGTTACGTCACGGAGTGTTGGCTGATGCAAACACGAATGGGTTTGTTATAGTGTGAACATTGTTATCATCGGCGATCACCTAAGCATTATGGCAACAACGCCGAAATATGGCGATATCGTGTGAACCAGCCTTTAATGATCGTTCCGTTACGCGTAACTGTCAGCCGTGCTAGTTAATGACCCCAAGCGATTTAAGCGTGAGTATTTTAACTGATATAATGAATCGTGAGAATAATTTATCGCTTGGGTGCCGTAGTCCAATGGTTAAGATCTAGATCTGGAAAGTCTGAGATCAAATCCAGTGCCATGTGGATTTTTCATTGCTAAATTTTAATCACTATAGACTTAGAGATCTAGATTGGTATAAAATGAGGCAAACATTGGTAACAGACATTGAAAAGAAATTACTTGTAAGAGAACTTTACAAGTCAACGCTGGTGCTCAGGCTGATACGCAAGCTAGCTCTAGGTAACAATTGTAAGATCTAACAATTAGATGATGAATCTACCAACTTGTTTTATTCCTGGGCTACTTAGAAGTATATGATACCTGAGCAACTCTGATGATGTAGATGGAGTTGCTGCCGGTATATTCAGGTGAACTCTTTGCTCAGTGAACCTCGAAATGTGACTAGGGAATTCTGGGTAGCCAGACTGGGTAAAGTATTGATCAGTAGGAGAAGAGGACAACTTCTAAAGAAGAATCAGGATGACAAATATCACTGATTGTGTCAATGATCAGAGTGGACGCTACTGATTGATATTTAATCAGACGAATGAAATCAATCAGAGAATAACAAATGCTGAGTTTTCCACCAACCATATTGTTTGCATACTCAAATGATTCCACAATGCCTTGGTGCGGTATTAATCATAACTCTACTAATAGGCTGAGATCAAATGTGTAACATGCAGAGGGACCTCACAGGCTACAGGGTTTATACATTTCCTATAGCAGCAAATGTCGCTGAACTAAAATAACTATTCGAGTTAAGGAGAAGAGAAAAGACAGATATAATTATAATACATGCACAATTTCCACACCTTTATTTATACATGTGCGGTCAGTGTCATTGAAAGCTGTTTACAGTATCTCAACCCTACTACCATGGCAACACACCATGTTATTCTACAACAATGGTAACGCAATGTCAAAGCTATGACCCACACAGCAGGAATGAAGCAGCGACTAGAAAAGATACTTACGGCAACAGCGTGCTGTGGAGGAGTGCTTACGCATACACTCCTTCTCTCCAGCGTCTTAAGAGGCTGTATGCCGCACTTGATTTGACCTTGACACAACCCGGTGAAGTCAACAATGTTATACCAACCAGAGAGATGAGACATCCCAGCGAGTAGAGGTCGCAGGTCTATTGTAGTGAAACCTAATACCTGCGAGCCCTTATCCTCAGTCTTGCACCAAAGTTTCAGAACTAAATGCTGAAAAAAGAAAAGGCCTAACGATATATGCCTATAATACTCCTGCATTGCGTGTGAACCTACCAGAGAAATCATGCAAAACTAACGAAGGAACGGCCAGCTCGAAACAGATAATGTTGTCAGAGCAGTAGTGACACGCTGATATACATAAATTGTATTATTCACGTGCTCATATAACTTGTGGCAAAAACACATTCAACTTCAATCATACATTTCTTTTTAGCTGAGTAATAAAACAATTTTAGGAAACCACCGGAAGGTTTAACATGTATTTTCTCCATTTGTATAGAAATGAAAGGCAACCTAACTGTATGTACTGAAGACAATGCATACAGTTGTGGTACTTTATAAAGTATCGATGCCTACTGTTACATAATAACAAATGACCAAAATATCTTACATTTATAACACATGGGCGCAAGAGAAAGCTACAGGCAGTTAACATAGTAGCTTCCCAACTAGTTAGTGGTCATACAAGTTACATGCAATGTTGAGCCATAAGTCCGCATTGCCTTGCACAGATTCTAAAAACAACATTTGCACTTACTGTAACAGCATAACATCACCAAATCTAGCTGTATGAAGTATAAGACAACTACTTATTGCTCTGTTTTATAAAATGAGTACGACAGGTTAGATTAGAACTTACCTTGGCCTTTTCAATAGACGGTAGATGGAGTCGCACACACTTCTCATACATCCAACAGGGTTTGCTAGAGGAGGGGATACTGGGAGTCGTGTGCTCTCTGTCAGCCAGGCTGTAGCTCACGTGCAGCATGGTGCCAGAACTAGCGCATCAACAAGGATTTGTAATAAAGATACACCCATAGAGTTATCTCCCCCTAGAGTGATAACTACCCTAGCGTTTCCGGTGCCATCAAGGAGCGTTTAGGCCACGCCCATTTTTTGTGCTAGTCACTCGTGGTGATTGACAGAACAATAACATCAGCCATGAGAATGATCATTAATTTGCACAGTTAAGATAGTAATTAATGCTCATATTAAAGAAATGATGATTATAGTTTATTACTCTGATATATGCTTATTATTTAAAGCAATTCAATATCTACCAGGGATCGCTAAACATATTATGGAAATGTTTACTTTTTCCTATCCATTTCCATCAATGATATGCGACCCCCCACAGCCCCATACAGCAATGATATACAGCCAATGATATACAGCCCCCTGTATATCATTGTTTCCATAAACATAAATATTTCCATAATTTTAGGGAGATGGATATGGAAATTTTATTTAAGAAACATGGAAATTTTATTTTAGAAATATGGAAATTTTATTTTAGAAATATGGAAATTTTATTTTAGAAATATGGAAATGTTATTGAAATGGAAATAATATGGAAATGTTATTGAAATGGAAGTAATATGGAAATAGAAATAATATAGAAATGAAGCAGGGAAATGTTATGGAAATAATATGGAAATGAATTATGGAAATGTTATGGAAATGGAATTATATGGAAATGAATTATGGAAATTTTATGGAAATGGAAATAATATGAAAATGAATTATGGAAATGTTATGAAAATGGCAATACTATGGAAATGAAATAGGGAAATGTTATAGAAATGGATAATAATAATTAAATGAATTATGAAAATGTTATGGAAATGGAAATAATATGGAAATGAATTATGGAAATGTTATGGAAATGGAATTAATATGGAAATAAATTATGGAAATTTTATGGAATTGATATGGAAATGAATTATGGAAATGGAAATTGTGACATACACGTAATCCCTGATATCTACTTGACTTGCAAAGGCACTGAATAGATAGTGTTAAGTGAGTTAATGCAATCAGTTACTCATAGATGAGATAGATAGTCATACTGAGGTTGTATTGCATTGGTGTGATGGGAAGCTAATCGACTGCCATCAACTATGAGCTGTACTACCCGAGTTGCCCGAGTAATAAAAAAGTCTGGACAGAAAATTTATTTTTTATATAACATTTACCATTCTAACTTTTAAATTTCATATCATGAGAAAATATTTTCAAGCAGTTCAAATGAATTAAGAGCAAAAAGAAAACAACTGTAAAGGTTTTCAAGCTTTTTCAAACAACTACAACTTTTAAATTTCATATCATGAAAGAAGTGTTTTGTTGAAATAAATTAGGAAAAAAAACTGTAAATGTGTTTAAATGTAAAATAATTAGCAAGTAATGGCTAAATATAATCTGTTTAGCTATGATTACAATGAAAAATTATTTAATAAATAAGATAATAAAAAAGTCTATTTTATTTTTATATAATTATAATTTAGTATAATTAAGTACGTTACAATTTATTTTTATTTAACATATAACAACATTTGCCACTTTAACTTTCAAACTACATATTATGAGAAGTGTTTTGTGTAATTGAAATAAATGAAGAGAAGAGAGGGAATAAGAACAACTGTAAATGTTTTCAAGCTTTTTCAAACAACTACAACTTTTAAATTTCATATCATGAAAGAAGTTTTTGGTTGACATGAATTAGGAAGAAAAATGAAACTGCAAATGTATTTAAATGTAAATGTGAAATAATTAGCAAGTGATGGCTAAATATAATCTGTTTAGCTATGATTACAATAAAAAATTATTTAATAAATAAAGTAATAAAAAAGTATTTTTTATTTTTAAATAATTACAATTTAGTATGATTAGGTATAATTTATTTTTATCTAACATATAGCAACATTTGCCATTCTAACTTTCAAACTTTTTGCTTGCTTACATCAAGCAAAGATGTCCACTAACTAGTGGACATCTTTGCTTTAACCTAGTCTATGTATTTGATTGATGATATGTATTGAAATCTAATATTACATGCAAGGGCTGTTTGTGAACTGTGGTGTCAATGAATCACTCTATCACCATACAATGTCAATACTTTCAGTTGATGGCAGTTGATTAGCTTCCCATCACACCAATGTAATACAACCCCAGTATGATTATCTATCTTATCTATGAGTAACCAATGATATACAGCCCCCCATGCGTGGGGGCTGTATATCATTGGAGTAACTGATTGCATTAACTCACTTACTTAACACTATCTATTCAGTGCCTTTGCAATGCATGTAGGTATTGAATTGCTTTAAATAATAAGCATATATTAGAGTAATAAACTATAATCAACATTTCTTTAATAAGAGCAATAATTACTATCCTAACTGTGGAAATTCATGATCATTCTCATGGCTGATGTTATCGTTTTGTCAATCACTGCGAGTGATTAGCACAAAAAAGGGGCGTGGCCTAAACTCTCCTTGTTGGCACCGGAAACGCTCGTGTTGTTGATGGCACAGTTATCACTCTAGGGGGAGATAACTCTATGGATACACCATAGTGAAAAAAATATGAAATAGATTAGAGAAATGGAAAATATATTTCTTTTTAGAGGCTAATTATCACTTCCTTGTAGGTTTCTGTCTAATATTTAAATTAGTCTTTTAGCATGAGCTCCTTAGTGAGTGAGGGTGAAATTGCTACCTTTGTCCAATAGACAGTCTATTTGCTTCCTCCACGCTAATCATTGTTTCTATGATATCCTCATCGAGTGACTCCTCCTCTGAAGATTGATCCGATGACCCTGAACTATTCAACTCACAGGCAGCGGAAGTATCTAACTTCAATTTACGAGTTACTTTCTGGAAAACAAGATATAAGGATGAAAAGAGACCTTGCTGACCTTGAACAGACAACCTTCATAGCTGACAAACCGAAACTTACCATTTCATGGATGCCTACATCTTCTACTGGTCTCCGGGTGAGGTGTACTTGAACAAGGGCTCGGCCCATGCGCTCAGAGCAGAGTCTATATATAGGATAGACATCATTGACTGTGCACCGCCTCCGCTTGCTGAGCTCTGTCAGAGCGATGTGTGCACTGCCAAGGTACCTGTCTGAGCTTGAAGGAGTTATCTCCTCTTCCGTAGTGCCCAGTCTTTTTGATAACCAAAGCTCTAGCTCGAGTGGTTGATCAAACAAGTACCTATAAAAGGACAACCTTCAACATAGCCTTCCTCACAAACCAATAGTACAACCAGTCAAGGAACCAAACAGATTACACAACTTCAAATAATTCCACACGGGGACAAGAAGGTACAACTGGCACGGCAATTAATCTTACCAGAGAAAAGAGGTGCTGGCTGACTGCATGTACCTTAGCCTAACATCACACCTGCACTCAAAATTGTCTCCCTTGTCAGACAGCTGCAGAGCTTGTGAGTACACAACATCTGTCATGAGAAAAAAAAAATTACATCAACGTTTTGAAAATTATGACGCCTTACAGTGCCTCGCGTTGCGTGTTCGCAACTCGAGTTGCCAAGTTGTACAACTCAGCCTGGGTTTTTAATGAACTCGAGTTGTGTTACGCAAAACTAACACGGGTTTGTAAAACAAGCAAAGTGAGTAATTGGAGTGTCTCATTTACAGAACATTTACAGAAATTTAATAATAATAATTTAAATATATATACACATTTAAATTATATATATTGGCGATATTTGCGCATATTTATTTCTATAAATATAATGAGACAAAAACAATTGTAGAATGTAAGAAGCAAACTAAAAAACAATCTATGTTGGAGCTGGGCCACTTTTTTTTCAAATGAAAAAAGAGTTATCTCTCTAGAACCTGAAAAGAAACTGAATGAACACCGAAAATGAACATAGAAATTATTTCAACGGCATTTAATGATGCACCAAAATAAATTCCATATATAGAAAATATAGCTAAAGAAAATGAAATGATGAGATGTTCTCAAGCCGAGTTGTTGAACTCGAGTTGCTGTTAAAAGAACTCGGCCTGGATTGTTGATGAACTCGAGTTGTGTAACTCGAGTTGTACAACTCGAGTTATATTTACAAACTCGAGTTGGTAAATATAACTCAAGTTGTACAACTTGAGTTGCAAACTCGGCACACTATAATTCGCCCTTAGCTCTATTTTTACAGTACATACATACATAGTTTAATTTCTATTAGTTAACGGGTGCCTATTGATGTACCATTGTTAATATAACCAGATCTACGGTTATCCTACCGTAATACCAATATATTGCACCTTACTTTTGAAAAGTCGCGTTGCGTGTTCACAACTCGAGTTGTGAACACGCAACGCGAGGCACTGTAAGGCGCCATAGAAAATCTTTTTCATATCTACTGCAAGCTGGTCAGAGGTACACATGAGAAATGTGTGCTAGATGTTGTACAGACTGATAAGGTCAGAGGTACACATGAGAACTGTGTACTAGATGTTGTACAGACTGATAAGGTCAGAGGTACATATGAGAACTGTGTGCTAGATGTTATACAGACCGATAGGGCTAAGACTCAAGCTCAGATGTATACTACCGTTATTATAAAAAGAAGTCTTTATGTAGCAGGCTGTGCCAAATGGTAAATGATCCTCTTGTGTCTTGAGAATGGCCCAGACAGGCACCGAAAACCAGTCAACCTCTATCTTTACCTCTGTCATCTCATCCATGACAGCCTCTATATATAAATATATTTTATAACAAAAATACCTGGCATAGAAAATGTTTGATAATAAACGCAAATGCAATTAGAAAATAAGTTCCAAAAGCCAGATTTACAAGGTGCACAAAAAATTTAGAACAAGATTCGCCATTTGGGCATGGTTACTTTAAATCATTCTGGCACAGCTAAATAGACACTGCATTTTAAGAAATCAATGCGCTAGCGGGTGGTTTATACACACCCCTTCCTTAGAAACAATTTAACCTTGAGACCAACAAGCAATCACAGAATCAATACAATGCTGGTGGTAATCAACATTTGGGAACAGTTGAGGGGTAAAATACCTGTAGTGTCTAGACCAGGACTAGGAAGCTGATAACCCATTCTGGAAGCACTGTCAACAATGTTAGCCATATCTTGAGAGCCGGTGAGTTTGAGCTGAACTCTGATGGCCCCCATCATCGGGTCATGTGATTGAGTAGTGGTGTAGAGCTCTGGAGGGGCATTAACTGGGTACCAGCCCTTCATACCTGCGGGTTATATTACCTCTTGACACAGACTAAAGGCGCAAACACACTAGGTGATATGTAATCTGTGCTGGGTGAGTTGATGCTGAGCGATAACACGTGACTCACTCAATCATAACTTTATCGCATGCTGGGTGAGTTGATGCTGAGCGATAACGCGTGACTCGCTCAATCAGAACTTTATCGTACGCGAGGTGCATTTGGATTGGTTGTTTTTTTCTAGAAGAGAGTGATCTGGCAGCTAATTTTTTCGTGTGAACATTTACCAACTTACAGAAAAACACTTTGCTATTTTAGTATGATTGAAACATCATCAAAATGAACACTGAACTGTTCATAGATTTAATAAAAGCATAGCCAGTCCTGTACGACGCAACAGACAAGAATTACAAAGATACCCAATTGAAAATCTACATTTGGGAGTCGAGTTGCGCAGGTTGACCATCTTGAGAATGGTACATAATTATTCTTTATTATATTAAAAAATTTTAAAACTACTATAGCACATTATATATAAATAGCAAAAGTTGTTTACACCGTTGTCTAAAAGGCACCATATTTACTTATTCATTTCTTAACAACTCCGAAGAAACTGGTTACGCAGAATGTTATTGTCTGTTTATGTACTCGCGTTACCCCTCGCTGATGAATCGCGCAAGGTTTTGGGCACACACCAGAAAGTGCAGCGATATCTCCGCGATCCTCAAGATGCATGCGATAAAATCGCCCCTATTTGTTAGCCCCTTCACAGGTGACCACAAACTAATGCTGAATATTTTTTATGCGCTTGTTTAGATAGACTAATTCAAATTCTTGATATACTAGCGACCACTTGCAGGAAGTAATCACCTGCAGTTGCATTTAGAACTATTAGAAGAACAAGACAGCAAAAAACTCATCATATAATAAGACTTCAAAACAAAAATAACAGCACTAACCACTTTTATGGAAGAGAAGATCGGTGAGGGGGACTGAAGAAATGCCCAGCAATATGTCGGTCGAAGGGGCAACTCCAGGGCAGTCATCGAGAACAGAGTCTACAACCAAATAGGCTATTAATAACTTCTGTGTAATCAGGTCTGTGATTTGACGATAAAAGGCACAGCCATTTAACCCTGAACTAACCATATTCTGGTGTTACACTAACAACTAAAGCACAAACAAATGACTTGCCAATCAGACAACATTCAAAGCAGCTTTTAGGTAGCAAACGTGAGACTTGGGCAACTCCAAGGCATTACGAGGAGATTGAAAGTGCAGAGAGTATGGCAAGCTGACCAAGTAGGCGTTACCTTGTCAATAAGAAAAATGTTTTTTTGTAGAAAAATGAGGTACAAAATTACAAATTATTAGCTATTATTATCAGCTATTACAAAACCATCCCAAATATGTAGTTAGGAGAAAGGGGGGGCCATGTCACAATACCACAAAATTCCAATCAAACAAGCCAAGCTCTCAGAGTAAGTAAAGAATGACTCGTTTGAGTTATTTTTTTGAAAAAAATGATTTAATTTAATTTTTTGACGAGTATGCTTGAGCAAATGCATAGGTGAGAGAGCCTAGAAGGTGGCAATCATGGACAGGTAGTGGTTAAACAGAAAGAAGGTATGTATTGTCAAGCTTTCAGGAGTAACCACACGAAGGTGAAATATGGCCATTAGGTAGGCCTTCATCTGAGCTAGGTTAACAACAACCCTGAAAAGCAAACAACACCCTTTCCTAAGTTATAAACAATATGGCGCGACATTCAGCACCCAAGATTCTGCTCATCTAAGATGCACCAAAATCACTTTTAATTTACCAGAGCTAAACCATAGAGTTAACAGGCAAATGATGAGCAAAGGTATTTCCAGTCCCCTAGTTAATGGGGTGCATGTAAAAACCAGCACCAGCAAATCCAACGCTTGTTTGCCTATAAATTCATTTCTATCAATGTATATAATTATGGTTGACTCAGAGACTATAAAGGTGTGATCTCTCTCTTCCAACGAGCGATCCCTGTCGTCCTGACTCCAACTTGAAGGTATAGCAACTAAGGCTAATGCACATACAAGCGTGTCTTTGCCATCCAAGGAACGTACTTATACTGTATGTACATCAGAGACTCTTACCATAATTTATTAATATGGTATAGTATCAACCTAACATCACGCTGAATATGTGTCAAGTCATATGTTTAACAATGGGAGTCAAATCGAAATGCAATTCTTTGCAAGTCAATAATAAATAGAAAGTTTTTGCACAGAAAAAGACGAATTCATGGTTCAAGCGAGGTTTTGGATATATTGTCAGTCATTGCGCTTGCTTGTTTATACGAATAGATGTTAAAAGATATTCATTTCCTGACACAGATATTTGACACTTTGAAATGCTGTAAAGTCAGCGTGTGTACATCTAGTCTGGCTGCACGCAGTGGGAAACATACCCTTCAAGCTTTGATGCCAGACTTCAATAAGGAAATAGCCTGTGTGCAAGCACTGAGCCAAACTCGTCTGGTTGTCTACCATCAATGGCAGCTCGAATAAAGCCTTAAATCCAAAGTCATCAAGGTAGAAGACTCGGGGCTCTGTTTTACTCACACGGATATCCTGCATGTACGAAAAGATTTATCTGCATAGGAGGTTCTCCGATGAGATTATGTCAGTAACTATTACGACAGGAAAGGACTGCTTAGAGAACTTACGGACTTAGGCTGAAAAGACAGCATGGTTTTTACATAGAGATTCACACCAACAGTTGAATAGTAATCAAGGCATTGATGTCTATGAGACAAGGCAAGGGCGGCGCTCTTCAGACCGGTGATGGACTCAATGCAGGCACTGAGTATAACCTGCCCTGTATATAAATGAATGACATATACATATGCATACAAGTGCAGTAACAGATTGAAGACGAACTTACTGAAAATTTCAGCGAACTATATCAGAAAGTACCGGCATTTTTCATCCTTTATGACTGTTTGTGATGTTTGAAGAGATCGGACTGCTAGAATGTTTTAAGATTAAATCGACAGAACATGATCGCGGTTAAACGCTCCAATTCAAGCGAACATGTGATTACGACGCCTACAGTTGCACTTCGGCAAAGAGACCGACAGAATAGAGACACGCAGCACTGCAGCTTGAAAGCCATAGCCAATATTAATACAGTGAGAGACAGGCAGCCTTGCAGCTAGTGACATCATTCCAATATCAATACAGTGAGAGACAGGCAGCCTCGCAGCTAGTGACATCATTCCAATATTAATACAGTGAAAGACAGGCAGCCTTGCAGCTAGTGACATCATTCCAATATCAATACAGTGAGAGACAGGCAGCCTTGCAGCTAATGACATCATTCCAATAATAATACAGTAAAAGACAGGCAGCCTTGCAGCTAGTGACATCATTCCAATATTAATACAGTAAGAGACAGGCAGCCTTGCAGCTAGTGACATCATTCCAATATTAATACAGTGAGAGACAGGCAGCCTTGCAGCTAATGACATCATTCCAATATCAATACAGTGAGAGACAGGCAGCCTTGCAGCTAGTGACATCATTCCAATATTAATACAGTAAGAGACAGGCAGCCTTGCAGCTAGTGACATCATTCCAATATCAATACAGTGAGACAGGCAGCCTCGCAGCTAGTGACATCATTACAATATCAGTACAGTGAGACAGGCAGCCTCGCAACTAGTGACATCATTTCGATATGTTTTTTCTTCCGAGCGTTTTAACCACGATCAAGGTTAGTCGAGTTTAATCTTGAAACATCCTGTCCGTCAGATCACATTAAACATCAAAAACAAACGCAAATGATAAAAAGTACTGACACTTTCTGATCAAATCAGCTAAAATTTTGTGTAAGTTAATCTTTAAGATTAATTTAATATTTTATTAAATTAATCTTTAATCTTTAATTAAGGCTCAACTGTACAGCCACAGTGAAAGGAAACCTGTGTGTGCAGCAACCATATTGAAAGGAAACCTACGTGTGCAGCAACAATAGTGAAGTGAGACCTCTGCATACACTAGCAGTTTAAAACTGTGTAACAAGACTAGAGCTTACCTGAGGTATGCAAAGAATGGAGGGTAGGAACACTGGCAGCAGGTAGATGAAGGACACTCTTTGTGTACGAAATGCTGATGTCCAGCACTCCTACACTGCCCATCTGTAATATACACCATTGTATGAGAAAAGATAAGTTTAGTGTAAACAAAATATATCGTAACATGTCAGAGGCAAGCAGAATTGATATTGAAAAGTTGTAGGACTACCATAGACAAGGAAACTCTAACTGCAGACATCCCTTGATGCCTGCAGTTAGGGGAAGCCTGCAGTTAGCCTCTACATAACTGCTGATGCCTGCAGTTATGCTTCTTACTACCATTCATCATTGCATTCATTTCCTGCAGGCACTCCCTGATGCCTGCAGGAAATGAATGCGATGATGAATGGAGTAAGAGTTCGCGACTCCTGTCAGTACCAATAGTCACTATTACACCTCTCAATAGCAGTTGAGTGGTAGTATGGCTCAGGTATGCAAAGTATATTTGTGCATGTGAACAGTTAAAAAAGTGTTTGCCAGGTAAACCGTTTATAAAATTGCAGCAGAGTAAACAGGCTGCGTATGAGTGGTTGTCATGTAAATGCATTGCGAGGTGAACCAAAATATGATCGTACTATAACTGTGATTTTAGATGCATGAAGTTTTAATAGCAATGGCCTGCATGAGATGTTAGAGAGAACATTTTTGATGAGGTAGACATTATCATTCTCTACAACTGCTAGCATCAGCCTACTGAGGATTAGACCTCTTGCCACTCTGTTTGTAACCAGCGACATTGAGCAATCACTGCATGTCTCACCAACAGTACTGTGGGATATTTGTCCAAAGATGCAAGAATTACCAATTTGTTGATATTTCCGATAAGCACCCTTTAACGACCTACCGAACGGCGTTCCGCTGCGGCCACGAGAGGAAGGCTGTATGACTGACTGCTCTGTAACTCGCTGTTGTTGCCCATAGTGATAAGGCCTAGCAGCTTTGGAAGGGGCAGTAAACTTTTTGCCATAAGTTGGTCCCGGGTGTTTGGGTGGTAGAACCGACACCAGAGCTCAAGTGGGATGGCCGCACTGTGCAGTTGGCCAAATGCTAGCCAATATACAAAAGGAACAAATGCATAAGTATTCCCAAGACCATATACAGTATACGCGATATACGGTATACGCGATATACGATATACGGTATACGCGATATACGGTATACGCGATATACGCGATATACGGTATACGCGATATACGGTATACGCGATATACGGTATACGCGATATACGGTATACGCGATATACGGTATACGCGATATACGGTATACGCGATATACGGTATACGCGATATACGGTATACGCGATATACAGTATACACAATATACAATACATAAACAGTGTAAAGTACTTAGAACATAGTCAGCAGCCTTCAGCTATAAGGTACGCATGTGACTGATATGCATCAGGAGAATACATATAAGGTACGCATGTGACTGATATGCATCAGGAGAATACATATAAGGTACGCATGTGACTGATATGCATCAGGAGAATACATATCCCAAAAATCTTTGATTTTAGTATTTGAAACTCCCAAATCTCTGATAAAATGAGGCCTTTACAGAAGGCGAACGAGCTGAGGAAATTGAAGACAAGATATGTTTTTACAAAGACCTCCTAGAGGCCTAGTGTGGCAGCAAATAGAGATATCTTTACAGAGCCAAAGTTCTAGACTCATCTTCGTGCTAACGTCTCAAGCGCTTAAAGAACAAAAAATAATCTTACCAGAAATGAGAGAAGCCTGTAGGTTTTTATCTCCCCCGAGTGTAATGTGATGCGAATGAAAATCGTTGAAGGTAACAGCATCAGTGCAGAGAGTTGTGGGAGATCGGAACGCCTTTAATGTTAGCTCACCTTCTTCAACAAGATTGTATGAAGGTAACTCTATTAAGTGATATACATGTAGTTATATGGCTCTAGTCATGCAACGAGCATTCAACTAGTTGTCTACTCATAGAGCTAATCGTACATATAGACTATGTAGGGTTGGTACACGAGGAGCCAAAGAGTTACCTAATGGCATTCCTTCTCTTCTCAATGCAAACACAATAAATAAAAAACTAAAAAGGTTCTTTTTTAGTAAGAAATGAGACAGGCACTACCGGGCTCACCAGTGCCACCAGGCTGTGAAGGAAAATGGTACTGTATGAAGCAGTCGGCCTCTCCCATATACATTCCTTCATCTAGTATAAGGTCTCTCACCGCAACCAACCTTAAATCAAACCGGTGCTCTGCAAGGAAAGAAGGTAGGTCAAAGTCTAGGCACAAATGCTCTACCTCGATACACACATTGTCATTAAATCCTGGAGTAATTGTCTACACACAGGTACCGCATCGTGTATTTAATATAATGAAGAATTGGAATCAGATACAAACCATTTTTGTCAGAAAGACAAGGCTCTGTATCTTTTTCAGCAACTGATCTGTTAACAAAAATGAAGAACATTCATTGCAACATGCTTAACAAACTTCCAACCCAACAGTGAGAGGATAAGGTTGACACTTGTACAGTGAGAAGATACAGCTAACATCTATACAGTGAGATGATACAGCTGACATCTGTACAGTGAGATGATACAGCTGACATCTGTACAGTGAGATGATACAACTGACATCTGTACAGTGAGATGATACAGCTGACATCTGTACAGTCAGAGGATACAGCTGAACACCGCACAGTGAGATGATACAGCTGACATCTATACAGTGAGATGATACAGCTGACGTCTATACAGTGAAATGATACAGCTGACGTCTATACAGTGAAATGATACAGCTGAGGTCTATACAGTGAGATGATACAGCTGACATCTATACAGTGAGATGATACAGCTGACATCTGTATAGTGAGATGATACAGCTGACATCTATACAGTGAGATAATACAGCTGACATGGTTGATACCAGTGATTGTCAACCTGCAAACAATCCTATTGTAGTTCAAATTAGCCTCACTTCCTACTGAGGTCAGACAGAACCAGCAATATATATATATAGATTTATAACTATTTATGAATCTTGAATGTTCAATTAATGTGTATGGAGTATAATAAATTCAACCATGTAAATAAATTCTGTTGTCAGAAGATAACACTATTTAAAGTCGACTTTGCAGTGAGCAGACAACACAGAAACCTAGCTTAATCTGGATCAATCAACACCTTTCAAGGATTCACATAGCTTGGCCTGCCATGAGGAGACAACACCGGGTAAGGATTCATTGCTATTTAAAAAGGTTGCATTGTGCTTTCTTAGTATGCATTTTAAATGAAATTATGGAGTATGCCTCACAGAGCTTAGTTTAAAAACAGAAACATGGAAAGTGCTCAGATACTGCGCACACCTGATAGGCTGAGAAACCTGCTGCTCAAGCTGCTGCCGCTCCAGGTCTGCCACCGTAGCAATAACCTTAAGGGTTTGCAAAGACATCACCTGCTCTTGAGTACCCATGGCCAACAAAACCTTCACCTCACCCCTCTTTTTCCCTGTCAGCGGATTTACCACTGGAAGAAAGCTGTCCACTGCGATTACTGGGTACTATATAACAAGGGAATAAAATGTTGAGCACTGCATAACAACCAGTATATAATGCAGATTAACTTACAAGTGTTCCTTGATCGATAAGGTAATCACTGTTGTAGAATAAGACACGATATTACTGCGTATTGAATAGTACAGTGACCAATTACTGGGTACTGAATGGTACAGTGACCAATTACTGGGTACTGAATGGTAGTGACCAATTACTGGGTAATGAATAGTACAGTGACCAATTACTGGGTACTGAATGGTAGTAACCAATTACTGGGCACTGAATGGTAGTGACCAACTACTGGGTACTGAATGGTAGTGACCAATTACTGGGTATTGAATAGTACAGTGACCAATTACTGGGTACTGAATGGTAGTGACCAATTACTGGGTACTGAATGGTAGTGACCAATTACTGGGTGCTGAATGGTAGTGACCAATTACTGGGTACTGAATGGTAGTGACCAATTACTGGGTACTGAATGGTAGTGACCAATTACTGGGTACTGAATGGTAGTGACCAATTACTGGGTACTGAATAGTACAGTGACCAATTACTGGGTACTGAATAGTACAGTGACCAATTACTGGGTACTGAATAGTACAGTGACCAATTACTGGGTACTGAATGATAGTGACCAATTACTGGGTGCTGAATGGTAGTGACCAATTACTGGCTGCTAAATGGTAGTGACCAATTACTGGGTGCTGAAAAGTAGTGACCAATGACTGGGTGCTGAAAAATACAATGACCAATTACTGGGAACTAAATTATAGAGTGACCAATTACTGGGAACTAAATAATACAATGACCAATTACTGGGAACTAAATAATAGAGTGACTAATTACTAGGAACTGTAAGCAAATGACCTTGCGTTTCACTCTATGATAGCCAATAGTTATAAACATTAGATAATAATTCTAAACACCTACCTGTGATTTAAGCAGTACTTGTGTTATCTTTGGCTCCTTGTAAGACATGTAGAATGTGTTAAGTGGAAGCTTGGCGTATCCGATTAGCTACAAGAAATAACTAAACTCTCACACTAGTACAACAATATACATGTTGCGTGTCTGACAGACTAGTATAACAATATACATGTTGTGTGTCTGATAGACTAGTATAACAATATACATGTTGTGTGTCTGATAGACTAGTATAACAATATACATGTTGTGTGTCTGACAGACTAGTATAACAATATACATGTTGTGTGTCTGACAGACTAGTATAACAATATACATGCTGTGTGTCTGACAGACTAGTATAACAATATATATGTTGTGTGTCTGACAGACTAGTATAACAATATACATGTTGTGTGTCTGACAAACTAGTAGAACAATATACATGTTGTGTGTCTGACAGACTATCATAACAATATACATGTTGTGTGTCTGATAGACTAGTATAACAATATACATGTTGTGTGTCTGATAGACTAGTATAACAAGATACATGTTGTGTGTCTGATAGACTAGTATAACAATATAAATACTAATACAAATCTAAATATAATTTTTCAACACAAAATTTGAACCAATATATTTCTTGACATATGAAGTAATTTCCAACATATGATAACCAGAGTTTCTTGAAACATTACGGTTTAACAGAAAAAGTAACAAACTGGTAAAATTAAAAGCGTAAGAATAGCTGAGGCTACGCTTTCATTCACATATCTCCAAGGTGAGTTAGCTTCAGCAAATAATTTGGTCACATAGATTGATATCATACTGCATGTGATTACTTGAAGTGTTTATCATTGTTCTTAAAACTCTGAAATGAGTTAAACAAAATGCAATGCGTCTTTGTAAGAGTATAGGCTCCAACGTATAAGGGTTTCAACATACATGTACAAAATAAATATCAGAATGGATCTATTACGCATGTCAAAGTTTGACTGTACTAAAAGTTGAACTGACACGAACAACAAACCAAATAGTTTATAGTCAAGCCTGCTACAGTAAATGTTTAGTTGGTGACAGAGTATGGTAATTCATCTTTTTCTGGCATTGTTCCTTAGAGATGTCCTCAACTAGAGAAGTAAAGGTCAATCTCCATAATGTGGATCTTCGAACAAAATTAATTAGGTAATATTTTAGAAAAGTGTTGTCGGCTAAGATTTCTAGGGAACTTACATAGAAAAAGATTTGACGATACAGCCAGACTTGTCTGTGACCATCCTGTAGGTTATTAACCAACTCTATGTGATCACTTAGTGAGCAACAGAAGACAAAGGTTACCCGCCAGAAATTCTACCAATGCTTAGAAAGTATCAGTACAATTGTAATTATATATATATATATATAATAATATTAATACTAGAAATTCCACTGTCATACAGCCCACGCCCAAAGTGATATTGGAAAAAAGAAAGGGTACTGATGGTTGAGAAATGCAATATTAGCAGTCAAATAGGATAACTGCAATGGTAGCTGTAATGTACTGGGTGTGGGTGTTATTATATATACAACAAATAGCAATAATGAAAGGAAAAGATTATATGTTTATATCTCTCCTCCTGCAAAAAGAGAAATGCAATATCGGCCAATATTAGAAGTAAAATGCACTGATATAGATTTTTAGAAAATTTGTACTACGTAGCCATTGTTCTGTAGTCATCCAAACCTATAATTAATTATTGTAATAATCTCATTAGAACCGTTAGAAAAAATATCATCGTCTTTCCCTTTAGGCTACTTACACTGCGTTAGATTTTTAGAAAATCTGTGCTACGTAGTCATTGTTCTGTAGTCATCCAAACTTATAATTAATTATTGTAATAATCTCATAAGAACTGTTAAAAAATATCATCGTCATTTCCTTTACTTATACTTCGTTGGACATCAGTTAGGATACGAAAGTACTCAAATGTGTCAGCAAATGAAATTGAAAATGAAAAAATTGAAATCGACAAGAATGAAATGATTTCTGTACTCCTATGTTAATTGCCGAAACCTTGGAAACAATGCTATAGACTGGTGAAAAGTGCACGTTTTTTTCGTGAAATGTGCAAGACTTTATCGTTCTATTCCCTGTTCCTTGGCGTTTCAATTTCCGGTCTTAACTTTTATTAAATCAAGCTTTTCAAGCGTTTTGTGACGATTTTCGTCCTAATAAATCTGTCTATTTATGTATAATCCGATCAGATGGGTTAGTTTTAGGAATTTGCGGTAACCTTTTAAAGGCTTGGTAACATATTTAAATAGGTTTATATGCATTTTCTATCATTATTATACTTAAACGACTTTACTGAAAAATATTAAATTTGTTGATAGGATTTTGTTGCAAGGGTTTGGTGACGGCCGTAAACGGATAATTTTTCGGGAGTTGTGTGCACATGTGCATTTATCATAAATCTCCCAATCAATCGCTTCACTCTTGTTTGGTCGTGGGATAATAGTAATATAGTACATGTATAACAATCTTTTGTAAGCACTTAAGTGTAACTTATGACACGCAGTCTTTGACTTTAAAACTAGGGCAGCTGGCTGTTTTGCCGGCCAAAAGCTCACCCCATCCTTCTGTGCTTCCATCCTCTTCTCCCACACCTCTAGGACCATGTAATTGTTGGCCATATTTGACAGAACCTCCTTTGTTACATGCAGTGGTAAGGTCTGTAATGTAAACATATATGGAGAAAAACAAGACATTATGAATAGCCAATTAAGTGATAAATATATATTACAAAAAAAAAATAATTTAATCACAAACCTCATTGATCATATAGTTGGGCGTGCGGCTACTCCAACAAACTTCAGATCTCAGTTTGTCTGTAGACCAGAATATACGGCATATGATATAAGTGCTGATAGCCCCGCCCCTCACTATAGGCAGCGACTGGTGCTCAGTGAGCAATTGTCTCCCCTCAGAAACACTCAACAGCACGTGCAGCATCAGGTCAGTGGAAGACTGTAATATCGATGTCAAAGAAGACTTAGAAGCTCCGCTGGTACAAAACAGCCAAAGGAGGAAAAACTACGCATGAATTGAGGCAAAATATGAGCAAACCGGAATACCTCCCGGGCTGTCTTTTCTGATCCTTGCTTGTCCATCCTAATCCTCACAGGAGCATCAGACTTGACATAGTCAGGTTTGGAAGGAGCAACTATAAACACAAAACCTAGCATGAAATCATTTTTAAACAACAAAACTATCTCAACCAGTAGTCACATAGCAAACATTGACACCTACCTACAGGTGTACTGGGCTTTGGCTTCAAAAGAGGATGCTGTTTCCTAGCTTTTGACATCTGCAGCTCTCGCAGAGCAGTGGCGAATGATGGAGAGTCAGAATCTAATTGGATGCTCACCTTGAAAAATAAAATAACTATGGATTAGAACGCAAGACCGATAAGACATCGAATAAAATAATGTGAGCTTTCCAATACATTGTCCTATTAAGGTATCTAGCATACGCTACTTGGTATCAGAAACAAGTTACTTGCAATCTATTATATGCTCCCTGCTATCACATATATACTATACACTACCTGCAACCTGCTATATGATACCTGCTATTTCGTGCATCCACTCCTTTAGCTGGTACAGACTAGACTACCTACAGTTTACTATATACTCCCTACTACCAAGTATAAAGCTCTGCACTACTGACTGTAATAGGAACATCATCATTCCAGGGTTGGTATATTATTCCCGGTGCGGTAAATACTGGTGGTACTTACTGTCCTGGGAAAAAGTGTTTAGTGGGAAAAACTGGGATAAAACGGGAAAAAGTATGAATATTGACAGTCTGCGAAGAGAAATTTGAGCTATAGTTTGCTAAATGGAACATATTAACAATTTATTGATTAATAAAACACATTTATATTTAAATTTTCAGTAATAATACGCATATATTGTAATATATATATAATGTATAACAGATATACATGGTGAAACATTAATTTTCAAATTACATGTAAACATCAAAACACACAACTTGCAATATTGAACTAACTCAGATGAAAAATGTAATGTAAAAAAAAAAGATAATTGCAACCGCATATGATAATCATACAGATAGTATTCTATAGTCTCTCTCTCTTTTTGCACTTACTCTTGTTTTGCAAATTTAGCAGATCGCACCAATTGTTTTGCCGTTCTCATTGCTGATCTTTTTAAATTGTGTCCAAATGCTATCCACTGGCCCGTCTTGTACTGACATACATGTAGCTATGGTATACTCAATAATCAGCTATACCTAATACGGTGAAAGTTGAGAGGCAAATTAGACATTTTTACCAGCGTTATATGAGCTCAGTAACAGTAACCGAGTAACAATTTCATCATATCTAAAATTACTTTGATTTATTGTGATGAGCAGACTAGCATTTCTAACTAACTAAACTTAGAACTTCTAATCCTATCTGGCCCTGGACAAATTATATTTCATCTTCTCACAAATTAAGCTGGCCTTTTGACTGAAACATATCAGCATTTCAAACTTATCCAAGACAATTATTACTGTCAATGATATAGCTGTGTGTATTGAGTTGAACTGAATCTAGGTATGTTCGCTCCATTAATATAGACCCAGTCCAAGTGGAACTCACAGACAATAATCCACTCAAAATTTCACTCAAAATTCTGCCCAAGCAAGTATTTTCCAACATCTTATTCCTGGTAGCAATAAACTGTATGCATGAGCCTAATTGTTGGCAATTATCACTCTCAATATAATTCCAATTTTTTCACTTTATTCAACTTACTGCCAATTTTCCCAATTTCTTCCCCTTTCCGATTTTTCCAATGACTGGTTTTTCCATCCAAAAGCCAAACCTGCTTCATCCACATCCCTTGCTAACCTACATACCCGATCATAACTAACACGATACTCCATACTATTTATATGTTGTATTTCTTTGTAATTTGTGATGGCTTACTCTGCTCACACTCAATATGTTCTATCTTTTGTGATTTAGATTTGAGCTGTTCAGTTTGATAGGCTTCTTGGTTCTGAACTTGCTACGAGAAATCTAACTGATGAATACTCAACTATTGATGTACAACTAGCCATACACAATACTAGTAAAATCATACACCTACCAGTATGTTCTACTACCTGCGCCCTACTATCTCTTATCCAGCATACCCTCTGATGCATAATACATACTACCTGGTGACTTACTAACATGGCCAGCTATTTGGTGTATACCCCCATTTATTCACTCTTTCACACAAGTGACGTACTTACCTTCATCTGACCTATCATGTCTGCTCGATGTCTTCTACGTTTGGTCCTGCCAGCGGAGTGTCTTTGCAACTTTGTTATCGGAAGATCAAGGTCAAGACCAAATGTCAAGGACTGCAAGAGTTGCTTCATCGGTATAGAGCATGAGCCTATAAGGCTGGCCTACAATGCAAGTTGAGGTAATAGTAGTTGCTCTACTAACAAACCTACAGAAACAGCCATTTTATACTTTAACCTAACTAATGCCAACACGCGAGACAATCTGTCATGTTATAGTAGAGCTGCCAAACAATGTTATACTTTATCGTCTGTATTTGGTGCAAATAACTTTTAACATAAACTAATTCGAGGGAGTAGTAATTCTGGAGGGTTTCAATGTAAATCTTTTAAATACTAAAACTAGTTTAAACCAGTTTAAAGTGAATGGCTGATCCTAAGAGCTATCCTTTTTCTCAACTGATCACAAAACCGACGAGAGTCAGTGAAATGACGAGCATTTCGATTGACCACATAGGTATACACTAACAAGCCACCTCATATAAAAAAAACATCAATATTGGTGTTACCGATTAGTGACCACCGAAACTTCATAATTAAGAGAACTTGTGTAACACCTCACTCTGAGAAGGTAAAAATTTTATTTATTGATTACTCAAACTTTAATCATGACTCTACCACAATATCATATTCAGATGTAAATTAGGACCATGATAAAATAAGCAGCTCCATTGATGAAATGGTTGCAAATTTACCCAAAACTTCTTGACAAGGTTCAAACATGTGTGAAGACAACATCAAAATGTGTACATAGTAAAAAACTGCCACTAGGGCCTGGCAAAGAAGTCAAGCAGGAGTAACAAACTCCAAGATGATTTCTAAAAACTACAAAACTGGGTTAATTATTAAAAAAGATGGTTACTAACCTCAATGATCGAAAGAAAAAAAGGTATTTAGCTAACATTGTGTTTGGTTCAACAAATGAAAACACCAAACGAGTGCAGAACGCGTTAAATGTCAGAAAAGAAATGTCAAGTAAATAGTACAACTGGTAATATAAGCTATGACAATCTTTTTAAACATGTCCTTGATTGTGATAATGAATACTACTACAGGTAGTATTATACATACAGTATTATACTATACAGGTATAGTCAAACTTATCTTTCTCAGTCTGATTCAAAGCATGTTTATGTTTTAATTGAACTCCTTGTCAACTCCATTTGATGTTTGTTTATATCTAAAAGCTATTCCTTGCTCAAAGATTAATGGCCTTGATGGCTGAAATTCTGACTGATATGTTTAATAGAGCTCTGGCTACAGGAGTTTTTCTAATGACTAGGGAACTTGAGAGTCACCCCAATCAACCAGACAAGTGATGTTAACGATCCGTCCAATCACAAGCCCATTAAAATTTTACTGGTTTTGTCAGATTCTTAAAAAGCACATAAACATCTTCAGTCATTTCTTGATAAGCATACACTCATCAATTCACTACAATGAAGTTTTAAACCTAATCACTCAAGTTCAGGTTCAGCTCATAAAATTATTTTTGATATTTTGTTAATGAAATCCTGTTATAAAAAAAGTTATGCGTATATTTCTAGATTTTAGTAAAGCTTTTCTGTGTCTGAACCATATCATTCTGATAAAAAAATTAGAGCTTCCACATAGAATAACTATGTTGATATTCTCATTGATAAAATAAATATGAACATTAACCTTTTTAGGTTGTGTCGCAGATTTTGAATATATCTTCATTCAGCAAGACAGTTTTACCTCCAATTCATTCATCGCCATTCCGTTTATGCAATTTATGTGTACTTGAACCTTCCTCCAAATTCTCTATTAGATAGGTTACTCATTTTACAAAAGACTGCATTACGACTTGTGTGTAAATTACAAATGACACAACCTTGTTTGCTGCCATCTACATTTTGTTTAGAAGTGGATGTTCTCCCACTGCCAGATATGTTAACTTATTTTACTAACATTGCTGGATTCAGAATACTGGATGCTTTAACTTCTTCATACATCACTGATATGTTTCAATTCTCAAGTACCAGATATCCACGGTGTCCACCAGATATCCACGGTGTCGTGATTATATTTTGTACTTACCCAAAGATGCACTCAACAATAATTGTATTGATAATTCTTTTAATCTTTTATCAAAAGAGATAAGATCCATACATAAACTTAGTAGTTTCAAGTCTTCCTTGTATAAATTTTTTGTTTTTGTGTTTATGACACCACATGACAATGTATTTTTATTTTTTATTGATTTGATTTTTTGGTGGTCCCATATGTCAAGCATTGTTTTATAAAAATGATTATGGACTACCAAATAAATTGTGTATATATATATATATATATACAGTTTATATATACAGTTTATATATATACAGTTTATATATATATACAGTTTATATATATACAATTTATATATATAAAGTTTATATATAAAGCTTATATATAAAGCTTATATATATATATAAAGTTTATATATATAAGCTTGTTTTCTATACTATATATCTATATTATATACTAAATGAATGCCTACCGTTGCCCGGGTAATAAAAATGTCTTTGCACAGTAAATTCATTTTTATTTAAGGCCAGCTAGTAATCATTACTTGTGATGCAACGTCGTTATGCGTATTATATATATATATATATATATATATATATATATAATACGCATAACGATGTTGCATCACAAGTAACAATTACTAGCTGGCCTCACTAGGTGAATGCCCAAGGTTGCAAGGAAAATAAAACTAGCTTATAAACAGTTGTAGGTAATATAGTGTAAAATAAATGTAGTAGGTAGGGTGATGTAATGTCTATAAGCTGTGTTTTATACCCTATACAACGCAGGGCATCCAGCTAGTATATAGATATATATCAATAGTCTCTAACAATAGTTTAGATAGTTAATTGCAGCAGAACAAAGATACAACTAATACAACTTGAGCAATAGCAGAAATAGTCTCTATATCCAACGGACTTCGGGACACTAACTACAAAACACACGGAGATATGTTGAGACAGGCAATCCACGGTGGCAACCCTGGATTGTCCAGCTCATAAAAATGGCATTAGAGACAATTAGCATATTCAAGTTTGCTTGTTAGAGCTTAGTTGGAAGTTATTACATTTATGTTTATAAATGTAATAAATATGTAAGTTGTTACACTTATATTCACGCAGATGTGCCTATAGATACTTCATTTATTAATAGCTTGTATTATTATATATCAAACCAAATTAATATCAACTTACTGATAAACATATGCAAATATTAGCCAAATTGCCGACGTTGCACGGGTATTAAAAACAGCTTATAAACAGTGGCAGGTAATGTAGTTGCCTCCCACTTGCCATTAGCCTAGCACATTGCCAATGGCTAATTTGAGTAAGCTAGTATCCTATTGCTAAACTTACTAATAATAGCCGTGAGAGCAAGCTATAATGACGTTGTGTTGTAACTTAATGCAAAGTCGTTATGTATATTTTGATCTACATATCGACTCATATCACCCAATGAATCCAATGCATCAGGCGTAACTCTAGCGTAACTCAATTGGTTAGTTTATCGCCTGGTGAAAGGGAGGTTCTGAGATCAAATCTTCTGCGATATGGAGTCTTCATTGCTAGATACTAATAGCTATGGCTAGACAGACCGAATGACGACAAAGTTTGAGATTTAGATCAAAATTAAAAGAAAATATAATTAATCCTTTTGATAACTTAACGCTAAATGAAGAAAAAACATACCTCCGAAGAGCCCACCTATTCTATGGTATGCAATACTGTCTGAACAAATACATTTTACATTTTTATTTTAATGCTACGCCTCAAGTTATATCTACTTTCAGTATGAAATTACCAGCTTGCAAAATCTCTCACCTACATACTCGATCCAACAAGAAAACGGCAGTTCTAATAGTATAACACTACTGCAGCACTAATAGTATAACACTACTGCAGTACTAATAGTATAACACTACTGCAGCACTAATAGTATAACACTACTGCAGCACTAATAATATAACACTACTGCAGCACTAATAGTATAACACTACTGCAGCACTAATAATATAACACTACTGCAGCACTAATAGTATAACACTACTGCAGCACTAATAGTATAACACTACTGCAGTACTAATAGTATAACACTACTGCAGCACTAATAGTATAACACTACTGCAGCACTAATAGTATAACACTACTGCAGTACTAATAGTATAACACTACTGCAGCACTAATAGTATAACACTACTGCAGCACTAATAATATAACAGGTAGTTACCGTTCGGCTAGTTTGGATACGATGGTGGACTTTGAACACCAGCATAGAACTCCACCACTTCTCAACCGTCTGACCATCAAAGAACACCGGGAAGACTGTGTGATGGTTCCATGTCACAACTGGTGAAAAGCACATACAGCATGAGGAGGCAAGCTCAAATAGACAATGATTACGTTTGAGTTATGAACTATCATAGCACCGGCATAACTCTCCTGAAGAGAGTTGATAACCAGCTTTGAAAAGTCTAATATAATAAAAGTATTTTGGCTAGAAGTCGTCCCACCCTGACACCAATTGATTCAAAACCGCTGCCATAGCTATGTTTGTACTGAGTAAAACTTCATCCAGTTAGTTGTTAAACTTTTGTTCACTATTCTCAGCTATCTTATGATTTGGTTTCAGCAATTCAGCAAAACAAAACATTTTGCAATCAGCTAAATCAACACTGTCGCTGTAATTTGAGAGTAGGACTAAATATATCTATGATATGGTTTTCATTGTTAATGAGAGTTAGTGATAACTATAGAAAAGTAAAAACTCACACTCACAATGGTATACCGTGATAATCATGCAGCTCTATAGGTATTTAAATCGAGCCTTCTCAGTGTCTATTAAATATATATACTTAATTGGATATAAATAGTAGAGGATTGTCTTATCGCGCCCCATAAAAAGAACTCATAATATGTATATCTGTTATATAAAGCAAGCGCTGTAATAGTCGCCATGGCAATGCCAAAAGCCCAGCAATACTGTTACCTCGTAGATAAAAGTGCACGCATTCAATTAATAATATAAGAACTACCAACGAATTACAGAACTACACACTCTTAACCAATTACATAACAGAAAAAACATAATGCCAAATACAAATAATTATTGAGAGGTAGTCGCTGATTCAGAGCTTGACAAATAAATATCCACAATAAAAAATCAATTGGTACAAAAGTAAAATTATGTTGTAGCTGTACACTCCCTTAAAAAGACAATATCCCGTTTAACAGTAAACCTAGGTTCAGCATTGTAACTGGCCGAAATCACTTACTCATTCATATAACAAGCTTTGTTCAGATATTGATCTGCAGTCTATTGCTGGAGCTATGTTAGCCATAAACAGGCTAGACAATAGCTAAACTATTCACTAAAATTTATAGATTTATTGATAAGTTCAAATCTCATATGATGGAATCTTTATCCCAATCACCAACCTCCAGACTTGTGGATCCTATTATAGTAGATTTATAATTTGTTTTAAATTATTTGGTATCTTCCAATATTTTAAATATTGATTAATGGCATGTTTATAGCAAGTATGTCTATATAAAGATAGAATGCTACTTCCTAGTAAGTAGTGATTCAATTTTTGATTGCTTGGGAGCGACATTCATTGCAGAAATGGCACAATGGTTTTCGAAAAGTATACAATACAAGACCACAAATGCTGACATCGAATAATTTATCTTTGCCTGCAAATCGGCACAGATGCAGCATTCGTACAAGCTAGTCTTGCTGATTCTAATAATCAACTGTATCCTGTTTACCTCCAGATTTTTCCACCTTTTTAGATACAGCTCGAACTGTTTCTGTAGCTGGAGTGTTTCGCTCTCCTTGGTCTCTAGATGCAGCCACGACAGGAAACTGATATTCAATAAAGTATGTCCTAGAAAAAAAAACCTCATTTTGAGTATTATTCATGAAACACAACTTGACATCAGCATAAACAACAATAATAAGCATACATGTGTAGTAAGATTACAATGAGTAATAGCTGTGCTCACAAATATGCTGTCCTATGGAACTCAACTAGCTCAAACATTGTATCAGATCATATTGCATCAAAAACCAGAAATTCCTTATTTTTATGTCTTATACTTGAGCATATTTTTATGTGGATACAACAAAATATTATTTTGCGTAATGAGTAATTACATAATGAGATTGGCCAATCAGATACTTTGAGTAATTACGCTGCAAACATTTAATTAGCTAAGAGCACTTGCAACAAAAACTTTTCACTTAAATAGTGATTAAACAAAATTGAGTCTGAACACATAACTGTGGGATGCAAGAGATCATTACACTTGCCAGAGGCCATTGATTTTAACCCGTGAGAACAGTTGAACCAGCACACTTGGTGGCTATAAAAGGGCTTTTACATTGAATAGCTAACCTTATACAGTAATACTTCAACTTACGAGTGCTCTAACGTACGAGAAACTTGAGATACGAGCCAGCTTTTAAGCAAGTTTTAGCACTAACATACGAGCAATGTTTGAGATACGAGCACGTGAGTCAATTGCAAAGTATGCCGGAGGTGTTTTACGAGAACAGCATCACTCTGTATTTTTCAACTACTCAGGTTATACTTTTGTACCGTGTTTTCTGTGCGCAATTTTCAGTGCAGAACTATGTGAATT
This sequence comes from Watersipora subatra, assembly GCF_963576615.1. NCBI lineage: Eukaryota > Metazoa > Bryozoa > Gymnolaemata > Cheilostomatida > Watersiporidae > Watersipora > Watersipora subatra. The sequence goes on along the minus strand of NC_088708.1, from coordinate 4,674,712 downwards.
AAAAGTATGGTGCGTAGACCGAAAGTTTGCCAGTAAAATGAAAGATAATGGAAAGAAAAAGCAAATGATAACAATTGATATTAAACGGAAAATTATTGTAAAATATGCGAAATGTGTATGCGTGATTGATCTAGCTCAGCAATATGACAGAAATACATTTACAATTATCAAACCGAAGGGTTATTTTCAGGGCATTTAGTTTGCAAAAGGACTAACCATAATGCGTTTCTAAACGACGCAGCGATCTTCACGACCGCTGATGGAGAGACCGCTCAGGCATTGGAAAACATAAAAGATAAACAATTGGCCGGTGACAGTGTAACTGAAACGATGTTTCAATAAAGGCGAAAAGACCTATGTGAAAAGGCCGGTGCTATCTATAAAAATAAACTTTCGGACAAGTTGGCTAGTGGTCGTGCATTAACCCTTTGTGACGACACCAGTGTTCGTTCTAATCGCAACACGTTGAAAGAGCGACAAAGGCAAACGTCCTTAGATAGGTTTATCTTAAAACGGCCGGCTAGTCGTGAAAGCAAAAACAAAGGAAAAATTCGCTAACCAGCGAGAAACTTCCAATTATGAACGCCGAAGAAATTTTAATTACGAAAAATGAAAGTTTGCTTTTAGGTTTGCTTTTAAGTTTGTTTTTAAGACTTTGATAAAATTCAAATTTATCAAATTCAACTGTTGTAATGCAAAATAACACTTACATCTCCCGCCCTGGCAAATGCTAGCGTTAGCTGCTACTGTATGTATTTAATTTTACCTTTTTAATTAATCACATTTCCTTGCATTGTTTTTTATTTGTTGCTTTTTGAAAGCATGTGGTAAGTTAGGTCAATAACCAACATGCCTTTTCTGTTACAATATCTTGTTTTGAGTGTTTTATTTGCATTTTTTAGAGTATAGAAACCAATTAATATATATTTAATTGTTCTATATATAAATAAATTGCACCAACATGCGAGTAAATTGACATACGAGCTCAGTCTTGGAACGCATTAAGCTCGTAAGTCGAAGTATGACTGTAGTTGCGTCGCTAAGACAAGATCATTTTAATTCCCGAGCTACAAATACGTGTTGAGAGGACAGGCCAGCACTGCGTTACAGTGTGACTAGAGTATCACAAGTGCCACCAGGATGAGATAGGTAAACAGTTTCCCAACATACCCATACTTGGTTGTCTTTGCGGGCGGAGGTCTTCCTTTATAAACCTTTTTCTCCACAGGCGTGCTCGGCCGCTCTTTCAGCTCCATGCTGCCGATGTGAACTCGAGCTACACTTACCCTTGCAAGCAGTGTCAGCTGTTCAACACTCAGTCCTTCGGCAGCAGACCTCGTGTCTACAAGGTTTAATAGTAATGCACTGAGAGAGTGAACGTGAGGATTAATAGTATAATAAAATGAATAATAATTGTTACTATCATAATAATCATTATAATAATAACATGTCCAATCAAATTAATCAAGTGAAGATCAAACTACAATTGTACAAGGACAATTGAAATTTTGACAAGGTTTACCATACCCTCATCATCACTTGATGTCATATCAAATGAGACTCTTGAGGTGGCACTATCTGATTGGTTACCCAAAGGTGATGGGGATCGGTTGAGCAATATCCTGGGCGATGTGGAGCTAGACCGAGAGGGTGGTCTCTGTGAAGTACAAAAATACAAATCTACAGATGTTTTAATATCTCCTTCAGAGGCTGCCGCTATTCATGCCATTACTGCACTACCTACAGGTCAATACTTAGTATCATGGCATTACTTTATTCTCTGTAAATCTTTTCAATTTGCTCTTAAAAGATATTCGTAATCGAGTTTGTATTTGGATGGAAACTTTCTTGGCCGATCTCATGTTTCACTTAAGAAATAAGCTTCAGGAACTCCATAATGGCAAGTACAATAATGTTTCCTGTAACTCCATAATGACAAGTACAAGTTGGTTTCCTGTAACTACATAATGAAAAGTACAAGTTGGTTTCCTGTAACTCCATAATGGCAAGTACAATATGGTTTCCTGTAACTCCATAATGACAAGTACAAGATGGTTTCCTATAACTCCATAATGGCAAGTACAAGATGGTTTCCTGTAACTCCATAATGGCAAGTACAAGATGGTTTACTGTGACATGCTGCCAAGTAAAATGTGACCATGTAAAGCACTACCAGTCAAGTAAAATGTGACCATGTAAAGCACTACCAGTTAAGTATAATGTGACCATGTAAAGCACTACCAGTTAAGTAAAATGTGACCATGTAAAGCACTACCAGTCAAGTAAAATGTGACCATGTAAAGCACTACCAGTCAAGAACACACATAACAAAGTGAGCGGGTTAAAGAAGCTCAATACATTAAGTCATTAACAAAGCTATAGAACCTTTAGAATGAGTTGATATTGTGGTGATAAGAAGATGTTATAACGCCACTACCCTTTAGTTTATCCATTTGTTTCGTTCAGTTGTTATAAACCTCGTGTGTAAAATCACTCATCTACTCCTCCGGATATTACTAGCATATGCTATTGCTAATCACCCACTTTTCATGGTGTTACTAACGTGTGCCATTTGATAAAACATGATACTATATTTTATTTTAAAAATAGCAAGCTTATGCGCGTAATGCACTGTAATGCAAGTCAATGTATTAACGACCAGTTAGCCATTAAACAATAGGAAACCCATAAAATAAAAAATAAATAAACAGGAGTAGCTGTACAACTTGCGAGCTTTTCTTGTTCATAAACTTCTTGTTTCTTGTAAATAAACAAATACAGTTGAACATCTACTTACAATGAAACCTCTGCTTACAAAAGTAATTTATCCTGCAAGCCACTTCCTAAGTAGAAAATTTGTCTGTGAAAACTGATTTCACCATATAAATGCCCTAATCTGTCCAAGCCTTCACAAAACTCAGATACAACATTTGTATAAAATACAAAAACATGTAATGATTAAAACCTGTAACAAATACGTTAGAATTATATAACTATATAATAAATAGAAAAAGTGCACATCAAAAAAACAAAAACTATTAACTATGAATGGTACTTTTGTTTATTTACCTTTGGCATAGGCCGTCTAGACGTGGCTAAGAAAAGACCGTGGGAAGATGGAGAATGGTAGTCAGAAGTGTGTGTAGTATTGTTGTGTTGGTTTTGTTTTGCTCAAAATGTTTTTAAAAACATAAGTAAAAAGATTTATTTACATCGGCACAAACTGAAAAACTGTCATCATACAGAAAAGACAAAACTAGCTAGAAACCAAAGTTGTCCTACTCTGTATGCGATACATGATAGCTCCAAACTATACAATGAACGAAACTAAACCACTTGTCATTTGCGGATATATGTTAACAAAAGAAACTCAGTGATACGCATTCTTAAGTCGTGCCCATGGGAAGCAAACAGGCCATGATACGCATTCTTAAGTCATGCCCATGGGAAGCAAACAGGCCATGATACGCATTCTTAAGCCAAGCCCATGGGAAGCAAACAGGCCATAATACGCATTCTTAAGTCGTGCCCATGGGAAGAAAACAGGCCATGATACGCATTCTTAAGTCGTGCCCATAGGAAGCAAACAGGCCATGATACGCATTCTCAAGTCGTGCCCATGGGAAGCAAACAGGCCATGACACAAAACTAACAAAGGGGACAAAGTATGAAAGGCCTTTCGGTCATTCGTATCTGAAATATCTTTCTTAAGTCAAAGCAAACATTCTACCAAAAGACATTCTACCAAAAGTTTCGTAAGTTGAAAATTTTGCAAGTAGAGTTTCCGCTACAGTTCAAGAGAAGAGCTTAGAATGAATCCATCTTGTACAGCAATGCCATCTGATACGATAGACAACACTTACCACATTGCCCACATCATCGACGATAGATGTGTCCTCTTTTGCACCAGCACTCACAACGCCCTCAACATTAGCGTGTTGACTTTCTACCACCCTGGGTAATGGCATTTTACCAGATAAGGGCTCCATAGATGTGGCTGCATCAACTTGAACACCCTGGCATAAACTATAGAGTTAACTACCAAGTGTAAACTCCAATGTATCTCATAGATTCATCTATGGCATGATAACTAGCTTGTCTTGACAAACTGTTGTTTTTGCGGAGTTGTCACCCGTTGAGCAGAACGAGCAAAACAACAGCTTGTCACAATACGCACTGCACCTGATGCATCAGTTGCACTGAAAAGGAGTTGTTCTCTTCCGTCTATGCAGCATGGCTGCGACGTTATGTCGGTCACTCCATTGGTAATCATAACGGATTTAGCCCAAACATTTATGTAGAAAAAAAAGATATGAATATTTAACCAGAGACCAGTCTCTGCGGTAAACTTTAGTAAAACTTTACCGCAGAGACTGGTCTCTGGTTAAACGTTTTTATCTTATTGTTTTCTACATAAATTTTTGGGCTAAATTTGTTATGACTACCAATGGAGCGACCGACATAATATCGCAGCCAAGCCGCATAAACGGAAGAGAACAACTCCCTTTCAGTGCAGCTGATGCATCAGGTGCAGTGTGTATTGTAACAAACTGTTGTTTTGCTCGCTCCGCTCGCCGGGGGACAACTCCGCAAAAACAACAGTTTGTCAAGACAGGCTAAATGATAACAGGTTTCAATTAAATTAAAAGCTGGGAAACGTAGGGAGATGCAAGGAGATATTGCTGCTAGAGCAATGCAAGCAGGTGCTTCACCTGGTTATTTTCTCTTGACGAATTCTTATAGAAAAGTAAATCAAGTATCTCCTGGTCATGCAATGGGTCCTCCCAATCAGAGAGATCAACAGACGCGGAGCTCATACTCTCACTATCTGAGACATAAACAGCCTTACCCTACAACAAGAGGGATCAACAAACACTGAGGTCATACTCTAACTATCTGAGAAATACACAGTACTACCATACAACAAGGGAGATTGGACCCTAAGCCCATACAGTAGTACCAAATCTCAAGCAGTCTACTAGACATAAAAAGTGCAATTGACTTTGATTTTAGGGTAGACACTGCTAATCTTTTAAAGATATGTAATATATGTAACAAATACCGGAGAACTTCCAAGAACCAGATTAACAGTAGCCTTTTCTCGGTCATGTCTCCTGGTCTCCCTGAAACTGATATGATCAGGTGGATTTCTGTAAAACAAAAACCAGACGAATGGAGAGAGCCAACTTGTCAGACACACATCAAAGTCACAGGCAACAATGAGCGCATGAACAATTTGATATTTAAACTTTCATCAGGGGAAAAGTAATTTCTTCGACGTTTGAAGAAGTCATCAAAACGGTGTGTTCCGCAAAGCAAACAGTGCAATCTGTATCACAAGCCAACAGTATGTAGAGTTAGCAGAATGGAACCAGATCACAAAAAACTGACCAAAATGCTCATAGTTTCATGGTTTTTTTAACGCCTCATTTAACTAAAGCTAACAAACAGACAGACATAACAGAATCTGAGATCTCTTGGTCTTACGCACCCGTCATTTTGTAAGATTTGCTCATCTGACTCAGCTGCTCTATGCATAAATACATGGTTAGCTAGTCCTCTGTCTATAGTAGAAGAGATCATTTCATTGCGTAGCTGTTCCCCCTTGACTAAAAGATTAGTAATAAGATCTTCCTCTGCTACAGGTGTGGTGTTGGAAATATCTACAATAGTAATAAGGATAGCTGAATGTAGTGTGAGTGACTACTGAACTGCATGTGTGAGACTACTGCATTTCTAGATAGACACCATTGCACTGCTAGTGGAGGAGAAAGAAAGGTGAGATAAAAGAAAGATAAGGAGAAAGTATGTGAGAGGGGAGGAAAAGAAGGAAGGCAAAGCCGTGTACAATTAAAATGTTAAAAATATTTGAATATACTACAGCTTTTTTCCAAATATTTAAAAACTTCCTTAAACGATTGCCATCAGTCACCACATACCTATCCTGAAAGTATCCATGATATTGAAATGCTATTTATATAACTATGTTAATAATGATACACATATACAAGTATAAAACTCCCTTATACACCCACATGACATTAACTCAAAAAGATAAGACAACAAACGGCTCAAAAGTTCACCATTGTGTGTATGTAAATGCCTTATAATCCAGATTCACACGATATGCCTTTTATGGGAAGATACCTAGACAAGTATCGCGAATGGCTTACCTGCCACCTGGTGGTCGGTTGAAGATAAGTATGGAATCTCTTCAACCTGCTCAACAAGATAAAAACTGATATATAAACATTAGTGGAAGAAAAAGGTGACCAGGTGAAGCTTGTTTACGATATTATACAGTGAAACTCGGATAACTCGCCCTCGGATAACTCGAAAACACGGTTAATTCAACGTATTTGTTTGGTCCGTTCCCACGCAATGATAAATGGCTTTAGATAACTCGACCGAAACTCCGTTAACTCGAACAGTTTTTTGCCAAACAGCTACCGAGACGGTGTTACTATCGCTTTAGAATATCACTTTATTCCAAGCCATAGAGATAAACATCGACTTTTAGTAGTTCTTAGGCCTCGTTATTACCAACATCGGTAAAATATTTTCATTAACGACTTTTCTAAAGGTTTGCAAAAATCAAATTTCACCAAACATCCGCTTAGCGATAACCCTCTGAAAGCAAGAAAAGCGAGGTAAAATTCGGATAAATTTAAAGTAAAATCGGCAGAATTGATAATGGGTTTTTAATTGTAAAGCAGTTTTGTAATAACTGACTTACTACAAAACTGATCTTGGTTAAAACGCGCGGTAGAAAAATACGTATGTATTTTTTCTGAGCGTTTTAACCGCGATCAAGTTTTGCCAATTTTAATCTGAGAACGTCCTGGCAGTCACATCACCTAAAACAACAAACAAATCTCAAGTGATAGAAAAATATCTATACTTTCTGGTTAAAAATATTTAAAACTTCACACGAGAGACCCTTTAACTTGCAACAAGCAATCTATGCATTCGATTTATATATAGTTTGTATATGTACATGTATCTACTGATAAATACGTGCACTTATGACTGTCCTGATAACTTGAACGCTCTAATAACTCGAACACTTTTGCTCGGTCCCTTGAAGTTTGCGTTATCCGAGTTTCACTGTATATCTATACTTATATACTATAAGAATGCCCTCCGTTGTCCGCGTAATAAAGACGTCTTTGTACAGTAAATTTATTTTTATTCAACATGTTAAATAAAAATAAATTTTTCATGCAAAGACTTTTTTTATTACCCGAGTAATGTATGTATGTAAGTGTATGTCTGTCGTTCGTGTGTCTTGTTATAGCGATAAAGTTATAGGAACAAAAAATCCCCTTCACACTGGATTTGAATTCGGTAAGTCTAGTTCTGCAAACAAGCGGAGTATCCATTAGACTATATGTCCAACTGGCAATAATATGGGATAATTGTGCACAGCATACTTATTACACCTGCCAATTTTTAATGCCGATTGTGTAAAATAGCATGCCCTACGCTTCAGCAAGCATGCTTGAAGATCATGATTGCATGAGAGATCATGATGCAATCTTTTTTCCTAACGCTAGCTTCAGAGGGACAGACATGGCTCTTATTATAGTAAAGATTTAGACTAGCTTAAGTTACTCAAATTCATTGAGTAAAAAAACTTAGCCAATTCAAAACAAAAACAGCAAAGCAAAAACCTTTTGATTACCCGGGCAACGCCGGGTAGTGCAGCTAGTAAATATATATATAAAAAAACTGACCATGTGATGAGAAAGACCACTACTATAAGCACTCGGGGTCCCCAGCTTCGCGTCAACCCTTTCCTCATCTGCTAATCTTTCTATGAGCTCTGTGTTGTCAAGGTCAGTTGTCGGCAATATGGAGGATCCGCTATCTTCAAATGCTGTGGACAAAATAAGATACGGAGTAATGTGTGTAAGAATATTTATTAATGCAAATGGATGAATACCACAATAACTCGACTAGGCTAAGCAATACAACCATTTTAAACAACATGTATGTCTTCAGTATTCTGAAGGTATGGCAAAGCTGCTTAAATCACAAAAATTTATTCAATTGTATGTTAGAAAAATTGAGATTGTTTCAGAGAGATATGACCAATTATGGGGTAGCACTTGTTGCTGTAATAAATGCAGTTGAAAAAACGGCTAAGAGATTTAGGAGCCTTAAGCCGACATTTAATTTTTAAAAACTGTTCATTTTTTAAGACCAACATATTGCACAAATGTATTAGTATACTAAACTGTGTGCAATGAAACAGTAAAAGTTATATATACTATATATTAAGAGAACTTAATAGTGAATCGGGGTTTTTAGCTTTTGAAAAGACCAGCAAATACATAAAAGCATGGTAAAAGCTTTAATGCAAATTATGTCATTTTTACACACAATGTTTATGCAGACTTTGCATTGTCCTAACACATCAATTTTGACCATGAAAATGGTAACACATAAAAATTGCGAGTAAAAATGAATATGTTTTAGTGACTTTCAGATGAACTCATCCTTCTATAATTTGGTTGTGCCAGTGACACATTGTGAGTGCTCTCATGTGATATATGCGTTTAACTTACAGTAGGCCATTTATTGTAAATAATATTTAAGGCTTTTTTTCATGATGCATTATTAAATTACAGTAAATGTTAACTACAACTAAACAATCTCCTATTGACACAGAGGTGTCAGCCACATGCTAGAGCACTATAATTACACACCACACACTCTTCTCCAACCACTAACTCGATGAACTAGAAATTAAAAGCAAGCCCAATTCCTTATACCCAATGATATCAATCAATTTAAGCTAATGGCTGGTTTTTACCCAATCCTTTAGCTAGAACTAAGTGACTGACTATCTAGGGCAGTGGTTCCCAACTACCTTGGAGCCATGGACTCCCTGAGCTTCTTATCTAAAAGTCATGGACCCCTTTATAAACATCATAATATATTGTGTTTATAACAATGCATTGTAAATTGAAATGTTTTATTTTCCATGGATCTTAGTATATCGCTGAAATTGAAGAGGGAGAGAGAGAGAATTACGCGTTTGCTGGTTAGAGGTTTTGTTGTTTTGTACTACTAGCAGGAAATCATGTACTCTCCAGCGATTGATGCACATAAGTGATAAAAGTCCGGACCCAAAAAACCTAACAAGGCAACGCGACCACCCCGTCGGAATTGCATTAGCCTCGAAACCCAGGCTAGCACAATCCCAACAGAGCTCGATCATTAAACCCCGCTCTTATGATGGCCATCGCCTATCCTTTTAGAGTTTTATATCATTGATCCAACCACTATAAGACAGAAATAGCTGTAAATAACTAGCTAGAAAAACCAATGCTGGCACCAGCCTGTGGACCCCTCAAAACCTCCTGTGGACCCCTAGGGGTCCATGGACCACCAGTTGGGAACCACTGATCTAGGGTAACATGTAGGGGGCAGACAAATCTAAGTTAGCATTTATTATCCCTTAATCAGGTGCCGGTTGTATGGTTATGCAATACAATATGAATGTAGTAAATCCAAAAAATAAAAACATAAGATAATTGCTTACAATATCATTGTGTATAACTAACAAAGATACTCACTGTGCAGCGCTTGCATCGAGACATCAACATTTATATGTCCAATAATTTCACTTTTTGATGAGAAGATTGGATAAGGTCTGCAATAAAGGCAATCTGCAGGAAAATATGTCATTAATAAAGCCTTTGGAATAACAACAATATAAGTAATAGTAACCATACCCTGCCATAAACACTCTGTAGCTCTGACAAGCAGCGACTCAACTCACTATATGATCTGACTGACTGCTCGACATTCAGCAAGTAAGAGAAAGAGAACTAAAGTGACATACCCTGAGAGAGACTTGCCTGTGGCCAAGGCACTTAGTCCGTATATCTGTACTTTCCCTATGACAGCCATGTCCCCTCCTCTCAGTACATCCACATGAAGTGTTCCTATGTTTACCATAGAGGTTTAAGCAAACAGGACACAGCGGGTAACCAACAAGATGGTGGAACCTTGACAAAAACTAACCTGCATCTGTCAGGTAAGCGGCCATCTGCTTTGGTCCTGAACGAACTGGATATCTGGCAACAACCTTGTTTTCCGAAGGACTACAAGTATGTACTATTAACCAAATTTTCTGTATGGATAAGATTATCGTATAACAAAGCTATGAATACTTTGTAGTTTATAATATAGCAGCTACATGTGCCAAGTAACAATCACTGTTATCTTACGAGCAGAGAAAAAAATTCAGTGATCATAAGGATAAATGGTCTTGTTTGACACAGACCAGGTTTCAATGACAATGATAAACATGTTTGCTGACCTGAAAATGGCAGCAGACTCGAGGCTGTCACCCCACCAGAGGCAGCGGAGAAAAACATCCACAGGATACTTGCTGGTTTTCCATGTCACCTTCTTTAGACTGACCACAACATAGCACCTGATCTGCCCATCGACCTGAGGAGGGAGGCAGCCGTGTACCAGTACTTCTCGTTCAGCTGAGTAGATAGATCAATAATGTGAAGTATTAAATGCCTAAGTGGCGGGTTGTTGTGTCTTTCACTGAGATTAAAACTTTGGATGCTAAGCCTTGTTTCGTTACAAATTTCCTATGCTTCGTATATATGCTTCCAGAAAACAACTAGAAGTCTCTTTAAACACAAATCCTTGAAATTATTTAATTAATTTTAGAATAGTATTAGTGGGTTTAGTCGAGCAAGATAGGACCAATGTATTGTGGGAAACTGGGACCTACTCAATAAAAAAATCTCATACAGTATTAATCGAAATTTTCACCGATCCAAGAAAATATTCAAGTCTAATATCGATCCACAATTCAGATAGAAGGAAGTGTGCTAGAATGCCCGTGTACATAAAAAAATGACTCGTACAGTGAATCTAACAGCACTTAATTTGGTCAGCAAACAGAACATTAGTCACACATACAGAACCGTAACATAATGTACGGCAATGGAAAAACATCGTTTTGCACATGACTCTCATAGTAAACAAGTATATAGTATAATAGGTAGTAAACTTTCCATATTCTATCAGCAAAATTTAGCAAATACCTTTGATTCTGCTTTTGGCTTTTTTAGATTTTTGTCTACTTCTCCTCGGTGTAGTTGCTCCTGATCCAGTACTTTCAGGCATTGTTATATTATTCTTGCATTACCATCTATTTCTATCAGGCTACTTACAATTTACTTCCAATCAACTTGCCTACAACAACAAACACATAAGGCGCCTATGTTCACGCATTGCACTGAGAAGTTGAGCTCAGTTTTTTGCCCAATTGCTCTATATGCAAAATGCAAACATCCTTAATTCATTGATTGGTCAGCGGTGGTAAGCTATTTACACATCATAAAATAAAAGATTGAAACTGTCATTGCTTTTCGAGTTGCGACCAAAAATGCATGTACATTTTTGTCAGCCCAAGAAAACTGATGATTAAAATGACCTAAAATTTGGTTATTTTACATAAAAGCCACTGCTTCACAACACGGCGTTAACAGATTGTTCCACCTTAAAGAAAAATCCTTCAGCAAGCAATACTGAACGTTCTAATATGAAACAAACAAATGAAAATTTGACACAACTTCTCAGTTCCAGTTTTCAACAAAAATTAACTCAACCCTAAAATCACAAACAACCAACCTAAAATTATTAACCTACAAAAAACCCATAATTATAGGTTCGATACAGATTTAAAATACTGTATTCTGATCTACTCCTAAGTGTGAAAACACAAGTGAGCCAATGCGAGTGTTGAGTAGAACATGTTGAATGATTTTTAAATAAATTGCTTAGTTGAACATGTTCTAAGCAGCAAAAAATTTGTAATTATTTGAGGCAGTGGAACAATTCACTAGTTATTCTGAAGTAGTAGATTCTTAACAAAAAGTACAGCCTGTAGATAGAATCCTTAATTTTGGGCAGTGACAGATTCTGCTAGTTAAAGAGATATGGTTTTTGGAACAAAGATTGAAACATAAGTTTTAGTTGAAACCTTTTTGTAGAAACTGCAATAGTAGTAGAACTGGTGCGAGTATGTTTTTATAACTTTAGGCTTGAAGCTTCTTGCTGTTACGGTCGCTGTTGCTTAATAATAATAAATATTTGTCTGGAATTGTGGATGCTACCATTGTTTACACTTAAAGTAGCCATAAATCATCAAAAAAAGTAAGTCTCTAAGTTAGTTACATATATTATATGTTTTTTTAAGGTACCTTGTAAAGTATTTATTTTGTTGCTCATCAGTTAATTAGTATAGCAATAACCTACTAATAGGTCACCTCCTCGTCCGATATCTGTTTCTACCACAAGTCCAGTGTTGCTGACAGATACAAACTGCTTCAAAGGTTATCACATTAAACTCACAGCTAGCTTTGCTATTAAACCATAATGTAACAATACTGCTTAACCTATTTGCAAATCTACAAACTTACACTGAATAAAACCATTAACTTGAGCAGTACTTACATAAATACTCAGGGAGGTTTACTCCTGCAATGTTAGCCATTAAGTATCTCATGTTATAATTGACTGAATGTAATCTGTTTGTTAAGAATTAGCTTGAGAACACGTCTGTTTAATTAGCAGAATGTATGACTGCCCCAAATTAAAGATTTTTTCCGGTCTGCACACTTTTACTCTAGTGACAATTGAAAGCATTTCTTTGATTAAACATAGATGTAAAAATTATACTGGTATTTAGAGTGTTGATATATTTCTTTGATTTGTAATAAAAATGAATAACAAATGCTCAGGGTTCAAGCGAGTCATTACTACTAGTAAGGTTGATTTGACACAGACGTTTAGTCAATGTTAACTCTGTATACAAAAGAATCAATAGGGAATAAAAAAAATATAGTCCATTTATATCATATTGCTGACCACCAAAGCCCGCATAAAATAATTTACCTCTGACTAAAACGAATCAATGGTAATATACGTATGGTCGAAAGTGTAGCGGCGCACTTGAATTTCGCGTTTGTAAACACTCGTCACTGAGCTGTTTGTGAATCCGTGAGCGGTTTCGTAACATTAAAAGTTTTTTATTCTGTTCATGCAATGCATTATTTAGCTTAAAACTAATAAAAAATTAATTAAAAAATAATTTGGTTATTATTACAACGGATAATTTTGTTATTATTATAACTAATTTTCATTTATACTTCGCAAACAATTTTAGAGTGATGATCTCTAAAGGAGACAACTCTTAATTTTAAACTACAATTTCAATTTTTTTCTAGTTCAGCTATCAAACACTAGCATATATTATTGGGAGTTAGGTATTGCGTATTGTTTTAAGATACCAAATTTTTCAATTAAAAAGAAATTTTAAAGGAATGACTTGATCACACTAACAAGTTGAGAAGGGTTGATGGAGCTAAACATCTTCCTGCAAAGAAATCTAGGACTTATAACATATAAAAACATATAACTATGTCAATATGATTCTCCTATTGAGTAATGAGACTTTGCTGTTGAATTTAGTTGCTCAGATAGACTCAGTAGTAGAATCAGTGGTAGAATCAGTAATAGAATCAGTAGTAGAATCAGCGGTAGACTCAATGGTAGAATAAGCGGTAGACTCAGTGGTAGACTCAGCAGTAGAATCAGTGGTAGAATCAATGGTAGATAACATTTATAGATGTAATTAAACCTAAGATCATTCTAAACTGTCCAAATATTCATTTTAGCACAAAAAGGAATTGACTATGAAATTATTGTACTAGTCTATTGATGAACCAATTGTAAGGGTAATTGAGTATAGATTTTAATTCATCTGGTTATTCAGTCACCTTTAGGCAAAGGAATACAAGTTTTAGTTCAAATTAATATTATCTTTGGATCTTCATATTGTGGCTTTGTGATAAATAGTAACATAGTATAACCTTAGCAATAATAAACAACATGCACGGTTATTAGACCAATGAAATTTTGCTGAAAAGAGTCTACTACTTTACGGGGTTCCCAATCAACCAATCAAAGAGGAATTCTCCCCTGAGGGAACTCTGAATGTACAACGGGAGGGGGGGATAAAGAGGCGTGTGATTGGATAAATTTTTAATTTATGTCCTGCATGGTCGTGTGAATTTGGGTATCATCATTTAACATTTTGGTTTTATCTACAACACTAGTTGCTAATAATGAGCTACTAGTCAGAACCCAGATATGTATGAACACATCCATCCAGATTTCGATTGGATAGTAAGTTAAGCTAGTCCTAAACAAATTCACTGCCATGCCGAAGGTCATGTATTGTTGTGTGTTGTATGCGAGCTGTATAAAAATTTATATTATGTTGTTATATGTTTAGATATGTTCAATAATATGAGATTATAATTTGTATCGGTTGTTTTTAGTCATGTGAGTTAAAAGTGCGTGGGGAATCAAATTTATAAAAAAGGCAAAAGGGAGGAATTGAATGAAAAAGGCTTGGAACACCTCATCTACTATGATATGCCTATATATACCGGCTATTATTTACTTTTGCTACGTGAATCTCTGGTTTTAAATATAATACATTATTCATTTGTGAAACTGAAATACCATATCTATGCCTAATGATAACTTACTGGCCAACTAAATAGTAGAAGTACACAACAGTCTGTCAGCAATTGCAGCTACAACTTAAGCTAAAGACCATGATGAAGTTTTGGAATAAAGCATCTTTTCCAGCAAGTATCAGCTTTATGGCTTATCCATCTACACCAAAACTAAGGACTGAAGTTATAACTAAGAATAAGTTTAATTGTTCAACATTTTTAGTTAGAGCTCAGCAATATACTATAAATTATATTGGGATAACGTTCTTAGAGCTCAAGGTCTCAAGGGATGATGCCAAACAATTCAAAAGTCAATCAAAGGCTGTAGCACTATTAATTTGGTTAGAGACGTCTCATCAATTATTTACCCTCCTATGCTAATACCAGTGGCTGGATGTATTGAATGTTCAGACAGTTTCCACATGCCTGCTATGCTATCACAAGTATAACTTATTATTAAGAGAGGCAGACAAAGGATGTCACATTGAAATGTAAATTATCATCATCATTAGGCCATATAGCGTTGATAAACTAGAAGTAACATTTAGGGAATAATGCAATATGGCTGCAATGTTATTAAAAACCACACTTTGTCAATTTCAAAATGCTATGAATACAGATCAGATACCAAGACTATATTTGTATCTTCTAGATGGCAACAAGCATATGTGTACTGCTACATTTAGGCTATATGTATGCGTCTGACCACAGTGTCAAATGAAGTGACACCAACCGGCAGATAGAGACCAAATGGTGATAACAGGAATGAGGTGATGAATGTACATGCCAGGGCTAACAGCGCTAAAGCTACTAAACAGCTGACAGCGTGTGGCAACTCGGATCATTGGTAACTAGAGCACTGGCTACTCTCTGTCAGTAAAAGTACGGTAGTTCTGAAATAGGTCCTGATGATTAAGACAAATGATAGACAAAAACACCAACTTGTATCTCAGAAATATTTCACTGTATTTTGACATCTTATATTTGAAGTTTAGAATTAATGGTGAGCGAGCTACTGGTGCATTATGCAATCTGTTTTGGTGAAGTCAGGATGACATCGATTAGGATGTCAAAGGTCATAACCGCCGTCACTTAGTGACGGCTATGAAGGGACCCCTTCTTCATGCTGCTTTACACAAAGCCTTATTTTTGTAAGAATTAAAAATGATTGTTTGTATGCACATTGTTACAAACATCTGAAAATTAGGGTCGTTGTATTTTGTGATGAAATATAACTTAAAAATCTACTGATATGAATTCGGTTATCATTCTAATACATAAATACAATGGCTTGCTAGAGCTGAGCTCTTTCATAGCTGTTCATTTGTTCGCAGGCCAGCGCAACAGGCCTGCGGACTTGCGTGACCGTGTTAGCTGACGGCTGAGTTTATCAACAGAGGAACTCACCTTCGAAAATTACATGTAGTTGATCCATTTAGTTTATCAAATTCAAAGTTCCAATTAATGTATAATCATGTCAAAACAGAGTAACACCATACTTGATAATGCTGGTGCTGCAAATAAATATATATATATATACTAGTATATATATACTAGTATATATATATATACTAGTATATATATAATAGTATATATATACTAGTATATATATAATAGTATATATATACTAGTATATATATAATAGTATATATATACTAGTTGAATACCTGGGTAATAAAAAAGTTTCTGGAGAGAAAATTCATTTCCGTTTAAAGATGTGACTTCACCATTAAAGTCATTCAAATGAAATTCAAACCGATATAAGGGGGAAACATCAGCTACAATTTGGTGTCATTTTTTCCTTTGTAGACTAGCCCGGTCCAGAAATGTAAGCGTTTGAATGAGATCATTTTTTAAAACGCTCAGATTTACGCTGGTGCTTTATTCTTGACGCGTATCGTGAGCGTAATTATATGAACGGATCCGTGAGCAATAAATAAACTATCTCTTCTTAGCCAATCATCAGCACAAAATTTTTATTTAAGTTAATATAAATGATAAGTGATAAATGATGTTGTCTTTGGTCTCGAGGATTCGTGTTGTTAGGGAATTTACTGAATTACTAAATCGTGAAGCTTCATCGACACGTTTTATTGACAAAAAATTGAATTTTAACAATACTACCAGTTCTAGCGAAGGTGACTCAGAGTTTTTTTGCTATCACCAGTCATCGTTTCTTAGCTTTTTTATCGTTTCACTTAGCTATAATATTTGCTTCAAATTTTTTTGGCAGTTTTAGCTAGAATATTAGATTTATGATTAGAATTTATGTTCACTTCTCACTTGTACAAAGTGAGGAAAATGGGTTGATCGATGCTCATCTTTAACTCCCAGAAACAAAGCTTCGAATTGTTGGCTTGGCGTACTTATGCTTTTGTTAAATATTTGTTCATTTTGTAATATTTCACTCACAATCTATCTGACTTCCAAATTAAAAGTTTTCAGTGGATACGCATTAAAACGACCTATTGATGAATGAAATATATTTATTACATTTGTTTTATTGATTACAGGATGTTTATATTGCCCCCTCCACACTTTCCCCTTACTCCCACACCCCCATCCACCACACCGTTTGAGGCATTTATAACAATGTATCTGTAGCTAGATTCAAAATTTTATTCTTACACTAGACTAGGACTAGACTTTTATCGCAATAGCCAATGTGAATACGAGATATATAGACAGGCTGTGTCACTATATGCATCATTTTGGGCAAGTCTGGGCACATCTCTTTTTTCTGAGCCTTTTAACAGCGATAAAGTTTTGTCGATTTTAATCTTAAAACATCTTAGCAGTCAGGCCACCTCAAACATCAAAAACAAGAGCAACTGATAGAATAATATCTATATTTTCTGATAGAATCAACTGAAATTTGGTGCAACCACATCTTTAACATGTGCAACATTTACCATTCTAATTCTTAAACTTCATATTATGAGAAAAGTATTTTGTACAGTTCAAATAAATTATTAGAAAACTAAAACAACTCTAAAGGTGTTTAAATGTGAAACGATTAGCAAGTAATGGTTAGACAGTCTGTTTTGCTCCAATGATTGCCACGAAAAATGATTTGATACTGATACAGTTGTTACTAACTGACAAAACAAAATAAAAGTCATGAATATGTTGAATTAATAATGACAATGAATGCATAGAAGTGTGTGTATAAAACAGGTTACTGTTGCAACAGAAGCTATTCATCAAGACTTGGACTTCGACAATAACGGTAGGCCTACCTCTCGATACTGGTACTAATGTACTGCAGTGAAGCACGCGAGAGTACGTTGTAGGTTTAGCGGTTGCCTTAGGAGAAATCAGATATAGAAGTGTAACGGCACATCTGAAATTGAAACGGCACATTTGAAAATTACAAATTAAAAAAATAGGTAATGAATTTTGAAGTAGATAACTTTAAAAAAATTTAAAACAAAACAAATGTAAAAGGTAATATAAATTAATAATACAATGTACATACTCATTTAGCTTATAACTTGTAAGCTGGATAACGATACAATAGATAAGACAGCCAAAATCATAAGAATAGCTTAGCCTTGTGGTAATGTGTGCATATATGTGTAACCTTGTGGTTGCAATTGTTGCAAGCTCAAATCCTCTGTGAAGTGGATTTTTCGTTACTGAAACTTTACCGATATAATTGGACAGACCGACACTCATATATATAATGTATAATATACATATATAGGCTAATATATATATAAAAATAAATTATAAATATGTACTTGGTCTTTATGCCAATTTGAACTCTCTTGATGAGCCCTAAAGAAAACAAAACAGTTGACTATATCCAAAGATTTGACATCACGGATTAGCAGCCAGTCTAGTGGGCTGCTTTAAACTTGTCCTCTTTAAAATCTTTGATACCCTTTGATAATGATATTGCCTGACGAAAACAAACCAGCTGACAGCTTGGAGTGTGGGTGTAAAAGGTCTATATGTACTAATGAATATTGCAAACGAACCATGGGCAAATCCTGCAAGTACGGCCCTGAACTCTTGGGAATTTTTGTTTAATTGGCTTGATAGTTATATGGTTATAAAAATTTGATACTAACCTCTTTAATATGCAATAGAGAGTTGTCTGTACACTACTAAAGCATGCATAGAAGTATCGTCTAGCTAATCTGCTGTCATCAAGTATGTGGATATGAGCAAACTTCACTTTTACACCAATGGACAGTTGTAAATTATAAGTCTCATGGTTCCACAACATAAACTGCCTGATTGAAATGCAAAAACATAAAATTTGGACAAATTGGCGAACCACTGGCAGTCGCTAAAATGAAATGTAAAAAATATCCATTTCACCCTAAAAATGATTAGCTACCGCTACCAAATTTGAAAGAATAAACCTGTAACACCATTAAGAGCAATTAAAGAAATGTATCTATGATTCTCTAACCAAACCTGTCTTTTCTATTTTCTTCACTTCTCACCCTAGACATCCTTCGTTAACCCATATGGAAGTCAGTGATCAACTCCTAGTGTAAACATTTTTCGTGTAAATATTTGCGCAGATGGTGCCTCTTGTTTCACCATAGAAATTAATACTGACAGTAATACTTGTTAGAAGTTTAACCTTTACATCTATATATTGTAGGATTTACTCAAAAATTTCTCCATAAAGATTGTGTATGTCATAACACGACGATGCTTTCAGGATCATATTTTTAATAGGTGCCAGAAAATAGACAACGACAACTATCTTGACTGGTAAATTAAAACATACTACCAACGACCTGTATGTAAATATTGCCAAACAAAACTCATCGTTTTCAAATGTTTTTATTCCAAACAAATTGGTTCTCAAACATACAAAATATGACAAACTGCAATGACTAAGAATGTCTGTATGCAACTAGCTGCCTTGATATGTAAGTCTATGTAGGTCTTATGAAAGAGTTAAAATCAAGGTATATGTTTGTGAAAAAATTAAGAGAAAGATTGGAGATAAATTGTTCCTAGAATATCTTCTAAAATGGACAAAGATACAAAAGCCATACGACCAAATTGACAGGAGCTTCTAGATTGAAGGGCACATCAACAAAAACTAGGAAAACATAAAACACCATCAATACTAGAAATAATCCACTGAAGTACCGGTAACGCCACACTAATATAAAATGAAACTAATGGAATGGATAAAATAAATATGAATCTAAACACGACATATTTCAGAGGCGATTGAAGCACCAGAACTTAAAAGGTATGATGAAAAGAGTAGCTGAGCAAAAGTAGAGTTATCCAATAGAGGTAAACCAACAGCATACTTGTCGAGATTTCTTCCCCGAGAGCTAACGTATTGCTATATAAGGAGAGCTAACGTATTGCTATATAAGGAGAACTACATATCGCTAGCCCTACGGCGCAAGTCACTCAACTCCTTCCACATCTCATCAGGTAAGTCCGTGTTCACCTGTTCTTTGAAGTATTTTTCCAAAGTGTCACACTCTTTTGTCAAGAACTCTGAAGTTGTTGTCACAAGCTCTTTCATGTCGATGTCACCCAAGCCCTCCGTATTTACAGCATCATCTTTAGGCACGAGCCCGATAGCTGTTTCTCGGGCTACATCCTTATTATCCACACGTTCCAGAACCCATTGCAGAATTCTAACATTCTCACCGAACCCGGGCCACATAAATTTTCCTTCGCTATTCTTTCTAAACCAGTTCACATGAAAGATTTTGGGCATGGTAAGGCTGGGGTTAGTTCCTAGACTCAACCAGTGCTTGATGTAGTCGCCAAAGTTATAGCCGAAGAAAGGTCGCATAGCGAATGGATCATGCATAACCACTACAAAAGAAATAAAATAATTTTATATTTTTGTAGGTTGCTACTACACAATCTTCATTAATTGAGAACAGTAGTGCCTTTAGTACTTATACGCTTAAATCTGCAAAAATTATTGACTCATTCTTTGAGTGGATAAAAGGTCTGCTAAAAGTATCTGTTTAGCCAACATTTTATGCTTTTTTATAAAAATACCAAGTTATCTTTGAATTACATACCTTTTTTCTTGTGTTCAGCTGCAGCTGTAGCCTCAGATCGCATAGACGCTCCTACAAAGACTCCATGCTGCCAGGTAAAAGCTTCATAAATTAGAGGTATCCCTTCAGGACGTCTTCCACCAAATATAATGGCAGATATAGGAACTCCAGCGCTGTCCTCCCAAGCTGGGTCCATGATTGGGCATTGTTTAGCGGGTGTACAAAACCTTCAAAATAGAACCATCATCAGTTTTGACTTATTTGTTAGTCGGGCTCATCACGGACTTGCATAGTGATTCAAGTGTGGCAGACACATCTCTATACAATCAATCATTCCCTAATTGGGAACTGATCTCTTTAGAAAATTGACAGCAGAAGCAAGACAAACAGTCTTTCTATTCTAAGGCAGGCAGTGGTCCAAAGCTAATTACCTAGAATTAGCATGAGCTGCAAGATTCTTGGGGTCTCCGGGCTGCCAGTTTTCTTCATTTTTCCAAGAAGTGATAGTAACATTTGGACTGACTTGATCTTCGTCAATGCCTTCCCAGTACACGCCTCCATCACTCGTCTTGGCCACATTCGTAAAAATAGTATTTGACTGTATTGTCTTCATTGCTATTGGATTTGTTTGCATTGATGTACCTGTAAAAATGAACTGATGTAACAGCTAAAATACAAGCACAGAGTAAAAGATTAAACTCTGGATAGACTATAAATAATGGATTCAGAGTTTATCCAAGTTTTTCTCAACTTGATACAAAAGTACAAAAAACTATTTTTGTAACAACTCTTGGCTAGCCTTAGGCCTAGCAGTTAAAAAATGCCTCTTGGCTATTTGGAATTGGTATATTGAGCAGCTGATGGTCACAAAATTAAAATTGTACAAAAACTAATGTTTTGTTGTCAATGACAGAGAGCCTAACGTAGTATTAACTCTGTCACCACCGCAAGCCGATGTATTGGTTCGAGTTATCTTCTCTTTGTGGCCGGAAGCCGATACATCGGCTTTTAGACAGCGTGTTAGTTTATTTATAATTACTCAGCTTTCGCTTCAGATAGACCAATAAGATTTGGTCTCCATGAAAACAAGCTTGTTGCTAACGATATAGACTAATTAGTAGCCTCTCACTAGCGGCTCACTGATTATCAAACAGAAAGTTCACCGCAAAAAAACACGAACAAAAAGGAATACCGCGATCGTTTAAGTTGTAGAAGCGTCTAACATTCTTAGCCATTGGGACTCAAGTAACTCTATATATCGAGTGATTTTGACTCCTCTAGTGCATGTATTTCATGTGAAAAATTGTAATAGTAACCGAATATTATGGCGACAGTCAAAATATGACTATCGAAAATGCTGGCAAAATATTGTTGGTTAAGTTTGTCAAGATTTTTACCGTTTTTAAATGAAATTAATTTAGGATTTTTTATTTCCTCATGAATTATCTTCTTTTCAAAAACCTGTTTTTTAAATTAAGTGGATATCTTCATTCCTTCTCAAGTTCTCACACAATTAGTGATGTTATGTCAGCATTTGTGTGAATAGAAAAAAATAAGTCGGGCAGAGGTAGAAATAAATTCGGTAGCGAAAGAGTTGAATAGTCTTTGCTGCATCTCAACAGATTTTCACACTAATGTATTGTGCGAGACTGCTTCATATATTATTTTTACAGTGATTTAAAGTAAAACTACTGCTCAAAATCTAGAGTACATCTCTAAGATACATCTTATCAATTTTTAAACATTTTGTTAACACATGTGTGATTCCCTCATTCTCATTAATTTTCGATATTTTGAATCTTATCAAATCATAGTATGAATTTGTTTAAAAAAAAAGTATTTTGAGACTTTGATGAGCAGAAAGTAGAAAATTGAGTGGTATACAAACGAGTAACAGACAATTGAATGAAATAGAAGAGGTTAAAACTGTACCTGGAGCCACCCCAAAAAAGCCTGCCTCTGGGTTGATAGCTCGCAGCTGTCCCTTTGAATCGAATCTCATCCATGCGATGTCATCTCCGACACACTCGACCTTGAAGCCCGGCAGCGAGGGTGTCATCATAGCGAGGTTAGTTTTACCACAAGCGCTAGGAAAGGCAGCGGCTATATATTTTTTCACGCCGTCGGGACCAGTGATGCCAAGAATCTGTCAAAAAGACTAACAATTATGAAACTGATGTACAAATGGCATGTATTTGATTGTACATACACTCAGCAGGTAATTTGATAATGGCAATAATGATAAAGCGGGAAGAACTATAAACATACCAGCATGTGCTCAGCCAGCCAACCTTCTCTCTGACCAAGAATACTTCCAAGTCGAAGGGCGAAACATTTTTTGCCTAGCAAAGAATTGCCACCGTAGCCACTGCCGAAAGAGCAGATTTCATTGTCCCTTGGTATGTGTGCAACCATCACCTTATCTGGGTTGCATGGCCAGTGATTCACCAGTTCCTCTATAGAATGACAATGAGGGGTGTAAGTAAAAGCACACTATAGCTTCACTCAAATTATAGGGTAGAATTAGATACACCAGAGGACAGGCTAAAAGGAATCTGAATCAGCTTATAACTTCCTATGGTGGGACTGATAACTCCCTATGGTGGGACTCCATCATACATCATCTTCAACAACTTACTCCATTTCCTCTATTTTTAATAGCCAATAGTGGCTCAGCATCTCAAGAAAATGTATAGCAATAAATGACTATATAAGGGGTTTTTTAAGCAAAAAATTAGCTTTTGTACAAGCCAGTAACAAACTTGAAAAAGGATAATATCGCTGATATAAAAAGTTTACTAAATCAGGATTAAGAATCCAGTTAGTTCAGACTGGAATTTATTTAAAATGTGAGAACTGACAGTTTAGATAGTTTGTGGTTAGAGGCAGGGCTTTTCCAGAACTTTTCCATGATCATCAAGGATATGAGCGTGTTGCCTTTGTGTTGCCTTTGCGCAACTGAAAGTTTTCCGTGATTAATGAAATTTTCCATAAGTGCACTATGAGTTCAGAGGGAAACATCCTATTGAAACCGCCCGAGCCTGAGTCATTTTTACTAAAACAACATGCAACTGTATACCTGATAAAGGTAGCGGCCGACCCACTGAATGGAGGCCCTTAATAAAGGTCTGCTCTCCGAGGCTCTCGAGTACGTCTTTACCAATTCTTGTCATGATCCTCATGCTGGCCACCACATAGGCCGAGTCTGTCAGTTCTATGCCAATTTTCGAAAGAGGAGATCCAACTGGGCCCATACTGAAGGGTATCACATACATGGTGCGTCCTAACAGATAAAAACATGCAAAAGACTATGAATTCGAAATGTTACAAGGCTATATTAGATCCCTTTTCACATGAAAACTCATAGCGATGGGTGTATACCAGCAAGTACTACATAATCTGTGGGTTCAGACAGGGCATGCTGCCTCATTGTTTATTTGTGTTTTTCTATTTACGTCATGATTATTCAATAGAAACATTTGAACATATAATAAACAAAGGTCAGCAAGTGCTGACAATTAGGTGATACGCTAGCGTGCTTTATTGACCAATGAGTGACAGAGGGTGTGGGGATATTCATGGTAATCAATAAAAGGCAAGACCATGGCAGCGCAGGGGCGGCGCAATTATAATAATAATGAAATAGGTCAACACCCAGTAAATATAAATAATCAAATAAATACAAAGATCTGAGGTGAAGGCAAGCGTCTATTAAGTTTCTTTGTAATATAGGCCTACCATTCACAGTTCATTCTAAAATAACTGCAATGAATGATGGCCACTCCTATAAGTCGAATTTTTTAAATCTTAATATCAAAACGCCTCAGTCAAAATTTAACAGACAAATGTAAGGAAAAATAATGCTCAGTGTAACTGTTTCTGATTCATGGGTCACATGACAACAGTAACTAAGTGAGAGCTGTGTAGTGACCTGTTATTGAACATTTAACATCTATGGATTGCTTCAACAGTTCAGAGGAGTCGCTCACAAGAAGCTGAAATACTGTTGCTGTTACTCATGATGTACTGTTAACAGATATATGGTTTTAATAGCAGATGATTTTAGATTGTACAACTGTGTAAGCAAAGGTCTAACATAAACCTCTTTACTGTATCGCGTCACTGTTTACTGCAAGTACCTTACTGCCGTAATTGTTACCTTTCATGCAGCCTGGAAACCTGCTCTGAAACTTTTCGGCATACTCTTCTGGTGCCAGCCACTTTGCCAGCTTTCCGTCTACACCCTCCATCGGAGTTGGAGTGGTTGTTCGCTTGTCATCAGTCACTATGTAGGTCTTGCTTTCCATCCTCGCTACATCCCGCGGGTCCGTTAGAGCTAGCCAGCTGTAAGAGCAAAACATTCAAACTAACAGAAACTGCCAGATTTTGTGAGTGATGTAGAGATTGCTCGATGTTTTACAAATAAGCTTACCAGTTTTCATATTTTGGAAGAGGCTGTAGCATCTTGCTTTTGACCAAAGTGTCAACCAGACGCTTGTTTTCAGCCTCTGATCCATCACATATATGCACTTTGTCCGGCTCGCAGAGCTGCGCCTTATCTTCGACATAGCTGCGCACGAGTGGGGAGAGTTCTGAGAGAGAGCCATTCACTACTGTGTAGTATCGTTTTTGTGAATGAATGTCAGTTCTACCTTGTAAAGACGGCGCTATTTTCCTAAAAATGAGGAAATCAGCTTTTAAGGTGATCACTCTCATGGTTTTATGTAATCACCATCCAAAAACAATCCTCGACATACAAGGCTTTTTGGAAATAGCTTCGTATGGCAGTCTTGACTCGAGAAGAGGAAGATTTAGAGGATGGGTGAACAATATAACTGTTCTCAACTCTTCATTTTGTGGCTAGCAATTAAATGTTAACCATTTTAAATAAGATCTAAGGACGCCAGCTGAAACAATGATAATCTGGGACAACCTAAAATAAGCTACATAAATCTGAACTTGAAAGATATAAAAGAATCAGCTTACTTGTCAACTTTTACCATGTTTGCGTCGATATAAAGAATTGAGAGCTTTCGTGTGAAAATACTGGCTTAGCAATGCGGAGCATGAACTTATATGCAACTGATACCTGCGAGATGATTGGTCCTAAACGTGGGTGTGTTGCATACCTGTCATGCCATTGGACAAGCGAATATGGAATGATGTAAGCAAATTTCAAGCAAGACTGAATGGCTGAAAACATTGCATCAGCTGCATCATCGCGTGACTTGGTTTCACAATAAACATTGAATAATGAGGTATTGGACACACGTGATTTCAGAATGCAATATCAAGCATAAGCTTAAATAGATTTATCCTAGTCATAGCACAGTAGCATTACAAAATATTGGCTTAGCAATACGAAACATAAACTTTACATAACAATTAGCTGTGAGATGATTGGTTCTAACAAATAGGTGTGGTTCATTACTTTGATGCTATTGGACAATCAGAATAGGCCACCGTAAGCGAACACAAGCGCTGCTGAATAGCTAAAAACATTGCATCAGCCACTTAATAGATGGCTGTGACCAGACCTGTCAGCCTGGTGCTATGCAAATGAGGGAGAAATTAGCCTCTAAAGTCTAAAACCTCACGCTAGCGGAAAAGTTTTTAAATGGGGACCTAGGCAGGTTAACATTATATTTTAGCTCTAAAATTATGCTCAAGTGAATTACAAAAATATAAAAACAAATCACGGGCAACTTTTATGAACTTAATGTTCTACATTTCAGTTCTGCAAAACACATTGTATCATATCCATGGTGATGAACATAACGTAAACACAAAACTCTCAAATGTTTACTGTAAATGAATTTGGTAATTAGGCAGGGATGCTATATCATCTCTACATTTGAGTCTGTACTGATTTGAGATGAGGTAGCTGCTGCTCCTTGATGTTTCAAGCTGTAGGTTTCGGCTGAATTTTTAAGACTTTTGTGTAGGTCAGTATTCAACTCTGTTTCAGAGCAGCAGATAGAAAAGTTTATTTTGGTGGCTATCAGAGCATTCAGTTTCAGAACATAGGTCGTCCTAACCTCGGTATGTATTTTTAAGCATACAAAAAAACGCGCTCTGTTGCTACATTACTGTGGTATACAGAGGATGGCCATCATTACAGTCGTCAGTAAGGGGTAACGCTCTAATGCCATAGCATCCTAAAACTTTGCTTTGCAAAAAATTACCGAACGATAATTCTATGCACAAAGCCATAAGAACGTGTATTTGGCGATACAGCGAGTCTTTCGTTATCATTAGATTACGTTCATCGCGTTAATGCTATAGCGACTGATAAATAAATGGCTCGGTATTTTATCATAGAGCACAAAACATAAATCCGGAAGTTTACCGGGAGATTTTATTTTTGCGGGAGGGTATTCTCAATTCCAAGAGGGTCCCACAAAATCCGGGAGAGTTGACAGCTCTGGCTGTGACTGTTTCACAGTTGACAACGCCTGCCTATTAAATTGTATAATACAAGTATCACGCGAACGTGATTGCTAAATACAGTATCATCCATAAGCACGAACTGAAGTAAACAACAGTATAGAGGGCCAACCAGAGCAAGCGTAGGTGTGACTGAGGCGTGAATGAGGTGTGACTGAGGTGTGTCACTATATAGCGATACGATTGGCTACCACTCCGGGATCTAACGACCACCCGAAACTAGCCGTCTCAATTGAAGAGTTGAGAAGTCAATAATTTGAAGCTCGTGAATAATCGTAATTTTCAACCTGGCCAAAAGAGTGCTGAGGAAGTATCAGAAAAAGACAGGCATTCACATGAAAAGGACTACTTAACAAATGTTCATGTCAAGGCCAAATAACATGAATGCAATTTTATATCAGCCTTTGATATTATATTTTGGAGCAGATTTTATATAAGGTACCATTAACGCATGGCATAACTTCATTTGGTTAAAATATGAGGCTAGTTATTGCATCATTTTATGATGCAAATATATGTGGTATCAACAAGTACCAAACTACATGTGCACATGTAGTTAGCTGATTCAGCACTTTTGGAAAAAGTTAGCAGGATGTTATTGTTTAACTCGCTTAAAAACACAGCACCTCAGAATACAAAATTGTGTTAAAAACTTGAAATGAAATGTTTTAAAAATTGAGCGTCTTTATTTTTTATTGTTAAATTTTGTGTAGTCTATGATGTAGATATGAAAGACTTCATAGCTACAACGCAGCCACAAATTATTGCCAGGCAACATTAAAAAAAGTTATAGGTTTCTCATCTATCGTTAAAAGTAATCGCCGCGAACCATGCCATCTTAAAACCGATAAAAATGCATAAATAAATATAGCCCAGTATCAGTTAAACTGGTCGCTAGTCATTGCCGATTAGTTGACACAGAACTGGGTGGTGATCTAATAGCAAATTTTATATTTGTATTATACATAGCTTATTATGGCCAATTCAATGCGGTAAAAAATGACCAGCCAACTTCGATAGCTACAATGCTGAGGGCGCAAGGTTATCAAGCTGTTATTCTTCCGGTCTATATTCATTTGAAGTGTCAAAACAATAGTGTTGAAATACGTACAATAGCTCACAAGTTTATCGCAATACCGGCATTTGCAAAGAACAAATTGAATGTTTAAAAAGCTGGCTTTATTCCCTAAAAATTTGGTTCCACAACTATATAGGTATGTTCCACAACTAAGTACGTTGCTAAGAGAATCTATAAACACCTTGGCATTGAACCTTATAGAATAGCTGCCATAAAGTCTGTATAAGTTGATAGCCGCTACTCCAAGTTGATGAATGACTGTAGTTAGTGGAAAAGACTTGAACCTTTATGACTAACACGCTACTAGTTTATGAGTGGTCATTAATCTGAAGCCTTTAGATTTCCTGTTTTCTTCTGAATTGCTTAGGGAACAAATATAGTGATTATACATATGGTACTTAAGGTAGAAGTCTTACGGTAGAAGTCTTACGGTAGAAGTATTACGGTACAAGTCTTACGGTACAAGTCTTACGGTGCAAGTCTTACGGTGCAAGTCTTACGGTACAAGTATTACGGTACAAGTCTTACGGTGCAAGTCTTACGGTACAAGTATTAAGGCACAAGTATTAAGGCACAAGTCTTACGGTACAAGTCTTACGGAGTTACGGTACAAGTCTTACGGTACAAGTCTTACGATACAAGTATTACGATACAAGTCTTACGGTACAAGTCTTACGGTACAAGTATTAAGGCACAAGTCTTACGGTGCAAGTCTTACGGTACAAGTATTAAGGTACAAGTCTTACGGTACAAGTATTACGGAACAAGTATTACGGTACAAGTCTTATGGTACAAGTCTTACGATACAAGTCTTACGGTACAAGTATTACGGTACAAGTCTTACGGTACAAGTATTAAGGCACAAGTCTTACGGTACAAGTATTACGGAACAAGTATTACGGTACAAGTCTTACGGTACAAGTCTTACGATACAAGTCTTACGGTACAAGTATTAAGGTACAAGTCTTACGGTACAAGTCTTACGGCACAAGTATTAAGATACAAGTATTACGGTACAAGTCTTACGGTACAAGTCTTACGGTACAAGTATTAAGGCACAAGTCTTACGGTGCAAGTCTTACGGTACAAGTATTAAGGCACAAGTATTAAGGCACAAGTATTACGGTACAAGTCTTACGGTAGAAGTCTTACGGAGTTACGGTACAAGTCTTACGGTACAAGTATTACGATACAAGTATTACGATACAAGTATTACGGTACAAGTATTACGGTACAAGTATTAAGGCACAAGTATTACGGTACAAGTATTACGGTACAAGTATTACGGTACAAGTATTACGATACAAGTCTTACGATACAAGTCTTACGGTACAAGTCTTACGGTACAAGTCTTACGGTACAAGTATTACCGTACAAGTATTACGGTACAAGTATTACGGTACAAGTCTTACGGTACAAGTCTTACGGTACAAGTCTTACGGTACAAGTCTTACGGTACAAGTCTTACGGTGCAAGTCTTACGGTACAAGTATTAAGGCACAAGTATTAAGGCACAAGCATTACGGTAGAAGTCTTACGGTAGAAGTCTTACGGAGTTACGGTACAAGTCTTACGGTACAAGTATTACGATACAAGTCTTACGGTACAAGTCTTACGGTACAAGTATTAAGGCACAAGTCTTACGGTGCAAGTCTTACGGTACAAGTATTAAGGCACAAGTATTAAGGTACAAGTATTACGGTACAAGTATTACGGTACAAGTATTACGGTACAAGTATTAAGGCACAAGTCTTACGATACAAGTCTTACGGTACAAGTCTTACGGTACAAGTATTCAGGCACAAGTCTTACGGTACAAGTCTTACGGTACAAGTCTTACGGTACAAGTCTTAGGGTACAAGTCTTACGGTAGAAGTCTTACGGCACAAGTATTAAGGTACAAGTATTACGGTACAAGTATTACGGTACAAGTATTAAGGTACAAGTCTTACGGTACAAGTATTAAGGCACAAGTATTACGATACAAGTATTACGGTACAAGTCTTACGGTACAAGTATTACGGAACAAGTATTACGGTACAAGTCTTACGGTACAAGTCTTACGGTACAAGTATTACGGTACAAGTATTACGGAACAAGTATTACGGAACAAGTATTACGGTACAAGTCTTACGGTACAAGTCTTACGGTACAAGTCTTACGGTACAAGTCTTACGGTAGAAGTCTTACGGAGTTACGGTACAAGTCTTACGGTAGAAGTCTTATAGCCATAGGACTAGGTAAATCCGTGTACCTGAAGCATAGGGAAGCGGCCATACTTCGGTTTATTCAGCATTCTGATGACACAACATAAAAGGCTAAACTCTAAGACGGTTGAGGTAGTGAGTAACCTTTCTGGCAGCACCCAGAGCTTATCACTCTCAGTTAAAATCAGTCAAATGTGGTTCATACTTGTTATCACTATTTAGTACTTTTCCTGATCGGTCGGAGACAAACAACCCCTAGTTTCGTTCTATTTGGAAACTAGTCCATGATTAGCTGAGGCATACTTTTCTAACAGGAAGTAAATATCTATCATGTGTTATGACTCATGACAAATACTACTGGACTGCAAGACCATGAAAACATTTGCTTATAAATTCGTGACCCATTCACCGTGACCCATTCACAGAATGCTCGAATGATCAATTTTATGATTATTTCAAACAAACATCCTTGCAATACAGAACACTATGAATAATTGTTGGCTATTTTCTTAGTGGTGTTTTGAGAATACAAAAGGAAACGATTCCATTCAGTGATACATTTACTGAACAGCTAACAGTTAAAATGCTTTGTTTGACCAGCTGAACCTAAGAATTGACATTGCATTGGGTAGATGAGGCCTGTACCAGGTGACAACATCTAACAAGCAATGATTATCGTCAAGCCTTTACACAGGAGACTATGCTGTTATTTGCTGCGTGCGTTGAGACCAACATATTCTTATAAGAACTCAAAGCATTTAATTTGTTTTACAGCCTATAAGATTAATGATAAATACTTCCTGGTTTTCTTATAGCAATACAATGAATGCATTACGTATATAAAACTATATAAAAAATAAATGTAAATACTAAATTGTAAACAAGAAACCGATCAATAATCAATAAAAATACTTTTTAATTGTCATATTACCTTCCAATTAATTTAAAGGTAATATGTCATTACCTTTAAATGTATCTGGTAGACAGGTAAGACAGTTATTAAAGCAGGTAATGTGTTTACCTGTCTTCAATTAACTAAAGACGGGTGAATACAGGAGACAAATGAGGCGCAGGTAACGATGGCAATAGAAACATAAAGACAGGTGAATACAGGAGACAAATGAGGCGCAGGTAACGATGGCAATAGAGACATAAAGACAGGTGAATACAGGAGACAAATGAGGCGCAGGTAACGATGGCAATAGAGACATAAAGACAGGTGAATACAGGAGACAAATGAGGCGCAGGTAACGATGGCAATAGAGACATAAAGACAGGTGAATACAGGAGACAAATGAGGCGCAGGTAACGATGGCAATAGAGACATAAAGACAGGTGAATACAGGAGACAAATGAGGCGCAGGTAACGATGGCAATAGAGACATAAAGACAGGTGAATACAGGAGACAAATGAGGCGCAGGTAACGATGGCAATAGAGACATAAAGACAGGTGAATACAGGAGACAAATGAGGCGCAGGTAACGATGGCAATAGAGACATAAAGACAGGTGAATACAGGAGACAAATGAGGCGCAGGTAACGATGGCAAAAGAGACATAAAGACAGGTGAATACAGGAGACAAATGAGGCGCAGGTAACGACGGCAATAGAGACATAAAGACAGGTGAATACAGGAGACAAATGAGGCGCAGGTAACGATGGCAATAGAGACATAAAGACAGGTGAATACAGGAGACAAATGAGGCGCAGGTAACGATGGCAATAGAGACATAAAGACAGGTGAATACAGGAGACAAATGAGGCGCAGGTAACGACGGCAATAGAGACATAAAGACAGGTGAATACAGGAGACAAATGAGGCGCAGGTAACGATGGCAATAGACATAAAGCTAGTTTAAATTAGACTACATGAACTTATACATTAACATTAACTTATTTATATCAATTTTGTTTTTGTATTTGATAAGCTGTAAACTTTCATTTTCAACTATCACGACAACCTAGCTACTTTTACTTATTGCCTGCATGCTTTTATTTTCATGCTAACTAAATGACTGGAGTTTTAAAGAATTGATTTAGAATTGTCTGCTCACAATTTTCTATTTATTGTTTTAAAGGTTAATTGACATCATTTTAAAATTACATCTATTTGTACCAATGTAGGAGAGAAAACACTTGCCATGCAAGCTCGAAACTGTGACATTAGGCAGTAATTTTTTGGCAAAACACAGATTTATAAATATAAAAGTATACCGATCGGTATGTGTATACAATTCGTGGAATGTGCTAGCAAGAAATTCTTGCCTCACAAATTTAAAATTTAAAAAATTGTCAGCCACAATGTGCCAATTTCAGAGGTCAACTGTTTAAATCCTATTAACACACACTCTGCTTTCATGAAGAAGGATTTTGAACAGACAATTTTTACACAATCTAGTTGAAAAACGAGCGATTTTAGTACAATCTACATAGGGTCACAGCTGTTTCTAGTCAAAATTTTGCAACTAATGTAAATTTTTCCATGTAATTTGTTGCCTTGAAAAAATTGATAAAACCTGGTATTATTTCCAAAATTACAAACACGTATAAACGGAACTCTAATCTGTAATGTTATCTGCTGCTGTTAATACAATAAAAAATTGTGCTGTCAGTCAACCTGTTTGTGTCCGAAAACATTATCTTCTTCCTTTTTACAAAACTACTACTACTCCTACAAGTCTCCTTAAGACCTATTATTTTACCCTATTAATGTTATATGAGCAAGGTAGAACCAAACTATTTGAAGAAGAACTGCGTGCATTCGTACTAGTTTACAAAACCGCAATGTTTCAAGAACCTTTAGACACATTGAAAACCACTTTGTGTGCCAAGACAGATACTGTATTTGTTTACAATATAAGTCAAAGTAGTATATAGATGTGACCCTAAATCAAGGTTTGACTGCAGGCATGTTTGAACTATGCTATCAACTATTTACAGCTGTAAATGATAAGAATGTACCATAGATAAGGATGGACACGCCTTTCCAAAGGACACATTATACAGGTATCTATGCCTTCTAAAGACCCCATCTACATGTACATACATATATATACATATATATATATATACATGTATGTTATGTATTATTAAAGTCTAAGCGAAACAGTTTTATATCACACAATGTTAACAACAGTAGATCAGACAAGATAACTCCAAATTGTTTGCAAAGTTGCTACTCAATCAACTCCCTTGTTACACAATCACTGGACATTTATTTCATGCAATATTAGGAGACGTTGATTTGTTCTATTAAAAAGCAAACAAGTTGCTGCTAAAGACTTATGAATTATGTAGTATCTTTCTGATACGTCTAAAAAGTCAAAATCAGTATTTACTATCCTAAAAAACAATTTGCCCACCAACGATCTGATTGAAAAATGTATTTCTCGAGCGATAGTAACACAACAGGCCTAGTACTTTCTGTATGAGCAGGTGTCTCCTGCGCATCCGACAGTCTTGTAGGAACTTGAGCTAGGTAGACTTGAGGTTTGGGGAGACTAGCCTCCAAAATGCACCTATAGGGTGCCAATGACTGTTCGGCTTTGGATGGCCAAGTGTATATATAACCATATACAGTAGTGCTGGGCACGAGTACTTCTTGGTCAACGGGTTTAGACCCGCCCCCTTCTGTTCGGGTTTTTCGAGTATCGGGTAGCTAGTAGTGCTAGGCTCGGGTATTCCTTTGCCTACGGGTTTTTCGGGTATCGGGTTTGTTGATATGGATTGTATGTTTAAATTTTCTAAACAGATATATCTTCAAATTTACAAAGCAATTATACTTCTTTTCTGTTTATTTATCATTTTTCAGTTTTCATTGACTGACATTCGTACTCGCAGCATTAACAGGTGGATTGTTAAACAGTCAAGATAGTCTGGAGCTACAGGCCATTTTCATGTCAACAGGTGGCAGAAGATAGGGTCTATGGTAGCTTAATACTTAAGCATGTTCTATGTACCTCTCTGACTTTTTGTAGATGGTGCTCCAAATCTCATAAAAAACTTTACATTATCGGCTTTTCCGTTAGTAAGGCTGGTTGGCTTAGTGAAACTTGGTTATAATGAATTATGTAATCCATAATAGCTAGCTGTGGTAATCAATTTAAACAGAGTTATTAAATTTTCACTGCTACTATCAACGCTGATAGCTTTTTCTCACAAGGCGATAGCGGAAACAGACTAAGGACCTATGTGTTATCGGTGATAGCGAACACGCGCCGTATTAAAAATGGCATAGATTTGTTTACGAAGCCGATTTGGCTAATTGCGCAAATAAAATTTGATGTAAGTATTTCTTCTCACCTTTTAATGACAAGTAATCACTGCCTGACTGCAATATTTCTAGTAGGCATAGTAAATAAGGTATGATATATTTTATTCTATCTATTAAATTAAAGACTTGTTAAACCCCATTGTCATGCCTCCTTAGCAAAAATGACACAGACATGCCCTGTGGTCCCAGACTAAGAGCGCAGGGTGCAATAGACCAAGTTTTTGTTAACACTACCCGACGGATCCGTGTACCAAAACCCGAACTTTAAAGTCAAAACCCGAACCCGAAGGACCGGAATACCTGAAATCTCTATTACCCGATACTCGAGAGAAGATAAACCCGCGAGTTCAACAAGTATTACTACCCGTGCCCAGCACTAATATACAGTGAAACATGGATAACTCGCCCTCGGATATAGCGAACACATGATTAACTCGACTGGATTTGCTTGGTCCGTTCCCACGCAATGATAAATGGCTCTATGTAACTCGAATTCAACACTGTTATAACGAACTGTTTTTTGCCCAACGGCTACCGAAACGGTTGCTATCGCTTTAGAAAATCACTTTATTCCAAGCCATAGAGGTAAACCTCAACTTTTCGTAATTCATAAGCGTCGTTATTACCTCCATCGGCAAAATATTTTTGTCAACGACTGTTCTAAAGGTTTGGTGAAATTTGATTTATACTGAATGAATGAACGATGAATATAACGATGAATAGCACGGGCTAGCCGGGTCACGGGCGCAAGGATTTTCGCCACGCACATACAAAACAAAAACAGCATGTTGTTTTTGTTTTGTATTTGCGTGGCGAAAATCCTTGAGTGCGTGACCCGGCTAGCACGTGATGAATATTTTTCCGACGTTGATTCCGTGTTGAATTAACGTCGGAATGTTGAATGTTTAAAACGTCTTAAGAATTGACAAGCTAAGACAACGTATACGTTGTCTTAGCTAAAAAAAAACTATTCATCGTTGGACCTAAACACAAAATACGTGTGTACATTCAATAAGTATCCATCCAAAAAGCGTGAGTGATATACAATGTACCGTAAAACCTCGTAAAACTTTTAATTGAACTGCCTCGGAGTGTTGCTCTTAACGAATCCCAGGTAAAGTAAGGTAATCTTTCCATAAACTTCAAGAAAGATCGGCAAAATTGATCGTGGGTAAAACGCTCAAAAGAAAAAGATGTCTTTTCTCTGAGCATTTCAGCAACGATCAAGTTTTGCCAATGTCAATCTAAAAAACGTCCTGGCAATAACATCACCTCAAACAACAAACCAATCTTAAGTGATAGAAAAATCTCTATACTTTTTGATAAAAACGTTTTAAACTTTACATTAGAAGCATTTAATTTGAAACAAGCCCTTTGTGCTTTTGATTTATATTATAGTTTGTATATGTTCATGTATCTACTAATAAATAAGTAAATACATGGACTTGTGACAGTGCTCTGATAACTTGAACACTCTGATAATTCGAACACTTTTGCTCGGTCCCTTGAAGTTTGAGTTATCCGAGTTTCACTGTATATATGTATAGCTTCTCTATAACCCAGGTGTACGGAGAAGCTTTCTTTTTCATTCATTGGAGAAATCGGTGAGTGGTTATTTTACATACCCATTAATAATTACCAAAAATATAAAGTTTTAAAACTCAATATAAAACATTTATCCATTGTTTAAACACAACTGATAGGATAACAGAACTTGAGGCTAATAAAGAAAACCCATGCATAGATTTAATCAACTTGGAACAGACAAAGATTTATTTTTGTTACATTGTTAGTTAGTAAAACTGCACAAGTTGACTTTATAAACTTATCACACACTCCCACTATAAACGGATATAAAATTCTGACTGTTTCTTGACTCTAAGAGACTAAATTCAGTCACAACCGAACAATCGACATGCGAATCAAAGCTATGGTTTTCCTAGTACTGTTCCAGTGTGGTGAACACTATCAGAAAGAGTAATTAATTCTTACTTGACCAGATACTCTTAGAATGGTGTGCTCACAGAGTACAAATGTTTAAAATGGACTCTTGTAAGGTCTATGAATCTTTCTCATAGGCTCATACAGACTTTTATCGCATCATAGCTAAGTCGAAAGATAAAAAGATAACATGTCCAAGTACACTTGCACTAAATTAGGCGGATGGCAGACATAGCTTATGACCTTGAAGCGCTGGCAGGGATTCTGGCAGCAAGATGATGAATTGACATATACTGGCAAGGTTAACTAGGTTAACTTTTTGTCCAAGCAGAACAGCTATAGCCTATATTTAGATAAGAATGTGTCCTGTTTACATCTACAGCAAACCAGCGACGTGGAAAGACTGGCTGATCATGCATATAAAGCAAGAATAGCCTTAGGTCATCAATGTTTGTTTCGTAAGCTGATCTGATTGATGCCCATAGACCACAAACACCTGATTAGGAGTGAAGTTATTTAGAATACAGTGCACCCTCAGGATACGATTACCATGTTATACGATTTTTTTGCCTTTTGAAGAGGAACATGATGATTTTTCCCCTCGCCGTACGAATCTAATTTCATCATACGAACTCAACAAAATTTTTGCCTGCGTTCAAATGTGGCAGTCGGTGTGCTTATCATGTACGTCGAAATAACAATGACGCTAAAATGCTGTTCGCCGAAAACATTTCCACAACGCCTGAAAGAGACATAATGACCAATTTCCCTCAGTTCAGCATTTCTCATGGGAAAGTTTGTGAAAGGTACGTAAGCGAATATTCATTTTTAGCGTTATAATCATATTTACTATAAACTTTTATTCACCATACGTATGTAACTACATATATATAAATATATATATATATTCAATTCGTTAGCTATGGAATCTGAGATCGATAAAAACCTTAAAGGTAACAAATTATTTCTATGATACCAAAGTTAGAGATCATAAATAACTATGAAGAAAGCGCCTGCATTGTTAATATTGCCAGGGAATATGGCTGCAACCAATCGATAATTAGGAGGTTTTAATAAACCATGGTGCACTATATTGTAGGTTTGCTCAAAAGGAAGAGCTCCACAGGCAAGCACAAGGGCTTTCAATGGCTTTTCTAGCTGATATTGGCCAGCAGCCAAAGGTAATCAGGCAATGTCCATCTTAACCAGCCAACAACTAGAAGACAGACCACTTTATAATGCTCAACTGCTATGTGCCGCTAGGCCTTTGAGCCTTGCTACTAGTAGTACTAGTGGAACAACAAGGGATTTACGGCTGCCAAGTTGACCAATGGTAGCATTGATTGCCACTGGTAGCATTGATTGCCACTGGTTTACCTGTTGCTATTCAATGGCATAAAAATCAATAATGGAGCTATTCCTACCTAGCAGACGACAGCCAATAGCTTGCTTACAGCTAATCAATCAATATACAGGACATGGATCACTCATACTATGCCTCTCTAGCCCTAATATTTTACAACTTTGAGTTATCTACTCAGAGTGCATTCATCAACAACATGTTAAAAATAGACAGATCAACATAGTAATCGCGAGAGCTTACCAACAAAATACGATACCTAAATACAATTATTTGCTACTAAGATACCAGACACATTACTGCTACCAGATTCTACCATAATTGTTTATACACTGAAGTCCAAAACTGAAGTGTTAGTGTTAATAGGTATTTTAACCTACAGTAACTTTAGTGTATTTGGATGTTATGATCTGCAATGAAATGTAACATTATAATGTACTACGTTCAGTACATACCGTGAGGAGTTCGTACCGTGTTATCGTGACAGACGTATAACATAAACATTGAATTTAAATGAATTTAGTTTACTAAACACACTAAAAGCTAAGTTTTAGTATGTATTTTACCAAACTAAACTTTAACTTTTTCATCGTCTAAAATTTTATCACTTATCTGTTTTCAGTTCCATTTTGACTATAACTCACAACGAATAATGCTGAACTGAGACAGAGTGAGCACCGTATCTCTTTCAGGCATTGTGAGGATTTCAGCAAATAGCATATCAGCATCATATGCATACACAGTGCATATATATACAGTCAAACATGGATAACTCAACTTCACGGGACTGAGCGAAAGTGTTCGAGTTATCAGAGCGTTCGAGTTATCAGAGCACTGTCACAAGTCCATGTATTTATTTATTTATTTATTAGTAGATACATGTACATATACAAACTATAATATAAATCAAAAGCATAAATGGCTTGTTTCAAATTAAATGCTTCTAATGTAAAGTTTAAAACGTTTTTATCAAAAAGTATAGAGATTTTTCTATCACTTGAGATTGGTTTGTTGTTTGAGGTGATGTTATTGCCAGGACGTTTTTTTTGATTAGAATTGGCAAAACTTGATCGTTGTTGAAATGCTCAGAAGAAAAGACATCTTTTTCTTTTGAGCGTTTTACCCACGATCAATTTTGCCGATTTTTCTTGAAGTTTATGCAAAGGTTACCTCACTTTTCCTTGCTTCCGAAGGGCGATCTCTAAGCGGATGTTTGGTAAAATCAAATTTCACCAAACCTTTAGAAAAATCATTAACAAAAATATTTTGCCGATGGTGGTAATAATGACACCTACGAATTACGAAAAGTTGAGGTTTACCTCCATGGCTTGGAATAAAGTAATTTTCTAAAGCGATAACAACCGTCTCGGTAGCCGTTGGGCAAAAAACTGTTCGAGTTAACAGAGTTGAGGTCGAGTTATCTAAAGCAATTTATCATTACGTGGGAACGGACTAAAGAAACCGTTCGAGTTAACCATGTGTTCGAGCTCTCCGAGGGCGAGTTATCCATGTTTGACTGTGTATATATATATATATATATATATATATGCACAGACATATGTCTCACACAACTACTCTCAAATTTCAATTTCGAGGGAAGTTGTTGTTGATATCATATGACGATAAAAATTTCGTGGGGCAGGGACGAAAAAACATGTTCCACATCGTAAAGCGAATAGCCGTTTAACAGGGTAATCGTTACTAGTGTCCATCTTGCTCACCCACGAGCGGGTCATATTAACAACTTTATAAAGTTAAAAGCAACATGAATTAATTATGAATAGGTGTGAATTTTTGCTTTGACTGAATACTGTTGAAATGATGCTAGAACACACTGAAACATTCTAAAAAGCAACATTTTGAATTTTTTTTTATAAGCCTGTGAGGTTTATGGTAGGCCTACGTTTTATGGCCAAGTTCTAGACTAATTAATCTACAAAGTTCAGTTGTTTTATAAACTGCTTCCTATGCATATTTGTGGTTGTGTGATTGGTGTCATTCCAGCTGCATATTTGTATATCCCGCAGCCAAAGGGCTAAACTTGCAGCACACCATAGGTTCGGTCATTTATTGTAGGAGTTGATAATAGAATAGTTGGAACTTTGCCATTGTCCCAAGCAATGTTACAACAACAATGCGCAGTCATAGCAAGTACAGTTGGCAGTCATGCCTTGGCTAGTTGTCAGTCTGGGAAGTGAGGACGTTACCGTAAGATAGACTACACACCTGCACCCTCAAGCATCAGGGAGCTGGGCTATCCATGCACTAAGAAGCAGACACACGATGATTGGTATCACTTTTAGTAAGGTCAATACAATGCATGTGTTTTGGTATTTGTCTTGAGGGTATGAGAGGACAACCCCAAATTTCTACCCCAGCCTACAACTTGTCTCCCATGGATTACGATTCTTAAAGGTTGACTTGCAACAAAATTCACATAACAGTTATTTGGTATCAAAAGATTGTCTTACTTGGTATCACCATGTCTTACTCTGTTGTATTGTAGGTGCAAAATATGTGGAAATGTGATTACAGGCTATTAAAAGCTCAAAAACGAAAAGCCGCGGTAGATTGGAATCAGTTTATTTTCTGACGTTGTCATTACATTTGGTTATTGTTTTGTCACGTGATGTTCTCACGAGAATTGAAAAGCCAATAAAAGGCTCTAAGTAAAACTTCTCGTAGCACTAGTTTATGACAAACACTTCGGGTTTTACCGAAGACCCCGTATCAAATATAGATGCTCGTTACTTTACAGTTTTGTTTCGGCTTGGTCTAATCATCTAGTCGTAATCTGATCATGTGACCCATACTTTTCGAATAATTTCTGCAGCATATTTCGATTATCACAGGTGACCAACAGGCTCGTCATGATTATCAGACAATGATATGCACTACTTTGAGCTAAGGTTAAAAAATTTAACGATTTTTTACGGTATGTTAAAAGATATCAGTGTGGAAAGTGACAGCATTACAATGACGATAAAATAGACACGTAAGAACAATAAACATAGCTTTATTGAATGCGTAAAGTATATTTGTGAAAATATTTCGACGAATGAGGTTGCGTGAAAGTGTAAACAAAAGCCATCTTGTACAACTAGGCCCCATTTGAGCCGTTTTGGAAAGAGATTCTAATCTACGACAGTCTCGTGATGGCGGCGATTAACTGTTAGTTTTTGAGCTTTTCGAAGCTTGTAATTACATTTCCACATATTTTGCACCTACAACACAGCAGAGTAAGATATGGTGAATCTTTTGATACCAAATAACTGTAATGTGAATTTTGCTGCAAGTCAACCTTTAAGGATAACCCTGGCGTAAGAAAACCTAGGTGCTGAGATGAAGCTACTACTTGCACAGCGAGCTTATTCAAATATCTACACTTTCTGTTTACTAATACCCCTAGTATCCAACTTAGCTGCAATTTCTAGCTCCTTTGTCCTTGACATAACTGTCTTGCATAATAGATGCCAAATTTACGTTCCAGACTGGTCCATGACAAGCGACATAATGGTATGAAAGTATGCAGATACATTTTGAAGGTTTGACCACTACCCACAATCACTATGTTTCCATGGTGCGCAGTACTGCGAAGCAGCCCCCTCCGAAGTCGAGGGGATTGTACGTTTCCATGCTGCGCAGTGGTTTTCAGCAAATACCGCAAATTAGCCAGAGAAGAGAAATTGTATAAATCGAATCGCCTGATGGAGAAATAGAATCGATCACGGATACCGAACGTCATAAACGGTTTTTTTATGATTCTGTCGTCATTATACTTTTATTTACAATACACATTCACAAGGTTTTACAAACCTTAACACACTTTTTACATAGTAATATATTTTTAATAAGTATTTTTAAGTAATATATTATGTAAACGTTAATTTAGGACTTGCCACCTATTTTTCGAAAAGTGTTGGCATCGATAACAAAGTCCAGGAAAGTAATTACCTCATCATCCTCGTGAATGCAGACCATAATTAAATTTAGGTGAAAGAAGATTGGAAGAATAGTAAAAAAACAAGATTAGCAGGACAACCTTTGTACTAGTTTATGGCCCTCGAAGAATCCGTCTCCACTGCATGAGAGCTATGCGCAGCCACTGCGCAGTCCCTGTTTCCTTGCTGCGAATTTGCACTGGCTTCGCACTGATCAGTGCGCAGTGATTTCAGTGCGAAGACGCGGTTTCCATGATTCGGAGACAGCGCAACTCCGAAGCACTGCGCATCATGGAAACATAGTGAATGTATGTCCAAATATCAATAGCATTTCTCATTGTTGTTTCAAGTTTTGTGGCTGAATTATAGCAACAAGCAAATATCTGTTCCTAGTAATTCAACTAATTATGCGAAAATAAGAATGCTCGTAGTAATAATGGATGAAACCCTTGAGCGCATTCCCATCCTT
The DNA here is from genome assembly GCF_963576615.1 of Watersipora subatra. Lineage (NCBI taxonomy): Eukaryota > Metazoa > Bryozoa > Gymnolaemata > Cheilostomatida > Watersiporidae > Watersipora > Watersipora subatra. Next base: position 4,632,420 of record NC_088708.1, on the reverse strand, counting down.
CCAACCCATTTAAGTACATTGTCTGCTACAATTAGAGAGCATTTGTGACCATATACCGGTATATGTAAATTTGTGGGCTTGGTAAAGGAATATGCTACTAATTGCAGTAGCCTCATAGAATGATCTTGAATGTTTTGCTCGTGAACTGTTGACTTGAACTGGGTCAAGATGAGATTACAACAAATAAATTTTGCACTGATACACTATAGATGAGGGTGTATTCTATTGTTGGCCTACAGCCAATTTCCCTTGTCAGGCCTGATGGGCAAACACACAGTGATAAGGCTATTGACAACTCATTCAAAGACAGGAGTCTGAGTACCTTCATTCCGAAATACGTGATAAAGTGCATGTTTGCTCAAATGGTATGGTACCACCTGTCTAATAATAACAACAGAAAATTGTCTCAGCCGCTATCACGTATATTCGATCATTTTACATGGTGAGCTTTGAGGATAGCCAAATTCAAACTCTCTAAACTGCTGACTACAATTTCTCCAGTAAACTACAAATATTGATTTAATCTTTGACAGAGTGCTGTTGGCAGTGGTTATTTTCAGGAATTTTACAAAAAGGCGCTTAGGCTTCACATTTGATCAAATTATTTGACATTAAAATAAAAATTAGTTAAAATAGGCTTGAAATCAGTCAAGAATGACATGAATAATTTGTGCTTTGTTGGCTGTTGGTTTGTACAGTGAAGGACAAGATAAACTGGACAAAAATCTGTGTTAACAATGTTAAATTAGTGAGAGCTATTACAATGAGTGAATTTAACATAGGCCTACATGTTACTCAAATTTTATGAAATATGAGTCAAAACCACTATGCATAATGCATTTTATACAACAAAGCCAGAACAAACTCTATTAATTATCAAATGCAGTTTCCAAGAGCCATTCTCTATATAACTTTGTATTTAGAGAAAGACTGCAACAGCATTTACTAAATTTATTCTATCAAAACAGAATCATCTTCGTTTCAATTCCTTTAAGGACATAAGAAAGTTGGTATTGAATTTTTCACGATTTAGTAGCTCGTATCATGAACGTTGTAAACAATCTTCCCTTTAATAAAATACTACAAATCATCATGACCAGCAAACCTCCAATTGCCACAAAGAGTTAACCTATACACGTGAGATACAATAGATGTCAGTATATCATTCGCACGAAAAAACTTGAATAGTTTTGTAAAAGCCGCTAGCCTGGTTGCTTTCACTTCGGCGAGACATGCTTCAGTGCTGACAACCTTAAACATCTACATGATAAGCGTATCGAGTTGTACACGAATAGTAGCATTTAACAACTATCGTTATTAAACTTACCTTGACGTAATACAACGATTTGTAGATGTTTTGCAAATACAACGTAGAAGGCCATAGGCAGAATTTTGAACAATGATCTTCGTAACCATGTTTGTCTCTGAGTACGACGACAGGGGAACAGCTGATCATCGCATAGTTGATGCCCGGCGTAGTTGCCGTTTCATTTGCGATTGTAACTCTACGCTGATAAAACTATTTATTATAAACATTAATTTGACGCTTTAACAATTTTTTGTTCATTTTAAATAAAAAATAAATTTAAGTGATTGTCAGATTTTTTAATATTTTGAAATATATGAATCAAGTATAGAGTTGAAAACATTACTTGTACATGTACATCATATCCCTCCGTTACAAAAACGAAACTCGCAAATTTAGTAGGTGATAGCCTCAGCGCTTACAGAAATGCACGCTGTTGGCAACCGTTTGTCAGTTGAGCGAGAACTACACGTGGTTTGGACTAGTACTTGCGCTTCAAATGATGCGTCAAAAACTTTGAACGATAAAACGTAACAGCAAACCAGTAACAAAAGCTCTCGGGTACTAATTTTCATAGTGTTGACTTTTGTGGGACGCGACCTGGCTAGTATGTAGAATTTTCGTGTAACTTTGCCATTAAACGACGCGAACCACGCTGTCATAAAAACAGATGAATATTTACACTAGTCGCGTTCTAGAAACTCCAAGCACGAATCATGTGCGGAATATTATTTTGTCTCAAAAGGCGAAATGTAAGCAGTAATCATGCTAGTTCTTGATACTATATACTTTTGTTCTAGTATTTTAAGCAGGTAGATTCTAGTCGTCCAATTTGAATAGTTATGTTTAATACTTTGAAGCCTACCCTTGTATACCCAAGCAAGCCCCTGATCCTAGACCGTATTAACAACTTTTAACCGCATGTAAAAGTACAAAGGGTAGCATAACTCCTTTTTAACTGAATATCATATTGAAGCCCAATCTTGTAAAACGCAATCAAAGGAACAGAAATTAAATATAGCTGCAATATCGTCTACAATATCTTTTGAATAACTCTTACTTCTAGTAAAGAGTTATGTCTTTACGAGTTCTCATCAGGCTCTTTTTGCCTAGAACTTTTTTTGCCCATCCCTGTGATGTCACTTCCCTGCTTCCGCTCCAGTTCCAGCAATTTTACTTCTCACGACAATTGCTATCTCACAATCAAGGAAAAAAATACAACTCCCCACCAAGTAACTGAGTAACTTGATAATTCTCGACAAGACCTTATGTACCAGACGAATGAATCAAAATGTTAGAAGCTAATAATAAAAAACAGTTAAATCAACGTCCTTTGAATGTTACCAGATTAGCATTTTGTTACGTACCTCTCCAAGTTGAGACAGATGGCCAACAGGTGTGACTATGCCAATTTCGGAGATCAATTGTTCAGAGATTGGCTGGTGCTACGTATTGGATCAGGGAATACATGCCACAAGCTGATTGCCCAAGGGAATACACTTAAACTCAATGAGACATTGAAAATATGTAGAAGTGAGGAGATTGCTATAAAGACTGTGCGAGAGCTCACAGTATCATCAGATGATGTACACATAGTAAGAATAAAAACACTGCAATTTCTAAAGCACCCATGTTCAACAGTGCCAATATTGCGGTGGCAGCGCCATCAGAGAGTAAAGAAGCGATGTCCTGCATATGGCAAAGAGTGCAATAAATGCAGTCGTCCAAACTACTTCGCAGCTGTTTGCAAACCAAGATCTGAAACAACGCATCAGGTGAACAGCAGAAGAAAGACTGAGTCAGTCGAACAGATAACAATAAAGACAAATGGAACATTTATGCTGCTGTATCTATACTTGGCAAGTGCAAGCACATGAATTTTCATGTTGATACAAGTTCACGTGCCAACATCCTACCAATGCTGTTCACTCCATGTCATGTGATTGCAGACTACTGAAGCTACACTTACGTCATGAACTGGCAACAAGGTATCGCCACTAGGGGGGGGGGGGGTGAAGCTGAAGATCAGAAACTGATAGTACGCTCAGGTTTCACACTCATTCTTGATCTGAAAGCATGTGAACAAATGAGACTTGTGAAAATCAAATGGAACAACATCAAAGAAACATGTATGAACATGGTGATAACCTCATCAAAAGATATGTTGGTCGAGGCCTCCCCGTGAGTGTTCGGTGCTGGGCTGTCTGCCAGGCATCTAGACGCTCCAGCGAGATGGTAACATTAGACTGCCAGTTGACTCCGTTAGACGAGTGCCTTCTACTCAAATAAATGATTGCAAATCAGAGTTGGTGAGTAGAGCTGGGCGATTCCCACTAAAATCATTGCGACTATTTTTATATCAAGTATGCGATCTTCAATTTGATTCGCGATTTTATTACAAAGGAACGAGTATTTAATTAGAAGTACAACCCAACATTAATAGCAGTTTGAGACCGGCAACATAACCCATATCTGATCGTAAAAGAACTAAAGAGTTTTATACCACCCTTACTAACAGTAAGGGTGGTATAAAACTTAGTACATAAAACGTATCCGACCATAAAAAAATCCCAACCAACAGCTTAGACTATATCTGCCTTTATAGAAATGCTACAAATTTTGGTGGAGTGCTAATGCTCAGATACTTCTTGTTACTTTAAATTATGATGCAGAAATGTTAGCATGTTCACTCACTCTGGGTTGTGGGTGGTGTGCTTTTTGAAACAATATGTCCACTCACTGAAAATATTCTTTCACTGGTAACTGATGTTGATTGCAGGCAGAGATAGTGTTTTGACAATTGGCTGAGCATAGGAGACATGTGAGCATTAGCGCCCTACCACTGAAATATGTCACTATCTCGATAGAGCAGACTACTTGTTTTATACAACAGCGAGACTTTCCCGGCGCAGTGTATCACCTAAAACGTACTGTGCGATGATGCTTAACTGAGATGAATGACTGACATCTGTTGATTTGTCCAAAGTGAGGGAAGAATATTTTGCTGCATTTATGTAGCTCATTTGTTGTTTCTCCACCTGATTTCCCTTCATAATGGCACGGTCGTGTACAGTTCTCTCTGACACAGGCTTGTTTTTAATTCGCTTTATTATCATATCTTTATCTTTGAAGTTGCCAAAATGTTCATTAGTCACATCTAGCATGAATGGTTTGGCATATTCGCCATCTGTAATTGGTTTCCCGCTTCTCACAGTTGCTAAAGAACCAGCAACGCTATAGGAATTAAAGTTACTTTGTCGGGCCCATACACGGAGCTGCTGCTGGCTAGCTTGTAATCTAGATGGAAGGTCTTGGCAGGCCATCTTTCTACTGTCTCCTGTTGGATATTTCGCTGCAACTGTGGCATAGTGTGAGTCAGTGTTGCTTTATATTTGACCGTTTCGTTGACGCAATTTTATCATTGGGTATTAGACACACTGCAGAACCTGCTCTCTCCACAAAGGCAAATTGTTTTGTACATTTTGCTGAAATGTCCGACACTCCTCGTCTTTTTCTTTTAGCCATCTTTTGGTTTGAAGGGTTTACCTTTTGATCTAAAAATGACTTGTGTGGTCTCTGTGCGACCTGCGCAGAGTGGAGTACAGAAAGCACAATAAACTCTTTGCTGCACGCGCCACACCAAAAAGTTGCAGATGATAATATATTTGTATTAAATGAACATTATTTTGTTTATTGTCATTGTAATTTCAGCATTATTTGTATTATTATGATAATTAAATTAACAGCAAAATTATGTCTTTTTTACTGATTCATCAAAGAGCCAGATGGAATCATCAAAAAAGCCATAAATGGCTCAAGAGCCATATGTTCCCTAGACCTGTTCTGTAACCTGACACTGATAAATCATAGAAAAATAACAAAAAAACTGCAAGCAATGAGAACATGGTGATTAATAGTAGTAACACTAATATTAACAGTTTTACAAAATGAACTGGATTAATTCAAAATATCGCGCATACTAACTGTTTGTTCAATATGTTGAGTTCTTAGTCATTGTCCTCACCATCAGCATTTTCTGCTATTGCTGCTTCAGTTTTGTTGTATGCTCGCATGTGCAAAAGTTCTGTGTAATGCAGCTTTTCCTTGATACACCTGTTTCCTCAGCAGCTAGATTTTTGACACCCGCATAGAAATGCTAGCAAAATATCAAGTGGGGCAATAATGCTGGTATGACACTTCACTGCATACTCATAATTTTCCTTATCCAGTATCCACCCATGTGAAAAGAAAATTGGCACATTGGAAAGTTGTGTTGCTGCCTCTTTCCATATAGCTGTTATATAACTGCATGATGCACATGTTCTATCAGAGATTGATAGCAGGGAGGGACTGATTTGCACCAAATAGCCTGTATGCAAATAACCTGTATTTACAGTTACACAAATAGTCTGTACCTTAACCAGTTGATGTCTGGGCCATTTTCCTGGTTGCTATTTTTCTGGCCATAGAGTTTGTATGGGTAAGTGTCACGAAGAGAATAAAGTTGCTCCAAAACTTAAATGATTCTCCAAGTCATTTCTTTACATGCATAAGTTTCCTATGACTTTTTTCCTTTTGCCTTCAAAGGATAAAACTGCATCGCAGCTGGAAAAAAGATGCAAACCTATGAGCCTCACATTGGTAGGTTATTTCTGAGCTTAGTAGCCATTGCACTGACATCTAATGGCCACTTCTGGTCCCTCTGTCCAATAAGAAAAACAAAGTCGACATTTAATATTCTTACCATGGACAAGTGCCATGATAGCAACGTCTGTGTCCAAAGATTCGATGAATTATCATCGAATCCTGTGCATAGTCATCACCAGTGTGACATACATGCAGCATGAGATGCCTTTTTGCTTCCTCGTAATCACAAGCCAAAGTAGGCGCCTCTGTAGTGGTGGGTTGAGCATAAGGTTTGCTACTAAGCCGGTAGCGTAATCTTGTTGTTGTAGCGTAGGGGAGTATAAGGGTATCACGCCTACCTTTAGTTTTTCAGTGTGTAGCAATGAATGCAACACCACTTCCTTGTTGCTTCCAGACTTTAGAAAGGTTTTTAGTCAGTTGCTATCTTCAGAGCTTTGTTACTAATATGAAGATTGCTTTGTTTGACTCATCACTTTTTGCTTTGCTCACTCGCCTTGATTATCTTCCTGTAATAATTGTCGATCACAAGATCTACACGAGCAGCCTTGTATTTCTTAGCATGGTCAATAAGCACATCAATAATGGTATCAGCAAGCTGTCCGAATGTTGAAGGAATAGCACTGATAGGCAAAGCTAGGATAAATGCCATTGCATCCACGTTGATGACCGCACATCCTAAATAGCTTGGAGTCACTGCATTCATGGTAGTTTGATCATGTCTGCCATAGATATGAACTGACCCTCTAAAAAGGTTTCTGACTCGGTTGTTCTCAGGTGACCTGAGCGGAAATATTCAAAAACTACAGTTTGAGGCGCAGCTCTCTGCTTGTTCCTTTACATAAAAATTTCCGAGGTGCCATCAGAAAGTGTTGACAATCTTCATAATTTATTCTGTCCAGGCAAAATTGATCGATATTTTTACCACTTATGCAGTTGTTTATTGAGCATGATGCAGATATACTTGTCGTAATAAAACTTGGCCATTTCTAAAGCAACTGTTTTCTGATCAAATTGCGCAAGCATATGTTCTTTCTGTTTGATGGTAGCAGCATTTTCCAATCCACCTGCATATGTAAGCAGGTGCACAGCTCGCAAAACTAGCAAGATGTTTACACACAACCATGCTTGAACATTTCCACAGAAGTTTAAATCAACTGTAGGGTCATAGCTGCTTGCAGACTGTTGTGATGCCGATCATTGATACCATACTAGTACAAGTTGGAAACAATACATAACATTGCTTATAAATTCCCTATCATAGTTAAAGCAACTGAGTGAATCATGTCTTGAGTTAATTTACAGGATAGATGGACATGCCAGCAGTCTCAGTTTTGGCTACATGAAAAACTACATTTGCGAGTAGTTGATTTTTGTGAGTAGTACGGACCTTTCTTTTCACAAATTACGCATATACGCTCAAGCGTAGGTTTTGATGCGGAGAAGTAGAGAGCAGAATTGGATCTTGTGATTTTTTTAGTGGCTCATTTTCATCTTGACAAAGTGTATTATGAGTATCAGGTTTTCAACTCTTTTCATATGGCTAAATGAATGTCAGGACAACATTAATGAGTGGGAAAATCACTATCAGTTAGTCAGTTAAGACCAATAAACCGTTAAGTATTCATTCATGCTTTGTCCATTTGCTAAAGAGGGCAAGACTAAAAGTGCGTTTACACGAGGCCGATTTGTTGGAGTTGCTTCAACTCCGATAGAGTCGGAGTTGGAACCGCTTCTAGTCTATCTATGATTTGAAATACATTTTTGCAGAGGCTTTTACACCGGACCAACCCCAACATACAAATTTATACAAAATGGGTCACTATTTTAACCAATTAAATACAACATCGATACCTATTCAATTTTGACCGCTTATCACAAAAAACGGAAATGAAAACCTCGCCATTGATGCATATCATGCCCACACCGCTTCTTACAGTAATTTTTATAGTAATAACAGTAATAATTTAGTTCGTCTAAAGTAATTTTTTGCAATGATGGAACAAGACAACGACAATTTACTACTATGTTGTGCTGCAGCCATTATAGCTTTAGATGAAGCCGAAGAAAAACAGGTACGCTCGCATATATTTGAATTTGGTTATATAGTCTATTACTTATGCTATTCATATTGTGAACATTCAATTTAAGAAATTTGTTCACGATTTTTTTACCAATGTTTCAATTTACAGAATTTTATTAATTGTCACTGTACCCGGTTAGACCCACCGGTAGAGAAATATGGCTTATTATTATTCTGGATAATAGTTCCTCGATTTGTGACCCAAACCGACTTTTCGCATGATTCTACTACTGCATGTTCTGTGTATTTGTAGGAAAATTTGCGAAAGGGTAAACCGTGGGTCGATCCAATTACTGGATCACGTACCATACATGGCGCTTTCTATTCAACTGTGTAAAGCTAATTGATGCTACTGGCGATGACAAGCTACCATCCAACCGGGTTGGCTCGTTCCAAAATTACTTACGATTGTCTCAAGAAGAGTTTCGCTTAGTTTTATCAAAAGTGGAGCTAGAAATAAAGAAGCTAGATACCCACTATAGAGAAGCTATTACTGCAGAAGAAAGATTTGGTAACAGAGATATTTAGCTATGGGCGCTAGTTTACCTCAGATGCATTATGAATGGTACATCTCAGTTGCTAGCTTATCACAAATAATTTCCGAAACTTCAAGAGCATTCTACAATTGTTTAAAATATGACTTTAGTAAAACTCTGTCTAGTGTGAAAGAATGGCTCAACATCTCCTCTGATTTGGAACAGAAATGGAATTTCCTAAATGCCATTGGTGCCCTTGATGGCAAACATGTCATGATGAACAAGCCTTGGTATGCTGGGTCTGAGTACCATAACTACAAGGGGCAGGAATCAATTATCTTGCTGGCTATGTGTGATGCAAACTACTCTTTTACGAATGTTAATGTTGGGACACAAGATCGAGCTTCAGATGGGGGTGTTTTTACAGTGAGTACGCTACAGGCAGCATTGACCAGCAATAATATTAATGTACTGCCTGCCTGCTTGCTGCCAGGGTGTAAAAAACCTTTACCTTATGTAATATTAGCCGATGAGGCGTTTTTAAAAAAATCTCACTCTATGCGACCATATCCGAAAAGGGATTTGACAGATGAGAGGATTTTTAATTACCAATTGTCACGAGTTAGAAGACTAATCAACAACTCTTTTGGAATTCTCTCTTCGACATGGCCAATTTTACTTTGTCGCATTGACCTTCAACCAGATAAAACTAGAGCCATTGTCGGCTTGCTGCGCTTTTCACAACCTCATTCGTAGTTCTTGCCATCCTCTTGAAGTAACAGTGCCACCGTTACCTCGAGAACCGTCTAATCTAGGGGACACTATACCTAGTGTTAAAGCTCGACCTGTTAGACCAACTGAAGCTGCTAGGATGGTTCGGGAACAGTACTGTGATTATCTCAACAAAGTTGGAGCAGTCTGGTGGCAGAGAGAGAGAGTACGCATTGTCACAATGATACAGGTAAGCTTAATTTAAAGCATTTTATAACTAAGCTGCTTGAAATTCATCTCTTGTGTTCTGACATTTCTCATCAGCAATTTGTGTACGGTGATACAAATAATTTCAATCATTTTAAAATTTTTTACATGGTTGACCTGTAGTTTGATGAGCATATCTAAGACTGTCTCTTGCAGTAGTTAATGAGAATTACCTATGTTTTAGATCTGTCAAGCAACGGTAACACAGTCATGGTTTGATGAATTATTATTATATTCGATGTACATCAACCAACACTACAGGAGCTCATTTGATCGCAGCAATTATGGTATTTGCCATCTACTGTACAGCAGTTAAACATTTGGCTCAATGGTACAGGCAGTGTCTAAAGTGCATGCTTATTGAATATTTGAGTCCTATTGATCTGTGTAAAAAACATTCTCACACACTTATGACATATACAGTGGTGTGCAAAATAAACTGGACCTCTTTTCTGAGAGACTAAAAATCTCATTTACAAACTTTGTTATCCACTGTAAATTTAGTCCATGGCCATAAATTCTATTAAATTAATCCTACTTTTGTCCTTCACATATATAAGCAAAGCAGCTGTGAAAGTAATTTTTTAATAATTTTGTAGGCTGAATTCTGACCATTTCAATATTTTGAAATGTTGAAGATTAAATAGATGAAATGTTCAGAAGTTAGCCTACATCATGATTTAAAAATCAAATTTGAGTAAAAGTTACCAAAATACATAGTTGAAGTATTTTACTACTAAGTAGTTTCATGCATAGTAGGTGCACTCTTTAGGTTAAATGACCAAAGGTTGTTAAAATGTATAAACGCAAGCTAAGCAATTATAGGTTTAAAATAAATAAGATTAAAAGACACTGTAAACGAATGTTGTATGGTAACAGAATTCATGTAATGTGACCCAGTCTGTGCTTTCGTGCATGTCTACATGTCGATATCATTTCTACTCTGTTGTTTAATGTTGATAGCTGTGGCTCGTGAACTATATAGAATTTTTCCCATTGACAGAGGTTGCAGAGTTTTGTAGACGGATTAAAAGAAGATGCGTGCTTGAGAATTTTCCAGCTTATGTTATAGTTAATGTCACTCGCTTTCAGCTTTTTTATTTATTCGCTTAGTTTGGTGGAGTTTTTCTTGTTGGCAGAATAAAAGGATGATTTGTGATTAGAATATCTTTTCTTAAATGATGTCTCAGTTAGCCCTACATATGATTGTTGTAGGTATTGTGCATTGTTTGTGTTCACAACAGCTTGGCATATAACACTCTCTGTTAAGCATTTCCAGTTTAGTGGGCATTGACTTGCGTTGCGGCAATTACAGTTCTTTGTTGGTGTTAAAATTGGTTTGGACACCTTATTGTGCTTGTTTATAAGATCTTTCATATTAGGGCTGCAGCTGTAGCTGATCTTTTTCGTGTTCTTATTAAACAGTTTATGAAGCTTATGATTCTTTGGGAATTCTGAGTTTAAGATAGAGAAGAATTTCTTGCCAATGTTTGTGGCTGTGCTCTTAGAGAATGGTGAGTGAAACCATATAATTTTATGGTTTCGTTTTCTGCTGAAAGAGAGTGACATTAACTATGACATAAGCTGAAAAATTCTCAAGCAGTGCATCTTCTATTAATCAGTCTGCAAAACTCTGCAACCTCTGTCAATGGGAAAAATTATATATAGTTCACGAGCCACAGCTATCCACATTGAACAACAGAGTAGAAATGATATCGACATGTAGACACGCGCGAAAGCACAGACTGGGTCACATACATGAATTCTGTTACCATACAACATTCGTTTACAGTGTCTTTTAATCCTATTTATTTTAAACCTATAATTGCTTAGCTTGCGTTTATACATTTTAACAACCTTTGGTCATTTTACCTGAAGAGTGCACCTACTATGCATGAAACTATTTAGCAGTAAAATGCTTTAACCATTTTGGTAACTTTTACTTAAATTTGATTTTTGTCAGCTCTAGTTTTGCTATTGAGCACTTTTTCAAACAATGTGATAATCATTCATGATTTATAAACATAATTTTACAACCGTTTTATTTACATATTTGAAATAAGGACAAAAAAGGGATACATTTAATATATAATTTATGGCTGTGGACTAAATGCACAGTGGGTAACCATGTTGTAAATGAGAATTTTAGTATTCCCATAAAAAAGATATATAAGCAGAAAATATAAGCTTATGATTATATAAAACTTTTTGGTATTACTATGATGTTGAATAGCTTGGATCACTGTCTGCTTCAGTTGATTGACCATATATAGGTGCCGGTGGTTGTTCTTGAAACCGAGTCTCATGGGGAATTTGTTGGATCTTCAACAATGCGGTCGAGGCTAATTGTTTGTTCGGAATTTGACGGAGCTGCTCAGCAATCATCTTACCAGCATAGTCAAACTCGTCCATTTGGCTTGCCTCTTTTCTTGCACTGTAATCATTGTCTGTGATAGTTTTTAGAGATTTAGCTCTAATTTGTTCAGGCTCTGACCTCTTGCGCTTCAGCAACTGAGATGCCTGAACTGGAGTTTCAGGTTTGGGTGCACTTTCATCATTCAATTCCTTGAGGCAGTTGGTACAGCTAATACCAATGAATCAGTTGTAGCTGACCTATCCATGTCAGCTTGACTGGCTGAGTCTGTGAGTGCTGAAAAAGATGACGAATATGAGTTATTTGTAGTTTTGTCATACAGTAAAATTGTAAAATTTTGTAAATGAGATATGTACCTTCACTAGGCATCTCAATACTAGACTCAGTCTGATTGACACGCACCGTTGTGGAAAGGAACATTAGGCTAGTGCAGGGGTCTGCAACCTTTTCCACTCAAAGAGCCATTGGGATCCGTTTTTCGCAGGAAAGAACGCAGTAGGAGCCACAAATCCAAATCCCCTTTGATATTTTAAATTAAAAATTAAAATAAATTTTACATGTAACATTTTTGTTTAGCTTTTGATGCTTTTATACCATGTTTACATCATAAAACGAAATGGTGTGGCATGTATAATAATTTAACTGCTGAGAAACAAAATTACATTTTTGCAAAGAACAATTAAATAGATAATTACTTGAGCGTAACGTGAAAATATTTTGTTGCTTTTAAGGTTAATTTCAAGAGAAACTGCAACTTCATGTTTAATTCAGTCCTTCTTTTAACAAAACCCCGACCTTGAATTTATCTGCAGCAAATGTGTTACATTTCTTCTGCATGCTGTCATTTGGTGCCTATGGTGAGTAAGCTGTCAACCTGAAGAATAAAAAACAATTTGTTCAAACAATGACAAAACATGAATATATGCAAAATGGCCAATTAAAATATTTAACTATTATACTGGGTTAATGTGATTTTTGCTCCTGGACCACATCGCACAGCGTCTGTATGTCGGGGCTGTATGATGTCACCGTCACCTTTACACAGGATCCCAAGCTATTATCTGTGAGGCGCATGCGGTGCTTGTTTTTGATAAAGTTCATGTTGGAGAAGACTTGCTCACACACATATGTAGATCCGAAGATAGAGAGGACCCCAAGTGCATACTTTTTTATGTTTATGTAAATGTCGGGGATAGCCTTCCATGTTTCGAACACGAGTTTGTCCGGTTTTGGGAGGTTTTCCATCTCGCTCCATTTGTGGTTCTGTGCAAGAACGGCTTTTTGACGAACAGCATTCTCTAGATCAGCAGTCAAGCTTATAAACTTGGACACCCAGATCGCTTTGTCCGCGATGTCAGCAAGTTCCAACTCAAGATCTGATTGACTTACTAAACAAGGAGCAACAGGGAAAAATAATGTGGCTTTCTCCTATCTGAATTCACAGAAGCGTTTCCCAAACGATGTTTGCATTGTGGTTATTGCAGAGTGTAAATATTCCGTGTTCACTGTGTCATGAGCTTGTTTGAACTCTCTCAACCATGGGAAGTGAGACAGTGTGCCCCTCTGTATCTTTCTGGCAAATACATTCAACTTCTGCTCGAAAGCCAGCACGTCCTCCAGCAGGTGCATGGCTGTGCGTCCTTTCTCCTGAAGGTTAGTATTAAGTGTGTTAAGGTGCGCTGTCATTTCCACCATGAAGTAGAGTTTTTCCAGCCATTCAAACTGTTCAAGCTGAGGATATGAGAGCCCTTTTCTGCTCAGAAAAAAGTTTACTTCTTCAAAACATTCAGCAAAGCGTTTGAGTACGTCCCCCCCTAGAGAGCCACCGGACCTTATTGTGCATCAAAAGAATATGAATAGAATATGTGCTTTCCATCTCGTCCAATAAACTTCGGGATTGACGATGATTTAAATCTTTTGCCATAATTTTATTGATGATCTGAATGACAAAATCCATTACATCTATGCATTCTGGAAGAAATGTTTGAGCTCATAAGGCCTCTTGGTGGAAGATACAATGGAAGGCCAGTAGCTTTCTGTCCAGTGACTTCTGTAGTAAAGCAACAAAACCCTTCTGTGGCCCTGTCATGCTCGGTGCCCCATCAGTTACCGACACGAGATGAGTTGTATTTATTTCTTTGACTCCTAAACAATTCAACACAGCCTCGCAGATGTCCTCGCCTCGTGTTTGGCCTTTCAATAGTATTAACTCGATTAACTCCTCCGGAGGCCCATCATCGTTTACATAGCAGCAGAACAATTCTGTTTGTTCAATATTACTTTTGTCTTTAGATTCACCACAAGCAATTGAGTACGCTGCAGTTTTATTGATGTCTTTTATTTGCTGTCTGGTGATGTTTTCTGCCATTCGTATGGTCCTGTCTTTGCAGACAGGGGCATATCTCTGATTTTTTGCACAATTTCAGTCTTATTTTTGAAGTCCATGAACAGATGCTCAGAAATCTTAATGAATGATTCATTTATATATTCTCCGTTGGTGAACGGCTTTCCATGCCTGACTATTTCTTGAGCGACCACAAAACTAGCATATGTAGTTGAATTTTCAGATTTCACCCACTTCTTGAAATTGTTTTTGCTCAAATTAGCCTTCCGCATCAGTTCTAAAACGGCCTTTTTTCTCTCATCTCCCTCTGGGTATTTTCGAGCAAAGGCTGCGTGTTTATTTTGAAAATGTTTTGCGACATTTGACTTTTTGTTGTTTGCAAATTTCTCACTACATATTAAGCAAACTGGTGAACCAGTCTCATCAGCTGTGAAAGCAAACGAATCAGTTCACGTAGGGTTAAATGTCCTATTTTCCTCTGTCACTTTTGTTTTCTTAGTATGCGCCATAGTTTGCCTGCTTAGGGTAAAAAAAATCAACAAGTGTTGGGTTGGCTGGTGTAATTTTGGCGGTTTTATTAGCGCAAAAATAATGACGCACAATTTGGTGGACGCCGGGCCACGAATTTATTTTTGATGTTTTATATACTCGCATATAATTACTCTTAGATATATTTTTGCATGTCGTGTCTGTTTTTATTATGTGTCTTACACGCATACATTTACTCTTATATATAGTTTGCATATTGTGTCTGTTTTCATTATGCGTCTTATCGCTAATACTTTGTAAGTTGGCCGTAACTAAGTCAACATGTTAGCGTCTCTAGTAATCATTATTTTTGTATGGCTTCTTACCCGGTTCCATTACACGGTCCGGGGAAATTATATGTATACATAGAGAGCGCTTTCGCTAGGAGAGCAGAGTAGTTGCAGCTCCACGACTAATGAAACTTCCTTCGAAATAAAACTTACGAAAAACGACGTTCATTTATCTTACATTTATGCAACATTTCTTCAGATCTAAATCGTGCCTGATTAAAGGTCGGCAAATCCTTTACAATAACAGGCAAAAATGTTTGATTTATCATCATAATTAAAAAATTTTCCAAAGTCAGAGGGAGCCGCAGTGAGGGGATGAAAGAGCCGCATGTGGCTCTGGAGCCGCAGGTTGCTAACCCCTGGGCTAGTGTAACATGGCCAAGATGGTTGATACGTATCTTCAGCCCCTACGCCTGACCTCTGGGAACTGAGCACCTTTTTGTATTCCGTCAGCCAGTATATGCGTAGCCCTTAGTATTTGGCTTTGACAATTTGAACTAAAATGTGACAACAAACATAAAATAAATAATTTACAGATTAAATTCTTGTGTAGGTAAAAGTGGGTGATCTGTAAGAACACCATCAACATTGATGAAAGTAGGTTGCAGTTTGGCGAGGGTTCAAATAAAAGCGATTATTAATAAATTCGTTGCAATTATTAACAAATTATTAACATTAACATAAACATTAATAATGTTTAATTACTAAATGTTTACTACCATTGTTAGATCAGCTGTTTACACTAGAACAATGCACTGCGCACTAGTGCTAGTCTTACTAACCTGGACTGTTTAGCGACTTGGCTAGATCCTCATACTGTCTTTGAGCCCGTGAAAAATGGTCCGGATGCGTATAGTTCCATATATAACACCGTGGTTGCAACTCTGCAAGTAACTGCTCAGTACTCATAGATTTTAATGTTAGTTTTAACTGATAGTTAGGTAAAACAGAATAGACGGCATATTTTAAGCTTACATTTCGGGCACAATTGCGAATTTTTGCAATGTTGCAAGATATGATTGGTCAATTTCTTGTTTCACTCCGACAAAGATGGCCGTCAAAATCGGACCAACATAGTATGCAGCATTTCACCGATTTTGTGTCGGTAATGGAGACAAGGCAGTTTTAACAACCGATTTGCCTTTTACACCAGGCTGATTTTGTCGGAGTTGAAACAACTCCGACAAATCGGCCTGGTGTAAAGGCACTTTAATGGTTAATGCTTAGCTAGATTGGAATTTAGTCATTTTTTAAACTGAACACAAGCATCTTGATCAGTAGCCAACACTACTGTTTTATACAGATTACCATGTCAGCATTCCTTTCATTTCAATAATAATCATTAGTTAATTAATTGAATCACAAAATAATTACTTTATAGAATAATTGTAAGTCACATTATCTCATCTTAAATGTCGAAGTGATAAAGTATCTCAAGTCTAGAAAAATACCTCAGTTTTTTTAGCAAGTCAATCTTGCTTTTATTAGTAAGCTTCTGATAGCAAGCTCTAGAAATCTGGGAGCTTTGCAGCTAAGTTGAAGGTATACACCGTTGAAAACAGACTTTTCAGGCTCTTCGAAAAAGTATTTTCGAGCTTTCTACCCAGCGACTAAATGTTTGACTTGTGTATTTAGTCAA
This sequence comes from Watersipora subatra, assembly GCF_963576615.1. NCBI lineage: Eukaryota > Metazoa > Bryozoa > Gymnolaemata > Cheilostomatida > Watersiporidae > Watersipora > Watersipora subatra. The sequence goes on along the minus strand of NC_088708.1, from coordinate 4,615,758 downwards.
TGTTATCAAAGAATTTTTTTGAACCATTTATGTGAGCTACACAAGCCATGTCAAAGCTCAAATCTTGCATGCAAAACAAAAAATAAATTTAGGCTGGTGATGCTTTGACCTTGACCGTTGTAATAAATAAACAAACTGTGACTCACTTAGTAAAAAACAAATTACATTTTGGTATAGAAGGAGACAATTCTTTAAAATCTACCAAACCTAAAATGTAGGAATTCTCTTACCATTCCGATTGGTAGGCATGGCAACTCATTGGGTATGTTATGAATTCTAACCCATCAAATCTGTCTAGTAAGTGCAAAAAATTGCTACTGAAAATAGGAATCAACGGAAATGCAAGATAAACTGCCTTGGCCCACTGCCTATTGGGTTCAAAAGATTATTACTATGGCAGTGAGTCAAACAGAAGTAGATGTGGTACACACAGAAACATTGATATCTAGTTAGTTACTTCACATCTTCCCTCAAGCTGCATAACTCAAACAATATGAGTATGTACGATAGTATGCTAAAGGCTAGTAACCATTAAGATAATAGAAAATATCAATATCAGATCGATTATCCTCAGCATCCACTTCATAGGGTCAGATCGGTTCTGGATTTAGTTCCCATCATTGTCAGTCAGGTAAGCAGACATTTTTTTTACCTCTGTGGTTTGATAATAACCGAACCTGAAAAGAGGTAGTCATTTTATTTTGACTGGGGCTCTCCATCACACTCTCTGGCGTTTGAGTATTTAGGTCTGTTTTTTGCTTTTCCGATACCGAATCCGTTGTGCTCTGGATTTTGGGTGAATGAGGCCTGGCCTTGCCTGAATACCAGTCTTTCGGCATTGACCTTGGCCTTCTGCGACGGCTCCTTCACTCGTAAGTGGTTTTTTCCATCTCAATCAAATGCTTTATGGTTCTGTGAAACTACTGAAAAAGTCTTGATATAGTAGGAACTCGAAGCAGCTTTTTCCAAAACTACAGCTTTTTGCCCACGACTTGAATATAGACGTTATCCTGGGGTTTTAGCTCTGTTATGTTGTGTTCATGGTGTCTTCTATCGTAGGTCTGTTTAGGCTGTACTTTTCATGTTTTACTACTTCTCGCGAGTTGGAAAGTAACTAGATTGAGTTACATTAGCTTGAGTTAAACTAACATAAAAAGGAAAAGTATGACTGATTGTTTGTGTTTCACTGCTCCTCAATAGTTTGTCTAAATGGGAATAACATAGATTTTGACATCTAGACCAGTTTCAAATCAACAGACAGACTGGTCCTGTGATGCTTATCTACCCTTGAGCTAGTCAATGGGTTTTTTTTGCCTTTTTATTCTTCTACATTGATACAATTACACAAAGGCCCAAATTGGTCAACTATTGTACCGTTCTTTTACTTTGTTCTGCTTGAATAACATCTCACTTATTTGCATGACTCTATGCTAAACTTTCTGGGTTTCCCCTACATTTCACTTTTACAGTACACCTGGCATCACTAACTAAATTCTCACTCCTAATAGCCGATCGAACATCAGTTGAGCTGGACTTACACCAGTTATCGAATGTAGTGTATGTCAACATAAGTCAAGAGAAACCCATCAAATTTATAGATCTGGATGGGTGCAGTTTGTGTGAATCTTTCTGTCAACACATTGGTGGCTGGATGATGGGACACGTGCACTTAAGCTGAATGCTAAGCTAAGAAAGACATCAGTAAACTCATTGCTACAAAACTGAGTATCATTGCCACTCACAAATTCCTTTAGAGTGGCCCACCTCACAGATTCCTTTAGAGTGGCCCACCTCACAGATTCCTTTAGAGTGGCCCACCTCACAAATTCCTTTAGAGTGGCCCACCTCACAGATTCCTTTAGAGTGGCCCACCTCACAGATTCCTTTAGAGTGGCCCACCTCACGAATTCCTTTAGAGTGGCCCACCTCACAAATTCCTTTAGAGTGGCCCACCTCACAAATTCCTTTAGAGTGGCCCACCTCACAGATTCCTTTAGAGTGGCCCACCTCACAAATTCCTTTAGAGTGGCCCACCTCACAAATTCCTTTAGAGTGGCCCACCTCACAAATTCCTTTAGAGTGGCCCACCTCACAGATTCCTTTAGAGTGGCCCACCTCACAAATTCCTTTAGAGTGGCCCACCTCACAAATTCCTTTAGAGTGGCCCACCTCACAGATACTAAAAATGAACTTACACAAATCTTTTAGTAAATTATATCAGAAAGTTTTTGTATCTATAATTTGCAATTGTTTTTGATGTTTAAGGTGATCTGACTACCAGGATGTTTCAAGATTAAGATGGACAAAACTTGATTGCGGTTGAAACTCTCAACTTCAAGTGTGATTATGACATCTATAGTTGCAAATAGACTGACAGAATAAAAAGACATAACGGTTGAACTTACATGTACACGCAAAAGCTGGTATCAATAACGTGAGACAGCCTGACGAGCAACTCGTGACATTTCATCACGTATTTTTCTTTTGAGCACTTCAACCGAGATCAAGTTTTACCGATTTCAATCTTGAAACACCCTGACAGTCAGATCATCTCAAACATCAAAAACAATCGCAAATGATGGAAAACTACCGATACCTTCTGACAAAATCTACTAAAATTTTGTGAGTTCATCATTATTGGTCTGGAAAGTGGTAGATTTTTAAGTGATAGATTCTGTGATGTATACCTTTGGCTGCCTTTTGAAGAAAGAATTAACAACTACTAGCAGGATGTACATGTACTTTTCTTTCGCTAGCTCAGCATAATCGATATGAATGCACAATTATGGCTTTGTTGCGGGTAACGAGGGATGCGCCTGCAAATTTTCAGTTCATTTATTGCTTATTGCCTTACATGTTTCGGAACTTCTTTCTACATCCTCAATTACTATTATTTAGTCCTAATCCACACACCACAGATCAGTCTATATCAGTTTGGTCATCTCTAAACCTCCCTCATGCAACTCCTGCATCACATTGCTCTAAATATTTTTGGTGCCAACAATTGGTAGTTCTACATAAGAATCTTTTGCCGCCACAGATAGTTTATGACTACGCAGATACAAGGTGCTTGGCCTAGTTTTTTCATGACCTGCTTTGTTTCGCCATCTTTTACAAATTAGTCCAGCCACGTTGTACAGCAGTGGATCGCTAGCAGTTGCCCGAGACACTCTAGACAAAGAAATCTACTGGAAGTTGATACTGCCAACTTCGTCTCTGTAAAGCTCGCTGGGCAGGGGATGAGGTAGCAGCTACACTTACTAGCAGCTATGAAAGTGTTAGCCAATGTTCTTGTATCGAAAAATCAATCCTTATCTACTTGTCTTTGTTGAGCCACTGCATTAGTTCTGCAACCAGACTTTTTGCACACTGGTTTTATATGACCAATTATGGTGCATTTACGAAATGTAATTGTCTTGAAAAGACATTCGCATCAGGGGTTATAGCTACGTTTTCCATAATGTCAGCATTTATTACGAATATTATGTATTTTGCTTTATTAGCTAGTAATCTCAAACTTAGGACTGTGTTAGAGTAAGCCTGGCACTGTTGGGCTTGTGAACCCCAGTTTGTGAACCTTCTGTCAGCAGCCTTCACTATTACAGCGATAGATGTAGTCAGTTGTGCCATAACATTAGATTGGTAATTGTCCATTTGGGTGGCAAGTGGCATCTGATTTAACCCCTGCCACCAGTTCATTTTTAATCTTTTGTTTAACCCTTTTGCTGGGTAAAAGCCCCGCAAAAACAACCAAAAATCATGCAATTTAAAAAAACAATTTAATAGGTATTCTATGAACATACATACATGTAGTTCAAACTGAAATTTATTACTATTAACAAAATCTTATGTATATAAAAATTCATTTACATATATACTACAACAAAAAAGGTTGAATGTGTCCTGTTTCATTGTCTCTCGACATATTGGGTAGTTTTGGGTGGGGTATTTTCCATCATAGTAAGCTGCATTATTTGGAGCTTTCCACAATCCCTTGTTTAAACACAGTTCAATAAATGCCCTTAATCGCTGGTAGCATTCTCCCATAAATATAGTTTAGACCATGCCTGCAGACCTCCGATCTTTACATTATTGTACTTGTAGTACTTACTAGTTTCTGCGACTATGAACTTCCACAAACTACTTCCACCTTGCTCGGCAGGAAGAAAAAAGTAATCAAAATATGCCAGTGGTAAAGTATCAGCAGGTAGTGTGAAGCTCGGCCCTGTGTGAGAGGAGAAATTGTGGCGTGATGGAGGCTTGTCACCATCTAAGTCAGTAACCATTTTCTATTCATTAAAAGTCTGTGTGGTTATACTCGCTTCATCTTCTGATCTCTCAATGGGAAAGTTCTGTGTTTTAGAGCTAGTATCGCGTTTATTACTTGTTATGGAGTTGCTTCTAGTATTCACAACGGCCTGAGTGGATATAGCACCATCATTGTCCGAGCTACCATAATCATCACTTTTTTCTGTATATTCAAAATCTTCAAAGTTTACATCACTACCTTCATCAGAATTATCATTCTGATCAGACAAAAGATCACTAAGGACCGCGGGATCAAATAAATTTTTTTTTGTTTTGCACTGAGCCATATGTTGACTGATTTTTCCAACTTCAATTTTTTTTACAAAGGAGTCGCGATTTCATATTTTTTTAGCACTAAGCAACAACGCCTCCCAAATAATTGTTTCATATTGTCATTCATTGACTAATATCTTGCCGATTACATTTACGATTTGCTAGCGTTTATATCCTTTGTTTATTGTTACTAGGCAATAGCTTTATAAGCGTCTACCGAAAATGACAGAAAGGTCGTTTTAGAGTTGTGTACTTGCTTAAATAATATTAGACTCGCTGTTTTGGTGTGCAACTCTAGACTGCTTTATTACTATAAGATAGACTAGCATAGGATGGATAATGAGCTAACAATAAGGTCACCGATGATGACATACTATTTATATAAACAGAGACTATACCACAACACTACATCTCTTATCCATTTTACTGGATTTAGCAAATGTTGTAAAAGACTAACAATGATTGCTAAGTTAAGCTATCTAGCGACATTCAGAAATATTATAGACAATAAAATGTAAATATTATGTAAACACAACAATTCTTTGCTGTAAAGCTCCAAATTTGGAAATGTGATAAATCAGAGTAAGGGGTTATATCCACCTAGACCTTATAGACTAGTATTCCCTTTTCCCAACCAGTGCTTGAACCACGTAGGCGCCATATCTGTGGCGCCCTCCTGACCCTCCTGGAGAATCCACAGCAATGCCTGCAGCTGTTGCCAGACATGTTAGATTGACATGATTTTTGTTCAGAAGCGCTTGTGCTCAAAAGCAAGACTTTTACAAAGGTGGAGTTGCATCGCACTGTACAATTTCCTCTACAATTTTCGCAAAATATGTTCAAACCTTACTTTCCTATTACTGTATGGCTTTCTTTTCCATAGTTTGCATCTAGCTTTCCTTTCTTTTTTTTCTAACAATATTACTTACATCTTATAGTAAGAAGCAATAAGCACATGTAAAATTCTAATTAGACAGCTCTATTAGCAACTGAACCACAGTTAACACTAGCCAACTCGACACTGAACGAGGCCAGCCAACCAGCTGGTAAATAAGCCAAAAAATCAGGGCATGACTCATCCTAAGCCATTTATAAAGTATTAGTTGCACCTGCCCGGTGGGGAACAGTACTGAACTCAAGAGATGGTGCATACATATCAAACAATAACCCTATCTCCTACTTCAATGTCACTATCTTTTGCTTGTTTACGGTCATCAGCATGTTTTGTTCTTGGTCTTAAAAAGAGCGTCATTATCTTTCGACTTGTCATAATTAGTGGGATCATGTTCAACGTCTAGTGCAGGAAGTTTTGTTCTCATTTCTCTACCACATAGCAATGTAATTGGAGCTACCCCTGTACTGCTATGAGGTGTAGACTTGTAAGCTTGTAAAACTTTCTGAGTTTCCTACCTAGAACTTAACCATTCTCATGAGCTATTTTGAGAGCTTTCAGTAATGTCCGGTTGCATCTCTCGCCTTCACCATTGGCAGAAGGCCACAAAGGCATTGTGGACACCCATGTAATGTCATGATCATACAGGTAACTCTGAAACACCTCTGACACAAACGGCGGCCCATTATCTGTTCTGAGTGCTTCACAATATCCAAGTCTAGTAAATACAGTGTCAAGAAATTCAACTACCTATGTTTTCTGTCCTTGTTGATCTTAGAAAAGCACACTCAAAGTATCTACTATAGTAATCCACTAGGACAATAACTGACTGATCATTTGGCAATGGGCCCAGAAATTCAGCATCAAGGAAAGACCATGGCTTTCTTGGAAGCTGTGTCATGCTTAGTGGGTGACTGACTGACAGTCATACACTTCATACAGCTCTTACAAAGTTGCTCTGCTTGCTTATTCATACCTGGCCACCATACTTTTGACCTCAAGCGCTGTTTTATTTTGACCAAACCCATATGTCCTTCATGTGCCAGTCTGACTAAGTAATCTCGCAGGCTAACTGGTATTACTATTTTACTACCCCTAAGCAACACATTATCCACCTCAGATAGCTCTGTGATTATAGACTGATATGCTACACCACATGTCTTGTATGTATTTTCTGTCAGATCCTTAACCACAGCTTGTATTTCAAGACATTCTTTTGAGTGCTGAACAATCTCAGCCCACTTAACTCTTTCGCTACCGCATTTAATTCTGAACAAATGATTATTCTGCTCAAATTAATTCTAACTAATTTTCAAAAAACCATTATACTGCTAATATTTAGGCAGTATTTTGAGAATAAAAAACAGGTATTGTTTTACTGTAAATTGAAACTTGTCCAGAAAAAAATTCTCTACAAGATAAGTATAAAAATGTTTAGTAAATCTCACTCTCGCAATTGTTCTTTGCGTTTAACGAAAATGTTGTGTTTCTTATTGCCATGACAATAACGATCTAGTTTTGCCGTTTAAAAAAATAACTAGAAATCGAATTGTTGAGCCAAACAATTTTCTATTGGTTACACGGTGATTGGCAACAAGGTTGTTTCGTTAGAAACAAAATTTGATTAGTCTAGCTAATGTGTAGGCTTCGTAATCAAAAGAAAAGTAAAACCCTATTGATAAGCCGATACATCGCCTTACGATCTGTACTTATATTACTGTGCAAGCCGATACATGGCTTGCGGTAGCGAAAGAGTTAAATGTGCTTGCTTTTCATGGGGCGGCGCAGAAAATGCTGCATTTTGTAAAATCAAAGAACTGATGTCTAATAGTGAAACTTTGGCCCACTTTGACCCTAAGTGTAGCACAAAGCTTGTTGCAGCTGCATCACCATTTGGTATAGGCGCTGTATTGGTTCAGGCATAAAATGGACATGATAGGGTTATAGCTTATGGCCACCGATCACTTTCTCCTACGGAGCAGAAGTACAGTCAAACAGAGCGAGAAGCCCTGGCTCTAGTATGGTCATGCGAACACTTCAGACTACTTTTTGGGCACAGAAATTCAGTTAGTAACAGATCATAAGCCACTAGAGTTTATTTTCAACAATTCTAGTTCAAAGCCTGTACCTAAAATTGAGGGGTGGTCATTGAGATTACAAGCTTTTCGGTTTAGGGTTACTTATAAACCAGGGTCAGGCAACATTGCTGACCAATTGTCTAGAATGGTAGCTACTGTTAGGGTTAGTGCTTTATCTTGCACAGCAGCCGAGTTTGTTGACCAATATGTCAAAGAAAGAGCAATATCCTCAGTTCCTGTAGCTCTAAACTTACACATGCTAGGATTTAGTGTTAGTCCTACATTACTGAGCTTCTTCAACAAGGCTTGTAATCTCTTGTCATTTTCTTGCAGACTACTTGCGTGTCGCAGAGTATCATCTGCCATGTTTTGTACCCCTTCAAGACCTGCTAAGGCTTGCTGCATCACATATTGAAAGTGCTTCGAACTAACATCGACCCCCCATAGTCAGTCTTTTATATCTGTAGACACCAAAGGGTGAGACAAAGATTGTTATCTCTCTCGACCCCTCATTTAGCTCCACTTGATGAAACCCTTGTTTGAGACCTAACTTTGAAAAACCTTACTTCCTTCAAGATAAGCCATGATTTCTTTGGTAGTAGGTATTGGGCGCCTTTCACGCATAATTGCTTCATTTGCCCTTCGCATGTCAGCTGTTTTGTCCATACCCGCAACCAAAGGAATCAGCCATGAAGTACCAACCTCCACAACAGGCTCTAATATGTCATTCGCTAACAACTCGTCGAGTTTTGCTTTTGTTTTAGAACGAATACGTAGCAGTAGCCTACACACTGGTTAAGCCACTGGAGTTACAATAGTGTCAATATGAAATTTTGCGCGGTACCCCTTTAGTTTTCTCACCCCACTAAATACTTCTGAAAAACACTTCATGATCCTGTAAGGTTCTGGCGTTACATTAGAAAGCATGTGCGCATCATCACTGTACGATAACAATAGCAAAGCACTAGCAGTTTTGCCACTAAGAAGACTTTGCAAAGCTTTCTAAAACATAAAAAACTGCATCAGCAAATCTATTGTTACATTCTACTCTAGTGTCAAATTTTCTTAAAATTTCCAACTGCATATCACTACCATATGCTAACAGTTCCCTGGAGGCTGGTTGAAGATGAACATTGTTTTGTATCTTCTCATATTTCTACCTGTCAATATTGTTATTACAAGCCCCTGTATCAAGAATGAGCGGAACTGCCTCACCCATGATTGTGATAGTACGTCGAGTCATTCTAGAACTAATCTGGTTTATGCTGAACAGGTCGTCTTGCTGTTCTGTCTCTTCTCCTTTTACTGTTGACAGTATTGCCTTTCTTTTACAATACTTGCTGCCAGAGAAATATTCGAACTGTCTACAACTGTTACAGGTACGACTTGTCGCCGGGCATAGTTTGCTGTTATTGAGATCTCCTTTCCTATTGCACCTGAAGCACGTTGTCTCAGTCATAGGATCACCGTCATTTAGTTCTTGTGTTCTCTGTGCCTTGCACCACCCACAGCGGAAACAGTTTCTGGCTCGCTAACTGACATTTTATCCATCTTTTCATCTATCTCCACTTGCTGTGCCACCGTTATTAATTCCTTCAAGTCTGACTGTTTTTAATTTGGCATAGCTCCAATTCTGTTTCTAACCGATCTGCTGTTTACTCCTATACGAAATTGTTCCACAAGATTCTCTTCTAACGTTGCAGCAAATTCACATGTTTTAGCCTGAGCTCTCAACCTGGCAACAAAGTCACTCATTGACTCTTTGTTACCCCTTTTCACCTCGCGAAACTTCGCCCTTTCCACTATCTTGTTCTTAGACACACCAAAGTGAGACACAAGAAGAGCTTTCAACTGGTCGAACGACTTATTCATTGGTTTATCTTATTGTAAGATCTGATAGTGTCTCGTACTGGCTTTCCTGTAGACCCACGATAAGTATGTGCTTCTTCTTGTCATCCACATTTCCCTGGATAATGAAATAATTCTCCAGTCTTTCAACGAGGCCTCTGCCTTGCCGCTAAATACTGGCACATTGCTTGCCATTGCCACGTCGAAATTATATTCTTAAATTCTTAAATAATCTTTTTAGAGTGGGGGCCATTATGTAAAGTCAAGCCTAGACTGGCGGCCACACATAGCTGCTACGTATATTGCAAATAATTGAATTACTGGAATTTTATATCTTGCAAAACATGATTCCTTCCATCACGTGTAATTCTCATTTTCCACAGTCAATATATTTATTTCAAGTGCATGTAAATACAAAAAAACAAATACATCAATATATTGGCTTTAACTACATGTAATTACAAAATCACAAATGTGTCAGAATATTGGTTCTAAATTAGAGCTGCACAACCATTATAAAAATTAATCGCGATTAATAACTGGTCTGAACCAGTTACTCTTCGATTAATCTTATAATTAATCTAGCAAAAACCAGCATATTTGAAAACAAATAATACAGCCACATATAAAATAATTATATTTGAGACAATTATGGAGTACAGGAGTACATGTTATGAACAATGTACATAAGCTGCATTGTATTAATTATTATGAGCCCATGAAAGTCTATAATTAAGCCAGCCAAAAGTTGAGGCAGCACAGTTTATTCACATTATCTGAACGAAGAGATGCTCTCTTCTTACATAAAATATTGCCAGCTCTAAAGAATAGCCACTCACAAGGGACAATAGTGGCGGTAGTCAGTAGTAGTAGTTATTGTCTGCGACAGCTGGTGATGAATTCTGAGCGGTATGATGAGAATTAGTTGAATGATATTTTAATGATGATGTGCTGTGGTGATAGGCAAATTTTTTCTGGCATATATTGCACTTCACTCTCTTGTTTATGCTTTCAACAATGTCTGAAAATGTGTCTGATAGTACGGAGGACATTTTTCCGCTTTCATGTTCCAATAAATTGTCAACCTTATATTGCTATTATTCTAAAGTTGAAATATGATTGTGATTTTTTTGAAAAATTAAAATACATGTATAATTTACCTAAAAAAGTTTTTAAATGTAAACAAAAACTACACTGTAAGATATTAAATAATACTGAAATCGCTTTTGTTGCTATTACCTAGAAGCATGTTCAAACAACTAACAACATGGCCACTTACAACAGATCGACACGGCGCTTTTTTCGTTGTCTAAACAATTTTTACTTTAGTGACTCACTTAGTGTTTTCATAGTTGAGTGCAAAGTAATTGTGGTTATGTTTGATTGGTAAAAAAGTGTTGCTTGTCATGATATTTATTTGTTAGTAAATTAAATGGTAGTAGCCTGTTATGTTAATGTTATATTTTGGCGAATGCCGGGCCACAAATCTATTTCTGATGTTTTATATACTCGCATATACTCTTATATTTATTTTGCATATTGTGTCGGTTTTTATTATGTATTTTACTCACATATAATTACTCTTATATATATTTTACATATTTTGTCTGTCTTTATTGTGTTTTATCGCTAATACTTTGTTAGTTTAGTCGTAATTAAGCCAACGTGTTGCGTCTCTAATCATTTATTCTTATACGGTTTCCTACTTGGTTCCATTATACGGTTCGGGGAAAATATATGTATATATAGGGAGTGCTCTTGCTAGGAGAGCTGAGTAGTCGCAGTTCCACGACTAATGGAAATTCTTTTGGAATAAAACAAACGAAAAACCATACTCATTTCACCCACCAGCTTCATTTAGATGGTCAAATACTGTTAATCTTGTATATTTGAAAGCTAGACAGCAACTGACTTACTACATAAGTGAGACAAGAGAGTAAAAGGATTATTACATAAGAATTACATAACAGATGAGTAAGCTGATATGGACAAAGAGTCTGACAACAGCTATATACAAATACAAGATAATGACTGGTCAATGTCAACAACTAGTACATATTCAACACTCCCACATAGTTTTGACATGTTGAGCCTGGCTTACATACTCATCAATTCCATAGCGAACCGGAGGTCTACGTTTGCGAGCAGATAAGCGTCGCTGTTGCCCTTCACCAATGCATTGCCCAGAGAAATTTGGAGTTGTCTGTTCATTTACTGAATGTTCAACAACAATAGATTTCTGCTTTGTATATTGGTCACATGATGGTTTAACGGTGTTTGTAAAGTTTGTTTCATCAAATACCACGTCTCGCCTAGCAGTGACTTTACCAGTCGATTCATCAAGCAGGCGGTATGCCTTTGACTGTTTGCTGTATCCTATAAACCTTAGCTTCTGGCGCTTCTTGTCAAGTTTCTGTCGTAGTTGATCTGGAACATGAGCATAAGCAATACATCCAAACACCCTTAGATTATCTATGTTGGGTTTGCGTTCATACCACTTCTCATACGGTGTGAAATCATTCTTGTGTGAAGAAGTGGGAAGCCGATTTCTAACGTAGGCAGCAGTAGAAATGGCCTCAGCCCAGTATTGCTTTGGCAATTTAGCATGGCACAACATTGAATGTGCTGCTTCACACAGAGTTCTATTCATTTGCTCAGCAACACCATTTTGTGCTGGTGAGTAGGCTGATGTGAGTTCATGATGAATACCTTTAGATTTCAAGTAGTCAGTAAATTCTTGAGACAAGTATTCACCACCTCTATCTGATCTCAGTGTTTGAATGGTTTCTTCAGATTGGTTGGCTGTATATGCTTCAAACTCTTTTAACTTCTCAGATACCTCAGATTTGTTTCTAAGAAAATACACAGCACAGCATCTAGAAAAATCGTCTATAAAAGTAACGAAATATTTGCTACCTCCAATTGATTCTGTTTCCATTGTACAAACGTCGGAATGTACTAGTTCTAGCTTACGGGTAGCCTTGATATCTCCCACAGGTTTGAAGGGTTCACGAGTCATTTTCCCTTCAGCACAGCCTTCACAGAAGGAAATGTTCATTGCAGGTAAGCTTGTTGCACAGACTATATTTCCTTTGCTCAGTTTTTTCAGATCAGAGTCATTCACATGTACTAGACGTTGATGCCAAATCTCTGCGCTAGCAGTGTTTGCGTATTGAGTTTCAGTTTGCACACAGTCTAGACTAAACAGCTTATTAGCTAGTGATCCCATGGCCCTAACTCGACCATTAGCATCTTTAATCCAACATCGAGTATGGCCGAACTGAACAATGTAGCCTTTCTTAGTGGCAGCTCGAACTGAAAATAAATTGCTAGCTAGCTGAGGGACATGAAGTACATTGTAAAATACAGCCGCACATTGAACTCTACGATTGAGTTTTAGCATCACTTTCACAGCACCAACTCCCACAGCTTCAACTGTTCGACCATCACCTAGGCTGACCATTTCTATATGTTCTAGCTTCTTGTAGCTGTTAAAACTTTCCCTGTTAGGTGACATATGACACGATGCTCCAGAGTCAATTAGCCAGAGTGAGCTACTGTGCAATGAAAATGTGTTGCCATCATGAGTGATAAATGTAAATTCATTGCCTACACAGTCATTGTCACTTTCACATACAGTTTTTCTACATTCACTTACTAACTGCGCGTTCGGTCGGCGCCTGTCCTCTGAGCATTCTGGTGACTTGTGCCCAGGCTTATTACAGTTGTAGCAAATAATAGGTTTTCTGGCTCTAGGCTGCTTTCTTGACACCAATGCAGAATCAGATGCACCGGCAGAACTAGATTCATCGGAGTTTCGCTCACTACGTTTCAACTTTTCATTTATCAATGACTGCTGGGCAAACTCAAGACTCAAGTTGTCTACTCTTGCTTCTAATGCTGTTGCAAAATGAGCATAGCTGTTTGGAAGGCTGCCTAAGAGCGTGACTACTTGATCTTCTTCAGAAATTGGTGCATCGATAGCGGCGAGTTTATCTGTAAGTCCTTTCATGTGTTTCAAGTGCTGTTCTACAGGTGTACCCTCCTTCATTACTGTTCTGAAATATTGTTTCTTAAGAAATAACTTGTTTGCTAGTGTATTGCGTTCAAAGTGGTTTTGAAGCCGCTTCCACGCTACATCAGGTGCTTCTGTATCTGTTATTAAGTAGAGAAGCTCAGTACTAACAGACAGCAATTACTGAGAAAGCCTTACGATACCTGGATGTAAAAGCAGTTTTCAGCGCTTGATCAGCCGAACCTTCTGGTGCTTTCTCAGTGCCATCCACGATATCGTACAGATCCTTTACCAGCAAAATGTGTTTCATCTGAAACTTCCATGTCTGATAGTTCTGACTGTCCAACTTATCTATTGTCCATTTATCACTATCCATTGTAGAATGAAAGATACAATCTAAGTTCTGGTTCAGTAGTCCTTGTTTTACTGTTCCTGATATCAACTGTTAAATTCCTGGTTCACCAGTCGTTGGTCAGTCAATATAATAGCCGATCATCTTTGTTCTGGTATCAAACTCGTGTACAGCTTCTTTGGTTGCCTGTCTGGGCCCATAACCTGTTAATCTTGTATATTTGAAAGCTAGACAGCAACTGACTTACTACATAAGTGAGACAAGAGAGTAAAAGGATTATTACATAAGAATTACATAACAGATGAGTAAGCTGATATGGACAAAGAGTCTGACAACAGCTATATACAAATACAAGATAATGACTGGTCAATGTCAACAACTAGTACATATTCAACAAATACTTTGATATTCAGTTTGTGTGGCAGCGCAGGATTTACCCATTCTAGCTTTCTTGATTGAAGATTTCGAAACTTGCGGTAAAGGATTAAACTTCCATTGAAGCTAAATGATGACATTCCATTTGTGATTACCAAACACAAGACCCAGTTGATTTTATTTCAATCGTTTCATTTCACAATAAGGTTTGGAAAGGATTAGATTGATTATTGAATTACAGCGCATACTGCTGGATTTGTGACACAAATACCGAAGCTCTTATGCCTAATTTAGCGGCATTAAAGTCAGAATCGTGACCTATAGTGCGTAACATTTAGCTTCATTTTGCTTCAAATAGACACAATCATGTGAGTTTCCCTGATCTGAATACGGAGTGAAGTTTGTACACAATTAGATAGAAAAGAATATGTTCTTAAAGCAAATGCTCCATTATCGGGACCCGATCAGGTGGACTGCGCTACTTTGAAAAGGATGATCAAATTATCATCACTTCAAACACTTGAAAAATAAAACTTTTTGTCAGTTTTTCTTGTTTTAAAATAAACATGAAAAAATATAAACCAAGGTATACGGAATGATGGCCCATGCCTTTTCTATGTTTTACATTACTTTTGCCAATGTCTTAATTAAAACCTTCACCTTAAAGATATTAGATAGTAGACAAATAAAAGCATGATGTCTTACATTGATATGCCAAAATTACTGTTTTAAACTTTTTTTCTATTATATGTCATGGATGTAAGTGATCTCTGTTTAACCAATTTTAGAATTGTAGGACAGTGTCATACCTGAAATCTAAAAAACTCATAGAAATCTTTTCACAATAAGTTTATTACTGATATGACTCAGAGTTGCTGCTATGTTCAGCACACTTCTCAGTAAATACACATTTGTCTTAATGTATATGTCACCACATGCTATAAATTTTTCAATCATTTTAACCCTCACATTTTTTGATGTACTCTTTGCTAATCTGAATTTTAGTCACACAGATTACAATCTTAAGCATTCTCATTTGTGACATTTTTTGTGTCAGTATTTTTATGTTACCACTATTTTTGTGCTACCATGCTAGAGATAGCAATCATAAAAATACTGACACAACAATGTCACAAAAATAGCAGGTTCTGCGCATCCTTTTTTGTATTAAACACCATTCGATCATTTTCTATTTCTGTAATCAGGCACTCGCTTATTACATTTTCATGAGCTTCAACTTAGTGGTACCTAAATACCTTTACATTCAGCAGCTGACACAGTGCATTTTAGTTGTGCCTCCATCTGTGTTTGTGTAGTATTAATAAGTGCTGTTTTGTTTGACACATCGTCCTCTTTTAACATCCTAGTGGTGTGTTCAACTTCTGAACTCAAGGCTTAAATCAGCTTT
The DNA here is from genome assembly GCF_963576615.1 of Watersipora subatra. Taxonomy (NCBI): domain Eukaryota; kingdom Metazoa; phylum Bryozoa; class Gymnolaemata; order Cheilostomatida; family Watersiporidae; genus Watersipora; species Watersipora subatra. Next base: position 4,600,209 of record NC_088708.1, on the reverse strand, counting down.
TTTTTCTGCCTCCGATATTGTTTCCATAGTCATTTCCATCAAACCTCACAACGCTTCCTGCTCAAGGGCATTAAAGAGATGATGAGAATAAAGTTATGAGACAGTTTTATCTTTATCCTGATGTTAGTCACTACTCCCTGCACATCTCACTGACCTTACACATCTATTTTACATGACGTGTACTCCTCTCATTTAAGCCATAAGTTTGTCCTTTACAGATCTACAAACGTGCAGTGAATCCCATGGTCTTTTTGATAATGCATCAGTAGGAACTGATGGCCACTGTGAGATTTACGTATGATTTCACTCTTTGCTTGCTTGTCTGTCCTCATTATCTATTCTGCAGTTTCCCTCAACACTCACTTTGAAGCCTCGGCCTGAGGTAATTCGGGGAACTGCTTTTCTGCCAGATCCTATGCCCGAGTAAATTTGCTGCGTAGTATTGCTGTTTTTTGTCCATTTTTACAATTTATGTGAGATTGCGAAGTTTTGGCCGCTTTGTGCACTGTTTTCAATAGAATTCCAAAGTTTTAACTTGATTGGATTATTGGTTCTTGAAATGTTGCCGAAATATGAGGGCTCTTCTAACCGACTGACTAATGAGAACTTTCTGCTGCCAGAACATTAATTGCTAATGACACTCTCATTGAAATTATTGGTAGTGAATTAGTAAAAACTAGAAAAAGCTAAAATGCTTCTCAGGTACAAGAGTTTTGCACTAGAACTGATTTTTATTCATACTCTATCAGATTTGGTGTTCTGCAACTATTATGTTTCTTCAGTTACCTCTAAAACACCACTCCTTATTACATGCTTTTCATTGTGTTAATAAAGCTTGAAGCTTCAAAATAATATTTAGTTCCAAAGGAAGCTATTCCAAGTTTTCTCACAGTCGATGGAAAGTTGCTAATACCATTTAGGATCAGTGAACCTGCTTCTATATGAATGGTCAGGCTTCAAAGTGTTAAACATTGTGCTATGGCTCTTCAGAATTTTCTTCCAGTGTTTCTAATGGCACTGGAAATCCTTTTATGGTTTGCTGATATTTCATTCTTGAAACTGCCATCTACGGTATAATCTGTTTATAACTTAGTTTTAACTTTACCAATATATCCTCAGCAATGCTGTTTACACGCTTCTCACGGATTTTTCAAATCGTAACGATAATGATATTTTTAAAATAGTCAAAAGGTTGATTGATTACATTTAAGTAAGCTTTAAAATTGTCAAGCTGCACAGTTTTATTGATTTAAAGTGTGAAAGAATAGTGTCCGACTCCATTGAGCTGCTGAATCGGAGAGGCCCAGATCACCAACAGAGAAGAGACTACGACATTGATGAAGCATGGTCACTCGAATTGTACAGCACTGTTCTGCACATGAGGGGAGGGCTGTGCTCTCAACCAATAGAACATCCGAGCTCTCGAAATATTTTTATGTGGAATGCTGAGATCTTTGGTGGTGTTGAGGTAGGCTTAAGCACTATGGTAGCTATTTGTGCCAATAGGCGAACACTATTATTGCTAGGTGATATATCTATATCAACCTCAGTGTTTGTTTGTCTTATCCCTGTGTCCAGTTATAGCGATTAAAATCTAGTATTAAAAAATCTGCTTTACAGAGGATTTCAACTCGCGAATTTCAAATCGCAAGTCTACCAACAATCGCGCATAACCACTAGGCTAAGCCATTATTATTATTACTAAAGCTCTTACATATAGGTTTATCTTTATCGCGATTGTAGACGCTGAATATGCACTTGTTATTGTTAATTGATATTACCTTTTACTATTGTTTTTTTAGAATTTTTTTTAAAAGCTTATTTTTTTCACCATTACGCATTACCCATTTTTTTAACTGGTAATTTTCGAATGTGCCATATCAATTTCAAATGTGCTGTTACACTCTTATTTCCAAGTTCAGTAGATCTGTAAAAGCTAAACACTTTTTACGTGGACAATTGTATTATCTGGAATAGGAATTACCTCTACATCCTCTGTTCGTTTGATCAGGCAAATTACCAGATAAAGACAGTCCAATATCTCATTTTTACGTTTGTACTAGTATTGAGAAGTACCAGTATCGTCTATCAAAACTTTGTTATTACCCTGGCAACACCGGACATTCATCTAGTGTTAATATATAATTAACTTGCATATTTAAATTTAGCCATAAATCTGAACTGATTAAAATGTGTATATGATTAGTTTTATTTGTAATTCTTTCAATAACCAATCATGATACATTATACACCAACTGTGGAGCATAGTTTCATTTACCACTTGTCTTGTCCTGTCACATCTTACAAAAAATTTTGGAAAGGAAGAAAAATTGAAAGCAAATATGAGAATAAACGAACACTTGAGTGGAAAATTTAGCATCTAACATGTTAGAAATTACTCATATATTTAGTATATTTTAAGGTACCCGATGAAACCAATGATGGAGATACCTTATTAAATATTTTGTCAGCATGCGAAACAGATGAAGCTATTCTGGATGTATTTCAGCGGATCCAGGGACCCTATGCTTTTGTATTCATACAGGTTAATAATAATGTTCTATGCTGTTGAAATTAGATGGAGTTTTGAAATTAGAAATTTCAATTAGAAACGGAGCATGTGTAAAGCACTAGTGTCAAAGTTGAACATCAGCTAAAGACGCAAGATTGAGAATTGAAATTTTGATCAGCTATTCCGAATGGGAAGATCTGTTGTGAACAATTGGTTGGTATTTGTTCAACGAATCTAAGCTAAAAACTGATGGGGGTGTCATTTGGTGCAAAAAACATTTGCTCTGCTATCTGATTATTTATCACAGCTTTGGTATTTATTTCCAACTAATGACTAAGTTCAGTATTTTATCCAAACTGTTTGCTAGAGCCATCTTTGTTGGCATAATAATATTGATATTAAAATGTTTAGCATAGTTTTGAACGACCAAGATGAATGAATATGCGTGCTATTCAATGCTTTTTAAATTGAAGGTAAAGAAAAAAAGAATCTGGTTTGCTCGAGATGTGTTTGGGCGGAGAAGTTTAACCTTCTGCTTAGATTCAGACAGGAGTACATTTCTCTTGTCATCTGTTGTCCTACCAAAAAACTCATTGGTAAGCACTGATCAGTAGATATCGATGGCTTGGATCCTATTAGAATGTCTCCTTAGTAGAATATTGAGGCATACTGGTGCTGCTTGCAGCACCAGTATGCCTCAATATTCAGTATGCCTCAATCAGTATCCATGTTTGCAGTTGTGCGTAGATGTATTGGGTTACTGGGTTCATTCTATAGTATGTTCAAATTGTTTCGTCTTCATATTATTAGCATTCATATGTATATTCCCTTACATTCTTGATGTGAGATACAGTAGACGCTTTTACAACATGAATGATTCGTTTCTTGAACATCTACGTTATAGAGATTTTATGTTATATGAACAGTAAAATACATGTAAATTGCCTAATTCATTCTAAGATCTTCCCTAACTCACCCCGATGGCCTTTCAAAAAAACTAAACCTAACTTTTAAATTTAATAACTGTACAAAAGCAGGTATTATTGGTTTGAATCAACCTTTTTTTCTTGTCACTTTTACTTTGTGTAGGGTGCATGATTACAGTAATTTTACGTTAAGTTAAAGGGAGCACACAATTAACAACCAATTTACATTGATTTTTTTCCCTTGCATGCGCAGTAAAGTGATGCAAAGAAAAAAATGGTGTATGTCTAAAATTGGGGTTGGCCAACTTTTTAAACTATCGACCACCGCTCATGGAGTACTCGATCTCATATTGACCTCTTATTATGCAAAATATATCGGTTGCCCTTGTGGGCTTCCTTTTGTTCAAACCCACTTCTAGTAAATTTTTAACATGGTTTAAAAGTTGACCTATTCTACTGTTTCATTATTAAATGATAGTATAATTTCAAAACTTAGATATTCATGCAAATGCTAACGACATCTTTTTTTACTAACATGAGCTACCACGATTGGCACGATGTTCTCAAACAAATTGTTAAATACAATTCAGCTCACTAAACACTTGTGGGATTGGAAAACACGACTGGTTTCAAGAAAGTCTGCTTCACTAAAATGTGTTGCTGTAATGCTTTTTCTCAGTGAAACGCAATGTAGCTTCATATTTCGTTCAATTTAAAGTCGACTTCATGTGTTTCACGCTTTCTGGCTGGCTTATGATTAGGGAGAAGCAAGCAGGGATTACGTGTATGTCACAATTTCCATTTCCATAATTCATTTCCATATTATTTCCATTTCCATAATTCATTTCCATTTCCATAACATTTCCCTATTTCATTTCCATATTATTTCCATTTCCATAACATTTCCATAATTCATTTCCATTATATTTCCATACCATTTCCAGAATTAATTTTCATATTATTTCCATTTTCGTAGCATTTCCATAATTCATTTCCATATTATTTCCATAACATTTCCATAATTGATTCCCATACAATTTCCATTTTCATAACATTTCCATAATCCATTTCCATATTATTTCCATTTCCATAATTCATTTCCATATTATTTCCATTTCCATAAAATTTCCATAATTCATTTCCATATTATTTCCATAACATTTCCATAATTCATTTCCATATTATTTCCATTTCCATAACGTTTACATAATCCATTTCCATATTATTTCCATTTCCATAATTCATTTCCATATTATTTCCATTTCCATAACATTTCCATAATTCATTTCCATATTACTTCCATTTCCATAACATTTCCATAATCCATTTCCATATTATTTCCATTTCCATAATTAATTTCCATATTATTCCCATTTCCATAACATTTCCATATTTCTAAAATAAGATTTCCATATCCATTTCCATAAAATTATGGAAATATTTATGTTTATGGAAATGGATATGGAAAAGTAAACATTTCCATAATATGTTTAGCGATCCCTGGAAGCAAGCGGACAGCCAGATGGACTGAGTAGCATGATGTATTAATGGGTCTATTAATACATTAAATAGTCTATTAATAGATCTACGGCAAGTAAATGCATTGATTTAAAGTGTGTTTTCTCATTGGCGCACGTATCCACTAAAGGCTGACAATGCCATGTTGGTGCATATGACAACGAGGAGGATTGGTGCCACTGTGAACAGTCACGCTATCATACATGTAGGTCTACATGGAGAAATAAAGATACTGCGCGTGGCTACAAAATCAAAAGTAAAGGTGATCCTTTTTATGAATACAGTCAAACATGGATAACTCGCCCACGGATAGTTCGAACACATGGTTAACTCGAACGGTTTCTTTGGTCCGTTCCCACGTAATGATAAATTGCTATAGATAACTCGAACTCTACACTGTTAACTCGAACTGTTTTTTCCCAATGGCTACCGAAACGGTTGTTATCGCTTTAGAAAATCACTTTATTCCAAGCCATAGAGGTGAACCTCAACTTTTCGAAATTCATAAGCGTCGTTATTACCACCATCGGCAAAATATTTTTGTCAACGACTTTTGTAAAGGTTTGGTGAAATTTGATTTATACCAAACATCCGCTTAGCGATTGCCCTTCGGAAGCAAGGTAAAGTGAGGTAATCTTTGCATAAACTTCAAGAAAAATCGGCAAAATTGATCGTGGGTAAAACGCTCAAAAGAAAAAGATGTCTTTTCTTTTGAGCATTTCAACAACAATCAAGTTTTGCCAATGTCAATCTAAAAAACGTCCTGGCAATAACATCACCTCAAAGAACAAACCAATCTCAAGTGATAAAAAAATCTCTATACTTTTTGATAAAAACGTTTTAAACTTTACATTAGAAGCATTTAATTTGAAACAAGCCATTTGTGCTTTTGATTTATATTATAGTTTGTATATGTACATGTATCTAATAATAAATAAGTAAATACATGGACTTGTGACAGTGCTCTGATAACTTGAACGCTCTGATAATTCGAACACTTTCGCTCGGTCTTGTTAAGTTCGAGTTATCCATGTTTGACTGTACTTTCATAATTGAAAAATTATTTTGAGAGAAAGTCCATCGACTCCCTTTTGACCCCTAGACAATCATTGACCTCTTGGAAAGCCCCATCGACACCAAGAGTCGATATCGACCGCTTTGTCCGACCCCTGTTCAAAAACAAAGTGAAGCAAAAATTTACTATAATAAGAGTGGTTTATCCGTCTGTCCTAAACCAGGGTTACAGGTTAGGATAAAATATTGCTTTCAAAGCAACTCCATCTCGTGGCATTCAGCTTGGTGGTCCGAAACTCTATCACACGCACCAGTTGCTTGCTTTCCAAGGTGTTTCTGAATAATTGTGCAGCTACTAATTCTTTGTGCTATATTGTGACACCTGATTATCTCTCATAATACTATAGAGTGCCAAGGTACTAGCATATACATGTATAATAGAAATACCCCTATACATTGTTTTCTCTCACAAGTGCCGCCAAAGATAAACGCTATTTCTAAAGCTATAGTCCTTTCATTATTATAATCGAATTAGAGAACTTGCACCGGCATGATGCTTCACGTTATATGGAGTTTCTTATGTCACTCAAAACAAAATCTTTACTTAAATGCTTTACGGTAAGTGAAATAAGTATAAGTAGAAGGTTTACGTTATAGGAGCATCTGTTGTGCTACAGTATAGCATACTATCTTTTAGTAAGAGTGTGAAGGATTTTACCGTCCCACCTTGACTTTATCAACAAGCCGAGTAAATAAAGAAAACCGACTTATTATCAGAACATAAACATATATTTATAGAATAAATATATTTGCATCATCATAACAGTGGTCAAAGCATACATACATAAAAAATAAACAAGTACCAATGCACCATGTCTATTGTATGCAGGGAGCTGCGCTGCTCTGCCTGCTTCTCTAAAACGCTCTTCCTTTAATAATCTTCTCGTCTTTTGGCTCTGCCCCCTTTGCGGTTTCTGCTTTCCGCCGGAATGCTTTATTCTTTGTTCTGCCTACGTGACCCATGGACTGCCGAGTCATCTTTGCCCTCTATCGCCGGCCAGACCTCTGAGCATAATGGAGAGGCCCGGCTCGGCCTGGCAACCGATCATCACACTGGCCCCGTTCGCGATGCTCTTCCATCACAAGAGACTATATAATAGCTGTTAGTAAGAGACTGTATACTAGCTGTTAGTAAGAGACTATATAATAGCTGTTAGTAAGAGACTATATACTAGCTGTTAGTAAGAGACTGTATAATAGCTGTTAGTAAGAGACTGTATACTAGCTGTTAGTAAGAGACTGTATACTAGCTGTTAGTAAGAGACTGTATACTAGCTGTTATTAAGAGACTGTATACTAGCTGTTATTAAGAGACTGTATACTAGCTGTTAGTAAGAGACTGTACACTAGCTGTTAGTAAGAGACTGTATACTAGCTGTTAGTAAGAGACTGTATACTAGCTGTTAGTAAGAGAATGAGTTACGCGTTGGCCTACCGTTCAATTCAATTGATGTGTTTGTCTATTGTAGACTCGTTCTGTTGGAGAATGGCAAGAATTATCGTCTGCAGGTATTTACACCATGCATCTCACGAATACCCGCTTTGATATACACTGTTGGCCCTGGTTGCACAACAGCATGCAGCCAAATAACTGCTTGCAAGCCTCTGTCGACGAACCACTTTCATTGCACTGCATGTTGCCCCTAAACATGACGATTTCATCAGAGAACGGAACTGGTAGCCTCCTTGTGAATGCTGATCCTCTGCATTTGGCTGCACAACTGCTCATGCAAGAGTGTGATGGCTTGCTTGATAAACTTTCCACAGCTGTTGCCAGAAGAGTTGTACAAAACTCTTACTTCTGTCCGTTGTGTTCATTAAACACACGGTGCTCCAGTGCCCATGTAGCCGTCATGTTTTCTGGTGGCATTGACTCTGTCATGTTAGCCCATCTAGCCCACCAATTTGTCCCAAAAGATCAGCCTATTGACCTGCTTAATGTTGCTTTCCAAACTGGCACCTCTTTTAACTTTGATGTCCCTGACAGAAAGGGCGGATGGCAGGCACTTTCTGAGCTGTCACCCAACAGGAAATGGAACTTTATCGAGGTTAGAGTTTGATGTCAGCGTTTTCTTATGTTTAAAAAATGGCAATGATTCACCAACATATATTCATTCTAACATGGCAGCTTAGCTTGAAGTATGCAGTTTACAGCGTGTATGTCCCTAGTTCTTTCACCTTGTTGAGAGTCATCGAGAATGATGTTCTTGTACAAATTAGACAGAACCTTTGGTCACTTGGTAAATTGTGTGCTTGATAGACTAGTTGCGTTTGATCTTTTTTTTTGCTGACATAATGCTTGCAGCAAGAACTGCTATGTTGTTTCTTGTTATGCCTTAACTTTTCAAAACAGATTTAAAAGTAGGCTGTGACATAAATGTATTGAGTCTGTAGTTAATGTATATAATATAACAATGATGTTATCAATATAAAGACGCTACCAACTAGAATCTGGTATAACTAAAAGTCAGTATTGTTTTTGCTCTGATTTTCAAATCTAAGTTGTGATTGCTATTGGCCAATCACAGCAGCGATTTCTAGTCTCGCACACGGTCCACAACGGTACTACACAGGTCATAGTTTCTGCTGGACAAATAGCAACTGTTATTGAATTATTTTTGTTGAACATTTTTGGCGGTCTTCATAAAGCTGCCGTGGAAATGGAACCTGGATATGTGCTCATATATAAAGAGTTGCCGTGAATATCCTAAGTCCTAAGATGACACACACGATATGCATTTATATGCATCTACATATACATATATATAATACGATATACATGATATGAACTACACATGATATGCATTTATGGTTGACACCAAGTCTTCATCGTAGTAGTCCTCTAATGATTCTGGTCTCAAGTGAAGTTATTTATTTAAGCAGTTTATATTTTCTTTGAATTCACGATATACTCCCAAAAACTCTGGTCATGGAATAAATCTTTAGCTATTTGTAACCTTGGTAATAAATTTTATTGTTGTAAATATTCTCTTGAGTGCAAACTTAACGAGCAGAATTGAGGGAACAATTTTCAGCTGATATAGCTCGTGTGTAAGGCCAATGTTTCTGTATCTTACAGATCAACGTGACTCGAGAGGAGCTTCAATCAGCCAGGTGAGTTTTACAAGCAACTGTGGAAAGTTTTCGATCTTGTTTCAGTTGCTTCCGGATCATTCAGGGATGGGCTGGTGACTCGGTTGTGGGCAGCTTATAGTCACTCTACATAGTTTTTGATATGCTTTTTTTCACTGATGACATCATTACTTGAATTGCCTTCTTTGCAATGCATGTTTGTTCTGATTATTTGTGTCTCTATTAGACAATAAATCAGCTTTATCCATAGTTCTGACTATTTTTAGGGCTGGTAGAATATCCTCCCTCATTCAGCCGTTGGATTCCGTTTTAGATGATAGCATAGGCTGTGCTCTTTGGTTTGCGTCTCGTGGTGTCGGTTGTCTTAATGAAACGCCCTATATCAGCACCGCCAGAGTTGTCTTATCAGGCCTTGGTGCCGATGAGCAATTAGGAGGATATTCCAGGTATAGCCTTTTTTATATTACCACTTGGAGTGATTTTTATGGACAGAATGATAAACTGTTGCCTGTAAGTTGTCTTAGGAGTCGCTCTGCACACTGACAAAATCAATAGTTTGTGGACAATATATTGGTAATGCGTCATGTCAAAATGAACATGTTGGCCCTCTTAGTAGAGAAGAAATTGATGCATCTATGGCTATCCAAAAGCATTGATTAGCAATAACCATAATCTCAATTCTCTCTTAGTGATTTCTAATGTAAACTGATTTTATGTGAGATTCAGATGTGACTAGATCAGATAGTGAAGGTCAGATATTTGAAGGTCAGATATGTGAAGGTCAGATATGTGAAGGCCAAATATGTGAAGGTCACTGGTGTAAATTGGAACATTTAGTTCTCTTATACCTTTTTTTTTATAGATTACAGTATTTAAGGGTCCACAAAGTGGATCACTAGACCCCCCAAAGAGGACCCTCTTCAAAATAGTGTAATTAGCTTCACCAAGAAAAAGTTGCATAAAATCCAAGTTTGCTTTCACCTAAATACATGCATTTTTATTTCTATAAGGGAACAAAAAGACAGAAAAATAGACAAACTTTGCATTGTATTTATAAAGAAGATAGGTAGCAGATAGATTGAAGATAAATACATTGATATATTGTAATATAGGATTATAATTACATCCCTCAACTGAGCAACGCTGGGTACCAATGCCAGTTATCCAATAATTAATATGCTCGCGATACTTCAATAATGTTATTGACAAATCCATCACGGTTTTCACACGATTGAGATCAACTCTCATTGGTCAGTCTATTTAGTAAGGTGACGTGTCCTGTAATGGCATTGCTGTTTTTAGTCAAAGCTAATACTCGCGCTACACATCAGCCAAACCTTATAGTGGAAGCCGTCTAATTGTAGGCATCGCTCCAGTTTTATAGGAGGTGGAGAGGCAGCACTGCTGAATGAGATAAACCTTGATCTGATGCGCATATCCTCACGTAATCTTGGACGCGATGATAGGTGAGTGTCAGTTGCCTTTTCAGTGCCGAATTCATCCAAATGTGGCATCAGATTTTGCAAATTGTGTGTAGCTCGTTAGAAGTTCCCGTTTTTACTTAGGGGAGGGAGGGTGAGAGTATTATGGAAATGCTACATGTGCTAAGACACTAACGGCATTAATGCCTTCACAAATAGTTGAACGTCATTTACTACTTCAAGTGCTTGAAATAAGAATAAATAATACTAGAAATTCCACTGTCATACAGCCCACGACCAAAGTGATAATGGAAAAAAGAAAGAGTACTGTTGATTGTTGAAAAAGTAGTTCTCAGCAGGAATTGATAGAGTATAGTGTAAATGAGACTTGTTTGAGATGATATAAAATAAATTTGAGGGAGCACGACTCTAAAAAGGTGGAACTAACAATTTATTTTGGAGGTAATGTTGGGTTGAAACCAGGTATACAAGTAATCGGTTAATTGTTGATATTACAATATCTGTTATAAGTAGGCTATACAGTATCTGTTAAATGTCGCGCAGTCTAGTCTCCTCTCTTTTGCGTTGTAAGATTTGGTCATTGATAGCTAATCGAGTGATGCGAAGTTGTTAACATGTAAGTCATTGATGTTTCGAACTCTAGAGAGAGCAACAAACGATATTCCAGCGGTCATTCCGTGGTGGCCTATATCGATGACAGCTTTAGCTGTGGTAGGACCTTGACTCTTGTGTAAATATCAAACCCCATGCTAGATCGGAAGGAATGCCTCGTCATAAAGGGGCATTGTAGTTTGGCCCTAGCTTGTACATACGTTGTAAAGAATTTCGGCTAACGTTTTCAATAGTTCAATGAAACCTTCGGTGATTGGACAAAAAAATGTTGGCTGATAAACTGTGTACCACAATTTCGTACCTGTAAATCGGTCTACGCCTCAAACGGTCTACGTTTATTACAGAAACCTTTGAATAAATTCGATTACAAGTAAACAAGGCCACAGACTGGTGAAATTAGCAAGGTTTTCTCATGAAATGCGCACTGCTAAATAGTTCTACTATCTGTCGCACGGCTTTATTGGCGTTTCAATTTTTGGTCTTAACTTTAATTAAACCGAGCTTTTCAAGCGTTTTGTGGCAATTTTCGTCCAAATAAATCTGTCTATTTGTGTATAATCCGATCAGATGGGTAAGTTTTAAGATAATAACGACGGTTTCCAAAGACTTGGTAACATATTTAAATAGGTTTGTATGTGTTTTGTATCGTTATTATACTTTAACGACTTTACAAAACGATGGTCAAATTTGTTGATGAAAATTCCAAGACAAGGGTTCATCTCATTGTTGATGAATAATTTTCGTAAGTTGTGTGCACATGCATTTATCATAAAAACTCTCAAACCTCGCTCCGCTCGTTTAGTCGTGGGGTAACTTTATTCGATCACTACATCGATTTCTATATCGGACGTGTCTTGCTTTTAAAATTGATCTTTAAACACCACTATAACGAATAACTTTGTAATACCGAATTTCAAAAAGTCATAGCAACGAGTTTACTAATAATATATGCCAATAAAAATTTAGTAGACATTGAGGTCATTTTGAAAATATATGACATTAAAACATGATGAATTTAACATAATGATTTTGTAGGCCAATGTATACTGAATCATCTAATAAAGTTGATTGCAGTAAACAGTTGCACACAATCGATATGACAACCTTTGCATAAAGTTCATGCTGGCTCACCAAATATCTTACAATTTTGCTTGACAACAAATAATCCTTGCAATTGGTGTGTTTGACCAGATTATCTCCGCTTGCAGCGCTAAAATAATACAGTTGAACCTCTACTTACAAAATTGATTCATTCTGGCAGCCGGTTTGTAAGTATCAAATTTTGTGAGCAGAAACGTATTTTACCATGTAAATGCCTTAGTCCGTTCCAAGCCTCCACATAATATTTATACAAGTTCTAAATAGATGTAATGATTGAAACCTGTAACAAATACATATTAGATTTATATTACTAATAATATTAATAAAAAGAGAAATTGCACATGGAAAGAAGAAGGAACACAGAACTTAGGAATAAAAACTACGAACGGTATGTTCGGTCACCTTTGGACGTGGCCGTCTAGACGTGGCTAAGTAAAGACTGATGAGAGTGAGAAGACTGTGGTCTTAGGAGCCAGGTGTTGTATTGCTGTCTTGGTTTTGTTTTGCTCAAAATAAGTATAAGAACATAAGTAGAAAGATTTATTTACATTAACATGAGCTGAAAAACTGTGTGTCGTCATATGAAAAACAGAGAACTAACCGGAATTAATTGTCTGGAAACTACAGTTGTCCTTTTCTACATGTGGTATATGGTAACTCCAAATTATAAACCAGTGGGAGGAGGTGACCTATAGTCGACAAGTGAGAGCAAATGTAATGTATGAAAATGAACAAACATACACTAAATTCAAAATGAGCACGCAGTAAAATTAAACTTCCTTTTTCGCTTTCCATTTTTTATTTTTGTTTTGCTTTTCATGCAAACGAAACAGATGGACCAAAATATGAAAAGCCTTTTAGTCTTTGTATCTAGAAACATATTTCGTAAGACGAAGTATTTTTATTTTATGACATGGCATATTTTATTCTGAATTCAATTCTAATTCCAATTTAATTCAATTCTAAAAGCGAGTTGCTAAGACTAACTAATGACGCCGATTTGCTAATTATGAAGCGCAGGGGTTGAAATCAAACACAATTATAATTATCTAAAAATTTGTTATTTGTGACCTCTGAGTTCTACCAAATACGTGTAAAAGCTAAATGAGATTCATTTTGTACAGCCGCATTTTATCAACTGATTCCTGTAAAATGGGCCCAATTAGTCTATCTGAACTTTGTTATGGTTCTCTTGCTGAACCTCCTGGTGGGTCATGTAATTTGTGTCTCGGACAGATTGCTGGCTAGATTTGCTTCTCATTTTTTGTGTTTCACGGTAGCTCATTTCTAACCTCCAATAAGGCCTGAGCTATAAGGCCTTATAATTTTTATCGACATGGCCATCAGTGCAAACTTTAATCACAGATGTTTTTTGCAGGGTTGTTTCTGATCACGGGAAGGAAGCACGATTTCCCTTTTTAGATGAGGAGGTAGTTTCATTCCTAAACCAGCTGCCAGTCTCTAAGAAGGTACTGCATGAACTTTGTTTCATCATTGGAAGCCATCATGTGGTGGTGCTTGGAGCGAACTAAAAAACTTATTGTACAGAGTGGTGTTTTTTCATATATCTGATAGAATGTAATGTTTACTCCAATCCTGAATAGTCTACTAATGCACAAATACGGAATATCTAAGGTGTGCTCTTTTAAAACAGCGTGTAATCACTCACTCGAACAGTTCTCACAAAAATAACATATCTTTGAGCAATTACTATGCTGCAAATTATTTGTTTCAATTGTTAGTCTAAATAGATTAGAAGAAGAAAACAAGATGTTGGCAGTCTGTGAAACAGTGTCATCTCACCTTGTTGATTTCTGCATACTGCGCATGCCTTACATATTTATCATCTTAATCAATCAATCATCTTATGATCAATTATTAAATATTGCCATAATTATCATTTCAATTTGGGAACTATTGTTTAATAAGCCACAAAAACAAACATGCCAGGAGATGGGGATGACATGTAGTTGAGACGATTCATGTAGATTCAAGTTCTTGAAATTTTGTCTTGCCAAGGCTTTTGCCTCTATCTTGTAGAGTAACAAAGGTATTGTTCAATGGGGTGGAACACAGGCCATGAAACACTGTTATCTAAATAATTACTTAATGGTTACCTAATTAATCTGAATGATACACGCTTAGATTTATTGGGTATGCATATACAACACTTTGTTGCAGATGGATTTGCGGCTACCCAGAGGAGTTGGTGAAAAACTGCTTCTTCGTGCTTGCGCCATGCGCTGTGGGCTATCAATGACTGCTCATTTCGCTAAGAGGGCAATACAGTTTGGTTCTCGCATAGCCAAATGTGAGAACAGAAAGGAAAAAGGGTCTGACGTTTGTGTGAGGTTAACTAATGATGCCATTTCCTGTGATGACACATGATTATGGCTCAAGGAATCACTTCGTGACCATCTCCTAACCTATTTTTTCAGCTTCCAGCTATTGATGTTATTACAGCTAGAACGGCTGCCATCTTAAAATACACATTGATAGAGAGTGCTCCAATTTAGTTATCTAAATATGTGTTGGTAAGAACTCCTGATGATTTGCCTGGAGTGACTGTCAGTATAGTTTAACAAAAACATTTCAGATGTATAAGCTTGTAAGAATTGTGCAGCACAATTGAGGATAAAAGAAAGAGATATGGAATCAAGTTCAGCTTGATGCATTAACAGTTAAAACTGCATCACTTACAAATTATTTTAGATATTGACATACCAACAAATGGAGAACTGTGTCTAACAACATGTTAATTTGGAGATGGAAGCACCCATTTGCTACCACATGTAGTAGTCTAGTGTTGGTGATGCCATAAAATATACTCTATGTAGCACCAGGTACAACGAATCGATATGAGACAGTACTGGAGGATTGCGGAGGTCAATGCACTCCGCATAGATTTGATTATAATTTAAATAAGTTGAAAGGTAACAGCTAGAGGGTCACATACACTGCCGAACGTTTCATAATTGTAAGTCTTCATATATGGTCATTAGTGATATCTTTTACTCAATTAAGAGTTATCGGCTCATGTAGTAAGCACCTCGGTATGACGAGCACGTCTCAGTTTAGACTCCCAACCTAGAGAATTATACCGATAATGACATAGATCATCTGTATCACAAATAAGTAAAAATTTATGATTACTACCAAAATACTTATTATGTATCAAATAGGAATAAAGAGAGATGGAAGCTAATATTATTCAAGTCTCACCAAGGATTCAGGCCATCTTGACTAGAGAAGAGTGATTCCTAGGTAGCTAGCTTATCGTACACTTTCGGTGCTTTCTGTGGGTAGGTGCTTGAGCTTGGAGGTGATTGGAACTCCTTTGGCCATTCTCCGTTGTATTCTCAGCTACGCATTTATAACAAATGTATGCATGCCTTTTAATAGAATCACTTTTAATAGAACCATGTTGACATGGTAAGCTGGTCATGGAATAAATGTGCTACCTTTGTGCTTTATACCATATCATGAGTGCTGTTGGCTGCTTTGGATGCTGCTTATGCTACGGCTTTTGGTTTTGCCCAGCTTGTTTTTAAAAGTTTGTATCCTATGAGCTCTGAACAGATACACTGAGTTTCAATGCATCAAAGACGCATTCTGTATACAATGAAGAATGAATTGTACACATGTCTAGCCGTACAATTAATTCCTTAATGACTACTAAACTAACCCATATTTCTTTCTACAAAGTTCCTATAATTTCAATTGTTATCACCAGGTGATGGCATTAAAAAACAAACAATACCAGTTTATGTTTCAGCCAAAAAGTACTGTTTAATCTGGTGATGAGGTACTAGAATTTGTTTTGTGACTAACATTGTTTGGATATAAAATTTCTAAGAAGATACTCGATATCTAAAATGCATTGTTTCGTAATACTACTGCTCAATTTCATGTTATCAGATTCATTGAAGTCCTTGTTGGTTGGTTACTTGAACAATGCCTCTGACAAAGCATGGTTATTGGTTATTTTGAATGCTAATATTCAATTCCGCTAGTTTAGCACATCATCACTATAGCAACACCTATAAACAAGTACTAAACATCAACAATGTTTAGATTTTATTCACACTACTATCTCTAACACAAATTATGAGTCGGAGTCAATTCACGCAGTGTAACTGAAATATTTGTTATTTAAAGTAACTGTGAAGTTTAGATGCATAAGATTGTGTCTAGCTTAGTATTTTCACATATTGACCCTAGGCTATAACAAATATGAAAAGCATTGATGTCAAGGTATGGTACACGCATGTCGAAGCCAGTTGTTCAAACACAACATGGCTTACAACTTTGATTTATGGAAAAGCAAAAGGTGAGTTCTTTAGTGATTAACTCTTTGTCAAAGTAATTCGAGCTCATTTTTATACCTATTAAAGTGAACGAAGATACCGTGGGAAATATTTAGTTTCTGAAATCTATCACTAGGACATGCTTACACCGCGGACATGCTTACATGGCGAATCCGCAATTGGACAGTTTCAACCACTCTTGAGATTAATTTTTGGCCAGAAGATCTACAAGACAGTGTGGTGGAGACGGAAATTCCAACTTCGTGAAGTCACATTATTTCGACTATAGCAAGTTTCTCACTGGCTCTGCATGTAGTCGATTTCCAGTTTCTGACCCTGTGTGGCGGTAATTTTGGCTCGCTAGAGCGTAAACAGGTGGTGTCTGTGCGTCTGTCGGTATATCTCGAGATGGTAATCCCTAAATATAGACCACTAATGAGCACAAATTTAAGAACTAAAATTAGAAACATCACATTGTGCAATATCACCTAGACGAAAACTATACTTATATATTAAAGAGGACGGTGCTGTTAAAATACATTTTATATATTTGTATTTATGTATTCTCCGTCAGCTTGGGCATTGTGGAATACGTATTAGTTTAATATTCAGCTACTCGGCAATTTGTACCAAATGAACATCTTGTTGTCCCTAAATATGATTAAATGCACATTTGTTTATATTGTTGTTCATCTTAAAGTCACATTTGTTTATATATCTGGCTCTACTACCATTAATGATTGTAATACTTGTTCAAGTTGTAAATGTGTAGTATGTCATTACTGAAATAGAGCTCAAGATATAATTAATCTTATTAAAACTACGAACTCTCACTCTTCTACACCACACACCATATATAAAAAATTAAAAGTAACTATTACAGTTATCTTTTACTAGCCTGAATACCTCTGTAATAAGTCAAAGTGAAAGAAATTATATGTAGTGTTTTATTGTGGCGGACCTATTTGCGTAAAGCGGTTTAGGAACACACCATAGAACTCTAGTTTTACAGTACTTATTTTACAAACATGGTAATGTATCAAACACTCGTCATCATTGTTACGTATTGCTTCGATATAGGCGAAAAGGCTCTATTGCGAATGCTTTCATCCGATGCAACCTAATTTTGCCTGCTCTTGGTCAAGTAGATTCCTTTAAGCTTGAGAGTAGTTTTAAACAAAAGCTGAATTTATAAAATTTGAGGCAGCTTGCAAAGTGAGTTGCTTTCTCTAATGAAGCAAATTGCAACAACAGAGATAAGCAATATTTTCAAGAATTTAGTAAGCTTTCTAATTTAACTGATATGCAAATGGATAACATAACTCCTACACCAAGAAAATCCCTGTGAAGGCAGTAGTAACTTAGCATCTTATAATCCATATTAGCAGCGAGTGCTTCTAAGGTCAACACCCAAAGTTTAAACAGCAAAGCTATCAAGGACACAACAATGTGAGCCAAAAGAAATGGACACATAACACTGCATCTTACAGGGTCATGGGGTCAAAATTAGTAGAAACATCGTAGAGGCAAAATTGGCAAAACTAATCCCCAACATACAAACATTCAAAATTCTCATAGATTTTCAATAAATACATATGTGGCTTCTGACATTTTAAATGTTGTAAAGATGTCAATTATATGCGACAGAAAGAAGAATTGGATCATTTATAATGCGGTAAAAATTGGCGTTATCCGTGTGCTGGAAAAGATTGTACTAGATCATCTACAAGAGTTGATAATGCTAGAACCTTCTTGTTTGCCTACAGATGCCACCTTACTATCTCATGTGAATGATAGTTCTGATTGTTGCTAGAACTTCACTTCAATGCTAATAATCCACCTGTATCAATGTTTTAGGACACCATATATTTGTCACAATTGTATGAGTAGAATGACGAGTTTGTACTTATGAACGAATGTAAACATGATGGCTAGGTAACGTTTATGATGAATAATCACTCCCTTTTCAGGCAACGCAACAATTTAAATTAATGCAAACATTAATAAAATATAATATATAAATTTTTGAGAGTAGAAACCCAATGTGAATCTGCTAACCTTCTAAGGAAGTTGCTGCGTTGTTAGTAATATCGTAACAAGCAGTAGCGCCTAGAATAACTTCATCGGTACCATTGTCATCACTTATCTGATCAGCACGCACTTCCTCTGGCGCGACCAACATTTTGAGACCAGACAAGACAGTCATGGAAAACGCTGGATTATCAGGTGCCGAAGGCATAGCCACACCTAGGCCAATAATTTCCTTCTGTTCTCGAAACCATCTGCAAACAAGGCGTGAGTCTAGCAGCCTCACGCGCCTGTGACATTTTTTGTATGCATACATAAGTAGTGAAATATAAACAAAATTTGACAGACCTCATCACGTGTCGGAAAATTTAGTGTGCATGACAGACAGACACATTTGTGTTAACTACAATATTCTTACTACCTTGAATTTTTTACATCTTTCATAGAAAGCCTTTCCTCCGCTCTTTTTGCCAACATGCCTACAACCAGATTGCAACAGAATATGAGTCCCTGGACGAAATAACACTGTAGAATAATAGCCATGAATATTTTATGCAAGTATTTATGCGCCAACAATCTTCCAGATTTTTTTTATGGTCCATGAAAAAATCTGTTGTCAGCGTACGGTGATCATAACACAATAATAGAATATCTGTTTACAAAAAATGGCTTTGGTTAAACTTATAAAGCTAGTGCCTACACTTACCATTCCATCAAGGAATATGGCATGGAGTTCAAACGCGAGGTTGCTTTGCATATATGTATCATAATATTATAATCTCACTATACTGGTCTTTTTAGAAATGGTCAGTTTACTCTTGCTATGTTCTGTACAATCACTTCATGTGCACTTATACAAACAATAAGCATTGTATTAGCAAAAACCTATGGTGTTTTCAATCATGTTCACCAAGCGTTGACTGGTCAAACAAATTTCTCTACTGTAGTACCATTGCTGTCTTCTATATTTTTGGAGCACTTGTCATGTTTATGAGACAATATATTAATTCTTCAACTACAATCGACTCTTTACAAGAAAGTAAAAGTTTAATAAAACCAAGTACCGTAAATTCCGGAGTATAAGTCGAAAATGTGACATTAAATTTCAAGCTTAAAACCCATCATTGACTTATACGGCGGTCACGTTTTTCATGACACGAATTTTAGTAAAATTCAACTTCAAAAAACTATCGCAAATCAAAATTAAATGATATAGGATTTATTTATAAAATAGTAAACTCCTAGTAATCCTACTCAACATGAGATGAAACACAAAGTCCCATTCTTCACCTTTCAAATTGTCATCGCTAAAATTATCTTCTAGAATAACATGTTTTGTTCAAATTTGATGCTTTTTTTCATAGTATTTGCCTACAAGCTCACACTTCAGTAATCCATTTGACACATCCACTATCGTCCACCCTTTTTCTTGTATACGAATCACAATTCTTGACAGAAATCTGTTTTGCAGCATGGCTTTTCTGTTACATTGGCGAGGTGGGCCAATACAATGGTGAAGTATTGTTTATTGTGCCTTGTGGTCTTCACTAGAACTGTTACTGTTGTATCTAGTTCTTTTGTTAATCGTTACACGTATTGCTGACGGCACATTAAAAACATGGGCATTTTTGCTGATGGCATCTTTGAATGCCACTTCTTCGGCTATGCATCGCTCGCCTCTCAGGCCGATTGAACTTAGCGTTCAAACAATTTAAACCAGAGAAGGAGATCGACTTATATGCCAAGTTCATGTCGAGACCAAGATTTTTTAAACCAAACTTTAGACCTAGACTTGTACGCCGGGTCGACTTGTACGCTGGGTCGACTTGTACGCCGGAATTTATGGTATGCACTAGCAAAAACTTAAAAATGTTTCCAACTACAGTGAACCCCCGGGTTATGATGTCCCTGTTATACAGTTTTTTTGCGCCTTGATGTGGAACACAATTTTTTTCCATCCCTACTCTATGTCGAATACGTTGCAATAACGGAGATGCCAATATGCTATTCGCTGCAATCTCTCTCACAATGCTTGAAAGAGATGTGATGCTCGCTCTCTCTCAGTTCAGCGCTATTCGTTATGAATTATATTCAAAACAAAACTAGAAACGTGACAAAATTTCAGACGATGACCAATTTGAAGTTAAGTTTAGTAAAACACATACTAAAACTTAGCTTTAAGTATGTGTTTAGTAAGCTAAATTCATTTCAAGTTAAATTCAACATTTATGTTATACGCCTGTCTCAAAGGTAAGAACTCCCTATGGTACGTACTGCACATAGTACATGGTAATCTTACATTTTATTGCAGATTTAATCACTAAGTACACTAAAGTTACTGCAGATAACTATAGTTGCCAAGGCTAACATACTATCATACTACATGTATTTTGTTACTCGTTTTTAATATGTGCAGTACCTATATAAAATGTTGATGCTTGTCACCGGGGGTGCTTGCATCAGATAATTACTATGGGCTTCTATACCCTTTATACGACATTTTCACCTTACGATGCCAACACTGGAGTGAATTACAACCATATGGCGGGGGTCTACTGTACTACCGCAGTAGGATGGTAAACCGTTGAATATTTGTAAAAGTGTGTCCATACACTGAATTTATTGCATAAATGTTACTAAGTTCAATCAGATAGTTAACGACAGCTTTGAAAATGTTTTTTTAAATATGAAACTACATAAAAAATCTTGTAAAACAAACTTGATACAAGTAATATTTTAGTAAGGAGTTATCCCTTCGTGCATGAGGAGATAAATCCTTTCTTATCTGCAAACATCAACAAGGATGAGGAATGATGCCCATGTGTAGAGATAAAATATCTATGGGCTTTGGTAGACAAATAAAATTGTCCTTAAAAATAATGCATGCTGCTAACAGGTGTATTAGCTATATTCATAGATGAATCAGTGATAAAGGATTCGTGAGCAATTATGGCCTCGATACTGACCATACCATGACCATATTGGTCTTACCTTTAATAAGGGCCTGTAGGTGCTCTGAGGCGTTCTCAGGTGTGGTATATTCAGCTTTAGCAATGGCATCATACAGACGATAAATAGTCTCACCATCAAAAGGGTAGTCCGTTGCGCACATTCTGTACCTTTAAGAGACGAATGACCAATCTAACGATGTAAGGCCAGAAACATGCGAGAACGAAAAAAAAAATTATTCCATTCTTTAAATCTTTATAAACTGTGACAGCTTACAATAAAAAAATGTGAGAAGTTATTTGCTAAAAAGCTTTTATGCCTAGTCTGAATAAGAACATCCCTGTTATGAAATAAAAACATCAAAAATCTCAAAACTCCAGCTAAAAAGTTTGGGAAAGTAAATTGCTTTGACTTTGAGAAACTGATCCACACGCTGCAGACTAGTTGTCACACACTGCAGACTAGTTGCCATGTGTTTTACAATGCCAATAACTAATAATAATAGGTCATAGAATTCTTAAGCACCGTGGTGAATTTTTGCTGTGAGTTACTAGAGGTGGTTGATCACACAACTTAAAAAAAGTAACATGAAGGTTTGAAATAGGCAGCCGTGTCGGCCTGCTGATTACATACAGAGTGATGCCACAAGACCAAATGTCTATTTTAAAGCCAGAAAAAGTCTCGTCGCCTGCAGCAATTTCTGGAGCCTGTGAAACCGGAGAGCCCTGACTGGTGGATATCGAATCATCCTCAGCAAACCGATCAAGTTGCTACAATAGTGATGACGCATTACTTAAAACCAAAGATTTGCAGAACTAGCAAAGAACAATGAAGAACAAGAAAAGCAAGTTCCTAAAAATGAGACGATTGATTCTAGAAAAAATACCTCTGACACGCCCAGATCAGTGATCTTCAAAACCTGATCAACAGTCAATAATAGATTGGCAGGTTTTATGTCTTTGTGAATAATTCCTCTGGAATGCAGATAGTCTACTCCCTCAGCCAGTTGGCAAAAATAGTAGTGTGTCTGCCATTCAGGGAACCGCTTAGCTGGACATTCATCTAACATTTCTTGAAGATTGCAGCAGCAGTACTCAAGAACTATATATGTGTACACCACTAAGGAAGCACTAACTGACATAGCAGCAGTACTCAAGAACTATATATGTGTACATCATTAAGGACGCACTAACTGACATAGCAGCAGTACTCAAGAACTATATATGTGTACATCACTAAGGAAGCACTAACTGACATAGCAGAGTACCAAAACATGAAACAGGCATGAGCATTGAGCCATATTACAAGAGTATTTGCAAGGATATTTTTTCATCTTCTCTTCATTGTAAAATACTTCAATTAAGCGAATGACATTGCGGTGATTCAAGCTCTTCATTATATTGATCTCCCTACAAATAAAAGTAAAACATATCTGCAATGTATTTTATAATATTTTCACTATGCACAAAGTTTCAAACTTTACAGAGTTGCTTTTAATTAATTTTGTATACATGTTTATCATCTTACACAAATTAAAACATTAAAAAGGGCAAGCCTATGATGGTTACAACAGTGCTTGTGATATATGATAGCTTACAGTGAACTACACAATTGCAAAATGGCTGATTGCCATAAAACAGGGTTGATACATCGTCTGGGAGATAAACAAACAAAAAACTAGGCTTCATACCAATTGAATAAATCTGCACTCAAACAAAAACTTCATGCAAGGTAGTAGCAGGCGAAATTTGCAGCATGTATGTTTCTGGCATATTTGGCTGAACAGTTTTATTGGTATTGTTTATATGAAGAATGTAAACTATCAATTGACTGACAAATAATGACAGAAACATGAATCGTATATTGAAAGGTAGCTACTTTTGGTATCTACAATGCGTTGCCCTGACTTGCACATACAAACACAGCAATTTTAGATAGGCTTATAATATTTGAAAAAAATTATTTTTTTCTGACTTGAAGAATACTCTAACCAAATATAAAGAATACAAAAACCAAAAACAAACTAGAATGTGGCAAAACCATTAGTAGATGAGCTGCAACAGTAACTGCTACGAGCATAACCTAGAAACTGTATTTGGAAGATCATTGCTGCACATCTTTATTTGATTTGCAAACTTGGTTATTGAAAGCTGTCACATTAATCTGAATGAAAAAAAATTCAATAGCAACACAAACATCTCTAGATAACCAGACAGCTGACCACAATCAAACAGTTTATATCATCCATGATGTGAATGAAAATGCGTCTTTTTAACTAATATGAGAAATACTAATAGTGCTAATCAAATAATGTTTAAGATACAAAGATAACGCACCTTTTAACATTTGCGAGTCCATTGGGTATCCTGCGAATTTTCCTCAATTTCACAATCTTGACTGCCCGCCGACAAAGAGTCTCTATATCTAAAACCTCTTTTACTTTGCTGTAAGACCCTTCTCCCAAAAGGTCTCCTTTTAAATATTTAGTTCCAATAAAAGACGCTTGAGGTGGCTGATATAAAATCTCATCCGAGTTAATTCTGATTATATTCGGTAGTCCGTCATCTTCTAAAAACTCTGCCAGCTGTTCTGAATCGGGCGAAATGGCAAAGCCATTGAAGTTTGGCGATGTCATAGCATTAAAAATTGTAACATTTAGGCGGTCTGCATTCTGTAAATTTGATCTATCACAATAATGGCATTAACAATCGTAGCCACTTTTTATTTGCAAGACGATTTGTTTGCTATTCTTTAAAATACTTGTGTCGGTTTTGTTGATTTCGAAAACGAGTCTCCGAAAGTTGCACGTTCTAATCTAAAGAAATATTGACCGGCGCTAATTGGATACCAGCCTTCAGCTCATGCCAATGTTCAGATTTTAGAACTTTGGCAACAGGAAGTGTCATAACCCTGATATCTTTAGGCAACAGTTAGAACTTTACGTAGAAAAGAGTTCGTCAGGTTAAGGATATCATATGCTAGCCATAAATATTATCTCATTACGAGAACCTAGCGGCGTCTCTGCTGGCAAAAGTGATCGTCGTAACCTCAGTCTATGGTTGGCCGTGAAAGCTAAAACGCCAATGGAATTAAAACTTAGTAAAGCAGAGCATGAGACAACAGTAGGAATGAGATATGGCACAGAACATCACTGGAAACAATATGACTGTGTCTCATAGTTTTACAAGCAAAGAAAAAGAAGCTTTGTTTCAGAGACACTCACAATTTCCTAGCAAAACGTTAGAAGATTCCAATAGCTTTGTAGGTGACATCGTTGATTCCGTTGCAGTAACAATGACCGATACAGAAACCGACAGCACAACAAGCGGAGGAACTATATCACCAGCATCTGGAGACGAAACTTTTATATATTCTACCGAACCAGGTGGCAATAAAGAGCCACAAGACACGAATAGTGCTACAAATGAAGTGCCCAGAAACGGGTTTTCATCCAAACCTAAGCGTCATCCTAGCATTTTGTCTAACCGGACAAGTCGACAAAAAGTAAAAAAGTCCGTCAGTTTTTGTTCGATGCCTGAAGATCGTCGAGTGTCTAATGGTTCGTATACATCTGATGTAGTCGCAATTAGATATAAAAATTATTTGCGGAATCTTGTTTGTGAGCGCATAGCGCCGTCTCAAGGTATTCATGAATAGATTAGTGTTCATACGTGTATTGCTTTATGCGTATATGTTCGTCTATAGGCCTACAACCCTGCATATGGATTCATACAGATTATCAGATACATACAGATATGCTCTCATCAGGTGATAACATTTTCATCGTAATTTATCACCTGACGAGGACATATCTATATCCATTTGAAACAAATTTCTAGTAATCGACTAACAGCTAAGTACGTTTTATATTTACATAATAGTATAATTCACACTACACTAAGTGTATTGAGTGCTCATTTTTTAATATGCATTAGAAATAGTTGCGTTTCTAACAATAATATATAAGCCTATCTGTATATTTGTGTCTTCTACCCTAGGCCTTGCTAAACGTGGGTTCCTTTGAGCAGCCAACAAAAGTGTTGGCTCTGTCTGCATTGTAAAAACAAGGCAACTCAAATATGGTTAGTTAAGGCTAACTGCCTTTTGTTAGTTAAGGTTTACTGCCACTTTGGTTTGAAATTTATGTGGCTGAGTTCACCTCTTCAATGTGGGTATTAAAAAATGAGTGGCCGTGTATTCCATAAAAGATGGTTCATTAGTAATGTGCATATGTAAACCTTGCTTACATTTTGTGAGCAGCAACATTTGAACAATAAATGTTACATTGTTAAAGAGCAAATGGTTAACATTTTGCTAGAAATGCTTTTTAAGTATGTATGTAATATAGAACTTTAGTAAATTTATTGCCATACAAGATATATGAACTGTAAGAATGGCAAATGATGGACATTAGTTTTACATTTATTATGCATTTTGCTATGATTAGCATCAATCTGAATTTTGCGGGATTCAACATGGGATTCAACACTCTTCCGTAAGTGTTGGGTATGAGCATACTGTAAGTTTTTTTGTTTTCACAGTTTGTAAGTTTCATATCTTTAAACGCAAAGACAATGAGTTTCGCATGTTGGCTAGCTTGTTTTTAACCAAAGAAAGCTACTGCAGCTGGCAATGCCATTAAGTCTGGTAATCATTTGTTTCCCATTGATGAGAGAGCTCTATGAGTTTTCTGTTGAGCTATTTGTTTTTTTACGAGATTATTGTTATCTAAATGCCACACCTCTGCTTCTTTGTATTACCTAATTTGCTACTACCCTTTACTACATTGTCTATAACCTCAATAGCTGACCATATGATGTTAGCAAAAACTATGAACACACATACAAGTCAAGTCATACAGCTGGGAGTCCCAACCATTGCACTAGCCAGCCGCTGCTAGATAGATTGACATTGTTGCAGTTTGCATAACTTTTGCGTAAGGCTATGGAAGGTTATTATGACATTTGTATCCACTAGGTTAATTCTCCTCTTGTTCGTCCTATCGCGGATAAGCTAAGCGCTAGTGTTTAGTTAGTATAGGATATATCTTTTGGTCTGATGCAACCTGTATACTTACCTTCCTACAACCATGGGTGGTCGGAGAATGCATTGTACCACTCATGAAGTATCACTGATATTGGAAGCTCCTATAATGATAGAGAATAGGCTCTTCAGGTGAGTGATAGTACTGGAGAGCCTTATTATGATATTGTATTACTCGGTGAAAAATACAGGATGTTCTTAGCTTACATAAATACAAGGAAATGGCTGATACGAGAGCCAACATTCTCTAATATTAATTGTTGTTGGCCATTGTGAGCATTTGCATACAATAAGTTAACAAGTCAGTGTCGTGTGCAGGCTTGTTGGGGGCCGTGCATGAAACTTGGCTCTATGTAGTGGGTATTCACACTCACTTAAGTTTGTTTAAAAGATCTTTTCATCGCTGTCCTTCTTGTCTTGTAGCTAAAGACTGTCTAGCTCTCATGCAAGAAGGTACTGAATTAACAAAGCTAAAAACAAATGGCCGACTATATCGGCGCTACTATTGGTTGGATAATGCTTCGACTGAGATCCGGTGGATGCCCACATCAAAATCCTACAATAAGTCCAAAAGTGAGATAACTATTCGTCATTTTTATCGCTCTTAGCTTTCATATCCGAGACATGACCCTGACACCGTATTACAAAATAGACTAGTATATTATTGTTATCCTTCACATTGTGACTAAAATCTACCAATACGGAATCTGTAAGGTTAACTGTAGGTCTGAAAATCATTGTTGAGATGAATCTGTATTTTTGTTCAGCTAACTTTGATTGTGTTGTTTATGGGACATGCTGCCTCGCCTAATCGTCTGTAATGGTCCAATTATTTCCTCGTAGATAAGTAGATAGGGAGTAAGCTAAGCACTGCTCTCACTCTTCGCTTCAATCAACCGAACTGTACTTTATAGGTTTAGGATAGTTTTGATGGAATAGACTAACTCGGTAGTTAGACAAAGCGCTAGTGCATTATTGACCATGAATGTCTAAATAGCTTCATAAATTAATAAGAGGTCAATGCTTGGTTTGATAACTTTACATCCTGCTTGAATCTATCCTAGGCAAATCCGCCGCATCTGTACAAAACTCTTTTGAGAGTCAAGGCTAAAAAATTAATGGTTACAGATTTTGGTTCAAGATTTCAACCGATGAAAGTCATTAATGGTTGTTACATGTGTAATAATAAATCAAACATTAGTGTTTAACTTATTACATGAAAAGGTAGTTATAAATTTACATGGTATTCTTGTGATTATAATATAATACACAAGTGTCATATATTACATATATTCAGTTTTGTTGTTAATAATCATGTATTATTGCACATGTTATAGTCATGTATCGTCGTCACAGTAATTCCCACTAAATGTCTTCTCATTTGGTAGAATAAATAGATAAACATCATAACTATAGCGGATAATCAGACTGTTGCTCTATGTCAGATATTGCTTACTACTAGTACATGAATTATTACTTCAAATGATTAGCTACATTAATTTCCAATACATTGGTATCTGAGTTTTGTGATGATTATGTAATTGTCATATTCAAAAAGGTTTATTTGATGTATCCTGTTGCGAATTAGCTTTGCGTGTTGTCAACGCAAGGTAAGTCATCTTACGCGGAGGACAAAGTTCCCAGCTGTGAAAAGCAACACATCATTTTGTAGTTGTTGTGAATCAAATCAAAGAGGTTCAAGGAGGCCGGAGTTTGGACAGCCTCAAGAACAAGGATATAGAGTGCATCTGCCAGGAGGAGTACATGCTGACTATCCTTTACGGCAGCAATTATACCTCTCTGGATCTCATTGCAAAGACACCGGATGAAGCAAACATCTGGTTAGCTGGTCTCAGCCATCTCATCACTAAGCGTGATGTACAAAGTCAAGGTGGGCAGCCTGACACTCAAAGGCTTAAATGTTAGAATTTTAAATTTTAAATGTTACACATTTAAAATTAGTAGTAGTTATAGAGTTTGTTTGTTTTGTCACCTACATACCCTACATACCCTAATACAATACTATCAATGTACAGTCACACCTAGACATAGGAGTGTCTCAACATACAACAAAATTGAGATGCGAGCAGAGTTTTGAGCAAGTTTCTTCCTTGACATACAAGTAATCTTTGAAATAGGAGCCGATTCATGATGACTATCGTATGTCCAAGTATGCGAGAGGCCGTTTTCGAAAATAGCGTTACTCGGTCTTTCTTTTCAAATCAGTTTGAAAAAAAGTATTAAAAAGGGTGGCTAAAAGTTATAGTGAACGCGAGACAAAAACCGCCAAACTGGAAATTGTAATAAAATATCAGGATGACAAAATTAAAGGAAGTTTAGTAATAAAAATTAAAACTCAGCTCCTAGTGTCTGTTTAGGAAACTAAATTCATTTAAGTTAAATTCAAAGTTTCTGTTACATATCGTCACAAAATTTTAGTGTACCTAAAGCATTGCTGTCAAGTCTCTCTCAAAGTGTTAGTCACTACGTCCGTCTCTAAGGTAAATGCTTACAGTAGTGTACATAGTAATGCTACCGTAGCTACTCAATTACAACAGTTAAAAACACAATTTTTCACCGCAATATCCTATTTTATGTGGTTTTTCCTAGTATGGTAACAGATTAATTTGTAGTTAGTTATTTTATATAGGAAATAGTGCTTTGAGGCACGAGTTAATTGACATACAAGCTGTGTGCAAGAACGTATGTATTAAGCTCGTATGTCGAGGTATAATGCAAAGTGTAATTTGACTTTAGTTATTGTAGCAGGTGGGTTTCCTTGAGGCTCTCCAAGGTTTCCTTGAGGCTCCCCAAGGTAGCGCTAAGTTTGATCAACCCACCAATTAAAACCGCAGGCAACCGGACTAGAGGTTCAGCGGTCTCGCTGCTCGTGTAAAAGTTCAGTGGTCTCGCTGCCCAAAGAGGGAGTCTCGTGACCTGAGACAACCCTTTTCCACCAGAGGGCTACTCGAAACTAGCATAGCATTATCTTGACATCCTTCTTATCACACTGTGTTCACACGCAGTCAACCTCAACACTCTAATTGCGTGTCCATTTTCTTATCATTCACAATAAGTACTCTCTTACAGAGGAAGGGAGTCTTGATGATGCTGCGGAAAGAAGAAAATCAAGCATTCGGGATCGATATCCTTTGAATCGCTCTCTAGTCATTTATCAAATGAAATGTCTTCAGTATTCCCTTGTCATCATCACTCATTAGGCCATCTGCCTACTCATAACAGGAACAGGCTTTCCTCTTAAACTTCGATTCTGGGCTACGGCTATTGGCAAGCGATGTTTGGTGGTATTTGATAGATAATCTTTTCTGTACGACTTGACACCTCATACCGCTAGTCACTCGCTCAGGTATTATAATAATCTCGTGTGCAAGGACCGCTCAGTCGCATAATAATCCTCTGTCAATGTCATCAAATTTACCTTTCCACCAGCCAGATTGAGTTTACTCTGTATATTCTATTGCCGAGTCATATCATGCCTCCTCCGCCTTGAACCCCTTTTGCTTTTCCTTAATGTTCGGTATGTTCACATGGCTAGTAGAGATGTTTGTGGAAGAGGCTGGATCATACGATGAATTGCTGAGGGAGCAACAGGCTGGCGCCATGGTGATGAGCCTCAACCCTGCTGTAGATGTCGAGTACATGAAACTTAAACTTAAGGCAGGTTGATTGCACCTGTTTTTGCTGACCTTTTTATCATTAGCTTGCAAACCATTTCATCATTGACCCGATTAGACAGCCCTTGCGGCAATTACTTCTTCAATACGCTGACTCTCAGAAGTGGTGTGGTGCACTTTCGGTTTTGGCAATACTTGGGGGTTGGTGTGGCTTGTTTCTACACATGTATGTATCTGCTCTTCTGCTAACACTCTCGTTGAATGAGTGGAGAATAATTTGAATTGAACAGTTTGAGAAACAAGTTGTGTGGTTATTATCTTTGTTTTTGGCAAGTGAGCAGGTGGCCGTGATCAGCGAATGAACTCATTTATTTGAGGAAGTCATTCTTTTCACATAATTAAAAGAAAGCAGTTTAGTCACACTTACTTAAATTTTATAAAAAAAATCTTTTGATCTCAGCAAAAAGCCTAAACGGTTTTTCACAAAAAGGTGAAATTTTTGTAGCAAAATTGATTTTAAGTAAACTCATTTTTGTTATAATTTGGTGTATTATGACTATGGATGACCGTAGAATGTTTCTAATATAAACAGATGTATTGTTTGTTAGCGTTTTCAAATGAGCGAAAGAATAATGATAAAATACCTGGCCTTTATGTGGTAAAGGAATGGTCTATACCCCAGCTACTTCCACTTAGATAAGCAAATTATTCTCGGGCAATATAGTAACATTGGCTATTGAAGGCAGCGAAGGGTATCTTGCTATTCATCTCATTGAGTGTATCTCTTTGCACTCAGCAGTATGCGCTGTGTTTCCATGGCACGTATGATTGGCAAATTTGAGCCGATCCGCAAGTTAACCGCATCGTGGAAATGGCAAGCTAAGCGAATTTTGCGTTTTGCAAAACTTTATCGAATCTATCACGCTTGCGAATAATGGAAACAGCACTTGTGAATGATGCACATTAAAATACCGCGCCAGCTGTTCAATTTTAAACATTTTCAATACTTCCGTTGTCCTTTCTCAATCGGGTTTCACGCGTTTGC
The DNA here is from genome assembly GCF_963576615.1 of Watersipora subatra. Taxonomy (NCBI): domain Eukaryota; kingdom Metazoa; phylum Bryozoa; class Gymnolaemata; order Cheilostomatida; family Watersiporidae; genus Watersipora; species Watersipora subatra. The sequence goes on along the minus strand of NC_088708.1, from coordinate 4,568,924 downwards.
GTCGCTAACATGTGCGTCGCTAATTATTAACTTATAGCGTACAATTCCTTCCTTTTTTAACATGGCGCCGGAGTCAATTCGCATCATGTGAATGTCTTTAGAAACACCTAATTCGCACGGTAAGGCAACTCGAGCACAACTCCAAATCCGAATGATGCGCTTCATGCGTGTCATGGAAACATAGCATAGAGAGCCTAGCCACTCGTGTGCTCACAGCCTGCTCTTCATGTCACCTTGAGCGAAATGTAGTAGTTATAAATATGAGTTATTAAACAAACCATGCTGTGTAATTGTAATATGCCGCCTTTGCAGTGCAAGCTTTGTTAATAGCTTAATTTTTCAAATGTTATTTCCCTTGCAATTCATTACACCATCTGTCTAAATATGCATCTCAAATGCCTTTCGTAGTGCTACTCAGGTATTTTTAGCTGTGCTGTGTTTGTATGTAATAAAGTAAGACAGGAAAGTCTAAAGAGCTATCCTGAATGCTCTATCATTCATTACCCTCCTCGTATCTAAATTACGCATCCAAATTTTTGTCTAGTTAGCCAGCACCGTAGAACCTCGGTAGTGTCATTGAGGGCAGCCCGCATTTTCCTTTAGTGCAGAGTCTGCTTAAGGAGCAACTTTTAATATCCTGGTAGATTGTAGCTAATACCGCTGCTCAGCTGCCTTCTTGTTTCATATTCAACTACCTTTTGGTAATCCCGCAATAAATTTTTTGTTACTCATCAAATTAATCTGGTGATTGCAATATATGAGTTTGCTGGCATTGAATAGGGAAATGTGTATCAATTTGGCGAGTGTGCATGCCTTTCCATTGCTGTCTACACGGGCTTATATTTGCACCATTATTGCATCATAATTGCGCGTGCTTGTCAGTTTTGTACTGCATAGTTTCAATTTAAGCTCGCCTAACGACCTCCCGCATTCACATTTATCTTTCATCACGAAATATTAGAGAAAAAATCAAATATTTACACAAACCGACAAATTTATCTGTAAGGAAAGGTATATTTAGTGTTGTAATTAACCTGCAGGCTTATTAGCAACATTTTTATTCATACAATCTGTGTGCCGCTGTTATGGTACACTCATGAAGTCGGCACTCGGACATTATTACTAGTATTTCACAAGCGTAACCTTAACTTGTTATTGGATGAACTTCAGTTACCTTCTGTCCGATTTTCTAACCTTATAGGTAATGCGTGCATCCATCATAAACTAACTCTTCATGAATATTGTACTAGGGACTCGCAACCTCCGGCTTGTAGAGTTTGTGCCGCGTTCTGGTTGGTTTATTCTCCGGGCTAGTACCATGCGCTATTACTGCTCAATGACTACTGAAATGTTTGCAGGAACTATACGCAGGCGAGAGGGCCCACAGTAAAGGACTGCTTACCTGTCAGGAGTTTGTTTCCCTCTATAAAGATGTGGCAAGCAGACAAGAAATATATTTCCTAATGACTAAGTATGATGATGCTAACGCAATCATTTTGTCTACTCTATTTTTATTGCTGCATTTTGTACGTAGGTAAGGCACACCGCTCTAACAAATCTCTTAACCGGTCGGTCGATGTTTCTGTATTCAGAATAAACAATGTTACAACACGCGCGAGCATTAAAAATTCTGTCTGCCGAGCGGATTAACAAAGGAACTGTTCTCATTTTTATCTTCGGTCTCCCGTGTAAGCCCAAGAATCTAGCAGCTCCTACCTCTCCGCTTTACCTAATTAGCATACTGTTTAGCGCCGCTGGTGTGGCGCAGGTAATTGCTCTAATATTCGCTATTGTGAATAATGATCATATAATTGTCTACAGCCTTCCACGTTTATAAGCCAGCTTAGGTAAATCTGTGAGTTCAGGGGCCGTCGGCCTTGGCCACAGGCTGAATCCTTTTCTGTTTCCTTTATATTTAGTGAACTGCCTCGTGTTGCTCATTGCAGTCGGGTATCTACGCATTCAAATTAGATCTATTCTTTTTTAGTTGCTAACTGATAGCTTGCTAAAGACGCGGTATGCTCTGCGTTTTTGTCGTAGCTTGGGAGAATGTTTGATAAAGTAAATTTAATATACAATTCTGATGATTTGAGGTATGGCAATTCCAGTGACTGCATGAATGCTGAAGACCTTATGCTGTTTCTGGAAACCGAGCAAGGGGTGAGTGAATTCTACTCAGAGGATGTTCACTGGGTTTCCTATGATTTAGGTTGCTCTCTCATCATACAAAATGTGCTGCATATTGATTTCCATCATGCTCTCAGATCTTTGCTAATAGAGCTGTCGTCTGAGTCGGTATGTTGGCATGGTGTTGAACTAGATCTTGCCACTTTACATACTCTGCCTCCAGCTTTGCTTTTTCATCAAACTCTGTAATGTAGAAATGTCTTGATTAGCACAGGGTAGGTGACACGCAAATGTACATGTATTGGCAAACGGCGCATGCTATGAATTCGAAATGCGTTAGACTAGCTCCGTCCTTTGGCCGCAGGGAAATGAACATCCATGCATTATTAGGCTCCTAATGCTGCCTGCGTACCTTTTTATGTTGCTTCAAGTCTCTAATGAGTTGTGAATGTATCTATGAATGTATCTATGAATGTATCTATGAATGTATCTATGAATACCTATATGAGTATTTTTAGGTCGTGGACGTCTGTAAACGTAGGTGTGAAGAGTTAATAAGTCGATATGAGCCATCACGAGAAGGCAAATCCAAACTTCTGCTTGGTGTAGATGGTAAGAGAGTAACATTGTTACTATTGTGAAAGATGTGGTGGTTTTATATGTAGCTGTGATACACTTTTGCTGTGGTATTTGACACTTCCCATTAACAATTTGCTCACACCCTTCGAAATAATGGTTTGATTCTGTGGGAGGTGATGAGGTGGGCACACAGGTGAAGTGACTCAGTGCTATGTGTCTCTTGAAGGTCACATTTATCTTGATAGGTAAACTGGTTTAAGAGGATAGAAGTTTCACTCTATATTACTACGCTATTATTAAATATTTGCTAGGATTTGTCAAATATGTGCAGTGACTAAGCAGATAATCTATTCGCTGCCCCCGAGTTGGCTGAGCTAGATCCTGTTATACAGATAGTGTAAGGAGTTGACATCATATATCCGATGTCCAACGGAAGACAAGAGCTGTAGTTGTTGATAGATTGGAGAGCGAAAGGGAAGGGAATCTTTTGCAGTTATATACCTGATTGATACTATGCATGTTCCTCCTTCAGTCTCAAGCCGTGCAATCTTCTAGATAGTTGGTTCATAAAACTTTGTAAAACTCATCGTAAAACCTTTAGTTGGTTCTAGAGACATGTAACTCGCTAAATGTTATGACTGTGTGTAACAGGGCTACTGGCCTATCTACTCAGTAAAGAATGTAACATATTCGATGAGAAGTGGAACAGAGTCTTTCAGGATATGGACCAGCCGCTCTCTCACTATTTCATCAACTCATCACACAAGACGTATGTAATCAAACTCTCACTTTCATGCGGATGCGTGCTGCTCAGTCCTGCTCAATGATCAAAGGCTATGATAGTTCACATTCTCTATTTCACATAGAAGCAAATGCTGCAACTACAGTTCGTATCCGTCAGATTTACCCGCCTAAACAGGTTCACCTAATCATTTCTTTTGTCTTATATACAGTTGAATAATAGCTGTGAACTTTGATGTGGTGGGGCAGGTAGTCCGCTATTGGAGGATTAGTAAATGGATAAATAGTCTTCCACTTACCGCGAGGGGATTAGCGGTTCAAGTTGCTCCTCCTCAGCCGGCTTAGCATATGTATATCGATTATTACCAATAGAGGAAGCGAGTCATGGCTCTATGCTACGTCAATAGTTGTCTGCATAGGTTGGCACTATATGTTTTGAGTGCTTTTGTGGTTTATGATCAAATCATTGTCATGCTGGAATGCAAATTTTCATTGTAGTTATTTGTTAGAAGACCAGTTGAAGGGACCTTCATCAGTTGCCGCATATAGCAGGGTTCTTAAACAAGGCTGCAGATACATTGAGGGTGGGTAACTCTCCTCTATCACAGTAAAACGTGACGCATGAGATAGATTAAATTAAAGTAATGTAACGACAGGATCCTGTCATTATCACTTGTTGTCAAATGATGCCTGTTTCATTGATCTATCTGCATGTATCAAAAGTTCTAATGTCGGAGTTGAGTGAGCAGCAGAATTTGCTGTGCCAATCTCGTGACTACACCACTTGTTGTCCAACCAATCTCGTGACTACACCACTTGTTGTCCAATCAATCTCGTGACTACACCACTTGTTGTCCAACCAATCTCGTGACTACACCACTTGTTGTCCAATCAATCTCGTGACTACACCACTTGTTGTCCAAACCAACTTTATACCCCACCCGATGTGTAGCCCATCATTTTCGGGCTCACTCAACTTCTTGCCCACCTAACTTTGTGACCCCATCCGTCTAAGAATGTAAAAACATATGATCATCGACCTCATGCCTACCTATTCCAGCTTTTATAAACCTAATCTCTTTCTCTCAACCATCTGCTCATATAGCCTCAGGCTCGCTCATAATCTAGGCCACCCACACTTATGTCCACCCCATTTCATGCCAACTCTAGTTCTGCTCACACTTCTCTTTAACCCCTTTATTTCACTTCTAACTTACACATCACCTTCTTTTACCCTCCAACTCAGTTCACTGCTAGTTTCACTTGCTTCGTTTCACTTCACTTGCTAGTCTTTACAGGCGGTTTGTGATGCCAGTATTCATCTACTTTCTCAACCGCTACCAACCACAGACCTTGTTTAGCTGGTCATCAAAGAAGTAGCTCCTGCTAATTTCTTTCACAAGTATTTTCTTTTATTAATTCACGTTTTCATGCCTTTAGCTGACTACTTGCAGTTGACTGTTGGGATGGCCCTAGTCAGCCGATCGTCTACCACGGCCGCACACTCACCTCACGAATTCTCTTTAGTGATGTCATATCCGCCATCAATGAGTACGCCTTCGCCACATCTCCGTGAGTTGCTACCATTAACTCTCAGTGTATAGTACAAGTTCAGTTTAAAACCTGGCTTTAGACTACTCTACCTCTTTAGAAGGTTTTAGAAATTTGCAACTCATTCGATGTGAAGAGTTTATCGGTACTTTAAAATCATTACAATCATTGTCGTTTACCATCGTAAAGAGAGCACAACTTTACAAGTATTAATGGCTGGCGGTAGCAAAACAGTGCCTTTGTTATAGCAGCCCTGTACCGACCAATTGCCTGTTTTATTTCTCTTACATGGCATTTACTCCTGTAACTCTAAACCAATCGCAATATTTTAGCATTGACTTTATGTGTATCTTACGCTTTACTGGTTGTTCTTGTTAAATTAGTGAAGAGGGGAAAATGTTTACTGCTTTAAATGGTTAAAGTCATCGATAAGACACAAACCTACATATAAACCTACATATAAACCTACATATAAACCTACATATAAACCTACATATAAACCTACATATAAACCTACATATAAACCTACATATAAAGTTATTGTCAAATATACCGCTCACCCTTGATCCATCTGCTGACTGACTAGTTCCATTATTCTTTTCTCTTCTCGCTCAACATGCTTGCTAAGTGCCCATATTTTCCTAAATTGCGATACAAAGATATCATAGAGGTAAAGCTTGTTTCAGGTGTAACTTTAATTGGCTTTGTGAGTAATTCATTGAAAGATTTAATACAGCAGCTATGATTAGGTTAAAGTTTTGTTGTTGAGTGATTGTGAATATTGCTGGTGTATAGCCATATGTTTGGGGAGAGATATTGAGTAGATATTGAGGCTTCTTCCCCATTGATGATAGTAAATTTTAGTAATGAAATGGAGCTATTGTCCTCTCTTGCTATGCACTCAGCCATCTCATTTAAGACCGAATAAAAGACCTGAGGGCTCTTACATACATACATACTCTGAGTATACATGTGAAAATATCTCTTTTACAAACTGACTGGCCTGCCTCGCGACTGCTTGTCCTGCATATCCTGAGCTACCTGTCTAAATGGCTTCCAACTATGCCAAAATGATCATTTTTGTTGTAAAAAAAGAGCTCTGCGTGTAGGTATCCAGTTATACTGTCGATAGAGAACCACTGCTCTCTCGACCAACAGCAACTCATTGTAAATACTCTCAAATCCACTCTTGGAGATAAACTCTACAGCTGGCCTATCAGCGATGATAGTCACTCTCTTCCGAGTCCTGAAAAACTCAAGTATAAAATTCTTATCAAGGTAAGAAGGCTGGACTAGCTCTTGTTATGTTGTATGTAATCAGTAGAAGCTGCTACATGTCTGACGATTTCCATCATAGCATCCATCGTATCGCTACCTCATTTCTTTCTGTCTTTTTACCTGCCTTTTTTGTAGGATGCGGGGTGGGAGGTTTAAAAGTATGTTTAAAATAAATTCTAATATATTATATATGTCTGTCAGTTTGCCACCATGTCATTCGTTGGAATCATTTTTATACATTTAGAAAAATCGCTTTTAAAACGGGTAATGGTGGCACCGGTGATTTATCTTTAAAAACGCCAGTCATTGCTTATTGTAAACTGTACTGGGGCAAACATTTAACATTACTGAGAGCTGCTAAAAGACACCCTTTCACATCAGATATACATTATATTAGCTGCTAACAGCAAATATACAGTATTTTTATTTTATCCGGTGTATCAAGGACACGAAAAAGGTTTTACACCAAAATAACTCCACTGCAAATTTAGACACACTCTTTTAACTTATGATTAAATACATGCTCATTTGCGTGTACCTCATAATACTATCTGATTTTACTTGGGGTAATGTTAGAATTCTGAAACGTTAAATTGTGAATAGTTTTAATTGTTTTAATCTTTAGGTTTCTATTGCTGATTCATGCGCAGAAAGAGAAAAACTATCATAAATGTGACTCCAGAATTTTCAGCTCATTAACTCATTGCAGATTTGCTGAAATTGTGCAATTTTGAAGAACTTGCTGGATTTTTATGTTTGTGGTTGTCATTTGCATCCTTTTTGTTTCGTGGTTTGACACATGTTTGTGTGTGTATGTATACATATGAGAAGGTGTTAACCGCACCGTCATTGTGATAAGAAAGCCAAACAGGGTAGTGTCATGTGTTGTGATGGTCATGCAAGGTGTTGGCCATTTTGCAGTGCAAGAAGTTAGAAGATGATGATCACATTATTTCTCCACATGGAGAAGTGTCGGAGGAAGACGAATCTATTGATCCTGACTGGAAAAAATTACACAAAAAGGTATAACGATAATTGCATGTTCTGCCAAGCCATTTTTACCATTTGAACAAGTACTTTATAGATCCAGTTTGTTTTACCCTATAATTTTGGTGAAGTTGGTTATTTGTATCTAGTTCTCGTGTCTAGCCAGGTGACGAAGGCTGCGAGCATGCGTTATCTAATTGGCAAATGGATGCTGATCCTTGATAACACTGAGTGTTGCACAAGAAAAAGCACTAATGGGATAATTAGCATGGGTATATCCCTCCTGACAAGACAAAGGATTGGCATGCTGCAATGTATCCCTAACGGACTATAAATAGATTAATCATGTCTGCGCACTAATCTGGTCTTGTGAGATTATCTCATGCTGGTCATATTACAATGAAATGTGGCGAGACGAATAAAAAATGTTAGAGTTCTGCAATTAGTTTGGAAACATAATTTACTTATGCAGTTTGAGAAATTCTTATATCGTTGGTACCTATATTTTGAATTCACCATGGAAATAATATGTCATGTTAAATTTGACTATGGGTGCTTTCAGATTCCTTACACATGGGGTATGCGATCAGGTACATGTGAGGCATTTGCGTTATAATTGTTCTCATCTCACAACTTTAGTAAAAATACCGTGGTTTTGTGTTGATTTCGCCGCGCGGTGGTACATCAGATCAGGTAGCCAAATCAGGTAGGGTGGATTGACAGTGAATAAGCGTATGTGTGGTCATACAGCAACAAAATCAGAGATCAGATCTTTATGAATATTTTAATGTTGCTAGGTAAAAAAATATGTTTGTTGTACGGTAAAAATACTTTACTGGATTTGTTTGCGGGTTTTAAATAGAGTAATTGCCCTGTTTTTCTAATACCATTGACAGTGACAAGTAGAAGATAACTCCGATTTTATGAATATATTTATGCGGATGTTTCTCGCTTATCTTGATCCATGATAAATAGTTTTGACATTTTGTCATGCGTACCCCTTTAGGCAATCTGAAAGCGCTCTATCTAAAGAAAAAATTTAAACGCTAGTAATACATGTAATTATAACTAAGCAGGAAGAGCCACCGGCAGCAGAGCTTGCACTTGAGTAAATTGACAAATCATATTTTCATTGTAGATTGCCTTTAAGTGCAAGGCTAAGCATCCCAAGGTAATCTAGTGGTTGTCTCCTCTTGAATCCAACCAATAGCCATAACGCAGCCATTCAGCTTCCTGTGCCATCATCATTGCCAACTCCTCCGCTTTTCCTTCTAACACATTTGCATTTACTTCCTTATCAAGAAATCTTTGGTCCGGGCACCAATAAATGCACATGAGCTCTTTGAACCATTTTACATAAGCATCGACGAGTCTTTTGACTTCATGTTGTTGCTATTACCTTTCTAGCTGTCATGGCCATCAGCAGTAAACAGGAAGTGAACGTATTTGCTCTGAAAACAACCTCTCTCTCTTCTCTTCCAATGACATCTCATTTACTCCAAATTGCTGAGAATACAAACTCACTCAGTTACTGCTAATTCTCATATCATGAGACCTATGATTACACCTAACACCTCCTTTGCTGTGATATCACATCTTTGATGATTTCATCTAACACAATATGACTTCGCTGTGCTATCACGGGTCATAAATACGGTTATACCTAACACTGCGGCTTTCTTCTCAACATTAAATGTTGACAACTAGTATTGAGCATAGAAATACAAAGCAGTGTAAGCCAGATGTTCAACTGTGTTTTTTATCATTACAGGAACCAGTTAAGAAGATTTCCATGCTTAGGGAGTTATCCGACCTTGTCAACTGGTGCCAATCATGCTCATATGACAAGTTTAACAATCACCGAAACTCTCGTAAGTTAACAAAATTGATCTGCTGAATTTCACTTGTAAAACATATTGTGTTGCCAAGCATATAATACTGATTGGAGTAGACGAATACTCATGAAAGCACTCACGACTTTCTTTATGATTGCAACTCATCTTTCTAAAAACTCATCTGAGAAGGTCGCTCTTTCTTGGACATTATTAAGAATTCAATATAGAAGGTTAAAAACTATTAATGCTTTTTGTATGTCTGACAGAAAAGCCTTGGCACATAACATCGGTGAGTGACATGTTTGTGCACAAGAGTATGGAGTCATCCGCAGTCATCGATGAGTTCATTACATGTAATAAGCATTGCCTAACCAGGGTCTATCCAAGCTGTGCCAGAGTGGACTCTAGCAATTTTAACCCTCAGCCATACTGGAACTGTGGCTTCCAGATAGGTTTGTATGACTAATAGTGATTTTGTTAGTAGGTATGTTTGTAAGCCTTCAATAAGGAATCTGGGTGAAGCATGCTTTCAAGCACTTTCGCCAAGTAAATGTACATCGGTATAGGCAGCTATTACTAGAAGAAGAATTCTATTGGTTTAACCAGCTAGCATATAGTTGGCTGATACGGTGCTGCAGGCCACAGTTACATTACTTAAAGTAGGTGAAATTCGTAACAAAGGTTTGCAAAGGAAGTGTTATTGATTGCCTTCTCAATTTAAGATATGTACTTCCTTTGCTTTCTGACTAATCCCTAAGTTTACATATCTAAAATACTTTACTTTTTCATTTACAGATTTTACGATGGCTTTTCATCACAACCCTTTTTCGTGGCAGTCATTAGACAGGTTTAGGTAGCTAAGTAGTCAATAGACAGTCCTATGTAGGTAAGTAGTCAATAGACAGGTCTAGGTAGGTAAGTAGTCAATAGACAGGACTAGGTAGGTAAGTAGTCAATAGACAGGTCTAAGTAGGTAAGTAGTCAATAGACAGGTCTAGGTAGGTAAGTAGTCAATAGACAGGTATAGGTAGGTAACTAGTCAATAGACAGGTCTAGGTAGGTAAGTAGTCAATAGACAGGCCTAGGTAGGTAACTAGTCAATAGACAGGTCTAGGTAGGTAAGTAGTCAATAGACAGGTCTAGGTAGGTAAGTAGTCAATAGACAGGTCTAGGTAGGTAAGTAGTCAATAGACAGGTATAGGTAGGTAACTAGTCAATAGACAGGTCTAGGTAGGTAAGTAGTCAATAGACAGGTCTAGGTAGGTAAGTAGTCAATAGACAGGTCTAGGTAGGTAAGTAGTCAATAGCCAGGTCTAGGTAGGTAAGTAGTCAATAGACAGGTATAGGTAGGTAAGTAGTCAATAGACAGGCCTAGGTAGGTAAGTAGTCAATAGACAGGTCTAGGTAGCTAAGCCCACTAAGGAATCTTTAGCTTGAACAAGAAATAGTTCGTCGCACGCGAGATAACATTCTCGCATAAATGTTTTTCGAGTTCATTCAGTCAAACGTGTCTAACAAGTTTAGTAAACAATTTTATCTATACCAACACATAGGCAAGGGTGGTGCATTTTGGTGACAGCACATGTCGACATTTTATTTCCGTGAGTTTTGCAATAGCCCAAGCGTCTGCCAATAATCAGTACGCAACCATCAGTTTCTATGAAAAAACATGTACGTGCTCATTTATGTGCACCTTGATTGTACTTTCCACACGATATACTCGTATTTCTTATCGGAACACAATGTAACCCTGTATAGGCTTTACTAAGTCCACCTTTTGATGTATTAATGAAAATGCGCTCCACTGTTTTGGAGTTATAATGAATTCATTGTCTGGTGACACCCTATCCCTTTATTCTACGAACAACTTTCATCAAAAACTTTTTCATACATAACTTACTGTTGCGCTATCGATAAAACTATTTATCTCATGTACTCACACTTTGCTTGCTTTTTAATATTATCAAACAACTAGACTTCTGCTGCAAATAGTGTTAGAACAAGGATGACTAGCACCAAAAGACGTTCGAGTGCCAAATTATGTTTAGCTTCATTTTTATATTCCCCAACGATGGTGAAATTGCTGTTATAGTTGCACTCAATCAGCAGTCACAAGGTCTGGAGTCTGACCTTAATGTAGCCCGATTCAAACAGAATGGCAGCTGTGGCTACATATTGAAACCCACCCTTCTGAGGGAGTTGTCTATACCATTCAATCCTCAGTCTGGTACCCCGCAAAACCTTCCAGGCATTGTGCCTCAACTCCTTCAAATCAAGGTTTGTTGCAATTGTGTTTATTAATGATTAATTATTTCATGACTAAACTTGATATTTTATACGTAGTCTGATGACCAGTACAGTAGGTACAGTACAGCGGTAAAACAGTTTGCTAAATACAACTATCTGGGTGACCGACTCTTAGCTAATTAGATCTCAATAACAGAATTGCTTATTTTGTTAGTGTCCCATTGGACAGCTGCTTGCGTGCTTGTTGCTCTTTAATTATTCTCCTTAAGGAATATTATCACGACATAACGTCGCCTTGTTGTTGTCTTCTAAACTCTGTAAAGACTAAGTCCAGGATTTTTAATAGGCTAATTATAGTTGGCCCAACCTTTTAGTATCTTTGATATCTTCCGGTTCTTATGGTAGATGCTAGGAATGCTAATATGCAACTGGATGTGTTAAGGGCATCTAAACAGAGCGGGCAAATTTAAAAGTTAGGCGTGAATGGATGAATGTACTGTAGTAGCGGCAAGGGGGTGTGTGTGAAAGAGGGGATGTGTGATGAAGGAGATAAGGAAGGGAAAAAACATGGGTTTGTAGGAAAGGATGGGGAGAGAAAGTGTGGAGAGATAACAAAGGGGAGAAGGCAGGAGGAGGTAAGAAAGGCCTTTTTTACGTAAAAACTGTTGTTAAAATGTGAGAAAAGAGTGAGTTCTTGTGAAATTAATTTATATGACTGCAGATAATCAGTGGTCATCGGTTTCCTAAACCAAGAGGATCATGCACGAAGAGCTCCATAACTGATCCATACGTACTCTTAGATGTATTTGGGCTAAGAGTAGACCGTGCCAATGCCAGAACCAAGACAGTCCCAGGCAATGGTTAGTATATACTGCATTTACCAGACAGCTATGAGATAAAATTTATTTCGTCATATGTATATTACTAATAAAAGAGCTGGTGCATTCTAACCCTCCTGCTTCGTTTTAGGACAAAATCCCTTTTTTGACGAAAGCTTCACATTCTATATACACTTTCCTGAAATGACTCTCATTCGCTTCAACATCCTTGATGATGACTTCATCGGAGACGAGTTCATAGCTCAGTATACCTTGCCCTTCACATGCATGAGTACCGGTATGTTATACCTTGCCCTTCACATACATGAGTACCGGTATGTTATACCCTGCCCTTCGCATGCATGAGTACCGGTATGTTATACCTTGCCCTTCATGTGCATGAGTACCGGTATGTTATACCTTGCCTTTCACACACATGAGCACTGGTATGTTATACACTGCCCTTCACACACATGAGTACCGGTATGTTATACCCTGCCCTTCACACACATGAGTACCAGTATGTTATACCTTGCCTTTCACATGCATGAATACCAGTATGTTTTACCTCGCCCTTCACACACATGAGCACCGGTATGTTATACCTTGCCCTTCACATGCATGAGTAATAGTATGTTATACCTTGCCTTTCACACTCATGAGTACCGGTATGTTATACCCTGCCTTTCACATGCATGAGTACCGGTATGTTATACCCTGCCCTTCACACACAGGAGTACTGGTATGTTATACCTTGCCCTTCATATGCATGAGTACTGGTATGTTATACCTTGCCTTTCACACTCATGAGTACCGGTATGTTATACCCTGCCCTTCACACGCATGAGTACTGGTATGTTATACCTTGCCCTTCACATGCATGAGTACTGGTATGTTATACTTTGCCTTTCACACTCATGAGTACCGGTATGTTATACCCTGCCTTTCACATGCCTGAGTACTGGCATGCTATACATTGCCCACTATGTGCAGGATTACCAGTATGTTATACCTTGCCTGCCATGTTCATGGGTATTGTTGTGCTATAGCCTCCCTACCACATGGATACGCAATGGCATTTTTTACTACTGCTTGGGCATATCTCCTTCCACAGTTATTGACAGCATTTGGTCTCTCATTTGTAGGATACAGGCATATTAACTTACTATCAAGTGCTGGTGATGAGATACCTGGATGCACATTATTTGTACACATAACTACCACCCCTGCTGTTGACAAGGTTAGTAATATGCTTGTATTTACTGTATTTATGTACCCTGTTAGCATACTGGCTGCACAGTTAGATATGTTGGTGATAGTCTAGTCATATTATGGTTGTAATAATCTGGCTGCCTGACTGCTAGACCGGTACATTAGCAAACAGCTCTGTGGTTGTATTATTCCAGAAGCCAATGAGGAGAGGCAACAGCGTACTGAACAAGGTGCGGGTTGTTAAGGAGCCTATTACCATTAAACCTGTAGGGATGAAGGCAATGGATGAAGCGTCCAAGGTTGGTGTGATTGATTCCCACATCTTGTCCTACTTTTACCTGTTTTAATGGGTATTATGTCATGATATAGCGTATGATATGTCCTGCTTTTGTAGTATGTCCATATCGCTTCTCAGTTTTATATCAAATGCTATTATCCAGTGTGCGGCAGGGCGTGAAGTATTTATGTTAAATTGTGTAGCTTTTTCCGCTTCTATATTGTAATTCAATGAAAAGGTTAGTACGGAATTGAGGTTGTGGTCACTCTCTTCTCTTCTCAACTAAATAAGGAGATGAAACAGACTCGCTTGAATTATCTATACTTCTAGCTTATGCACTCACATATGCTCGAGGCTGCTGAGCTGCGATACAATGTGGAATACTCGCTTGTCAAATTCAAGGAGGCGTGTGATGTCGGCAGTGTGGCTAACATTAAGCACTGCATCAGGACGATTGCCAACAGGGCTTTCAGCACCAAAGGCCTCAATCTGCAGCTTGTGCTCAGCAGAAACCTTGTAAGTGTAGACAACTTCTCAACAAACAGCTTTTTACTCTTTCATTATATATGACATTGTGCAGTGCCTTCATCATCATGTTTTCTCTCTAGCAATTCACATTTGTAGACTGCGCAATCTTGTCAGGCTTTTTACATTTTCTCCCACCCTTTAACTCAAAGGTGGGAGCTTACTAGATTACTGATTTACTATGGTCAGTAAAGTTGTAGAGGTTTATTACATTGTGTAGCTGATATGAATAAATCTTATATTGTAGCCACTGTTTCTGATATCTGAAGGGACACCACCCGATATCTTGAAAAAAGCACTGCAAGCCTACCATGTAGTAAGTGTTTGATAGGTCACTGTATCGGTGTATCGAAGGCATCTTGAATCGTACAATCCACGATCTTGTCTTATATCCCTTAGTTTGTTGCGTTTAGTGAATAATTGGTGTAAGATTTTGTTACCGTTTCTGATTTGTAGTGGTGCAAAGAATGCAATTCACTCATTGATGAAGGAGAGACCCAACACCAATCTGTGAGTACGTCAGAGTGTATCCAGGAGTTGCCTTATGCTCTATATGGAAATAAGTTGCAATGATTTTTATCATTGACTGACAGAAAGTTAACCCGCTAGTGCTTTGCAACTTATTCAATCATCAATTACATTTGAGTTCTGAATCTTATAGGGCTGGCTGTATGAGACACTCCAATCAACCTTTGCTTACTAATTAACTGATTAGGGGAACAAGGGATTAGTTGGTAAATTTGCTCCGAATAATTTTGTATTGCTAGAGCCATATGTAAGAGAATGATCGCCTTTTATTGAACCTTTATGCTCGGCTTACCTTCATGTGTGTTATGACCTTCAAGTTCGAGTGATCAATTTTGCAGCTGCTCAAAATTAAGGCTCTCCTTCAGACGCTCGAACCAGAAATGAGCTCATATATGAAGCAGTCATCTGTTAGCGAGAAGAAAACCCAAAAAGTGTGTACACTTTATCATCTGACATCAAATTGTCATTGTTGACGCAATTACTCAGTCAACAGGCCATGGTTCTTTGCATCTCTAGCCTATGACTAATATCAATAAAGAATTATCTATCTTGCTTTTTGTGTGAGAATTTATTTTGCTTTTTAGGCACTGGAAAATTATGCGTGGAACTTGAGAGTGCTCACAGAGCAAATAAACTCTCTGAATCAGTACACAGAGACCTGCAAGAACTCATTTATGAAGGTTGTAGAGGCAGCGCAGAGTTATGGAGTAGAGGTTGTCGACAATAGCTCCCGTTAGTTGAGGCACCGGGCACGCTTGTTTTGTTAGATATAATCTAGTCATTTCTGCAGTTCTTTGGTCTTATCAAAGCCCAGTGTTTTGGGAAGAGATGTATGGCCTGATCTCTAATATTTTTTTCAAAATTGTTATTTATGAATATTTTAATTTAATTTTTTTGTTGATACTCCGAATTATTTTTGCCACTTATTGATTGTGCATCATTGGCCATGTGTATTTATTTTGTTATCCTAGAGGTATTCCGATACCATAGTTCTCTCAAGGTCTGACAGCATGTGATTACATGAAGCCAACCATATGGCCTAGTTTGGTTCAAAACCTTTCTGCAATAGTTAGTGTCAGAGAGTACTAGGTGCTCATCTCTTCATCGCATTCATTTCTTTCTAATGCACTGAATTCTGTTGAACACAATGTCAATTTTATTTTTGTGCATTATGTATGATTTTGTACTGTGGTTAAGCATAAAATTATTTTTATATCATTGTATAAATGAGATTCTATAAATATACAGTATGTAACCTATAGAATTTGTGGAAATGTTGTTGAACATTCGTTATCCGCATTTTCAACTGAAATGGCATTTCAGTTTGAATAAGACATGCGAACACGCGTGAGCAAATAAGTGGCAACAACGAAGCAATATCACTTGTGTAATTGCATAAGCACTTATTGCCAAAGCTGCTTTCAATGAAACCGTTAGTCCGCAAAATATTTTTATCACTAATTCGCCTATAGCGAGAGTCATGGTTTTTCGTCTTACCAATGGATGATGAAACAACTTCCTGCAGTATAAATGTGTTTGAATCAGCAGGATTTTATCTGTCAAGTTTACAGTGAGCCATTTTATATGCGGCTACAACCCATATGCGGCATGCAACTCACCAGTGCCTGTGCCAAACAGTAGTCAATGCTATTGGTACTGACGTTCTCACGCGTCTATTGATCAGATCATAGTTGAGCAAGAAATGAAATGACATGTAAAATCTACTAGCCTACAGCAAAATAATAAGTTGTATAGAAGGAAAGAGATATTCACATGAAGTTATAGCAAAACATGCAATTTAACCCTGAAGCACTGGCTGTTCAGCCAATAGAATGCATTTAGTGGGTTCAAAGTACTGCTAAACCAAGCATATCAACAATGAAGTCAACTAGCTTTAGCCAAGATCAACTGCTACAACAGCGCAAGGGAAAGCAGCTGAAGTCCTATCTATTGTTAAAGAAAACATGACTCGAAGCTCGAGTCAGTGCTATGAGCTTATTATAATACCTTTATTCTTGCGACTTACATAATCATTGTTTGTTTTACATACTACTTATAATAATTGAAGATATCGAACAGTGGGTATTTGAGCGAAAGGTAACATAGTGAACCATTCATTAGCTATTCAGGGAGAAAAATAGAGCATTCATACATATCCAATTCAAAAGGATAGTGTTATGTACAGAACAATGCAAGAATACCGTCAGAATGTTTGATGTGAGTGAACATTAATAGCAGAGATTCAATATTTGGTTGCAGTGATCAATTAGACGAAATAGACATGCATGTGGCAGCCAGCTGTAACCTGATATAACGGCAATATTAATTAGTACACTTTGAAAACAGTAAAATTGTAAACTAAAATACTATGACTTTTACAGAGACATTGAAAGTGACAGAACAAATTCGACAACAAAAAACATAGGAAAATATTTTGCTCATTGCAGTAAAAGATTTGAGAACTTACCAATGACTAAAAATCTGAGATTCTAAAATGATTAACTTCAGTGAATGACAATTATTGCCTGGTCCAATGAGTTTGTCTTATCAATGTTTCTTGTAGTTGTGATTTCGAACAATTAGCAGTAAAACATTGCTAAATCTTTCCTCATCTCACTAACTACATTTTGACTTTGTGAAGTTTGAGCTTGAAGCCAAGCAGCTCGCTTATAACGGCTGAGAATGCGGAGAGCATGGCGACACGCGCCACATTGAAAACAACAGGGTTGATAATATTTGCTGACATCTTATAAGGACTCTCTATTTCCTTCATCAAGCTCTCGGCTAACTTCAACACCTACAACGTTAAAAGTGAGCGGTAAACTCTTGTGACCGTGTGACAGAGATCTACAGCTGCGGGACAACATCCACAGTCTCACCTGTTCACTAGCATTTCTGTACGATTAGAGAAGGTAAGTGACCTGTAAGATCAATTTGTAGGCCTCATAACTTCAAGTCCTTCTACTAATACCTCAGAGAAATGACTAGCTAACCCAATTCTAATCTGCTAACCTTAAGGGATCCACAGGGGAGTACGCTTATATGCATGTAAATAGAGCTGTAGAGATGTGTAAATAAACTGGAGTATTGAGAGATATAGCCTATAGCATGATAGTTGTGTAGCTAAAGCCGATGTTAGAGACCAGCCAGAAACAAAACCTAGTAGCAACTTTACCGAGTTGGCGACTAGCAGCTCTTCCTTTTTGTGAGGTTTTTGTTCCATGTGTAGAAAGAGATTAATTTGCTCCGTGATTATGGTAGAGAGATTCCTATACTTCTTGGTGATTTTGGTGCCAAGCGAGTAGAATCTGAGGAGGTAGCACATGAGGAAGAGGCAGCACAAAGTCAGCTCCCAGTTTGCATATAGCTTTATAAACTTTTCTACATCTGCCAGAAGCTACCGGAACAAAGAGTTGATTATCGAACTACAGTATACAAAGTGGGCATCACCAATAGCTGCTCTCAAGCACTATATCTTATATATTAGCCAAAAGAAACAAGATTGCTATTTCAAGGTACCACCCACGAGGTCTAACACTAAATACAAATAGCTGTGGTAGCGATTTCGGCAGTTATTATACCATTTCAGCCTCGAGAAACGCATTTGAAAGCAAGAGACGAGGTGGCAGACACATTTATCTAGACAGACTGTTAAAGCCAAGCTCTGTGACGTAAGACTGATTACTGCAAGCATAATTGATCATGCTCTCATCTACAACTGAATGCTGACGGCCAGCTTGCATGCAGTGAAGGTGAGAACGCTGCAGTTAGCTAATTGATCTGATATAGAAGCTCATTACGCAACTACAACCGAGTGCGTATTAACTATAGGTGTTCAATAATAGGCTATTCTTAGCTACTAGCATTGTAAGACATTACACATCATAACACGCGAGTAACACGATCCCTTCCTTCACTACTATTCAATGAGTAAAATTTCCCTACCTGAACACACATTGTTGCAAGGAAAACCACAAACAGTCCAAAGACGGAGCCAACAATTACTTCGACCGATCGCTGTGGCCCTCTCTTCTTCAGATATGCTCGAAGAGACAGCCAGATTTTAATGTTCTTGACCTGCACCATAAAAACATGCCAGACAATGGGATATGTTGTGAGTACAGTTACACCAATTGACTCAATTACGACCTAAAACAATTTTCCCCTTTACTGTATTTGTAATAAAGTGAACATGAAAAAAGACCGGTCGAATAGTGAATACTATAAATGTGTGTTTTAATTAATTTGATTCCACCCAGTGCCAAAAAAGTCAAAAGATGAAGCCCTAGATTCTTTAAATGTAACTCTGTCTTCAACAGATCAGACCAACAAACAAATCACAAAAACAACTAGTTCTGCAAACCTACTTCAAGTAGGAGTCAACAGAAGCTGAGTTGGATCAGGTAGAGCAACATGCCGATGAAAACAAGGAATTTCATTAGTCCTGAATTCTTTAAGGTTCTTAAAAGCGTGGTAGAATCGGAAGTTTTACAAAAACACCAAAATAACCAATAATTAAATGAAACAACTGAGATGGTGGTTTAGTTATCCCTTGAGATTCCTGCTGCTGACCTGCTGCTGACCTCACCTCATATAAAAGGCTCCAAACACTTCAATAAACACTGGAATATAGCTGAGCCAAGCAAGCTTAAGTCAACTGTCATTATTATAACTTATAATGTACTCATCACACCACAAACAAGGAGGTTTGCTGTTACCATTTCATAACCTTCTTAACAAAATCTGTGGTTTCAAAAATTTCAACTTTCTTATCAAATCTCTGGTTTCACAGCTTTACCAAATATGTATATAGACAATTAGAGTGAGAAAACCCCTTAATTTTCAGTAATCTTTTAATGATTTACTAAATCTCTTGACATTTTTATGGATTTCATGAAATCTTCAGGGCTAACACTGCTGAGCTCTAATGTGATTATGAGAAAATAAAATAAAAAAAAGAAACAATAAGATAGGATTCAATTCTTACTAAAATTGCCAATGAAAAGGTCTGTGCCATGTGCATAACGACAAAATGAAATGTATTATAAAATTTGTAATTTGCATTTCTTGCAAAAGACAATTTCTTGCAAAAGGTTCGACGTACTACAGCTATTCTATTGAAACTAGTAATAACAGAAACAATTGGTAAATAAGATTAATCCATTGAAGGTTGATTATAGCCAGCAAATATTACCTGCTGTCACATATGACTGCGAAAGGAGGAGAAGGGCTTGCAATATATTTCCAACAGTGAGCTCCATTAGATTGTTTATGAATGCCAAACAAGTGACAGAAACCCACGAGTTACTAGTACAACTTGTTGTACTAGTAACTTGTTGTACAAGTTACTAGTACAACAAGCTGTCTGATGACTAGTAACACTAGACAACGTTGTTTAGCCTTAGTAACACTAGACTACCTTTTTTAGCCTTAGTAACACTAGACTACCTTGTTTAGCCTTAGTAACACTAGATTACCTTGTTTAGCCTGAAGTGGGGGACACCGTGCTTCCGCGACCTTCTTGCCGATGTAAGATAGGTAAAAAACTTAGCAAACTGAAGACGCTGCCAATATGATCTCTCAGCGACACTGACGAAGAAGCAGAAGATGCCGGACAATACAAATCTCTGAGTCACACCATTCATGATGATGACGAACTCCTGTAAAATACGCCATTGACGTTAATAAGCCATTGACTGAGTCTAACCATAGTCCTTGCGCTGACTTTGAGATAATAGCGACTTCACTCAGCAGCGAGCAGCCAGCCAGCAGCCAGCCCACAGTCAGCAGGTCTACAG
The DNA here is from genome assembly GCF_963576615.1 of Watersipora subatra. Lineage (NCBI taxonomy): Eukaryota > Metazoa > Bryozoa > Gymnolaemata > Cheilostomatida > Watersiporidae > Watersipora > Watersipora subatra. Next base: position 4,548,421 of record NC_088708.1, on the reverse strand, counting down.
CTTCTATGTTTGTAAGATATTAACTCCTGTACAAGTGTTACACAAAAATGATTTGATAAACTAGGTTCTATGAATGACCAAGGCAAACAAGTAGAAGTTGGGGGAATTATTGCGTTCCAACAGGTACTAAGAGAAGTTGTGGTCTTATGTTACTATCAACAAACCCATATTTTTAGTTTTTTTCATAACACTCAAGATACGGCCACACGTACTAATTTTTTTGTTGATTCTGACCGAAATCACGAAATGAACGAAAAACGCAGCATTATTCGACCGAAATTCACAGAATTGTCAGAGCTGTGCATGCACACTGAAATCGTCGATGAAACACTTTTAATTGACTAAACAATTATTAGCCGAACATGATTCTAGCAGCTTTTGCAATTTATATAGTCCAAGACACGTATTACGACACACAATAAAAGTACCAGCGCAATTCAACATAGTACATACGATACAACTGCCCAAAATGCACTATTATTTGTTCTATATCGTTCGGACACAATGGCTACAAATCGTTTCGTTCAACAAAAGTTCCGTTGTAGAAAGAGTTGCCATCTTTAGCGCAATCAAGTCAATTGCATCGTATTTACTATGACAAATCGTGTTAGTATTTTTCTTGCGTGTCGCGTTATGTGCCTCAGACTATATAAAGTGCTCGCTAATAATTTGCTTAGCTAATTAAAAGCGTTTTGTCGACAATTTCAGTGTGCATGCACAGCTCTGACAATTCTGTGAATTTCAGCCGAATAATTCTGTGTTTTTCGTTCATTTCGTGATTTCGGTCAGAATCAACAAAAAAATTGGTACATGTGACCATACCTTTTTGATGCATCTTTCACATATAAAAGGTCAAGTGTCTTTTATATGTGAAAGATAAACACTACAAACATCTTAGTGTCTTTATAATGGTATCAAAAGACACTCACCTGCCAGGAGGAACCAGCAAGGATGGTAAAAGAGTCTATCAGCATGCTAGAGTCAGGCACACTGCTTTCCAGTAACAAGGCAACCAGCATGCTCCTTAACTTTGCTGAGTAATAGAAGCGGAAGAGAAAGGGAAAGAAAGAGATGAGGAAGGAGAAAGTGACCGAGCAAATGAAAAGCTCTGTGGAGTCATAGTCTATATTGGCCACCTGCTGTTCTATCTGCCCTCCAAGCTCCACAAAAGAGAGGTCAACCTTTTTGCACTGCCCCTTCTCCCATACAATGCATGTGATCCTACCGATACACAAAATGTAATAGAGGTTATTCCCTGCTGTCGTTATTCTAAAGAGCTTCATCACATCCATATTAAGTAACAATGTTATGCAAGATTGGAAAACTGTAACTGCCAGAATGGTTCTTGTTTCCTGGCAAATGCTAAAATAGTTGAACAAAAAGTGTAAAACATTATTACCTGGTCAATTTTTATTGTTCGAGAAATTTGTAAAACTTAGTCTAAAACAGGCTAATAACTATCACAAAAACAATTCGTATTACGAATATAATTAAGGGTGCATTTGTACTACACCTATTTCCATGCTACTCTCATTATAATAGCGTTAGAAAATTGAAATTATAATAGCGATATTCTATTGATATTATAATAGAAATAGAATATTGATATTATAATAGTGATATTCTATTGCTATTATAATAGAAATAGAATATTGATATTATAATAACAATATTCAATTGCTATCCAGTAGCAATAGAATATTGCTATTATAATAGTGCGAAAGTTTGATCTTAGGCTACTTGAAATTTTGTTTTTTTATCACAATTGTTAAAATATTGCAAAAACAGTATATGCAGAATCTCACATTTTTAGCTGGACTTAATTATGGAAACAGACCACATTTGCCATTTTTCTGTTATATAAGCTTATATGCCCAGACAGCAGTTCAAATTTATAATCGGCAGCATTTGAACACACGGCGGCGTAAAGAGAAGGCAGATGAAAGTTAATCTAAAATTGGTTTCAACACAAATCAGGCATATGAAAAAGTTGGCACTGCATAAAGCTTGCACAATTCTGCCATATCTCATCTAAGCTGACTATTGCCCATGCTTTATGACAGCGATTGATAAATGAAATACATTGTGTTAAACTTGTCAGACAAAATGTCATCACAGTCGTTGCCCCTTGTCAGACACAATATCATCAGTCGTTGCTCCTTGTCAGACACAATATATCTGGGGTTGATGCCTACCGCTAGACACAATATACCCGCAATGCAAAGGCAGTGTGAAAAGCTTGACAGCAGAATGTATTAACATTTACTCACCTGTCATGACAAGACGGTACATAGGCGAGAGAATGAGGCTTTCTGTTGTTGAGCGAGAAGGGCTCCTCAGCGTCCTCACGCTGTTCATCTGTCCCGTAATCCGAGCAGGTGTCACTGCTGCTCTCAGCTACCTCCGAGTTTCGTACCCTACAGACAACCATATGCCACATCACAGATGCCATGAGAGACAAGATACTACCTGCTACTTACAATGCTATTACCTTCTAGCCAATCATTTTATAATGATTTACTTTTGCAGACAAACAACTTGCACACATAATACGCCTGTCATTAAAGATAAGATTAGCTTGGATAAACTTATCAAGCTGTCAACCTTTATATTTTAATGACTCTGTTCAAAAAATATGCTAGTTTATAATATATAATAATATAATCTAGTTTGCCAAAGCGACTAAAAACCTTATTAAAAGTATAAAACCTGCTACATATTATTTTATTTAGTAAGAGCTGCTGCAACAGGCAGAAAGGCACAAGTGTAATTGTTATAATGGCGGCATCTTATCTGTTAGTGTACATAGTTCTGCATCTTATTGCCTGAGATTGTGCCACTCTGAGCTGAGCGTGTGGGCAGTTCAGTTAGATGGTAGGGCAACTACAGTAGAACCCAAAAAAGAAACGCATAGCATCAGTTAGTACTAAGAGAGAGGAGAGTAGCTTATATTCTAAAAGCTGGCAAATGAAGCAGGGCAAAAAGAAAGTAACTGGCTAATAATTAATTAAATGCATTATGCAATAGAAGTGCTCCTCGATGTAATAGCTCCACTATTTTATGCAAATCAGGTTAAGCTGATGACTTTACGAGGAATAACTTCCATAACTGTTAGACTACAGCGATCCACAGAAAACGTTGATACATTTGTTCAATCAGACAACAAGAGTGCGATAGAACAGTTTCAGTACAGTACGTACGAGGAAACGAACTGCTAATATTCACAAACGATTCACCTCCAACCCCAGCTTTAGGAAACTACTGTGAAATATATTCCGAAAATCAATGAGCAAGTGTTCACTGTACCTATTATTATTGATGGCAAAAGGTGTTCACTGTACCCAGTATTCTTGATCGCAAAAGGTGCTTACTGTACATTTTATTGATGATAGGAAAAGAGACATTATGACAAACTTGCAGCTACAGTTGTATTTGATGCTTTCTGAACAGCTTTTGACATAACATCTTTGATAAGTTGTAATCAGGTTTTATAATAGAAGGCAACTGGTCGAGAGCTAGGTGAGGCATTTGTTGATAACTCACTCATACACATGCCGGGAAGTTCGAGAATGTAAAAAGTTGGGTTCTTAGCAGCTCACCCTCAACCAAAAGCTATATAACCAGACAGTGTCTATGGAGTACTATAAACTACACTCAAACCGCATACAGAAACCTTTACATATAATCTGCAGTCTAAAATGACTCTATCTAACTAGAAATAAAAGAAGCTAGAAGCGTCGAGCTATACAAGAGCTGATAAAGACGCCTTGCAAGAAGAATTTAGGCATGCAGAAAGTGTTATCTGAAGAACCAGGTGGTGAGTACATTAGCAAAACAGTAGATGTGTACAAACCAGTTCCGAGGACTAAAATTAAATAATATATTGTAAATTATGCAGTCTAACAATTTATGGGAATTCCAGTTACGTAAACAGAGCAAATAATAACAATGATACAAAAAGGTTGAGGTATACCTGTAATCCATGATCAGTTTAACCTCCTACCTAGCACTAGGTATAGCCCACCCAACTTCAACTATAGCCCACCCAACTTCAACTATAGCCCACCCAACTTCAACTATAGCCCACCCAACTTCAACTATAGCCCACCCAACTTCAACTATAGCCCACCCACCCTTAAGTATAGCCCACCCACCTTCAAGTATAGCCCACCCACCTTCAAGTATAGCCTAGCTGCCATTAAATATGGCCAACCCTCAATCAAGCATAACCCAGCCACTACTAAGTATGGCTAGCACACCATTATGTGTGGCCTACCCAACCTGAATTAGCATGTACTCATTCTCAAATAAGCCCTACTTACTCTGAAGCACAGCCTAACCACCATCAGGTATGGTCCCTCAATCCAATATTCAAATACAGCCTACCCACTATCACAAATAGCATAAACTATGGCCCGACCACCCTAAAGTACAGCCTACCCACCCTAAAGTATGGCCTACCTACCCTAAAGTAAGGCCTACCCACCATCCATCCAGTATGTTCTACATACAACCAAAAGTATAGTTGAACGTGCCACAAAAAGTGCAAAAATTTATAGCAAAATAATTTTTAGGTTATATTGTAGGATTCCAACTCACTCATAACTGATCACTTTAAAAATGTAACGTCAACCACAAAAATTACTTTTCTTACCAACTCGTAAATGCAGTACATTATATTTAGTAAAAACACTGAAGATGACTTGCATTTAGGAGCTGGATATAAAACACAGATGATCGCACCGCAAGGGCTTTAAGTTAAAGTATTTGAGGCAAGCATGAGTTGACATGACACGAAATTCAGACAAGTTTTCTACCCACAACTTTCATGTGTCAACATTCTCCAGCGCCTTCACACTGAGTAAACAACAAAGTATATCAAAATAGTTTATGCATTCTGTATATGAGCCGTAGCGACCCAGGCAATAGACTTGAGCTTAAGGGAACCGAGCTTAATCTGCCCTATGAGTGAATTCTTCACTAAATATAATGAAACAATAAAATAAATTTTTGTGAAAATAGGAATTTTAGTAGACATTGACTTTTGTTGAACAAAACAGCAGATTCAAACTAAGTAAAAAAATCAAATCTTATTTAGTTTTATTGTGTTTAGAAGTACACTGATATTTGTTATACTTACATGTACTCTACTTACATGTACTCTACTTACATGTACTTACATGTACTCTAACAACTCTTCAATCCTTAAAGGTTGACTTGCAACAAAATTCACAGTACAGTTATTTGGTATCAAAAGATTCACCATGTCTTACTCTGTTGTGTTGTAGGTGTAAAATATATGGAAATGTGATTACAAGCTCTTAAAAGCAAAAAAACGAAAAGCCGCCGTAGATTGGAATCTCTTTATTTCGATGATGTAGCCATGAAATTTGGTTATTGTCTTGTCACGTGATATTCTCATGTGAATTGAAAGGCCAATAAAAAGCTCAATATAAAACTTATCGTAGTACTAGTTTATGACAAACACTTCAGGTTTTACCGAAGACCCCGTATCAAATATAGATGCTCGCTACTGTACATTTTTGTTTCGGTTTTGTCTAATCGGAAAGTCGTAATCTGATCATGTGACCCAATACTTCGAAAATAATTTCTGCAGCACTTTTCGATTATCACAGGTGACCGACAGGCTCGTCATGTTTGTCAGACAATGATATGTACTCCTTCGAGCTAAGGTTAAAAAATTATAGGTTATCACTGCTAAAAGTGACAGCATTACGATGACGATAAAACAGATGCGTAAGAACAATAGACATGGTTTTATTGAATGCGTGAAGTATATTTGTGAAAATATTTCGACGAATAAGGTTGCATGAAAGTGTAAACAAAAACATCTCCCACAACTATGTCACATTTGAGCCGTTTTGGAAAGAGAATCCAAACTACGGCGGTCTCGTGCGGCTGCGATTAACTGTTCGTTTTTAGCTTTTAAGAGCTTGTAATCACATTCCCATATATTTTGCACCTACAACACAACGGAGTAAGACATGATGAATCTTTTGATATCAAATAACTGTAATGTGAATTTTGTTGCAAGTCAACCTTTAAGAAATAACAAGAGAAACTTACTTTTTCAGAACTGGTACCCACCTGCTGTTCTCCAAATCAAGATCCGAGTCCAAATCCGATGTAACGATGCCTCCTGTTTCAGTATAAATACCCTCTCTGTTATCAACAGGCCGTCGAGAAACTACAGTCAAATTATCATCTTTATGCAAGATGAAAAGTAGGTAGAGATCTTGGGCTCATTAAATAAATATCGGCTAAGACTTCCATATTGTTCCTTTCATAATACCATTGCCAGGCTTCGGGTTTGTAAACATACTCCATGCCATGGCTGTCAATTGAACACACTCTCAATAACCATATGCACCTCAAGTCGTGGTATACATGTATATCCTAAACGGCAGCGGGTATCCTAAAGACAATATACACCATAAACGTCAATATGTACACTTAATTGCCTCTATGAACTGTAGATGAGATTATGTATCCTAAGTTGAAGTATGAACTTTCAATTACAGTATGCACACTAAATCAAAGTATGTTTTCTAAATAAGAAAACGCGCCCTAAATGACAGCATAATTGCTGAGAATTCTGTTTATTTCCAGTACGAGCGTAGTGACACGCATAGTGCCTTCAAATATCTTAAGCTCTATGAATAGATTAAGGTTACCTGAGATGCTCCGCGCGTCACATGAAGTAACGCAATGTTTAGATAACTCAAAAGTGTATGTATTTTTCACTAAACCAACAAAATTATTAACTATCATTAGCTGAGCATTCATTCCATAATTCTGTTGTATTTCCATCAGGTTTCCAAATCCAACCAACAAGATATGAGAAAATGTGTACTGGAGCACAACTTATCGCATCAGAGGCTGCTAGAAATAGCACAAAAATGCAGAGCATCCGGAGGAAAAAAGTCGCGCAGTTGTGTAGCACTGAGTAAAGCCAATTCAGTGATCATCCTCTTGCCATGTAAAAATAATTTGGAATCTCAAAAATTGGCAAAAATTTCTGCTCCAACTTGAATGAAGAATTCTTGCTCAGCAGTTATAAAAATGTTATAGAAATGGAGTCGAATTCAATACAAGAATTATGTCAAAAGTTAGCTTACATAATTATTCTCAAGATTCAACATTTGATTTCTAAACACAGTGCAGTGCATATCAGCGTGTGCCAATCCAAAATGTATCAATGAGATAAATAAATCCGGTTTCAGCCGGATTTCCAGTTGAAATGCATTTTCAGATGGAATTTAGACATGTAAAAGGCAAATCAACTAGCTGAGGTGCATGAAGAAAAATGAGAGGTCGGTAGGTTGGGCTATGGTCACCCGATAATGTACGCGAATAAAGACAATTCACTTGAAGCCAGACAAAATATTTCACAGGTGGTTAAGATGAGTTGATTAATTACTAGAAAATTGACCTCAGCCATCATTGAGCTCAGCAACAAGGGGGCAACGCAGTGGTGTGGAGCTATTCATAATCACATTGGCTTTGGCGGGATTTTCACTTGAGATAAGCACGTGGCAAGCGCATCAAAGTTCTTTCTCTGGCCTCGTTATACTCTTATTAATCATACATACCGCCGGAAGCCAACGTTCACTGTTACATAACTATAGTGCCTCACATCATCAGAAGTTAAAATAGTGGAAGCTAAATATAGCACAATATTACCTGAGGACAAACTAAAGGTTTACTACAAATACGATCACCAATTATATCTGTTGACTAAAGCATCTACCCCTCCAATAAAGTTACTGTAAAACCTCTATTTGACATTAATTAGGAGTGACATTCAAAAAGAGGATGGCGCTGTATTTTTTGATTAACTCATGAGAATTTTGGAAAAATAAATTTAGCCCTTTTACAGGCGATGCCATTGACACTCATATTTTGCACTCTCCTTCGAGCAAAGCAGTATTATCAGACCGAGTTGAACAAGGAACTAATTTGAGAAAAAAAACATTAGCCAGACACCTTTATTAATTATTTTGAAGGTGTCGCCTCAAGTTTTAAAGAAAAGACTTTGGAGTTCTTTCCTTAAGAACTTTCGTAAGAATTCTTAAAAACTTTGGAATTAAAAAATGGACTTCGATACGCCATAATAATGGCTGCTATTACATCGTACGGTGTTTTTCAAGAGTATAATCATATGCTTTAAAGGCTTCAGGTCAAATTGTAAACCACATTATGGATGAATCTGAAGACAAAGATTTAAATCTGATCAGATTTAAACCTTATTGACTCTGAATCAGAGTGGAGTTTTAATGATTGTGACGATGGACCTTCTCAGGTCCATCGTCTGGACCTTCTCAGGTCCATCGTCACTAAAACAATGGTAACCACGAATTAGTTCTGGAACCACCAGAATTAATTGCTACTGATGTATCATAATCAGTATTATAATAAGTATAAGTAATGTTATAATTACTATAACATTACTAGTACCATTTTGTGGATAGTTTTCTACAGATCACTTTCTATTATGGGTATCTAAAGATCAAATAATGCCAAAGTCGCAGGCAAATAGGTGGCATTCAATTAAAAGGTGGCACTGTATTTTTCAACCCTTCTTCTATAGTGGTATTCTACTACACTGCTAGTACCTTGATGCCTCAGGGGAGCATGGAAACCAGCTGCATCTGCTGCCACATCAGGTACAGCTTCCCCCTCCCAAATGTGATCATCTGCACCCTTCATCGAACATACCGACCTGCAGCAAAAATACATACTACCAAAAGCCTGTAAATTCGCTATGTATTTCATTTTCACCTTTAACCGCAATTGAAAAAATGAATCCATAAACTGAGGACATAAACCCAAAAATAGAACAAAAAAGAACACAGGCATATCTATTGATGACATGGTAGATACCCATGCTATTACAGGCCAACATCAGATACACATAAAAAGGAATGTAAAAGTATGTACCCATCGTCGTCATCATCAAGTCCGATAAGCCCACTTTGGATATCTAGAGTTTCTTCGCCTGCCTCAGATGAGTCGGTAGTGAGGATGGCATGGGCTCCAATATTTGAGGAGAGCTTTACAAACAAGATTGTAATACACTTTCATTTTTAATTTCTAGTTGAAGCTTTGTATACAACTTTTCATTCAAGTTTTGCATGGGCTATTATTGGATAGATATAAAAAGGTTTTTCGCATATCTAACCATATTCACAAATTCTTTTAGCTTTCTAAAATGAAAAATAAATGAAACTGATAAGCAGGTGCCATGAGTAAATACATAAGCAATATTGCTACATTTGTTACTTACAAGCTTAAAAAGTAAAATGATTGCATCTGCAGATGTCAAGGTCACAACAGTTCTTGTTTAACAAAAGATATTGGCAGAGCAGCCGGTCAATATATGAAGCTTGCCATGTCTATACCTTGGACCTATACCATGGCTATACCATGTCCATGCCTTGGATGATACATGCCAGGTGCTATGTTCTATTCTCATACAAGTTACTGAATAGTATTATACTTACGCTTTCAGAGTTAGAAATTCCTTTTGGTTTCCGCTTTTTTAGTAGCTTAGAAGAACACTTTTTGACTCGCTTCCCTGCTGGAGTATGTTTAGTTTTATCAGATGTTGAAATGTTGGCTGAGGAAGTATTTGTGTAATGAAGTGTTTTATTAGATGTCTGTGTGTAAACTATCTGAGTGTGCATAACACTTAAGACAAGCATGAGCAAGAGTGGATTGCTCACTTCAAACAAAGAAGCTGTCGGTGATGCAGGGATTGACCAACAAAAATAAACTGCTGTTACAGAGATTTGAGCCACATAGAGAACCAGCGCTATTAAAAAGAATTTACGAGTCGTATGCTTGATCCACCAGCTATAAAATATTGGTAAAAACATGACTCTAACAAGTCCTTTCCATGTCCTGATGTAAGATGTGTGCGATGGAGGTGCCTTGGTGAATGTTGATCCTTTTATGAGATCAATATCTAAGAGTTCTCTGTTTTGCTCCGTATGATTAAAGTCCCTTTTAGGCAGACTTTCAATGTTCCTTAATATTTTTCCTTCTACAGTTTGCTCCCAAACCTGCTTGTCGTGATCTCCGATTTTTGTTTGATACCACTCGAGTGTGCTTTTAAATGTCGCCATAGTACTTTTTGACGATTCGATTCACTTTCTAAAAAATGATATTCAATACAAAACAATTACCCAGTTTAGCAACATGGAAAAAAGTTACTTGAAGATATCATTAGATATGTTAAAATAAGACGACATTACTTAGGCATGCAGCTCATTAAGCGAAATAGTCTTACAAAAACGCAGCTCGGATAACGGCAATCTGAAACTTTATTACATTACACTAATATAACCAAATACCTTGCCTTTTTTGGAGCAAACTGCATCATCACTCTATTTTCAAAACAGAAAATGATAAGTAATTCTAGTGTTTATAAGTGTATATGGAACCAAAAAAACGTAACAAACCGTGACAAGAAAAAATAATGCATATCACCAATATAAAAAACACAGTTTCGTCCACAATTAAGATGATAAAAGTTTTTAAAAAATGTTATCGACCAAATATTGCAGAAATGATGAGGGGTTTTCGCAGATTCACTATACAATGTGGTTTCCACACGCTGGATTTTCTGAAATCGATGATCGTATTAGATGAGCGTAGACTGCGAGAACGAATAATGGCAGTATAGGTATGATCTTTACAAGATAATAACCTTAAAAGCGTGCCGGCCGAACTAACATGTTATATCCAATTGTAGGCGAAATATTTACCATTCAACCAATGAAATGTAGCATTTTTTTAGATGAACAGCGTATCCAGTTCAAAAGTTACCCAGTTGGAATAAAATTTTATTTGTAATAGTACGTAATTGCAGCTATTTAGGTATTCGACTTGTAACGCAAATTTGTAGCGTGTGCGCATGGTTTTTTCTTTTATTTTTGCATTGATTTTGCTTTACAAATATGACATATGTCTGAATTACCATATAAGATGTTTTTTTTACTTATAAAAGCCCTTTGATCGGCTTAACAATACCGATGGTAAGTCGATAATGTATTATCGACATGTAAACAGTATTGTTGTATGGGAATACTGCGAAAACAAGATACCAACAGGGAATGCAGCCAGACCACAAGATAAGCATGTAGTGCCTACAAGCACTACATGTCTTGTAGTGACATGTACACTACATGTCTTGTAGTGAAAGACATCAGCCTAAGGTGATGTCTTTCAATTATTCCATTTCCAGTAGGTTTATAGGCACAGCTGGGGATCTGCTCTACACTCCATTTCTGCAGAAACTCTTTCATTCTAGCACTTGTAAAACATGGGCCATTGTCACTCAGAAACTCCTTAGGAGGCCCACGTTCTCGAAACACATTGTCTAACTGTTCGATTACTACATCCGATGTTTCATTAGCCATTTTGAACCAAAGAGAAAACCCGCTAGGCCCACAATCAATAATAGTCAGATAAGGTCGACCGTTCACATGAGTAATATCTGATGCAAGGCACTCCCATACATTTGCTACGTTTAGCTGACCGTGATCCCATTTGATTGGATGAGGATCTACACTGTTACACATAAAACAAGTTTTCACTACTTGCTCAACTATGTCTTTTTTGATTGTTCGTCCAAGCTTTTTCTGGGCCAAGTACAGGGTTTTGCTGACACCAAAGTGGTGGTCGTGATGAACTTTCTTTACGTCTTCTATCTCATCTGTGTTAGAAAGTACAACCCCTGAGCATGCAACAACTTGTAGCCATTTCTTTGGTACTCCGGTTAGGACATCCGACTTGTTCTCACCTGATGGAACAAGTTTGATCATTAGTGTTAACCCGTATTCATCAATCAGCTGACCAATAATTCCAAGTCTACGTCGAATGATCAACTCACTGAGGCCAGTAACCATAGGCCTTTTGGTATCTTCTATCGCTGAACTTATCTACCCATAAACAGTAGATGAATCTGTGATCACTTGCACATTTGTCATTTTCTATTTTAGCGCTAGGTTGATTCCTTTCAATGCAGCTTCTAGCTCAGCAACATTTATATGAGCACCATCATCCTCTTTACGTAGCCATACTGCATCCTCAACAGTGTAACTATCTACCTCCAGAGACACTCTGAGACCCAAGTTGCTGGCGTCAGACTACACAGTACACTGAGAGGTCTTCTTGACATCCCACTTGCCTCTCACTGGGTCTTGCTCTTGTACTTTTTTGAAATATTTCATCCAACAAAGATTTCACAGAACTAGGAACTGTTTCAGACCAGTCTATGTCATTAGTCAATCTTTTTACATAGCTACAAGCAACTCTTAACCATCCAGCAACTGGGTAATGTCCAACTAGTTTGCCACAAATGGAAAAAAGGTCTCTTTTTGTAACCTTTTCTGAAACTACAGGCAAATCACCATCTCGCTTCCAGTTGTACTGATCATCTTCTGCATTGTTTACTCTAAGACCCAATACACGAGTATCTGATAGTGTCAATGGGTCTTTTGCCACAAGTCCAAACCTTAGTAAGTGAGCTCTAACAACATCAGTTTAAACCACCTCCTCGTTTACCCAAATGTCATCAATGTAGTGATCAGTTCCATTGCAAATCTGTTCATCTAATGAGAGCACTTTATCTATAATCTTGGACATTATCTTGGGAGCAACATTCAAACCGAATCCCATGCGTGTCATTACATACGTTTTACCTCTGTACTTCACTGCCTGGAATCTTTTCAGACTGGGCTCTATATGAATTTGTAGATAAGCCTTCTTCAAATCTAACAGACATGCTTTGCTTCCCCCTAACCTCCAATCTCGCAGTTTTTCTTGGCAAATTGCAGTCTCAACACCTGGATTACTGTGAATATAATTGTTTAGTTCACGGTAATCCATAACAGGGCCAATCTTATTGGGCTTGTTCGGTTGTTTTTCAGCCATCAATGGAATTATCCCCTCTACATGACCATGGACTGTGCTATCATATAACTCCAGCCATTCATCATCTATCCAGTGTTGCACTTCTTCATCAAACTCTTTTCTGTCATCATCATTTATCTTGTATTCAGAGCAATGATTTTGTAAAATCGGTTCATCATCTTTCCATTTCCATTTGACAAACCATGCACTACCATCAAACCATGCTATGAAATCTTTATCATCAGTCTCTAAACTACTCTGGTGTCTTACGCCAACACTTATCACTGGCACCTCACCACCAAACTTAACGCCATTGTGAACATCAACATTAACTCCACCGAGTTTAGCAATGGCATCCATTCCCAATATCACTTGTGCTCCACCTACTAGTGCTGATGCAATCAAGCACTTTGCAGAGGAAGCTCTTCATTTCCTGTGACATTGACTTCTAAAACAGTTTCACCCTTACACTCAGTAGTTTTACCATTTAACAGCAAGATGCCTAAAAGACATCAAAAGAGCCAATAATTGAAAACGCCAAAAGAAAATTGGAAACTTCAGAATTGGAAGAAATCAGTCATGGAAACTGCGTCAACACCGCCTGTGAAAACTGCCAAAGGGAAGTGGAAGCAATTAAACCTACTAATCACCATCATAAAAAAGCCACCAGAGAAACATTAGAGATGAGTCAAATGAGTCACACACAGATCTGCCACCCCTGTTAAACTTGACCTAGAAACCAGGTGTAAGTCACCACCTTACATATGGCGCCTTACAGTGCCTCACGTTGCGTGTTTGCAACTCGAGTTGTACAACTCGAGTTGCTGTTCAAAGAACTCGGCCTGGGTTTTTGATGAACTCGAGTTGTGTTACGCAAAACTAACCCGGGTTTGTAAAAAAGCAAAGTGAGTAATCGGGATGTCTCACTCACAGAACTGCATTTGCGCAAGTTATGTAAAATTTAACCCTTTCGGGCTTTGATTTTTTTTCTAAAACAATACCCAAAATGCTAATTTATTTGCGAAAATATGCAATTTTCAATACCTATTTGCACTACTTTGGCTGCAGGTATTTCAATATTTTTTTTAAGTTTTACTGTCTATAAACATAGAAGATAAACATCATGCTGTGTTGGAGATGCTAAGTATGCCTTGGTAGAGTATCTGAGTGCTGCAATAGAAGCAAAATACTTCATTTAAAAAAAACGATTGTTGCAAAATTATAATCGTTTTTGTCTTGTATATACTTGTACTATAATTAATGACTTTGGCTGCAAGTATTTCAATGATATTTGTTAGTTGTACTAGCTATAAACATACAAAAAAACCATCCAGCTGTGTTGAAGTAGCTGAATACACTTTGGTAGGTTATCGGAATGCTATCATTGTGTCAAATAATCACTAATTTGTAACTCACAACAAATGAATACTGCGGAATTATAATTGTTTTATCCAGTTTATTCAAATTTCAAACAACATTGTTAAAAAACTGTTATAATACACACAATACAACATTGTTATAAACTGTTATAATACAAAACAAATACAAACATGTATATCATCGAACTACGTGTTCACATATAAAGAAATATCAAAATGTCATAAAACGTCTTCTATTTGTTTCCATAATAATTTTGGTAATAGTAAAAATAATTTCAACGTAAAGACAAACGTAGTTCCAATGCAACTAGTTGTAAAAACATCGAGGTAAGTGAAGGAAGTCCTACCTCAATAAAAAGCATCAACTAGGCAAATGATCTCTCGTTATTGTTTACAATTATAATAATAAAACGAACTTTTCAAGATGATTCGCAATAAATTACAGCGAGTATAATTCAAAGTTTTCTGTAGATCACTACAACAACAACGATCTTCATCATAAACGGCTTATATATGCCTTATGAATCAATAGAAACAAACGCGGTAAACGTTCTACAGGAATTGACACATGTGTCGCCCTGACAACGCATTAACTATACGCACGGCGAATTATGTGTCGTTCAAACCTTAAAGGGGTTAATAATTGATTAATAATAATAATTTGAATATATATTTAAATTATATGTATTGGCGATATTTGCGCTTATTTATTTATATAAATATAAAAAGACAAAAACAGTTGTAGAATGTGAAAAGCAAACTAAAAACAATCTATGTGGGGGCCAGGCCACTTCTTTTTCAAATGAAAAAAATAATTCATTTTTTAGAACCTGACAAGAAACTGAATGAACACCGAAAATGAACAAACATAGAAATTCTGTCAACAACGTTTAATGAAGCACCCAAAAAATTCCATATAAAAATATAGCTAGAGAAAATGAAATGATGAGTTGTTTAGTATGGCGCCTTACAGTGCTTCGCGTTCCATGTTCTCAAGCCGAGTTGTTGAACTCGAGTTGCTGTTGAAAGAGCTCGGCCTGGATTTTTGATGAACTCGAGTTGTGTAACTCGAGTTGTACAACTCGAGTTACATTTACAAACTCAAGATGGTAAATATAACTCGAGTTGCAAACTCGGGACACTATAATTCGCCATTAGCTCTGGTTTTACAGTACACACATACATAGTTTAATTTCTATTAGCTAACGGGTGCCTATTGATGTATCATTGTTAATATAACCAGATCTACAGTTACGCTACCGTAATACCAATATATTGCACTTTACTTTTACAAACTCGCGTTGCGTGTTCACAACTCGAGTTGTGAACACGCAACGCGAGACACCAAGGCACCATACCCTACACGCCCACATCATGTACACTGGCTAAAAACTTACGCAAACAAGATATCTTCATATGCCTGACGGAAAGCATTGAACCTTAACAATCAACCTACACCCACAGGCTAACCATCCCACATGCCAGACATCAATAAAAGAGAACAGCTCCAATAACTCAGCATCTCAATCCCCATCTCTAACTCCATCTTTCTCTTTTCCTGAGAACCTCCTTGGACGCTCTCCCCTCTGCCTGCTGAGGAGCCTCTCTCTTCTCTACCGATGGAGCCTCTTTCTTCTTCTACAGCTGGGCCTGTTCTACACCACTATCTCAACTGCTGACACTCCCTACGTATGGCCTCTCACGATTCTCATTTGACTGTCGAAACTCACAGCTGTACAAGACTGATTAACAAGCATAGACGACTGTTCGAGTAAAGATGTAATTTTATTAGCTCTTCTAATAGTTTGTCATTAATATTATTGTTTTAGAATTTTGTTAGTTGTGTATTTCATGGTTGAACTTATAGAATAAAGAAGTAACTTTGATTGGTAGATATTAGTATTGCTTACAATAACTTAACACCTTCACTGTACCTGAACCAGTAATAACTAAATTAGTTCACAAGCTAAGCGAAGGTGCACAAACTAAACATAGTCAAAATAGAATAATATGACGAGCAAATTCAACACTGATGTTGTGTGTGAATTCGGATTAGTTATGCATAACATAATTTCTCCACAACCATACATAACATGATTATAAAAATACTTTTGCGTGTTGAGCGCAAATGAGCGGGTCTTAATAACACATCAAAAATAATTAATTTGAATCTAAATCAGGTGAGGTAGAGTGATGCAACGATAATAGAACCAAAGTTTGTATTTAATGATTGGTGAAGGCTTACCAGCGTTCGCGTCAGTGTGTAATATGCTGTGAGAGAGGGCCATATTTATTTGTGCTCTGCTTCAATGAGCTATTTCATTTTTATGTAGCCTCGGATCTATAAGCTGTATGGTCAACTTACCCGTGTAGGTTTAGCTGTGAATGTAGATGAATAAAGTCTCAGCTCAGTCATCATGCATGACCATGCTATCGTACCGGCCATGCTCGGCATCTGTCCCGCTCGTCGCCTCTTTTTAAAGTCATTTCTATTTGTAGCCTCAAACAAATAACTTTTGTCAACAGGGTTCAATATTCCCACAGACAAGTGTGTTCAGTTTGTAATAATTTATAGTAATAAGTTCAAGTCTCATACAGCACCTTTTGTTAGTAGACTTTTTGTTGATTGCGAGTAGATACATCCAGAGCTAACGTATTTACTAGAGTGTGTAACTGGAGCAGAAGTATAGAAAGACTTGGCCTATTCTCAGACATAGTGTTCAATCTGGCTTGACTTTGCCCAATTTGTGTGGGGTTGTGGATTATTTTGTCCTCACAAGATTTCTTTGTCCTTTGGTCGACACCCTTGTATCTTTCTCATTTGTAGATTACCATTTGGCTTCTTTATTTGGCCATGTGACAAAGCTGGGACACATTTGCGCAGACTGACCTTGATTGTGTTGTCTGATTTGACTATCTCATGATTTCTGCAATATTTTCTTCCATTCCACTAGGTAGAATTTGTTTGATAAAAATTGTATCAGTTTTCTTTTTACTTGCTTACACAATCAAGTGCATTTTGGAAGATATAGGCTGTCCTTTTTTCAAATGCTGTAATGTTGTCAATGTTGTAATTGCCTATGCTGATGTTACATTCGTTGCTGCCTCTTGAGTTTAGTAATGCATAATTAGTTGTTCCAAAATTGGTTTTCTGCACTCCATATGAATGCTTGTCAAGTATACAAGACTCTACACTGGGCGATCTAGCGCTCTCTCATTTGGACTCACCAAGTCTCTCTTCAGTACATTTATATATACCCTACAGGATGAAATTATTCGATGTATTTAATAATTCGCGAGTTCGCGTACAGTTAATTCCGCGAAGTATTAAAATTCGTGAATATCTATTTTTATTTTTAACACAAGGAAGAATAACTACTACCTCAAACTAAAAACTAGCCGTTAGGCAGAGTTCGTAAACGTAGCTGAGTTCCAAACTTTTAAAATCATCGCCGGGGCTTTGAGTTAAGCCCATTGCTAATACATCACACTTCTTAACAAAACTATTCAAGGTTGTCACAAGTTATTCGCCACGGCATCATCATCGAAAAAATCTCTCCTGCAGTTCTTTACGTTGAAAAAACTAACTTACCAAAAATTGTTAGTTCACCAAAGGCCTCCAAATCGATAAACATTCGTGAAAACTTTTGGATGCAGCAAAAAATTTATAGCTTAGCATGATCAACATAAATTTATCAGCTACCCTAGGACACTTATGTATTTGCCTCATCTAACTTTTGCGTTTTCGCGGAGTCATCCTCTCGCGAAAATTTCATATGCGAAACTAAACTTTCATAACAAACGAAAACACGAAATTAAATAGCTTTGTTCATTGATAGTCCAAAAAACAAATGGCAGCAAGCGATCAAATTGCATTATCGACCTCGCCCACACCATTATACCTGCGGATCACAATTACAAACTAATCCTAAATTGAAATTTTTTCTTATCGGTGAACCAGGCTCGTATTCTCTGGGGCGGCTGGCCGGCTGAGCCGTCCTAACTTTTTAGGAATTTTTCGCGGCTAAGTACAGTCAAACTCGGATAACTCGCCCTCGGATAAAATGTAACATTTCATCTCAAACACAAGGTTAACTCGAACGGATTTGTTTGGTCCGTTCCCACGCAATGATAAATTGCTTCAGATAACCCGACCTCAACATCATTTATTCAAAAAGTTATTTGCCCAACGGCTATGGAGACGGTTTTTATCGCTGTAGAATATCACTTTATTCGAAGCCATAGAGACAAACATCAACTTTTAGTAGTTCTTAGGCGTCATTATTATTATCATCAGTGGCAAAATATTCTTGTTAACGACCTTTATAAAGGTTTGCAAAATATCAAGTTTTACCAAACATCCGCTTGGCCATGTCCCATCGAAAGCGTAAAAAACTCCGTATGAACTTAAAATAAAGTCGGCAAAATTGATCTTTGTTAAAACGCTCAAAAGAAAAAGATGTCTTTTTCTGAGCGTTTTAATTGCGGTCAAGTTTTGCCTATTTTAAGTTAAAAACGTCTCGTCAGTCACATCACCTAAAACAAAACAAATCTCAAAAAATAGAAAAATGTTGATACTTTCCGATAAAAAAATTTAAAACTTCACACGAGAGGTCCGGCTGAGGCCCTACATAAGAAAAACCTGTTGTGGGCTTACACTGCCCCCTTAACACTCCCAGGTGTTCATAACTAGTCGCCTAGCATTAGTGGTGCGAAATTAGAGGTGCGAAATTAAGTTGCAGTGAATTTTTACTCTGTATGCTACTCACGAAACTAAATACTAGCAAAATATAAGTGTCCTAGGGTAAATAGAAACCTAAACATGTCGTATACGCCTGCGTAGGTTTTACTCTATTGCTAGCTGCTTTCACGGATTAATTTATTTGCAAATGTGTTCATCCGCGAATAATTTAGTCCGCGAATATGCATGAAAAGACAGTTTTCGCGAAATTTAACTTGGCGAATAATTTCATCCTGTAAGGTATATTTCGCAAATTTGCGTGTCTGTATGTGTGTCTGTATGTTAGTATGTTATTTTAATGGCTATAGCTATTAAAATCTGAGAATGAAAAATCCATTTAGCAGAAGATTTGATCCCAGACCCTCCCATTCACCAGTTCTATCTCTTATCAATTAAGCCACACAAGCTTGAGGGATTCATTAGGCGATATATGTCGTTATATGGCTGCAAATACGCTACCACTCTCCATTACTGCGCAACGTCTTGGAGAGCTGTAGCGTAATTTTATGCGCGCTCAATCGTTAGAGCAAGTAGTTAACTCTTATTAGTAAAGTACTCAAATTAGTCATTGGCAATATGCCGGGCTAATGGCAAGTGGCAGGCAGCTACATTACCTCTCATTGCTTATAAGCGGATCTTTAATACTCTGACAACACCGGCCATTCTGTTGGTCATCTACTTGAAAATTGCTTGTAGCTTGTTACAGGATGTTTAATAGGCTGAACGCCGAGAAAAATGAGCTCAAAAAAACGCGATTTCATTACAAGCTAGCGTTATTATCGTGCTTTTTTGAGCTCATTTTTAAATGTACAATGTTAAATAGCATATCTACCTTTCAGAAAAGACTGAGATTATTTTGAAGGCTGAATTTATATAATAATGGGTTTCAATACACCCATCTCTATCATTCTAAATCGGACTAAACATCCCCAATTTCCATTCCTAAAAGGCTAGCGTACGTCCCATATTTATGGGCGGGGCTTGTTGTGCCGATCGGGTGTTTTCGAAACCGATATTAAAATACTGTAAAAAAGCCTTCATTATTCTGAAAATTAGCAGACCAATCTTTATTTTGAGTACAAAATCGGAATCAGCGTGTCTGTTTTACCGAGAAAATACGATAAAAGTTGTATGTGACAGTTATGGTTTAAGTGAATCACAAGTGGCCTTGCATTGTTTAACAAAATATTTTTTGCAGATAATAACTGTAAGTAATGTCTCTTCAAGTAGAGGTTCTACTTCAATGTGGTAACTTGTGCAACCCACTATGAGCAGATATGGCCACTCCTTTATGTAACATACATGTATGTTAGCTTCAGTTTTTGTGAATGACTTCTCTGAAATAGAATCATGCATGACAGGTTTAGCTGAGTTTGTTGCGCATTTGTAGATGTTTCACATTTCTCCGCTGTCTTCTGAATCACCTCTTACATTTTTGGCTGAAATAAAATTTCTTGGCTCTCCGAAGGTAGTTTTAGCAGTTTTATGGGCAGAATTAAGAACTCGACTTATACAGCGTGCCATTCTTGTGAAATGGTCAACTGGTCACCTTGAACACCACCAAATCACCTTGATGTTCAACAGTGCACCATTGGAGGCTGCTCATTCTTATTAAAGTACCAACCTAATCAAATAGTTTTCATGATTTTGATCATCTAGTCATCATCTCACATCAGGTTTCTTACATCGTCGAATTTGGAAGCAGTCACTCTACATATTCAGTTGCATTGATATCATCGGTAGAGTTGGAGAATGTCTCTTATTTTTAATTCATCTGTAGTTTAGTAGTGATCATTCAGTAAAGCTCTAGGAATGCACCTGATAGCGTCTGCTTTAAAACCTTTTTTGTACTATCTAGAGTTCATATCTCTGCAGTAATAAATACAAACACCTCAGTTTCAATTATGATTTATCCATAGATGTCTTAAATACAGCTTTTAAAGTCTGATGCTCTGAAAGTACTACAACATCTAACTTCCCATATACATGTATTTAATAGTTCAACTTACTGCATTCCAATAACACTGCAAACCACACTCGCAAGTTTCTTCTTGCATTGTTTTAGAGCGAGTGCTTTTTATGTAAATAAAATAATTAGGAAACATAATTGCAAAAACATGCCATATACATGTACAATTATGACCAGTAAGTTGAAAAATATTGTACCAAGAAAGAATATAACCAGAAAATGTTAAATGTTTCATTCCTAGCATGTCACTCTAATTTTTCATTGCTGGAACTTCAGTAAAATTACATCTCCAAATTTTGCGCGTCTTAGATATTTGATTTCTTTTCATTTCATTTCGGCCTCTAGTTATGTGAAATAGTGCACTATTAAATGTTTGTGTTGAGAAATGTTGGTAGAATGCTGTTCCTCCTCCAGGGACTGACAGCATTTTAATGTGACAAGCTGACTTGTGCTTTCCCTTATACATCTTCTTTAATGACTTCTGCTTCTGGAATATGTTGTCTATGCTTGGGTATACAATAATTATGTTGCTTTGGAGTTTTTTACAATAGTAAATTATCATAATGATGTTATCATTTTTGTTTGACGACGTATGTCAAAAAAAATTATTTTGCATTTTCTATTCTGTTTAGACCTTGAGGTCTGTTAGTTTATTAATACATGTTATTACTTTAATTGTTAAACAAGAGGCCTGAATGCTCTTGTTATCTGTTCTTTCATATCTTACATGGACAGTGACATCCAATAGCATTTTATAGTCTGATACCTTTCACCATTCTTTTTGATAGCGAACATACTCTCAAAATTGTAGCTGCAGGTATGATCCTAAGAAAGGGGTCAGACAGGCCTATAATG
Organism: Watersipora subatra; assembly: GCF_963576615.1. NCBI lineage: Eukaryota > Metazoa > Bryozoa > Gymnolaemata > Cheilostomatida > Watersiporidae > Watersipora > Watersipora subatra. Next base: position 4,526,538 of record NC_088708.1, on the reverse strand, counting down.
CAGTTCATTCTCATGAATAACTGTTTGTTGCACTAAATCATCTTCTAATGTCATAGATTATGCTCTCATGCAATTCAGTCCCAAAGGGATTCTGTTTACTCTCGATTAATGGCTGCATCACTTATTCTCGTTAGAGCTAGACTTTGCCATATAGACCAGCGACTGTAAAAAGATGAGTATTTGTGCATAATTGATCGCAATGGGTATAGCATTGTCCTTCGTTCAAAAGGTTCATCCAACTTCTAAAGCTATGGCTAAAACTAATACAAAATGTGATTGTAAAACTTCATGTAAAAACTATGTGGATGAACTGGCTGTAGGCATCATTATTAGTATCATTGTTTCTTTTTTAACCCACTCTGCTAGAGATTAATTAGTTTTAGTAAGGTCTCACCTACTCTACAAAATTGAACAATTGAAGTGTAGTCATAAGGTAAAGCGAAGTCTTATAAATCGGTTGCTACTTTGTTGTTGTAGGATTCATCTAAGCTTACTGTTGCTTAGATTTTTGGCTTATTTTTGGAGATGTCAGATTTTGTTCCTAAGTGGTGTAATAGCAACAGTCAGCGGTTGTTATATCCTTCAAACTTTGCAAGTCCACCACCATTCCCTCCCCCATTCACGCCTCCACCATTTGCTTTCCAAGGACATCCTCAACTTCATTACCACGCTGCTTCACTACCGGTAACCGGCCAAGTTCCCTTGCTGCCCTCTGCATTTCCATCTTCAAACACAGTAGGTTTTAAGTATCAAAATTTTAATTGTTTTATCCTGTAATATTTCTGTTCATAAACTGCAGTCTTGTCAAAGTTTGTGTTGGTAATACTAACTTCTGGTAAAATTATAATTTGTTGCAGGAAATTGTTCAGCCTCTGCCTTTACACATAGATACTGCACAAGACAAAGTGAAATTGTGGATGAAAACTTGTAAGCTATCATGGCCTGATGTTTCGCATGTCAAGCCACCGAACTGCACTGACAACTTAACGGTAAGTAACAGACCTTTCAATTTTATACCACTTTCACTCTGTCAGAGTAAAAGACAAAAAAACTGTTGGATGAGGATTGGAACTGTGAATAGGTCCTGTGGCCCTATGCGTCTGAGAGCACACAAGATTTGCTACTATCAGAGAGTGTTTGGTGTGGCAGATGGTACTGGGAAACGTGCTCCACCTCTTTTTCAATACTTGTAGTTACACACCATAAAGATCATCCTACACAAACTGAACCTTCACAAGCTGAAATTTAAAGCCTCTTCCAGTAACAAGGCTACGATAACAGAGCCCTCAGATCCTGAAGTTTCAACTAGTGAAACTTCAGAGACCCACCCTTCCGCCATGCACACCTGTTTGTCTTCCGTCGATCATTCATCATCATACAGAATGGAGGAAATTGAAGTATGTAACACCATAGCACTATGTAAGAAACGACAATGAACCCTGTTAGTTATACCGTTGGCTGTACTTTGTGATGAAACATACACCCAGGTTGTGAAAACTTTATCTGCATTGGGATATTCTCATTTAAAGTGGCTTGCTTACAATATGCTTATCAAAAACAGAACTGGGTTTTGCTCAAGGTCACATCAAGCACAGTCGTTTGGTTATATATTGATGATGCAGTGCAGCGATGTGCATTGTGGCTATGTTTTAGTGTACTGGTGATTTTGGGTTTTGTAGAAAGAGATGCAAAGCTTACTCGAGGTATTAGAGGATAGAAGGACACAGGAAGTTGTCAAATCAAAGATAGCTGCTGCTCAGAAACGCAAGGCAAGCCGACTTACGACTATAATGCTGATACCTCTTGTTGTAAATGTTCCCTGTTGCTATGAGACACGTTCAGCACCTAGCTGCTCTCAGATGAGCCCTAGAGTAGGGGGTTATAGATGTTAAACCTGCTAATACAATAGTTAAGTTTATGCATACAGCCCATGTCTATTTACTAGCAATTGAACTCTTTTATCCAACTAACACTAAATGTTCAATAAAAACTTGAACAAAATATTTTGATAATGTTGGCTTGAAGGTTACTTGACAGCGCAAATTTTTATTGGATTAACAGCAGAAGATAACATTACACATTGGGTTAGAATAATATTCTTATGTAGTTTCAACCAAATTCTATGTTTTATTAGCATGTTCAAGTCATGAGAATGAATAGAAAGGTTCGTGATTTGTGCAAAATATTGTCTGGAAACAGCTGTTGCGCTGTTCAATTCTACTAGGTGAATAACCAGAATGATGTTGCACGGGTAATAAAAAGGTTTTTGCACAGAAAATTTATTTTTAATCAACATATACAACATTTACCATTCTAACTTTTAAATTAAGGTGATTGTTTATTTCTGTGTGTGCTACAAGTTTAATAAAGTTTATGCTATGTGTACATGTTTATAGCATTTTAGGGAAGTCTGGGCACATATATTTGTTTTAGCAGTTTTTTTTGTAATAAATTAGTTCAAGCGTGCTAAATGAAGCGTGAGATTTTAACCAATTGCCATTGAAAATTGGCAGGTGTAATAAGTATGTGCACAAATGTTCCATAGTTTGGCAAGTAGGCCGTGTGGACTAGTAAATAGCTCGCGAGTCTGCAAGGGGACTCCCAAGTTTTAATACAGTGCTAAATTGCTTTTTTGTTCCTAGGTCTTAATCGCTATAACTGGACACACTCGTGATAGACGACAGACCAACAAACACTGAGATTTATTATATATAGATTAAAATCACTAGTTTTTGACTGGATTATCTACAACTTGTCTGTTCAAAATCTTTATTCATGAAAACAGAGCATGCGTTAGTAGGTTTTAAGTAGATGACTTCCGAGAATATCAAAGTTTTACGGACATTTTTTTTAAATTTCCAATTCATGTAAAAGAAGAATTTTTTGCTAGCACACTTCACAAAATGAGACACGCAAGCCAATTGGTGTAATTCCAAAATTAAATTAAATTCGTTAAATTAAACTAGTTAAACAAGTTAAATTGAAACTAAAATTAATGCGGTACATATAAATACAACACGGAGTTTTTCAATACCTCTGCAAACTGCCTTGACCTTGCGTTATATTTGCCATAATGCATAACCAAAATGTGAGTGTAGCATTTGTATGGGAAAAATACGTTAGAATGGCAGCCAACAGAACTGCTTTTGCCTTGCATTCATGCATTGGTTAATCGTTGGCATTGAGATTGTAATTCATACATCTGTGTTTTAACAAAACAATGACTTCATATCACAGCTTGAAGCTTGCCCCGCAAGTGTTTTCGTCTCTAAAACTGATATTTGTTCTTCTAACATCAAACTCAAAGCTAAAAAACAAAGTATCATGGTTATATTGTTATAAATACATATTATTTCACAAAGCTGTCAGTTTACTTTTAATAGGAAAAGTCAGTAATGTCTGCTCAGTTCAATTCGATGTGTTTCCATCATGATGTCCAAATCCGTTAGCAGTTTATCAGTTACCATATACATATAGTTATTTTGTAGTTACGTCGCCTCAATACGCAGCAGAGACTGTGGGAACAAAGACGGCTAGAAGAGGAACATAAGGCAAATCAGCACAAGGAGATAGAAACATGGTTTGATGGTCTTCAGGAAACCAAGCGGGTATGGTCTCAGCGTTTCCTCCTTCTGGACATACTTAAGTTCTGTATGGTTTCATAATGATGCTGCTGATTTATGTTGGAGCAGGAAACATCACTGATGCTTTGTCATGTTTAATCTGTCAGCTGTCCATATTTTTCCTCTTAAGCAAGAAACAGTTAATCTGTGATAGTATTGTCAATATATTGACACCATTTACTATGTTTTCCTTTAGACGGAGGAAATGAAGAAGGCTGCTGACGAGTCAATGGCTGATGTTCGTCATAAAATTGCTGATGTGGTGCGCCATAAGGAGCTGATAGTATCTTGGACTAAGCTCAGGTCGATACGCCTACGAAAAAGTGTGCATGTAAATCTTTAGTAGCCCTTTAATCATTGGTTTTATATCTAGCAGCTGTGCTTAACCATTCTTAACCGTAAAACCTTTATTTGAACGCCATGGTGCTCCATTTTTCAACCCTTCTCTTATAGTGGCGCTTTAGTAGAGATGCCGTTTGAATTAAAGATTGAGTAATATTTTTCAAACACCTCAAAATTTTCTGAAGATAAATTTAACCCTTTTACGAGCGAAATGAATGTCGAATAAATCTACTATAACTTGGCTCCAACTTGTCGTAGATCTTTAAATAAATAAGCCCGAGAAAGCTGACACATTTCTCTACCAGCTGATATTTATTGCTTGCAATTAACTATGATCATATAGTCTGCGTTGAATATTGTTGGAGTTTTCAAGTTTTCTATTTTGTTCTAAATATGTGGTCTAAGGCATATTTTCATTTCATAATTATATTTAACAATGTTGCATAAAAGTTCCTTGCACTCATTGATATGTTTGCTACAGTTTGCAGTCAAAATTGGCTTTTTGCGTGCAATAAAAGAGGAGTTAGGAGCATCGATCCATTGTAAGCCGAGTTTGGTTAATTGCAAGGATGCTATCAAATAATATGCTATAAATTTGAAAATTTATAAGTTACATAATAATAATTTATCAAATGCTACAAATATATATTCAAGAACAAGTGATGTAAACAAACCATATTTATAATACATTAAAAAAAATTAACATTTTTAAAACAAAAATATTAGCATCAATTACCCGGTCAATTGTGTTCTGATTTTTGCCTTCGTTTAAAACCATTTCATATTCTACTGGCCCTTCCACAGCGTTTTCTGACCTCAACTCCTCTTTTGCACAGCTGAGGTAGTCGATATTAGTGTTTCAAACAATTTTTTAGCCGATAGCAAAACTTTTATGCAATGCTGTTTACACTTCTCACGCAATTAAAGAAAAACTGTGTGTTATCAAAATAACCTCAAAATTTTAGCCTTAAAATATCTAGTAGTACAGGTTCCATTGTAAAAGGGCAAAAATTTTTCACATACATCGAAGTATCAAGACCAAGGAACTACTATTATACTGATATAGTTACTAATAAGTTTCTATGGCGTTGCATTCAAAGTTTAACGATAAAATACTTGGAGTTGGGAAACGGACTTCGATACAAACAGAAACAATAAAATAATTAATTTTGTTGGTTTAATCAAGTCATTATTAGTACGGTCTTCTGGACACTTTTTTATTGATCATTTGCTATTATGGGTTCGTAAATATTAAGAATGACAAATAGTGGCGGTCAAATAGAGGTGGTGTTCAAATAGAGGTGGCGTTGAAGTATAGGTTTTATGGTAATCGATTCTCAAACCTCTCTAATCAACCCCGAATCCTTTACAAAGGTATTTTTCTCAGTGTGCAGTTGTTTAGGAGCTGATTTTGACTGCCTCAAAGTTGACAATAATCAGCCCATTTATGCGTGACCATGAATATACATGTATGTGTACATATACATGTAGTATATATGATAACATAATAAAGTTAAGAGGAAAATACTCACTACAAATCCATTTCACGCATCCAGGTGATAAGCTGAAGACCGCAGTTGGGCAAAACAGATATATATATATATCTGTTTGTGGTGACCTTTGTGGTGACCTTCAGTTCACTATTTTTTCTCTTACTCATATTATTATTATTGTGCTCTTCGGAAATTCTATTTTTAGTGTAGAGCTATCATTAGTTAGCAAAATTAATATCATAGGCAAAGCTTCGATTTTGATGGACTATACACATGTACATGTATATACCGTATATACATGTGCATACAGTTTATACGGTATATGCACAGTATATATATACTATATACATGTATATCGTATATACATTGTACACTGTATATACATACTATCTATACAGTGTATATATGGTATAAACATCATACCAACATACATACAAATCTCAGTTTATTGTGTTTTCTGTAATTCAGTGAATCGGTGTGTCAAGCTATAGCTATTAAAATTTAGGAATGAAACATCCGCTTCATGCTGGATTTGATCTGGGAACCCATGCTTTTTCATCCCCGCCATACTAGGGGGAATTTGTTTTCTGCCATACGATATCAACAAAGGTTTCTCTCGAATTTAAAATTTGGCGACTTGTATTAATTAGGATGAAATAACAAAAATGTTCGTATGCTATTCACTGAAATACCTTCCACAACGCCGGAAGTAGATATACGTTGCTCGCTATCGCAGTTCAGCGTTATTCGCTATGGTAAAAACAGATTCACAAACAGATAAGCGTTAAAATTTAGTTAAAAGTTGGAAGTTTAATAAAGTACATACAAAAACTGTCTTTAAGTATGTGTTTAGTAAGCTAAATTCATTTAAGTTAGATTCAGGGTTTATGCTACACGTCTGTCTCAATGGTAAGAACTCTCCATGGTACGTACTGCACGTAGTACATTGTTATATTACATTTTGTTGCAGATCATAACCACTAAATACACTAAAGTTATTGTAGGTAACTATAGTTGCTGTGGTTAACATATTGTTTTGCTACTCAATATTAACGATGATGATTTTTACCAGGAGGTAATTGCATTAGATAATTACTATTGGTTTCTATACCACTATATACATCTATATGATATTGTTGCCTTATGATGCCAACACTGAAACGAACTAAAATCATATAATTGTATACTAAATAATTTTTTATTGTAATCATAGCAAAACAGACTATATTTAGCCATTACTTGCTAATGATTTTACATTTCAACACCTTTACAGTTTTCTTTCTCCTCCTAAATTATTTCAACAAAACACTTCTTTCATGGTATGAAATTTAAAAGTTAGTTATTTGAAAAAGTTTGAAAACCTTTACAGTTGTTTTATTTTTTTTATTCATTTGAACTGCACAAGAAACACATTTCTCATGAAATGAAGTTCATAAGCTGGAATGTTAAAATTTGTATATGTTGAATAAAAATAAAGTTTCTGTTCAAAGTTTTACTTTGAACAGTTATTACAGTTATTACTTTGAACAGTTATGTTGAACGTTATTACTCGGGTAGTTTACTATATACATGTATGTACAAAGCAGGCTATTATAATAAGTATAGCAGTACACAATGGCTATAACGTGGCCAGCAAAGAAAAGGAATTAGTGGAAAAATATCACCTACTCAAAGAGAACATTGAAAGGTTTTGGCATGTAAGAGCAACTGCATTTCTGGTTGTCATTGGAGCATTGCATGTAATAACATTTGCACATCAAATGTGGCCCAAACACCAGCAACAATTAACACAATAGAGTTGTAGACAAGTGAGTTTTTGGAAACGGCTAATATCTTGAGGCAAGTGCTAAAACTCCCAGGTCTCAGATGAAATGCCAGTGCTCAAGTAGATATTACCACTTTGGTGAACAGAGAGTGAGGAAACAGTTTTTATATCTATACATGTAGATTAGTGTTGCATCAGAATCGGAGCTGTGCCTACGATCCTTATTTTTTGACAAAGATTCCTCTTACACATAATCTAGGAAACTCAGTTGCTAGCACTGATACCCAGGTTATATTGAAAAATGTCTGTTGTAATTGCTATCATGGTTATTCCTATCAGTCTCCTATAATTTAATATTTCAAAACTGGGAGCTCAAGCGACTGATCAATGCAAGTAACCTTAACTCTTTGCTGTTCTTATATTAACAATATAGCATATCCTCTCCGACTTCATGCTGGGCATCCTTTAGTAGCGTAATGAGACCTCTTGAGCCATAGTGAGACCTCCGCTGTCTAATGTTCCACATTTCTGTTTTGATTGGTAAAGATTAAAACTGTAGATTGTTCTTGATGCAGCTAAGAATAAAAATGTTTCAGGGCAATCAGATGACGGTGACACTAGCGAAACCTTCGTTGATAAGATGGCAGCACTAAACAAACTACTCGATGAACGCCTGGAATTGTACAAGAAAGAGGAGAAGGCCTTGAAGGTGATTACACACCAGAGGTGGCATTATTTTTAAAATCACATTCCGAATATCGTTTTCATTTGTGACTCTAGTAAAACGGCATGCGTCATAAAAGGATGTACGGGTTACATACCGACCCATCTTCTAATTCTGTAGGTAATGTTGGAGATAGAGCAGGAGGAAACGCTGGCTAAAGAGGCGAGGATAGCAAGGGTGCGACGGCAGAGGCAACATGACAGACTCGAGAAGGGCCGGGAACTATGGTTATTTGGGTCTCAAGGTTAATAATTACTTGATATTTGTCAGTGTCTGTCAGCACACAACCAGCTATTCAACTGGCAATGTAATATTACATTTGCAAATCTTGACAACTAGTTTCTAAATATTTTAGTGGTGCCTGAAGAACTAAAAGCTTTCCATGATTACTACACGCAAGCAGAAGAAAGTTTAGATACATTTCTGCAAATCAGGTACGACTTTTTGAGGATGCGACTTTTAATGTTCATGTATCTTTATCTATTAACCAACTGATATAATAGCTTGCAGGATAATCAGATTAATGTTCTATGACCACATGAAACTAATTCTTTCAGGGGAGAATGGGATAGGTTCCTTGTTCCTGAGCATGTAGCTGAAGCCACTCGAATTCCTCAAGGATGGGTTACACCTACTGAGCCTTCATCTGAACTCTGGCAGAAATACCTTAAAAATCATGAGTTGACTTGCTAAATAGATAACATGTAAGCAATTTATTTTAAAATAAATCTGTTATTTAGTAACTTCACCTGAAGTATTTAAGGCTGCTCATGCTTTGCTATGTAATTCTTTGGGAAAGGTTAATGGAAATGAACAAACGGACCTACTACTGATACTGTATGTACATGTGCCATTTAATGTAGTGACAATAAAACAGAAAAAAATAATGGATGAGAGCAAATACATTGTCGTTAAGCTTGTCATGAGTAGACTAGGTTTCTGGTAAGTTTTATAACGATACAGCAGTATAAAAATTCTAGTAACAGTAAAATTTGCACAAATTCGTATGACGGTTCAACTGTTCGTTTTTCCATAAAAAATCTCTCTTAACACCTGGTCCAGCCAACCTACAATGAGCCATCCTCCTTCATTGCCATATTCCAGCATAATTGCCAATGAGGTTTGCAGGAAGAGGCCCACCAGCTGTAAACAGTCTAGATCCTGTGTCATCGTAGCAGTGCGTGTATATGGCATTATGACGTTCACTGGCAGAGAGGTTGTCTCGCCAGGAATCAAGGAGCTGAAGAATACGCAATGGTACATTGCAGCAGTTAACACTTGCTAGCCACTACATCAGTTCATTAGACATGCACTTCTGTACATTTGGCTTGCACACAACTTCCCGAACACAAAAATTCTACAAAATGAACTGCCTAACACAACTATTATAGACCTAAACAGAAGATGATCAAAAATGAATAGAAGTGCATTTATATGATAGTATGCTTCACTCTTCGGTTAAATGAGGCATAATTCATCTACTGAGGGTAGAACGCAGAAGAAAGAAAGGCAGGCTACAGAATGAAGAAGCGCCTACCAAATAGCCATCACCGGTATTCAGCTCGCAGATGTGTCCGCATGTACAGTGTAGGTATTTACCAGCATTCATGTCATAGAAAAGGACACTGCCCACACCAGTTCCAATGGTCACAATGTTTTCATTAAAGGAGAGAGATCGGATGCCTGTAAACACACATGCCTGTTACTCACTCGATTACCTACCAAAAAAACTAGACGAATGCAGAAAAATGTACAACAGATGCCTGGTAAAATGCTAGGAAGGTTTTTTAGCCACACATTATTGGAGTCTGTAAAGAGAGTACACTTACCGCAACCTTTTTTGAGTGCTTCTATGTTGAGCACAGGCTTTAAGTCTCGGTCCATAAGAGTTACATGAGACTGCGACCCAACAGCATAGACTTGCTTAGAGTAGTCATACGCTAAGCACACTGTCTCCCTAGAGTACTGCAGCTGTTCACTCGCCGTCTAACACACAATATACAATCTGCTATAATGCACGTGCGTTAGGTATACATAAAGTAACATCGAATTAAGTCTGAAAATAAAGACCTACCGTTTGAAAATTACAAACATCTATAGTGTGTATCCTGCTATCCATGGAAAGCACTCCCAACTCCTAAAGCAAAAAGTTATACGAAAATACATCACAATCGCTTGATGAAATGTTCTCTATAATTACTGGAAAAGTGAAAACTAGGTTTATCAAACAATAGATATAAAAGAGTAACCACAAGATCAACTTCTGAACACATCTCGGCGACCCAGAGTCAAACCTGTAGTAGGTTAAATGGGCAATATAAAACTTATCTAAATGTCAAGCAATTTACACTTTTTCATGTCTTTGTGTGCATAATCTATATATACATGTATATATATTTTTCGGAGTTTGTGTGTCTGTGTATGTTCAGCTATAGCTATTAAAATCTTGGTCTTGAAATTCTGCATTCTGATGGATTTGAACTCACGGAGATTGCAACCGCAAGTTTTAAATCCATGCGCACTACCACTGAGCCATACAAGGCAGTCAAGGACATTATCATATACCGTATAGCCTATGCCCACGCTAAATGATGTTTATTTAAAACTTTATTAACTCTATAAAACATGCTTTTTCATGTTTTCTTGAACTTTCATTTTTGGTTTTTCGTAAGATTCAATTGCTATATCGCGGTCAAGGCCAATTCTTTTCACCCGGACAATTGTATTATCACCATAGGAAGAGCCTCTACATTCTCTCTCCGTTTGGTCAAACAAAAACAGTACGATATCTCGTTTTTACATTTGTACCAATATCGAGAGGTACCAGTATCGTCGTATTCAAAGTTTGATGGGTAGTTTCTGGTGGAACAGTAGCCTTTTTATATACAAACGCACGCACACACTTCTATGCAAGAATTGTTATTATTAATTCAACATATTCAGGATTTTTATTTTGTTTTCTCAGTTCGTATTAATTGTATCATTACCGAATCATCTTTTCTTGTAATTGTAGCAGAACAGACTTAATTTAGCTATTACTTGCTAATTATTTCACATTTACATTTAAACATTTTTATAGTTGTTTTATTTAGTTTCCTAATGTATTTGACCTGCAAAAATTTTTTTCTCATGATATGAAGTTTGAAAGATACAGTTGTTTGACAAAGTTTGAAAACTTTTCCAGTTGTTTTATTTTTTTCTCTTAATTTATTTAAACTGCACAAAATACTTTTCTCATGATATGAAGTTTAAAAGTTACAATGGTCACTGTTTTTATATGTTAAATAAAAATACATTTTCTGTACAAAGATTTTTATTGCCAGGGCAACGCCTCTGACCATCCAGCTAGCCTGAAACTGTGACTAGAAAAATATTTCACACAATCAAAAATGTCATACAAAGGTGTTAGGTTACAGCATGCTTGACTAAAACCAAAACTGGCATTATGATCGGCTTTGATATTTAATAAAATGCTCAAATTGTAGCTGCTTTATTCAGCTTTTACAAGTTGGCTTAATAGTAAGTAGTATTTATCTTCTTACACGTGTTTTGATGGGTCACAAGATACAAGTAATGATGCTAGAAAGTTGAATTAAATAATTGAATATTTTAGGCCATCCAAAGAAGACATCAGAAAATGTTGCACAGAGCTTTCGGTATCTGATAACTCCTCAAAAGGTCAAGTTTATGTGAAACTTATTCCAAACTTCAAAATGGCAACGCAGGATACAACTACTATTAAATATTATGATTTGATTAAACAAGCTGCAACTTATATTATTAAGATAAACACGATTTAACTATTCTTACATACATAGCAAAAGCATCTATCTAAATAACTTATCAACTAGTTAGAATAAAAACATAAAAATTTAGTTGAGCTACAGACACGATAAACTAGTTAAACTACAGACATAATCAACTAGTTAAACTACAGACATGATCAACTAGTTAAATTACAGACACGATAAACTAGTTAAACTACAGACATGATCAACTAGTTAAACTACAGACATGATAAACTAGTTAAACTACAGACGTGATCAACTAGTTAAACTACAGACATGATAAACTAGTTAAACTACAAACATGATCAACTAGTTAAACTACAGACATGATCAACTAGTTAAACTACAGACATGATCAACTAGTTAAACTACAGACATGATAAACTAGTTACACTACAGACATGATCAACTAGTTAAACTACAGACATGATCAACTAGTTAAACTACAGACATGATCAACTAGTTAAACTACAGACATGACCGACTAGTTAAACTACAGACATGATCAACTAGTTAAACTACAGACATGATAAACTAGTTAAACTACAGACATGATCAACTAGTTAAACTACAGACATGATCAACTAGTTAAACTACAAACATGATCAACTAGTTAAACTACAGACATGATCAACTAGTTAAACTACAGACATGATAAACTAGTTAAACTACAGACATGATCAACTAGTTAAACTACAAACATGATAGACTAGTTAAACTACAGACATGATCAACTAGTTAAATTACAGACATGATCAACTAGTTAAACTACAAACATGATAGACTAGTTAAACTACAGACATGATCAACTAGTTAAACTACAGACATGATAAACTAGTTAAACTACAGACATAATCAACTAGTTAAACTACAGACATGATAAACTAGTTAAACTACAAACATGATCAACTAGTTAAACTACAGACATGATAAACTAGTTAAACTACAAACATGATAGACTAGTTAAACTACAAACATGATCAACTAGTTAAACTACAAACATGATCAACTAGTTAAACTACAGACATGATAAACTAGTTAAACTACAGACACGATAAACTAGTTAAACTACAGACATGATCAACTAGTTGAACTACAGACATGATCAACTAGTTAAACTACAGACATGATAAACTAGTTAAACTACAGACATGATCAACTAGTTAAACTACAGACATGATCAACTAGTTAAACTACAAACATGATCAACTAGTTAAACTACAGACATGATCAACTAGTTAAACTACAGACACGATCAACTAGTCAAACTACAGACATGATCAACTAGTTAAACTACAGACACGATAAACTAGTTAAACTACAGACATGATCAACTAGTTAAACTACAGACATGATAAACTAGTTAAACTACAGACATGATCAACTAGTTAAACTACAGACACGATAAACTAGTTAAACTACAGACACGATAAACTAGTTAAACTACAGACATGATCAACTAGTTAAACTACAGACACGATAAACTAGTTAAACTACAGACATGATCAACTAGTTAAATTACAGACATGATCAACTAGTTAAACTACAGACATGATCAACTAGTTAAACTACAAACATGATCAACTAGTTAAACTACAGACATGATAAACTAGTTAAACTACAGACACGATAAACTAGTTAAACTACAGACACGATAAACTAGTTGAACTACAGACATGATCAACTAGTTGAACTACAGACATGATCAACTAGTTAAACTACAGACATGATAAACTAGTTAAACTACAGACACGATAAACTAGTTAAACTACAGACATGATCAACTAGTTAAATTACAAACATGATCAACTAGTTAAACTACAGACATGATCAACTAGTTGAACTACAGACATGATAAACTAGTTAAACTACAGACATGATAAACTAGTTAAACTACAGACATGATCAACTAGTTGAACTACAGACATGATCAACTAGTTAAACTACAGACATGATAAACTAGTTAAACTACAGACATGATAAACTAGTTAAACTACAGACATGATCAACTAGTTGAACTACAGACATGATAAACTAGTTAAACTACAGACATGATCAACTAGTTGAACTACAGACATGATCAACTAGTTAAACTACAGACATGATAAACTAGTTAAACTACAGACACGATAAACTAGTTAAACTACAGACATGATAAACTAGTTAAACTACAGACATGATCAACTAGTTAAACTACAGACACGATAAACTAGTTAAACTACAGACACGATAAACTAGTTAAACTACAGACACGATAAACTAGTTAAACTACAGACATGATCAACTAGTTAAACTACAGACATGATCAACTAGTTAAACTACAAACATGATAAACTAGTTAAACTACAGACATGATAAACTAGTTAAACTACAGACATGATAAACTAGTTAAACTACAGACATGATCAACTAGTTAAACTACAGAAATGATCAACTAGTTAAACTACAGACATGATAAACTAGTTAAACTACAGACATGATCAACTAGTTAAACTACAAACATGATAGACTAGTTAAACTACAGACATGATCAACTAGTTAAATTACAGACATGATCAACTAGTTAAACTACAAACATGATCAACTAGTTAAACTACAGACACGATAAACTAGTTAAACTACAGACATGATCAACTAGTTAAACTACAGACATGATAAACTAGTTAAACTACAGACATGATCAACTAGTTAAACTACAGACATAATCAACTAGTTAAACTACAGACATGATAAACTAGTTAAACTACAGACATGATAAACTAGTTAAACTACAGACATGATCAACTAGTTAAACTACAGACATGATAAACTAGTTAAACTACAGACATGATAAACTAGTTAAACTACAGACATGATAAACTAGTTAAACTACAGACATGATCAACTAGTTAAACTACAGACATGATAAATTAGTTAAACTACAGACACGATCAACTAGTTAAACTACAGACATAATCAACTAGTTAAACTACAGACATGATCAACTAGTTAAACTACAGACATGATAAACTAGTTAAACTACAGACATGATCAACTAGTTAAACTACAGACATGATAAACTAGTTAAACTACAGACATGATAAACTAGTTAAACTACAGACATGATAAACTAGTTAAACTACAGACATGATCAACTAGTTAAACTACAGAAATGATCAACTAGTTAAACTACAGACATGATAAACTAGTTAAACTACAGACATAATCAACTAGTTAAACTACAAACATGATCAACTAGTTAAACTACATACATGATCAACTAGTTAAACTACAGACACGATAAACTAGTTAAACTACAGACATGATCAACTAGTTAAACTACAGACATGATAAACTAGTTAAACTACAGACATGATAAACTAGTTAAACTACAAACATGATCAACTAGTTAAACTACAAACATGATCAACTAGTTAAACTACAGACATGATAAACTAGTTAAACTACAGACATGATCAACTAGTTAAACTACAAACATGATCAACTAGTTAAACTACAGACATGATCAACTAGTTAAACTACAAACATGATAAACTAGTTAAACTACAGACATGATAAACCAGTTAAACTACAGACATAATCAACTAGTTAAACTACAAACATGATCAACTAGTTAAACTACAGACATGATCAACTAGTTAAACTACAGACATGATCAACTAGTTAAACTACAGACATGATAAACTAGTTAAACTACAAACATGATAAACTAGTTAAACTACAGACACGATAAACTAGTTAAACTACAGACATGATCAACTAGTTAAACTACAGACACGATAAACTAGTTAAACTACAGACATGATAAACTAGTTAAACTACAGACATGATAAACTAGTTAAACTACAGACACGATAAACTAGTTAAACTACAGACACGATAAACTAGTTAAACTACAGACATGATAAACTAGTTAAACTACAGACATAATCAACTAGTTAAACTACAAACATGATCAACTAGTTAAACTACAGACACGATAAACTAGTTAAACTACAGACATGATCAACTAGTTAAACTACAGAAATGATCACCTAGTTAAACTACAGACATGATCAACTAGTTAAACTACAGACACGATCAACTAGTTAAACTACAGACATGATAAACTAGTTAAACTACAGACATGATCAACTAGTTAAACTACAAACATGATCAACTAGTTAAACTACAGACATGATCAACTAGTTAAACTACAAACATGATAAACTAGTTAAACTACAGACATGATAAACCAGTTAAACTACAGACATAATCAACTAGTTAAACTACAAACATGATCAACTAGTTAAACTACAGACATGATCAACTAGTTAAACTACAGACATGATCAACTAGTTAAACTACAGACATGATAAACTAGTTAAACTACAAACATGATAAACTAGTTAAACTACAGACACGATAAACTAGTTAAACTACAGACATGATCAACTAATTAAACTACAGACACGATAAACTAGTTAAACTACAGACATGATAAACTAGTTAAACTACAGACATGATAAACTAGTTAAACTACAGACACGATAAACTAGTTAAACTACAGACACGATAAACTAGTTAAACTACAGACATGATCAACTAGTTAAACTACAGAAATGATCACCTAGTTAAACTACAGACATGATCAACTAGTTAAACTACAGACATGATCAACTAGTTAAACTACAGACATGATCAACTAGTTAAATTACAGACATGATCAACTAGTTAAACTACAGACACGATAAACTAGTTAAACTACAGACATGATCAACTAGTTAAACTACAGAAATGATCACCTAGTTAAACTACAAACATGATCAACTAGTTAAACTACAGACATGATCAACTAGTTAAACTACAGACATGATAAACTAGTTAAACTACAGACATGATCAACTAGTTAAACTACAAACATGATAGACTAGTTAAACTACAGACATGATCAACTAGTTAAATTACAGACATGATCAACTAGTTAAACTACAGACATGATCAACTAGTTAAACTACAGACACGATAAACTAGTTAAACTACAGACACGATAAACTAGTTAAACTACAGACATGATCAACTAGTTAAACTACAGACATGATCAACTAGTTAAACTACAAACATGATAGACTAGTTAAACTACAGACATGATCAACTAGTTAAACTACAGACATGATAAACTAGTTAAACTACAGACATAATCAACTAGTTAAACTACAGACATGATCAACTAGTTAAACTACAGACACGATAAACTAGTTAAACTACAGACATGATCAACTAGTTAAACTACAAACATGATCAACTAGTTAAATTACAGACATGATCAACTAGTTAAACTACAGACATGATAAACTAGTTAAACTACAGACATAATCAACTAGTTAAACTACAGACACGATAAACTAGTTAAACTACAGACATGATCAACTAGTTAAACTACAAACATGATCAACTAGTTAAATTACAGACATGATCAACTAGTTAAACTACAGACATGATAAACTAGTTGAACTACAGACATGATAAACTAGTTAAATTACAGACATGATAAACTAGTTAAACTACAGACACGATAAACTAGTTAAACTACAGACATGATCAACTAGTTAAACTACAAACATGATAGACTAGTTAAACTACAGACATGATCAACTAGTTAAATTACAGACATGATCAACTAGTTAAACTACAGACATGATCAACTAGTTAAACTACAGACATGATCAACTAGTTAAACTACAGACACGATAAACTAGTTAAACTACAGACATGATCAACTAGTTAAACTACAAACATGATCAACTAGTTAAACTACAGACATGATCAACTAGTTAAACTACAGACATGATCAACTAGTTAAACTACAGACATGATAAACTAGTTAAACTACAGACATGATAAACTAGTTAAACTACAGACATGATAAACTAGTTAAACTACAGACATGATAAACTAGTTAAACTACAGACATGATCAACTAGTTAAACTACAGACATAATCAACTAGTTAAACTACAGACATGATAAACTAGTTAAACTACAGACATGATCAACTAGTTAAACTACAAACATGATCAACTAGTTAAACTACAGACATGATAAACTAGTTAAACTACAGACATGATCAACTAGTTAAACTACAGACATGATAAACTAGTTAAACTACAGACATAATCAACTAGTTAAACTACAGACATGATAAACTAGTTAAACTACAGACATGATAAACTAGTTAAACTACAGACATAATCACCTAGTTAAACTACAGACATGATCAACTAGTTAAACTACAAACATGATCAACTAGTTAAACTACAGACATGATAAACTAGTTAAACTACAGACATGATCAACTAGTTAAACTACAAACATGATCAACTAGTTAAACTACAGACATGATAAACTAGTTAAACTACAGACATAATCACCTAGTTAAACTACAGACATGATCAACTAGTTAAACTACAGACATGATCAACTAGTTAAACTACAGACATGATAAACTAGTTAAACTACAGACATGATAAACTAGTTAAACTACAGACATGATAAACTAGTTAAACTACAGACATGATAAACTAGTTAAACTACAGACATGATAAACTAGTTAAACTACAGACATGATAAACTAGTTAAACTACAGACATGATAAACTAGTTAAACTACAGACATGATCAACTAGTTAAACTACAAACATGATAAACTAGTTAAACTACAGACATGATAAACTAGTTAAACTACAGACATGATAAACTAGTTAAACTACAGACATAATCACCTAGTTAAACTACAGACATGATCAACTAGTTAAACTACAAACATGATCAACTAGTTAAACTACAGACATGATAAACTAGTTAAACTACAGACATGATCAACTAGTTAAACTACAAACATGATCAACTAGTTAAACTACAGACATGATCAACTAGTTAAACTACAGACATAATCAACTAGTTAAACTACAAACATGATAAACTAGTTAAACTACAGACATGATAAACTAGTTAAACTACAGACATGATCAACTAGTTAAACTACAGACATGATCAACTAGTTAAACTACAGACATGATAAACTAGTTAAACTACAGACATGATAAACTAGTTAAACTACAGACATGATCACCTAGTTAAACTACAGACATGACCGACTAGTTAAACTACAGACATGATAAACTAGTTAAACTACAGACATGATCAACTAGTTAAACTACAAACATGATAAACTAGTTAAACTACAGACATGATAAACTAGTTAAACTACAGACATGATAAACTAGTTAAACTACAGACATGATAAACTAGTTAAACTACAGACATGATAAACTAGTTAAACTACAGACATGATAAACTAGTTAAACTACAGACATGATAAACTAGTTAAACTACAGACATGATCACCTAGTTAAACTACAGACATGACCGACTAGTTAAACTACAGACATGATAAACTAGTTAAACTACAGACATGATAAACTAGTTAAACTACAAACATGATAAACTAGTTAAACTACAGACATGATAAACTAGTTAAACTACAAACATGATAAACTAGTTAAACTACAGACATGATAAACTAGTTAAACTACAGACATGATAAACTAGTTAAACTACAGACATGATAAACTAGTTAAACTACAGACATGATAAACTAGTTAAACTACAGACATGATAAACTAGTTAAACTACAGACATGATAAACTAGTTAAACTACAGACATGATAAACTAGTTAAACTACAGACATGATAAACTAGTTAAACTACAGACATGATAAACTAGTTAAACTACAGACATGATCACCTAGTTAAACTACAGACATGACCGACTAGTTAAACTACAGACATGATAAACTAGTTAAACTACAGACATGATAAACTAGTTAAACTACAAACATGATAAACTAGTTAAACTACAGACATGATCACCTAGTTAAACTACAGACATGACCGACTAGTTAAACTACAGACATGATAAACTAGTTAAACTACAGACATGATAAACTAGTTAAACTACAGACATGATAAACTAGTTAAACTACAGACATGATCAACTAGTTAAACTACAGACATGATAAACTAGTTAAACTACAGACATGATAAACTAGTTAAACTACAAACATGATAAACTAGTTAAACTACAGACATGATAAACTAGTTAAACTACAGACATGATCACCTAGTTAAACTACAGACATGACCGACTAGTTAAACTACAGACATGATAAACTAGTTGAGCTACAAATGTGATAATAATGAACATTTACATGAAGCAGGTAAAACTTGAACTACAATTCATTATATTTATTAGCAATGATATTTCATACTGTGTCATAATACACATCAATCTATGTATATAAATCTCAGTCTGAAGTTCAGTTTATCCAGCTATAGCTGTTAAAATATTGGAATGAAGGATCCATAAGGCAGAAGAATTGATCTCGGTACCTCCCATTTACCAGGCAAATGCCTTACCAATTTAGCTACGCGAGATTCGTATCTATGGGCAATATATGTCACTATGTGGGCGAAAATACGCTACCGCTCTTTATTACGGGGCAACGACATGCTATGTATCAGTAAAAGCGTAGATAACTAGCTTACTTAAATTAGCCATTGGCAATGTGCCAGGCTAATGGCAAGTGGCAGGCAACTACATGTACATTATAAGCTGATTTTTAATACCCGTGCAACGCCGGGCATTTCGCTAGTGCTTAGCTATAATCGAATTTACTGCATTTACATGGCAATGATGTATTACACATTTTGCAGCAATTATATACAATATAGTGCATGGCACTGTACATTACATTTTGTTGAAAGCGAATATTTTACTAGAACATACCATGGAGTTGGAGTTGTACGCAAGAGCTCGAATTTTATCAGCTTGAGGTATTCGTTTAACAGCCTCGGGTTCTCGAATCTGATGACTGGGCAGACGCAAGGACGAATAGAGGGAGTCATCCGTATCAATATCCATACCTTGCTCATCCTCACCCTCGTCTACAATCTTCCAAAGTGCAAGTTTGCTATCCCTTGAGCCTGCATATAACATACATGATATTCAGTAGAAATATAACATACATGATATGCAGTAGATATGTAACATACATGATATGCAGTGGATATATAACATACATGATATGCAGTAGATATGTAACATACATGATATGCAGTAAATATGTAACATACATGATATGCAGTAGATATGTAACATACATGATATGCAGTGGATATATAACATACATGATATGCAGTAGATATGTAACATATATGATATGCAGTAGATATATAACATACATGATGTACAGTAGATATATAACATACATGATATGCAGTAGATATATAACATACATTATATGCAGTAGATATATAACATATATGATATGCAGTAGATATGTAACATACATGATATGCAGTAGATATGTAACATATATGATATGCAGTAGATATGTAACATACATGATATGCAGTAGATATATAACATACATGATATGCAGTAGATATGTAACATACATGATATGCAGTAGATATGTAACATACATGATATGCAGTAGATATATAACATACATGATATGCAGTAGATATATAACATACATGATATGTAGTAGATATACAACATACATTATATGCAGTAGATATATAACATATATGATATGCAGTAGATATGTAACATACATGATATGCAGTAGATATGTAACATATATGATATGCAGTAGATATGTAACATACATGATATGCAGTAGATATATAACATACATGATATGCAGTAGATATGTAACATACATGATATGCAGTAGATATGTAACATACATGATATGCAGTAGATATATAACATACATGATATGCAGTAGATATATAACATACATGATATGTAGTAGATATATAACATACATGATATGCACTAGATATGTAACATACATGATATGCAGTAGATATGTAACATACATGATATGCAGTGGATATATACCATACATGATATGCAGTAGATATATAACATACATGATATGCAGTAGATATATAACATACATGATATGTAGTAGATATATATAACATACATGATATGCAGTAGATATATATAACATACATGATATGCAGTAGATATATAACATACATGATATGCAGTAGATATATACCATACATGATATGCAGTAGATATATAACATACATGATATGCAGTAGATATATAACATACATGATATGTAGTAGATATATAACATACATGATATGCAGTAGATAAATATAACATACATGATATGCAGTAGATATGTAACATACATGATATGCAGTAGATATATAACATACATGATATGCAGTAGATATATAACATACATGATATTCAGTAGAAATATAACATACATGATATGCAGTAGATATGTAACATACATGATATGCAGTAGATATATAACATACATGATGTACAGTAGATATATAACATACAAGATATGCAGTAGCCTAGTAAACCACTGATTATTATGAAATAAGATGAATATAAGAACCTACCGGTGACACAATATTCATCATCAACCCAGGTAAGGTCAAAGATCCAATCACTATGACCTCTCTACAAAATTTATTGAGATTGTAACTGTAATTTGCCAAAATCGGTGTAAACCAAAACACGACTCCTGGCAGTGGTCATACTGAGAGGCTGGAAATAAGAAACAACAAATCTATGAGCTAGGAAGAAAAAAACATGGTAGCTGACACAAGTAAGAAGCGCTTGACAACGTGACTCAAATTGGAGCAGGCCTAACAAACTTACTAAAAGTAGCTAAGATGCCAATCGTCAGTGGGGAACCTACCTCTCCGAGATAAACAGGGTCAAATGAAGGAAGACGATAAACACCAAGATCATTCGTGTGCTCAGCACCGGTAGCTAGCAAAGTCTTCGAAGGGTTCAATGATATGGCGTGGATACCGCAAGAGCAGTCAGGCGCTTCAGTTCTGCCGGTACTGTCTATTGTTGGTATCAGGATAGTCTCGTTTGTATAAACATCTTTTATCAATATCTAAAAATTATAGTCTGCACTCTGCACTCTCCACAAAAGTAACGGACAGGATTGAATGTGTAACAATATACAAACATCAAGGCTGTGGCTTGCCCACCGAAATGCTGATCAAGCAAGAGATACGAAACATCATGCATACGTTTAGCAGTTTCTATTAGTATTGAACTTCATCGAAATTGAAAAATGATCTAGCAAGGATTGAACAGACGGATCATTAAGGTCCCGCTTAGGACATTTTATAACCTTATAGAGCAAATTAATACCAACTATACAAAGTCTTCTTTGCTCACCTTGTTGCATTTACTGCCCATCACTACCAGACTGTCACTGATCCATTGTGCAGCAAACACCTTGTTAACTTCGCCTAGATCAAGTTCGTGTTCTCTGAGCAGAGTTGGCATTGCTGCCGAGAGATGCTTGCTGACAATCGACTTGATAGGTTTCTCATTTTTCCCATGCAGCTCACGCTTGAAAACATGGTTGAACAGTGATAGTCTATTGGGTTGAAACTTTAGCGGTTCCTCTGACACCGTCTCTTTGCACAAACTCGCCAACCTTTTGCTGTGAGAATTTGATCTCCTGTTGGGTCGAGCAGTGGGGCTTACAAAATCATACCGGTGCCGTTCCATGTTCTTATTTCCAAATATGTAATACAGATATTTGCACCATTGGTCAGCTTGTCAGCACTGATAGTTGAAACTGAGTCATGATTCCCCTTATCTAAAATTGCATAAATATTCCTATATATATTTATATATATGCAAGGTACAGACTTCCTATACATATATAAATCCAGTCAAACATGGATAACTCGAACTTCACGGGACCGAGCGAAAGTGTTCAAGTTATCAGAGCGTTCAACTTATCAGAGCACTGTCACAAGTCCATGTATTTATTTATTTATTAGTAGATACATGCACATATACAAACTATAATAGAAATCAAAAGTATAAATGGCTTGTTTCAAATTAAATGCTTCTAATGTAAAGTTTAACACTTTTTTATCAAAACGTATAGGAGATTTTTCTATCACTTGAGATTGTTTTATTGTTTGAGTTATCCATGTTTGGCTGTATACATTTATTTATATACATGTATTTATAAATGTATAGCAAGTCTGTACCTTGAACAACAAACAAAACTTTCAGGCATTATATTTTTTAGGAAGATTTGTTTGTGGCAACAGTTTAAACAGCTGTGAGAAGTGTGGTGCTGTAGAGACAGACCTTGTTTTGTTTAGAGTGTAGGTGATTGCAAAATCATATACAAAGACATGAACTTCAAAAACATGACATATAAAGCTGGTTTCCCCAAACCATTTACAGTACAAATTTCAGCAGTGCTAATAAATCAGTCAACAGAATCTGCAAAACAAACCAATATTGTAGCAACATTGAAAATCTATATTAAGATTGCCCTGCCATCAGAACAAAAGCTTCAATTACGACTTGAAGGGTCACCTCCAATATATGTTTGTGAATCAACGAAGCAAAAACTTGTACAAAATTAATAACAAGCTTTATTCTAGCGAGTACACAAACTGTTTTCACAATGACTAACAGAGATTACTGATTGGTTGATGAAATAGATCGCAATAATGACATGACATTTAAAAGAGTTTCTGCCAGTATGCTTGACGCAATTATTAAGGAACACAACCTAAAGACGAACTTCAAATTCAAGGAGATATTTTAAGTTTTTAACTATTTTTGATATGATATAAGCTTGTTATGGACATATCCTTGGTAGCTCTGACAGCAGGAAATTAGTATTGCTAAAGATCAAAAGTTTATGCATCAAACACACACTTAGGTTCATTGAAGTTTAAAACATCCTAAAAATTGCTATCCTAACATGCACATATCAAACTGTCATGGTTCAGATCTAAAAAATAAAGCAAACCGACTATGACACCAGAATATTTTCATTAAAGGACAAACCTAAAAATTCTAGACAGTGTTGCAATGGTTTGAGGACAACTGCTTACAACAAGAACAAATGCTCATTCCACTAAATCTCACTCATTTATCTGAAGTGTCATACAATAAGCTAAAATAGAGCTGCAAAGAATATGCCTCCATGTTATAATGTTACCCCTCTTCACTCATCCTCATAAACTACTATCAAAAACTCCTCAATTCTAAAGATATTCTCTGCATCAACTTCAAACAAAAGCATCGCTTAAAATTGGCTTGAGAAATTTAATTATAACAGAAAGCCAAGAATATGCTTAATGATGACTACGTGCTTCAACCTCATGGCACGGGTTACCAATGATGCTTATAGAATCCAACTGCATGTAAGTTAAGTGCTGCTTTATGCCATATGAAATAGCAAAACAGTTTGTTTCCGGTTTAAAAATTGAGTGAGACTAATGAGAATTATGCTAAGGTCAATGTCACCAAATTTCACATACATGTATATCTTTCTAAAACGTGTTTTATACTCATCACAAAACACATTCCTTTGTCATGCATTTGAGCGAAGCTACAAAAATGCAGAGATGGCTGTCATATGAGCTGTCATATGAGTTGCATACAACCAGGAAATAGAGCTCACGTTTCCAAGAACCTAGCAATATAGATCGGATGTCCAGGCTTCTCTGAGCATATGTCAAGGTTCATTGTAACCAGCTCATGTTATCACACCGAAAATTCCCTGGAACTTACAGTTACATTTATTAAGGGAGCAGAACAGGAAACCGAGAACCCTATACTTATGTAGATTCACACACGCATCATATAAGGCTTGCAGCAAACTACACCAAAGCATCGCATTCCATTTCATGAACAAATAAATTGTTGAGAATTTCATTGGTCAATGAGGTCTGCTTAAAAATCACACAACGTTGACTGTGAGCAATTATATTGGAACAGTTCATCACTGACATACAAAAATAAAACGAAATATGAAAACAAAACTGTCTAATGGCTAATATTGACCAGAAATGAAGATGCTGCATCGAGTATGCAGTGATTGAAATGTTTTATAAAACAAATACTCTGAAGCAGTTCATCTACCTTTGAAGGATTTATAAAAGAAATCTGGCTTTTTTACTGTCAGGTTTGCCACATCAACTGCTACTGTAGCTGTTCTGAAAGGCTTTTTACCAAAGAAAGTAAATCACTGATTACAATTATGAATAACAATCTTCAATTTACATTAGAATTACAATACTCTATGTAGGTAAATGTAAAACTAAGTTTACGCAGCTCACAAATGCTCCACACTACTCCATAATACTAAGTATTGTTACTAATGTGATATTTTGATTACAAAGCAACATCTAAACAGCAACTACCCAGCAGAGTATACCAAATATGTTATCTGAATGAATAGGCATACAACAAAATATTCGCACTTATTCCTAATTGCTTACCAGCAAAACAGGCACATGTATTCGCAGATATATGAACCAACCTATTAAAATACGACATATATTGCGACCTAAACCAAGTGTTGACCTGATGACCTAAAGCTAACCTTGGTGACTTTATGTTGACCTTCAGCCTATTGAGATCCTATTCTGACCTCGAGAGATAAGAGCATTTCCGGTAGAACCAAAGACAATGAACTAAAGTTGAATCTCAATCATCTCTCTAATCTCTCTAATTTATGTAAGTTTTTGCTGCGTATTATGTAAGAAATTCCATAAAACGTCAAGCGGTGCAAATTCTCAAATTCGATTTGAATCATGACTGTCTCAGTTCGCTTTAAAAAAGTTTTTTAATGCCGCATTTGGGAGAGAGTGACATAGATGTTGTCATGCAAGTGCCAAGTATTACTGGTACTTTGCCAACAAACATTATGCTTTTTAGCTAAAGCTTTATACAAGCTAATATTATATAGTACTGTCTCATTATAGCTATTAATAATGCTTGTAGCTTTTTACAAAGCTTTTCTATGACCAAACATATAAATACTTGGGTTTTCTGTTATCAAATCAGTTGTCTCTGGAGTGTGCAATAAACCATTTCTCTAATTTAATACTCTATTTAATTGCTTCTGTGCAGAAACATAACAGAAGCAAATTGGCAACAAGGATTTCTCTTTTGAACAGTTACAAAGAGTTTTGTTCAGATTTTATCATTGATAAAATCGATACAAAGAGTTCTAGTTTATTACAAGAGTAACTGTTCAAAATTGCACCACTACAATGGCAGAAGTAGCAGACCTGATCAAGCTAATGCAGAAGCAGCAGGAGGACCAGAGACAGCAGCAAGAGGAGCAGAGAAAGCAGCAAGAAGAGCAAGAGCCAATTAGCTTCTGTTATGTTTCTGCACAGAAGCAATTTAAATGGAGTATTAAATTAGAGAAATGGTTTATTGCACACTCCAGAGACAACAGAAGCATGAGGAGTTCAAGCAGCAACAAGAGGAATACAGACGTCAGCAAGATGAAAGAATGGAGGAGAATAAGAAACTGATGGAGCTACTACTACAAAACCTACAACGGAAACAAGAAACAGCTGCAACCGCTGTTCCAGCCTTCCCAGGTTTTGACCCAACAGCAGAGCTACTAACAGATTACATAGACAGATTCAACACATTCATTGCAGCAAATTCTATTCATCAAGACAAGATTGCTGGCACTTTTCTCACCAACCAACAGCCTACACTCTACAAGCAGCTTAGTAATATGGCAGCTCAGCTTTCAACACC
Organism: Watersipora subatra; assembly: GCF_963576615.1. Lineage (NCBI taxonomy): Eukaryota > Metazoa > Bryozoa > Gymnolaemata > Cheilostomatida > Watersiporidae > Watersipora > Watersipora subatra. Next base: position 4,499,150 of record NC_088708.1, on the reverse strand, counting down.
CAAGCAGATCAACGACCTCAACATGGATGAAATACCGGAATTTCTCAAAGACCAGTATGACCCTAAGCGCTTCATTGTTAGAGAGCGTTACAAGTATTGGAGTGACATGCAGAGGAAACCTGGAGAAACTATTCAAGAGTTAGCTGCCAGAATTCATCAAGATGCAACTACATGTGCCTTCATAGACATTACAGATCCATTGGATGAGGCTCTCAGAACAAGATTTATCTGCTCTGTAAACAATGAAGCAGTTCTCAAATCTCTCTTCAAGGTCAAGGACAATGAACTCAACTTCAACAAAGCTATACAGATAGCACAGGAAACAGAAGAAGCAGCTAAAGTTGCCAAAGAGACAGTTTATGGAAACTCGTCTAAAGTCAACAAGGTTGCTCAACAGAAATCAAGACACAAACCAATCCAGAAAAACAACTCTACACCTGACAAGCAGAAGGAAGGAAAGCTATGCTACAGATGTGACCGAACTAACCATACAGCGGATGACTGCAGATTCAAAGCAGCCACCTGCAACTTTTGTTCTAAACAAGGTCACATAAAAAGAGCATGCAAGAAAAAGAAATCATCTGCAGCAGAAAAACCAGTAAAGATGATAGAATGCACATCAACCAAGATGGTGAAACTTGCTGAAAACATCAAACTGGAGGGAGACAACTTCACACTTGAACTGGACACTGGAGCATGTGACAACTTCATCTGTAAATCAATATGGGAGAAGCTAGGAAAGCCAAACCTAAAACCTACTACAGTTAACTACAAATCAGCCTCAGGACATCTCATAGAGACGCTTGGCAGATGTGAGCTAACTGCCCAATTGGATGCACAGAAAGAAGTCAGACTACCATTTGTGATTAGTGCTGTACAAGATCTCAACCTACTAGGAAGAACGGCTATACAGCAACTAGGCATCTCTATTGATGACAAGCTACAACAGAACCTTGTATCAACAATCACAGAGAACCAGCCAGATGGGAGGTTACAAATCAAGTGTAAGGAGATGTGCAAAGAATTTCCAGAAATATTCAAAGACGAGCTAGGATGTCTCAAGAACTTTGAACTAGAGATAAACTTCAAACCTTCAACAAAGCCAGTCTTCTGCCGACCCAGACCAGTTCCTATTGCCTTGACAGAAGAGCTCAACCAAGCATACGAAGCAGGTGTAGCTAAAGGCATATGGGAACCAACTCAATTCAACCAGTATGGAACACCAGTTGTACCTGTACGCAAATCTACAACAGGTCAAGCTGCAGGGAAGATCAGAGTATGTGGAGACTACTCCAAGACTATCAATAATCAGCTAGAAACACATAGGAAACCTATCCCACTACCAGAAGATCTAATCAGAAAACTAGGTGGAGGCTATTGCTACACAAAGATTGATTTAGCAGATGCCTACAATCAAATATTGTTGGCACCAGAAAGTCAACGACGACTAGCACTATCAACACACCGAGGAGTACTACTACAGAAGAGGTTGCCCTTTGGCATAAGCTCAGCACCAGGGTATTTTCAAGAAATCATGGAGCAACTGACACAAGACCTCCCAGGAGTAGCAGTATACCTAGATGATATACTAGTGAGTGGAGCCAATGCAGAGAGCCATCTACAAAACTTACGTCGACTTCTTCAAAGATTAGAAGAAAGAGGGCTCAGATGTAGAAAAGACAAGTGCTGTTTTGCTCAACCCACAGTAGAGTATCTGGGACACAAACTCACTTCAAAGGGAATCACTAAAGGAAAGAAGGCAGATGCAGTACAACAGATGCCAGTCCCAACAGACTTAACTCAGCTAAGATCTTTCTTAGGAGCTACACAATTCTACAGCAAGTTCATACCCAATCTGTCACAACTCACAGGACCATTGCACAAACTGACACGCAAAGGAGAGACCTGGAAGTGGGGCACTGAACAAGAAAAGAGCTTCAACAAACTGAAAGATATGCTATCAACTGATAGTGTCTTAGCACACTTCAACCCAGATCTTGACATTGGAATCTCATGTGATGCTTCAGAAACTGGACTGGGAGCTGTACTATTTCATCGTTATCCTGATGGAAGTGAGAGACCAATAGCCAATGTTTCAAAAACACTGACCAGCACACAGAGGAAATATGGACAAATACAAAAAGAAGCTCTCTCAATCATATTTGCTCTAAAGAAGTATCACCAGTACCTGTATGGTCGACGGTTTATCTTGGTAACTGACCACAGACCTCTTCTCACACTTCTAGGACCTACCAAAGGAGTTCCAGCTCTAGCAGCCAACAGACTAGCAAGATGGGCACTGGTACTAAATCAGTATGACTACACCATAGAATACAGATCTACCCAGCATCATCAAAATGCAGATGTCCTCTCAAGACTGCCAGTTGGACCTGATAAAGAGTTTGATGCAAGAGATGAGGATGATGTTGATACAGTATGCACTATTCACACTATTGGACAACAGCTCAACTCTACAGACTACAATGTTCTAGCAAAGGAGACAAAGAAAGACCCAACACTAGCCACAGTAATGCGCTACACAGCAGAAGGATGGCCTGGTAACAAAGAGATGAAGGAGACTCAGCTGTCACTCTTCCACAAGATCTCAGATTCACTTTCTATCACTGAAGGTTGTCTTCTATATGGCAACAGAGTAGTCATTCCTGTCAAGTTACAACAGGAAGTATTAAAGATCCTTCACCTTGGACACTTTGGAATGAAAAGAATGAAGAAGCTAGCTCGAACTGCTGTCTATTGGCCTCGCATTGACTCTGATATAGAGGAGACAAGCCGACAGTGCACTGCCTGTGCTGAACACCAGAAGCTTCCACAGAAGTATCCTATACATCCCTGGATGCTACCTGAGAAGCCATGGAGTCGTCTTCACTTAGATCATGCAGTGAACTTCATGGGCAGCCAATGGCTAGTGATGATAGATGCCTACTCAAAGTATCCATGCATACACAGGACGTCATCTACTTCTACCAGAGCTACCACAGACATCTTAGAGGAGATATTCGCACACTTTGGATACCCTCACACCATAGTCACTGACAATGCTACCAGCTTCACCTCAGGAGAGTTTCAGCAGTGGTGTCAAGAGAGAAGCATTGTTCACCTCACTGGAGCACCCTACCATCCAGCTACAAATGGCGCAGCTGAAAGACTAGTACAATCCTTCAAACAAGCCATGAAGAAATCGTCACTCTCACCTAAATCTGCACTACAACAGTTCCTGATGCACTATAGAAGGACACCACTTCCTACAGGATACTCTCCCAGTCAGCTGCTGAATGGAAGACAGATGAGATGCAAGATTGACACCCTATTGCCATCACCCGCACACATAGCACAGTTTCATCAATCCAGAGAAGTCAACCGATCGGCAGAAAAGACAGTTAGCAAGATACACAGCTACAATCTTGGAGCACCATGCTATGCCTTGTATCATGGACCTAGACGCAACAGACAACCTAGATGGGTTCCAGCCATTGTTACTAAGAGATATGGAACTCATAGTCTCAATGTCAAAGTGGTACCAAAGGGACCTACTTGGAGAAGACATGTTGAACAACTCAGACCAAGATACTCAACAGAAGAAGATCAAGACCCTGGAGATAAACCTGATATAACAGAGGAGACAAAACTGCAACTACCAGCCCCTACAACTGTAACAGAGCAACCTCCGTCTAGAAGAAGACCACGCAACCCTCGTCTACCTGATGGAGATGAGTATAGCAGAGACAAACCCCGAAGGTCTAAGAGAACCAGAAAGAACCTTTAGCTTAGTGAGGAGGTGTCATGCAAGTGCCAAGTATTACTGGTACTTAGCCAACAAACATTATGCTTTTTAGCTAAAGCTTTATACAAGCTAATATTATATAGTACTGTCTCATTATAGCTATTAATAATGCTTGTAGCTTTTTACAAAGCTTTTCTATGACCAAACATATAAATACTTGGGTTTTCTGTTATCAAATCAGTTGTCTCTGGAGTGTGCAATAAACCATTTCTCTAATTTAATACTCTATTTAATTGCTTCTGTGCAGAAACATAACAATATACTCTACTTGTACTCCTTGGGAAGAAAGTACTCGGAATCTACTTGTAAACTTAAATACTCTACTCTACATCAAATATACTCTACTCTACTTTACTCTACATCAAATATACTCTACTCTTACTTGCACCAGGGAGTTGTCAACTCCCTGTTGACACATGATATTTCTTTTTACTTTACCTAGACTGTGATCCAATTTGTATTGTGTACTACCTGCTTTGTTCAGCACCACAATTTCTCTGTTTGTACTCTGTATGTGTGTAATGTATGTTGGAACAAGGGCTTTTTCTTATTGAAATGTCAATCCAAGGTCACATAGACTACTGAAATGTTGTGCAAGTAACATGGTATGATAGTTAAGTGTCTGTGAGAAGTATCTGGCATCTTGATGAGGCCACATCGCGCCTCAATGAGCGATGCCGTTCTGGAGAACCTCATTTTCTGCAAATGCAACAGGCTGCAGGGCCTAGTATAAATAAAGAAAACTAGAACCAGGGGATAGTTGGACATTATACTTTTATATTATCATATTATTTTATCATATTATTATCATACCCTAATCATTATCATTTTATATATATAGGCCTACCTTTACTGGTTAATTTAGCTGTTATACTTGTTTGTTCGTTTTACTTTAATTTAATAAAAAGTACTTGATATTTGATTAATGTACTCTATACTTGTACTTGAAATTCAGAAGGAAAACTCTACTTGAACTTGAAATTTGAGAGATAACTCTACTTGTACTCGGAACCAAGTTGCGATACTCTACTTGTACTCGGAAGGCAGAAACATGTGTATACTTGTACTTGTACTCAATTTTGTTTTGAGTACTCGCTTACTCTACTTGAACTGAAAAAAAGTACTTGAGCACAGCTCTGGTGTCAAAATAAAAATACAAGAGAACCCGATGGACAGACCCAACATGAAAATGGAACAGGTGCTAGAACCAGAGCCATTAAAGATGGGAATTTGGCAGAGGGATGGAAGAGGTTTAAAAGAGAATTCGAGAAGTTTCTTGTTGCAATGGGTAAACCCAAAACAGGAAAGGAAGTTAAAACAGTAATACTCCTGAGAACTATCTGCCAAAAAGGGAATGATATATCTAAATGAGAACTTTGATGTACATGTAGAAGAGGCAGATGAGGTAGATTATGATAAAATGATGACATTTGATGATTTTTGCAAACCACAGGATGAAACGTTTATAGCAAGACAGGTTGCTGAATATGAAACAGGATAGACTGAGCACTGAAGAATTTGAAATCAAACTGAGAACACAGGCCAGAATATGCAAGTTCACTAAATTAACCGATGACCTAGCATGCTATGCTTTAGTACAAGGACTTGATAATATTAGATTAAGCAAAAAACTGCTTCTCAAAGCTTTTGAGGGACCTCTCATACTAGATGTGGCAGGCAAAATGGCTAGGAGAGTGCTGTTGCTGCTACACACACGAAAGAATTGGGGAAAACACCAACAGAGACAATACACAAAATGGGAGGGTACAATAAGAGATAACAAACACAAAACAGAAAATACAGAGAACAAAGCTCAAATGAAAATTCCCACACATGCGAAAGCGATTTCTGCAGAACTAAACACAAGAGAGGCCCATCTAACTGCCCAACCTATGGAGACAACTGCAGATACTGTCAGAAAGAGAATTATCTTGAAAGAGCATACAAAAAAACAGCAATAAAAATAAAAAGAAGCTAAACTAATGTCTACCCAGCCAAACAGCTCAGTAGAGTACAAGGAACTACTGGCAATGAATCAACTGACAGTCAAAAAAGTCAGAAAAAGATTGCTTATTCCTTTGATACACAAGAAACAAAAGCTTGATTACCAGCTTCACACAGCTGCAGCCAGAAACGTTATAGCAGTGAAAGACTGAGAAGCAACAAAAGCCGGAAATAAAGCTCAGCCAGGTAGTGATTGAGAACCTACAACGAGGAGCAAATGACAAGCCAAGGAACATAATCTATTCAAGGTGAGCAACCACCTAAACTCATAGAGATCAAAACAGTCAGAACAAAGAATCGCCCAGAGTAGATGCATGCTTTGACACAGAAATAATAAAAATTGATGACACTATTAATACTGTAAATTTAAGAATTAAAGTTACTAGGAAATGGCTGATTGAAAACTATGATAATGTATTTAAAGAACTAGGACTGATGCCTGGTGAATACAAAATAAAGAAAGATAAATCAATACTTCCAGTCCAACACAGGCCAAGAAAAACTCCTGTCATGATGTGGGGTGATGTTATAAAGAAGATAAGGGAACTGGAAACAGCAAATGCTATCTCAAGTGTACATAAACCCACAGAATGGATCTCATCAAAGGCAGCTATAAGGAAGCCAAACAGCACCATTCGTATATGTATTGATCCACAGGACCTGAACAAAGCAATTATAAACCAAACCACTACCACACATTACAAACCACTACCCCATCCCTACGCCAGATGAAGTTTTACCCAAGGATAGATTCTTCCAAGTCATTAGCTTAAGCTGTAATTAAGCAGAATTAATGACGTTTTAGACATTCTTTGGAAGATACTACTAGAACCGCATGCCCTTTGGCTTATCATCAAATGGGGAAGAATACCAAAGAAGATTATGTATGGTACTAGATGGGTTACTTGTTGAAGTCATAGCTGACGGCATGCTGTTATAAGAAGTGGGTGAAAGTAAATAAAAAGCAAAAGTTGATCATTATGAATGTCATTGATCGAATAAAAGAGTAAAAATAGATAAAAAATGAAACTACATCTGACAGAATACATGGGTCCCATACTCCCAACAGAAAGAATTAAACCAAAACCAGAGAAAGTATAAGGACTGAAGGACATGCCAGAACCAACAGATACAATAGAAGTCAAGGGATTTTTAGGTACAGCAAACTATCTTGTTAGATTTGTGCCACACTTATCCACATTAGTTGGGAAACTAAAATAAGCGGCAAAGAACTTGAGAACGTCAGAAATTTCACAATTGAAAAGGAAGAACGGAAAGCGTTCAGTGATCTGAAGGAAGGTAAAAGTAAAGACACTACTACGATACTATGACCCAAATAAGGCAGCCGTCATCGAGTGCGACGCAAGAATCAAGAGACTTGGAGCGGTACTACCCCAAGAAGGAACACTTATCACTGGTATCAATGTATCATTCTTTGGAATTAGAGTGAATGGCAGTCATTTTTGCATGCAGCAAGTTCGATAAATATATATATGACAAGAAGGATCTGCAGATATTCTCTGACCACAGAACATCGGAACCAGTATTTAAGGAGAAAATTCAGAAATCTCGACAGATTAAAAAATATGTTACTATCATCACAGAGATGTTGTGGGTTTGAATTAGATTACAAACCTGAAAAAAGGCTTTCCATGGGCCTTGCAAAGAAGAGTGTTCTGACAGCTAGTCAACACAAGTCAAAGATTGAGATATTTACGGTAGACATCGATGATAGTGAGCCAACCGAGTTCACAAATATGTCAGATGAAATATTATTGTAATGAAACCATGGAGTACAGGATGAGGGATACTGCATGCTAAAGAAGATAGTGAGAGAAACTCAGCCTGATAGGAGAAACAAATGCCATAAGTTAAACAGAGACTTCTTGACCTTCAGGGACGAGCTGACTGAAAGGGCTGGTTTGATCTCTAAGGCTCACTATACCAAAAAAACTTGATCAAAGAAGTTGAAGAGACACTGAATGGCACACCAGAGTACAGATAGTATAATGCAAAGAGCTTGAGACATTATTTACTGGCTAAAGATGTTTGAGGAACTCTAGAAAACAGCTGAACAACACATAGAATGCCTGATAAACAAACCTGCCAACAGGAAGGAGCTTATGTCACATGAAGGACCTTTCCAACAGATGTCATGTACTACATGAACACACCGAATCTCATACTCGCAGACTATATGTCAGACTTCATAGCAGTTACAAAATTGCGTGACGAAGCTGCAAGCACGATCGTAGAGGGATGCAAAAAAGTGTTCGCTCGACATGGCATATAACAAACTCTACAAAGTGGCAATGCTCCATATTATGTCAGCTGAAAGTTCAAAAAATTTGCTATGGAGTGAATATTTGAACACACTACATCACCCTACCACTCACAAAGCAGCGACAAAACAGAATCAGCAGTAAAAATAGTCAAAAATATATTCAAGACTGCAGAGGATCCCTGGAAAGCACTGTTAGAGTGGCGTGGTACACCCAACAGAAACTTCAAAAGCCTAGTGAAGCAAGTATACTCGAGAAGACTTAGAAGGATGATACCGCATTCATGAGAAACACTGAAAGTTTAGAGTCGAGACTTTGACGATATAGCAGGAGCTTGCAAAGAAAGGCAGAGAAGAGCTGCTACTTCTTATGACAAGGGAACAAGAGAAATGCAACAGCTCAAACATGAACAGCCAGTTCTACTACGTCAGTACAATAACGGAGTTGCAAAGTGGAGAACAACACAGATCTTGGAGCTAGTATCCAACAGGTCATGCACGGTTAAGAATGACCAAGGCAACACCATAAAGAGGACTAGAGCGGATATATAGGCCCCACCAGAGTTGAAAAAGAAGAGGGCGAATAGCAAAGATAACTGATCAGAACCAAAGACAGAATCAGATGACGAACGGAAAAGATGGCCACTGAGAGCAGGAGTGGGCGTACTGTAAAGCCCCCATACCTTGCAGAATTCCAACCATATTAGATGGAGAATGCAGAGAGATTGAAAATACACATATTCCCTTGCTCAACAGGTCCAACCAAACCACTGTAAATATTTTCGTAGTTATAAAATCACACAGAATAATCTACATACAGATTTGTTATACAGCAACCATAATCATTACATATAGCATGCTATAACCTTCTGATGACAATCACAAAGAACTTATAAGGAAGAGATGTTACCCAACGACCTAGAGCTCACCTTGGTGGCTTAATGTTGACCTACAGCCCACTGTGATTCTATTCTGACCTCGACATTTAAAAGAGCATTCCCAGCAGAATCAATATGACAATATATATATATATGACAATATATATTGTCAGTATATTGTGGCAATATACTGAAGCTGAATCTCAATCAGCTCTCTAATTCGCCACAACTGGTTAATTAATCATACATCAGTCAATACCAAGTGTGTGGTTGCATCCCATTGCTACAGCACTCAACAAGACACGCAGCATACAGTAAGTTAGTCCTGCTTATATATATACAATACATGCAAACTCACACTGTAAAGATCAATTGAATGACGTACGGCAACTGTTGCCTAATGCTCTGCTGCAGTTATGAACGAGTAAGACGTATGCAGGTGACAAAAATATTTGATCTAACATCTTACAGCACTATAAAGACTAAAAAACCAAATTAAATTCTCAATAAAGCATTTAGCTACGTTTGAAAACAATACCAAAGCAAGTGATAATCTTTCAGTATACAAATAATATTACAATCTACAGCAAAGGTTTAGGACATTTAAGACGTTTAAGACAGGTTTAGTACAACTCGAGACATGAGAGGTTTTTAGTAAAGAATTTTTGTAATAAAAGAGTTCCCACGCCTTTCCTTCTTTCTAGAAGGGTGCAGTGGGAAAATTTTAGATTAGATTAGACATCAGCAGTCTCGCTGGAAGTCAAACCTACATTTGTAGCTTTAAAGCGGATCCACTCTAAAAACTAGTATGTTAAGAGCGCTGACTCATGCGCTATCAACAGTCTAGTAGTCAGGTACAGCTTGTAAATACGCGTCGCTTTGAGTCAAGCTAGTAAATTAACACGGATGTTGGTAACTAACAGAATAATTGGAGCTGCTACTGATGCAAAATGTTGGATTTATCCACTATTGTGAAAGATCTATTTCATGCAACAAAAATATGGTACAAAAGTAAAATGTACTTTTTTAATAAGCTCTTTACACACTAAATAAAATGCAAATCAAAACAATGAATACCTTAAACCGATAAAATGTTTACTATTGATAATTTAAAATTTCCTTTCGGTTTGAAATAGGTCCGCCCTGAACACACCCAGCGTCTGTTAGCTACGCCCTTGTCCGACCTATTTCAAAATGAGGCTGCAGAAAATATTAAGGCGCGTAAACTGTTACCTAAAATTATTCATACATTTTAATTATTTCAAGTAAACTTTAACATGTTTTTATTGTTAAAAATTTTTTTAAATTGTATAATTTTGTTTGAAGAACGTAAGTTTTTTTGTAGTAATAAAATAAATTATACGCGCATTATCATAAACGCAATGTGTGACAAAGAAAGTGGGCTGGCAAATTAAACCGAATGTGCTGAAGAATAATGTGTTGTTCGAGGTAATGCGATATTGAGATTCTACGATGACTTCAGAGCCTCCTGCGATGCAATGTGTAATTGTGTCATCTGCCAACCTTCAGGTGATAAACCATATTCGAATGTAAAGGGTTTTTCTGCATAACGCTTACGAAGTGAACAAAGAAATACAAGCGTTAAATCACTTAAATGCCAGAGCCCATTATACGTACATGTATCTAGTTTTGTTGTCAATAAGATCATATGAAAATGCACATTGATGCGTAGTCGCTGCGAATTTTTATTTTCGAACTCACACTTGGAGTAACAGGCTCTGTACAACCCTTTACTATTGTATATAGCTCGTCTATAGCCTGTAGGACCTAAACTGCGTATCGATTTCAAGTTTATCAAAAATAGATTTTTAGTCTATTTTTGATCATTGTTGATATTTTAATAGAAATGTTTCATTAGTTTGTTTTAATTATAACCAAATTTATAATTTACATAAACGTCTTACCTTCAGGTATTACATCTAAATGTCGATTGTTTGCTGATGATGCTTTGCTTCACAATACCCGAGGTGAAAATAACATTCTACAAATTGACCTCACTATACTTGAGCTCTTGGCCAAAACATGGCAACTGTCTTTTCATGCTAAAATATACTCAGTGGGGGAAGTGGACACACAACAAAAGTTTATTTTAGTGGGGAGCAGCTCCAGAATGTCAATTCCCATCCCTACTTACACGTAGGTGTTTAGCTGAGTAATGATCTCAAATGGGAAAAACATAAATCATGTTTCTTTCAAAACTTACAGACTTCTAGGAATGCTTAAAAGAGTTTTAAAAGATGCAGACACTAAAACTAGAAAAGCGGCCTACGAGCCCCTTGTTCGACGAATTCTTGAATACGGGTCTCAGATTTGAGATCCATACCTGAAAAATAACATAAATAATTAGAAAAAATTTAAAATAGAGCTCTTCGTTTTATTTTTCGTTTGATAAATTTAGTTAGTTTTACTAAGCTGCGAGCTGACACAAGTTTTCCTTCACTGTCGAAGAGAAGGCAAGATAAGAGGTTAAATCTCTTTGTAAAAGTGAAAGCAAGCGATGTCATGGAAGATTCATTTGATATTTTTAAAAACACTCACACAATACAAGACAAAAAAGGGCTTGTTTGCCCCAGCTATGAAATCCACTGCATTATTCAACCCTTTCTGGCCAAGAGCAACTGGAGACATTCACGACAAACCAAGTAGAGTTTTAGATGAGTGAGGTACTTAAGTGTATTTTATATATTTGTGGCACTGTCTTACTTTTAATCTTAGCTGCAAAATATTACTATTACAAATACTAATTAATAAAAAAGATAAAAATAAAATTTATGTGTATACATAACCACAAACAAAAGTAAAATTAAAACATTGTGCAGAATCTTTTGCAAAAAGTTCCATGCTGTTGCCTCATTTTGAGGATTTTAGTGGAAAAATTTCTGATCTGAAACGTTTTGTAATAATAATGTACAGACTCTTTGGAAAATCAGAGACATAAGTTAGTTTTAGACTTCCAACATTAGTTAAAATTTGATAAGGGTTAATACCTTGTTTGAAGTTGATGTTTATCATGGATCTTTGTGCTATCTGAGGTGTGTTTTCAATGGCTTGTTCAAAAAACTCTTTTGCTGGTATAATAATAGCTTTATTTTATTTGGTTGTAACTGCTGAATGCGGTGTTATAGATAGATATAGGCTTATTTAATTATCATCGTACTTTTAGGAAATTACTCCTTCACCATTGGCTATGTTAGCGCAGACATGTAGCAGAATTGGAAATGACGGTGGAGCAATTCCCAGTATTAAAGGACCTGATGTGGAACAAGCTGTTGCTTCTACTGCCATGTTTACTTCAGGATCACTTTCCTCTACAACTACAACACCTTGTGTAACTGGTTCTCAGTCAACTGCCATTGTGACTGCTGCTACTCCGGCTTCAATAGCTGGTAATAGCAACTGTCCAACTTCTTCAAATTCTACTAACACATTTACAATAAGCCAAGATGGTGGTACAATGTCTCTTATGCCAAATGTTACACTACTGCCACACATGCAAAGCATTAATATTGGTGGCCAAGAAGCTCTTTTTATACCCGCTCAGAACACTGGAGAGACAAGCACAACGTCCCCAATACAAGTCGGTTCTCAAACTGTAAAACCGATACAGTTTGCAGGGCAGAGCGCAATTCCTATTCAGCCTTTATCGCAAGGAAATCCCATAGTGGTGCAACCAAATGGACAAACAGTTCAACAGGTGCCTTCATTTATTCAGATACCAGTATCTACAGCCAATGGACAGACAATCTATCAGACTATACAGATTGGAACTGTGCCAATTCCAGTGAATACTACAGTCAATGCGAATTCGGTCTCACTACTTCCTACAGCAGCCACGAGCTCTGGTCAACAGTCTGAAGGCATCATTGCCGCCGCTCTGGCTGATAGTCAAGTTCAACTTAAACCTGCGAAAAAGTCTACACCTCAAGAGTCCAAAGTAGCTAGCAGTGGAGATGTGCCCATCGTGCAGCAGGCCACCCAGTTTGTTTCTACTCCCTCAGGCTATATGCTTGTGCCCATTCCTAGTAACGAAAGTAGCGAAGCTTCTGCTAAGGCGTCAGTTGTAAGTTCAGCTTCTGGTGCAAGTGCATCAGGGAAGTCAGCGGGTTTCACCACACTGGTCCCTGTTGAATCTGTTACACAGAATGCTACAGTAGTTACACAGATAGCAGGCACTCAGGTGAGGGGCAGATACAATCGGCTGTGTACTTAAAATATCTGTTGAGAAGTTTATATGAGTAGATCACAAATATATGATGGCAGATTAAGTTACTTTGTTTTTCGTTGATGTTGTAGTTGGTGCCTGAGACGGGAGCATCCAATAGCAGTTTGGGTACAACAGCATTGGCCTCCTGTATGTACTGATTAATGCATTTGCTTCCATCTCTCTTAGTCAAACCATTGCTCCTAGCTATTTGCAATCTGTGAAGATGAATATATTACATTAAGATCCTTTTTATGTTAACAACCGCAAGCAAATTCTCTCAAATTTCACATGAGATTAAAAAGAATTATTCCCGAAATCTTGTTTTGCATTTTTTCTTAGCTGTGCAACTGCAGCAGGATCCCAATGACCATACAACGTGGATGATCCTAGGTACAACCTTTCAAGATTCTCCACAAACAACAGTTGCTGGCTCTGATGATCGCAAGACAAGACAGCGACGTCACGCCTGTACTTGCCCCAATTGTAGAGATGGCTCTGCTTCCAATGATAGAACGTGAGTGGAATCTCTATACATAAGCTATCATCTCATATCCTTCGACCTCTACTATCATATCCTTAGACCTCTACTATCATACCCTTAGACCTCTACTATCATACCCTTAGACCTCTACTATCATACCCTTAGACCTCTACTATCATACCCTTAGACCTCTACTATCATATCCTTAGACCTCTACTATCCTTACATCTCTACTATCATATCCTTAGACCTCTACTATCATATCTTTAGACCTCTACTATCATATCCTTAGACCTCTACTATCATATCTTTAGACCTCTACTATCATATCTTTAGACCTTCACTATCATATCCTTAGACCTTTACTATCATATCTTTAGACCTTCACTATCATATCCTTAGACCTTCACTATCATATCCTTAGATCTCTACTATCATATCCTTAGACCTCTACTATCATATCTTTAGACCTTCACTATCATATCCTTAGACCTCTACTATCATATCCTTAGACCTTCACTATCATATCCTTAGATCTCTACTATCATATCCTTAGACCTCTACTATCATATCCTTAGACCTCTACTATCATATCCTTAGACCTCTACTATCATATCCTTAGATCTCTACTCTAATCTCTGATCTAATTGTAGTGATGAAATTTATTTACAAAGTAAACAGTTATTATTTTTCATCTGACATCTTGCAGCACCGCTGATGGAGAGCCAAAGAGGAAGCAGCATATCTGTCACTATAAGGGGTGTGAAAAAGTTTATTGGAAGACTTCCCATCTTAGGGCCCATCTCAGGTATGCAGGCTGTTACCTGCATCATCATTTGTTTTGCTTTGTGAAAAATATGTTTGCCAATCTTTAAAAACTAGAAACTTTGTCGTCGATTGTGTAGTACAAACTAGATAAAGAACTTTAGCATATACAGTCACTCATCATAACTTATTTCTTCTTGGGGCAGGGGGCACACAGGAGATCGACCTTTTGTTTGCAATTGGCCTTATTGTGATAAAAAGTTCACTCGATCAGATGAGCTACAGAGGCATAAAAGGACTCATACAGGTATATAAATCTGTCAGAATTAATGGTCATGTACTTTGTCTTGTGAATATTCTCTTGTACTTTGCCTCTCATATTGTTTGACTATTGCTATTTCAGGTGACAAGAAGTTCGAGTGTGACGAGTGCAAGAAACGATTCATGAGAAGTGATCATTTGACGAAGCATAAAAAGACCCACGGCACTGCTCGAGCACGGCGACAGATCACTGGTTTGTTCAATGCTACTTCGTAGGGTCAACTCCAGCAGCTGTAGTAACTATAGATTTGACCAGCCTTCATTCAATATTCACTCTATCTCTTCTCTGTCATCTTACGAGCTCCAAGCTGACACTGCGCTTATGTATCTATAAGAGCCTTTTAGACCTAAGATACAAAATAGAAGTATAGTGCATGTCAGAGTCTGCTAGCTTGTTTATCTCCTGGTGTTTTTTCCGTTCCAAATCGCTGCCTCTGCTAATCAGTTTTATTATATAGTGCATTACCAGGTCTTCAGGCAAACTATATTTAATGGTGGTAATAATGAGACGTTTATATAATGCAGTATGATGTCGCTTTGTAATGAGACAACGTATTTACAGGCCAAAATCACCTGAGTTTTAAAAAAATGCAATGCAACTTCTACTTATGAAAGCGCTTCACTCCAGAAGTGGTTCATATGTAGAAACTTTGGTACGTAGTTTCCGATTTTACCATATAACTTCCCTAATCCGTTCCAAACCTGCATAAAACAGATATAGCATCTGTATAAATTGTAAATACATGTAATGATTAAACCCGGTAACAAATATATATTAGAATTATATTACTATATAGTAAATAAAAGAAGTACACAGCGAATGAAAAACTGAAGTACCGGATGAAACTATGAACAATGTTTGTTTATTTACCTCTGTTGCTAAGACCAGACCACGGTTCTGGTTTATTTACCTTTTTTGCTGGCCATCTAGATCAGGCTAAGACCAGACCACAGTTCTGGTTTATTTACCTCTGTTGCTGGCCATCTAGACCAGGCTAAGACCAGACCACAGTTCTGGTTTATTTACCTCTGTTGCTGGCCATCTAGACCAGGCTAAGACCAGACCACAGTTCTGGTTTTTCTCAGCATTAATGTTTTTTAAAAGCGTAAGTAGAAAGATTTTTTTCATTGGCACAAACTTAAAAGCTGTCTTCATAAAGTAACGCAGAATTTGAATTGCCAGAAACGTAAGTTGTCCTGCTTTGTATGCGGTATATGATAACTCCAAGTTATACAGCGAAACAAAACATTGGAAGTGATGTGTTATTGTCCATGCTGTCATTGGGATGTTTTTGTGATAGATCTGCTTTTTGCTGAATACACACTTGCAAGACATGTATGAGTGAATTCTACAACATCATTTTTTTATTTTTGCTGTCGCAGATTCCTCTTGTAGAAGGATGGTCTTACAAATGCTATGGGAAGCGAAACAAATTATGATTTGTTGTACTATTTAATGCGTGTGGGCCATGGGAGCTAAGTGAGATTGGTAACCTAAAGTGAGACTACCATTCATATTGTTCACAAGTGAATGGAGGCTTTAATGCAATTATAATTACATGTAGCTACGAGGTAGTCAGTGCGTGTTCTTGCAACCTCCTGGTACTAGATAAGTCCATCAAACACTGCTGCATAAAAACTACTCAGTTGGTTTTTCATAGAACTGTAAGTGTAGAGAAAGGGTAATTAACATTCATGTATGCGAGTATATTTGCTAGGAAATTAAAACTGTTGATAGCCTGAGTTTCCATGAGATAGTGAGCGTTATAGTTTTAAGAGCCAGAAATCAACAATTGAATGCGACATAGTAATGTTGAAAATAAGGATATTTTGTGTGTTGTTTATAAACACTAGTGAAATTATTCAAGTAGCAATAAAACGCAACACAATAAAAAGTGAATCTTAATTTCAATTATTTACACTTGGATCGCCAGTCTATTCCATAAAAACCTTGTAACAGGGATGTTAGTGAGATAGAATAAGCGACAGTATTTAGTCTATATTTTGCTTATGATTGTTAATAACTCTACAAAGAGGATCTGAAGCCACATACTGAAGGTAGTAATAGATCTATTCCATTTTCCATGAAGTTACGAGTTAACCTTCATCTCGATACGCAGATTAAATATCTGTATTAGATCAGCATTAATGTTTTAACTGTAACGGCATGTCTTTGCTGCTTTTCTTTTTCATCTCACACTCTTTGGTTGCTCGCTCTTTCCTTTGAATATATACTACCAATGCACAGGTAATAAAAGGTTTTTGCACAGAAAAAATCTTTTACGTAACATGTACAACATTTATCATTTTAACTTTTAAACTTCGTATCATTACAAAAGTGTTTTTGTGCAGTTCAAATAAATTAAGAGAAAAAATAAACAGTGAGTACATGGAATTGTGCGTATAAAAAAGTTAACTGTTGTAGCAGAAGCTGGTTGTGTTCAAAGTTTTGATGGACGATACTGGTACTTCTCGATACTGGTACAAATGTAAAAATGAGATATTAGACTGTCTTTATCTGGTAATTTGCCTGATCAAATGGAGAGAGAATGTCGAGGCAATTCCTACTCCAGATAATACATTTGTCCACGTGAAGAGTATTTAGCTTTTACAGATTTACGGAACTTGGAAATAGGAATTTAACGGCACATTTGAAATGGCACATTTAAAAATTAATGTGTAACGACAAAAGTAAGCTTTTAAAAAAATTCCAAAAATATTAATGTTGTAAAAAGTAATAATATTAATTAATAATAAAAAGTGCATTGGAATATTGTAGCTTGTGATCTGCAATTGTGATAAGGATACTGTAGATAAAATAGATGAGACTGATAAGAATGTCTTAGCCTTGTAGTCAGATACGTGTGTTTGCAACCTCGCGATTGCAATGTCGTGAGTTCAAATCCAGTGCATTACAGATTCTTTATTGCTAGATTTTAATTGTTATAACTGAACACAATGATAAAAACAAAAGACAAACATTGAGATTTATATATATTGTATATAGATAAATAAGATACATAATTTAGGGTTGTGTTATCCTGAGAACTGCTTTTATCTGATTTGTCAAAACTATAATAGAGAAGATACTTGATTTTTGGTTGAGTAGTTACCTACTATTTTTCAGTGGTCAAAGATAGTCTATTTACCAGAGATGATAGATTTCCTCTATCTATTTACTAGAGAAGATAGGTTTCCTCTATTTACTAGAGATGATGGGTTTCCTCTATTTACTAGAGGTGATAGGTTTTCAGTGGAAGCTAGTATCAGTGCTAAACCAGAAATGGTTAGTGGTAAGATTTGCTTGAATTTAACTTGGGTGTAGATTAAAACTATTAGCTGTCGCTTAACAATTAGCCTCGGTTAGCTGCTCATTGGATTTTATGGATGAAATTTTTACCATTTCGAACTTATTTAAAATTGAATAATTATTGTTAGCAACGGTAATATCTTAAAAGGATCCTCGGGTAGTTTACAGCACACTTCCGGGTTTTCAAATCAAGCAAAGGCCACCTACTGCTTGAGCTTTGTTATCATGTGTCAATATATCTAGGAAATTCTACCCCTGGCTGATTTTGTTAACACTCAATTCGCCTTCATATTTTTGAAGCATTTTTAGTTGTTTTTGTGATTTGTAGATGGTAGTGTTGAAGCAGGTGTACAAATGTTGCCAAGCGAGAGCTCTGTAGGGAGTGTGGAAGTGATGAATGTTGTTATTCAACAGTCAGGCAAGGAAGTACCCGTGGGAGAGCTCATCACTACAAAACAGGCCTAGCAAGTTAACACTGTTTATATCTCTTCAGCGCCTCGCTGACTGCCTCATTTTCACGTTTATTTTGCTCGGCTCTAAATTAAGACTTGTTGTATATGTTAGCTTCCAGTTATAGTACAATTGGCAATAGTACAAAAGCCTATGTGTTGGCTATCAGCAACCAATTTAAACTATATATGGTTGTATTTTTGTAATTCATTCTTTTTGTATACTATGTGAGTATAGACCTATTATTTTATGAGGTACCGTTGAGAGACGGTCATGCCATTGTTGCTCATATTATCACTCTGCCTTCTCTTTCAATACTGTTTTTTATATAATTTTTTATTTTATCAACCATATCACAAAATTTTTGCAGATATAGTAATTGGCATTTACAGCGAGTGTATCTGCGTATTACAATTAAATACGCTCCTATTTAATAACCATGAAGCTGATTTGGAATATTGTGTATAATATAGAATCATACGTATTTCTGATCGTAAAGTACTATATCAAACTTAATATAGTGATCAACAGACTTTTTCATTGAAACCAAGTGCATTCCATGTGAATTTGGGTAGTGAAATGTTTGTGATTTATAGTTCTCTGCAATTCACACTCTGCTTGCGACTCAAGGTGATCAAGATCTCATTAGTTGTTATTGAGATATACATATAACTCTCAGACTAACCATACATATGTAGGTAATAGTTTTGGTAGTTACAGCTATGTTGCAGTTCTCAACATAGCCCTAAAAACAGCGATATGTTTGGAAACACTTCATATAGTGTGTGATACCAGTTGTGCGCTATTTTTATTGCTTATTGTATTAAAATAAAATATCAAGCAGTGGGTAGCATTAGAAACTATTTAGTTCATCGACTATATGTGACTCTATTATTAGTCTTGTGACACTATTATTAGTCTTGTGACTCTATTATTAGTCTTGTGACTCTATTATTAGTCTTGTGACTCTATTATTAGTCTTATGACTCTATTATTAGTCTTGTGACACTATTATTAGTCTTGTGACACTATTATTAGTCTGACGATATTGTTAGTCTGTGACACAATTGTTACTCTCTGACACTATTATTACTCTGTGACGCTATTGTTAGTCTGAAACTATTATTAGGTTTGTGACACTATTATTAGTTTGTGACGATATTTTTAGTCTGTGACACTAGTATTGGTCTGTGACAGTATTGCTAGGTCTGTGACGTTGTTATTAATCTGTAACATTATTACTAGGTCTGTGACACTTAGTCTGTGACACTATTGTTAGGTCTGTGACACTGTTACTAGTCTGTGTCACTAGTATTGGCTTGTGACACTATTATTGGTTTGTGATGCTATTTTTAATCTGACACTATTGTTAGTCTGTGTTGGTATTTTTAGTCTGTGACGCTATTGCTAGTCTGTGACTCTATTATTAGTCTGTGACTCTATTATTGCTTTGTGACGCTATCTTTAGTCTGTGACGCTATTGTTAGGTTGGTGACGCTATTATTAGTCTGACGCTATTATTAGTCTGACGCTATTGCTAGTCTGTGAAACTATTATTAGTCTGTGGCTGTATTATTGGTTTGTGATGCTATTTTAGTCTGTGACACTATTATTAGTCCGACGCTATTGCTAGTCTGTCAAACTATTATTTGTCTGTGAAACTATTATTATTCAGTGACTCTATTATTATTCAGTGGAACTATTATTAGCCTGTGACACTATTACTAGTTTGTGATGCTATTCTTGATTTGTGACGCTATTAGTAGGTTTGTGACGCTTAATAAGATGAAGCCTGTAAAAATTTGCCTTAAGCGAAACTTTAGCTGCTGTTAACTGGGCTGTGTCTGCGAGCATTAACTATCCAAACCTTTTAAAATTGGAAATAGTCCTAAAGTCATACTGGAGAGTCGAAGGAAACACAAAAAATCATCGCTAGTCTTTCAATTGCCTACTAAACTTGTTCAAGTTATATACGGTACTTGTTTTTAGTCAGGTACCTGACCACTAATTAGCCAACATAAGAATATACGGGGCTAGAAGTGAAGCCTTCTTCTGTGAGCTATGAATGTATGTAATTGTCATGAAAAGCAAGGTAAAACATCAGGTATTGCTAGTGTGTAAGCTTGTCAGCTTAGCTCTATATTGCTGCTGTAAAGGATGAACTTGTCTCGGCTTCACATGTGGCATGAATTTCTTTCACAAATACGGAAGTTAGGCTACAGCCTGCTAAAACTTCATATAGTTTTAGGTACTCTCACCCAGCACAAGCTTCTATTTAATTGTTAGATATATTATTTACTTTATGGGATATGCAACAAGACTTTTTTCAACCAAAGAAACTTGTAAATCCTTTTTGCAGATCTCCTCATGGTATTCAAGTGACAAATAAAACATTTGCCAACTTGACAGTTTATTTACAGCCTGTGCACTCAGCTTCAAGCTTGAAATTACTTAATTTAAATGTTACTAACGAAACCAAATGTGGCTACGCAAATATGTGTTGACTTCGTCTGAAGGTTTTTCTTTCTGAATTTTTGAATCGTAAAGGGAGGAGAATAATGCAAACTGTTTGCTCTAAAGAAGATTTTTAAGTGAACCTTTATATAAATGAGACGTTAACCAAAAAGTTCAATATGCGAATATCTGAAAGTACATGATTTTATAGCATAGCAATAGCATCTTATAGCAAGCATTTGTTACTAGGTCAAATATAAAAGCAGAACCAGCACAGTGCAATGTAAGCACCTCTTTACTGACATACTTTTTCAATCAGCTCTTCACTCGAGTTGGTTAAATAAATAATAGAAAACTAAATGTTAAATACCCTAACTTTAAAGGATTTTAGTCTCAAATTAATGTTGAGCTGTTACTAATTGTAGCCGACTAGCAGTTATTTCATAATGCAAGGGAATTCGCTTGTGTAGTTGCTAAACTATCATTAATTATAACTAATGTGTTATAGTGTTAACTATACCTAACTAATGTATTATAATGTTAACTATAACTAATACGTTATAGTGTTAGCTATACCTAATTAATGTGTTATAATGTTAACCATAACTAATGCGTTATAGTGTTAGCTATACCTAACTAATGTGTTATAGTGTTAACCATAACTAATGCCTTATAATGTTAACCAGAACTAATGTGTTATAGTGTTAAATATAACTAATGTGTTATAGCGTTAACACATTAGTTTAGCAACTACACAAGCGTGTTTTCTAGCATTATGAAAGAAATGGTAGTTGGCTACAATTGGTAACTGATCAACATTAATTTGAGACTAAAATCCTTTAGTTACACTTTGAAGTTTTAATCCTTTGAAGTTTACTTTTCAACAAAATGCCTAGCTGTCTTGTGACAAAAAAACAGCAAGAATCTGGTAGAGTAGTAGCCATTGAGACATGCAAGAGCTGAGCTAGTACAACGATTACTGTGTACAATTATAGTGCTGGGCTGGTCTTGGATTGTCACCTATCATAATACGGATGGTTTTGGAGATATAATAATAACAAAGATTATGAAATGATGGAGATAGGCTGGATCCAGTGGAAATGTTGCTCGTGCGCATTTCACATTTTTAGATGCAGTAGGAACCTCTGCACTATACAAATTAATTCAAGAATAATTATAGAGATTTTGAAATTATTAATGACCATGTTTGGTAACTGTTTACCAACACTGATTAAACATTGATCATCGCCTAGTTTAGTAGCATGCTAAACTAAACCATTCTAACTTTTAAATGAAGGTGTTTGCTTCTTTCTGTGTAGGTCTGTCCAATGCATAATCAAAATATCTTAAAGCTCGAGGCATAGCTAAAACGAATTGTTAAAAAACATTTCTTACTTCTTAAGCTACACATTCGTACAATATTTAAAATAGCTTATAAACAGTGGCAGGTAATGTAGTTGCCATTGGCTAAGTCTCTTGAATAAATTTGAGAAATTTAATCTAGTAACTCAGTAACTAGTAGCTAATATTTTAACCTTTATCATAAAAAGAGCCGTGTCTGTCGAAAGCCAGCTAAGAGCTGTTAGAAAAAAATATTGCAAAAAAGATGTTGCTCCTACTGTTTTCTGACAAGCTTGTTTATTTGATTGCTACAAAGTTCTTTTTTGTAGTTATTATTTTGATGGGTTTGAATAGTGATGTCAGTAGCATGTTATATCAGTGGTAGTTATTGAATTTTAAAAATATTCGTGTAAGCTTTGGTTTTTGTAGTAAGCCTTTACCTTTTTCCCTTTTTATCAATTACGTTGTGAGCTTGATGTAGTTCTGGCATAGATGTACATCTCACCGCAACCGTTGGCTTGAGGATGTACGATTCATCACCCTTTGTTACTACAATAGTATGAGTTACCAGTCAGCAGTGGCCTACAGTCTATTAACGTATGGTATTTAGTACTCAGTAATGCTATGTGGGAAGTAATAGTTTATGGTGGAGCCACTGACAGCTCAAACCTTGTCAATAGAAGTGCTGTTACTGAACAAATTTTACAAAACTTGTCAAATGTAACCAATTGATTCAGTTCATTACTGAACCAATTTACTACTCAGCCAGTTAACTACTCAACCAGTTAACTACTCAACCAGTTAACCAATCAGCCAGTTAATAGTCACCAAGTTAATTACTCAACCAGTTAAACAACCAGTTACCTATTCAACCAGCTGTTTTCTATATTTGTATTACTAGGTGTAGGGTGGAGACCAAGTACCCATAGCATAGCACAGCAAGGAATATTTACTAAAAAGTATAGAAGTTTATTAAACACATTTTGTTAAATGCGAGTAAGAATTGTTTATTACTGAAATAATTTGCAACCATGCCAAGATAACTTCTAAATACCAACAGCACACACTACTTCTCTGACCTTACTGCATTAGCACTACCAAGTACTAGCATTATGGTAAACTAAACAATCTATGACACCTGTATCAGCATGATAGTCTTGTATCAAACCAGTTGTACCATAAGCAACTGAATTTATCAAATATTATGACTGAGAATTGTTTTAAAAGATTTTTTTTCAAAAGAATGTTTTATTTGTTTTGTGCACGGATTAGAAAGCTTACATGTGTGCAGATTTTAATTTATTTAAAAAAATAACTTGTTCAATTGCTAGTTTTTACCAAAATAGCACACCCTACATAAAGGTACAATAAACTATAAGATAAACTAGTTGACAAGCATAAAAGGCATGTAGTCTAAAATAAATGAAAATTACATGTATGTAATCTATTTGTATGTTTGTGTCATAACAAACATATTTCTGTGTTAGCTCCTTGTTGTTCACATGTAAGCTAATAAAAAACCTAGGTTTACTGTAATTGTTAAAATATCCAAAAAAAGATAACTTTTTTGTAAATTGTTTGAAGTTAACTGTTAGTTAATTATTTTTTTATTTTAAACAATAAACAAAAAAACAAAATATAAATTGCTTTTATTTGCAGCCCTGATATTAAATATGACTTATACAATAAATTTATATTTACACACACATATATGTACATATTATTTCATGAGTATATTTATGTAGCGCAATATAATTGTATTGTCTTTACGCAAAGGGGCTTTAATAGTATAGGCATTCTGTTTTGTCGATGAGTTTAATAACAATGTCCCATTTCATAGTGTTAGGATGTATCGGTTGTCAAGGAGTATTATAGTCTGAGCATTGGTAGAGGTAGTGCGTACTAGTTTCGTCTTCCAACAAACATGTGCATGTAGGTGTATAGGTTGCTCAAACAATGTACTGGAATAGTTGCAGCTTGCTATCTATGACCAGTTAGCAGATGCTATTAACTGTGCTATAATGCATTCCTAAGGCAGTACATAAACACTCTGTGTTGTCTTCTCATTAGTTATAATTAAGAGTTATCTTCTTCTAATGAATAAACGTAAAAATCTTTTTAAAGATTACTTTGATCAAAATTTTTAAAAAATTTATTAATTGTTTGAACATTATATTCACTAAAAATATAGCTTTAAAATTTAGATAGAGATTATGAAAAACAGTAAGTGTGATATCGTCGGGACGTCTTTGAGTACCCCAACGCATTTCTTCAAGGGTTAACACCCTCTTGCTATTCTGCTGAAAGGTTGGAAAATGGCTCTTGTTACTAAATTAATAATGCCCTGTAGTATAGGGAGGAATAACTCTCGCCAGAATGATTAGCATGGAAAGCCACCATTCGGATACATCCTTAAGTTCGACTGCTAGAGAATCGTCTTCATGGGTTAAATTATGGCATGCAAACTGCAATGCAACTGGTGGTCTCAACATTAGCCAAAATGGTGGTAAGTCAATTCTAATTTAAACCTACACTGCTTCGGCTTTGGCACACATTAATACAAGTTGAGCTAGAAATTTTAATATCTTTTTACTTATTCAATAAATATTGTTTCATGGATGTTTTCAGTCAAGAAGTATATTAACATTGGTCTTAGTTGTCACGAGGCACGATTTTCACAAATATACTTGTACATAGGGAGATATCCTTTTTAAAAATGCTGAAACGTGTATAGGAGAACACTAAAGAGCAAGAGAAGTTACTTGATAATGGATTAATCAACATGTCACTAAAATCGTTTATGGGCATGCCGTTTTGACATTCGTTCTAGCCTCATCAATTTCTTTTTAGTCACTCATTAATCTTTTTTAATTTTGTGTACTGTTATTTAGTTTACTAGCTTTGCTACTTTGGAAAAATTATATATAAATATGACTATTGATTACCAGTTTAAAAATTGCTTTTATATTGCTTATATATATCAACGTTTTATTTACTTTATATTTATTTATCTTTGTAGGGGTTGTCTCAGTTATTTTACAATTCTGTCTGGTCCCAGTATTAAACCAATTTAAAAGCAGCAGATTTTAATTAGGATGAAAACTATTAATGAAGTAATTTTAATCATTTTGATTTCTGTTGTAATTAGAATTCTTCTTTTGTGAGCAATTAATGGAAGGGTTGTTTTTGCTAGTGATTCTAAGAATTTTTCCTATGTTGTATTAGTGAGACTTCAATAAGTGTAGATTGTTGTTGGGAGAAGCTGAGTAGAATTATAAATGTGCCCTTAATGTTAAACTCATAGAGAGTCAGTGTTTATGCCATGACAAGGTAGTATACTTCATTAGTCCTAAAAAGTGAGCTTCTCTATTGAGGAACTATGAAGAAATGTTTTTCAGTGTGAGGCTACTAATGTTTACAAAAATCCTTAAATTCGAGTTATTTTCAATATCTTTGAATTAAAAGAAGATCCATCGTTAAAATTCTGGCAATTAAAAGTAAAAGTGGGGACTCTCAAAACTGGTTTTAACCAAATGTTCTAGCGACATGTTCCCTCATGATTTTTATGTTTTACTCTGTGAATAAAACACTTGAATGAAAGTTAGAGTGGGTGGAGTGCAGTGCAATGTTTTATCAGGTTTTACTCTCCATTGTTACACCTAGATACAGTTTTATTAGTAACCAATGTTACTTCAGCGGTGCTTCTAATTTGTCAGTAACCATTTCTGAATTCTGTCTGTTTTAGCAATTACTAACCCATTGAATGTTTCTAGCATTTATTCCGTATTTGCTGCATGTTTGTCAAACTCTAATGGAGACTGGAGTGTATTTGTGGCGCAGGAAAAGCTAGTCTACTATTTTCTGTTGCATTGACAACATTTGCCATCAGATTTGTGGAAACAATGCTTTGTGACATTGCCTGATTTATCGCGAGGTAGACATGTGGACTTTTAGTTATGTAGGGTAGTTTTTAATCTTTAAAATTTAATTTTCATTTTAATCTTTAAAATTCTAACAAGTGCAGCTCAACAGTTACTATCACAAAAGTAAACCAAAATTTGGCAATTACACACACTTTCTAAATCAAACATGTGGCTCAGGTTGTTGTTAGCACAGCACTACTAGTAGTCTCAATGGAACTAATCACATTTTACGCTTTAGTTGAAGGTCAATGACGCACCGAAGCATTTTGTCTTCCAAGAGAAAGCTTGATTCGAAATTCGCGCTTTGTCGATGTTTTAACACCAAACTCGTTTAAACAAGTTCAATTTGGAGAATATTCTGTTTGTCATTGTAGGTTTTACAACA
The DNA here is from genome assembly GCF_963576615.1 of Watersipora subatra. Taxonomy (NCBI): domain Eukaryota; kingdom Metazoa; phylum Bryozoa; class Gymnolaemata; order Cheilostomatida; family Watersiporidae; genus Watersipora; species Watersipora subatra. The sequence goes on along the minus strand of NC_088708.1, from coordinate 4,472,530 downwards.
TCGACATTATGCCGCTGTTGCGCTTCAAAGCATTGTGTCCGTTTGGTTCAAAATTATCATAGATCTATTTATGGTAGTTGATATATGATCTAGATTAGCAAAGTTTATTATTTAAATTGATCAGTGATCAGTTAGGAGGATTAAAGGGAAGGAGTAAGGAAGTAGTCATGGTCATATAGGTGGGCCATAAGCGTTTCTGCCTCATTTACTTTTTGAGAGGTAGCCTAATAGGCCGAAGACGCTCCTCATGGCGGAGACTGGTGGGCTGTACACATGTGCTGGTGTCATCGACACTAATTTTATTATTGTGTGATTTGTTAGGAGCGCCCTATCGTTTTTTTCCCTTACCAATTCTGATGGTGAAATAACCAGTGTTTTGACCAAAAATTTACCTAAAGCTACCAGTTAGCTGTTGTGTTGACTTTTTCGCGACTAATAAAGCTAAAAAGCTATGCATAGTCGACATTCTACCAGCGCAAGTACTTTTGACGATGACGATTCACCAAATGTATCTCGAAGAAACCATTGGTATGCATTTTCGACTACGTAGCTGCGAATGCATCGGTGTGTTGTAGCTTGCCAAATGTGGGTGCTTTAAAATGTTGACCCACGTACCCAAAACCTTCGAGTTGCGTTTGAAGCTTAGTGATTCACCAACATTGATTTCTCTAGCATACCAAAGGCTTTACACCAATGTATTATTGGTGTATAGCCTGCGATATATTATTATTTATGGCATTAAATGACTGCTCTAGAAGGTTCTGACATCTTGTACTAGATGTCATCATTAGAGAGGAAATTAACTATATGTCGTGAAGGCTGTACTTTTAAGAATGCGCTTGGATGCAAAGGGTGATGTATTGCACCTATGGGTTCAGCACAAGCGTTTGATGGCCTTGGCATTAGTACCAGAATGGTGGTGTTCATATGGGATGCTGTTTTATTACTAACTCGCTTTTCATTGGTTAATTGTGCTAGTGATAACCTTGCTTTGCATTTTAAAAGTGACTAAAAATGATGATCGTGTAAATAACGACTAACATAAAAGGTGATTGTATAAAAGTCTTCAACACCGAAATACATTGGCTAATGTATTGCTTATGCTACATGATAAGCAGGAGTGGTCACACAACTCCCAATTGTTCGTAGCTGACGAGTTTACATGCTATGAAAAAATTATTGCGCAACTCCACATTTTTTATATTAGCCTGTTGTGGTTTTAGCTACAGCGGGGCACATAATTTATATCGTGGCTGACACTATTAAAACGCGTCTAATGTCAAAATTGTCTTTTTGGTCATCTTTCTTTAAAAAAATTTTTTAATGCAACCACCAGGTCGAACATTTTGATAACTAACTCGTCTGAGAACAGTGTTCATCATTTTATATAATAGCTCCATTTGAAAGCAAACTTTTCTACACGTTTTGACATTTTTAAATATTGTGCTTCAAAATTTATAAAGTATTCATGTGTTTTGACATTTTAAAACAAGTTGAAAACAGAGCTGCGTAGAAATGCTGTAAGGGCATCACGAATGAAGGTGATGAAATTCTAACCTATGATCGCCAAGATTTGTGCAAAAATACAAATATTGGTGTTTACATCACACGCAGTACTTTTTGTTGATACGATTTTTTTCAACAATACCCCTTGAATCGGATGTCGGAATCGCTTCGAAGAATTAAATATGCGACGTTTGAAACCATTTATATGGTACGAAGATGAAAAATATGACAAAAATTTGTAGCATGTAACACTAGTGATTGACACGTACTGGTCAGAGTAGCCAGCTGCTGGAGAGATGCAAGTAGCCATACATAGTGTACCGAGGCATCTTACATTTAGGTCAATTCAAGGTACACTAAACACTTCTATTAAAGCTGCCTCACATTCTCCTTGCTAATGTTCAATTTGTGGTCAGAGAAATATCCTATAGTACTTCTCATCAGCTCGAGTTAACCTATCCATTATTTCAGTCAAAATACTAGTCTAAACGGTGACACGGACAGAGCTGTTCTACAGACTGTAGCTTTGTGCTTAGAGCCTTGAACTTGCACCTTGCGTCGTCTTGGTAACTGTAAATAGTCATTTAGGGAAGATTATGAACCCTTGACACGGGCTGTTTGCTGATATCTTATGAAATCATCTCTCCTGTCAATCTGTTTCCATCACCTCGATTCCTGTCATGTTCCAGGAAGCTATGGAATTGGCTTATGCTTTTATCAAGATATTAGCATTGACCTGATATCGAGTTTGATAGAATACAATTTACTATTATAGGATCAGCTACAGATCTGGCATCAGCCATTGGAGATAAGGAAGTGGTAGCTAAAGCAGTTGCGTTTGTTGTCAACAGTACAAGAAAAGGCATTGTGCCTTTGTGTGCTGATGTAGCCAACCTGCTAAGCAATAGAAGAAGGTAGGGTAACGGAGACACGAGCCTATCTGTGGCGAGTCTAAACTGTTGATTCCCAGTATTGCATGGAATATCTATTTCTTTAATATTTTGGGCAAGCTGTTTTTATTTTAGATGTGACAATTATTATCTATATGACTTGCAACAGATATATGAAGGCTTTTGATGCCAATCAAAACTTTCAATCAAAAATGCTAATCACAAGGATAATTCTTTTTGTTTAAAATAATTGTTTAATTGACTTCATTCATTCAAAACCAAAACTTTTTTTTTGCATAGTTTTATTTGATTAACTCAAATTTTAATTTTTGCGGTTGTTCGATTTTTACTGTTAACGTGCAGCAGTTTTGCTCATGGAGCAAAATATAGGAGTAGAATTAGTTTTACAAGCGCTATAATAGCCACCGACAGTTGTTGAGGATTCCTAATAGATAATTGTGAGGTAAATCCATTGAGGATGCTATTGCCTTCACCCAACCAAAGCCAAATCTCATTGATCAATTGAAACATCGGTGCAACACGTAGTCGAGTAGTGCAGTTGTGCGCAGCCAAAGTAGATGTCTATGATATGGGTTGGCCCTGTATTCCGTTGGTGCATGTGTTATAGCTACGGTCTTTGGTCCCTAGTTGTTGTACCTTCCGTTGGTGTATGTTATAGCTACTGTCTTTGGTCCCTAGTTGTTGTACTTTCCGTTGGTGTATGTGTTATAGCTACTGTCTTTGGTCCCTAGTTGTTGTATTTTCCGTTAGTGTATGTGTTATAGCTACTGTCTTTGGTCCCTAGTTGTTGTACCTTCCGTTTCAGCCTAGAGGATAGAATAGTACAACTGACAAAGCAAAATGAGGCACTGCAACTGCTCGCTGATAGCCAAGGCAGCACCACCGGCAGCACTTCTACTCGAGCCAAGCTCCCACCACTGCCAGGTGTAAGTTTTATAGTCATTTCATATGTGGTGGCTCAATGCCCTGCCCTCAATTATTTCCTGATAGTAATTTTTGACAACTGCAAAGCAAGTTTGTGTACATATAACCAAGTTATTAATAACTGCAAGGTTACTACACGCTGTTTAACCATTTTATATAAATAAACAGGACTTTAACCCTTAAAAACTAGCTTTAAAAAATAAATGGCCGCACTAGCTTGTTCTTTATTAGCCACTAGATGGGTGAAGTAGCGACAAGAATCACTTGGGCAGCATTATCTAGCCGCAGCATTTCTATTACGGTAGTTCATTTCATAGCTCAAAAACTTCATCATAAATAGTTGAAATGTTTACATATAACATTAAAACAAATGCATTATATTTTATCTTGTTTAATTTACAACTACAGCAACTTTGAGCTAACATGACTTATTTGTTTTGTATGTCAGAGCTGTTGTATGTCGGAGCTGTTGTATGTCGGAGCTGTTGTATGTCGGAGCTGTTGTATGTCGGAGCTGTTGTATGTCGGAGCTGTTGTATGTCGGAGCTGTTGTATGTCGAAGCTGTTGTATGTCGGAGCTGTTGTATGTCGGAGCTGTTGTATGTCGGAGCTGTTGTATGTCGGAGCTGTTGTATGTCGGAGCTGTTGTATGTCGGAGCTGTTGTATGTCGGAGCTGTTCTGTCAGAGCTGTTGTATGTCAGAGCTGTTGTATGTCAGAGCTGTTGTATGTCCGAGCTGTTGTATGTCCGAGCTGTTGTATGTCCGAGCTGTTGTATGTCCGAGCTGTTGTATGTCCGAGCTGTTGTATGTCCGAGCTGTTGTATGTCGGAGTGTATATTCTAATAAGAATACATTGTATCTTGTTTGATGCATTCCAGAACTCAAATACTATGATGAACACTTCAAGTAATCACACTTAGTATGAAATAAATCCATTATTTACAACTATGTACAAAACGAACTTTCATTTAAAAAACTAAGTTAATATGGGTATAACCATCAGGTATAATAGAATAATTAGGAAACCATAGGTATAACCATAAAAAGGCCTTTATTGTTACTTTACCTGAGTGACATGCAACACAAGATTAGAATTGGCAGTGTAGGTTCAGTGGTCGAGTTACTAAGAAGAATTAGTGACATGTGAACACAAGTACGGGCTCAGCTATGCTAAGTTTGGTAGCAATGTGAAGGATAAAAATTCATGGCTTAACTTATACTGGTAATATATCATTATACGGGTAATATATCGTTATACTGGTAATATATCGTTCTACTGGTAATATATCGTTCTACTGGTAATATATCGTTCTACTGGTAATATATCGTTCTACTGGTAATATATTGTTATACTTGTAATACAGTCAAACATGGATAACTCTCCCTCGGATAGCTCGAACACATGGTTAATTCGAACGGTTTCTTTGGTCCGTTCCCACGTAATAATAAATTGCTTTAGATAACTCGACCTCAACTTTGTTAACTCAACAGTTTTTTGCCCAACGGCTACCGAAACGGTTGTTATCCCTTTAGAAAATCACTTTATTCCAAGCCATAGAGGTAAACCTCAACTTTTTGTAATTCCTATGCGTCGTTATTACCACAATCGCCAAAATATTTTTGTCAACAACTTTTCTAAAGGTTTGGTGAAATTTGATTTTTGCCAAACATCTGCTTAGCGATGGCCCTTCGGAAGCAAGGAAAATGAGGTAACCTTCGCATAAACTTCAAGAAAAATCGGCAAAATTGATCTTGGTTAAAACGCTCAAAAGAAAAAGAGGTATTTTCTTCTGAGCATTTCAACAACGATCAAGTTTTGCCAATTTTAATCTAAAAAACGTCCTGGCAATAACATCACCTCAAACAACAAACCAATCTCAAGTGATAGCAAAATCTCTATACTTTTTGATGAATAAGTTTTAAACTTTACATTAGAAGCATTTAATTTGAAACAAGCCATTTATGCTTTTGATTTATATTATAGTTTGTATATGTGCATGTATCTACTAATAAATAAATAAATACATGGACTTGTGACAGTGCTCTGATAACTTGAACGATCTGATAACTCGAACTCTTTCGCTCGGTCCCGGGAAGTTCGAGTTATCCATGCTTGACTGTATATCGTTATACTGGTAATATATCGTTATGCGGGTAATATATCGTTGTACTGGTAATATATCGTTCTACTGGTAATATATCGTTCTACTGGTAATATATCGTTATGCTGGTAATATATCGTTATGCTGGTAATATATCGTTATGCTGGTAATATATCGTTATGCTGGTAATATATCGTTATGCTGGTAATATATTGTTATGCTGGTAATATATCATTATGCTGGTAATATATCGTTCTACTGGTAATATATCATTATACTGGTAATATATCGTTATGCTGGTAATATATCGTTATGCTGGTAATATATTGTTATACTGGTAATATATCGTTATGCAGTTAAATGGCATGTCAAAGGTTTCTAATTTTATCTAGATTACGGATAAAGCTTTGTTAATACCAGCACTTTATGTCTGAGATTATGATCACATTTTCTTTTAGCGGCACTTCCATGTTTGGTATTGTGAAATGCAACACATTCTGTCTTTCGTCATTAGATAAAATTAGCAGCCCTGACGCATTTTGGCTGCTCAGTAGTGTATGGCAAGGTGAAGCAATCAGATTTGCGGTGCTTTTCTTGGAGTGTCATTATGAATGGCATCGTGCAACCACTTTTATTTCATCATGAGTTGCCAGCTTAGCTTAGTAACATTTAATTAGCCTTATTAAGTCTCCATAAACTCGAAGAGAAAATGAGACCATTCACCTATTAAGCTTCATTCGAAAATTAATTAGAGTTAGGAAAAATATTCAAGTGATAATCCAATGATTTCAGAGCTCACTAATCTCTCACTTTAAATGGCATCAAGCCCAATTTTCGGCTTACATTCATACCTCGACATACATTGTATAAGCTTAATACGTTTTGGCACTGAGCTCATATGTCAATGTTTCAGTGTTCTTGTATCTCAACGCAAGATTTCCTATATAAAATAACTAAATACTAATTAATCCGTTCCCATACTATGAAAAAATGACCTAAAACAGAATATGACGATGGAAAAACGTGACTTTAATTGTTGTAATTCGGTACCTACGTTCACAAAGTAACGAATATATATTTATTAGTTATGATCAGCAATGGAATGTAACCTTATTATGCACAGTACTGTGTGGAGTTCTTACCTTTGAGACAAACGTAGTGGCTGATGGCGGAGTGAAAGAGATTTGACAGCAACGGGTTCAGTACGCTAGACTTTTGTGACGCTGCGTAGCAATACATCAACGATAAATTTACCTGAAATGAATTTAGCTTATTAAGCACACACTTGAAACTAAATTTTAATCTTTTACTAAACTTAACTTCAATTTTGTCTTAATGTTTTATTTGTTCAGCTTGGCGCTTTTTATCTCATTTTTATATAACTTTAAGCCAACCTTTTACAAACATTTCTTTAACTGATTCGAGGAGAAAGACTGAGCGATGCTGTTCTCAAAAACGACCTCTCGCATACTTGGCCATTTACAATTGGCTCGTATGCTTGTATTTCAAGGCAGAAACTTGCTCAAAATTTTGTTCGGACTTCGATTTTCTTGTACGTTTCAGCACTCGTCTGTCAAGGTCTGGCTGTGTTATATAAATCGATGTGTACTCACATGCGGTTGATGCCAAGAAGAAAGCTCTCTCAATCTCCCCACGCCTTTATACTCCTGTAACCTCTTGTACTTCCTGTAACCGCTCGTACTTCCCGTGACCTCTCGTAACTACCTGTAACTACCATGACCTCGGGCATTAGCGTAGCCCGCGGCCCACCAGCTCGATTATACAACATGCCCTTTTTCTTTTCTCTTTTTGTATGGGCCACTAACCTTCCAGAAATACATTGGGACTCATTCATCAACTCACCTTGCTGGTGAAGTTTACCTTACGCTTTAACCCAGGTCTTCCTCCATCGACACCTCCTGCGTACCATCACTCCCGAGCAACCCGTGGCTGCTGTTGTACTCGGCCGCACTACTCTCCTGATCTTCCACTCTCACTGTTGTATAAATCAGTGTACTCTTCTCGCCACTGCCAGCTCCATTGCCAGTCTGCACTGGCTTTTCCACCACTCTGACCTCCGCCGCTACCAATACTTTTACCGTGACCACTGTCACTACCAACACTCCTTCCACCAACATCTCCAACACTACTTCCACCAACCCTGACAAGCCCGGAGTCTTTTGGTTGGGTCAGTAATGACTCCTCAACCTCATCTCCGTCTCTTCCGTCTTTACCTCGCTCTCCCCAGTAAGAGGCAGGCTCGACAGGCTTCCTGTGGGAGGTCTCCACCTGGGCCGTAACCGGCTGCACAGGGGATGGCACCACAGAGCTGGGAGTTGGCATAGGCCCAGACCTATCTAGCTCGACCTTACCTGCAACCAGTGCAGGTCTGCTACCAGCCCTCTGAACCTCGGCTAACTCCTGCACCACTGCCCTGAATGCCTTGACATTTTCCATCTCCATGACTGCTGCCTCCCGTTTGGCTTTCAGCTTAGCCAATTCCTCCTTCGACTTCCTCCGCACCTCCCTTTCCTCTCTTTCAATCTCTGCTACCTTTTTCTCATGACCTTCTCTGTCTAACATTCCATTGCTGGATACCTCGGCTAAAAAAGAGCAAACCTTTTCCATTACAGACACTGGTTCAGCTACTTTCTCAGCACCTTCCCTTACCTCATCGTGACTCTGTTCTCTATCACCCCCCATAGACACTTGCACATCTCTGGTGCCTTGGGCTGTCCCCTGTTGGCTACCAATTTCCACGTATTCGCTACTCTTCACTCCCTTGGTTTTACAAGTCCACCAATCTTGACCTGTGTGACCTCTCTTAACTTCGCTCTCTCTGTCAGACTTCTTGGTCAGGTTTTGCAACTCGACATCATCTGAAACATAACTTGACCCAGCAATAATGGTTCTTGACGAAAACGGCTTAACTGGCTTAATACTTCTACACTCCTTAACAGCCTCAAACTTACTTTCGCAAACCGCGTTTACAACAGCAAATAATTTAAGCTGCCTTAACTCAGTTATGCCCAAGAAGTTCGTTCTCAATCCTTTCACCACATATACCTCTGTCTCCATAACTCTATATTTACTTTCCAACTGAACGCCTGCTTTACCGACTACTCTTAGCTTACGACCATCTATTCCCGCCAAAACAGTAGATGGCTCCTCTAGCCGTAGGTTCAGCCTTTCGGGCCGTCCCCTCGGTTACAGTCGACCACCTCTGCCCCAGTATCAAACGTAAATTCAACGTTCTTCCCATTGACCTTCAAAACCTGTACAATTCTCCTTTCTAGTCAACTGTCCTCCTCATACTTATCCCTAGAACCAGAGAACCTGACACTTCTGCCCTTACTACTATCTTGGTACCCTCTCCTTATACTTCTCCCCCTCAAACCTATCCATACTGTTGTCCCTGTACCTGCCAAATTTGTCTCTAATCTCGCGGGGGCTTCCTCGGCCCCTATACCTCTCCCCACTACTGTCCCTGCTACCATACCGCTCGTAGCTATTATCTCGACTACCTCCCTGACCTCCTACTACTACCTCGCCCGTCATAACCTACTTCTCCTCCTATCCCTACAATAACGGGATACATGTCCTCGCTGTCCACAACAAAAAACATTTAATGGAGGGACAACTCCTCATCTCATGCCCACTACGTTTGCAATTGTAGCATACTCTACCTCCACTGCCTTCTCTACTGCTTGCTCTATCTTAGAGACATGCCTCTCCCTGCTCATTGTCTCTATACTTTCTACTGTCACCGTCCTTGTTCATACTCCCTGCCTCTTGTCCCATATCTACTAGCACCTTGCTCTTCACTACATAATACTCTCTACTACTCCTCGGGCTACCCCTAGGGGAAGATCTACCTGCTGACTCATAACTTCTATCTCTATCATTACTCCTGTACTGCACTCGGCTATCAAACTCTGATACCTTTGCTACTTCTCTCTTAACCTCACTCTTTAAATCGGTACTTCTACCCTCACCTCTCAAAAATCTATCAGAGCTGTCGGCCATTTCTCGAGCCCTCAATGCCTCCTGCAATAACGCCCAAGTAAGATTGGCATTCTTCATTAACTCTCTGCTTACTTCTCTATCTCTCAACCCGTTAACCGCCACAATAAGGGCAAACCTTACCCTATCATTATTGTTAGTCACCTCTGCATATCTGCTCAAACTCTCTACCCGTTGTAAAAACTCTCTATCACTTTCCCCAAGTGTCTGCCTAGCCGTAAGGAACTTATGCCCCTTTACGAACATACTCTCTTGTCTACCATAATAACCCTGTAAAACCTCCACTGCCCCTTCATAAGTAGAATTTACGCCATCTACGTTAAACCCTGCACCTCTCAATACTTCTCTACCACTGTGCCCAATAGCTCTCAATAGTGGCACTAACCTAGCTCTACCTCTCATAATAGGGCGCCTATTTTCACCTTCACCTTCGTAACCTCTTCTCTCTACAGCACTCTCTATACATAAATTCATCTCCTCTATGAATCTCTCCCACGACCCATCACCGTGCTCCCCAAACACCAGCTTCGGAAACCCACTCTCCATCTCTACCCGATACAATATCTCCCTCGCCACGAATACACTCTACCCCACTCGTATAATTAGTGTAACTCCCACCTCCGAATATGTAATAAATAATTGCACCTCAACAACACTGCTACTACACCTCACAACACTACCCTAATAAATAATTGCACCTCAACAACACTGCTACTACACCTCACAACACTACCCTACCTCACGTTACCTCACCTACACGCCTGTGAAAGGGTCTATACAACCGTTTAACTTACCCGCAACCAGAAAAATTATCGCTAATGACAACACTAAAAGAAAAAAAAAATCAGAATTTTGTCAACTGCGCCATGTTATATAAATCGATGTGTACTCACATGCGGTTGATGCCAAGAAGAAAGCTCTCTCAATCTCCCCACGCCTTTATACTCCTGTAACCTCTTGTACTTCCTGTAACCGCTCGTACTTCCCGTGACCTCTCGTAACTACCTGTAACTACCATGACCTCGGGCATTAGCGTAGCCCGCGGCCCACCAGCTCGATTATACAACAGGCTGTATATATAAAATATTTTCATCTGAGTGTGTCAGAGTAAACAGACAGCAATTATTAATCATATCAGGTTGTCGTTGATATTTTGTTAATTGTGTCACATTTGAATTTTCTTTGTAATGAATTATTTTGTGAGGAGATCATGTAGGTCTGAGAGAAATTTTTTGTTAAATCTTTGATTATTCTTGCTTGATGACTGGTCTAATTACTGTCATGAATTTAATGCTCATTTCGCTTGCTTGAGTGTGAGTTGAAATGCTGTTAACATACCTTAACATGTTCAGTTTGCTGTCAAGCATTCTCTTGTGACACAATAAGGTGAAAATTCTGGGTAAGAATTTTTAGGAGCTAAAGCTATTGGCGTATATTTAGAAATAGATAGTCTATCATCGGTAATAGTTCCAGTGTGATTTACTTATATGACCTGATGGTTTTGTATGAAAATTGCTCTAATATTCTCTAAAATGTTTCAGGAACTTGGCATTTCGGAAACCATTAGCCCTACCGCAAGTCCAACATCACGTAACCTTCGCTCAGCCTCTTTGCGGACATCTGGCAGAAAACCTAACAAACCAGAGTTGACAAACGATTCCTCTAACGATATCGTCGCTCTGCCAGCTAGTCCACCACAATACAGTTTTATGCCTGTAACCCCGGCTACTAAGTCATCGTCGAGGGCGGATAATGAGATCATTATCCACCCGCGACCCTCTGATGACCAGCACTTGCCGACAGTAAACACAGGTATTACTGTGGCTGAGGTACATGCCTTGCCCGAGTCTGTGCAGGAGTCCGGTGAATACAAGTCAGGAGCTGATTGGCCTAGGAGTCCTGCTCGCACTCCCAGTCTCTCCTCAAGTGAACGCGATTCGGATAGGTGCGTCTTATCCTCTCCTGATTGTTGCACAATTTCAGTAAACAGTCATGGTGGTTTAAGCATTGGGTATACATGCAGCACTGCATGTCATTTAGCAATCCATAATACTGTAAAACCTCTCATTGAACGCCATGGCGCTCTATGTTTCAACCCTTTATAGTGGCGGTCAATTGGAGGTGGCGTTCAAATAGAGGTGGCGTTCAATTAGAGGGTTTACCGTAACTGCCATCTCCTTCCCTTCATTTCTCGTCTGTCTTCGTCTAGCTTGCTTACATTGCCTAGCTCTCTCTCTCTCTCATTCCCTTATAGCTGTGTAAGTCACTAATGGCTGTCCATGTCAATATCATACCTTGAGGCAGTGCTTCCTCCCAGGTCCTCACTTCACACATTGCCACTGGCAAATCTTTGTTGGTTCACATCTGAGGTCATTTTTGGCCTTATATTATTATTACTGCTGTATAATATATTGCGGTACCTTTAATTTGGTCCTATCCCAAAACCACCATATGCTCAAGTAAATACTCATAAAATACACTAATTTTTCAAAATTTTCCCACAGTTTATAAAATCTACGATACCCCTTCGAATACTGCAGGTGATTCATAATAATATTATATAATTATATTATTATATTATATATTAATTATATTATTATATAATTAATATTTATGAAAGTGTGTGACAAACTAGATGTGAGAAAGTAAGTTTTATATCAAAACTAAATATAAAAAGTAATACAGTGGACCCTCGTTATACGATTTTAATTCGTTCCAGTGTTTACATCGTAAGGCAAAATCTCGTATAGAAACCCATACTAAATATCTAATGCAAACACTCCTTGGTAAAAATCCTCAAAATTTTATATAAATACTGTACATATTAATATTTAGTCACAAAATAATATGTTAATTTGAGTAACTATAGTTACTTACAGTAACTTTAGTGTACAGTGGACCCTCGCCATACGATTGTAATTCGTTCTAGGGTTGACATCGTTAATCGCAAATGTCATATAGAGGGGTATAAAAACTTATATTAATTATCTAATGCAAATACCCCCTGGTAAAAAACATCAAAATTTTCCCACGACCAAACGAGCTGAGCGAATGTTTGTGAGTTGTATGATAAATGCATGTGCACACAACTCACGAAAATTATTCATCAACAGCGTCGCAAACCCTTGTATCGAAATCTCACCAACAAATTTAACCATTTTTGTGTAGAGTCGTTTAAGTATAATAACGATACAAAACACTTAAAACATATTTAAATATGTTACCAAGTCTTTGAAAATTGTCGACATATTCCTAAACCTTACCCATCTGATCGGATTATACACAAATAGACAGATTAATTTGGCCGAAAATTGTTATTAAAACTTGCCAAGCCGTGCTTTTATCAAAATTAAGACCGGCAAATGAACCGCCGAGCGACAGAGAATAGAACCATTAAGTCGTGCGCATTTAACGAAAGAATAGCATGCACATTTCACCAGTCTATAGCATTGGCGAATTGCTGAAGGTTTCTGTAGTTAACGTAGAAGTACTGAAATCGATTCTTTTTTGCCGACTTCAAAGTAACTGACATTTTGGAAACTTTTGAGTACTTTGGTATTCTAACTGATGTCCAAAGCAGTGAAAGTAAAGGAAATGATGATATTTATTTCTAACGATTCTTATGAGATTGTTACAATATTTAATTATAAGTTTGGATGACTATTGAAGTGTTAAAGTCACACTAACAACATCGATGATGGGCAATATGTTACTGTTATTATTTTTTCTAAATAGTTTTGTTAAATAGATTTTCTAAAAATCTATAGATATAAATATCACAACTTCTTGATATTGTTAGTTATGACATTTTGAAATGTAAACAAAATTGTGCATTGGTTTTCTATTATTTCTGTATTACTATATTAATAATATTGGTTATTCTAATAATATCAGTGCATTTTACTTCTGATATTGCATTTCTCCTATTGCAGGGGGAGAGATATAAACATATGATCTTTTCCTTTCATTATTGCTGTTTGTCATGACCAAACACTGTTTTAAATAGATTTTCTAAAAATTATATAAATATCACAACTTCTTGATATTGTTAGCTATGACGTTTTAAAATGTAAACAAAATTGTGCATTGGTTTTCTATTATTACTATATTAATAATATTGGTTATTTTGATAATATCAGTGCATTTTACTTGTAATATTGGCCAATATTGCATTTCTCCTATTGCAAGGGGAGAGATATAAACATATAATCTTTTCCTTTCATTATTGCTATTTGTTGTATATAATAACACACACACCCAGTACATTACAGCTACCATTGCAGTTATCCTATTGCACTGCAGTGCCATTTGACTGCTAATATTGCATTTTTCAACCATCAATACCCTTTCTTTTTTCCAATATCACTTTGGTCGTGGGCTGTATGACAGGGGAATTTCTAGTATATATGTACTGTACATATTAAAAATTAGTAACAAAACGATATGTTAACCTTAGTGACTATAGTTACCTACAGTAACTTTAGTGTGTTTAGTGGTTATGATCTGCTATAAAGTATAACGTTGCAATGTAATATGTGCAGTACGTACCATAAGGAGTTCTTACATTTGAGGCAGAATGTAGCATAAGTGTTGAATTTAAATTAAATGAATTCAGCTTACAAAACACATACTTGAAGCTAAGCTTTAGAAGTTTAGTGTGTTTTATTAACTATTTTACTGAACTTCAACTATTTCATTGCTAAAATGTTATCACCTATCTGCGTCCGAATTCGTTTTCGCAATAACTTTGAATACTTGCTGGGTCAGATACTTGCTGGGTCAAATCATTGCTGGGTCAGATACTTGCTGGGTCAAATCATTGCTGGGTCAAATACTTTTTGGGTCAAATTCTTGCTGGGTCAAATCATTGCTGGGTCAAATACTTGTTGGGTCAAATCCTTGCTGGGTCAAATACTTGCTGGGTCAAATACTTGCTAGGTCAAATGCTTGCTCAAAATTTAAAGGTTCACTTGCAACAAAATTCATATTACAGTTATTTGATATCAAAAGATTCACCATGTCTTACTCTGTTGTGTTGTAGGTGCAAAATATATGGGAATGTGATTATAAGCTCTTAAAAGCTAAAAAACGAACAGTTAATCGCAGCCACACGAGACCGCCGTAGTTTGGATTCGCTTTCCAAAACGGCTCAAATGTGACGTAGTTGTGGTAGATGGTTTCTGTTTACACTTTCATGCAACCTCATTCGTCGAAATATTTTCACAAATATATTTCACGCATTCAATAAAGCCATGTCTATTGTTCTTACGCGTCTATTTTATCGTCATTGTAATGCTATCACTTTTAGCACTGATATCTCATAACTTACCGTAAAAATTCGTTAAACTTTTTAACCTTAGCTCGAAGGAGCACATATCATTGTCTGATAATCATGACGAGCCTGTTGGTCACCTGTGATAATCGAAAAGTGCTGCAAAAACTATTTGCGAAGTATTGGGTCACATGATCAGATTACGACTTGCCGATTAGATAATGCCGAAGCAAAACTTTAAAGTAGCGAGCATCTATATTTGATACGGGGTCTTCGGTAGAACCCGAAGTGTTTGTCTTAAACTAATGCTACGATAAGTTTTATATTGAGCCTTTTATTGGCCTTTCAATTCACGTGAGAACATCACGTGACAAGACGATAATCAAACTGTAATGACTACGTCATCGAAATAAAGAGATTCTAATCTACGGCGGCTTTTCGTTTTTGAGCTTTTAAGAGCTTGTAATCACATTTCCACATATTTGGCACCTACAACACAACAGAGTAAGACATGGTGAATCTTTTGATACCAAATAACTGTTATGTGAATTTTGTTGCAAGTCAACCTTTAAGTCATGTTGATAAATTTGTATATTAATGTAATCATATGTAGAGGGGTAATAGTAAAGCTATAGTTATTACTAACAGTTTTAGCATGCTTTCGGTTTATCATATTCAGTCACAACAAAGTCATTGCTATATGACCCTTGCTAGCCCTTTGAGTGACTTGGTCGCGAGGCTCTTAGTTTGTCAACACACTTGGTCAATGCATTACAAAACAATAAAAAAAGTTGAATATTCATGCATGGCTGTACCACACATGATGATGCCTCTCTCACTCCATGGTCCTAGTTACACATTTGAAAAGCTTTACTGTTACTGTGCTGCAGGTCACTCGAGAGAACCGTTGTATCGGAGCGGCGATCGACTATAAGCAAGAAACTCGGGAAAAGTAAGTTAACCTATAGTTCTTTGCTATACCACAGAGAAATATGTTTCTTTGCTATACCACAGAGGGATATAGTTCTTTTCTATACCACAAAGAGATATGTTTCTTTGCTATACCACAGAGGGATATAGTTATTTTCTATACCACAGAGAGATATGTTTCTTTGCTATACCACAGAGGGATATAGTTCTTTTCTATACCATAGAGGGCTGTAGTTCTTTGCTATACCACAGAGGAATATAGTTCTTTTCTATACCATAGAAGGATATGGCTCTTTGCTCTATCACAGAGGGATATAGTTCTTTTCTATATCACAGAGAGATATGCTTCTTTGCTATACCACAGAGGGATATAGTTCTTTTCTATACCACAGAGAGATATGTTTCTTTGCTATACCACAGAGGGATATAGTTCTTTTCTATACCATAGAGGGCTGTAGTTCTTTGCTATACCACAGAGGGATATAGTTCTTTTCTATACCATAGAAGGATATGGCTCTCTTTGCTATACCACAGAGGGATATAATTCTTTGGTATACTACCGAGGAATATAGCTCTTTGCTATATCATAGATATATATATATATATATATATATATAGTTCTTTCCTGTTACTTTACTTTTTATATGGGACAACCATTATGGTGCATCCACTTGGGGGTGCACCAGATTACACTTCACTACAAACAGTTTTCTTCTCACTTGGCACTCTCAATGGCTCAAGCCAATCTGGCTTGTCAATGTGATAGGGGTAATAAATTGAAAAGTGCCCAAGTGATAGGGGTAAATGGTTGTTCCTGGGGGTGGCAAGCACTCGTTTTAGGTTGTCTTTAGTAAGGTCTAAAAACTGAGTGTATTTTTGTTTGCTTTGTCTAGTGAACTATTATAGTGCCCTCTGTTCTGTATTATTTCGCAATTTACTTTAGAAAATATCACCTCCTCGTAAATACATATTTTGGCTACTTTCAGCCGTTCTTCTCAACAACAAACTCACAGAAGAGCTGGATGCTGCACGGGCCACCATTGAAAAGCTTCAAAGGGAAGTTCGAGATTTGGTAAGCAATATTCGTCATTTTTGTCTGCCCAAGCGCATAACATTGGAAAGCCTTGAGCAAGGCTTTGCAAGACAGCACTGTCTTATCAATGCCTTTGATGAATCTTGGAACATCACTCTAAATGCCTGTTCTTCCTTAGCATTTACCTATTCATTAAACCATAACTGTCACGTACAACTTTTATCGTATTTACTAGGTAAATCAGACACATTGATTCCGATTTTGTACTCAAAATAAAGATTAGTCCACTAACTTTCAGAGTAATGAAGGCTTTTTTTACAGCGTTTTAATATCGGTCTCGAAAACAACACGATCGGCACAACAAGCTTCACCCATAAATACGTGACGTAACCTAGCTTTTTAGGAAAAGAAATTATGTAGGGATGTTTAGACCGATTTAGAATAATAGAGATGGGTGTTTTAAAATCC
Organism: Watersipora subatra; assembly: GCF_963576615.1. Classification (NCBI taxonomy): domain Eukaryota; kingdom Metazoa; phylum Bryozoa; class Gymnolaemata; order Cheilostomatida; family Watersiporidae; genus Watersipora; species Watersipora subatra. The sequence continues at coordinate 4,455,360 of NC_088708.1, read as the reverse complement.
ATTAATATCTAAATTCAGCCTTAAAAATAATCTGTCGTTTCTGAAAGGTAGATAAGCTATTTAACATTGCATATTTAAAAAAGGGCGATAACAACGCTAGCTTGTGATAAAACCGCGCTTTTTGAGCTCATTTTTCTCGGCGTTCAGCCTATTTAAACATCATGTAACAAGCTACGAGCAATTTTAATAGTTTATATACCTTTCATAAAAGACTGCGATTATTTTACATGCTGGATTTAGATAATAATGGGTTTTAAGACACCCATCTCTATTATTCTAAATCGGACTAAACATTCCTAACTTCCGTTCCTGAAAAAGCTAGTTTTCGTCACATATTTATGGGCGGAGCTTGTAATGCCGGTTGTGTTGTTTTCAAAACAGATATTGAAACGCTTTAAAACAGCCTAAATGACTTTGAAGGTTAGTGGACCAATCTTTATTTTGAGTACAAAATCGGAATCAGCGTGGCTGATTTACCTAGAATCTACGATAAAAGTTGTACGTGACAGTTATGGTTTAAAGTTGGATTAAGTGTTGAGTATCAGTTTTGCCACCGCCTGGCCTGGAAGACAGGAGGCAATCCTCCTGCAGAGTCGACTTGAATGATCGAGGAAGACAGCGATTAAATACGCTTCACTTGACAAACTAGCTACAAGGTTGCACGGAGGGCATATCTGATACGCGTTCTATTCTTTTATCCTTGTTTACAAGCAAGCCCGTGTGGTTTGTCTCTCCAATGAAGTACTGTTATAATGGGCCATTTGATGACATTGCCAGACTGCACTTGGCCCACAAGAATTGCCTTTCTATAACTTACTACAGCAAACTCCTGCAATCTCCATCACCTACAAATAAATATGATATAAATGTCACAACCCAGAGACATTGAGTAAACTACCCTCAAACACAGCACACCAACTATCCAAAATATTACTTTATTTTGAATAGTTGGTGTACAGAGTTAGCTCTACCGAGTACAGAGTTAGCTAGTAGTTATTGATACCCGACAATTGGCATGGCACATAAACTTGCCTCCCTCATATTGGTCTAAAGTCTGGTTCACACTGTATCACCATATGTCGGCATTCTCCTTCCGACGTTCATCGTCGGCTATGTGCACAGGGGACCGATAACATCGGCGAAGCAACGCGGATACGTCGGAAAAGTTTGCAGCTGTCAAACTTTCTCGATATTTTGTTGAGCATCGATGACAGTTTGTACAATGTGAATCATTTTGGCGATAGCAATTCGCCATTTCTCGATTTGTGTATTTATTTCCGTTTCTGATAGTTGCTGCAGGACTAATATTTGATTCGAGCATGCAAAAACCAAGAGGTTGTTTGCAAACAATTAAAAAGAAAAATGATAACACTACGTCACGGAGTGTTGGCTGGTGCAAACGCGAATGGGTTTGTTATAGTGTGAACATTGTTATTATCGACGTTCACCGAACTATTGTGGCATCAACGCCGAGATACAGCGATGCAGTATGAATGACCAGCCCTGAGATATATTACTGTCAAAACTATCACAGCCCGTGCTATCTGGGTGATAGTTATTGCTGTGAATATTGACTGAGCCTCTTTGTTTCCTGTCGCTGTTGGGGTCCGGTTTAGCTGATGCAGTGAATGTTTTATTTTTTGTTTTTAAAATATTAAGCTTTTGTTTTCAAAGACAAATATAAGTTTATTGTAATATTGTACTAAGACATATGTTAGGAATACTTTTATTCTCTCACCATTCTATCCATATTTAAGTGGAAGCAGGCGTTTTTCCTCATACGCGGAACATTCACATTTGACTACGCCGATAATTATTTATTAATGCAGTAATTTTGCATGTCCGATAACAATATGGGAATAGTAATTTGCGCTTATTTAATGCTGAAATTCTTGTATCACCAGTGTTTCATCTTATCTATGGGTCTGCAAGTGATAGATCGCTATAACTCTTGTTTGTTTCCAGAGTTCAAGTCTAGAAAGGGTCTGTCGGATGTGTAGAAATATTTTCTACATATCTCTTTTATTTTACAGCCGCTGTCATTGTTTTGCCATGCACTTCTAGGCTGTATCTTAAACTATAATTGTTGTCAGCTGATACTGTGATTCGCCCTCTTACAATGCTGCGTTTTCTTGGAGAAGCGCTGCTCATTTGTGGTCAAGAGCACTAGTTCTAGTTAGAAGAAATGGTTAGACGCATTGATGTGAGTCGGGGAGAATCATGTCAGCTCTCTCTATTGCAGAGGGCTTACTGTAAACACAACAACCATGATGGCTCAGTAAATGGTCAGGTGGCCTTCCTGCAGGGCTCAGCCCCAGATGTCTTGCCTCCGCACCGATGCCACCAATCTTCACGCAGGTATCTGAGAGCACTACCGCTTTCTTGTTTTCCCATGTCAAGGCCATTGTTTGGGGTTGTTGGATATGAAAGTGTGTTCAGGATCGAATACAAGAGTAACCGAGATTGAATAAAATGAAGTGTTTGCGCTTTGAGAAAACTTATCAAACTACAGTTGCAAGAGTGGCTGAAATATTGGCATAGTGTAGATTTATCACTGGTGCGTGTTTGTCCTTGAGAGTTACATTTTCTAAAAGTTGCTGATTGAAAGGTACTCGAGTGTCTAACAGTTTTACATGCTTTTGTATTGCAGTAAAACTGTTGGATCAGTTAGCTCAACCCTTTCCTGTCAGACCTGCCGAGAGGCTCAGCTGGCCGCTGGCAGCAATGGTGCTCATATCCCCCGTCTCCTAAACCATGACCACATCACCCTATTTACCAGGTGACACGCGCGTTCCAAGGGGCATATTCACTCATTGCCGATGCTTGCATAGAAAGCGTTTTAACTGTCATGGCGTGTTACATGTATAGTTTATGATATAGTACATGTATATCTCGTGGTATAGTACATGTATAGTTTATTGTATAGTACATGTATAGCTCATGGTATAGTACATGTATAGTTTATTGTATAGTACATGTATAGCTCATGGTATAGTACATGTATAGCTCGTGGTATAGTACATGTATAGCTCGTGGTATAGTACATGTATAGCTCATGGTATAGTACATGTATAGCTTGTGGTATAGTACATGTATAGCTCATGGTATAGTACATGTATAGCTCATGGTATAGTACATGTATAGTTTATTGTATAGAACATGTATAGCTTATGGTATAGTACATGTATAGTTTATTGTATAGTACATGTATAGCTCGTGGTATAGTACATTTATAGCTTGTGGTATAGTACATGTATAGTTTATTGTATAGTACACGTATAGCTCGTGGTATAGTACATGTATAGTTTATTGTATAGTACATGTTTAGCTCGTGGTATAGTACATGTATAGTTTATTGTATAGTACATGTATAGTTTATGGTATAGTACATGTATAGTTTATGGTGTAGTACATGTATAGCTCATGGTATAGTACATGTATAGCTCATGGTATAGTACATGTATAGTTTATTGTATAGTACATGTATAGCTCGTGGTATAGTACATGTATAGTTTATTGTATAGTACATGTATAGTTTATTGTATAGTACATGTATAGTTTATTGTATAGTACATGTATAGCTCATGGTATAATACATGTATAGTTTATTGTATAGTACATGTATAGTTTATTGTATAGTACATGTATAGTTTATTGTATAGTACATGTATAGTTTATGGTATAGTACATGTATAGTTTATTGTATAGTACATCTATAGTTTATGGTATAGTACATGTATAGTTTATTGTATAGTACATGTATAGTTTATGGTATAGTACATGTATAGCTCGTGGTATAGTACATGTATAGTTTATTGTATAGTACATCTATAGTTTATGGTATAGTACATGTATAGTTTATTGTATAGTACATGTATAGTTTATTGTATAGTACATGTATAGTTTATTGTATAGTACATGTATAGTTTATTGTATAGTACATGTATAGCTCGTGGTATAGTACATGTATAGTTTATTGTATAGTACATGTATAGTTTATTGTATAGTACATGTATAGTTTATTGTATAGTACATGTATAGCTCATGGTATAATACATGTATAGTTTATTGTATAGTACATGTATAGTTTATTGTATAGTACATCTATAGTTTATGGTATAGTACATGTATAGTTTATTGTATAGTACATGTATAGTTTGTGGTATAGTACATGTATAGTTTATTGTATAGTACATGTATAGTTTATTGTATAGTACATCTATAGTTTATTGTATAGTACATGTATAGCTCATGGTATAATACATGTATAGTTTATTGTATAGTACATGTATAGTTTATTGTATAGTACATCTATAGTTTATGGTATAGTACATGTATAGTTTATTGTATAGTACATGTATAGTTTATGGTGTAGTACATGTATAGTTTATTGTATAGAACATGTATAGTTTATTGTATAGTACATCTATAGTTTGTGGTGTAGTACATGTATAGTTTATTGTATAGAACATGTATAATAAGGTTTGTTTTTGCATTATTAGTTCTCACTTATGGCAGCTGTGAGTTCATTGGATGGTGTTTGTAGATAAAGCATTGTAGAATGCCTTTTGCTTGTTGTTTGGCAGCCTCCTTTACTCAAAATTATTTCATTTGTAAACACACCGTATCCTTGGAATCTTCTCTTCTGCCTTTCCTTATCTATAGTAATGCGCAAGAATTGATTTATGAAATAGCTTTTTTACTGTGATTATTTCAAGTTTGCACCAAATACCTAATATACAGCACATGTAGCTATTTATGATTCAGAAACTGACAGTTTGAAGCTATTTTTAAGTCAAAACACTCAACATTGTTTCCAATTGACTTGGCCTCATCCAGCAGTCCAGATTAGTTGCATAACTGAGACATTTTATGTGTATGATCTTTAATGTATTCATAACAAGTCGGCTCTGAAGTTTGGTTTATGTGGAAGATTAGTTACAGTAATTCGGTGAAATAAGTTTTTTAACTGACCATTAAAATCAAAATGTCTTTTGTAATTCTTGTTCAAAGCATGCTTTTATTGATTCTTAGCATCTTCTGAAGGAACATCCCCTTTTAAAAATGCTCGAAAGATAATCCTAGAGTAATTGCTGAAACGTTACAAACCCAATGACGTCGCCAAGAATCGGTAAAAAAAGCTTGATCATATGGAGTAACAGAATATATTGTGCTAGTCGATCACTGCTCAGGCTAAATAGTTGTGTCTATGCTTCCATTCAGTCCGTACAAATAAACCTTGATTTACACTCGATGCATGGGCTGTTAACCAGAGGCTACTGCTGCACCAGTGAACCAATTAAATTTCCCAATAAATAATTTTTGAAATGTTTCCTCTGTAAAGAAAGCTTTTTTAAGTTATGAATCTTAGATATGTGTTTATTCTCTTGTAGAAATTCACTGCAACCTGATAAGGCCTTTACCTTTTGTTTTATAACTCGTGGCTTTTAGCTTAGAAATTACAAGAAAATGCAAAGTTTTAACTCTGTTGTTTACCAACAGTTTAAAATCTCATAGTTATCTGTGATTTACCTGCTTCAACTTGACAATTTATTTTATGAGCAACTAAATAGCTTCATCTAAATAAAAGTTATTCAATATTATTCAACATCTCAAGAGACTCGTGGAGACTTGAATCGTAACAGCCAGATGAAGACCTGCACGGGTGTTCCTAAGTTTAGTCTTATTTCGTTTTTGTTGAGCTTTTCAACTTGAAAACCATTCGAATCAAATTTGTCTGCTTTATGTTTTGTATAATGACTACCAAATTTCAAACATGACCAAGTTTTATTTCAAGTTCACATTTAAAGAGAGCCAATCAAAAGGACATGAACCTACCGATTCATGATTACTCACCAGCCTTTTATTTGTGAATCAAAACATTAGACACGCCAAACCTACCTTTTAAATATTTATTGGCACACAAGACCAAGCTAGGTGCTATACATCTATTATTTCATCGAGTCTCTCTTGAAGTGGTAATGGCTCACTGGGTAAGAACGTCGAAGCTATTAGAATGGGAGTCGGTGTGTGATGGGAGGCAGAGGAACCTATTTGTCAATTAAATGGACATTTAGTACGTTCGTTTCTTACTGCGTGATTCAGGAGGATAACGAAGCTTTCATAAAATGTTATGGTAGAATGTCACTTTACCAATGTTCGTGTTTATAACGCTGCACGTACAAGATTTATGCCATGTTTAGCTAATAAATATACCTATATTAATGTAGATAGGTAATATTAATGTACCTATTAATTTACTGTCCTTTCATCCTCAGACACGAGCTGGTTAAAAATGGTAACTCTATAGTACGCAAATTCCAGAGCATATATGATAATGGACTAGTGACAACCTTTGTAGAAGAAATTGTAACTTTCAAATAATCGCACATGATCAATGAATACATCAATTTATTAGGTCGACCAATAATATTTACTATCGAGTTTTAAAGCTTTTTCATTATCCATTAGCATCCCAGACTAGGCACTGCATTCACCATAGGCCCCTTCTATCCTAGCTGGTGTTTGGCGTAAATTATTCTGTTTTATTGCGATTCATCGACAGTAACCCGTAACAACTATGAGTGGACTGGGCGTCATGTGTGCACTGTACATCTGGATACTACATGCCAAATATTGCCTAAAGATTGTCCCATCATACCAAATATTACCTATGGATTATCCCATCATACCAAATATTACCTATAGATTATCCCATTATACCAAATATTACCTATAGATTATCCCATCATACCAAATATTACCTATGGATTATCCCATCATACCAAATATTACCTATAGATTATCCCATCATACCAAATATTGCCTATAGATTATCCCATCATACCAAATATTACCTATGGATTATCCCATCATACCAAATATTGCCTATAGATTATCCCATCATACCAAATATTGCCTATAGATTATCCCTTCATACCAAATATTACCTGTAGATTATCTCATACCAAATAGTATCTATAGATTATCCCATCATACCAAATACTACCTGTAGATTGTTCCATCATACCAAATATTACCTGTAGATTATCCCATCATACCCAATATTACCTGTAGATTATCCCATCATACCCAATATTACCTGTAGATTATTCCATCATACCCAATATTACCTGTAGATTATCCCATTGCTCATCTTTCAGGGAAAATATGCTTGTAACCCTAGAGGACAGCATTCTTACCAACAGCAACCAGTGTGGTACTGTTCAATATATTGGTCATCTTGATGGATTTGCCTCCACGTTGCTCTTTGTCGGATTGCAACTTGCAGATAAAGGTAGGGACATTTCTATGGCAGTTGTTTTTCTGTCTCAATACTATTCGATTTTGCATGCTTAGATATTTTAAATAATCTCTTTGAATGTGACTCAACGTGATCATCAAATAAGTGACGCCAACCCATTGGCATTCATTATGCAATCTGATGATAATTGCATAATGAATGCCAACCCGTTGGCCTTATGCAATCTGGTGATAATTGCATAATGAATGTCAACCCGTTGGCCTTCATTATGCAATCTGGTGATAATTGCATAATGAATGTCAACCCGTTGGCCTTCATTATGCAATCTGGTGATAATTGCATAATGAATGTCAACCCGTTGGCCTTCATTATGCAATCTGGTGATAATTGCATAATGAATGTCAACCCGTTGGCATTCATTATGCAATCTGGTGATAATTGCATAATGAATGTCGACCCGTTGGCCTTCATTATGCAATCTGGTGATAATTGCATAATGAATGTCGACCCGTTGGCCTTCATTATGCAATCTGGTGATAATTGCATAATGAATGTCAACCCGTTGGCATTCATTATGCAATCTGGTGATAATTGCATAATGAATGTCAATAATTATGCAATTATTGACATTCATTATTGGCATTCATTATGCCAATAATGAATGCCAATGATTGCATAATTATTGGCATTATTAATAACCGTCTCATTTCGCGTCAGAGTCATGATTTTTGTCTTAACTCTTTTCACAAATACATGAAGAATTGTAAGATTAAACAAGAATATCACAAAGTCTTTGCACAGCTCTTACCTAACGGTTGGCTATTTTTGTTAGTAAAACGTTCTTAGTTTTTCGTTTCTGTTCAGTTGAAGGTGGACTAGATGGCTCTCTAAATGGCAAGAGGTATTTCACCTGCCCTAAAGGCTGTGGAATATTTATAAGGGCGCAAGACATAGTTAATGTCATTACCAAGAAGGTAAGTTTCATAAATTTTGTGTCATTCACGCTTTATGAAAAGATTGGCTTACCTGGAAGATGAGCTGTCTGGCAGCTGTATTCTATAATAACACTGCTTCTCACAATAAAAATGATCTGCCATTTTTTGTCACGCATTCCTTCATGTCATTTGCTGGTTCTATCTCCTTATCACGTTAATGAATTGACAAGAAACTTAATGCATTTCTTTGGCAATTTGTCATAAGGATTAGCAGTCTATATTTTTGTTGCGTTTAGTAAGTTGGTTTATTTACTAACACAACTTGACTCATACGGTATTACGCCTGGGAGTCAATCTATATCCTTATTGATGTGTCTGGTCTGCTTGTAGCAAGCATCTGTATTTCACAAGAGCAAAAAGCCAATTGTGCCGCCTCCGCATCCAGACAAATCGGTTGTCTCATCTTCAAATAGCGGCAGCACAGGAGGCTTTGTGGGTAAATTGCGACGAGCAGCTGTAAATATTCGTCACACCCATAGTCAGAAGCGTATCTCCCTTCCAGGAGACGCTGAGGAATCGAATGAACTGAGACAATCATTGAAGGCCAGCAGCGGTGAGCGAAAAAGCTCATGTAACACTCACCGACAGACACAAAGGTATACATAATGAAATAGTATGCAAAATTATTAATGGTGGCAATAAATTCGTTTTTTCCTGTTACCACTTCCTAGCTCTCACCAAGTGCCTTGTCGATAGAAGAATCATACGAGACCCATTCAGCTACTCAGTTAATTAAACTAGGTGTGATTGGCCTTGAATAGTAAACAAGGTGGACTCCCTTAAGATTAAAATTGTTGGAGGTACAAGTTGCTAATGGTTATGCATAGGAAGGTGTGGTCATCTTATTTCTCACAAGCGGCTAAAATATGCATTTGATAAGTTTCTATGAAAATATTTGTTAAAGTAGTCATAGGAATGTGGTCATGCCATGTATATTACTCTTGCTGTGCTTCCATTAATGCTTGCCTGTAAGACTGCCCCTCACCTGTCACAGAAGGTTTATGTAATTCGTATTCTAACGTTGCCTATACCTGATGTGCCAAGACCTTCATTTGTTGATTAGGGAAAGAGATTTGCCTGATGGAGTTGTCTGATGCCGTTGTGAAATGCCAAAGCCAATCTTGCCCGTGCTGTTACGAGAGCTCAACGAGATGCTTCTAGCTGATGCCTCCTAATTCACAGTTCAGAGAATTATTAGCTCATGTCTTTATATGTATATATTTTTTATAATTTGTTATTTATATTTGATAAGCATGAAGTTATAGAAGTTACTTGTGCAATATGATCGTTGGCTGGTCAGACCCGTTCAATGCTTGTTATGTAATTTTATCTAGGCATGCTTGGTCTGTATATCAGCTGATGACTTTGGTGCTGACAACAGGGTATACAACTACCCAGCATAGTAATAGCTTTCTAGTTTCTTATAGATATATGTATATCTTATTTCATATTTACGAAATATTTTATCACATTTTATTTTAACAAAGCATTTTTAGACACTCAGGCAGTCATATGGTGAGCTTTCTTGTTTTGTCTATCTTTTATACCATATTCACCATTGCGTATGACATATCTTCTGACAAGAAAGTGAAATATAAGAAGGTATTTCTAAGATAGAAAAAACCCTTAAAAGATAAAGTTTAATGGAGTGTGAAGCAAGTCGGCATACATAAAATATTTCTAAGATATTTAGTAGGTCCATATATTAGGCTTGACTTATGTTCCATCTAATTGCCTATTATCTAGTATAATATTACGAATACCAAGACTTATTTATGATCGGATTAATTCTTGAAAGTAAATATGGCGGCATCAGTTGTGGAGGTTCTGTAGCCCTCCCTCAGTAATCATCATAGCAGTGTCATTATGTAACCAAAATAGACTGTATATGATAGGCACATAAAATAGCAGCGCATCTAATGATTGTGATAGAATTTAGAGTGAACTGAGTCAAGGTGTGTAAACTGACATTGTCAGCAGGTGATTTAGAAAAGACCCATGTATAAGCTACAGATTTGGTTAACTAGTGCCACATGATAACACCTCGACATTACATTTCACCTGGCCTATTTATTCTATTGCTCTTAATGTTTGCAACTGCTTTGAACCTCCATAACACTTGAATACTAATATTGCAAATGCTTCTAAGCTTATGCTCCGTATTAAATACAGGAAATGACATACCACAAACTTTACAAATGACAGACACAAGCATATACTTAGAATATTGTGGCCAAGTGGTGATGCTTATATCTGCAGTCCTATAAATACAACAGTTACCGTCATAGGTTTGATATTGTATTTATGAACGTCTTTGAAGCTTGCGATAATAGGCTTAGAGCCAAGCGCTAATATTAAGCCAATTTTAAAAGAAGGCTTCAAAGTAGAGACGACGATTGCTAGAAGTGGGAACAGGTATTTCCTAACGGGTGCTTCTTAAATGGGTATTTTATTATTAGAAATAGGATAACACTTATCCAGCCAGGTATATAGTAAAAAACAGTTTGCTTATCAACTTTAAAGACTTCAGCCCCAATTACCATGCTGCAAATGATTCACCTTAGAGAGGAATACAACAGAAATATAATTAAGGACTTCATTCACCAAATGACTGCTCATTTTTTTAATCCAGCCGTGTTGAACTTGAAAAATATAATATCCCCATCTTGCACAACATATTCACGGCCCTTCTGTAGATACTTCCCTGCCGCCTGTAAAAGAACATAAATCTTAACAAAACAACCGCACGCAGTGTATTTTGGTGGACAAGTTGCATTGTCCTGTACATGAAGAGTTGTCGTCTGATGAGGTAATTTAGACAATACATGATAAACAAGTCTGTATATGGAGTACTTGGTGTCCATCAGACCAGGGACTGCAAGTGCTTGGCACGAATCTGTTATGGTAAAAAGGCATACCCTTGTGGCATTCTCTGAGCCAGCTTCTTTGAAGTCAACAAATTTCATAACTTCAGCCATAATGAAGCCCTTTTCAAAATCTGTATGAATTCGACCAGCAGCTTGCGGTGCTTTTGTGCCTCTCTACAATAATGCCCATATATATTTAAATGGTAAATAGTCAATAATTCCAAAAATTAAATTGTCTCTCTCCCAGTATTTTACTAGGTATCAGTAAAAAACTATCAGTATTTCTTGTACAATCAATAGAGATACAATAGGGAACTACTACCAAATATAGCAATAAGGCACCTAAAGTGCAGATAGCTTTGACTTAGCAACACAGCTCAAACCCTGAGGATGACAGATAGTTGGTAAGAACTTTGGCTACACTGTTACTCAAAGTCTGTTTATTATGGCTTAAAGATTTACATGCAACAAAATTCACATTACAGTTATTTGATATCAAAAGATTCACCATGTCTTACTCTGCCGTGTTGTAGGTGTAAAATATGTGAAAATGTGATTACAAGCTCTTAAAAGTTCAAAAATGAACAGTTAATCGCAGCCATCACGAAAACGCCGTAGATCAGAATATCTTTCCGGAACGGCTCAACTGGGACATAGCTGAACAAGATGGCTTCCATTTATACTTTCATGCAACCTCATTCGTCGAAATATTTACACAAATATACTTCTCGCATTCAATAAAACCATGTCTATTGTCCTTACGCGTCTATTTCATCATCATTGTAATGCTGTCATCTTGAGCACTGATATCTAAAAACCCACCATAACTAGAAATTCCAATGTCATACAGCTAACAACCAAAGTGATATTGGAAAAAGAAAGGGTACTAATGATTGAGAAATGACTTTTTTAACAATTCTTATGAGATTATCCCACGAGCAAACACGAGCGAAGCGATTGGTTTGGGAGATTTATGATAAATGCACATGTGCACACAACTCCCGAAAAATCATCCGTTAACGGCCGTCACCAAACCCTTGTAACGAAATCCTATCAACAAAGTTAACTATTTTTCAGTAAATTCGTTCAAGTATAATAATGATACAAAACGCATATAAACCTATTTAAATATGTTACCAAGCCTTTGAAAGGTTACCGCAAATTCCTAAAACTAACCCATCTGATCGGATTATACATAAATAGACGGGTTTATTTGGCTGAAAATTGTTATTAAAACTTGCTAAGCCTCACTTTTATCAAAGTTAGGACCGGAAATTAAAACGCCGAGCGACAGAGAATAGAACGATTAAGTCGTGCGCATTTCACGAAAAAAATAAAGTGCACGTTTCACCAGTCTATAGCATTGTCGAATTGCCGAAGGTTTCTGTAATTAAGTTAGGAGTACTGAAATCGTTTCATTTTTGCCGATTTAAAAGTAATTAAAAGAAATTAAAACGCCGAGCGACAGAAAATAAAACGATTAAGTCGTGCGCATTTCACGAAAAAAAATAACGTGCACGTTTCACCAGTCTATAGCGTTGTCGAATTGCCGAAGGTTTCTGTAATTAAGTTAGGAGTACTGAAATCGTTTCATTTTTGCCGATTTAAAAGCAACTCACATTTTAGACAATTTGGAGTACTTTGGTATTCTAACTGATGTCCAACGCAGTGTAAGTAAAGAAAATTACGATGATATTTTTTCTAACGGTTTTTATGAGATTATTACAATAACTAATTATAAGTTTGGATGACTACAGAACAATGACTACGTAGTACAGAATTTCTAAAAATCTATATAAATATCACAACTTCGTGATATAGTTAGCTATGACGTTTTGAAATGTAAACAAAATTGTGCATTGGTTTTATATTATTACTATGTTAATAATATTGGTTATTCTAATAATATCAGTGCATTTTACTTCTAATATTGGCCAATATTGCATTTCTCCTATTGCAGGGGAGAGATATAAACATATAATCTTTTCCTTTCATTATTGCTATTTGTTGTATATATATAATAACACCCACACCCAGTACATTACAGCTACCATCGCAGTTATCCTATTGCACTGCAGTGCCATTTGACTGCTAATATTGCATTTCTCAACCATCAGTACACTTTCTTTTTTTCCAATATCCCTTTGGTCGTGGGCTGTATGACAGTGGAATCTCTAGTTACAATATTTAATTATAAGTTTGGATGACTATTGAAGTGTTATAGTCACACTAACATTATCGATGATGGGCAATTTGGTCTAGAAATTCCCCTGTCATACAGCCCACGACCAAAGTGATATTATGAGATATTATGAGATTATTACAATATTTAATTGTAAGTTTGGATGACTATTGAAGTGTTATAGTCACACTAACATTATCGATGATGGGCAATTTGGTCTAGAAATTCCCCTGTCATACAGCCCACGACCAAAGTGATATTATGAGATATTATGAGATTATTACAATATTTAATTGTAAGTTTGGATGACTATTGAAGTGTTATAGTCACACTAACAACATCGATGATGCGCAATTTGGTTTAGAAATTCCCCTGTCATACAGCCCACGACCAAAGTGATATTGGAAAAAAGAAAGGGTACTGATGGTTGAGAAATGCAATATTAGCAGTCAAATGGCACTGCAGTGCAATAGGATAACTGCAATGGCAGCTGTAATGTACTGGGTGTGGGTGTTATTATGTACAACAAACAGCAATAATGAAAGGAAAAGATTGTATGTTTATATCTCTCTCCCTGCAATAGGAGAAATGCAATATTAGAAGTAAAATGCACTGATATTATTAGAATAACCAATATTATTAATATAGTAATACAGTAATAATAGAAAACCAATGCACAATTTTGTTTACATTTCAAAACCTCATAGCTAACAATATTAAGTAGTTGTGATCTTTATATAGATTTTTAGAAAATCTATTTAACAAAACTATTTAGAAAAAATAATAACAGTAACATATTGCCCATCATCGATGTTGCTAGTGTGACTATAACACTTCAATAGTCATCAAAACTTATAATTAAATATTGTAATAATCTCATAAGAATCGTTAGAAAAAATATCATCGTCATTTTCTTTACTTTCACTGCTTGGGACATCAGTTAGAATACCAACGTACTCAAAAGTGTCCAAAATGTCAGTCATTTTGAAATCAGCAAAAAAGAAACGATTATATTTCAGTACTTCTACGTTAATTACAGAAACCTTCGGCAATTCGACAATGCTATAGACTGGTGAAACGTGCACGTTATTCTTTCGTGAAATGTGCACGACTTAATGGTTCTATTCTCTGTTGCTCGGCGTTTCGTTTGCCGGTCTTAATTTGGATAAAAATAAGGCTTGGCAAGTTTTAATAACGATTTTCGGCCAAATTAATCTGTCTATTTGTGTATAATCCGATCAGATAGATAAGTTTTAAGATATTGTCGACAATTTACAAAGACTTGGTAACATACTTAAATAGGCTTATATGTGTTTTGTATCGTTATTATACTTAAAGGTTGACTTGCAACAAAATTCACATTACAGTTATTTGGTATCAAAAGATTCACCATGTTGTGTTGTAGGTGCCAAATACGTGGAAATGTGATTACAAGCTCTTAAAAGCTCAAAAACGAAAAGCTGCCGTAGATTAGAATCTATTTAACTGACGTATTCATTACAGTTTGGTTATCGTCTTGTCACGTGATGTTCTCTTTGTGAATTGAAAGGCCAATAAAAAGCTCAATATAAACTTATCGTAGCACTAGTTTATGACAAACACTTCGGGTTTTACCGAAGACCCCGTATCAAATATAGATGCTCGCTACTTTAGTTTTATTTCAACTAGGACTAATCGTCAAGTCGTAATCTGATCATGTGACCCAATACTTCGAAAATAATTTTTGCAGCACTTTTCAATTATCACAGGTGACCAACAGACTCGTCATGATTATCAGACAATGATATGCACTACTTTGAGCTAAGGTTAAAAAATTTAACGATTTTTTACGGTATGTTAAAAGATATCAGTGCTAAAAGTGACAGCATTACAATGACGATAAAACAGACGCGTAAGAACAATAGACATGGTTTTATTGAATGCCTGAAGTATATTTGTGAAAATATTTCGACGAATGAGATTGCATGAAAGTGTAAACAGAAACCATCCTGTAACAACTACGTCCCATTTGAGCCGTTTTGGAAAGCGAATCCAAACTACGGCGGTCTTGTGTGGCTGCGATTAACTGTTAGTTTTTTAGCTTTTAAGAGCTTGTAATCACATTCCCATATATTTTGCACCTACAACACAACAGAGTATGACATGGTGAATCTTATGATACCAAATAACTGTAATGTGAATTTTGTTGCAAGTCAACCTTTAAACGACTCAACTGAAAAATGGGTAAATTTGTTGATGAGATTTCGGTACAAGGGTTTGCGACGTTGTTGATGAATAATTTTCGTGAGTTGTGTGCACATGCATTTATCATAAACCTCTCCAACATTCGCTCCGCTTGCGTTTGGTCGTGGGAAAATTTGTTTAATTTTTTAACCTTAGCTCGAAGGAACGCATATCATCCTCTGATGAACATGACGAGCCTGTTGGTCACCTGTGATAGTAGAAAAATGCTACAGAAATTATTCGCGCGGTTTGGCAGGAAGTATGGGTCACATGATCAGATTATGACTAGACGATTAGACCAGGCCAAAAAAAAACTGTAAAGTAGTGAGCATCTATATTAGATACTGGCTTTTCGGTAGAACCCGAAGTGTTTGTCATAAACTAGTGCTACGAGATGTTTTATATTGAGCCTTTTATTGGCCTTTCAATTCACGTGATAACATTACGTGTCAAAACAATAACCAAATTGTTTTGACACGTACATCAGAAAAAAACATTGAATCTAACCTATGGCGTTTTCGTGATGGCGGCGATTAACTGTTCGTTTTTAAGCTTTTAAGAGCTTGTAACCACATTTCCACATATTTTGCTCCTACAACACAGCAGAGCAAGACATGGTGAATCTTTTGATACCAAATAACTGTAATGTGAATTTTGTTGCAAGTAAACCTTTAAGGAAACAAGAATTTGCTTTTATGAATAACAAACAAATTACAGCTTCAAGCTATTTAAAATGTATTTTGTAGCTTCCCAACATATTTATAAATCCTGTAAAATTTATTTACTATAATGAAAGTCAAGTAGCACACCAACAATTTGGTTGCAAAAACGATTTCATCTTTAAAATTTTCAATTGTATAAAAATAGCTTCATCACCTGTTTTTACCTGAAGGTGCAATTAAAATTTACTATGAACAATTTATCGGCCGTTTAAACACAACTGCATTATGATTGCAGCAACTATGACCAGAAGATGCAAAGAAATTGACATAACAACACTCTTTAGACATTCACTCTATACACCAACATGATATTCGCTGTTTCTTGGCTCTAGCTAAAATTGAACTATTGATATCAGAATAAGAACTTCATTTTTCTAGTTACTAGAGACTAGTAAAAAGAGTCTCCAGCCTGATAATCTAATATTATAGGATAAATGGCATACGTCTCACACTTCATCAAACTTGTTTGCTTAAGTTCTATGACTATACCAAAAAGCACGCTATTTTTCAAGTTTAACATCGACCACATGTAGAAAAGCCTTTACCAAAAAGAGTCATTCATTTTTATATGACTAAATACTGTTAGAGCGGCCAAAAGGGAAATGTACATGTTTCAAAATAGACTTTTGTAAGCTTTATGAATATTCATGAAAGGTTTGTACTGCATTTCAATGCATCAAGGTTAAAAGCTAGAGTTGGAAATTAATGTGAATTTGTTGTACTATGGTGATGAATTGTGTCAATGGCAGAAGTAGTTCATGGCCATGAAGCGCTGGCCAGTGATTCCAACAGCAAGAAGGGTGAGATAAAACTAGAGTTTTCTCTTGTCATACATTTTTATGGCTGGTCATCTTTGAAGGTCATTGTTGAGTTATAGCAACTGAGTTAGTGTTGAGGACCACCGCTCTTACCTTAATGGTCCAAGCTTTTACCTCATCTGAACCTGCAGTGAAGAAGTATTCAAGGTGCAGTGCCTTGAAACCATTGGTAATTATCTTGTCCAGAGCACTACAAAATAAAGAATAACCTGAATCAAGTAATGCTGAAAAAAAAACTAAACCAGTCTATCCAAGGCTGTCAGCTTCTCGGCTGCCATCTATTAACATTGACATTTACAATACCTGGTAGCATTTTTTTCTTGTAGAAAACTAGTCGTTTCCTCCGGCGACATATCGACAAGTTGAGTCTCAAGGGCAGCACTCCAGGGTATGATGACTCCTCGAGGGTCATTCTCATCTATCCACTGCTTGATCTTCAGTAGCCTGAGAGAAAAGACTGCACTAGGAGATAACTGTCAGAGACAAGCAACCAAATGTGATTTAAGTTCATTAAATACGCATCTAGCGAGTTCTTAACAGGATAAAAGGATTATGATGAAGATTATGGTTGATGACAGCTCAAGTACATACAGAAGTATGAGAATCTCATTCGATCTTAACATTAAGTAAGGCGATGTACATAGTAGTGGAACACTGCTTATAGTTGACATGAACGCAATTATATGTACTAGTAATATACAAAGTAGTAGAACACTGCTTATGGTTGATATGAATGTAATTTCTAGTAATATACACAATAGTGGAACACTGCTTATGGTTGATATGAACACAGTTTCTAGTAATATACACAGTAGGGGAACACTGCTTATGGTTGATATGAACGCAATTTCTAATAATATACACAGTAGTGGAACACTGCTTATGGTAGACATGCCAGATAGTAGTGTTCAAAGGCACATCGAGCAACTGGAGGCAAGAATATGATTTACCACTTGTTTTTCTTTCTGATGTAATCTTTCTCTGATAGGTTTATCAGGTAGATGATAGGTTTTGAGGTGATGAACAGGTGTTCATTTAGTATTTCTATCTCTTTATTGTCCCATTTACCAAACCTAACGGGCTTGGCCTGCGTGTCCAGCAAGTCCTTTACTTTCACCAGGCATTCCTACAAGCCACCCCAACACTGTACACACGTTTCTTCGTGATTAGCCTAATAAACCATAGTGCACAACCAATTACTTACAAGTCACAGATAGAAAAGTTAAAAAGGTAATGCGCAAGTAAATCTAAAGAATCTAAGGACTGCAGTCTCAAGTTAAAAGCATGGTACACAGGCTAAACAGTACAAATATAAAGTTGTATAAGCTAATGAGAAACACGAGGTACGCAGGCTAAACAAGGTAAAGGCTAAGCAAGACAAAGTAGAGAACTCCAATGCTCACATATTCAGCCTTAGTTTGCTTGTCTCTGTCCTTCTGCTTAACGAGTCCTTCAAGCCGCTTGTTAAGCTGCTCCAAGTCTTTGGCCCTCAACTCGTGGAAGATCACATCCAGGTCTCTTACTGGGTCCACATCGCCCTCCACATGTGTCACATCTTCATCTTCGAATGCTCCTTTATATGCCAATAAACATTGTGAATAATGCCAATAACCAGCAGACAATTTTTAACCCATTTATTCCCACTCACAGCACCCTTACTAAAACATAAATGAATAAGCTAAATTTCACATTGATATGACTGAAAAATTTGATAATGTTTTTCAAGGAGCAGAAACCTTTCAAAAATTGACTTGAGCTACAACAAAATATGGAGTTGCTTCCCTAATCTGTCAATCATTGCTTACATAATGCATTGCAATAATTGTTTAAGTATTAGCAGGTTTCAGAAATGGGGCTTACATAACCAATAGCAGCAAATAAAGCCAATCTGCCACTCAAGAATATCACCGAAACAATCTTACACCACACTGCTATTCTAAAAAAATACATGGCATATGACACTTGAAATTTAAAAAGAAACGCCCTTATCCTCAATAGATTACTAGACACCTCTCAGCAATGATAGCCATAGATTCTCAGTTAAAAAAAAGAAGCTTGTTAAAGTATTTGGAGAATGGAGAAAGGAATAAAACTACTTGAAACTACAGCAACTTTGAAGATGAGGTCTATGAGGAGTTATCAGTGCATGCAATCAATGAGCGCTTTTAAACATGAAGGTAACATTCAAATAGATTTGTAACACAGGTTGCATAACTGTAATCTATGTAGGGTTATTTTGACCATAAACCAAACAATTTGAGGAAAATAGTTACACAGTAAACTTACACATACAATTTACAGGATCATGCTGAGTAAAGACAACACCATTATTTTCTTTGGCTTGTCTTATGGAACATATAGATAGATTCTCTTGACAAATGATTGCAAGAGCTTAAAACTAAATGAAATCTCAACTTGGGTGACAGACATTCAGACGTAAGAGGAATATAACAGCAGGCTATGTCTTCTTATCAATACCAATTCACTTTACAAACATTTGATACCTTGAATATCAAGTCTAGCTAGCGAACACATACAAGACCTTGAATATCAAGTCTAGCTAACGAACACATACAAAACTTGAATATCAAGTCTAGCTAGCGAACACATACAAGACTTGAATATCAAGTCTAGCTAGCGAACACATACAAGACTTGAATATCAAGTCTAGCTAGCGAACACATACAAGAAAGGCAAAGGAGTAAAATTGAAACGTATGGTAGGAAACAAGTAGAGACTACGGAAAGAGGCAAAAGAGAGGACGATGGAGATGGAATAGAGAAGAGCCGGTACAAAAGATGCAATAGGAGAAAAGTTGAGAGCTAGGAAGGAGAGAGAGAGAGTGACGTGAGAGGGTAAGGAAGAGACAAAACAAGAAAGCCATAAAGGGCATAGAAAATGTAGAGCAGAGACCTGTACAGAGATGGATATCAAATGGAACAGAACAATTTGAGCGCGATAACAGAGAAGGAAAAGATGGAAAGCAAAATAAATGAGTGGTGAAATAAACAAAAGGTACGAGGAAGGAGAGATGAACCTAGTTTAACTTAATCATCTCCTCCTATGGACTCAATTCTGACCTCACAAGTTCCACCACAATCTGTTTTAGAATTAAAAGACTGTTTGAAAAACAAATGATTCAAATTGTGAACCAGGTTTTTCCATCACCACAAAAGTAGACAACTTCTATCCATTGCCAAACTAAAAACTATTTAACCATTTAACACTAACTTTCACAATAAACTGTTTGTTCAAGAGACTAGATAATATATATAGTATATGAATTTGTCATAAGTCCTCTATTAATAGAGAATTCTAGGCCAGAGAATGTATTGTCGTATCCATAGCAACTCATTTGACAGCCGCATGTTCTCAGAGTTCTGTATTAAAAAAAATTTTTTTTAAATAAAAACCTGTTGAAAGAGTTTGGGTGTTTTATCGTAATGAAAGATAAAAATAACACAATACACTACGCAAAACATAAAATATACTACAGTTAATATTATGTATACTACAATGAAACATGCATACAGCGGTTGAATACTAATGATAATAAGGCAACTCATCTTAAAGGTGTTCGAGTTTAAATTGTTATTTAAAATCTAAATAGCAAAAAAGTGTCAAATTTTTTGATCAAACTCGAATGTATTTGAGATCTAAAACAATTAAAAACTGAATCTGGACTGTAAATAATTTAGCCTGTCGCAAACTGGAAGTCAGTGCCGTAAAAATCTACGAAATTACTCACTAGACATATGAAAGATAGCATCACATTGCTTGATATGGGACAGGAAGGCATTGCCTAGTCCCTGTCCTTCTGAGGCACCTTTCACAAGACCAGCAATGTCAAGCACATTCAGGTATGCTGGTACTTTGCTACAACATGTACAAGGTTACCCGTGCATCTGTAACTAGAGTAGAGACCGTGCTACTAGCCACTCTAAAATCAATTATTTGATTATTAAAGACAGTAGACATATGTGTGTTATGCAGTAACCTTAATCACACGTGTACGGCTGCAATAAAAAAACATTAACAAAGAGCAAAAACAAAATGAAACAAAAACGAATTGAAAGAAACTGCAAAACGATTTAAAACTATAATTTTAACTTTTGATACATGGTAAAATGGTGAAAAATGGTAAAATAAAAAACCACATGAAATTATTTTAAGTGAACAAATGGTTAGTGTAACAGACTGGATCTTGGTATTTTCTTACAACTCACCAAGCAACTTATATATTTCCTTACAACTCACCAAGCAACTCACATATGTTCTTACAACTCACCAAGCAACGCACATATGTCCTTACAACTCACCAAGCAACGCACATATGTCCTTACAACTCACCAAGCAATGCACATATGTCGTTACAACTCACCAAGCAACGCACATATGTTCTTACAACTCACCATGCAACTCATATATCCTTACAACTCACCATGCAACTCATATATTTTGCTATATTTATTCATGTAAATAAGCAGTTTATAACGGAGTTAGCAGCAACTAACCCACTCAAAGGAAATGTGACACTTTAGACTCTGGTAAGGTAAAGCAAACAGTCACAGGCTTTTTCTTTGAGCTAAAGATATCCATTGGCTTTATATACTCTCAAAACTCCAGTCGAAACTGTTGATACATAACTATAGCAAACCAAAACTTACAAAAAAGATTAGCTCATAGGGTGATGACGTCAGAATAGTAAACTAATGCACATGCCATGGATAGATATATCAAAACGATGTTACAGGCCATTTAATTTTAGGAAAGCAGCTCACATATGTTCTTGTGCTGATAAATAGATTTATCAGCATGTTTAACACAATATAAATATTTATCAGCAATGTTTATTTTGTGTTAAACATTAACCAAAAATACCTCATTTCTAGCAGTTTTAATAAATCCTCACACATCATCAATAACTTGGTGTGAAAATCGAATCATAGAGCTTCGATTTCACAGACTTGCAGCAATGAAACTAAGCTGTCATAATTATGGTCACCATACCGCTGTCAAATATACATTGGTAATTTTTTGAACTTTGAAGAGGTCGCTTGGCGACTTTTGTACAGTGCACCCTCGAGATACGATTACCCTGATATAAGATCTTTTTACCTTACGAAGTCAAATATTGTGATATCTTCACCTCGCTATACGAATTTTATTTCACCATACGAATTTGAAAAAAGTTTCGCCCGAGTTAATATTTGGCCGTCGGTGTGCTCATAACACACGTCGAAATAAAAAAGACACCGAAATATAGTTTGCAGAAAACATTCTTAGAATGTTTAGAAGAGACACGATGATCGACTTCTCTCATGTCCGCGTGGAAATATTCGTGTAAAATACACAAGCGAGAGCAAATATTCATTTGTAGCGCTATTATAGCTTTTACTATTAACTTTTAAGTCAGCATACATATATAACTACAACTATCTACATTTAATTCGTTATCTATGGAATCTTAGACAGATACAAACGTTACAAAACGAAGGAAAAATGATTTCTATGTCAACAAAGTTGGATGTCGTAAATAAGAAGGGACCCGTATTATTAACATTGTCAAGGAATATGATCGCAACCAATCAGCATTTGCAATTATTATTAAAACAAGAACTCCATTAAAGCAAGCACAAGAAAGAGCTTCCGACTGAAGATTTGAATGAGCTAGGTCATGCACGCGATCAGCATTCAAAAGGAGCAACCATTTAGTAAAGGCGAGGATGTAGAAGATACAGAAAATCCCACATTCGCAGAAGTGTTTAATTTACTGATGTGGACTGGTACATTAAAACAATGCATGTATAATATATATTATTTATCTCTTGTGTGGCATGTTTTTCATATTTTATTCATTTTATTTGTTTCCTTTTGATTTTATATTTTCTTGTTTAACCATGTCTTTGCATATGGGCTTGTTATCTTCTATGTGAATACAATTCATCGTATGTATTTAACTCATATAACTAGCTACTCAAGATAGTTGACGCATCCGCATTACTTTCTGAAACTTGCTAAAGCCCTGTCCCCCCATAGGGTATAAATACGTACAAACTTTGTATGTATGGTTACATTGATTCTTGTGCACATTTCATACAAGACAAACTACAGTACAACATTCTCTGGATCCTTTTACAAGCGCTAGCTAGCAATTTTCTGCATTGCACCATCAATTTTTTCGTAGAAAAATTGGACAGGAATGGACAACTTCTTTTAGTGTGCTAAAAAATTCCAATTCATTACGTTTTAAATTTATTTTCAAGTGTACAGCACCATAATTAGCATTGATACGTTTTGCCTCCTCTCTGCTTTACCCGCTACATGTACCAGCTAAAGCCACGTTACTCCAAAGGTATGTACGTCCAGTATAGAAAATATAATTTTATTTTTCTTTTCGGTAGCCATTAAATGGTCAAGTGTGCGAGAGGCCGCTTTCTATAACTGCATCGCTCGGCCTTTATGATTTAGGTTGAAAAAGGTTTCAACCAGATAGGCTAAAGTTTATAGTGAAAGTGAAGATAGGAACTGCTGAAGGATAAAATTTCGTAATAAAAAGTTGAAATTCAGTAAAATAGTTCAAAATACATACTAAAACTTAGTTTTAAGTGTAGGCTTAGCAAGCTAAACTTACTTGAAGTGAATTCAAAGTTTGTGTTATGCGTACCTTTTGAAGGCAAGAACTTCGTACGTACTACATTTGGTACACACATTATAATTTTGAGTTTTATTGCAGATCATAACCAATAAAATACACTAAATACAATACAGTTACTGTAGGTAACTATAATTACTAAAGTTAACATACTATTTTGTTGCTAATTGTCAATATGTACACAATTTTATAAAAAAAATTGACGATTTTTACCAGGGGGTGTTTGCATTATATAATTACAATGATCTTTATACCCCGATATACGAATTTTTCACCATACGATGCCAACCCTGGAACGAATTAACATCGTATCTCGAGGGTGCACTGTATTTAACAAATACGCTCAGACCTCCCTATTTCAACCTTGAAAGGAGTTATATAACACAAGTAACATTAACTGCACCTGGCTGGCTTGTGATAGTCACAGAGGAATCTCCACCTGTCATCAGGTACTGCTACTCGGGCCTCATTTGGATCAATAGTACAGAATGGGAAGTTTTCAGCAGGAGCAGCAGACTTGGTCATCACATTGAAGAATGTTGACTTGCTAGTATAACGCATAACGTAATAGCTTGATAAACAGCAGCACCAAAAGGGCATGACTAATAAACTAATTAATACGATATGATAACACATTTTTGCAAAAGCAGAATTTTAACTATAAGAGTACTCTGATCAACGTAGGAAAGCAACTGAATCCTCACAAATTTGATGAGCCAAGTGAGTTTGAAATGATAACGGCGAATCAGTCACAACTCACCCCACATTCGGCAAGCCTACAATTCCAATTTTGATATTAGTGCTCAGTCTTCCCATGAGCATGGGAAGCTCTTCTTCCTGCTGTTTTTTCTTTCCAGGCATAGTTTTTACACCTTTTTAGCTGTACCAAATTAAAAACATACAAATTTAAAAAAGGTGATTTCACTACTTTATATCCAGAAAAACAAAAGCAGCCAAAGCAATTAACTCATAGTATTAAAGCTATTTACACAAACAATAAATATAACTAAATATGTAAATACAACTCGACATGTAAACACAACTCGAGTTCATTAAAAACCCTATAGAGCCTTACAGTGCCTCTATGTTCTCAAACCGTTCTATGTTCTCAAACCGAGTTGTTGAACTCGGGTTGCTGTTCAAAGAACTCGGGCTGGGTTTTTGATGAACTCGAGTTGTGTTTACAACTACAGCTATATTTACAAACTTGAGTTTGTAAAAGTAAGGTGCAATATACTGGTATTACGGTAGCATAACCGTAGATATGGTTATATTAACAATGGTACACCGACAGGCACCCGTTAGCTAATAGAAATTAAACTATTTATGTATGTACTGTAAAAATAGAATTTAAGGCAAATTAGAGTGTCCCGGGTTTGCAACCTGAGTTGATAAAACCGAGTTATATTTAAAAACTCGAGTTGGATCATTGCTTACTCGGAAACAGTAACTCGGGTTTTTTAACTCGCTTTCGAGCAGATTTTACCGGTTTGCAGAAGCCGAGTTCTTCAAAATTGGTTTATAACTAGTGCGTTGTAAACTCAAATTCCTGGTAAAAGCAATAAGTTTTAGTTTTACAGTACATACATACAGAGTTTAATTTTTATTAGCTAACGGGGCTTATTGGTGCACCATTGTTAATATAACCAGAACTACGGTTATGCTACCGTAATACCAATACATTGCACCTTACTTTTACAAACTCGAGGCACTGTAAGGCACCATACTTTGAACAGCAACCCTAGTTCAACAACTTGGTTTGAGAACATGGAACGCAAGGCACTGTAAGGCTCCATATTATCAAATGAAGTAGAACAATCTAGGTTTGGCAATAGAATCAACATAAACTGAAATATATACTAATGGGAACAAAATTGTATAACTTAAAAAAACCAAAGCTATAAACCTAATTCAATCTTGAAACCTAAAAAAACTGCTAGAGCTGCAAATGTTCATATACGCATCATAATATTGCATCACGTAAGTGAAATATCTTGAAAAGGCAATAGTTATAATTAGCAGTATACCAATATACAACTGAACCTATACAATTCAGCCATTCCTCTATAGGCCTTCTATACACCGTATCTGCTAAACAGAATACGATGTTATGTACCAAACTCTCAATAACAGAAGAATATCGCACACAATGGGAGAGGTAACGAGCGAAACGCATCCTCTACATAATTTGTTTCGAAGCCTTCGCCCAGCACTATAAAAAATTCATTTACCCATATAAGAATATTTTGAAATGAAAAAAGTATGCCATCAGTAACAAAAACTTACAAAATGCTACAGAAAAATAACTTCATTGAAAGATATGCGTTACCGGAAATTCAGAAAAGGACATTTCGTTCCCTTTTCTTATTGCTCAAATGAATTTAATGGTTACCGTACATATTGATTAACATGTATATGCGGTGATTTTTGTTTTATCTAATCAAGCACAGTATTTTTTATATATGTATGTATTTATTTGTATAATAAAATAGTTTAGTCATACACTGTAATGACAATGTTTTTTCTGCAATGAAACTGATGAGTTCCTAAATACCGTATGTTAGTACGTACGCGCATGTTTACTTGTGAAGGCGTGGCATTTCCACCAGAGTTGCGCTTTTGATTTGACGTCATCGAACGTCTCGTCCTCTCGTCACATAATGTTATCGTTGCAGGATTTTACAATTAGAGCAGTAGTTATCTGCTCGTTGTTTAAACAACTTCTTAATGAGAACATTCTCACTACAAAATACACGGTAATACTAATTAGACGTAAATTCGAATAGCCAAAAATCTGTAAGTACATGTGTACAAATTTGAGTGCATGTACATGAGTACAAATACATGGGCACAAAATTTTAGCGATACGATTAAGCTTTTCCGTTACCATAAGTTATCTATCTGAAATTGACATTTTTTTTCACAAAACTAATGAGAGGTTGTTTTGAGTTTTTTAAAACCATTTTATCTAAAATACTGTTAATGACAGTGATACAAAAAGAGCTGTTTTAATAAAACACAATGTAAACCAATAATCTTGCTTTGAGACATTCTATCATGTATACAATCGATATGGTGAGTTGTTTTTTTATACTATTTATGAGAACTTTATTTGCATTCATTTGAAGACAGATGCTCTGACAAACAAAATTAACATGTAAATAAAATCACTGCATATTTAATATCTAACATAAATATACAGCTATTTGTTTACATATGCAAATAGTAAGTATTATAATCTGGCTCCTTTTGTTCTGACACAAAAAAGGTTAAAAAAAACAATGATGAGGTGAGTGTAAAAAAAATAACATTGCAGTAGATGAGCTCATTTTGAGCTCATGATCTCATCATGAGATCAGTTTGTAAAATGATAGATAATACATCAAGACAAAACTTCTGGAATAAAATAGCCTCATCATTATCACAATCTACCAGCATACAAGACAAGGAATGATAAATACCGAACTTCTGATTGTCATCAAGGGTGTCAGGATGGCCTAGTGGTAGCGCTTTTGACTATCAACCATGGGGTTGGTGGTTTGAGTCCTCCTTAATGCCGATCTGGCAAAAAGCTCTCAGTAAGCTTTCAACCCTAATTTGCTGGGTCTTTTAGACCATAGCTTGGAGGCCTCGTGTACTGACAACATGGGCACATTAAAGATTCACCTCTGTCCTTTGCACATTGAGCAAGTGAATTGGACTCTGTCAAAGTGTTGCAAAGGCATCCCTTCAGGCTAGCCTAACAGTTACAGAAGTGGTGGAAGTGGTAGCCTCTTCTCCAACATACTGCTTGCCACAAGCATGCATCGTTAAAATGTAAGTCATTGCCAGTTTCCGAAAGAACTCTTTTATCTCATTTGTGAAAGTTGGTTCTTTTGTAGGATTTATTTGAAAGCTGAGCTTTCATTTTTGTTTTCAACTGCATTTTGAGAGCATAAAAACTTTTAATTATGAATCGCATTTGTTCTAAAAACTGTTTCTCTGAGAAAATACAAATAAGTAGGGCTATAACTACTAGTGTAGCAATGTTTTTTGCTCAGTGGCAGATGGGGGACATACAAGACTTTGTCACTACGTGTCTTTTTTGTATGAGATGGTCAGACTCAAAATGTTTTACAACTTTTCATCAAATACATATGGAAGCCTTTGAAGGTTTAAAAAAATGCTTACCGCTGGAATGGTGAAAGCTAAGCAAATATTCCACACTCAAAGTGGCAAGCTAAGATTTGACAGAAAAATGTTTGATAAAGTTTGACAAAATCCTTTGGAGCTTGAAGTTTTACGAAGTGCTTAAATATTTCATTTAGGCATCGTTATCACTTATTCTGCATGTTATCCCTAAGGAGTAGAAGATTGGCAATGGAGGGTGTGTCATACTTATTCTTAGCAAAAAGGAAATATTAGACCCACTATGCTAGAAGGATTAGAGTGCTTACAAAAATAGAACAACAATGAAAACAGTAACATAAGATGCTCTCATCAATTGTTCAAAACAAAGAGAGTAAATGCTTTAAGACTGAGCATTAGTACATTGAAAGCAAATCAATTACGCCATGGAAGCGCTAAGACACCACACCCAGCTCATTATAGACTAACTCTATAGTTCCATACTGAAATGTGGGCAATCAATATACATGTATTACTCATCTGCACTTGACAAATCTAATGTGTATCAACATTCGTTATTTACATAAGTAGTAAACCTTTTACTCTACTAATTTAGATTAACAAAAACACCTTTTGCTGTCGCAACAGGCAAGGCTGTCTGTGTCATCATTACAAGATTTAAAAATAGCTGTAATAGGTCTGCTGTTGAACGAGTGAATGTTTTTTAAGTTTAAAATTAATGCAGAAACTATTATGATGAACGGAAAAATGAAAAGTAGATTTTTACAAACTCCTGCTTTTAAGAAAGAGAGCGTGAGAAGGAGAGAGCGCTAGGAAGTCAGTACAATCAAATGACTTCAGACTTTACCGCTTGCAATACGTGAAGGTTAAACTTTACAAAAGGCTTTCACGGTTTTGAGCTAAAACTTTTACAGTTAGATTATGAAACTCAAACTGAACAACTTGCAGTCCAAGTTCACAGGCTACACTGTGGAAAACGAGCTGATTATTGCATGTAACACAGTCAATACGCTGATTTAAATGAAGGTAGTTTAACTAATTGTGATGACAAAAGCTTTTGTTATAGATTTTATTCAGTGTTGCCTTTGTCTTAAATATTTAGTAGTCATTTGTCAGCTGTCCGATAAATATGTCATACCGTGGGCAACAAAATACAAAGCAGGTGTATAGAATAATGCAGTTACTAAAATATTACGTAGAGCTTTGGGCATGACGACTTATTTGTCATGTGAATGGCTGGTTCCTGATTCTGGAGTATATGAAGTGAAGAAGTACTGAATTGATGCCCACCTGTGTTCTAGATTTAAGCCAACAAATTCAGCAATCGAAAAGTGAGAGGAGGGCAAATATATCGCTCTCTCAGAGTAAGCTGCAAGCTATCAGATATCTGTTGTAGCTGTCAGGTCATCTCCCTTGCTACCATTATTGTTGGGGAGTTGATAGTCTGAAATTAGTTGATATTCTTTCTGATAAAACTATAAAGATCTTATCTTATACGGCTGATGCACGAGCACCTCTTATAGAACTTTGGAGATGAAACACCAGCTACTTTTAGACTAAGAAGTTATTTGACCTGAGTAAACATCTTCGTGTATGCACATGCAGCTCGAAAATGTTTGGCACCCTTCAACTGTATATTTTCTCATAGTTACCACACAATGTCATTATGCAGAGCTAAAAGATGTTTTCTGTAATTTTTAGTAACAACGTTAGATATCTGAGGATACAACCTCAATGTAATATTTCACTAGGTGTACATGCTTGGTTTTATGAAGAAATTGCCATGCTTTTGTTTGGATTGGGTGTTGTCTTCTCTCCATTTTTTTAAACCTGGCAGGGCTTTTGAGCCTTAGCGTAGATATAGTTTTGTTTTGATATTTTAGTGGGAACTCTAAAACAAGAGAACTTTTCATTATATTTCATGAGTCACTCAATCTGAACACTCAGGTCCTATTGGAAGCCTTCGAATTCAATAAATAGCCCACTATTCAAACTGGAGGTCAGAAGCATTACTCTGTCTGGTCTATACTTTAGATTACAATCAAGTGCTGTATTGACTTGGACATCTTTACTGTACGCGATGATATGGAGACACGCTATTTCTCTACGTAGCCTCGCTCAGACCTTTTCAACACTTTAGGCTTTACGATATTTTAACTAGACATTTTTAACATTACCTCGTAATATTACAAGAGGTAGTTAGTGCATTGCTTATATCTACACCATTGTTTGGCTCAACGGTGTCCACAGGCGACATATTTTAACTTATTTGAACAACTTTTAACTGATTAACTTCCATTCATTAGTATTTCTAATGGCCAAGTGACTCCTGCCTTTAGGGTGTTGTGAAACCCAATGCTCATGCGAACAGAGGCACTGGCACGACCCTTGTCCATACTTGTCCATTCTCAATTTGACTAAATAAACGTGCCAGTCAAGTTTATCAAACCTCGGATAGAACTGAGTTTGCACAGCGATCAAGTTGCTAGCAGCCTTCTGATAGCAACTCGCAAGGCATTCACCAATTCACGAAATTTGACCTACATGCGTAAGATCACCTGCGCGCACGCAAGCTATCAAAGCGAAAGTATGTTTACGTCCAATGAATAAGCTGAACAAACAATCTGTCCAACCAGATAGAAGAATAACAATTCTAATCAATGGGCATTTATTCTCATGAAAATAATAATGCGGCTCTCGGATTCCGTTCCATAGAAAGAAGCGTGTGTTCGTGATAGAAGAGTAAGGGTAGCTAGTTGTAAGGATAGATTTGTTTGCATACTGCCTGCTGGTTTAGCAAACCATTTGGATGTTACTGTGAACCCTGCACTACATTGCTTAGGCTCTGACAGAAAAGCATCTCCGTACTATGGATAGCCTGCCGAGTGGAAGCATATTTCGGGAGCTGCAGGTCGTACATGACACAGGATATTTCTCTTCTCAGCCTTCGTTAGAGGACAACTGGCAGCAGGTACACTTTCTCATCTTTTTGTTACTTAATGGCGACAACATTAATGACAGTTATCCTAGAGAGATTTGTTCTAAATTCCAAATGTCATTTTACAACTAACATAGCTTTTGACCAGGCTACATTTAGCACAGGACTGTAGAAGTGACGTTCCAATCAACGGGTCAGTTACCTTTAGGAAACCAGGCAAGCTATGGAAAAAGTAAACTTACAGTAATACGTTTGTTTTTATTAGTAAGCTAACAAAAATTAGTATTTTATTAAATTGGTTTGTACATCGATTCTTTCAGAATCTGTAAAGACGTAGGCCGACATTTTACCCTTTGTAATTCTTGGTTGACGTGTAGAAATGGGACGAGACTCTCGACCAGTGAACTCGCTATTTATTTTTTTAAAGGTCGCAGACGGTTGTCAAAAAACTTAGACGGATGCAAAAATAACTTTAGATATTATATGATTTATTGTCATGAAAAATACTGATGTTTAGATTGTACGCAATTAACGGTATAGGACAATGCATAAGCATTCATTAGTCTCAAGGCTTGAGCCGCCGACCCGGCATTCTGATATGAACAAAAGATGACTGGAATAGGTACTAAAGCTTGCACTCAGAGTTATGTATCAAATGTTCTTTCAAGACCCTAATTCTTTTGACTGGTAGAATTTGGAACCAATATGAGGTTCATTAGTGTTGCTTGTGCTACGGAATATTGGGGGGGAAAAGGAGGAATGCACCAGAAAAGGAATTTTCGTAATATATGAGAGAATAGGCTATGGCCATTTGCTTTTGAGATAAAGTCCTTCAGCAAATATTTGATTGCGAGTCAGTAAGATCTTATAGCCTGTGTACACATGTCTACACTGATCACGAATGGTTATACTTGCAAATATAAAACTACTTTTTCTTATTATCTTACATCGTCTTGAATGGCGTAGAGCCAACAGACGTGAGTTATCCTAGCAAATACTCAAATTATATGAAGTGATTTCTACTCAAGTTCCGAGCATCCTCTTTACTGATGTTATAAAGCTAATAGCAGCGAGTAGCCATGTCGTACGAACGAGCGGTAACCCCACTCTCTCCGGTCGACTAAATGGTCAGATGTCTTTCAGGCTATTCCGCCATGTATGGGCGCTTCTTGATAGCGATTGAAACACCAGTATGATATAACCCCGAGACACTTCGACTACGACGATGTTTACTCCGAGTCCAGCTACTCACAAATAAAACATTATACATAATATGTTGTGAACTACATACACACAGTTATAGACTATTTGTCATAGATGAGTAGAGAAACCGCTTTGAAGCATCTGAAGAAGTCAAAGCTGAGCTCATAAAATGATGTGCCCAACATATACGTATGCTCACCGAGTCATATTCATAAAGCTACAGTGCATCAACCTTTAAAAGATATACCATACTCGATGCAGCCACACTGTATGTTATGTCATTCGTGAAAGAAACCTGCCGTTACCGCCATCAAATAGCTGTATTCATTGCAGCACACTCTCATGGCGTCGGTGTTCTTATTAGGGTTATGGATGAACCATATTATCCTCCAGCTAAAACAACTGAAAGGATAGTCTTCTAACAACTGCTGGGAATGTTTTTTAGTTATACCTGTTGACATAAGCTCGCTGAATTGTTTAGAAAGTTTGTATAAGCGACAGGAACAGAGAGGTGCTTCTCAGTGCAGCGCCGCGTCAATTACTAAGTTTTTGTTTATGTGAAAAGCTGATGCCAGGCGAAAGGAGTTTGTATTAATCACTGAGAAGCCTCGCCTTCCATTCGTGACTCTAAAGTTTTAGGCAGATTGTAAGTGCATCTTGTTTGAGAAACCCAGCAGATAACTACTGCTGGCAAACCAAGAAGGTATGACGGCGTGATCACACAACCAAAAAACTGCAACACCTTATATCGGACATCAACACCTTGCCAATTTACATTATATGCAGAACAGCGTTATGCAACAAGGGTTTTCCTTTCGAAATACATAATTTACTTGACTATTTTTGGTTTTTGTCTCATGGTCTAATTTTCTTTGAACGGCCTTGACCGGTGTAAGTAAAGTTAATATCTATCTATATTCACACTATTCTTGCTCATCACGTCTTCTGAGCATCAAGACCCCATGACTTATATTAATTTTACAGATGCTTCCTGTTTTGAGCATACAAAAGTGTAACCAATATCATAGCTATTTACCAAATGAATAAAATATTATGTTTACAACAATTAAAAGCAAATATTGATAGTCATGTAGTTATTTCTACTTTTTATGTCTTTGATAATTATTCATGTGACTCGTAAGTACATATAGTTAGTAGCCCACTAGTAGATATGTTATCAGTAAAGTCTTTGTACCATATAAGAAAAGGGACTAAAATTAAGCCTGGGTTTCTATCAAACACAATCGTGATA
This sequence comes from Watersipora subatra, assembly GCF_963576615.1. Lineage (NCBI taxonomy): Eukaryota > Metazoa > Bryozoa > Gymnolaemata > Cheilostomatida > Watersiporidae > Watersipora > Watersipora subatra. The sequence goes on along the minus strand of NC_088708.1, from coordinate 4,422,113 downwards.
AGTAGGTTTATTAACAGAAGTTCTTCATTTTTAGGACAATAATATAAGTGTTCAATCAGATGTCAGGCTACTTCTAATAACACTTTATCATGAAACACAACATGTGATTGGTTAAAAGCATTGTAAAAGAGAATTCCTTTCACGACTCCGTCTCTGCATTATTAACCTGTTAAATAAGATAGAAGATGACAAACTTGTCAGGATTCTCTGGCGTGATGAGCTTGTGTAATATTATTGATTGTCTCCTTCTGTTGCCTATCAGCGGATGAACAGCAGAGCTAACTGAGAACATTTTGTCGCATAAATACTAAAGTGATTTGTTTAAACAGTTATTACCATTCTGTAAAAAAGAAAACATTAGAATTTGTGTGAAACGCAAGTAGAAATGCATCGTTTGGGTCTATACAAAATTGGCTTAATTCTGTCATAATTACATGAAAGTTTTTATTTCATGTCAAAGGTGCACACCGGAGCGGAGGGAAAGTTTTTTGATAATAGACACTCATACACTTTTTTATATACTTTTTCATTTACATTTTGTTAATATATTTGCTGTAAATCACATGAAAAACTCCTTTTTTCAATATGTTCGCCATAAATTACATAATGCTAAGACTTACTAGCAGCTATTAACAGGGTTGTAAAAAACTTGTGAGATAATTCATCTGCCGCAGTATGACCAACACAATAAAATCTGTGTCAACATTTGTGGTATTGTTGGATGTTTGGACTAGACTTTCGCTGCTGTAGATCATTCCATTTGAGCCGCGATTGTATTCCATTACGCACTCAATTCACATTGTTAAATGAACATAATTGCATAAAACAGCGGGCTGTATGTCCCAGTGAATGAGGCTCAATGGAGACAATTCCCTCCTTTCAGCGATAAATACTTGAAGATCGTCTATCCTTTTTATGTAAGGGAATCAGGACAAGTTTATCGGCAAATTATTGTAGATCAAATGGCCGCAGCCGGCAGTTCCGTACAACCTCATCATTAGGTTACTCAAAAATCTTTTGCCACGTTAAATAGCTAAGTTTTTACACAATCCTGAGCTAATACATTTAGTTATGTTTGTAAAATATGCAGAGATATCAAGGAGTCACATAAAATGTTTCTCAACCACAATTACGATAGCCACGTAATAGCAATGAGAGGCTTATCTCCCTTTGTTTGCTTATACCTTGCCAACTGTTTAAGATAGGACATCGGGCGAAGCTTAATCTGACCCTGCCTTATATGTCAAATCTGGCAATACCTGCCGATATTCCTGCCAATTATAGCTTAGCCATCGGCTTTCTGCGCATGAAATATTGACTGCTTGCTCAAAGCTCAGTTTTTTTTAGAACATAGTTTTTCAAGCGCTGTCTCTTTTTGGCAGCCAAACAAATATAAAAGCATACGTGGTCAGAAACTAAGATTCTAATATCTGTTGTTCTGTTTTTTATTGTAGAACTGCTTAGAAATGGAGCGATATTTGAAAAATGAGCCCCAGTTAACATCATATAAAAAATTGAGGACAGACTTAGACCATCCTTGGAATAGCCCGCTATCCTCACAAGACAATGACTCAAAGGACACTCTCGCAATACCCAGCTCACCAGAAGATGCAGAAACAACAGAAAAATTAAAACATTTTGCGAAACTAAATCTCAATGATACGGTGCGAAGCAATGACACTGTACTGAGCAGTAGTAGCTGTGGTACCATGAAATCCTCACACAGCGCATTCAGTACATATAGCAGCGCTTCATCAGGTTATTACTCTCAGTCTAGCGACGATCAACTCAGCTCTCACAGTCACGCATCACCCTCTAGTCTTGGTAGCCCAGCCTCACCCATCTCTCCTGTACCTGACCCATATGTAAGGACCAAGAATGGCCGTCGTTCTGCCGCCTCGGCATTTGGAAACCAGAGCAAGGGGGTGGCTGTAGAACATTTTACACCACAAGCACTTCTAATGGGCAGTGGCAGGCACAGTGCAGCAGCGCCAGGTCGTCCAGTCTCTAGGATGGGTTCTGCGAGTCCTAAGTCAGCTGTAGACGCACCTTCTCTCGCTAAATCTCCAACGAGACGAGAAGTGAGCCCTGACAGCAAACGACGTATACACAAATGCCTTCACCAAGGATGCAAGAAAGTCTACACAAAAAGTTCTCATTTGAAAGCTCATCTTCGGACACACACAGGTTGCTTTATTACTCTATTTGAGCGTTTCCTATTTTTCTAATCGAGGGTTGTGAGATATTAGGTGTCAGCACTCGGCATCGCTGCTGCCTACGCAATAGCAGCTCTCTTAGACTTCTTCCATAAAATTCAGACTTCTTCCATAAAAAACCAAACAAAATATTGCTCTGTAAGAATGCTGCCATAAAATATGAACAATGACTATGTCACGGGAGCATGTTGATAGGTCGATCATTGGGCGGATTGGGCGTTATCCTTGCGTACCAATCATCTCTAGTAACTCTCTGTTAAAATATTTGGTATCCAAGATGAGTCATGGCTAGTTTATCCATCACTGGTGCTGTCAGTTGAATAATAGTTTTTTCTTTTGCAACCGCTGCCTTAGCAGAGTCGCTCATATCCTGCACACCGATAGTTATATTGATTGTCACGATCGATGGAGCCTTTATTGAAGCTCAGTAGAAAATTACACATTATTGTGAATCACCTGCAAACACCCTTCACATATTTCTATTCACCTAAATTGTTCTCTTACGAAAGTAAATACGTGATGAATGGACCAGGGGTGGAGTCTCATCACGCGTTTTGTTTCTGTCACTGTGTAAGTTTCTTTCTTGTTAAAAATTCCGCAAGCCTTTATTTAGAAAATCTGCATTCTCACAAACTGTCTCATGGGAAATGATTTCTACAATGGCTATGGAATATAGCAAAACAGTGAAATGTGTGTTGATTAAGGGAAAGCTGGCTTCCTTCTAGTTAGTTCTATGAAAGCTGAGTTCGCTATTGATAAATATAATATTGACCTAGTCGAATCTCAATAACTCAAGAGTTATGTCACAATATGGTTGACCACTGTTTGTATAATATAAATCTGTGGAATGAATGAGCTCCACCCGGTTTCATAAACCCTCCAGCACTCTCTAGGTTAGCCTTTTCTATGAGCGACCCGCTAATATCGATGGCCAGACCAAACCAAATGAGCACAGGCAATGAGATTCCACATTACATCAAGATATAATTCAGAGGAAAGGCATGCTTCGCTTGAAGGAGTTACGTTTCAAGAGTGTTTGAGATGATGGTGCTGCAATGCGTAGGTTCTGAATTGTTCGCCGCATTATAGAATCTTATTTCATGAATAGCAATTAGAAAAGATTGCTAAATATGACATCTCACTTCTCCAGAGTTTGGTTTCATATAATAGGGATGATGAACAAGCATTCACAAACCTATCCCCTTTCATTGCCTCTCACAATGCACCAATGCGCTTACAAACAACCCGCCTGACATTTTATCCCGATGCTTGGGATTGCGGCCTCAGTGAAAGGGTGGTGGCAGCGGGAATGCTATATAATGAACAAATAAAAAGGCACTCATAGTTATCTTGTGCCAGTACCCTATCGAAATATTTGCTAGACTGTTTCATAATTCTCAGTCGTGATAACGCTAATAGTTTGGAGATGGTTTACGCCTGCCTTCGGACTGAGGATTTCTATGATTTCAATGATAGCAGCGATCTCGATTATTAGTCGAAATGTTAGCAGCAGTTCCTGGTAGAGCGAATCCATTAACAGTTTAACACTAATATCTGCCGCTCATGTACTCAATGGTAGGGCAAGTGTTGCATCAGTTCTAATGCCATGTAATGTGTCTAGTAACACCAGAGGGGAACAGTCAGTATGTAATAGTACTACCTTGTGGAAGTATTGTATGCTACTCATACAATAAGTATTTTATTAGTATCGTCATATGTAAAAGTACTATCAGGTTATATTTTTTACAATTTTAAGAATGTTGAGATTTGACGCAGAGCTGTAAATAAAGATAAAATTGAATCTTCTTCTTGTGCGGCGGCGTCACCACTCAGACCCCCCTAAACAGCACTATCTAAGACAGTAGCATCTACCTGTTAGTGCTTGCCTAAACAGCACTATCTAAGACAGTATCAACTACCTGTTAGTGCTTGCCTAAACAGCACTAAGACAGTAGCAACTACCTGTTAGTGTTTGCCTAAACAGCACTAAGACAGTAGCAACTATCTGTTAGTGCTTGCCTAAACAGCACTATTTAAGACAGTAGCAACTACCTGTTAGTGCTTGCCCACTGTACTAGGTAGATGAACTGTGACTTAGCGCAGTGTACTAGTCCCGCAGATAAGCACTTGATGGCAGTGATATTCTACTAAAAGTGACATAGAGACTTAAGATAATCTGCACTGCTCGGTGTCTGAGTGGATGACAAGAGAGTCCTACATGCAGTCAGCGTGTTGACTTGAGCAGCGAGTAGCCTTGCATTGGCTCAAAACAATTACATATCATGAACCGATTTAGAGTACATTGTACATCTCATAAAACCAATGCTGAAAATTTTGGTGCTTCACATTTCTTTAATCCAGGCAAAAATAGATTAGATATAGAACCTTAAGTGATAATAAAAAAAGAGTTATTATTTATTATGTACAGAGTTGGAACAAACAAACTTCACTGTGACATCACAAATTAAGATTGTCATTCATAAATATTAAATTAAGGTGCAATTTTGAACTCTTGTGACTGTTTTGTAATCAAATCTCTCTAAAGACAAGATTTTTTTTTAATTTACGCAAAAGCAGCGCTCTGATATGGAGCTAGTTTACAGCGAGGCTGTTGTACTTATCACCGCATGCAGGATAGAAAGTGATGACTCTGTTCTCTTCATATTTAGCCTCAAAAGCTGATGAGATTTCTTTGCTAAATGATTTAGTTTAGGGAGGAAGATTATAGAGAGTATATCTCTAAGTACCTACTTATCTTGATTGGCGTCACTCGATTTAGAAACAAGAGCATGAGCTGCTCTTTATTTTTCAAAATCTGATTAGAAGAGATAATAAGATCTGATAAGCACTTCTACACCCACTCTACTGTTTTATCTCTGTATTTGAAATACTTACATGCCACTTTCATAGGCTAAATATGATCTGTTAGAAATTTGACCGATATGTTTTAGGAGAGAAGCCATATAAATGCACATGGGAAGGGTGTGAATGGCGCTTCGCGAGATCAGATGAGCTCACTCGTCATTACCGCAAACACACAGGTTCAAAACCGTTTGCTTGTAAATATTGCACAAAGACTTTTTCTCGATCAGATCATCTGGCGTTGCACCTAAAACGCCATCCAGAGGCGGTGAAGCCTTCGTCAATGACAGGGGCACCAGCCAACACGTAGCAGTTCCTATGATAGATGTCTACCTTCTATCATGTATATATGTGTACTAAGATATTTACTAGCTACTAAATCTTATATTTTTTCTACTTTTTACTATGCAGAGCTTTGATTTATCGCTCTACATTCTAATAGCTCTATGGTTTACTGCTCGACTCGTCTGCTAATTCCCCTAAGTACTCACCTTGTACATTTATGAATTATTCTTTTGTTAACCGCATTTGAGCACGCTCTGATCACCTAGGGTACATAAGCAACTGCGAGCCAATATAATTAACTTTTAATATGAATCCCTTTTTATATTCAAATTTAGATTTTATCGTGATACATGCAAACATCTTTTGGATTTCTGCCTCGTGTTGCCTTTGCTCAAAGTTTCTCTGTTACATTCCAACAAAAATATTCTCTTCTTGTGAGCAGACCATGTTCATTTGCACCTATCTTACCATCACACATTTTCCATGTTTTTTACTTTTTTTCTTATGCATTTGAATACCTGACATTATTATTTAATTTGCACATTGTTATATTATTTATTTACATTAACAATTCTCATACTGCGTACATTTACAGTGTATGTACGTATGTACGTATGTATTAAAATATAGAGCATGTCTAATTGTTAAATTATGCTATAGATTTGTTATTTCCATACCTTAAAGTACATGAGAGCCACGGCAAGAGGTTAGTAGTTCAGCGTTGCTGTTCCCACCAAGTTCAAAATTATGTGTAAACCTTTCAAAACCATTTTAGAGAGTTGCTAATATTTATCGCTTATAGCTTGTATATTTTGATTATTTTTAGTTTTTAGAATCATACAAACACTGAAGACAGCTGCTAGATTGCATCTGTATCACTTATTTCATATCGACTGTTACCTATGTCATAAATTATAAGATGAACTAAAAAAAATTTAGGTAGCAGCCTACGGTGACTAGTTATTCTACACTGTAAAGCGTTTTATAACAGCACGTCAACTGTTTGTAGTGTTTTGATTTTACATGAAACATAGTAGTGTTACGTTTAAAATGGTTTTTTGTCACAGTTGCACATGGCTTGACCTGCCAAACTAGACAGCTATCTCAACTTTCTTCAAACTCATCCAGCTTTCTACTACCTCTTCACCAGTAACACTACTTCCACTCTAAATGGTAGTTACTGGTCACACTTCTATATGTAATGTTGTCTTGTATTGGATTTGCTTAGATTTCCAAATATCAACACACGTCACACCTGTGTACACGCCATGTAGCTATAACTCATAGCTGCCTGTACACTATGGCTTTAGCATTTGTCGCAAATATTGCAAGTTTTTACTTACAGTTTAAGCATTTCGCTGATCACCAATAGATGCCATCATACAGAGTTGTCCGCTCTCAACAGATAGTGACAGCCGTATCATCAATATGAGTAGGCAACTCTCCGCTTTCAGAATAACTCGTTTATTAGTTCACACCCATTTATGTATGAGACACTTAGTTGAGACTTTCTTTTACACCGATTGATCACTCTGGTAATTTTGTGCTAATCAGAACATCTTTGCTGAAATGCTTTAGTAAATAAATTGTCGGTAATTAGGAGATGGTTAATTCTAGAAGTGTAATATACTATCTACTTTAAAAGTTAGTCTTCATGTTGCAAAAAATCTTTCCCACAATTTTATACCTTTGTTTTTACCATTTGCAGCACTTGTGCTTGTATTTTGGTCACATTGTTTTTTGTCATTGGCCAACTGAATGACCCTCAGAGAGCTCTCTAGTCTAGTCTACCTGATATATGACTGTAATAGCAGCCACTACTAAACAATTCAAAAGGAAACGTTCATGAAGCCCACTCTTGATCAATCTCAAACATTTTATTTGTCAATATTAATAGAAACAACATTGAAACAAATTAACATACGAAATGAGCTAATGATTTTAACATTAGCACCTCTGTTCTTGAGCTTTTTCACTTGTTTTCTGCATTACACGTGTTTATTTATTTAAAGGTTGTATTTTCCACGAAAATATATGTTTAAAAATATACAATTTTATAATAATAATATTGATGCACCGCAGCTGTTTTCAGAATAAGTCAATAAGTTATCAAATTGAAATCAATAAACTTACAAAATAATAATATTAATAACGATTTGGTAGCAAGAACACATAAAAAGGAATGCTGGCAGTTTAAACAAACTCATGCTGAGTATAGCCAGTGCTGAATGCATGATTTCACATGATAGAGTGAGTGCGACCATATTTCATCTTTACCCAGTTTGAAGGCGCCATACATTTGCGAGTGAATTCTCTTGAGAAAGGGCCTTGGTGTCTGGAGCGGCCCTGAAACATTGCATTTCTTTGTGTGGTATATTGCGTGTAAGCATTAAAATAAAGCGCACTGTATTAAAATAAAATAAATATTATTTTACATAACACATATACGGAATAAAACATAAAGATAACCCAGCAAAAGCAAACTGGAAGTTGGTGACAGTTTAAGGAGAAAGCAACTCTTGCAATATTGAAGGAGTAGAACTTGCTGGTAGACGACTGGTGTCTGAGGCTTACCGTCTGATCAAAATTGACACTCTGTGCCGTGCCGAGTGCCCAGCGAATGCTCTTTGTGTCTGACAGCGCAGTTTGTGGTCGAACAAGTGTGGCTGACTTGCTTGGAACTATTGACTCATAATTTCTGTAATAATTAACTAAAGCTCATACTAAGCCCGTCAATGCTCTGTCTGCTGAGACAGCGAAATCACACTTCAGCAGATTCTCAAAAGCGTTCACTCAAAAACTGCTTGAATCCACTGCAAATCAATATTGGAAGCTTCTTCACTCTATGGTTACCTCTATGGTTACCTCTATGGTTACCTCTATGGTTACCTCTATGGTTACCTCTGAGTCGCGTGTTCAATTATGCAACATGATAATACTCTTTAATACTTGTACACAGTTGACAGCTAGATTACAAAAGTACACACGTGAGGTATGCGTAACTTACCTAGGCATGTTGGGGCGACCCGACCTGCTAAATCTTACAGCAGTTTTTGGAGCAATTAATGCATGCTTGAGTCTTGGGTAGTCAAAAGAAGCTTTTACTGGCACCTTCAAAGGAGAGCCTGACATATGAAGATAGTCCCCGCGTAAAGACCTGAAAAGATGCAATTTTATGATAGCCGATTCCATTTATTTTCTTTCTTTTACTGTAAATGTGACTACTCTAAGATATATGCATCTCAAGAATTTTGTTATATGTAATTCTATTTAGAAGAGAGTTAATAACGCTCAACAGGAGGTTTTGTAGAGCATCAAAGAATTTACACTTGCATCTACGATGGCCTGCATAAATGTGGAAAGGCTGGTAAATACTTCTCAATGATGCTAAAACAGTATTCCAATAATAAATTATCACAAAATTATGACTACGACATCACAAAAAGTATCCCGAAGGTATTTCGGTAAGCGTACCAAAATAATGTCACGAAAGTGTCACAATGATGTCACAAATGTACCAAATTACCATCGAAAATGGTTTGCAGCAGCATTAAAGTAATTTCACTACTGTATCACAATACTATCACAAGTGAACCACTACAGTACTGTATCACAATACTATCACAAGTGAGCCATTACAGTATCACAGTACTATCCCAAGTGAACCACTACAGTACTGTATCACAATACTATCACAAGTGAGCTACTACTGTATTACAATACTATCACGAGTAAACCTCAACAGTATCACAATACTATCACAAGTGAACCATTACAGTATAACAATGCTATAACAAATGAACCACTACAGTTTCACAATACTATCACAAGTGAAAAACGATTGCTCACCATTGTTTCATGCTGAAAGCTCTGGTGTATTATTCACTTGCTTATCCCACCTGCAACTTTGTACTACCAGCATTGCAGTACTATGATATTACAATCACTATTGCACTGTGGTACTATAATTATCACCAACACTATTGTACTGTGCTACTATGATTATTAACATCACCATTGCATTGTGGTACTATGATTATAACCATCACTATTGTACTGTGGTACTATGATTACTACCATCACTATTGTATTGTGGTACTATGATTACTACCATCATTGTTGTACTGTGGTACTACGAATACTACCATCACTATTGTATTGTGGTACTATGATTACTACCATCACTATTGTATTGTGGTAGTATGATAACTACCATCACTGTTGTACTGTGGTACCACGATTACTACCATCACTATTGTACTGTGGTACTATGATTACTATTATCAGTACTGTATTGTGGTACTATGATTACTACCATCACTATTGTATTGTGGTACTATGATTATAACCATCACTATTGTACTGTGGTACTATGATTACTACCATCACTATTGTATTGTGGTACTATGATTATAACCCCCACTATTGTACTGTGGTACTATGATTACTACCATCACTACTGTATTGTGGTACTATGATTATAACCACGACTATTGTACTGTGGTACTATGATTACTACCATCACTGTTGTACTGTGGTACTACGATTACTACCATCACTGTTGTATTGTGGTACTATGATTATAACCACGACTATTGTACTGTGGTACTATGATTACTACCATCACTGTTGTACTGTGGTACTACGATTACTACCATCACTATTGTATTGCGGTACCATGATTACTACCATCACTATTGTACTGTGGTACTATGATTACTACTATCAGTATTGTATTGGGGTACTATGATTATAACCACCACTATTGTACTGTGGTACTATGATTACTACCATCACTATTGTATCGTGGTAGTATGATTACTACCATCACTGTTGTACTGTGGTACTACGATTACTACCATCACTATTGTATTGTGGTACTATGATTATAACCACGACTATTGTACTGTGGTACTATGATTACTACCATCACTATTGTATTGTGGTACTATGATTATAACCACGACTATTGTACTGTGGTACTATGATTACTACCATCACTATTGTATTGTGGTACTATGATTATAACCACCACTATTGTACTGTGGTACTATGATTACTACCATCACTATTGTATTGTGGTACCATGATTACTACCATCACTATTGTACTGTGGTATTATGATTACTACTATCAGTATTGTATTGTGGTACTATGATTACTACCATCACTATTGTACTGTGGTACTATGATTATAACCACGACTATTGTACTGTGGTACTATGATTACTACCATCACTATTGTATTGTGGTACTATGATTATAACCACCACTATTGTACTGTGGTACTATGATTATAACCATCACTATTGTATTGTGGTACTATGATTACTACCATCACTATTGTATTGTGGTACTATGATTACTACCATCACTATTGTATTGTGGTAGTATGATTACTACCATCACTGTTGTACTGTGGTACCACGATTACTACCATCACTATTGTACTGTGGTACTATGATTACTATTATCAGTACTGTATTGTGGTACTATGATTTTGCGTTTTGCCTTAAGTTTATGAGTTGTTGATAAACACAACTAGATGATGAAGCCAAAGCCATTAAACGTTGCGAGAGCTATCATTGATAATAAAACACCTTTCCTGTATGTAGCCTGTACTGACATTTGGTCTGCACATGTTTTTATCTGTAAAAATTATAATGTTAGTTGAAGCTGTTATTCTCACTGAAACTGTTAATCGCCAATGTAATTATTCTAGCATCGACTTACTGGATTCTGTATGGCAGAAGGTCGGGTGATGGTGTAAGGAACTCCATATGCTGATACGATGAAATAGACTCAGTTCCTTGAGATTTATCCGCTGATTCATATAACTTAGGCAATCTAAATGGAGTATTGGCATCTTCTCTAGCCTTGCTACTCCAATCTGGAGCTGTTGAGAGAGCTGGTGGCATCTGTCCAACTTCGGGTAAACCCCGAGGCTTACTTCTGCAATGATACAATGTCACCTGCACTTGATTTCTAGTCACGATATACATGTGTCTCTCGGTGTCCAAATATGCAAGAAGACGTTAGCTGTCCCGTGGAACTAGACAATGTCACTCCGAAGAACACTTGCAGTCTTTTACAGAGCCCATGCACGGCTAATATATATATATATATATACATTATTAGGCTATATAAGCCTATTGAACATAAATTAACATGAACTGAATACAATTTAGTGCTAAATGACAAGCTAGAGACAGGAGACTTACACATTTCAATTAGCTGTAAACATACCTGCCATAAATGCGAACATTATATTTAGGCATAATGATTTAATCCTCAGCAAGCCTTTCCTTCCATTATTGGCTGGCTTGTATCGAGTCTCAATAGTGATTGCGCTCGCTGATGTCGCTCTCTCACTCCTAGCTAGAAACACCGATGCAAGTTAACTTCTACAGCAAGCCTGCTTAGTTCTAACTAACAATATTATGTTTGTACCAGTTGCTACTCAGTTATTGATGAATTGTCTTTTATGTTTTGCTATTCTCTCAATACATACCGAAATTTTCTTTTGTTTCTGAGAGTGGATACTTTGGCTGTCAATTGTTTCCAGACCTAAAAGTTTCAATGAGCATTGGACATTGTTTAAAACTTTTGGCAGCAGATGCTTAACCTAAATATAATGTACATTACAGCGTGTCCATCTGACCATTTTTGTTTTCACAATTGTGCAATGAGCGCAATAAAACCATTGCAGACAGGCCTATCCAGAAATGCTGCTAGCTAGTCCGCTGTTAATTAACTTTTAACAACCTTCTTGCCTACTGTTAACATGGAAATATTATATTAAAAGATGACAGAGTCATTTCCTAGCTCTTTAATGCCAAGCTATACAAAGTACATGAAGTGTAGTTAAGCTGTGCCAATTGTGCGCAGGTATAATTCAGGTCTGCTACCATACACAAAGGCTAACTGACGAAGGGACTAGGCCTATTGATGAATAACTGTTGATGTTGCGCTATCTCCTACCACCCAATCAACAAAGAAATAAAACTTAATTTGACTATTTTTTTCCCAATGCACTTGAATAAAGTACTACCATTGATGCAAAGCTGGACAAGATGTCAAAGACACTGAAACTAAGTTAAGGAACCTAAACTAAGGAACCTAAACTAAGGAACATAAACTAAGGAACATAAACTAAGGAACATAAACTAAGGAACATAAACTAAAGAACCTAAACTAAGGAACCTAAACTAAGGAACATAAAATAAGGAACCTAAACTGAGGAACCTAAACTAAGGAGCCTAAACTAAGGAACCTAAACTAAAGCACCTAAACTAAGGAACCTAAACTAAGAAACATAAACTAAAGAACCTAAACTAAGGAACCTAAACTAAGGAACATAAACTAAGGAACCTAAACTAAAGCACCTAAACTAAGGAACCTAAACTAAGGAACATAAACTAAGGAACCTAAACTGAAGAACCTAAACTAAGGAGCCTAAACTAAGGAACCTAAACTAAGGAACCTAAACTAAAGAACCTAAACTGAGGAACCTAAACTAAAGCACCTAAACTGAGGAACCTAAACTAAAGCACCTAAACTAAGGAACATAAACTAAGGAACCTAAACTGAGGAACCTAAACTAAGGAGCCTAAACTAAGGAACCTAAACTAAGAAACATAAACTAAGGAACCTAAACTAAGGAACATAAACTAAGGAACCTAAACTGAGGAACCTAAACTAAGGAGCCTAAACTAAGGAACCTAAACTAAAGCACCTAAACTAAGGAACCTAAACTAAGAAACATAAACTAAAGAACCTAAACTAAGGAACCTAAACTAAGGAACATAAACTAAGGAACTTAAACTAAAGCACCTAAACTAAGGAACCTAAACTAAGGAACATAAACTAGGAACCTAAACTATGGAACATAAACTAAGGAACCTAAACTAAGGAACCTAAACTAAAGAACCTAAACTGAGGAACCTAACCTAAAGCACCTAAACTGAGAAACCTAAACTAAGGAGCCTAAACTAAGGAACCTAAACTAAGGAACATAAACTAAGGAACATAAACTAAGGAACCTAAACTAAGGAACATAATCTAAGGAACCTAAACTAAGGAACATAAACTAAAGCACCTAAACTAAGGAACCTAAACTAAGGAGCCTAAACTAAAGAGCCTAAACTAAGGAACATAAACTAAAGCACCTAAACTAAGGAACCTAAACTAAGGAGCCTAAACTAAAGAGCCTAAACTAAGGAACATAAACTAAGGAACCTAAACTAAGGAACCTAAACTAAAGAACCTAAACTGAGGAACCTAACCTAAAGCACCTAAACTGGGGAACCTAAACTAAGGAGCCTAAACTAAGGAACCTAAACTGAGGAACCTAAACTAAGGAGCCTAAACTAAAGAACCTAAACTGAGGAACCTAAACTAAGGAACCTAAACTAAAGAACCTAAACTGAGGAACCTAAACTAAAGCACCTAAACTGAGGAACCTAAACTAAAGCACCTAAACTAAGGAACATAAACTAAGGAACCTAAACTGAGGAACCTAAACTAAGGAGCCTAAACTAAGGAACCTAAACTAAGAAACATAAACTAAGGAACCTAAACTAAGGAACATAAACTAAGGAACCTAAACTGAGGAACCTAAACTAAGGAGCCTAAACTAAGGAACCTAAACTAAAGCACCTAAACTAAGGAACCTAAACTAAGAAACATAAACTAAAGAACCTAAACTAAGGAACCTGAACTAAGGAACATAAACTAAGGAACTTAAACTAAAGCACCTAAACTAAGGAACCTAAACTAAGGAACATAAACTAAGGAACCTAAACTAAGGAACCTAAACTAAAGAACCTAAACTGAGGAACCTAACCTAAAGCACCTAAACTGAGAAACCTAAACTAAGGAGCCTAAACTAAGGAACCTAAACTAAGGAACATAAACTAAGGAACATAAACTAAGGAACCTAAACTAAGGAACATAAACTAAGGAACCTAAACTAAGGAACATAAACTAAAGCACCTAAACTAAGGAACCTAAACTAAGGAGCCTAAACTAAGGAGCCTAAACTAAGGAACATAAACTAAGGAACCTAAACTAAGGAACCTAAACTAAAGAACCTAAACTGAGGAACCTAACCTGAAGCACCTAAACTGAGGAACCTAAACTAAGGAGCCTAAACTAAGGAACCTAAACTGAGGAACCTAAACTAAGGAGCCTAAACTAAGGAACCTAAACTAAAGCACCTAAACTAAGGAACCTAAACTAAAGCACTTAAAACAATGCTCCTTTGTCAAGCGAGTCTTAGAATTCTTATCTACCTGCAGTAGCAGATTATGAGTTGGTGAGGTGAATACATATGCGCAGCTATGGTTTTATGGCATAAGGAGTTTTATTAATGTTTGTGAAAAAAACTTTGTTTTACCCCTTGGTTCAAGTGCATATTAATTGTCAAAATATAATATACATTAGCTCACGTTAATTCTCATTATATTGCAAACTGTTGGTGGTACATTTATTAGACTTCTATATAGCATTTCTATGGTTAACTACTGCTGGTTCCTATACAACTTCTACACCAATTTTCTCAATATTATTAACATATATGTTTTTATAATGAGTAAAGAACTTCTTTCTAGCAAATAAAACAAGAAATATATGACTTGCTCTACACAGCTGAGCACTGTGGTACATAATGCTTTATTACAAAACAATAATTAATTGTTAACATACAATGTACTTTACTATAGCTTTAGTTTCTAGCTGCATTATATATTAACAGGTTTTTCTTACAAATCTAAACACAATTCATTATTTTCTAATAAGTTTGCCGCTACAATAATCAAGTAGAATATAAAGCAGCTGAAATGACCTGTAGCGGTGACCTGCATCAATTACTAATCGCTAGAACAGAATATCTATTTTCTGAATATGTCCTGAACACTATTAAAAGTTTGTGAATTTGTGTATGTTATAGATACTTAAAAGGTTAGTAGCACATCTACAATGTTCCGCAGCTTTCTTAGAGTTGTCTCCCCCAGCTACTAAGTACAAAAACTTCTAGATGCTTTGTATTATTACTGTGTATTACTGGAAGGCCAATAGATTCAAGAAAAATTCATAGATCTATAGATGAAATAACAAAAGAAGTAGAATGATTAAGTGCCAGAACCAGAAATGGCTCGATAATACAGGCAGAAATGAACAAAGATGAGGAAGAATACAAAAAGGTTAGAAAGGTTAGAAAGATAAGGGTCTTTCATGTATCTTCTATAATAGACTATATAGCCCTAAATCTATTGTGCTATTTATGACCTGGTCATTTTGAACACGAGTAATAGCTTAACATATTCAATGCTTTAATCTAAATAATTAGAGCTACGGCGGGCAGCACCGCAGGCAGCACCGCAGGCAGCACCGCAGGCAGCACCGCAGGCAGCACCGCAGGCAGCACCGCAAGCAGCACCGCAGGCAGCACCGCAGGTAGCACCGTAGGCAGCATCGCAGAAGCATCAATTGCTCGGTGAGACTATCTCTCATGTGCTGTGGAAGTATGATGATAATCAGTACTCTATGTGCAAAACTTGCTTCTGTTATGAACTTATAATAAATGTGAACAAATTATTAATGGTTTGATTGATGCTATAATTTTACATAATAGCAACACACTGGCTGGAGTTCTTCAAACTTCAACTAAACTATAATTAAATTTAGGAAAATGGTTTTCCTCGCTAGACAAGAAAGTTCCTCTATAGTGAACAACTATCTTTTGCAACTTAATGATTTTTATATGCACTTACAAAATTTGATTGCATGTTGGCTATGACTTGTCTTCTCTTGAACAAATGTTTAACTCTCGATCAGTAGGAACCTGGCTCTGAATGGCAGTGATGTAAGTTTATGCTCATTTGGCTTTGTTCGGTGTTTGTTGATAATATACTCATAATCATGACAAATACATTCAATTTTTTATGTGAATCTGTTACTTCTCTATGCACGAGTGAAATGACCTTTTGTACCTAGTATAACTCTTTTTTACAATCAATGAGAATCAGCTCATCAAAAGCGCATATTATTGTGAAAGAATCCTGATAATTATGACAAACGAACTGACTTAAAAGACTGGCCATAGAACTCTTTCCCAAAACTGGGCAGTACTACATTTCCTTCTTATTGTAGAAAAGGCTGGTGGAGTACCGCTTAAATTGGCTTCTCTGACTCAATATTTTTCAACCTCTCTGAGTATATTTTTGTATATACGTATTATGAGCCTCTCTCTCATTGACAATTGGCTATTGAATTAGCCTGACAAATGAAAATGTAAAGATATCTCGTGAAAAAACTGAATTGAGTTATTTGAGTCTAAAGTGGCATTTTAAGGGAAATCCTACGATGAAAAGAAATTTTATTTATTTACATATTTACATTTATGTATTTATTTTACAAAGGTCTTTTTACTCTTTGTTTCTTTTTGCTGATTAGATGATAGGTTAAATGACAAAATTTGGGTTTACTTATTGAATCTGTTGCTATTTTTAAGGGCAATATGCTAAATACTCACAGGTTGCTCAACAAGTAAGTTTTACAAGCATAAAAGTGTTTCGGCTCTGTTGTGAAAAACAATGGTTTGTGCTATTCAGGTGGCACAGTGTTAACAGCATTCTTCATTTTATGTGCCACAACTATTTTGCTTCAATTTGTCTGAAAAGCTGCATCTTTCTGTTAGTTTTGTGATCAAGTAAGATTTTTCTAAATATGATATATAATGAAACCCTTATGGCAACCAGATTTATTATACTGTACATACTATAATAACTTGCCTATCTGCTAATGTTTAGCTAAAAGCCTAAAAGGGAGTAGAGTAGGCAACTCGGAGTAGGCAACCTGCGGAGTAGGCAACTCCAAAAATCAAATGTGTATTAGATTGCCGAAGCATTTTGCGGAATGCCTGTATAGAGGAAGTCACGTGATCAATAAAACTCGTGAATTGTTTTCTCACAACACCGCTCATAAATGTTGACTAACCGAATGTAATTTTTTAACTCTACGCCCTGTACGCATTCTTCATTAAATGAATGTGCAGTAATCTTTAACGGATATTGTCTGGACAAGGTTGGATAATGTTTTCATTTAATTTTATATATCGTGATGATTGCTTTTATTGTTAGGTGATAAACTTAGAAAAAGAATATGATTGATTTGACCTCCGGACGCCCTGACATACAAAATGTATGCGGGAAATCTCGGTTGGCTTCAATATGCTAATTTAGCCTAGTAACAGTCTGATCTTTGCTCAACTCAATGCTACGCTCTTCTTGCGTTCTCTGCGTATTTTGTGGTGGCAGGGTTATTATGGTCATGTTTGGATTGCCTTGTGAGCAAATATGTGATTTCGTCATTAGTCACAGCCTTTTGTCATATAATTGTTATTGTATAAGTATGTTTGTCGGTGAAATTTTTTATATTTTGTATTTAAGTGTTGTTTATTAGGTGCTATTAGAAATTGACGTTTGTTATACGCTGTGAAAGTGATACTAATCTAGCGCACGACCAATGAACATGTCTACACGTTTATTGTAGTCCACACTTGTTCCAATTTCTCCTGGACTTTAAAATTTTGACAGTTAATAGTTTCACTTTTGCTTTTCATTTTGAAAATATGAATTCATGATTTTGGTCACTTCAAAGGACAACATTTTTGTCATTTGTATATATAGGCCTAATAGCGATTTTCCGTCGGATTTTGCCAATTGAATAGAGTTTTGTAGTGTATCCTTATGAATGCTGATAAAGGTTAATCAATATAGTCAGCTTGTATAAGATGGTCAAAGAGATAACTTGCCATGTGAGGTCATCTATCTCATCGCCAGTGGTAAAAGCCTGTACTCTCTCATCATCATAAAGGTTTTGTTTTTTTAACTTGATCATTTTATATGTTTTGATAGCTACCTCTGTGATATAGCAACAAGTCCACTAGCTTTTATCAGCTTATGAAAAACCGTTCTCAATAATGCCCAGAACATTCGTATTGAAAAATAAGTTTGAACATTTCTCTACATTTGATTAAAAAATGCTCTGGTGTTACAAGTTAATAAGTAATATTGATTAATGAAATACAAAAATAGATCTATCAAATGGCTAAAAGTTGATGATTTTCCAGATCGAGTTGGTGTAATCATGATTATGGAAGCTTAGTGAGTTTCTGAATTGTGTTCAAGATTATGTGTTGTGAAAGTTGTAAGTAGATCATTATTACAAGCTAAACAATAAACATGTCTGTATGGAGCTTGTTTACTTGTTCAAAAAGCAAGATGACTTAAGATTCTTCAGAAGTTGTTTATTTTAACCATAAATAAAAATGGATAAGTGAAATGTGAGCAAAAAATTGGTGAGCCTGGAGGTATTAAATGAACTAGTAGATAAGCCTTGTCTTTTCCACATCGAACCAATCTAAGTAGAACCTCTTGTAGAATTTAGAAATTTGCTTCATAGAGAATTCTCTATGAAAGATATATAGCTTTCTACGCTGTAGTTTTGTATTACATGAAGATTAAGGTTAAAGCTCTGTAAATTACATTGTCCCTATGCAGTTTTCAACTTCAACGATTGGCTCATGCATTAGTTTGATTTTAACCATCCTAGAGAGCCAGTCGCATGCAAGCAGTTATAGCTGAAACTTAAACATATATAAAGAAATGTAAGTTTCCTTTTCCACCTTCTAAACAGCCATGAGAAGATAGTTGTTCTGTTTGATATTTTTTTGAGGCTGCTTCAAGAAGAATGTTTTAATATTTTAATACAGGTCTACATTTTAGTCAAACTTTCCAAACACTTGTCTTTGGTTTAGACTGAATGATATTAGAATACTGTTCCGATGGTTCAAAACTATTTTGAAATGAATTCTTGAGGTGTTTTTAAAAATCTGTAACAGGTTTATAGCAAATTTCAATGCGTTATATATAAAGTCCAAGTTTTAAAATTAAAAGCTATTTTTTATATCACACTAGTGTTAACTTGGACTTGTGGCTGAATGAGCACCTGGGTATATTGTGCACATTGATGCAAAGAATGATTATGACCAAAAGTGGTTCGAGTAAATGGTTGTACACACTATTTAAGAGTCAAAGGCAAGCTTTAGAAAAGCCCATAACATTTTTCGGGCTTTCATACAACGCACAGGCTTTTTGTGTATTGTTTGATGCACACAAGATAGCAGTACTGGCTCAAAATAAAGGATTATCCAAATGTAAATTTTATCTTAACCACAAAAGCAATTACATTTATAATTGAACTTGCGATCACTTTAGCATACGAATCTTTCGACATGAGATGCGAAGTTTGAGTAAAGATTTGTCTCAATTTAGAAGTAATTTCCAATATATGATGTTCAAAGTTTTTTGAAACATGTAAGTCAATACATATCTACACGGTTCTCTTTCACATACTCTGGTGTACATTGCTAAAATAATATTAAGCAGTGATCCATACTATTCGTTTTTAGCTTTAAAATCGCAAATCTCAGTAAGGCGTGTACCAGGGACTAGTGGACAAATAAAAAAGACAATGCTTTCTCAGACATAAAACAAGCAATAGAAAAATATTGAGCGAACACCTACATATCAAATCTTCAGAAAATCTTGAGCTGCGAGTGTAGTAGCTTAACTATTGTGAGGAAGAAAGGAAAAGTGATGGGGTGAAAAAAAAGCCTGCAATGAGTTTAAAAAATAAATTTAAAGATAATAAGATATGATAACAAAAATATATAAATAAGTTACATTAATTTAAAGTTGGTGTCCATAGTCAAAATTGGACTAGTTCTGTATCTGTATTGGGGCTTCTATGCATCCCCTGTAATGCCAAAACTATTCAATTTATCTGGAGTTACAATGCAATCCTTTTTATTGGTTATCGCTTCAGTTAATCTCTTACATACAATTTATCTTTTGTAGATGTATGTTAGTAAAATCTTTATGTTTAAGTTTTTGGGGGAGGAACACATTACATGAAACACCATATATTTTTATAATAATATTTTCTTCCACATAGGTCGGTCTTGACATACGAAGCAAGTATTGCAAAAGAAAGCAAGTAAGATTAACTTCACATGCTTCGTGCTTGTCTGTACAATGAATGGTTTTCAATTGCGCATTCTTAAGTACTCACTGATGCTCAGATGTAAATATCATTTCAGTTGCATTAGCAATGCAGTAGTAAGATTGTAGGAGCCATATAGTATGCAGTATAATTCTATTGCATACTTTTACTACTACACAGTGTGCTGTATACGTGCAGTACAACTTTTTTCTAATGCGCAGTAAGCACTATTGGTGCAGTGACAGTAATACCTACTGCACAGTGTGCAGTGCTGTATGCAGTGAGAGTGTTGCTTGTGTGCATTTCGCAGTGCTAGAAGCAGTAGAAGCTTTTGCATCACACTGTACACATATGCAAAGCGCATTTGCGTAAAAATCCATCAGAGTCAAATATGGAGTTGACTTTGATGCAACCATCACACAATTGCATGATGTGAATTCCCCTCAAACTTGAGTACGAATGGACAAACAAATTTATTACTATCAGAATGTTGTATATGGAATATTGAATCTCTAATGTTAATAAGAATACAATACAAGAATCCCAATTTCCTTCAAATAGTGATAATGGCTGACTCCCTATTCTGATGCATTCATGAGCTTACTGACAATTTTGTACGATACAGTACAGACGCTCTTGGAAAGCCAGCTGTGTCTGTTGATCCACAATAGCAAGGTCATACTGATCCGGTGTTGCAGTAGTTTTGCAGTTTTAAGTTATCAAAAACGCACATTCGCAGTATGCCTGAATTGCTGGGTTTCAGGTAATGCATAATGGAGGTAAATGCACAGTAGATTGCACAGTAGATGCAATAGTCAGTTTGCAGTAGAACATAATTGAAGTAACAGTAGATGTCTACTGCAAATTAAAAAGTTGCGATAAATGAAGTTGAATTACTGCGTACTGCGTTGCAATGGCGCTGTACAGCTAATGCTTCACAATCCTGGTAAAATAAATGGTTTATTTTTGTAACTATCATTAGTAGAGGTTGTTACGATGCTGATCATCAATGTATTAATAGAGATTATTGATATGTGTTTGTGTGTGTTAGAAGTGTTGTTGTAACTTAGCAGAAGTGAATCTTCTATGGTTTAATTTTATGGTTGCAGTAAGCAGTCAAATACAGAAGTATTATTAATTAAATTCACTTTTGTTTTTTTGTTTAATATTTTATTATAATAAATCTTATAAATAACATCGTAATAATTTTGAAAGTTTTACTTTTCATGTAGGTATAAGTAAATAATAGGTTATGTTGTTATATCTATGCTTTTTACTTTTGCAAACAAAATAGAATAAAAGTTCTTAGTTGAAGTACCACTCGATATAATAATTTGGCATTATCTTTGTACAATAGCAAACCGGCCATGTTTAGGCTCAATATGAAACTAAAATCTAAAGCTTTTGAATGTTGTAAAAGCTTTAACACATTAGCGCAACGGTAAGGGCTATATTATGTACTTGAAATTTCCTAAAACTGTTAGCCACAGTGACTAATTAGAGATTATACTGCCAAGTGTTAATTATTGTACATTACACAAGTTAACATGGTAGTGGCGAACTAGTCCCTCTAGGCTGGTCTTGTGACATGGTCACGCTTGCTTATCACTAATATCCTTGGCAGTTCTTTCATCACATTATAGATAATGTATAGGTGTTGCGCAACATACCGTTAGATAACTACTAGGTTTAATGCACTCTCATCGCTCTCTTCGTGTTATCCATAGATTTGGCAAGCGCAGAAGATGAGCAAGAGCTGAGCAGTTGTGACAAATCTCAAGACAAGAAGCGCTCTGGTATGTGGCAGCAACTTTATATCTGGAGTTACCATTGATTCCTTCCTTTTATGTATTAATGTCATTCGCCGTTAGAAACATTCATCAATTGCACTGTACTCCATGCAGTAGTATCAGAAACTGACCTTTGCACAACCTTCTACTAGCTAGTCCTATTCCTCGGTTTTGTTTCCCTACTTCTACCTTTAAAGTCTATCAATCTCTATTGTTTGCTGAACTGTTGATCCTCAAGTTTTTATGGTTTCTATATGGCATAATTTATATTGAACTGACCTATCCTCAGGTAGAGGCGACAGATCGTGGCTGGACTATGGATGCAAGCAGTACTTATTCACAGCTTAATGTAACAAGTATGTTGGTTTGACTGTCTTTATTTGATGGCCCCTCTGTCCCTTTAGCTAAATGATTCTACTGTTGGCATGTTCTATGGAGATACCTGTAGATTGAAATTTTGATGCAAGTACCAAACTGAGAGATTTGGATTTGTCAAACCATGTGCATATGCTCAAGTCAAGAAAAACAAGTACAGTCCTGCCTCAGGTTTTCCGTGAGAACAGATGATAGTTAAAATACTAAATTTGAGATATTTTGTTTTGGCTATTGCATAAAAATTTGGATGAGAGAAGCCAAAAAACCTATTGACTAATGCTATCTCATTAACTTTAGTATTCAAATGTTTTATGCAGATGTGTTCACTATATTTTATATAATACTGTGTTTTGTATTTTCTGTGTATATTAGATATTATTCTATTATTTTTCATTATTCAAAAACACAAACTGTTTCTCTTCTTATTTTATCTTAAACATAAATCTGAGGAGACGAGGGTATAAGTTGCTACAGATACAGCAATACTTTACCCAGCCTAATCTACTCTATTAAAAGAGAGTTTACAAGAAATTCTGTGGGCTTCATATTTTACCTGCTTCCTTATATGCAGTTTAGGGTGTACAATAATGCAAAAAATGCTTTAAAAGTTGCTTTCTAGTTTTGCGATGAATTAAAATTATTTACATATATATTTTGTAATAAGAAAATCGCTTTGGAATTACAAATCGCTTCTCGAACAGATTACTTTAAACAATTGTGGTGAAAAACTGAGGTCAGGCTGTATAATACTTAGACGTTAAAGTATTTCTTTTGTATTATGCTTGTTTTTTTTTATGCAGTGTAGTCCCAATTAAAGATAAATTGATACGATGAGCAAAAAATGCTTTCAACTTAATATGATTATTAAAGAAGCGCTAGGAAGACAAATAGGACATGGTTGTATTGCAACATCGAAAGCTGACGTACAGCTCTTTGACATCATCAGCTTTCAATAACAAATGACATGAAAGTTGAAGTTTTGGTTATATTTTTATATAGTTTAGATAATGTACTGTTTTACCATTTTTTAGCAACTTGCACTACTCAAGAGATCAGTGGCATTCCTTGTGTATTGTTAAAAAATAACCATGTAATTAAATTAAAGTCATGGTTTGGGATCTTGAATATCTAAGGACCGTCCTTTTTCATCCCTTATTGATACAAGTACATAGGTCTAATAGATTGCCAGGAAATCACTGTTGAGATTAATCATTTGTTTTGGACCATTTCTCATTTTGGGTGTTTGGATGGATGGAAACTTTTTGGTTGCACGTTCCGACAAGTTAAGACACATGAATGCATTCACCGGTCTGTACTGCTAAGTTGCAAAGACAAAACGGTTGTTAAGTCCATAGTTATTTTGCTGGTACTTATTAAGCTATGTGTCACCACATATTAAATGTGCTAGCTTAAAAATTGCTGGAGTTTAAAGGCTAACACGTGCCATGACTGCATTGGCTGATCAATATGTATAAATACAAGCAGCTTCGAATCTATTGTGTTTTGTTTATTCTCTTATTTTCATGCATTGACAAACTACATAGCCACTGTCGAGCATCATTAAAACTTATTTTTTTCAATGCAAAGTCTTTCTATAGACACCAGCCTTTACATGTTATATAGTCTCACACGCGGAGATAACAAACACACCAGCTCTGTACAGCTCCAAACCGGACCCATACATCGAACTTAGCATTGACGGCCAGTCTGCCAGACGCACGGAGGTCATAAAAAAGAACAGCTCTCCAAAATGGGATGAAATATTCACTGTGTAAGTAGATAACTGTGTAGACTTTACCAGGCTGGTTTGCAAGCATGAGTGATTAAATATGTCCTCATACTGGGTCGTACTGATTCAGAGTCACCTTCCTTTCATGATTACCAAGTATAAATATCCTTCAAAGTGTCAACATGTAATAGAATCTATGGCTTTTCTTTCCTCGTGTCTCTTGAAGTATGCGAGCATGAGTAGACTTAATGTTGACTATGTCAGTAACCAGCTATTGTTGGACCTTCAGGCTCGTCACGCCGACAGCAAAACTCTGCTTCAAAGTGCTCAACAAGAATACGTTGCGGACAGACACGGTGCTGGGTGAATGTGAAGTTGATGTCTGTGAGCAGCTTAGAAAGAGTGGGGGAAAATGTGAGTATTCGCCAACTTTCCTTTATCAGGTGTGTAGATACATTTGTAAAACGACTCCACTATGAAAGTTATCTGAAATGCTGTTCTTTGATCTGTTTTAGTCAAATCGTATAAGTTACAACTAGAAGTCAAAGGTGAATTTAAAGGATCTTCACATGATGCTGGTGTTTTAAACATAGTCCTAAATGGAATGGATATTAAATTAGACTCTCTCCCTCCCGTGACCAATGGCTCACCCGCCGGAGGCATTCAAGGGGCAGGAGAAGGTTCTACGCCCTCCGCTCCTGCTCTTGAGATAGCGAATGGACGCAGCTCACCTACAGTTAGCAGTTCTGGCACTCCACCAGTAATATCTAACATAGATGTGCTCAGGTCTCCGACCAGCACTACCAGCATTACTTCTACATCCACGGCTAACTCACGCGCTTCTCCTGGTGACTCTACATCCAACAGACGGTCTTCAACCAAGCCTGATCGACCTCCTGTTCCTAAGACTTCCACCTCTGTGTTGCGTCCAAATGCACCTCGTCTCCCCAATCCCCCGAGATCACAGGCACCACCAGTGCCTCGCTTACCAAGGTTAAGCAACCAGACTACCACTACCGCCTCTACAACAACCACAACTACGCCAGCCACACAGACGACAGCTGGCAGCACAGAGGGTATGGACTATTTGGCATTTTCTGTTATGATAATTCTGTCTTGTTAATAGTGTTACAGTCAAGTATCAGTAGTTTCTTCAGTGTCCTGCGAAAGCCCCACTGACTGACACAAGATATGGTGAAACAGGGAAGTTGGCAGTGATGATTAACATAACGCAATCTGTGCTTGTCTATGATGAGCCACGAGTCTCCTGTTGATCAGCTGCGCTGTATTACCAAGGCTGTATTAGTAAGGCTAATGACTGCACACGGTTATAATGCTACGTCATTGTGTGTCATTCTTTCTCTCAATAGTTAACCAGTCTTGGTTATTGTTGAAGCTGCTCTGCTTGGTTTCAACTGTGATGCATTAGTCCACAAGGTCAAAGTACTTTGGTTGACTTTGTATGGTGAAACCTTTGTATGTTGAAACAAATATTTTCTTAGAAATATGCCATAATCCATTTAGTTTGTTTCATAGCCTAAAGACCTACGCTAACTCTAAAAGCTATTGCAGGTAATTACATATTGGATTATATAGAACTGTAAAATCTTGAATGTAAATTACTAAAGTAGTAATCAATAACAAAAAGGTTTTTCTTGTTACCTTAGAGACTAGGTAACAGAGGTGTTGTCAGTAGGCTTGGCAGTGTTTGGTTTCAGTAGGACAGGTGCTCAGCGGTACTTGATACATGTATCCTTGACTAAGTAAACTAAACCTTACATAATGTTCATTACTTGTAGATTTATTTTCGTTTTATCTTTATTTTTTACCAACTTATCAATTTTTACTTAGAAGCTGAAACATTGTGAGAAAGTTTGAATCGATCATATTTGAAATTACTTGTAGAGCCGAATATTTTCTCAAACTCCATGTGATATACGTGTATTGGAGAAATTCATAAGTTGAGGGGATTGTAAACAGAGTTTTGACTGTACTCTAGTCTAAATATGTGTATTGTCATGTTGGATCACTCATCTGTCATGAGCCAAGTTTTTTTAAAACTGGGATCACTTTAAGTTGGTCACAAAACATGCATGCAATTTTTACAAAATTACAATATGATGAATGTTTTAAATGGTGGAAAATTTGGTGATTTTGTTAAAAACTGCTCGTAACAAGGTGTTAACAGATGGTTTTCATACCGCCCTTGTCTAAGAACGTGTACGCTATAAAAACTTGACAGCATTGTCTACTCAAATAGTAGCCAGAATTTAAAGGAGTTTTTAGTAGCCAACTGTTTACATAATTCTGCCTTGACGAGCTAGGAGAGAAATTTAAGTGAATTTAACACAGCAAGAAAGTTGATGAAGCAAACAGTGAATTTACCTGAAAGAGTTCAAAGTGTATCTGTTGTTTATTATAGAAAAAGCCGGCATTCACGCTTCACATTCTGTCTACATTCCCATCAATATTCTCGTGTTTGAAAAATCAACTCTTATCTTCAGATACCGTTCTTTTTAACCGCTTAGACCTAGATATCAACTACATTTTAGGAATGGTGCCACCAATTTCCGTTTGTAATAAGTACCATACTTCTGTACTTATTTGTGCATATATTGAGTTGATCAAGTTAATTTTTATGATAAAAGCATGGAAGAAATGGTGACTCGTGGTCATATGGAACAAACAACGCGAGGCTTGCAGTGCGCCGCTATTTTGAACTGGTTCAGCAAAAGCTACACATAGATTCACACAAATTTATATATGCCTATCTGTGCATATCTGGAAAAAAACTGGAGTTATTGTCCTTCGTCATTATGAGCACTATTTGGCAGTCCACGTTCAGTTGTTTGAGAAATCATAGCTTTCTATAAGAAATTATACAATGCAAACAAAATCTATATATTTAAATACGAGTTACCCTTGGATTTGAATGTATGTCTAAAAAAATATTATTTTCTAATTACAGCTGAGGCAAGTAGTGCTGCTCCACCAGGCAATCCTGGACCAGCCGCTGTCTCAACTGGTCCGCTACCCACTGGATGGGAGGAAAGAAAGGATAGGAATGGAAGGTCCTATTATGTAGACCATACAACCAGGACTACAACTTGGGAGCGTCCGCAGGCCCTTCCCTCTGGGTTGGTTCTATAAATTGTATCAGTCTGTGTTAGCTCACACTTTTAATTGTGAGGTCGTTTATCTGATGTTAAGGCTTGGACAGTGGAGTCGGCGAACCTTTTGTCATTTTTACAGGATAAATGATACTGCTTGTGCTGTTGGCACTCAAAGATTAATTCAATTGTATTAAATCTTACAAAAAGGGTGAATTTAAAAAATAATATGAACGATGGAATTGAGAAAAATTAGCATGCTTTACTACATAAGAGTAAGGGTACTTTCAGATTTCCTAAACCTAGAGTGTATGCAATTGGGTATATGAGAGGTTTTCAAATTCCTATCGCATACCTCTTGTCATTTTAGGCGAAATCTGATAGTTTCTGCCTTGATTGCGGTACATGACAGTAAAGGTTGATTCAGAAAAATAAAATGACATAAATAATGAATTTAAATCATGATTTTATTACCAACATTTTGTTCATAAATTTGCAATTCAGTGTTTCTGAAAAAAGTCTTGTTGTGATGCATTTAATAAAATCTGTAAACACTCATCGGTCATAAATTAGCGAATGTCAAGGAGTCGTGACTGCTAAGTGACTGCACATAGAGAAGGACCTTGTGATATTGGTAAACATCAAAGCAGGATAAAATGTTAGCTAGCAACTCTTACTCTGTAGATTTGTTGTTCCTCATGACTAAACGAATGACATGATATCAAACAGATCTTTACTTAACCAGTAAGGCTTGTTTGTACTTTTGAAGTAATAACCACATGTAATTAGAAGTGACTGTTTGACTGTTTTGTTTGTTCATGCTGTTGAACACTATTAAATTCACCCGAATCAAACACTATTGAAGTCTGGGCTTCAGTTAGAAAAGGTGGGTTTACTAGCATTCTCGTGTTTAATGCAATACACAGACAATTTTTAAGAGCAAAAGTGTTCATTTTATTCAAAAATATATTATGCAGTGGATAATTAATATTATTGGAAACATTGATTCAAATACAAAGAATCCGAGTTTTTCAAAAATGTCAATTTTTCTTCAATCCTAATTATGGTGCACAACAATCGTGCCAAGTTCATGCATGGCAATGCATCAGCAAAAGCCTTAGCCTAGGATCCTTATGATGTTTATTGTTTTTAGGCTACGATAATAGAAGCTTGTTCTATAATAACAAACCTGTTCAGTGTATACTAAAAATGAATCTTCGATAAAGTAATTACTATATCAGCCGTATATCGCTGAAGGCAGCATATGCAAGACAACTCCAAGTTTATGGATATGCGTAGGACTAAACTGATGCTTATCGGGTAACTCTTCCTACAACAGATATTTCTTTTGAGATTTAGTCATGCAAACCCGTCTATGGTACATTGGAAATCCCAGTGGAATCGGGTATATGCTCATTGGGGATCAGCTCTTTCAGCCAATCTCGGATGCATCAGTTTTCTCTCTGCCAGCGTAGACTAGCGTGTAAACATTGCCACAGCTATGCAGATGATGCGTTTTATTGGTATGTCTAAGCAAGTATTCACTGTATGATGCCAATACTATTGAAGTCTCCGAACTGACTCGGCTCAATCATGAGCAGTACTAGACACTTTCAACTGATCGTAGTAAAGGGTCAAATGTTGCTGTCGGTAGGTACTGGAAGTTAGTTTTTGTCCATGGAAAGCTGTAAGCATATAGGGCTGTCTTCTTAATATCTGACGATGTAATAGGTTACGATACTGATAATTGTCATGATGTTGATCTGATAGGCTTTACTATAGAAATCGATAATAGTGTGGCTAGTTAGAGGGCAGTTGCAAATACTAGATTTCAAGTGGCACAAAACAGGAATAGTAATAAGGATGTAGGATATGATGACATAGTGATGCATGACTCTTGGTTGATGACTGGACCAGTATGAATCTTGTTATTGGGTTTGATTTCGAGCTACTCCAAATAAAATTGGATGGCAAAAGGTGTGCTGTTGAGCATCGCTAGCTTTCAGCGCCATTCGCGTACAATCATAGTACAATCTTTCGTATTATACTATTTTTAACTTGTGTGTATCTCCATAAAAATTCCTAAATGTCAATCAGTGAATTTAAAATGGCATTTGTGACATGTTTCAACCAAATCAACCATAACCAGGTGATCACATATTTGAGTTGTTATGCTATGCCTATTAACAGCAATGTTTTCCACTGATTCAACTGATGTATGTACTTGCAATCTAGCTCCATAGTGACACCTTTACAAAATAATCGAGAACCAATCATATTTCACTCAAAATTGCATTTTGAGGAAACTTGACTTAAAGGTTTTGCCAACCGTTTTGCATTTTGTTTGTTTCTATGTTTAACCCATATAACAAATATTGGCTCATTGACTAATGAAGCTGTGAGCATTCTAATGCTGCCTGCAACTTTTGCATCCAGATTTCTTTGAATGAATTATGTTATGAGTCGTTTCCTAATAAAATCTGCTATTTTTTGACCAAAAAGAAGAATTTAATTATACAATCAGTTGTCCACACAACAGTTGTTATGACACATTCACAACAGAATTGTTACAATAAACATAGTGACAGTTTGATGAGAAAAGGCCTGGCTACACATGCAATGGGTTGCCAATGCATCATACTGACACAAACATGTTGATCTACTTCGGTTGAGGTAAAACTTATGCATCTCTGATGGAATGGAATGTTTCTTAGAATAAACTATTGCAGCCAATCACATTTTACTAAATTTCAATACACAATAGTTTCATTTAACCTTTTGAACCCTGGCCGTTCATGTCAATGCGTGTCAGTAAACCTGGGCAATTTGTCCTTGGCAAGTTTTTAAAGTTTTATTAAATAAAACTAAATGTGCTCATAATACCATGATATTCGGTAAAACACAAGCAAAACAGTCGGACAACCCACAGAAAATATCATCAAACAGAAAAAAAAACAGTATTTCACCATTAATAGGGTTAAAACTAAAAATTTGTACGATTTTAAAAACTAATAAAAATATTTACAGTAGTATCTTATCCATCGAGCACACGCATCATCATTTCATGACTCAAAATAAACTGAAAAATTATAGTTATTATCATAAAATTCTTCATTTGCATCACAATCATCCATGACCTACCCATGATAGAGTCTTATCGATTTTTTTCGCGATATCCTTCCAATAAAATTTGTTATTATAACGAAAGAAGTAGTTGAAGATATTTGAAAACTGTTACAAATGGAAGTGACATTTCTGGTCTACATCCTGTGCAAGAATTAATTTGATTAGTTTGCACTGTTACTTAGAACAGCTTTTGTAAACAGAGCCATGCGAATGCTGGTATTCCGGCGCCAGGGTTTCTGACACACTTCTAATGCTGCCTGCAACTTTTGCATCCAGATTTCTTGGAATGAATTATGTTATGAGTCATTTCGGAACAATGGCACATCCGGAATAATGGCCATTAGGGTTCAAAAGATTAAGGTTTGCTTTTATGTGTTGATGGCAATGCTGCTTCACACAAATAACTGTTTATATATGGACAAAGATATTCTCACTCATAACATATACATGGAGGTAAAGAGTGTGAAATGGAGCTGTTTATGAAACCATGAATATTCTTTAGATAAATTAATTTGATAAAACTCAGCTTTTTATAGTTTAATCCATATTGCGAATGGAAAATATTTTGTACCTGGCTGTTTCATCTTGAGTAAAAATATAGTAAGGCATGAAGCTGCGCAAACTGTTGATAATCCAGAGTAGATAATAACAATGCTGACAATAGGCCTACTCCATTAATGATCTCGGATAATCTAACAAGGGCATCATATCCTTTACATAACTTGAAAAATTTTTTATTGGTCAATCAATTTGTGTATACAATGCAACATTTAGTAGTATTTATTAGTGTTGGTGTGTAGTCACAGGAAATACACTACAGGTTGTCTAAATATGGCAAATAAATTACATTATTAGCAACAGTCTTGCAAGATTAGCTGAACGAAAACATGCATAAATACTTGATAACATTGTGGGATACTGGAAGCTATAATCTTGCCCATTGTCTTCCTGTTTTTACCATGTAATACGATGATAGTTGTATTGTCACTCAGCTCCTTGACATGACGTTACTGACTACTGATACGACAAGTGTCACTATTTTATGACTGTTCAAGAGGACTGCCTTGTTGTCATTGTTACAAGTTGGTCGCAAGGCCTCGTGATCTTAGTTTATACTTGATAGGGCTAGTAATTACCTCAACATTTCGTGCTGTTGCTGTTATATAGCCACTGAATTATCCAGCTCATTCACTCAATTCTTGTAGTTGGGAAAGGAGAGTGGATGATCGTGGACGAGTTTACTATGTTGATCATAACACTCGTACGACTACATGGTTGCGTCCAGATACCTCATTGCTAGCAGCGCATTCCCATTGGCAGCAGAGCAGTCACGCTCGCAGTCAAACAGATTTCAACCAGCGCTTTCTTTACCCCCAGCAGCAGCAACAAATGCTGGAGAGTAGCTCATCAGAAAATGACGTGATTGGTCCATTGCCCGACGGCTGGGAAAAGCGTGTGGATAAAACAGGAAGGGTATGTGTTCTCCCTTACTTGAAGGCCCTCATGGGTAAAGTTATTTTTTAATCATGTCAGGTTATATTGAATGATACATTGTGGGAATATGTCTCTGGGATAGCTTTGATTTGATACAAGTGCTACTACATCAGTGTTATTATCTCACTCCTGATAGCGCTGTATCCTTGCCTTCGGATCAGTATTTCAATAATGCAGCGTGGACATTTTTGGTATTGGCAAGCAGTGGTCAGTTAACCATTGCTAGTAACATTCACATTCAACCTGCGAATAATGAATTAGTATTATCAGACACCGCAATAATCACTATGTTTCCATGACTCGCATAATCCGCATGTTTCACATAATTCGAACGATCCGCAAGTTGAGTTACTTAGCAATTGAGCGTTTCAATGAACACTTGGCGATGCGGATTTAACGCCAGTACTTGACCCCATAGGTCAAGTATTAGCCTAATTAATGACTCTATAAATAGCTAAGCAGTCTTGTCACGCTTAGCTTAGTAGCGATCGTTCGTAACGTTGGCGCATTGAGACTGCTGAAATCGAAATAAAAACGACTGAAGCGTGAAAATGTTTTTAATGTAATAGCCAACAATAATCTAATGCGCACCAATTGCAAGTACCGTTTCCATGATTCGCAAACACGATGGATTCGATAAAGTTTTGCGGATCGCAAAACTCGCTTAGCTTGCGAATTTATGCGGATAGCTTGCGGATTTATGCCGTTTCCATGACGCGGATAACTTGCGGATTGGCTCTAATTTGCGAATTATGCGGGTCATGGAAACGCAGTGAATGTAAGTATAAAGAACAGAAGTGATATAACGGGCGGAGACATTTGTTACGCAATGCTAGATAGCACTGCTGCCAGGAACTTCTAGATTCAGCATAATAGGTAGTCAATAATCTTCCTTAAAGGTTGACTTGCAACAAAATTCACATTGCAGTTATTTGGTATCAAAATATTTACCATGTTTTACTCTGCTGTGTTGAGGTGCAAAATATGTGGAAATGGGATTACAAGCTCTTAAAAGCTAAAAAACGATCAGTTAATCGCAGCCATCACCAAAACGCCATAGGTTGGAATTCCTCTTAAAACGGCTCAAATGTGACGTAGTTGAACACAATTGCTTCCGTTTACACATTCATGCAACCTTATTCGTCGAAATATTTTCACAAATATACTTCACGCATTCAATAAACCATGTCTATTGTCCTTACGCGTCTGTTTCATCATCATTGTAATGCTGTCACTTAGAGCAATGCTATTTCAAAACTTACCATAAAAATTCGTTTAATTTTTTACCCTTAGCTTGAATGAGTGCATATCATTCTTCGATAAAAACGAGGAGCCTGTTGGTCACCTGTGATAGCCCAAAAATGCTGCAGAAACTGTTCGTGCCATTTATCAGGAAGTACGGGTCACATGATCAGATTACGACTAAATGATTAGACCAAACTGAAACGAAACTGTAAAGTAGCGAGCATCTATATTTAATACGGGCTTTTCGGTAGAACCCGAAGTGTTTGTCATAAACTAGTGCTACGAGGCGTTTTATATTGAGTCTTTTATTAACCTTTTATTTCAAGTGATAACAGCACGTGTCAAAACAATAACCACTATGTTTGAGTACCTCATTGCAATAAAGAGATTCCAAACTGCGGCGTTTTTGTGATGGCTGCGATTAACTGTTCGTTTTTTAGCTTTTAAGAGCTTGTAATCACATTTCCACATATTTTGTACCTACAACACAGCAGAGTAAAACATGGTGAACTTTTTGATACCAAATAGCTGTAATGTGAATTTTGTTGCAAGTAAACCTTTAACAATATCAACTCATCTGAAAAATAAATATCTGGCTCAATAAATTGGAGAATTGATGGGGCCAAACCTCCCAGTTGTTAATTTTCTTTTATTACATTGGGTTGGAGGTGAATAATATAAATTTCGTTTCTAAATAGATATGTCTATCAACCAACAGTATATGTTTAAAGGGATCAAAAATTTCTTTTGTTTTCATATCAGTGGTAGCATTTACAATATATGGAGTTACCGTAAAATCACTTATTGAACCTCACCTCTATTTGACCCCCACTATAGGAGAAAGGTTGAAAAATATAGTACTACATTTTAATTGAACCCCACCTCCATTTGATTGCCACTTTGACATTCTTTGATCTTTATGAACCCATAATAGTAAGTGATCAGTAGATAAGTGTCCACAAAATCGTCCCAATAATGACTTGGTTACATCAATAACAATTAATTCTTTCATGGTTTCTGTTTGTATCAAAGTCCGTTTTCTAATTCCAACACTTTTTTTTCGTTAAAGCTTTGAATGCAACACTATAAAAATAATTAATAACTGTATCAAGCTGATAGTAGTTATTGTTTTAATGCAGTCTTAATACTTCGATGTTTGTGAAAAACGGTTTACATTTACGATGGTATATGAACGACTAGTGTTAGGCTAAAAGTTGCGCTTATGGGGCTAAAATCTATCATTATTTGTGTGAAATGCAATGCGTAATAGTTTTTCTTTGCTAAAAAAATTGTTTAGACGCTAGTATCGACTAGTTCAGCTGTGCAGAAAAAGAGTTGAGATCAGAAGACATGTGGAAGGTATTAAACAGCCAGAAGAAGATGAAATTGTTCCATTAAAAGCAACAATCAGAACGTAACAAACAGGCCGAGCAAATGATGCAAATATTTTGTTTCAAAAATGTTAATTTTTTTTTTTGCTTGTATTGGTCAAGTATAAATATGGTTCGTTTATGTCACATCTTTTTGAATATAAATTTGTATCATTTGATAGATTATTATTATTATTATATCTTATAAATTTGCAGATTTATAGCATATTATTTGATAGCGTTTTTGTGGTTATCTTAACTCAGCTTACAATGGATTGACGTTCATAAATCTTCTATTGCACATAAAAAGCTAGTTTTTGCTGCCAACTCTAGCAAACATCAATAAGTGCAATTAGCTTTTATGCAACCTTGCTAAATATAGATATAAAATAAAAATATGCTTTCAAATTTAGAATAAAAAAAATAATTGAACGCTCCATCAAATTGCAAAGCAGGGCACAGGCTATAATATCATCGCAGGTTAACAGCAATAGATATCAACTGGTAGAGATATTTCTCGGCTTCTTAATGCATATTTATTTAGAGATCTTTGACAAGCTGGAGGTAAGTTAGCAGATTTATTGCATACAAAAGAGTTGAATGTCGAAAGGAGATTGCAACATATAGGCAACATTAGCTTCGACCATAAAGGGTTAAATTTATCTTCCCAAAATTCTGATGAGCCATTTGAAAAATACAATGCCAGCCTCTATTTGAACGCCACCTCGATTTGACCACTATAGGGAAGGCTTGCCGTATATTACTTTGATTAGTGTATCAGAATGGGATGCATCCAAACAAGGCACATGTTAGTTCTTATATAATTATATAACATATTTGTGATAAGATTCCATATTCATAGTCTGAGATGCTATGATGCTAATAGGTCTCATCTAATTTAATCTGAATGCTAAACAACAAAGATATTTCAATTAACATACCCGCCTGTGGTTTCTCAGTAAAACTTGACGGAGCGCATTCAAGGAAGTGCTAAAATTTTTATACAGTCAAACCTCGATTTATGATGACCTCAACATTTAAATTACATGTTGTTAAGCAAACATTTGCTTTGGCACACCAAATGATTACCGACTTATGTTCGAAGTTTCGTGAAACTGCAGTTTTGTAAATCATCACATATATGGTAGCAATGATTAGAAAGAAGGCAATGTTTTTCTTAAATTCAACTAGCAAATAGTAAAGAAACAGGAGAAAAAACTTGGGATCAGTTCTTAAAAACATTGAAGCTTGTAGTTATTGTGTAGAAAAAAAAACAGTGATGTGGAGAGGCTAGTCGTAGTGATTAAATATAAAATTTAAAACAATTTCCAATATAAAAACAAATATCTATGGATTTAACTTATGTTGATTTGAAGATCACATAGTCAATGTTAGACTAGCTCCATATTTCTATTTTGACCGTCCATTGCTTGTAGGTTGCTAAGTTTACACTCGTCTTTCACTTAATGTGTAATTTGATAATAAAAATATTAAAGATATGTAAAGATTGCTCCAACAAGCGACAGTGTCGACACGGACTAGGGAGGAATAGGTATATTGCTAGGTGCAGATGCCTGTGTCCATTCCAGCTTTTGCGTCACTAGCCTAAACTTGTTTACGCAGGTTTATTATGTGAACCACAAGAACAGGACGACTCAGTGGGAGGATCCAAGAACACAAGGTCTCATGCAAGAGGATCCTTTACCGGAGGGCTGGGAGATGAGATACACAGGGGAAGGCGTCCGATACTTTGTTGATCATAACAGACGATGTACCACATTCCAAGATCCGCGAGGGGGCCAAAAAGGGTAAGTGAATCGCTGATCATACTGCTGCACTTAGTGTATGAAAACTTCAAGACAGACTTATAATTTAGGTGTCAGAGCAGGTATGACTGAAGCCAAACATTCTATTTATTTTGTAACTTACAATTCAAATGATTTGTATCTCACCTTCTACGCGCATTAGTTCTGCATTCTAAATGATTAACAATGCGTTAATTAATGTAGGCTTTAGCTGTTTTTCAAACTATCAGTTCCTTCAAATACTCTTGGTAAAACCACCAGACTATATTTTTTGTGTGCAGGCCGAAAGGAGCCTATGGAGTACCCTTGCAGTATGAGAGAAGTTTTAGGTGGAAACTTGGGCAGTTCAGGTACCTCTGCCAGTCGAACCAGCTTCCCAGCCATATCAAAATCAATTGCTCAAGAAATACGTTGTTTGAGGATTCTTTTCAACAGGTGAGTTGGTGCTATCGCTTTTAGTCTAGTTTGTTTGCTCTAGCATCGGTGATCATATACAGTTATCTTAGTGAGCCCTTGTTTGTCGATATCAACACCACTAACTTTTGGTCATCGCTGCTTCATCACTCATAGTTTGGCTTGTATGATAAGTTTTGCTTGTGTTAATAAATCCATTCAGGCACCTGAAAATTGTATGTATGTGTTTGTTGCAGATTATGCGAATGCCCCCATTTGACCTGCGAAGGAGGTTATATATTACTTTTAGAGGCGAAGAGGGCCTCGATTATGGAGGAGTAGCCAGGTGGGTTTTCCAACCTTCTAAGACCTTATAGCCTTCATATATCCTTTGCAGTCTTCCTCTTATCACTCTCAAATCATTCAAACTGCCATCTGGCAAAGGGTGAACATAAATATGGTGAAAATTTGGGTATTAATAACTTTTTCTCAGCAGTCCTCCAACCCTCACTGTTACCTTTGTTGAAAAGGAGACCTGACAGATTAGCATAATTTGCTGATCTTAATCACATTAAAAGAAGAATGAGAAAGCAAACATGAAATGAAACATCATAGCAGCAAATGCCATGCATTTGTGAAGGCAATTACCAACAGACAGCACACTTTTTAATAGGAATAACTTACTCTTAAACCAAACAAATTGTCCCATGTGGTAGCTATGTACGAGGTCTGATCCAAAAGTTCCCGGAATTGAGTTGTATACTCGTGCATATTCACACGATGGAAAAACCCATTGCAGGGTTGGCTGGGAAACACCTCTGGAGTGTTGTCACAAAATTTCAGGTTGCTATGACAATGCGTTCTCATGTGAGCTAACGATATGTCAAGGTCTGTCCGGTGCTTCGGTATTTTAAAATTTTTTTTTTATCATCATGTCTAATTAACAGGAACAGCGCATTTGCATTAAATTTTGTGTGAAATTAAGAAAAACAAGGATATTACGACCTTTAAAATAAAGTTTTGATCATTCTTGAAAGCTTCCTTAAAATCGTTGCAAGCGTGCATCCTGAGCTCGTTTTGGTCATCAGTCAGCAAGCTTGGCACGAACTTTGCTGCGACTCGTTTAATCTGTTAAAAATTGTTTAAATTGTCAGTTAAAACTTTTTGAACAGTTCCAAAAATAAGTCCAGTCTCTCAAAATATCTCTAATGGTTAAACGTCGATCTGGCATGACTAGTGACCTCACACTGTCAATTTACGAGCAGGTTCTTGCCGACGCTGGTCTGCCAGACCTCGCGTCATCTTCAGTGCTGTCTCTACCTTCACAAAAACGTTTGTACCACTCAAAAATTTGTGTTCTTTATAGACCAGCATCTTCAAAAGCAGTAGTTAACATTTCAACTGTCTGAGTACTTGTTTTCCCTAATTTCGCACAAAATTTAATGCAAATACGCTGTTCCGATTGATTAGGCATGACGATAAATTTGTTAAAAAAAATACCGAAGCACCGGACAGACCTTGACATATCGTTAGCTCACATGAGAACGCATTGTCATAACAACCTGAAATTTTGTGACAACACTCCAGAGGTGTTTCCCAGCCAACCCTGCAATGGGTTTTTCCATCGTGTGAATATGCACGAGTATACAACTCAATTCCGGGAACTTTTGGATCAGACCTCGTATTGTCTTACATGGTAGCTTTGTATTGCTAAGAAATTTTGTTTTACAAAAAAGTTTCTTTTTGTAAAACAAAAAATTTACCTATTGCTTGATTTTGTAATATTTCATGACGTAGTCATACATTACTTATATCACTGTTTTTGCAATTGATAATGCGTGTTGTCATTTCATGAAATGTACAAATCAGTGAGTGGCAGTCTAAATGATACAAATTTAAAATGGGTTTCAGTTTACTGCCAGTTCACATGAGCACGAATCTTGAATAAAACCTCGTGTTGAAATTTATTTGGTCTAAAACCCTGTATCTGTCAGGTCCCATCATGATCAAACAGTGCTAAGTTTCATAAATTCATCAAGGGAGGGGTTTATTAGCTGGGTAGTTATACGGTTTCATTCCCTCCCTATTGGATGAAGCTAGATGTATGCAATTGATCGATTGTTTACGGGAATGCGAGTCATTTCTCTGCAATTTCTAGTCTATGTACATAAATTCTGATTAATTCTCATCATTGTTCGAAGCAATGGTGAATGTGTTATTTATTGACTTGGGCAGGAGCAGGCTTGTCTGTGTGTATGTATGTCTGAATGTATGTCTGTATGTACATGTATGTATGTACATAAATGTATGTACATAAATGTATGTACATAAATGTATGTACATGTATGTCCGTATGTATGTCCGTATGTATGTCCGTATGTATGTCTGTATGACTTAAAACATGGAAGTGATAAGTATGGATGACTCTATAGCTTAATCAACACACAGGGCGACGACTATTTTGTTTGTTCTAGTTTTAGTCTGTCTTGTCTTCATGTGAACTAAGCACACAGAAAAAGACAAAAGTTGTTCTGTGTTTGCAATTGCGAAATTCTCCTGTCGCATCTCACATAAATAGTGCTTGTGAAAGTCTTTGCTGTATCACAAACTGTTAATTTGACTGAGCTAAAGAACAAAACACGTGGTGAACATGTTATTGTTGCATTTCAAGCTAAGCTTGCTGAATCCATTTTTTCTGTTGAATGCTATATGTGTATATATGTCTACGTAGCAGTATGTATACATGTCATTCAAGTGCATATGCGTACTTATACATGTCACATAAGTACATATGTGGCTTAGGAATATTTCAATCTATGCTTGACAAGACATTTATAAACCAGTGTAGCTATGGCCATGTTACGCATTCATTTTCATGTTTACATTTTTTATAATTATTACTTCTCTGCCGTTGATAATTTTCTGCTAGGCATGTAAACTACTTCTGTTACATTTACACTTACATGTAACTATCTTATACCCGTGCGCAACCTTTGAGTGTGTATGCAGCTCATTCGCAGGCATCACTATTACATGTCCACAATCCTGCTGCAAATGACAACATATCTCATGCGCATTCTCATCTGTCTCATACACTTTGTTCATACATTGCTCCTCATGTCCATGTCTTTACTAATGTAGAGGCTTTTAGGGCACATAGACAAATGTACACATGTGCCTTGCCTGTCTGTTTCCTCTTTTGAGTAGCAGAAGAGTAGTTTCCTCTAGCAATTACTTCTCTCACTCGCCCATTAAACCGCAAGTGTTGTGTTAATTTTATAATCTCATTGGTAATTCGTACTTTTCTAGGGAATGGTTCTTTCATCTATCACACGAAGTTCTTAACCCGATGTACTGCCTCTTTGAGTATGCAAGTGTGAGCAACTATACGCTTCAAATCAATCCAGCTTCTTCAGTCAACCCAGAGCATCTGATGTACTTCAAATTCGTCGGTCGTTTTATTGCCATGGTATGTGCAATCACTTATCCTGCCATCATCCGGCCTTTATAAAAAATTGAAAGACAACAGTTTGTTTTAAAGCTAGTGCAATGACCGTAGATTGTGGCTTTGAGATGCTCTAAAAATTTGTAGAAAATCGTAAAATTACTAACTGGTTAAACAACGTCTGTATTTTATTGATGAAAATAACTATCCTTGAAGTAGTAATAAACATTAAGGAACTAGGTGAAGGCCCAGCTTTGCAGTGATAATAAAATAAGCTAGTAATATAAGAATAGATAAGATAATAATAAAATAAGCTAGTAACAAGCTCGTCCAAATATTTACTATAATAAGAGCCGTGATGAAGCCAGCTAAATAATTGTTATGTGCTAGTTAATAACCAGTAGCATTTTACCAAGCGCTTAAAGCGTGCCTATTTCAACTTATGTGATGGATATGTGCACTATTGTTAATCACTACGGACAGTTGGACACATAGTCAAATGCAGACATAGGCAAACTACGGCCTGTGGGCCATATACAGCACACTAGACTATTAAAACCGGCCCGCCAAGCTTGTCCAGTAAATAAAATAATAATGCTTCATAAATAATTCATTACATCTTGTCCATACAATACCTCGTTTCACCAATAGATGGCGCACTGACATTTAGGACTTTGTTGAGTCCTTACTCTTTATTTCTCTCGAATTTTCTCATTACCATTTGAGCCCTTTTGGAAAAATGAGCGGTCCAAAGAAAATGAAAGGGGACAGTGAGTGACAAACGGCTACTGCCAGAGGTTGGTGGCTAATTTACAGACTCAGCAAAATGTTTTTCACCATCAAACTGCAATTCAAGAGGCAAGCACAAAAACAAGCTTTTTGCTGACTTTCAAATTGGCAAAGGCTAACAAGCCTTTCTCTAAAGGCGAGTTTTTAAGAGAATTCATAATAGAGACAGCAGGTGTCAAGTGTCCTAAGAGCAGAAGCAGGTTAAAAAAAATCAGCTTATCACGCAGGACAGTGCTTCGCCGTGTTGAACTCATTGATGAAGATATATTCAGCGAGTTAAACAAAAAGGTGGGAACTTTTTAAGTTATTATCATTAGCACTTGATGAACGTACTGACATTAAATACATTGCTCAGCTCCTCATTTTTATCTGCGGGATAAACGAAAGTTTCGAGATAACTGAGGAAGTTTAAAGCATTAAGCCGCTGAAAGAGAAAATGCGAGGCGAGAACTTATATGAACATGTGTCTGCTGTCATCGAGAGAGTGAAACTATCACGGAGTAAGCTTGCTTATGTCACCACAGATGGATCGCCAAATCTAACTGGTAAAAATGTCGGACTGCTAAAAAGAATCCAGGATAAAGTGAACGAAAAACCCTTGGGTAATTTGTTTACTTTAATTCGTAAATCTTATTTGTCTTCATTGCATTATTCATCCGGAGTCTCTGCAAGTCATAGTAGGTTAAACATGTCGTGGATCTGGTTGTAAAACTTCTTAACTTCATACACGCAA
Organism: Watersipora subatra; assembly: GCF_963576615.1. Classification (NCBI taxonomy): domain Eukaryota; kingdom Metazoa; phylum Bryozoa; class Gymnolaemata; order Cheilostomatida; family Watersiporidae; genus Watersipora; species Watersipora subatra. Next base: position 4,380,280 of record NC_088708.1, on the reverse strand, counting down.
GAGGGTTTAATTACCGTCAGTTCATTGCGTTTTTGGAGGAAACTGATGCAGATCACCAGGACTTACTTTGACATTCTTGTGTTCGTTGGTTAAGTTTTGGGAAGTGCTTAACTGAGTATGGGTGCTCAAAGAGGAGATCGTCTCCCTTTTAGAGTTGATTGGGGAAATTCAAAGAGTTTCCCGAGCTGAAAGACGTGAACTGGCTGTGTGACTTTTTGCTTTTTCTCTTGACGTATTTTTGTATATGAATGAGCTGAACGTGAAACTGCAGGGGAAAGATCAATTTGTGCACAACATGTACACAAATGTGCCAGCCTTCAAATCGAAGCTGGTTTTATTCTTGAGACAAATGTCATACAAATCGTTCGCACATTTTCCCGTCACGCTAAAAGAGGTCACACAAAACAAAGAAATACTGCAAAACACTGGACAGCCTGCACATAGAACTTTGCTGTCAGTTATCAGATTTTGAAAAAATTGATAAGTCGCTTCAGTTGGTCTTCTGCCCATTATCACAAGACTCTGAAACAGCACCACCGGAGCTGCAATTGGAACTGATCGACCCTCAGTCTTATTCCGCTTCAAAGGAGAAGTTTAACTCCTTTAAACTGGATGACTTTTACGCTTCACTTAATGAAGCCATGTTTCCAAACCTGCGGAGAATGGCACGAAAGATGCTGGTGTTGTTTGGCTCACCCTACATTTGTGAGTAGACATTCAGCATCATGAACATCAACAAAGCCCGTCACAGATCCAAGTTAACTGACTAACACCTCCAATCTATTCTGAGAATTTCTACAACAAAACCAACTCGTAAACTTTGACGCACTGGCAAAAAAGGAAGACCAACAACACTGTTTTCACGGAAAGTTTTGAGTTTTTCTACTGTTTTAAAAAAATGGAAAGTTTAAAAAGACGCATCTTTTAATTACGCACTGCAGTGGGACAGAAAGGATTGAGGTTGATTGCCTATTTTGTTGGCTAGTAATGTTTTGAATGTTGCAAGTGATATTCATCAGCATTTCAATAAATTTTGATATTTTTTATACTTCGTGCCTTTAGTTGAATTGTATTAAAAAAAGATTAAATCTCCAGGGTTGATACATCACAGTCTTCTATTCTAATCTATTTACTTGTAGTTTATTGTTTCTTTTGCTTATTTGAAAAACACAGTCTTCGATGTTAGTGTTCAACGTGTTCAACTTTTATTTGCATGTGCTTCCTGTACAATGAGGTTTGCAAACTACAAGCAACGCTCTATTATATTCGGCCCAGCAGTCAATGTACTGTAGTGGCCCGTTTCTCAAAATTTATAACCCATAGTGTCTTGCAAGTCAAAAAGTTTGCCCATCCTTGGTCTAATGGGTTGGCTCGTTGGTCTGCAGCCTTGGAAGTTTTGAGTTACATCTAGTGCGAAGGTTTTTTTTAATCCTAAGACTTGATCGTTATACTTAGACAGACGAACAACTGAGAAACACTGAGATTTGATATTAAGGAATGAAAAGTCTTATGGTAAAAATCTCTAGAGTTAACACACAATACAGAATGAGTACAAAGGAGTTGTGCTTATATAGAGATCAATGACTGAGTCAACTTGTCTCGTAATGTTCGCAATTTATCATGCACACATTGTTTTGTTGCTCACATTAGTTGCTAGTATGTCTATAGTGTGTGGAAGCACATTTATTCTTCTGCCAAATACTAGAAATTAAGCTATCGGTTAACCCAATCAGGTGATGTAGTAGTAAGTGGCACAACTACATGTACATGTATTAGTTGGTAACACAACTCTATAGTAGGTAACACAACTCTATAGTAGGTAACACAACTCTATAGTAGGTAACACAACTCTATAGTAGGTAACACAACTCTATAGTAGGTAAAACAACTCTATAGTAGTAGGTAACACAACTCTATAGTAGGTAACACAACTCTATAGTAGGTAAAACAACTCTATAATAGTAGGTAACACAACTCTATAGTAGGTAACACAACTCTATAGTAGGTAACACAACTCTGTAGTAGGTAACACAACTCTATAGTAGGTAACACAACTCTATAGTAGGTAACACAACTCTGTAGTAGTAGGTAGCACACTTATACATGATTTACGGAGTTTGTAATGAAATGTGTGATGAGCTCACTATGAAACTCTGTTGAAGCTTCATAAAAGCTGTTTATCAGAATTAACTGCGGAAATAAAAAAGTAGACTTGCTTATTACAATTGATCCTTAAATCTGTAAGGCCAAATGTGTACTGTGCTTGTAATAAGTTGTGTATACTTTTAGCACCATGGTTACTTGGTGGATCAAGTTGAATTAGCCGAAGCTAGCCTAGGCTTTCAACAACAGATAAATGCCACCATATAGTAAAAACAAGTCATGCTCTAGTCTTGAGTTTTTTTAGACTTGAAAGTTTTTGTAAATAAGTTGTTTTAAGGGAAATGTCATTATTATTTATATTATGTAGAAACAGTTATTATTTTTACTTACGCTATATTTGTTTTTAATCGTTGTTTTATGTTGTCCCATTCTATCAAGTTGTCTTCATGAACTTTTATGTGTCCAACTGATAGTGTCTTAAAATTCATCTATAATTACAGGCTCTCTACCACAGCAAGTTTATAGACAATGGCTTCACGCTACCTTTCTACAAGCAAATGCTAGGAAAGAAGATTGTTATGAAAGACATCGAAATCTTAGATCAGGAATTTTTCAATTCTCTAAACTGGATCAAGTAAGTTATTCATAGCTTTGAAGATATTGGCTTGGTTTATGTAGAAATCTACAACTTCTCACAGGTTACAGCTCTCACCAGGCTTTAGGACCCTTTGCCTTATCATCGATGCTTTATCTTCTTGCTACGTAGCTGTCTTTAAATTTTGATCAAATAGTTAGGCATTCACTACCAGACCCAGTTTATGTTTATTGACAAGCAAGATTAAAATATTAATTTTTCATTCAATTATTTTCATTTTAAGAGAATTTTTTGCTGTTACTAGATGGCTTTCGAGCCTTTTGACTGCATGTTGAATATTGCAAATTATTTGCAGTGTTTATTTATTTAAAAGTTGGTACTGCACTGTAACTTCAGCCTTTCTATCTACTTTATCGAACCTGTGTAATGGTATTAGTTTGGTCTTAGTTTGTTGTTATAAAATTTATGCACTCTAACAGTGTAGCATGGGGTTCTGTTGAAAGCTGTTTATGTTCCTATATCTGCAGAGATAACGACATCGAAGAGTGTGGCCTTGAGATGACCTTCTCTGCTGACTTTGAAGTGCTTGGTAAAATCGAGCATCATGAACTCAAGGAAGGTGGAGATGATATTCCTGTTACAGAAAGTAACAAACTGGAATATCTAGAGTGAGTTTTTGTACCAAAGTTGAAATATTGTACTTGGGGTTTACAGCTTCCTAAGGATGAGCACTCTGTCACCTATTGTGCTAAAGCTAAGTTTTTATTTGCCGCTGAGTATAAATGTATGATTGTGTAAAATACAGTACAGCGGCAGCGGTTGATCAAATAGAGTTCCAAACCTTTAGGCTATATTATAAACACAATTTACATTATTTGTAGCAATATTTGCATTTAGGTCCCACAATCAGAGACTTTTTTTATTGATATCTGATGCGGACAGATTCTTTAGAGTTGATTTAAAGTTTGGTAAAAAAGCTGCTATAGCACCTATAAGGGTGGACTTGGTAGGCCAGTCAGTTGGGATGTAGTGACTGCATCCAACACTTTCTGTATAAACAAGGGGTGACAAGCTCATGCTTTTCCATCTAGGTTGATGACCAACTGGAGATTCACCCGAGGCGTTGAATCGCAGACCAAAGCATTTCTTGACGGTTTCAATGAAGTGGTTCCTCTCGAGTGGCTCAAGTATTTTGATGAGAGAGAGCTTGAGGTAACGAAGACAGCATGTTCTTTTTTACTCAGACGAGCTTAGATTTCTGTCGAAGCGTCAGAACATTGGCACCTGTTTAAGTAGTGTATCACCATAAACTTATGTTCACCTAAAATGTAACATGAGAAGAGACAATGAGAACAGGCCAATAGAGTGGTTGAATCGTGTTTAAATCAGTAATGAATCGTTCAGTCGGTTAGAGAGAACATGTTCAGGAATTGTAATCCTTACTATACAATTGCAGTTGATGCTGTGTGGTATGCAAGAGATAGACATTGATGATTGGGAGAAGCACACTATATACAGACACTATACAAGGTAAGTTCACTCACTTTCTCAAGGTTTCTCATTTTCTCATTCCTGTATACATTCATCATCACCTTGGCCTATGACGAGTTCTTGCAGTTTAGATCACTGCAATGTTCTCTTTCTGCACAAGTTGTTGTTTGTAGTTTTCTTGAACACAGGAATTGATGTAGCAAAGCTTACAATAATAATTAATATTTTATCAAATATAATAACAATTATAATTGATATAGTGAGGTTAAAAATTTTGCAGTCGTGATTCATAATCAAAATGCTTGCATAAAAGCAAGGCAGTCTTCAAATGACTAGGCAGTTTTAGTGTTGACTGTTTATTACCAGCAGTCTCGGCCTTTCCTTTGTAGAAACAGCAAGCAAGTGCAATGGTTTTGGAAATTCCTACATGAAATAGATAATGAGAAGAGAACACGGCTTCTTCAGTTTGTAACTGGCACCTGTAGGCTGCCTGTTGGAGGATTCGCAGAACTAATGGGTAAGTTCTACTAACTGTCAGCAATGACCCAATTTTGATTGGCAGGCTTTGAATTATGTAACATACATGTAATTAGTGATGTTGAAAATTGCATTTGAACATGGAGTAGTCTGTTGATGTATTAATTGTTTATATTAATATATTTGTTTATATTAATTGTTAATTGTTTACATTTGCAGGAAGCAATGGACCTCAGAGATTCTGCATAGAGAAAGTGGGAAAAGAAACTTGGTTACCACGTAGCCATACCTGCTTCAATAGATTGGATTTACCGCCATACAAAAGTTATGAACAATTAGTAGAAAAGTTGACTTTTGCTATTGAAGAAACCGAAGGTTTCGGCCAGGAGTAATGACTTGTAAAGGCAAACTTTCTGGCAAACTTTAATTATTCCAACTCGAATGTTCTGTCCATCTTTCAATTGCTGATTGCATATTTTCCTCACTAACTGTTATAACATTGGATGCATGCCTTCGTTTGCACCCGCCTATCTACATGCTGATCGTAGAGAGCGATGGAAAACTGCTGTCAGCTTCTTGCTTCCCTCGTCATGCCCAAAAGCTATATTGTAATATGCTATAAAATTCAAGAAAGCTTTACCATAGTATGAAATTTTTTGTGTGATATGGTTGCACAAGTGGATCTCATCACAATAATGGTTGTGTTGGTTAAGTTTCTTCAGGCCCTTTTTGATACTTGATTTAGGTCATTTAATTTGATCAGAATATAATGAAACTATTTTTGTGCAACCGCTGATGCGGGTCCATATTTTTGTGAAAGCGCATGTATTTCTGGGGATTTGTGCTTAAAGAATTTTTTGTAAACATGAGTAAAAGACCCGAGTTTTATGTTCTGGCCTCAATATTATACAACATGGTCACAGTTGTCGATGATATATTTTCAATAAAGCATTTTTTATTTAAGTTATATGCTGTTTGTTGTGTTATATTCTGCAATATGCTGTATCAGAACTACTCACTAGTTGTTTTGTAGGGTCTGTTCATCCGTACATGTTATAATAAAAACAGCTATTACGTGAAACATTTAAAATTCTGGAATGAAGGAAGTGAAGCTCACCAGACTAGTAGGTGAATCCTTGCAAATGTATGTGATAGTTTGCTAGACTTACAACAGGACCACACCGAAAGGTTTGGAATTTATATCGAGACCAGAGCTGTTCAAGACAGCCTCGAGCTGGTGATATTGGCATGATCGCGCATACACACCACTTTGCAAACCTGCACAAATTCAACATTCATTTAATTTTTACTCTGTTCTACAAACCCATGATCAAATTTAATACAACTATATAGGCAATAAATCAATAGAATTGTCAGCTGATTGCACTCTTGAACCTTGGTGGCATCGTCTTATTAGATGCTCCTTTATCCGTGGACTGCAAACTTACAGTAGCACAGTAGGTACAGTACATATGAAAGCACCAACGATAGCATATAAAAATGTATTTGTACACGAATTAAAGTTTCATGTAGGGCGAATGTGAACTCACAGCTGAGATGGTAGCCAATGACAGTGGAAGACAATGATAATCTGAGGAAACAACAGGAAACCTGCGCATGAAAAGATATACGCTTACTATTAACAGGCAGTCTCATAATACAGAAACAGCAAAAATTCAATGGGAAAACGATAAGCATCGCTGAGCAAATTATCTTCACTTTACAACCACGCATTAAAGATGAGCAGACTTTTGATGTCTATGTACGTCTATGTACGCCAACTCACTTTTCCGACAGTTCTATCAATGCCAAGGCGCCCTGTATCTCATTGGTTTTGGCACTAATCTTTCGCTTTTTTGGCTTTCTCACTGTCTGTTTATCTGATGAACGCTGACCATTAGATATTGATCTTTTAAATATAGTTACCGGCTGCTCTGGTTCTGGTTCATACTTCCTAAGTACAACCATTTCTGCCATAACCTCGGCTTTCACAACAGGATTGTCATAACGCAGTATTTCCACATCAATCTTATGGTCTCTACCATACCTAGCAATGATAGCAAAGAAAATTTCAATGAAATTTGAAAAATAAAAAGGCAATGGTTATTATATAACATTTCATGTCTTGCAATAATCTCAAATTTTGTCTCGGTCAGTTGTGGGTGTGCTTGAGATAGCTTAACAATCTAGGAAGCAGGAATGTTTCTTACAATTTTTAATAATATACATTTTCCTCAGAAAAGACCAACTATTAGTAAATTCAACACGATTAGGGAACACAACACGATTTGGTGTTATCATAATTGATAAAATTGATACCGATAGTTAAAAGTTACCTGTAGAGCCAACGAGCTACTTCATCTTTATTTGGGAAGCAGTCAACTTCAGCTTCTATAGATGTCACAGGTGCACGCTTAAGGGTAGATTCAGCGTGGTCTGGGCAAGCCCGGTTGGCATGTGCGTAGCGGTTCATACAAGAGGCGACACCGCATTTAAAAGGTTTTTCTCCGGTATGTAAACGGTGATGAGTTCGAAGTTGACCGCCTTGATTAAATGATCTGTCGCAATGGGGAAAATCACATTTGTATGGTTTTTCTCCTGCATAAATAGAAATGAATCATACAGTTACCACACATTTAAATAGTATTAGGCCATAAACAGTTCCTTGTTGAGAAGTAATGAAGAATACGCTTGCTGTAAAAAATTAAAGTGGGAGGTAGTTTTTAAATAGCTACAATTTGATGACTGCCCAAACCTTTGCTTGACTACAATTGAAAAACATCTCCTTACAATAGAAATTAACAAAAAACTCATCGTGCATGACAATAGGTACCATGACAATAGGACCTAATGCATAAAGATTTTAGCTTACCTGTATGAATTCTCATATGAGCTTCTAAAGATTTAACTCTTGGAAATATCCTTTTACAAACTAAACATTTCATTTTACTAGTAGATATCTCTCCTTCAGCTTTAAGTACTTCTACTTCTGATTTACGCGGACGTCCAATTTTATTATATTTTGAGTTTTGATTAGCGTCATGAGAAGGTGACGCTTTAGGGCTTCCTACAGGAGAACCAGAGTCGGCTTGCTGGTTATTATCAACATTATGGATAGATTTCGAGACAGAGGAAGTCGGTGATGTCATTAAAAGTACTGTCACAAGCTGAGTTTTGGCGGATGGGTTATCACCAGATTTCTCTGTCGTATCACACCCACTAGTCGAACTTGTAGCACAACCCGTTTGATCACTTGCACAAAATGTACCATCCGCAGATTGAGTAGAAACTGGTAATTCACACATAACCTGAATAACAGTGTTGTTTGATGATGGGCAACATTGATTAATCAGTGAAACGCCTCCCGTCAGATATTTTTCTTTCACGTCATTATCTAAACAGCTGCTGTGTGACATTTGTTTACACGTCGATGCATTAGTAATAGAACAAGTGGGTTTTATCGGTTTCGACTTTGGATAATGCAGAACAGGCAGGGTTTTGGCTGTCATCGCCATAAGTGCAGAACTGATTAGAGTGCTCGAACGGGAACGAAACAGGAAACGACGAAGAACTAAACTTTCCCTCCAAAGAACTTTTCGCGCTACGGGCTGTAGGATTGTAGCGCAAGTTTTGTTTTGAATACGGAAGCCTAGCAAAGCATTACTACTCAAGAATAACTAGTGAGGCTAAAGCAGCGATCGTCTGTAAATAAATGTTTAAGCGCTGAGTTCGTTTTTCTTGCTGCGGCATATTCGACATATGAACTGAGGCTGATTTGTTTTGACCTACCGCTATACAGGTGGCCATGGACATATTTGGTAGTAGCTATATACGGGAACAGTATTTGTGAACTGTCACTGCTCCATCTATTGTAATCCCACTACCTGTTTAAAGACAACTAGTTATAACTTTCAAAATTGTACCGATCGCTGTTCTTCTGTCATGCTCAAAGTGTTAAAAGGTAAAATAGAGCTGTTTAATGTTTACATGCTCTATGCATTCAATTTCAGAGTTGTTTTCTCCTTGAAACTGAAAAACCGAATCTTCATTTGTTACTTCGGTTTACTCCATAGGCCTAGATATATAAACCTAGATTGGACAATAGGGAAAAAGCCTGTCAGACTTAAATAGCATGACGTAACGTCATTGTATTGTACCTCATGCTTGACTGCACTGTTGTTAACAATGGAGCTAATGAGGAGAAGGTGGCAAAATCACATTTATTTTCACATAAAAACCTTCTTGTATACATAATCTAGTAAACTAAAGCAATTCTATGATAATATCTGATAACCACCATAGATTAAAAGTATAAAAGCTATGAAATGTTGCACACAAATCATGAGCCATCAGGGTATATTTGCCACTTTCTCCTATCCCCATTCTCTCTTTTCCCCTTCTCCAAAGAAGAAGTGAGAAGGGGAAAAGAGAGAACGAGGAAAGGAGAGGGGGGCAAATAGCCCACCCACCCGAGGAGCCAGACCCTGGCTAGGTAAATGACTAATATCATGTTGAACTAAACATGACTAAATATAATGAGCCTGTGAAGTTTTGATCTGATCAGGGAAATGGAATCAATGGCTTTCTTAGCTAGAGCTGGAACGAGACCAAGGAATGCAGGGTCGGACCAGACTCAGGGTCAGCAATGAGGGCCAAGATTGGGTCGGACTGGGTCAGCACGCGCGATTTTTTATTCATTTAAGGTTAAGAGATAGTTCTATTACAGCCTAATGTTGTGACATCAATAAACTAAGATAAAAGAAACCATTATCACACCAATCATTATATTTTGTGGCTTGGTTTATAGATGCAATCTACAATTTATGGCTAGACATTGGTGGATCAATGCTATTCAATGGGTGATAGATTAATGGCATGATTTGGCTAGTGTTTTGATTACATATTTTATTTTCAACTGCTATTATAATCAACAAGAGATTAGTTATAAAATACTTTACAAATATAGAAATAGATAACCCAGCAAAGTGGAAAGCAAAAATCCATCACTTCCCTAAAACCTCTGGTATTAGTGAAAGAAACTTAAAATAAAATAAATTTGCTGGATTGAAGGTTTTTAGGCGCGCTTTTAAGTTCCTCAGGATGCCCTCGTTGTAAATGCCTCAATAGTATTGAGGTGGACCCTTCTTTGTAGCTTAAAGATTGACTTGCAACAAAATTCACATTACAGTTATTTGGTATCAAAAGATTCACCATGTCTTACTCTGTTGTGTTGTAGGTGCCAAATATGTGGAAATGTGATTACAAGCTCTTAAAAGCTCAAAAACGAAAAGCCGCCATAGATTGGAATCTGTTTATTTCTCTGACGTAGTCATTACAGTTTGGTTATCGTCTTGTCACGTGATGTTCTCACGTGTATTGAAAAGCCAATAAAAAGCTCAATATAAAACTTATCGTAGCACTCGTTTATGACAAACACTTCGGGTTTTACCGAATACCCTGTATCAAATATAGATGCTCGCTACTTTACAGTTTTGTTTCGGCATTATTCAATTGTCAAGTCGTAATCTAATCACGTGACCCAATACTTCGAAAATAATTTTGGCAGCACTTTTCGATTATCACAGGTAACCAACAGGCTCGTCATGATTATCAGACAATGATATGTACTCCTTCGAGCTAAGGTTAAAAAGCTTAACGATTTTTTATGGTAAGTTATAAGATATCACTGCTAAAAGTGACAGCATTACGATGACGATAAAATAGACGCCTAAGAACACTAGACATAGTCTTATTGAATGCGTGAAGTATATTTGTGAAAATCTTTCGACGAATGAGGTTGCATGAAAGTGTAAACAGAAACCATCCTGTAACAACTACGTCCCATTTGAACCGTTTTGGAAAGCGAATCCAAACTACGGCGGTCTCGTGTGGCTGGGATTAACTGTTCGTTTTTGAGCTTTTAAGAGCTTGTAATCACATTCCCATATATTTCACACTTACAACACAACAGAGTAAGACACGGTGAATCTTATGATACCAAATAACTGTAATGTGAATTTTGTTGCAAGTCAACCTTTAACTTGCTTTTGCATATTATACAAATAACTTGGTATTTTCCTTTCGTGACTGGCTTCTTCATGAACTCCCAGACCACCAACATGTTGATTATTTCTTGCCGAAAAACGTTGTGAAACCTATAGTCCAAAGACTATTGTCGCAGACGTAAAAATGTAGTCTTGACTCACCTTGTTTTATTTCGCCTGGTCCTTCCGCGCTAGGACTATATGCGACTCCATTTCAATCGCACTTAAAAAGCGATATACAACCGCTGTTGTTTAGCCATAAACCTACTCGTGTCTTTGTATAGGAAGACCCGAGGGTCGGGTGCCTCGACCTGGGCACCTCTGACCCGGTGGGTCAAGACCAGACGAGCTACTCGTGCCAGCTCTATTCCTAGCTTCATAATGCGCCCTAATCGAAATATATATCTTTGCTATCTCACGAGCTAGGCTACTAGCTTAATGATTACACTTAAACAATAGCATGATGTTGAACCTCAGCAACTTTTCCATGGTGGCAATTAGTACTAGCCTGGAAAAGTTTTTCACCAATCCCGCACTACTAAGCAACACTCTCGTCGCTTTCTCACTGTGGTTACAAATCTCAATCACCACAGGCGAAGACAAAGTCAAGCCACCACGATTCTTAACCGTGATTAGGGAATTCGTTGCTTGGTTTACATCATAGTTGGTAACATCCACGATGCTAGTGATACAATCATTATACTTCAACTTTGGTGACCTAGCCAGCTACATAGCCAGCTGTAAAATAATCATTCTGTCTCATTTTTAACTTAAGACATACTTGCATACTCATCATATTTAGTCATGTTTAGTTCAGCATGATATTAGTCTATTTACCTAGCCAGGGTCTGGTTCTTTGAGTGGGTGGGCTATTTGCCCCCCCCCTCTTCTCTCCCCCTTCTCTCTTTTCCCCTTCTAACTTCTTCATTGGAGAAGGGGAAAAGAGAGAATGGGAATAGGAGAGGCTGGCAAATAAAGCCCTGATGGCTTATGACTTGTGTGCAACAATTCGTAGCTTTTATAGTTTTAATCTATGGTGGTTATCATATATTATCACAGAATTGCTTTAGTTTACTGGATTATGTATCCAAGAAGGTTTTTATGTGAAAATAAATGTGATTTTGTCACTTTCTCCTCATTAGCTCCATTGTCAACAACAGTGCAGTCAAGCATGAGGTACAATACAATGACGTTACGTCATGATATTTAAGTCTGACAAGGCAACCGATGGGAATAGCTATTATTGGCCAATCTAGGTTTATATATCTATGGTTTACTCAGATGGGTACTAAGGTATGAACCGCTTCGAACCGAGAAAGAGAAGACAGCTGCTCTAGCGATGTGATATTATTAAATTGGACAGCACTAGCTGCTCTGGCTCTGGGGGTGGGAAGCCAATAGTGATAATTAGATCAATCAGTCTGAGAGCACAAAGCTATGAAAAATAATTATCATTTGCTATGGTATTGTATTAGTGTTACATTGTATTCAACTCAACTCCGGTTTATTTTATTTTCAGCATACTAAAATAAAAGTTTATAAGTACTTGGTAACATCTGACTTATGCAGCAAAATATATTGATTACAATTTACACCTTAAGGCTTAAAAGCATCAGTGTTACTGTTTCCTGTTAGTGTTACTGTTAAATGCTAAAGATGTAAGCATGTTGACCATCTCTGGTTTTAGACAACTCCTTTTTTTGACACAATATGACCACCAAGAGAAAAACATTTTTCGCTGGTCACACTGGTGGCACATCCACTGTATATACGGCGTACATATGATGCTAGTAGGGGCAACTCATATTGGTGAGCCTTACACCATGATAATATGTCTGTTGCATTGGTTATCCTCTGATATATCGCCTGTAGGACGTCAATTTTCTTGCTTATTCTTGATTGGCTTGTATCCACCTCATCACTATTGACTGTATCTCTTTCCCTTTCTTCGTCATTTGTTAGAAAATCCACCAAACTGAGATTCTGCAAAATAAACCGAAAAAAACTTATCTATCTTATACTATATTTTGTCGATGTTAGACTGCTATACTATGAATCTACAGAATGAGAGATTACAAAAAAATCAGGTAGCGTTTCATTTTCCTGTTACAACGGGATGATTTCAAGTTCAATTATCAAATGGCCATCATAAGAGAAGATAAGAGAACTCACTGTTTTTTGATGACTGAGAGGGTGTTTGACCCTGGGATGTGGAGGCACCAGAATACTCACACTCTCTCTTCACTGATACTGAGGAACATATGAAATCCTTCACTTCTTTGGTCGGCCACTCTTCAATTTGAGGAGATCTGCAATAGTGATTAATAAGCAATGTAGCCAAGCAATTAATAGCCATTTTATTTAAACACTCAAGAAAAAATTTTTTTGCATGACAATGAATCATGATTCAACAGGTTCACAGCTCGGCTTGCACCTATGACTTAACTTACCTGTAGACATAGCGACGATCCAAGAACAACGCTGCAGTTATGTACAGGTTTCACTCTCTGTTCCATCATCATCATCTTTACTAGCTTTGCATATGTTTTGGATTCGAATGAGTGTGGGTGCAATAGACGACAGTGTTACATTTTGATCTCCTGAGAGAAGGTCAGTCAGAACAGAGAATGGCTCCAAGCGAGGGGTATGCTCTCCTAGAAGGTCGATTTGGGATTGAGAAAGAATTAAATCTCTGTGTTTTCGGCTGTTAACAAAGACCTCATTTACTGCTCTGTATTGTACATAGAACCTCTGCAGCATCTTGAATTTGCTTCTCCAGCGGGTTGAAACGTCTTGAATAAGAGCCTTTTCGTCTATTCCCATATTTTTCTTCACCTTTGCTAACTTCTTTCGTATGCCGTGTGAATAAGAGAACACGGACACTATCTTCCTCACTGCCTTCACAAGAGCAGTGATATCCTTAGACTTCTTCATGGCAGTATTCACCGCATTGTGTAAGATGTGCCCAAAGCAACTCAGCCTATTTACGTCCAAGTCTTTACACACTTTGATGTTGTTAGAAGCGGAATCTGTTGTTATGAATACCATCTGTTCTAAGTAGAGATCGTATTCTAGAAGACCTTTATGTATGAAGTCACATATGGTCTTAGCTGTGTGTGCCTTTGGCAGATACATAGTAGCCAAACACTTGGTCTGTAGTAACCACTCACTATCGATAAAGTGAATGGACAATGACATGTGGGGGTTTTCAGCTATACTGTTCCAGCCATCTGTGGTGATGCTGAATGCACTCAAGTTGTTTACTTGCGATACAAGTTCACTTTTCATAGAGTTGTACATGACAGGTATGGCGGTGTTGGAGAAGAATTTTTTTGATGGGCATTGGAATCTAGGCTCTAACGCAGCTAGCATGTTCCTGAATGATGGCTTGTCTACAGTGTAAATAGGACCAGCTCCAGATACTGTGAAGTTGGTAACTGCGCGTACCAATTCTTTGTGCTTATCTTTATTTTTGTCGAAAGGTATAGGTATTAAATAGCTTCTTTTGTTTAGGATCTTCATCTGCATTATCTCTGCCACCTCTCTTGTGACTGAGCAGCTGATGTGCTTCATCTTGGCAAGCACAGCTGATGTGCTTCATCATACTGTGCTGGATGGCGTCTTAGAAGGTGTTGAAACAGGTTTGAAGTACCCGAGTCGGCTGTTTTGACGGATTTGCTACATAAGTCACAGGTTACCTACAACAAATGACATACCATGAATAATGAGCTGTTATCAAAACATCACCCAAACATAATACAATCAGTGGGCCGATGAACGGCTAAAATTCACTTCCATTTCTGAGCGACCTAGGATGTATATAAATAAAAACAATGTTAGCCTTCATTACATGCTAATGCTACAATATAACATAACATACCTAGTCCTTATCGCTCTCATCTGTAACAGTAAAGTATGTCCAGCAAGCACTTCTTTTCATCTTGGGATTCTTAGTGGTTGCTGACACATTAGAAGTGGATTGATCCTTTTCGGGTTCATCTTCAATCATTCCAATTTCTGTTTCCGATCCTCCTTCAGCCATATTTTCTCGTGACTTGTGAGTATCACCTGAGTAAGTTTATAATAATGATCATAACAATTAAGTTTTCTGTACACATGTATGTTTGCCATTTCATTTTTATAACTTTTAATATTTTTTCGGAAAAAAAGTAATCGCATTATGCATTCTATTTCTACTATTCGCATCACTATGTATGTAGTTCAAATTTGACTGTGTTAGTTTGGTATACACTCTCACTGTTACTGATGGAGTAAATCATAATTCATTAATTAATTGCATGAAAAAAATAATTGAATGACCTTTGTATCTAATCAATTGTCCTAGTGTAAGGATGTAATTTTTAGACTTACAAAAACATGCCATGTCATTTGCCTTCTCACTTGTTATTGACTTTTGTTTAGTTATATATTTTTATTTTCATTTGTTTTAATGTATTTATTAATAAATAATAAACTAATAATTAATATTTGCAAAAAATGTTCAAGTAATGGTGACATTTTCAATTATATTAATTAACCAATACAATTTGAAAAATATTATCCCCTTTAAAATTTAATGAATCATGCTGTCAACAACATACACTCTTGGCTGCAGTTGATTAATATGGCGTCATCAAATACCTCCATCTCTCTGGACCTCATACATTACACCACCAATTTTTGCCGTGACTTTGAATGGTAGCTATTTTGGTCTTTCTCTGTAGTTTCGGACATAGACCAATGAGTCAACTTCGTACTTGGTATTAATCTTCAAAACTTGGTTGGATGATTTGGTTAATTGGGATAGCCCGAGCAATGAGAGCATATTGCGAGGTTGCCTACTGTGAAGTATTTCAGCTGGTGACTTCCAGTTTAGCCCTGGGTGTGGCATACATCTGTTGGTGCTCAGAATCTTTTGAAGGAATCTTTGGCGATTCTCCTCCCGCACAAGTCTTTTCGATGCTTTTTTTAGTGACTGGAAGCATCTATATTTGATACGGGCTTTTCGGTAAAACCCCAAAGTGTTTGTCATAACCTACTGCTACGAGACGTTTTATATCAAGCCTTTTATTGGTCTTTCACCTCGCGTGATAACATCATGTGCCAAAACGACAACCAAATTGTTGGAGTACATCAGAAAAATAGATTAATTCCAACCTACGATATCGGATATCCTGCATCACATGCGAGGCTCTCTGCGCATACGACAAAACGGCGTGCTGGAAGCACGCGTGGCCCCGCAGGGCCATGCCAGATGGTGAGCCATCTGCCCCCCCCCCGGCCATGAGGGAGACCAGTGTAGCAAATGCACGCCCTGGCTCACTCTGGGGTGGGAAGAACGATAAGCCGTCTCCAGCTGATTTGGTACTGGCCCAGACTGACGGCCACAGTCAGACGGCTCATCAAGAGTTGTGAGGTGTGCCAGGCCGCAAAGCATGGAGGGACAAAAGCGGCCAGAGGGAAAAGAAGGCTTTATGCCAGACAAGCTGGAAAGCCACTCACCACCGACCGAGTTTTTTTTCTGCCCACGAGCACGTCCTTAAGGCGCAGCAGAGGATGCAGACGGTGCACGAGGCGCTACGACAAAGTCAGATGGAGGTGAGACAGGAGGACCGGGAGGAGCCACCGCTGTACGCCCCAGGCGACTGAGTATGGCTCACGAATAAACGCCGGAGACGGGGAGAAAATCCCAAGCTACAGGCGAAGTTCGTGGGACCATACCAGGTCCTGAAGGCCTGGGGGAACCACACATATCTGGTGGAAGGACAGGGCCAGTCTTCCATTCAGAGCGAAGGAAGGCTGAAACCTTATCATGATTGCCCAGAAAGGTTGGGGCAAGCCCCGGCCACCCTGGAGCCAACGAGAGGTCCTAACATGAAAGTAGCGCGACCCAGCAGGCCGGAGAGGAGGCAGGAGGTCAGAATAGACCCTGTACCCATAATGCCGCCCCCAGCTGGGAAAGGTTGCTGCTAGAGGCTGCAAAAAAACGAGGACAGGAGATAACTCCGGAAGAAAATCCGGCCGGGCCGGAGGAAGAAGAAAGCCAAATATGCCCTCCGAGTTCCGAGGAAATCAATCCGGCCACACGGGAAAAAGTTCCGGGAAAACCTGAAGCAAACCTGGTGGAGACCGAAGAGACCACAACACCAGATCCTATCAACCCAATCCAATCAACTCCGGTCCGGCACAATTCGAGGCCGGCCCGGACCACCAGGAAGCCGGAATGGTGCGGAGATGGGTATGCTACTCCATGGAATTGTCGGAAAACGGTCCGGAGGTCGAACAGGAAGGCAGCAAAACGGTCCTCACGGACGCGACCAAAGCTTTCCTGTTAAAACACTCGTTTTCTTTGGACGACGCTAGAGCACTCGAGAAGATGGACAGCGAAGGTAACACCTCGCTACAGGATTTATTGACTTTGGTCACAACTAGCTTGAAAGAAGCTGAGGAAGCACGGGGTGCACCGGAGCCGGTAGGTGTGGCAGCACCCAAGGGAGATCATGAGTGGGAGGAGGCGACTGCCGAGGCCAGCACGAGCTGCCCCGGAGAAGCTGCCTCCAAAGCAGATGATGAGGACCTGGACAGAACCATGACAGGAGAGGAGGAGGTCTGCCGAGTGGCTACCATAAGCTCTCTCCCAAGGTCTAGATTGGAGACCGTGGTCACCAATGGAGGGGAGAGTGTTGTGGAGTGTGATCCACTGAGAGCTGAGCCTAGGGCTGAGTTAAGCCGAGCCGGGCTGTGCTCAGTCAGGCAGAATGACGAGGTCAGAGTTTAGCCAAAGCCAGAGCCATGCCGAGTCAAGACCGAGCTAAGCCGAGTCCAGCCAAGTAGAACGGAGGCGGAGCTTACTAGCTATATAAGCTCGAACATTTGTGTAGAAGAGCAGAGCTGTTCTGGGCCTGCATATTGCCTGTTACTTGAGCATTCTTGTACAACTTATGAACTAAGCAGAAAATATATGTATAAACTCATGCACCGAGTCTTGTACTAGTGGAGGAAAGTGAAGGTCGCACAAAACCTTCACAATACTATCAACTTTGAGAAATATATAGATTAATTTGACTCATCTGTTTAGTTATAAATTTAGTAGCTTGTATCAACGATGTGATTGGCATAACTGTCCTGGCACAACCCAGCTTTTACTCTTGATTTTGAAGTGAATGCTAGTATGTAAAAGTGCAGTGAGGCTGTGTGAGGCTTGCATGACTGTTTCATTGCTTTCTAATTGATTCGATTAATCACTTGTCACATGCATAACAATAAATCAGTTGGCACACATGCTCTGCAAACTGTCAAGTCATTTGCTTTTCAAAACTATAACAGAGTATGGTTCTAACTATGGAATGCTCTAGTCATAGCTAAACATATCACAAATCTTCACCTTGAAGGATAGGCGAACAATATCTAAACTAAACACAAACAGCTACATCACATGAAATTTAAAGCATCTGTTCACTGCAAACGAGTTACATAGCCATGTTGATGGAATCATAACAGGTCTAGTAATTTCTGCTGCTCCGTGCAAAGCTGATGACAACTTCAAACGAGCCAAAGCTCTAAATAACATTCTTTCACTGAATGGTGTCTTGCGTCTTGAATATCTTGTGTCCGACTGTAGGTTTTAAGGTACTAGTCCCAGTTGACCAGCGCTACTCAGGGTAGAGAACAGCGGAGTTGACAGGTTCAACTGAGTTGCTGATAGCACTGACAAGATGTTCTCCAGAGCAGTGATCTTGTCGACGGTACTTCATCGTAACTAGACCAAAGCATCTGTCTACAAGAGATCTGGTTGTACCAGCCAATATGAAGCTGTAGGTGGGTGACTTGTGGCAGCCACCCACCATTATGTGCCTATGCAGTGTTGCTTACACATAATAGCCAATATATGCATCCCACTTTGAAGCTTATGCAATACCATCCCTATCATATCTGGGCAAGCAGCTTATCCTGCTTGCCCGGATATGCTGGGGATGGTGAGGTACTCAGCAAAATCAAAGATCAGATATTTGATTTTGCACCTTTCCATGCTGGCTGAACTGCGTGTAGTGATCACATAACCTGTATACTTCTTTCATGTGGTTTTGACAGCGCCAGAGGCTGATTCATTTTTACCCTCAATCTTCGACTTCCTCACCATAGCTTGCATCAATTTGTATTTAGAGCAAGTCTTCCCTCTTCACAATCTTGATGTCTGGGTAAGCTTTCCCATATGTTGTTAAATGTCTGCAGCTTTACGAAAACCTTGCTTGCTTCCATAGCTGCCTGCGCGTAAGCTTTATGTACCTCCTGCATGGCTCTTCCACACCGTAGGTAGATTGGCAGAACTCTGGCTATGCAGCCAGTTGAGGCAGACCATACTTTATATTAGTTTTTGTTAAACCAGGCTATATTCACTGTTGTCTCATGACTGCAGGTGTTGTATGCGGTGAAAAATATAGTCCAAAAAAATCAACCTGATGGCTAAGTTTACTCTAGTCAGTGCCCAACGGTGGAGCTATATGCATTCTGCTTATATAACCAGATTGTCAGCCAGGTGGATTGATTTGATATATGACCCTACAAGTCAACAAGGCGAAGTGAGATCGATTGTGTATAAAATTTTAAAATGGATTTCTGTCTCATCCTTTAACTTGTGTGAGGTGTAGTGCTTGTCCTTCTTTGATGCTCTTCTGTAAAGTTGTCAACACTGTCACTGATTTATCCTCTAGTTTTATAAGCATCTTCTGCCATGATGGCATTCTTCTATGCAATGGTCTTGGCGATACTCATAAGCAAGTCTCGTTTTTCACCGTTGGATCTGGTTTTCCATCTGCTTATATAGAATTCATATGTAAAGCATTGCATGACGACAAGCAATTCATACAGATTGACAACTGGTCAGTATTGGTTGTGAAAGCAGAATTCATAAATTGGCACATATACGGTATGGATGTCTTCACAGCATTCATCAGGCATTATAACATTCACTAAAAAATCCTGACGGATTTGTCTTCTTTGTAAATGAGCATCTGTAGGCCAATTGTAGCAATTTATATATTCAAGCCTCCGTCTCGATGTAAATCTATAGGATTTGTCCATTCATAATTCATGTCCACACACTCCTCAACATGATATCAAGACCATTATTGTTGTGAATGCTGATAATTCAATTTTAATCAATCAGTCTACACTCAATGATATAAAAGTAATTCTCCCCGCTCTATTTTAGATAAAATACTTGAGAGTTGAAGTTTTATTCAAGTATTCAGGCAAAATCCAATGGCCATGCGTTCGGCCTTTACCAGAAGCATTATGTTCAACAAGTTCTACAAAATAACATTACGACTAAATGCTGGCCTACGACCACTCCTATAGCTGGAGACGTTAAATAGTCAAAGATGATGGTAGCAAGCCCGTCGAACAGTTGCTTTACCAATCTGTCATTCACAATCAACTTTATGCTGTACATCAACAAGGCCGGATAACTCGCATGTATTGGAAGTATTGGCAAATGCAATAGTGCATCAAAAGAGACACTTCACCGTTGCAGCATGCATACTGAGATATTTGCAAGGCAAGTCAGATTATGGCTTTGGCTTATAATAATAGTCACATCTATCACTTGTTGCATACTCTCATCCTAACTGGACTGAAAGAAAAATAATATTCAGCAGGTTTGATGTTCATTCACAATAACCACTTGATGGGCTAGATCAGCAAACAGCATAGCGTGTTTGTTAGCTTTGTTCCTGGCAGAGGTGAAATATAGCTCAGACTATATAACTGCTACGAAAGTTGCTAATATGACATCACAAGTTCTCTATCTCCTATAGAAGTCCTAAGCATTGCTAGTAAAAAGAAATAGCCAACGACTATCCCACCACGAATCCCTGCTACAAACAGAGAGCATGCTCACTAAGCTTGTTGATATATTTGCTAGATATGCGTTAGGCTAATTTGACTAAATATCTTAAAACTATTGCATGTCTGCAAGTTTTCATTAAGGTTTTGCGTCAGCAAAGTGTGGGTGTTGGTTGTTAAGTGCTATGAGCTTTTGTGAAGTTTGTATAGCTTTTGTATATTTTTACATATTTGATTAGCCACTGGAACCTTCCATAACGATGTCTACAGTGCGCACAAGCTGGGGTTGGTCTCTTGTGTGTGTGTCACGTTTTATTTTACTGTAGTTTTTGCACTGCTAATCTTTAGTTGGGTACGTGACATTTGAAGCTATGTGCTTGCCACAGCAATATTGAAACTGTTCTACTTTGCAATTATTATAAATGAATTGACAGCGCATTTGGGGTTGCACCTGCCTTAAATTTAGACAGTGGATTTACTACAGAACACAAGTTCCACCAACTCAAAACTACCAACTATTCCCAAAAGATTTTGAAATAAGCTAACCCTTCTGTGTAATAGTCTGTCTAATACCATCTGATCTACAGTCGCAGACCATTCTCTAGATCTGTATTTGACATTACATTAAAAATATTGTATGCATAACTTTCTTCTAAATTATCTAACAACCACATTGTGAAGCCATTTTATCCGTTTAAAAACACCTATAAAGCAAGTAACATTAATGAGTAGCATGGTATTGGCTGAGTGCAAGAACCGCTTTAATGTATTGATCGGCAACGCTGGTATCAGAAAAACTTGTAAAGGTTTTATTTACTAATTGTCTTGCACAACAAAAAACTGCTGATGTTATTTTCTAATTCCATAACTATCGATTGTGTTGGCTCCAGTGGCTGTGTTTGCCAAGTTTGAGTCGCGACATTTGCCATGATATTTTTTCAATAATGGCTTCGATTGAATCAACAGCATCGTTTTCCTGCTAATGCGGCAATATTACAAACACAAAAACCCGAAGAAAATGCACACAAAGGGAATTGCAACACCGTTACCACAAACACTCCTTTTCTATTAATGACAAGACTGAAGAAAACCGCTGAGGATCTGCTCATTGCCCACTCTCCTCTCTAATTTATTATGTTTAGTATGTAAATATGAATGTTGTCTGTTTGCTAAATCAAAACACAAGATACATTGATAATGCAAGTTGAAGCAACAATTTTTTTGATGTCTTGGTTTGCTCTACAAGTACATGTACCTAGTGTCTGACTGAAGTGCTTTTAATCTTTTACACAGTGAATCACACGCACCGGCATATGCCAGTTCATATACCGTAAGCACGTGAAACAACTGTACATCACTCTATAGTGTCACATCTTTCATGTTTTATAGATGTCATTTACACTGCTAGTGTGTAACAGAGCTTTTAATTAGAGTTCATCAAGTCTGGTATACACCATATTGGTCTGTCACTTTATTTATAACAAGTGGTTTAGGTCATCATTGATGAATGCACATTTTGTTTACTACAGGTAAAGACTTACTGGGAAATGTCATTTCTCAGTATTGTTGAAATGCAACAAATAATTGTGGCTCTATGTACACTTGCTTCGCCTTGATTATGATTATTTAGCCTATGATTATTTGTGCATTACAATCTATATTTAGACATGCCGTTTGACAAGGCTAACCAACTCAAATAATTTGGTTCTAAAACATTTACTCATGCACTCTGTTAATTGACTGACTGTATCTCATCATTCATGTATTATTTGAGCCGATTAACTACCCAAGGCATCACATTTGCTATTTTATTGTTGAAAAGGTAGATGCCTCTAACACCCTACATCTGGTCAATTTTTATACAACAAGAAGTGTCAATATAGAAGTACTAAATACATAGGTAGCAAATCCATGGCAAGTGTAGAGATGTGGGACAAGTGTACGACTTCTAACAACACTGGTTGATCATGAAAATTTTAAATCAAGTTATGTAGTACAAATGATTGTGACTACTAATACTTGAGCTCTTCCTTTCTGAAGACATTTTTGGATGACAATAAGATAATAGAATGATAGTTTCCCCAGTGATTTGGCTTCTCCAATCAGTCAGAGCTAT
Organism: Watersipora subatra; assembly: GCF_963576615.1. Lineage (NCBI taxonomy): Eukaryota > Metazoa > Bryozoa > Gymnolaemata > Cheilostomatida > Watersiporidae > Watersipora > Watersipora subatra. Next base: position 4,357,611 of record NC_088708.1, on the reverse strand, counting down.
ATTATTGGCGATTGGAATGGCTATTTGCTTCAGCAGTGTATTCTCATCGCTAGGGTATGCATGCACAGGCTTATGGTTCACTTTTAATGGCTTGTCAAATACCAACTCTAAACACGACTGTTTAAAACAATGCTATTATTGGAATAATTTTAGCTTGGGAATAAATCCTGGGTAGCATCTCATGCTGCTTCTGTTGTGATTGAGCAAAGCACTCAAACCGCTTTAGTAAAGATTATCGTTAAATATTTGGCTGGTTCATCACATAGTTTAACGGTTGCTTCCGATCAAAATCCTGGAAATGTTTTTAGCCATTCACTTTCTATCATTTGGTATGCCTATTTCAGCCTCCCTGAAATCCTTCACATAGATTTTTATGTAGGTGATGCCGAATGAATAACCAACAACCCCAAATGTCTAACCATTCTGACGGCCCCTTTCCTAACAAATCAACTTCAACTCAGGTATGCACTTACTGGTCTTTTATCGATGCAATGAATAATAAAACCTTGTTTCGTTTGGCTCTGCAATGAACCTACCACATCTGCTTTTACCAAAAATCTTTCACTTTTAGAAGCGATCTCTCTCCATATCACAAGTTGTCAGAAAGAAGCGCTTTGTTACACCATTCAAATCTAATAAGACAAATACAGCCACCAATAGTGAAACAGATCAGAGCACATCTAGGCCCTCTTCATCCTGCTCCGCTCCCATTCAATTGGCTAGCAACTGCAGTAGTTTATTTGTGAAGTCGAAGTTCAAACCACCTGCCAGCACACTGTCTGCACCCTTACCTGTGTGCTCTGAGAAAACACAACTTGCGGTAGCCAAAGAGAAGTTACGAAGACTTCAGCTTGTTGGGTATCATCATAAGCACAACGACTTACAGACTTTAGTTAGACTAACTGCAGTGTGGAAGGAAACTGGACATGATGCATTGCATAAATTACATGCGGAAATTTCTGCAGAATGTAAACCTTCTAGAGCAGAACTCTTGCAACATCTGCACATTCCACAAGAGCATATAACTTGTGACTGCGATGATGCTTAACTGTCATATAACCAGTTAGATGTTCAATATTTCCAAATGAATTGATATTGTTAACTTGTAAGCATACAATGCGCTAATTATAAATAATATATACATAAAATTTGAAAGACTAAACTGGACATATGAGCAATGGGTATTGTTCTTTCGTTTGCTGGTGAATAACTACCACATGCTATCTGTCTCGAACCAGTCAATTGAACAATGTGGAATCTCATCCGTTATCTCCTCGGCAACAAACATGTCAGCGTTTTCTAGGGCATCTATAAATACAACTCACATAGTGGTACAGACATATTCTCGGTAAATCCTGCAGAAGGAATCCTTCACATATAGATTAGAGACGGAAACTATTACAGGTTCGACAGAATTTCAATTGGCACTCACCGAAGTTTTTGGGAGACCAAAAAAAATCATCTTCCGTGTCGCACCGAATTGGCTCAACAGGTGTGCACAGCACATGCTTTAACAGCTCCGGTGTTGGCCTTTCTTTTAATGAAAGGATATCCTCATAGTCTTCTGTAATTACAAACACCATACCTGTGAGACCCACAATGATAATATATTAACCATACAGAAACAATGTTACAGAAATGATGTTAGCTCTCGCAAATGTAGACTTGCTATTTTGACAGCTATTTTCAAGGCCATTGTGATAGCTCATAAATATATGTCTAGGTAGTGTCCACAAAAGATGTAGTACAAGTACTGTACTTATAACATGATTTAACCAAAACATTACCGTATTGTGCAACTTTATTATGGTGTCACATTCTGTCATGCAAAGCTAATTATTTTGGTCTGGATTGATCGCTTGGAAAAACCTTCAAAAGTAAACGGTAGTTCGTCAAAAATTATCTAATATCAATTAGTAAGTTCCTAGGATCCATAGCGAGTCTTCCTAATGATCGTTTAACATGCACAAATTTTGTTGATTGTCTTACAAACTCTAATATATTAAAAAGCTAAAATTTCACTTTTCACAGAACATTTGGAAAAACACCAAAAACTAAGTGGTTACCGGACAACTAATCGGAGAAATCCCTACACCTTATTATAGACTAGGTGAATACCCGGCGTTGTATTTTTATTTAAAATATACACAACATTCACCATTCTAATTTTTAAACTTCATACCATGATAAGTGTTTTTTTGTGCAATTCAAATGAATTAGAAGAAAAAACAAAACAGCTGTAAAGGTTTTCAAACTGTAAGTTTTAAATTTTATAACTTGACAGAAGTGTTTCGTTGAAATAAATTAGGAGGACAAATAATAATGTAAAGGTGCCTAAATGTAAAATCATTAGCAAGTAATGGCTAAATATAGTCTGTTTTGCTATGATTACTATGAAAAATTATTTGGTATACAATCACTGGTATATGATTTTAGTTCGTTTCAGTGTTGGCATGCGAAAATTGGCATACGAAAATAGCTTAGGCTATAGACGTGCATAGAGTGGTACCTATAGAAACCCATAGTCATTATCTAACGCAATCAACTCGTGGTAAAAATCATCATCAGTAAAATAGTAACAATATGATATGTTAACCTTAGTAACTGTAGGTACCTACAATGACTTTAGTGCATTTTGTGGTTATGATCTGTGTGCCCAAGATAATATAATATTATACTGTAATGCACTACATGGAAAGTTCTTACCTTCGAGACTGACGCATAATATAAATGCTGAATCTAACTTGAATGAATTTAGTTTAATAAACACCTACTTGAAGGAAATTTTAGTATGTACTTTAGTGAACATCAAAATTTTAACAAAAATTTTATCCTTTAGCTGTTTGCGATTCCATGTTTACCATAACGGATATCGCTGAACTCGCCATGGCGAGCGATGCATATCTCTTAGTAACTTATATAATTAGTACATAAATCGCCAAATTTTATTTTCGAGAGAAATCATTTTTGATATCGTGCGGCAGAAAAAATTTGCCCTAACAAAAAAGCATCGTGTTTCTTAAAGTTGGACGAAAAATATTTTTAACAGGGGTATCATAACGCGTGGGCGCAATGCTCAAATAATACGTCATTTAGCGTGTGCATACACTATGCGGTATATGATAGTGTCTATGATCAATACGCCTTGTATAGCTCATGGTAGAGCGTAGATTTAAAACTTGCGGAGTTTTGAATTCCAAGAATTAAAGAATGCGCAATTTTAATTCCAAGATTTTAAAGGCTATAGCCGGATAGACAGATATACATCCAGACAGACGACGACAGACAACAAGCCTTGAGAAATATATATAGATATGCATAGAAGGTGAGAGATGTCAGAGTGTGTCTTGGCATTTGCTACTTGTAGGATGAAATGATGAACCGACCTGGTTCAGTAGAATGTTCCAATGGACAAAATTCAATATCATCTTCTTTTTCTGTCGGCCTCACTGGCACCTAAAATAACATGAGTGGCCAATTGTCAAACTGATGCGGCATTTCGTAACATATATGCAAAGCATATTCAAGAAAGCTATAAATCAGATGTGCTATTTATGTATATAAAACACTGCAAACACACCTTGAATGTGCAACATGAAACTGACCTTCTAAAACAACTAATAATAAATATAAAAGATAAATATCTGTCTTTATTATGATCGATGACAACATTCAATGTCCATTCTAATGCTGGCTACCTGCCTTTTACTTCAATTATCAATGAACATACCTTGGTTTTGACAGCATGTTTGGATGCAGGTGCACGTTCCCGATGGCTCGTATTCATGTTCCTCATAGTCAGACCATCAGAAGATCTAGGTGTCTTTACTGTCTTATAATTACCTATAATAATAAGAGATATTGCTCTATGATTGATAACATCAGGGCAAAGAGCACACGCAGTTAACTCAAGGATTTACATTAAAATTACCTATCAGACTTGTGCTTTTTCCTGGTCGTCCCTCATTGTGACTATTTGCATTCTCTAAGCCAACTTCAGTTGACATGCTTAGTCAATAATTCTCTGTAAGACAACAATAACCGAGACACCTGAAACAAGAGAAATATAAGAAAATCTTTTGAGAACAGCAGTAATGATCTAGTTGCCTTTAGTTGACAGGAATTTGTAGTTAGCCCTTAGTTAGGAATTGTAAGACTGGAATTTTGGCTTAAAAATATATCGTTAAATGAAATCCAATATATTTTTATGTGCAGACCAACAATAAAATTCAGTATCTGAATTGCGTCCATGTAACTCATGTTCAATCTCCAACAACTAATATTACTTGTAACATTGAAATAGTGTTTGTGAAAATGATTGAGCAGCTATTTTGTGCGTAGACATCTTCATGAAACCCAGTTTGGTTATAATATTGTCAAATATTGTTTCATATGTGACTATAATATAATTGGAGAAAAATATCAAACCTTTATAAAATGTCTCATAATGGCTTCTTGGTTAGTTTGTGAGAAGACAAAAATGGAATTGCAGATTTGTGGATATCGCATAGATATACGAAAACTGCCTTTGAAATTAAAAATTCAAGCTTTGCAGAGAGTAAAATATGCTGGCTTGATAGTTGCTGGTGAGTCATCAACTTAGTGCTTCATCAAGTTGCCAATTGAAATTGCATAGTTGGGTAAGTGACACTTAATGCATTTTTATTACCTTGGTTTAGCATCAGGAAACTTCACAGCATGATTACCTAGGCAAATTTAGGTACTGTACCTGATCAATGAATGGACTGTGAATATATTAGTAGTAGGGCTAGAATAATACTAGTAGAATACTAGCATTATACTAATATTATTATTATTAATATTATTCTAGTATTAGAGTACTAGAACAATATTAGTAGTACAGCTGATGACCCTTTGTATAACACAGTAGTGTAATCATTGTGTGTCAAGTGAACGTTAATTCGATCCCAAATCTAAAAGTCAACCGACCCGCCTAATTTGTTATCAGATAGTGAGTATCTCTACTGTAACTGGTATAAATCGGGAGTTAAATGCATTATAATTTTACATTCAAAGGTATGAGAGAGCTTCCTAATAAGTTTGTATATCTCTAAAGGTATGAAGTGAAAGCATTGAATTTTGATGCCAATTGATGATTAGTGCTATGACTGCAGAAAATCTATCAATAACAGACAAAGACTTGAATTTGATTAATCTCTTGTGAGAGGTTTCATTGATGGTAACATAAGCATAGTCAGTCGTACAGCAGAATAGCACCACAGGCATTACATAAACAAATAGGTCTAGAGAAATGAACAATCGTACTCCTTCAAGTCAACTATACCATATGCTCAAGTATTAATGACTTCTGTCTGCAATGTAGGAATTGGACATGCCACCATATTAGTTTTGAGAGCTTAAATTTTTTCCAAAGAGATATATTATGCAAAACATTATAAAAACACGACTAGATGAAGTTGTTAATAGTTTTCTACGTTCGGCAAATATAATTGTGGCTTTTGGAAAAAATGTTCCAGAATATTAAGAAAAACCGTTGCTCTCAAATCTAAGTCACCTTTGGAAAAGCCATAAAGGAATAAAACAAATATTTCAATGTATAAAGTTGTGCTAAAAATGAATGGATCTATAGTTGTAACACCAAAACCTAGCATTACTTCGGGCCACTTCGGAAGCCATAATGTGAGGAAGAAGGAGATGCCATAGTGTCAATTATTTTGCATCTACAACACAGCAGAGTAAGACATGGTGAATCTTTTGATACCAAATAACTGTAATGTGAATTTGGTTGCAAGTCAACCTTCAAGTACAGAGAGAAGTTTGATCAAATGTTTCCACCAGGTTCTTTAGCAAGAAAAGAGAAGTTGAAAGTTTGTGAATGACAATTATGTCAGAGACTGCAATGTTACTTCACTAAAAAAAAGAGCTACAGAGACTTCCTTGCCGTGTGTCAGAATTGGGTGTGGAAGCTATGGCAGCATACAGTCATGTTAATTTAGTAAAGTCTTGCAAGTTGGAAGTTGCAAAGACAGTGTTCCCTGACAAAAAGACACTGTTGATGAGCTGCAATCATGCTCCTTATCTCAGCAAACATGTACAAGGTGCACAGATGAATGAGATAATGGCCTAGTTTGGCAACTACATGCAAAAGTGAATAATGCACAATGGTATTCGTTAGCCCTAGATGAGTCAACAAGTATTTGGGATGTGGCGGCACAACTAGCCATATTTATCAGGTAAATATATTTCTGTCTTCATGATTTGTTACACAAAAATGCAATTTAGCTGTAATGTTTATGCACATGGTTGTGAATACAAAATATAAAAATGCATTAAATACAGACTGCTGCATCATATGTTAGCTGTTTGTAAAATGTTATTTCTGTTTCTAATATTTGCAAAATCCTCATTTGTAGACTTTTTAATGAAGAAAGATTTGTAGAAGAGCTGTTAACTCTTGTTGGCATCGAAGGAGACACAACAGGATCTACAATATGACATATAACACCCTTGGAAAAGTAAAGAGAAGCAGGACTGTCTTTTACGAATTGTGTTTCTGTTACCACTGATGGAGCAACAGCAATGACTAGCAAGGATTGTTAGGGAGATTAAAAACAAGTCAGCCAAAACTGCTAGCTTTCCATTGCATAATTCATCAAACACTGCTGTGTGGCAAGCTTAATGAAGATTTCCTCATGCTGATGACAGATGTAATGAAGGTGATCTCATGAGCAAATCGGCATTTTATCACAGGAAATTAGGACGGTTTCTAAGAAATACTGATGCCCAGTATGATGAGCTTCTCACCCACAACAATGTTCGTTGGCTCAGCAAAAGAAATGCTCTCACCAGAATATAGCAGTTACCAGAAGACTTGTTTGTTTCATGAAACATGTGGCTCAAGTCCTGAGATGTTTGTTAACATGCTAAAAAGTGAAGAGCGCATGGCTGATATAGCTTCCCTGGTTGGCATCTGTGGGCACCTCAACACACTCAATTTGAAACTGCGAGGGAAGGACAAATTAATAGTTGGCCTTTATTCCGCTGTGAGTCGTTTGGTTAGCAGTTATCATTATTCACAAGTGACATTCAATCAGATATGCTGCACTTTTCTTGCCTCAAGTTAATGCGGAATCAAAGGGAGAAAAATGATGTCCAACACTACACATCAACATATCAACAACCTGAGTCAGGAGTTTTCAAAGCATTTTAGTAAATTTGACAAAATAGAAAAGTTGACTCGGCTCATAAAATTGGAATAATTAACATAAGAATTGATGGGGGTTGGGAATTAGCCGTAGGTGAACTTCCTATCGACTTGTCAGTAACTGCCATGCAGATAGAACTATGTCACCTGCAAGCTACAGATAATGCCTTGACCCCCGAGTTGGCCAAGGCTGAGTTGACTTGACCCCCACCCGACCAAGGCTGTAGCAAAAGCATTGTATCCTAACATAACTCGACTAGCACTTTGGCTGTGTACAATATTCTCATCAATATATCTATGCGAGCCTGCATTTCCCAAGATGACCCTTATCAAATCTAAGCAATGATCTGTCCTCATGCAAGACTACTTTTATCAATCAATGAGATTAGCATGTACCCAGATGAAACTAGACTAAAAACCAATTTCATCCTAGTAATTAACATTTTGGTCTAAGTCCGTACTGTGTGTGCACTACATTACTGTATGTATAATACTCTAGAACACTTATATTTCGCTAGCATATAGTTTCGTGAGTAGCTCCCAGAGTAAAATTTCGAAGCAACTTAATTTCGCAGCTCTGATGAGTGCGAAAATATAGTGATGTGGAAATAAATGCAGTGGAACAAACATAATTAGATTCCTCAGGTTCAGTTCACCAATAAAAAAATTTCAATTTGCGACTAGTTTGTAATTGTGAACCGCAGGTAGAATGGTGTGGGCAAGGTCGATAATGCAATTTGATCGCTTGCTGCCATTTGTTTCTTGGACTATCAACAGGCCCGTTTTCACTGGGGCAGCTGGCCGGCTGAGCCACCCCAACTTTTTGGGAATTTTTTACGGTAAGTACAGTCCAACTAGGATAACTCGCCCTCAGATAAAATGTAACATTTCATCTCAAACACAAGGTCAACTCAAACGGATTTGTTTGGTCAGTTCCAACGCAATAATAAATTCCTTCAGATAACTTGACCTCAACATCATTTATTCGAAAAGTTATTTGCCTAACGGCCATGGACGCGGTTTTTATCGCTGTAGAATATCACTTCATTCCAAGCCATAGAGACAAACATCAACTTTTACTTAGTAGTTCTTAGGCGTCATTATTATCATCATCAGAGGCAAAATATTTTTGTTAACGACTTTTATAAAGGTTTGCAGAAGATTAAGTTTTATCAAACACCCGCTTGGCCATGTCCCATCGAAAGCGTAAAAGCCTCCGGATGAACTTAAAATAAAATCCGCAAAATTGATCTTTGTTAAAATGCTCAAAAGAAAAAAGATGTATTTTTTCTGAGCGTTTCAACTGCGGTCATGTTTTGCCTATTTTAATTTAAAAACGTCTCGTCAGTCACATCACTTAAAACAAAACAACTCTCAAAAAATTACAAGTTATTGAAGAGGTGTCAGTGGTGAATCCAAACCTTTCCAGAGCCATGCTGCTTGTGTAGTACTGCGAGTGTCAGTGCATGTGTCTTATTTTCTTTCAACACACGGTGCTCATTGCATTGATTGATGTCCCCAGCAAACTTTACTAACGCGTGTGCATTGACATCAAATTCCTATTATTATAAATCATTCTTAATGGGAAAATAATCATAATTAATTGCAAAATAATAACCTAATAAATCTTGACAGTCAAATTATTTTGTTGGTTTATATTTTAACGATGCTATAGTGGTCCTTAAAAACGTTAAAATAAATGTCGTTATAAAATTCCATTCTACAGTATCAATGAACAAAGCTATTTAGTTTCACTTTTTCGCTCGTTTGTTATGATAGTTTAGTTTCGCACATGAAACTTTCGCGAGAGGGTGACACCGCGAAAACGCGAAAGTTAGATGCCGCGAATACATAAGTGTCCTAGGGTAACATATTTTTGATGCATTTAGTGTATGTTACAAGATAGTTGTTTACCTTAGTAGTGTTAAGTGATTCAAGTGTTGACGTTGATGTAAATAATCTAAGTGGCTGGCCAGCCCTAATAATAGTAATAAGTTTTAGCCGTAAACTGATTGTCTAAGGCCATCGTCCTATACCATGCTTGAACCGTAGTCTCGTGAACTCTTGTTGTTGTTGTAATATTGGCTAATCCAGTGTTATCACAAATCTAATTGGTTAATACGTGACATAACAGTGTATATGCATTATTTATACTAATTTATGTTTTTTTCTAACAGAAGAATAAGTATTGTTTATTGCCTGTGTTCATTACCTGTGTTACTTCTGTTTTATGTGAAAATATATGTAATTATAAAACCAAAACTTTTGTGGCCCAACTGACTGCTTCATTTCCAAAGTTTGGACCGCTAACAAAAAATTTTGGCCAACTCTGCTATAGTATCATAATTGTACAAAAGGAAAACAGTTGGGTGCTAATTAGACTCCACCTAGTCTTTGTTAGACTATCACCATCTCTACCTTCAAACTTAAGCATTGCTATGCCTACACTTTCAGTTTTGTGTCTTTGTATAAAAAACCGAAAGCTTTTATTGATTGCAATTACCACTCAATTGTTTTCTTTGGGAAAATTATGACACTAAAACTAGCCTATAAACCAACTGGCAATTCCCTTTCAATGTACCAATGAAATTGTTTCTTGTAAGTTTTAGTCACAGAAACTAGACTATCCGTCAAAAACATTTTTTTTACTATGAACTAGGGTTTTTATAGATAAAAATAACTTTACCAGGTTATCAACCTATGATGACTTGAGAGAATGCAAGATTTTGTAGTTCGCGTGACATCAGCCACAAACCCTACGATAGGATTTCCTTCTATCTAAAAGGTAATTATTACACAAAACCGAAAATAATTTAAGAATAAAGCATAAAAGTATATATTCAGATCCAGTCTCTTAGTTTGCCACAGCTGAGTAAGTTTGCTATAAACATATGATGATATTAAAACAAAAGAAAAACGATCGCTAACAGGAACCGAAAAATGAACGTTAGGCCTATAGATATACCGAATGCATATTGTATGTGTATGAATAAAAATAGATCGATATAAGCATTTATGAAAAATAATCAACAAAAGAATAAAAAAAACATACAAAACAAGCGGGCAATAGAAAAAATCAGACTTCCTTACGCGAATGCGTCAAACGACTACAGGCTACACGCGCCTGGTTTACTAGCATGTAATACAAAGGCAAAGCTTTACATAATTAATTACAGCAGGTAGCCATACATTCATACCAAACAAATTCATTGACCTGCTGTTTGCTATTAAAAGCTGCAAATTAATCTTATTAGTTATAACGAGCTATCTAGGCTACAAGCTAACCGTAATTAATAGTTACTGGCCAGTTACTGTATGGCTGCGTGGTAAGCGTACGTAATTTCCAAAATTTACCGCCGCATTTTCGCTCAGCACATTCGATCCTGAGTTTGACAAAAGTTGGATCGTTGTAGTAAATAGCTCGAGGGGCGTCTACTCGGCCTTGACAATCAAATTGTTTGTGACTAGCAGTTGCGTTTGTAGAATGACCCTGAGTATAACTAGTAGAACATAGAATAATTACCGTAGGAATTATGTACCTAGCTTTTTACAACTTTCGACGACTTATATAACTGACGGCCATAGACCATGCGCATATCAAGCTTATATACACAAGTACCTATCAATAACAACACTATCGCGGTGTCCATGATAAAACAAGAAAAACATAGACAAATTAAATCACAATAATTGCAGGTTGGAAGGCTTATTCAACCCAACCAACAAAACTGCTTATGTCAATGGCCATTTGTAAACATTAAAAATTCTCAAGTTATAAAGGCACTTCAAGGGCGCATCGAACGTAAGTAAAACGCAGTCTCTGCAAAATTAATATGAACAATGAATAATAGGTTGTGTCTTTCTTTAAATTGTTATTATACATTTTACCTTGACAGAACGGATATTTCTCAATAGAATATATCATTTTCAAGAAACTAGCTTTTTTTACAACGCTAAAACGATTTCACAATAATTGCTGCAATCTCGACATGGCGCCATCTGCTATCAAATCTTGACTAACCGCCTAAAACTAATGTTTATTAAGAATTTAGGAGTTCATCTAACATTTAAGTTTATATTAAACTGGGTTGTTGTAACTTTATTACGAAGTAATTATTGTTTTCCTTTATTTACCAACATCTGAGGTAAGAACAGTTGACATGAAATAGTACCATACCTGCCAACTCTCACGCATTGGGCGTGAGACTCACGCTATCACCCCAAAGAAAAACTGAAAATGCGTGAGATTTTTGCCCCAATTTCAAAAATTTTATATATGCTATCATTGATACATCAATTGCCCCAAAACCAAATCTCACACATTGCCCCACTCGTGGGTTGGCAGGTCTGAATAGTACCTATCGTGAAACGGGATAGGATAAAATGTGTGGCGTGGAAAAACGGATGTCTTATTACTTTTAATAGCTTAGGAGGTAGTACCAATAAACACCAATGAAGTTGGGGTTACAATTTGAGGTTGCAATATTGTTTAACTTGGTACAAATATCGATTTGGTCCTTTAGCTCAAAATATTTATTATTACAACGAAAGGCTAGTTTCATACCTTTACTGTAAGTGTGTAATATACAGGTATTATGAGTGTTTTTTTCACCCGGTTGTTCACTTTGCAAGGTTTTTTATGACACAAACAGCTATGAAAACTACAAAATTGTAGTTGATTGAATATAAAGCTTTATTTAATTTCATAAAACATATTATTGATAATGGAACGTGACTTTGATGTAGGAATCCAATCGATGAATTGGAATTGATGTATGAAAAAGTTAATGCATTACAAAAATGACAAGTACAAAATACTTAGATAGCTATCGATTAAGCTCAATTGTGTGTAGTAAGCTGATAAATAACTCGGCGTTGATAACTCCAAAATTTATACTTCAACCCAGTTGACTTTTGCATTGCACTTGAAATTAAATTTAAGACCAAATTAGGTAATGGTATGGTATGCTAAAATTGGAGGTATCTGTTCTAAACAGGCTTGGCCGTGGCAACGCAATACTTTTACAGTACATTAAAACTTTCTCACGTGCAGTAAACATTTACTGCAACTGTGCTTCTACTGCAAATTGCCCTCTGCGATCTACTGCGCATTTACTTTTATGACGCAATACTTAGAACCAAGCAATGTATGCAAATGCGCAATCTTCAAGATATGAAACAGAACGTATACTGCGACTACACATTAGTATGAAGTTGATACTGTCGATCAGCTGACACTGCTAGCTTTTCAAACATATGTACAGCATAGTACGAAATTGTCAAATGCCATGTTCAGCAAACTCATGAACACGTGCTTTAACTCCCATATCATTTCGGAATAGGAGAGTCTGGCATTAGGCCTATCACCATTCTGATTGATGAAATTAGGGTTTATGTATTCTAGTTTTATTAACATTATATACATTAAAACCAGAGTAGATTTTCGTTTCAATCATATGCAACCTGCAAATTGTGATAAATTTGTTGGCTCACTCATACGCAAGTTTGAGCAGCATTCACATCTCGCTATCGTGTTGTGGTTGCAAACAAGTCAACTCAATACTTGATTCTGGGATGAGTTTTCACGAAGATCTATTGTGCATGTATGCATGGTGGACGCCTGGCCATGACATTGCAATTCTTGTAGATATTTTTTTATGTTATATCTTGCATGCTGTGTTGTTCTTTTTATTATATCATTATTAATTTGTCCATATATTATATCGCTATAACAATTAAGTCTTCGTCTATCGCTGTATTATAACCATGCCAGTGGATTAGCAATTCTGTTTATTAATAATGTTGTACGGTTTTTTACTCAGTTTCATTAGCTTTAATGGGCACGTTTTGTTGTATATAAAGGAGTACGCTCACTCAGTTGGGCAGAACAGATAGCTGTACGCTCCTCGGTTAGTGGAATTTCCTTCTGTAATAAAAACTAAACTACACGCATTCTCTTCTTTTTATGTAATAATCTAGAGCGTGCCAAGTAAAGACCGGCAAATTCCATTACACTGGTGGCAGCAGTGGAATTGCGCCGAACTCGGCAGGTACCTTCTAGAAATTTGCAAATCAAACTCCAACAGACCTTAGTAGAGGAAAACCATAATAGTATGGCAAACACCTGGGGTTACGAATCTGGCCAAGATAGCTGTACAGCTATCCCCCACATTCGTAAAAAAGCCTAAGGTTTTAAAATGAGCAAGTTCTCAATGAAGGTTTGATAACTGGCACTACGCCAACCACCCCCACCCTGTAAGTCGCTCGATACTGCCAAAAAAGGTTTAAGCACTCCAAGTCAGGCCACGATCATCTATAACGGTTCCCTCACTCGGGGAGAAGCTCAAGTCATGTCTCAAAAGAGGCAAGGAGTGTAGACTGGGACACGAACCGACTAGCTGACACCATTGGGAAACTTGTCAGATTCAGTCGAAACTTGAAACCGGCCTCCCAGTTCCGAAATGCCAGAGTATAATGGCATCGGAGACCCAGAATACTTCATTACCAGATTTAGAAAAATCGCAGCTGCAAATAGGTGGGCCGACGGGGCCAGCACACTGCACCTCAGAGAGGCTTTGAAGGAGAGGCAGAGTCCTGCGGAAGGGCAGTTGGGGTGGCGGCCATTTTTGAAGCTAATCGAGCCGATTTGGACTATCTTCCCGACAAGCCCGAACAGAGCTGAACAGTTTTAAAAAAAAGGAACTTAAACCTCCTTGCAGGAACACGCAATGGAAATTGAATGGTTAGTCCGAATAGCCTACCGGAACTGCCCGAACCATTAACAAGCAACATGGCAAAGGAGTACTTCTCAAACTCCCACGGCAAACTCAACTACAGCGGAATGTCTTAACGGTACCCACAGAGATTTTCGCGGATGCAGTACGGGCTGGAGGAGAATTTCTTCAGATCAAATCTGGAGAAAAACCGACTTTGGGCAAAGCCATCCGAACTGTGGTTGAAGAAATAGAAGACCCAGAGGCCAATACAGGACATGGTGTAGTACGCAGTGTCAAACCGGACACCTTGAATGAACTGCTATCGACAGTAAAGTAGCTGGTAAAACAGGTCAAGCAGCTGCAAAACCAGCCAACAGAGCCTCCAGAAAGTAAGCGTACCATTAGTTGGGGATGTGGAGGCACCGGACATCTCCGAAAGGAGTGGCCCAGTCAAAAAAAAAGGAGCCGGTAAACGGAAAAAGGCCGCAGCAGCACCCACTACTAGCTGCAATGAGGCCCCTGCGGAAACAAAGAAAAAACTAAGCACCGTTTCAGCCAAGGCCTCACCTGGATGAACCTATCCGAGAAAGTCAGGCTGACCCAGAACTCCCCCCCCCCAAGCAACCCCCACAGCTACCCAAAGCACGTTCCAACCACTACACCTAGAAGAGTCAGACATGAGTCCTCCCGAAGTAAGCACTATGCCTTCCTCTCAGGTACCTTGGTGCTCTGTCTCGCAGAAGACAGCCCCCGCCATCCAAAGAGATTCCCCCATACACGTTTTCTACTTGCACGAATGGAGCAGCCTCAGACAACCCCTTTCGAGCACAGGTAAACCGCTCAACCACACCTGCTGGCATGCCCACACTCTACCAGTTACTTTCTCCGGGTAAAATCGAAGGTCGAGTAGTGCACTTCTTGTTGGATACCGGATGCACCACTAACCTGCTGGGAAAACAGGTGTTCGACCGACTTCCCGAGGTGTAAGAGAATGATTGGAGGAGAGTGACACCCATGGCCTGCTTGCTGATGGGACCAGGTTACCCTTTTACGGTGTAATCCGACTCCCAATAAGGCTCTGCGAAGTGAAGACCAAAGAAGTCGTCATAAGTCAGTCAGATTAGTGAAGACAGACCAATGCTCAAGGTGTTGGTTAAGTGTCTCAACCCGAACCCCAACTTCTGACCATCTGTACGGGAACTACTGTAGGCACTTACACTGGTGTGGAAACGCCTCCTCTCATCGCCGGCGCCCCTCCCCTCAAGGGAGGCCCTGTTGTGCCGATCACCCGAGTCGAGGCCGAGCCGCGGATCCCCTAGAATCTGCAGGAACTGTACCAGGCTGGCAGACCCTCATGCCAGAACGCAGAGTAGGCTAAAAAGCTGGATACCTTGCTGACCAAGTATGGGTCAGTGTTTAGCACTGTTGATGGCGATATGGGTAAAACGTCGCTCGTGGAGCACTCCATACCCGTGAAAGACAGGACACGACCTATTCGTCAACCCCCTCACCGCCTAGGGCTGGAAAAGAAAGCGGAAGCCGAGAGACAGGTACAGGTCCTGTTGGCCAGAGGGTTAATTGAGCCGGCTGGAGGAACGTGGCGCTCACCTACTGTGTTAGGGAAGAAAAAAGATAGAAAATGGTGGTTCTGTGTGGATTACCGAAGGCTCAACGCAGTAACAGAACAAGACGCCTATCCCATTCTCCGGATAGGTGAAAGTGTGGATGTCTGGATGCCTAGGCTGGAAGCCGATATTTTAGTACCCTCGATCCCGTCAGCGGATACTGGCAGGTTCCGCTGGACGAAGATGCCAGGGAAAAATCAGCCTTCATCACTTGCTCAGGATTGTGGAAATGAAGAGTCCTTCTTTTCGGGTTGACTTCCGCCCCAGCCACCTTCCAACAGTTGATGGTGATAGTGTTAAGCCGTGGTCACACGGGCACCGAACCGAACTAAATGACGCAAAACGACGTCGTTTTCAGCTCTAAAAAGTTCGGCTAAGGACATTTCTGGCCGAAGCGAACTATTTCGGTACTGCTCGAAATTTCGTGCCGAATCCTTGCTCTTATTGGCTGGTTAAAATTCTAGAATTCTAGCGAGCACGCGTCACATTTTTTCTTACGTGCGTGTGAGTAAAGTTAAAAAAGAAATGGGACGATACTTTTATTTCGTTAAATAAACAACATGAAGCAATTTACGACAAGGTTCACCCGGACTTGTGATTGGGTTGCATAAATGTAAGATGTTGCACTTAAGTTTTGCATAAATGTAGGGGAATGGTTGTGATTTTCTTTCGTGTAGAATATAAGTAATGTGTCATATTCATCCTGATGAACTATCGTTGACTGATTTATTTATGTAAAACCACAGTACTATGATAAAGACTGTTTTTGTTTGTTATGTACTCAGCATAGAAAAACATTCATATGTTAATAAAAAAATATAATTATGTTGATGGGAAGGGTTAGCAAAATATTTGTATCGAGTGATTTATTTTGAGCAGCCGAACGATCTTCTGATAAATCTGCTGTGTAATTATGATTTATAATAGTTCCTCAAAGTTTTTTGTTTACAATAGAAATATTTAACTCAAATACATAAAAACTACTAATGAAACCGTGTCCTGCCTCTATACGTATGGTATCTAAGAAGTGAAGTTACTTCGGTGGCCGTGTGACATGTGCCACGAACCGAACCAGCCTCCGAACCGAACCGATCCTACGTCGGTTCGGTGCTCGTGTGACCACGGCTTTACACGGGCTCCACTGGCAAATGTTACTATGGTACCTGGATGATGTGATTGTTATCGCACCTGATTTTGACCCCCACCTCCAGCGGCTGGAAAAAGTGTTCCTGCGGCTACGGCAAACCGGACACAAGCTCAAACCAACAAAATGCGAACTGCTACAGTCCGAAGTGTGGTACTTGGGCCACATAGTAAGTAGCAAAGGGGTTGCCACAGACCCAGCCAAAATGGAGGTGGTGGAGCAGTGACCTGTTCCGCGTGGAGTCCGGGAACTGCAAGGGTTCTTAGGTACTGCCGAGTACTACCGACAGTACATCCCTAGATTTGCCACCATTGCAAACTCCTTCCACCGGCTAGTGGGGAAGGAATAGCCCTGGCAATGGGCAGGGGAAGAGCAGGCAGTGTTTGACACCCTGCGCCACAGCCTCACCACAGCACCGATGCTAGGGGATCCGGATCTCAGGAATACCTATATCCTGGACACGGATGCCAGCGAGTGCGGCATGTGAGCTGTGCTGTCACAGCAGTATCGCGACCAGGAACAAGTGATTGCTTACTATAGCAAAACACTCACCCCATCGGAGCGAAATTATTGCATGACACGCAGAGAGTTGTTGGCAGTGGTCAAAGCGGTAAAACACTTTCGCCCATACTTATACGGACAGGAGTTTTGGCTTCACACGGACCATGCCTCCCTGCGATGGCTCTTCCCGCAGGAAGGAGCCCTCCGCCAGTTGGCGCATTGGCTAGAGGTGCTAGCCGACTTCAAGTACAAGCTGGAGCAATGCGCAAGATTAAAGCTTGGCAACGCCGATGGCTTAAGCAGACAGACCTGCGAAGTCTGTCGACAGTGTGCCCAAATAGAGTACCGCGATGGGGGTCCAACTCGGCTGGAGTTGGACCAAGAAGACCAGGATGAGGCGAGGGTGATCGGGAGAAACCATTTTCTGTCAGGGATTGCCAAGCCCAAGCGTGAGGCTGCCGGTTTACGGGTGCAGCTCCGTAAACCGTGCGATTATGGCAAAGCCATACCCCGTGCGACCCTTGTTTCCACTGAAACAGCCAAGGTCAACCCGAGACCGGTCGAGGCCATCCTGGGATCCCCTGACATTGAGCGGGGGATGACCCGAGGCACTACTAGTCGCCACCAGGAACCACGACAGAGCTGGGCAGAGATCGCCAAGCCTGCGCCGGAGACGACTGGCCGTACGGGTCGGCATCCTGCCACCATGGGGGCACAGGCCGGCTCAAGGTCGATCGAAGCCACTCTGGGACCCGAGGCATCGGGTCAGCGAACTAACCAATTGGCTCGGCTGCAGAGCGAGGGCAAACAAAAGTGCCGTAGCCATAATGTACCAAGCACTTTGGAGCCACACCGAAGTGCCTTCGGAACAGTTGGAGTTAGGGAGCCAGGCGCTCGGGGTCTTGCATCGCAGAAGGGAATCCCTGAGAATCAGGCAAGACGGCGTGCTGGAAACCAGTGTGGCCACTCATGGTCTTAGCCGGTGGTGTGCCGCGTGCCCAGTGGTTATGAGGGAGCCAGTTATCTGACAGACACACGTCATGATCCACTTCGGGGTTGAGAGGACGGTAAGCCGCCTACAGCTTACTTGGTACTGGCCCGGACTGACAGCCGCTGTCCGCAGGTTAGTATGAAGCTGTGAGGTACCAGGTTGCCAAGCACAGAGGGACTAAGCCTGCAGGAAGCTGGCAGCGGTTATACGCTAGCCGATCCTGGTACAAGGTCGCCATTGACCTGGTAAGCCCCCTCCCCACTACCCTGAGGGGCAATAAGTGGATCTTATTGTTCTCGGACCACTTTACCCTTTGGCAGGATGACATTGCCATTCCGGAGGCCACGACTCCAGTGGTGGCCAGTGCCCTCAAATAAAGAGTGTTCTGCTACCTGGGGCTTCCAGAGCAAATCCATACAGGCCAAGGCGCTCGATTTGAGAGCCAACTGATGGAGGAGCTCTGCCAGCTCTGGAAGGTGAGCAAGACACGGACTACCTTTTTACCATCCCTAGGCCAATGGGATCGTAGAGAGGAGCAATCGAGGCCTGGGCGACTCTCTGAGGGCCATGTTGTTGGAAGGAAACAAGGAGGAATGTGATGTGCCCCTGCCACAGCTCTTGCGAGCGTATCGAGGCCCCCCACACCGTGACAGGCGAGACGGCCAACTTCATGATGTTCGGCAAGAAGGGAAGAATGGAAGAAGCGCATGAGGCTTTCAGGGAGGTGCAGATGGAGACTAGGCAAGCAGACCAAGAAGAGTGGGAGTGTATGTATAGATGAGTGTATATACACACACATGTATATATACACACAACCAGACACACATACACACATACATGTGTGTGGAGGCGTGTATATACATGTGTGTGTATATACATACACTCATCTATATTCAGATATATATTTCTCAAAGTATGTCTTCTGTATGTGGATATGTTGGTACGTATTCTGACTATAGGTCTTAAAATCTTGAGATAAAGATTCCGTACCGAAGAAGATTTAATCTCAGACCCTGCCGTCTACCAGACCGACGCATGATCCACTAGACCACAGAAATTGAATTGCTACCTTGCCAATATAAGTCAGCATATGCGAGCAAATACTCAACAAATTTGCGTGCGACGCGGCTCATAGCATAATGTCACGAGAAGCTGTTCGCTCACATTATTAAACGTACTGGCTGATAGCGCGCAGGCTAATAACGAGCAACTCTCACTACTTCTCATTGTTTATAAGACAAAACACTTTTCTCATGACATGTAGTTTAAAAGTTAGAATGGCAAATGTTGTTAAATACAAATCAATTCTATGTCCAAAGACTTCTATTACCCAGGAAGTGCCGGGTAGCACAGCTAGTATGTGTATATATATGTGTGTGTGTGTCTGTATAGATGCATAAATAAAAATGTTTACTAGAATTTCCCCTGACATACAGCCCACGATCAAAGTGATAATGGAGAAAAGAAAGGGTACTGCCGGTTGTTGAAAAAGTAGTTGTCAGCAGGAATTGACAGAGTATAAGTGTAAATAAGAGTTGTTCGAGATGATATAAAATAAATTTGAGGGAGTACGACTCCAAAAAAGTGCAACGAACAATTTATCTTGGAGATAAATTTGGGTTGAAACCAGGTATATGAGTAATTGGTTAATTGTTGATATTACAGTTGTATGTGGTAGTGTAATATAAATAGATATATAAAGGTGAAAAAGTTCTATTTTAGAAGTGTAAGTATAGAAAAATGTTAGGAATGTTGTGAATGAAAAGTATATGGGGAATGTAAAGTTGTATATAAAGTAATAGAACTGGAATAATGGTATATGATATAGAATAATGTTGTAAATAGATTTATATGTAGGCCCTATATAAGTACATGTAAAGTATTTTGTATACGAACTAATAACAAAGGAAATATATAATAGAAATATAGAAAAGAAGACATATAAAGTGTTTTGAAAAAGTTCATATAGAAAATAATAGAAATAGTTTTGTTAGATAAGTGCAGTGTTCTATTAAAGGTCGCGCAGTCTAGTCTCCTCTCTTTTACGTTGTAGGATTTGGTCATTGATAGCTAGTCAAGTGATGCGTTCTCTAGCAAAGTTGTTAACAAGTAAGTCATTAATGTTTCGAACTCGAGAGAGGGAAGAATATAGTTCATATTGAAAAAAGTTCGTTTCCTGTTACAACGGTAAAATATTGAGAGTTGGTTTGTATGAGCCGATGAATAGTAGCTTTAAGATCTTGAAATTGGATTTTACTGAACGTGTGCAAATTTTTCAGTTTCCCTAATAATAGGGAAAAGTATAGCTCAGTAAAATCTAATCTCAAAATCTTAAAGTTACTATTCTCAATATTTTACCGTTGTAACAGGAAACGAACTTTTTTCCAATATTAACTATTATATACCCTTCCGAGAGAGAGAGAGCAACAAACGATATTTCAGCGGTAATTTCGGCCATAGACTGGTGAAATGGTGCACTTTTTTCTCGTGAAATGCGCACGGCTTTATGGTTCTACTATCTGTCGCACGACTTTATGGGCGTTTTGTTGGCCGGTCTTAATTTAAAAAAAAGAAGTCTTGTCAGGTTTTAATGGCGATTTTAGGCCAAATTAATCTTTCTGTATGTTATGTATTATCCGATCAGATGGGTAAGTTTTAGGATATTGTTGAAACTTTTCAAAGACTTGGTAGCATATTTAAATAAGTGTATCGGTGTTTTGTATCATTATTATACATAAACGACTCCACAGAAGAATGATTAAATTTTTTTGATGGGGTTTTGGTACAAGAGTTTGGGTACGGCCCTCGATGGATACTTTTTGGGAGTTGTGTGCACATATGCATTTATCACTATATATCACTCGCTTCGCTCGTGTTTGGTCATGGGATTATTAGTGTTCAAATAGGTCAACTTATACTTACCTTAAATTATAATTTTTTCTGCTGGTGTCATGACGGCGGGTTTTGCACTCATCATGTGACTGTCTAAATTGTGTGCTATAGTAAGTGTACTCCTCCATAAACACTTGGAAGAGTGAACTTCCATGATGAATGTAGTTTGTTTGTATCATAGATATATAAACCTAGAGTGGCCAATAATAGCTATTCCCACCGGTTGCCTTGTCAGATTAAATAGCATGACGTAACGTCATTGTATTGTACCTCATGCTTGACTGCACTGTTGTTAACAATGGAGCTAATGAAGAGAAGGTGACAAAATCACATTTATTTTCACATAAAAACCTTCTTGGATACATAATCCAGTAAACTAAAGCAATTCTGTGATAATATCTGACAACCACCATAGATGAAAACTATAAAAGCTATGAATTGTTGCACACAAATCCTGAGCCATCAGGGCTTTATCCCCATTCTCTCTTTTCCCCTTCTCCAAAAAAGAAGTGAGAAGGGAAAAAAGAGAAGGGGGAAAGGAAAGGGGGGACAAATAGCCCACCCACTCAAAGAGCCAGACACTGGCTAGGTAAATAGACTAGTATCGTGCTGAACTAAACATGACTAAATATAATGAGTATGCATGTATGTCTTAAGTAAAAAATGAGACAGAATGATTATTTTACAGCTGACTATGTAGCTGGCTAGGTCACCAAAGCTGAAGTGTAATGATTGTATCACTAGCATCGTGGATGTTACCAACAATGATGTAAACCAAACAACGAATTGTCGCGGTGGCTTGACTTTGTCTTCGCCTGTGGTGATTGAGGTTTGCAACCACAGTGAGAAAGCGACGAGAGTGTTGCTTAGTAGTGCTGGATTGGTGAAAAACTCTCCCATGCTAGCACAAATTGCCACCATGGAAAAGTTGCTGAGATTCAACATCATGCCATTGTTTAAGTGTAATCATCAAGCTAGTAGCCTAGCTCGTGAGATAGCAAAGAGATATATTTCTATTAGGGCGCATTATAAAGCTAAAAATAGAGCTGGCACGAGTAGCTCGTCTGGTCTGGACTCACCGGGTCAGAGGTGCCAGGGTCGGGCCACTCGACCCTCGGGTCTTCCTATACAAAAACACGGGTAGGTTTATGGCTAAACAACAGCGGTTGTACATATATCGCTTTTTAAGTGTGATTGAAATGGAGTCGCATACAGTCCCAGCGCGGAGGGACCAGGTGAAATAAAACAAGGTGAGTCAAGACTACATTTTTACGTCTGCAATAATAGTCTTTGGACTATAGGTTTCACAACGTTTTCAGCAAGAAATAATCAACATGTCGGTGGTCTGGGAGTTCATGAAGAAGCCAGTCACGAAAGGAAAATACCAAGTTATTTGTACAATATGCAAAAGCAAGTTAAAGGTTGACTTGCAACAAAATTCACATTACAGTTATTTGGTATCATAAGATTCACCATGTCTTACTCTGTTGTGTTGTAGGTGTGGAATATATGGGAATGTGATTACAAGCTCTTGAAAGCTAAAGAAAACGAACAGTTAATCGCAGGCACACGAGACCGCCGTAGTTTGGATTCGCTTTCCAAAACGGCTCAAATGGGACATAGTTGTTACAGGATGGTTTTTGTTTACACTTTCATGCAACCTCGTTCATCAAAATATTTTCACAAATATACTTCACGCATTCAATAAAACCATGTCTATTGTTCTTACGCGTCTGTTTTATCGTCATTGTAATGCTGTCACTTTTAGCACTGATATCTTATAAATTACCATAAAAAATCGTTAAACTTTGTAACCTTAGCTCGAAGGAGTACATATCATTGTCTGATAATCATGACGAGCCTGTTGGTCACCTGTGATAATCGAAAAGTGCTGCAAAAATTATTTTCGAAGTATTGGGTCCCGTGATCAGATTACGACTTGACAATTGAATAATGCCGAAACAAAACTGTAAAGTAGCAAGCATCTATATTTGATACGGGGTATTCGGTAAAACCTGAAGTGTTTGTCATAAACTAGTGCTACGATAAGTTTTATATTGAGCTTTTTATTGGCTTTTCAATTCACGTGAGAACATCACGTGACAAGACGATAACCAATCTGTAATGACTACGTCTGAGAAATAAACAGATTCCAATCTATGGCGGCTTTTCGTTTTTGAGCTTTTAAGAGCTTGTAATCACATTTCCACGTATTTGGTACCTACAACACAACAGAGTAAGATATGGTGAATCTTTTGATACCAAATAACTGTAATGTGAATTTTGTTGCAAGTCAACCTTTAAGCTACAAAGAAGGGTCCACCTCAATACTATTGAGGCATTTACAATGAGGGCATCCTGAGGAACTTAAAAGCGCGTCTAAGAACCTTCAATCCAGCAAATTTATTTTATTTTCAGTTTCTTTCACTAATACCAGAGGTTTTAGGGAAGTGATGGATTTTTGCTTTCCACTATGCTGGGTTACCTATTTCTATATTTGTAAAGTATTTCTTAACTAATCTTTTGTTGATTATAATAGCAGTTGAAAATAAAATATGTAATAAAAAAACTAGCCAAATCATGCCATTAATCTATCACCCATTAAACCATAACTGTCACGAACAACTTTTATCGTATTTTCTAAGTAAATCAGACACGCTGATTCCGATTTTGTACTCAAAATAAAGATCAGTCCACTAACCTTCAAAGTCATTTAGGCTTTTTTAAAGCGTTTCAATATCCGTTTCAAAAACAACACAATCGGCATTACAATCTCCGCCCATAAAGATGTGACGAAACCTAGCTTTTTCAGAAACGGAAGTTGGGAATGTTTAGTCCGATTTAGAATAATAGAGATGGGTGTCTTAAAACCCATTATTATCTAAATCCAGCCTGTAAAATATTTTCAGTTTTTTATGAAAGGGATATAAACTATTTAAAATTGCTCGCAGCTTGTTACATGACGTTTAAATGGGCTGGACGCCGAGAAAAATGAGCTCAAAAAGCGCGGTTTTATCACGAGCTAGCGTTGTTATTGCGCTTTTTAAGTATGCAATGCTAAATAGCTTATCTACCTTTCAGAAAAGACTGATATTATTTTTAAGGCTGAATTTAGATATTAATGGATTTTAAAACACCCATCTCTATTATTCTAAATCGGTCTAAACATCCCTATGTAACTTCTGTTCCTAAAAAGCTAGGTTACGTCAAGTATTTATGGGCGGAGCTTGTTATGCCGATCGTGTTGTTTTCGAGACCGATATTAAAACGCTATAAAAAGTTCTTCATTACTCTGAAAGTTAGTGGCCTAATCTTTATTTTGATTACAAAATCGGAATCAGCATGTCTGATTTACCTAGTAAATATGATAAAAGTTGTTCGTGGCAGTTATGGTTTAAATAGCATTGATCCACCAATGTCTAGCCATAAATTGTAGATTGCATCTATAAAACAAGCCACAAAATATAATGATTGGTGTGATAATGGTTTCTTTTATTTTAGTTTATTGATGTCACAACATTAGGCTGTAATAGAACTATCTCTTAACCTTAAATTAATAAAAAATCGCGTGTGCTGACCCGGTCCGACCCGATATTGGCCCTCATTGCTGACCCTGAGTCTGGTCCGACCCTGCATTCCTTGGTCTCGTTCCAGCTCTAGCTAAGAAAGCCATTGATTCCATTTCCCTGATCAGATCAAAACTTCACAGGCTCATCATATTTAGTCATGTTTAGTTCAACATGATATTAGTCTTTTACCTAGCCAGGGTCTGGCTCTGGTCTGGCAGAGTGAGTGGGCTATTTGCCCCCTCTCCTTTCCCCCTTCTCTCTTTTTCCCTTCTCACTTCTTCTTTGGAGAAGGGAAAAGAGAGAATGGGGATAGGAGAGGCTGGCAAATAAAGCCCTGATGGCTCATGATTTGTGTGCAACATTTCATAGCTTTTATACTTTTAATCTATGCTGGTTATCAGATATTATCACAGAATTGCTTTAGTTTACTGGATTATGCATACAAGAAGGTTTTTATGTGAAAATAATAGTGATTTTGTCACCTTCTCTCCATTAGCTCCATTGTTAACAACAGTGCAGTCAAGCGTGAGGTACAATACACCTTGACGTTACGTCGTGCTATTTAAGTCTGACAGGCTTTTTCCCTATTGGCCAATCTAGGTTTATATATCTATGGTTTGTATTTAGTATCTTTCCTGAGCATATTATCTATCAGTACTTGTCTTTTTGTAGGCTTTAGTCATGGCTGTATCACCAGTATTGAAAACCTCTATCTGTAAATCCAACATCAGCACATCCACCAGCCTCCGTTTCTATGTCAGAAGAGAGCTGAATGTTGTGGGAGATGTCAACCTTGTATGTTCTTGTATCCTTGTGCAATCACATTCTCTGACTGCTCACATTCTTCAACCTTGTATGTTCTTGTATCCTTGTGTAATCACACTCTCTGACTGCTCATATTCTTCAGCCTTGTATGTTCTTGTATCCTTGTGTAATCACACTCTCTGACTGCTCACATTCTTCAACCTTGTATGTTCTTGTATCCTTGTACAATCACACTCTCTGACTGCTCACATTCTTCAGCCTTGTATGTTCTTGTATCCTTGTGCAATCACACTCTCTGACTGCTCACATTCTTCAAGTTTTAGGATTCATTCTGTCGATTGTAAATCGATTGTGCACTCGGATCTGATGTAGTTTACTATATAATTTGCATGAATTAAATGTATAAATTATTTCAACTATATTTCTTGGAATGGTTAATTATGCTGCATCTAGCAAAGTTTGCTGATAGTTGATTTTCTAATAGCGTAATTAAATGTAATCATCATTTGTAGGTTTATGGCATTCAGCATCTATGTAAGATGGCCTCAAGTCATACAACCACCTTATTAACTTGTTGTCAAACTCTTTTAACTTTCATCGTTATAACAAAAACTTCTGCTAACATCAACATTAGTTAAACTGTAATAACCCATTCCCACTAATAACTCGGACACCTTCTAACCCAGGCAACTTTTGCTAGGTGCTTGCTACCTTGTCTATTGGCTTCCAGTTCTTTATTGTTGCTCATTAAAACATGTCAATTCAAAGAAAATTTTCCTTCTCATCGAATGCTTGTAGACAAGACTGTCTCTTTACAACGCTTTCAAGTTACTATGTGACCAAGAACTCATCTACCAGGAGCTCATGTCAGATCTGTCCATCAGCTCCTTTTGTAGAACTGGAGTTGTCGACACTTCAGGTACAGTTCTGTCCAACTAGGATAGATGATGCGCAGCCAATCAACTCTCATCTGTAATTTTCCTTCAGCAGACTTTGTTTACTGAATTTACTTAACATGTTAGCTTTGAGTAGTCATCCAAGAAAACTTACTGAAAATTGGTAGAGCCCATGCTAAATCTGCTGTTACATATTAGGTGTGATGAGCCTACAGTAGCCATGTAATATCAAGTATGGGATATTGCTACTTGCAGTGATTTTGGAAGCTGATTCTGATTGTCATATAATGGAAGAGCACCTGCAAAATATGACACTGACGACGGGTGATGTAGTCGCTATTGGCCAGTATTTATCAGCGTTAACCATGAAGACGTACGCTGCCAACACACATATTCACAAGATGCTTCAGTCCAAGTTTTAGTGAGTCTCATATATCTATATATTCTATATATTCCGTACTTGAGGTATAGCACTCATGCTTTCAGCTTTACATTTTAGCTTTACATTTTAGCTTTAGCTTTGAATTAATTTGCTTCTAATTAACTTAACTACAAGAAAAATGTCACATGAAATAAATGTTTTTGCTGTCAATAAGCCATCATCTTGCAGTGGAGGAACACAAAGGGAGACAATCGTAAGGCGAGTCTTTGAGGAACCATTAAGGAGGGCTCAGACTATCATTGGCTCCGAAATCAAAGGATTTGGTGACAAAGAGTTTCTACAAAAAATGGACACGCTATCGGCCAAATTTGTTGGGCTATCCAAGTCTGTGGTACATGGCAACTTTACAGCTAATAACATTGTTCTTAAAGACTCGGGCTGCGGTGGCAGAATCCTAGTAAGTGCTTGACCCGCTTATTTGAAGTATATAAGTTGGTCTGAGTACATAGGTTGGTCCGCACTTAGTCACTTATCTCAAGTACATAAGTTGGTCTGCACTTAGTCACTTATCTCAAGTACATAGGTTGGTCCGCACTTAGTCACTTATCTCAAGTACATAGGTTGGTCCGCACTTAGTCACTTATCTCAAGTACATAGGTTGGTCTGCACTTAGTCACTTATCTCAAGTACATAGGTTGGTCTGCACTTAGTCACTTATCTCAAGTACATAGGTTGGTCTGCACATAGTCACTTATCTCAAGTACATAGGTTGGTTTGCACTTAGTCACTTATCTCAAGTACATAGGTTGGTCTGCACATAGTCACTTATCTCAAGTACATAGGTTGGTCTGCACTTAGTCACTTATCTCAAGTACATAGGTTGGTCTGCACTTAGTCACTTATCTCAAGTACATAGGTTGGTCCGCACTTAATTATGTCTGGATATCGTCTTTTTTAGGTATTTTTAGCAAATTTACATCATGCATAGCGCAAGACTATGAATTGTACAATAGTCTTGTACACAAATGCCATCATATACACAAGCTACAAACTACCGTACAAACCTGCTTTTACTGGTGGTCATAGACAGTTTGGGCTATCGTGTGTCATCTTCATGGAATTCCTTGCTAATTTAGCTAAAGAAAATTGATAGTTGATGGTTTTTAGGGCTGCTTCGAAGCCGTACTCGCTGGAATAGATTTGTTCTGATTTCTTTGCTTAGACAACTCTGTTTTTTTCATTAAAAATCTACTCTGTTAAATCAGGCTCTGCGTCTCGAATAGCCATTCTACTGCGCATATGGACTCTCATCGCACCCTACTTTTTCTATTATCTTGTTATGTTATGATTTAATGTAAATAAAACGAACAAACAAACATGCACATATATAACCGACAAATGTAACAAACAAGTACATAAGCATAACAAATGTATTTACAAATACAAATATAACACACACATTTACAAAGTGAATAAGCACATAGAAAAGCATAAAAAACTCAATTGCAATGTTAACAGATACAGATACAGACACAAATAACATGTGCTCATTCTTACTCAACAGACATTTACTCTCGTAAGAATCATGCGTTTGCATAGCGCAGAGCGCGCTGCGTATAGCGCACTGCACATATCGCACTGCACATATCGCACTGCACATATCGTCAATATCGTCACATTGCAGTCAATATGGCTGACATATATTTCATATTGCTGTGTATTTTATCATCAAGCTCAAGTATATCTCCATCAATGAGAGTAGATTCACAGCAAAATCCCTGATTGTGTCACCAATGCTTTACCTGACTATGTCGTTATTAGCCATTTTGAGACCTCACTCTTGTATTCAGTTGAAACTCGGTCATACTCTAGGAAGTCTTCAATGTTTCTGCTCTACAGCGCTGGAGGCTATAGAAATTTTTTCATGTGACTATGCAGCTTACATCCTTTTCCACATTGTTTGTTTTGAAAAGAAAAATTGTATTTTTTAGGCCTTCGGCTCAGAGCTGAGTCATCTTGGCAATCCGATATATGACGTCGGCACCATCGTTGGAGACATGTTTGTCTGGTACTACATCCATGAGATGAGTGATAAGCCTATGAAGGAGAGGGACAACTTCTGCTCAACAATTCGCGAGTGCATCATTCAGTTCCTTTCAACATATATTGACAGATTTTTTTTATTGGTTGAAGAAGATGCAAGTTTGGCCAACATCAAGCGTCTTGCGGCAGGATATGCTGGCGTTTCTGTACTCTTCAGGTGTGTGGCATACTCATCACATCAAATACATCAGCATGCATAGCTGGCAAATCAAACCTCTATGATGTTCCCTTCTATTCATATAATGTCATTATATTGCAGAGCTGCCGGTAATGACTGGAACAAGCAGCTACCAATTGGGTGTGGTGATGTTCGAGATGCCATCTTAGCGTGTGGTTATAGGCTCATCGATGGTTTTGAGAAGGTTGAGACCTTCTCTCAGCTGGTCTCATTAGGGTTGGCACTCTCTTGAGCTAGATTTACCTATGTGGTTTTTGTAAATAGTGATTAAATTAATTTCTTGTCATTCACCGTGTGCATGTATGCTACTGATGTCCATTGTAAAAACTTTGTGGTATGATTTGAGTAGATCGTAATTGGTACATATTCAGTTACCTTAGCTGTTTTGCATCCTTTAATTTGGTGTCTTGTGTTCAGCACTTTTTTAATTTCCTATTAATTTTTATCGTAGCAATGCTTGCTGATAAATCTGCTAGCTATTAGAATTAGCTATGTAGCAATGCTTGCTGATAAATCTGCTAGCTATTAGAATTAGCTAAAGGGTACCGCGAAACTTACCTACTGTGCCATAGAAGAACTCACCCGCTTCACTGTGCCATAGTATAATTCACCTGCTTCACTGTGCCATAGTATATTTTTAGAGACAGTTCTTATATCTACCATTATTCTATATTTGTTTAAATACTATTTTTCCCTACTTTAAGCAAAAATGATGCAATGAGAATGGCTTACTTTTATTTCATGTTATCAAACATCCAGTTTGCTTTTTAGTTAGGGTTTAATTCAGGTTTCATTTCTTTGAATTTTGTGCAGTCATTCATTCACCCCGTAACCTTCACATCTCTGCCCATAGTCTAACGATATAGCTGTATCAATTATTGGCAGTATGTCATTGCTGTGCGCGTTAAAGCTAGCCTCTGCTCGCCCATGCTGCTCCATGGTTATATTTACCTAGAACATCGTTTCATCATGTTGTACTTTACTTGATGTTTGTTTGATGATTCTGCAGATTTTTATGTGCTGATTTGCTATAGACTTCTATTTTCTGTGTAGATCTCATTGCTCCCTAATGGCTTCTTAATATTCCAAATGAGCATATATTGCATGTGTGTAATCTTTGAATATTATCTTTAAATTCTATTCTTGACCTTTATATGTATTCTTGATATTTTTTTCTATTTAGAATAAATAATAGTCATATCACTTTTGTAATCAATTGTTTGTTGCAACTTCAGTCCAGCCAGCTCGAGGGAATCCAGTTTTCTGTGGAATTGACGGAACGAGATATGGATATGAGTTGGTTATAGCTTTGATTAAATTCTGTGTTAATGATAGTTTCATCATACGCTTGACTATACACAGACTCTATCATAGCAGCGCCTAGCACCATCTCCTCAACTTCATTTGCCTGCAAAATTTAGGTTTGACATAAGGGCCATTTTTGAATCATTTACTTTTGAAAATAACAACATTATGACCCACTTGTAACTGGAGCATCGCATACAATAGGGAGATGACTCGTCGGATTTGTAATGGATTAGCTAGCGGCTGCTACATAAGGAATAATGCAGCAGGTATGGGATTTGCACTGTAAGAGCTAGTGGGGTGGCCAGCAAAAAATATATCTAGTTGTACACGATATCTAGTACATGTAGTTCCATTTCCTCTTGTACATGAAAAATAAAAACTAAGGTACGGCATTTAAATAATAATTATAAATCGTAACTGTAAATAATA
Source organism: Watersipora subatra (assembly GCF_963576615.1). Classification (NCBI taxonomy): domain Eukaryota; kingdom Metazoa; phylum Bryozoa; class Gymnolaemata; order Cheilostomatida; family Watersiporidae; genus Watersipora; species Watersipora subatra. Next base: position 4,326,926 of record NC_088708.1, on the reverse strand, counting down.
ACAATAATAGTGTTATGAAGTGGTAGATGATAAAGAGCACACCATTTATTTACATGAGAACATGGCTCGCACATTTACTCCATAGGCTTAATATTATAGCAGTAGTAAGTTGCTCTAATATACGGTATATAACTTGTGGTTTCGTGATGGCTCTTGTAAAGAGTTCTATACCAGCTCACAAATGTGAGAGATTACCAGGAACTAAACAATGCTGCATTAGGACTAAGTTGGCAGCATACCAAGGCAGAGCACTGACCTGCAGCCATTAAAAAACCTAACCTTATAGCTCATTGAAAGCCTTTTCATTGCTGTTCACATGTTCATAGCTGTTCACAAGTGCACTGCTTCAGGCATTCTAATGCCAGATTCAGCTTTTATTGCTGTTCAACATGATTTTCCAGTGCTGCTCATCCTGACTCCACAAGTTACAACCCCAAACTTGCCAGGGATTCTACTGCCTAAAAGGCAAAAACTAGCTTCTATTTTGCCGACATTGCTGAGTCGCCAATTGCTGAAATTTTACACTATGCTGCCGACCAGATGGCATGCTGCAAAGACCAGACGGATGTACACTTGCTGACACATCGTACGGACATTAAAATGATGCCCATCTGCTGACACATCGTATGAATACCATCATCATAGCCGACCCAGACTTGCCAGTTGTTAAAAGCAATGAAATACCCCAGAAACCCGAGCTAAGAGGAAATCTATCCCTCATGCATCAGACTGGCTCATTTGCAGAGTCCATGCATGTCAGTTAATTAGCTTTTTCTACCCTACACAAACATTTTCATGCTTTGTGTCCTTTGCCCTCTTATTTCCTTCACCTCCACACACTTGAAAATTACCTATCATATCAAACATTATCTTTCCAGAGATAATTTTTGTGCAACAACAGCTGGTATCCCAATACGTACCCGCTGTTTTAACAAAAGGCTACGCCAGTCTGGCAAATCAACATGAAACTGATAAAAACAAAAAATAAGTATACATTTACCACGCTGAGGTCTTTCAGTCTAAAGTTTTCTTAGTTGCAAAGTGTCTGCAAGCTACTAGTGGCTTGCAGATTTCCTGCTGCATGAAGTTAATTGCTTGAGCTAGCAATATGCAGCTATGTATAGCTACTGCCATTTGCATAGGACACCCACCATAACAACCTGGCTAAATGTGTATATACACGACTTACACTGAGCTTTGTATTTGCATGGCCCCCGGTGTACACTTTCATCTGTCTGAGTTTTTCAAGGCTGGGAGGCTTGATAAAGACCACCAGAGGCTTGATCTTGGCACACCTCAATATTGTCAGAGTCTGTGAATTAAGCGGAGCATGTCATACTAGAAGTGCTGGCAACATCAGCCAGGCTTAAGCTTCTGATACCTCAAAAACTGAAATCTATTTGAATTGATCTACTTTTCAACACGAGATAGAAAAACTATAGAGGCCAGACAAGCATATATCCTGCCACGAATAGACATTGCGCAAACAGCATGGTCAGTTGAGAAAGTTTATAGCGCAATCAACTCTTAGACTGAATCTACTGATTGAAACAATAATTACAAACACAAAATCAATAAGCCGAAATAGAATTATAGAAACATACTAGTTGAATGCACGGCGTTTCATGGGTAATAAAAACAGCTTATAAACATTGAATTATCTTACTTACTACATTACCTTTACATTACATTACCTGCAACTATTTATAAGCTTTTTTATTACTCGTGCAATGCTGTGCATACAGCTAATGAGACAGTGAGTCCATCGTGTGATGCAAGGTCATTATGCGTATTTTTAACCGATGTAATGAATATTTTCAATATTATTGATCACTATATTCAGTTGAAGGTGTAGTTTAATGGGTAAGCTCGACACCTTTAGAACAGTAGGTTACAAGATCGAATCCTCTGCGAAGTGGATTTTTTGTTATTCAAACTTAATTGCGAGAACTGGACAGATGAACGCTCACATTTATATATATAAGGTAGCTGAATGCCCGGCATTGCTCAGGTAACAACGAAAGTTTTTGTAATAAAAATTCATTTTTATTTAACATATAATAACAGTTACCATTCTAACTTTCAAACTTCGAAGCATTAAAAGTGTTTTGTGCAGTTCAAATTAATTAAGAGAAAAAATGAAACAACTGCAAAGGTTTTTAAACTTTTTCAAACAACTAACTTTTAAATTTCATATCATGAAAAAAGTGTTTTGTGTAGTTGAAATAAATTAATAGAAAAAATTAAATAACTGTGAAAGTGCTTAAATGTAAATGTGAAATATCAGCAAGTAATGGCTAAACAAAGTCTGTTTTGCTACGATTACAATGAAAAATTATTTGGTATAAAATTATAGGATATTAATTTGTTTCAGTGTTGTCATCGCGAGGCGAAAATGTTGTATAGAGTGGTATAGAAACCCATAGTAATTACCTAATGCAAACACCCCCTGGTAAAAATCATCAAAATTTTATATATGTACTGTACATAATAAAAGTTAGTAACAAACCATATGTTAACTTTAGTAACTATAGTTACCTACAGTAACTTTAGTGTATTTGTAACATTACATTATGTGCTGTACATACCGCAGGGAGTTCTTCCTTTCGAGACAGACATACAACATAAACGTGGAATTTAATTTAAATGAATTTAGTTTACTAAACACGTACTTAAAACTAAGTTTTAGTATGTATTTTACTAAACTTAAACTTTTTCATAGGCTAAAATTTTATCACTTATCTGTTTGCAGTTTCGTTTTTGTTATAAAATAACAAATAACACTGAACTGAGATAGCGAGCATCATATCGCTTTCATGCGTTGTGGGAGGAATTTCGGCAAATAGCATATTGGCATTTTTGTTATTTCGTCATAATCAGTACATCGACTGCCAAATTTTAGCTTCAAGAGAATTTTTTGTTGATAACGTATGGTGGAAAAAGTTGAAAAGATCTCTTCCTCAAATGGCGCTGACGAAAAATACCTCGTGTTCCATATAGTGAGGCAAACAAAATTGTATAACAAGTGCATCGTAACTCGAGGGTACACTGTATTAATTAATAAAAAAAAGTGCTCATTTAGTGTGTGCAATCGCGAAAAGGATAAGCAGTACATGAAAAGAGCAATGAGTGTGATATGAACTGGTGATATGGACTGGTGATATGAACTGGTGATATGGACTGTGTGATATGGACTGGTGATATGGACTGTGTGATATGGACTGGTGATATGAACTGGTGATATGAACTGGTGATATGGACTGGTGATATGGACTGGTGATATGGACTGGTGATATGGACTGGTGATATGGACTGGTGATATGGACTGGTGATATGGACTGGTGATATGAACTGGTGATATGAACTGTGTGATATGAACTGGTGATATGAACTGGTGATATGGACTGGTGATATGGACTGGTGATATGGACTGGTGATATGGACTGGTGATATGGACTGTGTGATATGGACTGGTGATATGAACTGTGTGATATGAACTGGTGATATGAACTGGTGATATGAACTGGTGATATGAACTGGTGATATGAACTGGTGATATGGACTGGTGATATGAACTGGTGATATGGACTGGTGATATGAACTGGTGATATGAACTGTGTGATATGAACTGGTGATATGAACTGGTGATATGGACTGGTGATATGGACTGGTGATATGGACTGGTGATATGGACTGGTGATATGGACTGTGTGATATGGACTGGTGATATGAACTGTGTGATATGAACTGGTGATATGAACTGGTGATATGAACTGGTGATATGAACTGGTGATATGAACTGGTGATATGAACTGGTGATATGGACTGGTGATATGAACTGGTGATATGGACTGGTGATATGAACTGGTGATATGAACTGTGTGATATGAACTGGTGATATGAACTGGTGATATGGACTGGTGATATGGACTGGTGATATGGACTGGTGATATGGACTGGTGATATGGACTGTGTGATATGGACTGGTGATATGAACTGTGTGATATGAACTGGTGATATGAACTGGTGATATGAACTGGTGATATGAACTGGTGATATGGACTGGTGATATGAACTGGTGATATGGACTGGTGATATGAACTGGTGATATGAACTGTGTGATATGAACTGGTGATATGAACTGGTGATATGGACTGGTGATATGGACTGGTGATATGGACTGGTGATATGGACTGGTGATATGGACTGGTGATATGAACTGGTGATATGAACTGTGTGATATGAACTGGTGATATGAACTGGTGATATGGACTGGTGATATGGACTGGTGATATGGACTGGTGATATGGACTGGTGATATGGACTGTGTGATATGGACTGGTGATATGAACTGTGTGATATGAACTGGTGATATGAACTGGTGATATGAACTGTGTGATATGAACTGTGTGATATGAACTGGTGATATGGACTGGTGATATGAACTGGTGATATGGACTGGTGATATGAACTGGTGATATGAACTGTGTGATATGAACTGGTGATATGAACTGGTGATATGGACTGGTGATATGGACTGGTGATATGGACTGGTGATATGGACTGTGTGAAAAGATGATATGGACTCAAGGACTTGTAATTTAAATGTCGTGATTTGAAATCTAGTACGCAGGTAATAAATCTAGTACACAGGTAATCTTACATTGCTAACTATTATTGCTATAAATGTAACTGGACAGGCAAACAACAGACAAACATTGATAATTTATATACGTATATGTATGCCTAGTTTCCATGAGTTGAGAAAAGCTATGCATGCACATTTATACTCCAACTAAAAGTGTACGTTTAAAAAAGCTTACATATTTGCCAAAACCAACCTGTGGCTGACACACGAGCACGCAAGTGTGTCCAGTTTCCATAGCTTCATGAACACTATCAATAGTGATTCCATAGAGATGGCCTTTGTATTCTCCAAACTCTAGCAGCCTGCATAAAAACATTTTAACTTTTTCTGATGTTCATGATAGAGAGAAAATGACAGAACAATGACGAGTTACATGCAATACAGCACATAGGATTTGTGACTTTGTAAAGACTATGGTATGTTATTGGTAGGCATCGGTTTAGCGCATATGTAGACACAAACATAACATAGGGAGGTTTTCTTGCTTGTCTACAACAAATATAATAACAATCTCACTTTTGTTTTTGCAGTAGACTATCCATTTGCAACTTTGATATAAAAATGAAGTCCTTGCCATCTGTTTCTAACAGCTTTTTTGGTCTTGATGTCACTACAAGACATAACATTAATATAGAAATCTAGTGCAATGCACAGAGCATCTCTGATTGCATTATTGTTCTGCATCAGTAACATACAACGATGTGAACACAAGAGAACAGGCACCTGGGACAGGAGATATATATTCCTGGTTGTCTTTCACTAACTTCTGTTTCAAGCCATGTGTTCCGACATGCTTTGGACCTGTGAAGAGTAGTATGGTTTATGGATGGTGATTAATATACAACATCAGTAAATATACTCAAACGCATTTCTATGACTGTATAGTGTCAGCTATGTATCATACTAGCTGTATGTAATTTCTCAGATGTTTTTATTATCATATGTATTTTAAAAGAAATGGCAACTATAAATGATCGTCAAATAAGCAAAACATATTCTACCGGTGGGGTGCTGGGTGCACAGCATTTAACTATTATAGCTTGAGGTGGTTGATATTATAGTGGCTATACACACAGTCTAGACATTCAGCTAGTTTGGTCAACTCATAACAACATGGTTGATGGGCATATGATGCCGTGTCAGAGGAGTAGTACTCTCTAATAATCTGATTAGCCAGGTCAGTTTGTCACGCTAACTTCAAATGAATAGAATTCTGTTCTCGTTTCCTTTCAGACACTGTTCCAAGGAATCTGTTACCGGTATGCTGTATCGTACACCTAGCTAACAATTAACCAGGTTACCTGCACAGCTACAGCAGAAAGACCATTGTTGCCATAGTATGAAAGAGCTATGGAACATACGCACCGAGAATAACTAGCGGTCTCTTTCTTCCGATGGGAGGCTTGTAGAGCTGCACTTCCTCATAAACGGTTTTCCATTGCAAACATTTTGGCTTGCCGTCATGTTCGGCTGTATTTGCAGATATCAAAAAGCAATAAACTATATAAGCAATAGATCGCCTGCTGACCTTAGCAAATGAAAATACCTATCATAGCAAAACAGGTGAAAGACATTATAGAAGACTGTGGTAAAGTGAATCTGTTAGTTTAGATTTAGGAAGTTGAATAGTCCAGCTGAGTAGTCACTGATTTTTCCATCCCTTAAAGCCATTTGTGTAAAATCTTGCATCTCTTTTTCTGTCTGAGTGGTACTGCTAATATACTACTAATATTATTATTACTATATACAGCATTACCTGATATACTAAAGACACATCCTACATATAGAGTTGATGTATCTTTCAAGTACCCACAACTCCAGTATTTTATTCAGTACTTGGTATATTTGCCTCATTACAACAGTAGAATTTTGTGCGATCTAATACTAAAGACGTAAGGTAAGGCCCGGGTTTGATTATTACAGTCGATGAACACAACTGAGGATGTGTCGATGGTAATGTCAAGAGAAATACTGGGTGTTGCTATTTATACCAATATTCTATTTGAAACTGCGCCAACTAGCCCAGAAAGAAACCATCGACAACTGCATGTCCAGACCTAGCATGGCTGGCTGCAGTCAAGAGCAATAAACTGCTCTTCCATGTAGAAGGAAAGATGAGTCTTACATGTTGGTTTGAAAGTTATACCGGGTACATGAAATCACCTATATTTTAAGTTCCGACTCAAACAGACCTAGCAAATGAGGGTTAGAAGGGCAGAAGATTGCTTCCAGAGATCTGATAGGTGAGAAGCATTTGAAGTGCTTCTTTGTTGTTCGCTGTTTTAGCTCTATGTTACTTTTATTGCTTGTGATGACTGTAAATTAAGCCAGCAGTTATATGTCAACAGTTATATGTCAACAGTCACATGTCAACAGTTATATGTCAACAGTTATATGTCAACAGTTATATGTTAACAGTTATATGTCAACAGTTATATGTCAATAGTTATATGTCAACAGTTATATGTCAACAGTTATATGTCAACTGTCACATGTCAACAGTCACATGTCAACAGTTATCTGTCAACGGTTATATGTCAACGGTTATATGTCAACGGTTATATGTCAACGGTTATATGTCAACGGTTATATGTCAACGGTTATATGTCAACGGTTATATGTCAACGGTTATATGTCAACGGTTATATGTCAACGGTTATATGTCAACATTCATATGTCAAAAATCATGTGTCAACAGTCATATGTCAACAGTCAAATGTCAACAGTCATATGTCAACAGTCATATGTCAACAGTCAAATGTCAACAGTCATATGTCAACAGTTATATGTCAACAGTCAATGTGATGAAAATAAAATCTTTTGTTAATTGCAAATGATGTAAAAGAGCTCATTTTTACAGTTAGCACCTTTGCCAACTCAAGATTGATTACTACCTTATGAGTTTTCAAAAAGCACTTCGGAAACAAAAACCAAAAGTGCCAGTATCTGAACAATCTGAAGGAATATTTATGTATATGTTAGTTATGTCCTTCACAGCAATTTAAGGTAGATCTATGCTTCTCCTATAGTCTCAGCTTCAAATGTTGTGTAAATAAGAAACCATAATATAACGGTTTTCCGTAGGACTAAACACAGATGCTATCATTCTTTATATGTACCTAAACATAATCAACATATCTTCATGCACAGGTTGCGAGTAAATATTATGAGGATAGCTCTGCTTTGAAAGTTTCCTTTCTGGTTTTGTAGGAAATTTTGTACTATTATTATTATTGCACACCAAAACAAGATGAAAGTGCTGATTCAAAAACTTAATATTGTTATCAACTTCATTACCCAAAGAGAGGACAACTTCTGCTCAATACCAGAACTAGTAATATCATTTGAGTTTTAAATTGGCCAGAAAAGTAGGCTCTTCTGATCTACATTGTAGATACAATGTGAATTACTACTAACTTCATATACAAATATAAACAAGCATGCATCTACCAAGTCTAGGAAGAAAAAATAGAGAACACAATATAGTACCTTCATCAATCGTGGAAAACTCTATGTTACCTACAAATAACAATGAATTGTATCAATAAAAATAAAGCAACAAGTAAGTGGCTTGTAAAACATCACTAGTGTGGCATGCTAAATCTTACATGCAGCATTGAACAGGCATGGTACTTACCGTCTGTAATAACTGTATTGAACAGGGTTAATACTTACCATATAAATTAACTGTATTGAACAGGGTTAATACTTACCATATATATTAACTGGATTGAACAGGCATAATACTTACCATCTATAATAGTTGCCTGACATTTTGTCTTCCTATGCTTTTTCACTTTTCGCTGAAGTCGTGGACTTAGAAGACTTCCTAAAAATGCAACGTACACACAATCATGGACAATGAAATCACTAAAAATTTTAAAAAGACTATAAAAAATATTTGTCATTCAGTTCGCTGTTTAACGATTTAAAAACAGCCAGAATACATACATGCATTTTTCTGAGTAACCTAAACGTTTTTGTGCCTACAAAAGTCTTTTGCCAGAAATAGAATCTCGATCTAGGATTACTGAGAATGATTGTCTCAAAAAGGTTCCAGATATCATATGCTATCATATGCTATCATATGATATCATATGCTATCTATCATCAGTCTACCAACTCCTCAGATCACTTACTTACCCATACTTTGAGAAACTCCTGTGAGTGGAGGAGAAATCTTTCTTGGTAAGCTTGGACTACCAGGAGCTCCTCTGCCCGCTGAGCTATTGTACATTTCCGTTGACCTTCTGTGTAAAAGTGTAGCATGAAAATTTAGCCTTAGATTACATTATACCAACAGATTAGTACAAAATCATCCTAAAGTCTTTAATGTACAAAGATACTAAATGGACCTTAACAGTTGTGTACATTTGGCTACACAGGGCACTATTCAAGCAGAATAATGCATCACCTGATTTGCAGAGTTCTACTGGGAATCAAACCAGTTTTGCTGGATTGGTCGTAAAAAAGCCTAGCCTGCCACCAGAGCGGATCATCCGTATTAAGTATCTCAAGGATATCACCGCTGACGAATGAGAGGCCTGCTGCCTGACAGGGTATAAGCAGGTCTGCTGAAGGGTCATAGGAGAAGCGGGCTCTTATCTTCACCTACAGACATAATGATGTTGCTCACCAACCTTGGTGGTCTGGCGCTGCAGCTGGTCAGAGAGCTTTAGTAACTTTTTAAATTATTGTTTTTATGATGCAAGTCAAGTTAAATAGCTCTCCAAAGCCTGTTAGTAATATACACAGTCTTACACATGCTGAACTACCTTTATAGCAACCAATGTAGTCCTGACACAAATAGAAGTGACTGCTGGCTAGTCATTGACACTTGAGCACGCTGTGGTGACTTGTATGTAATTGTAAACCCTTGGGTTAAAAATCATATAAACTGGGCAGAGTGGTAGATGAGACACCTTCACCTTCGAGAATAAATCTAGCGTAGCTTTTTGTAATTTTACCTTATCTTTGGGGAGTGTTTCATCTATGAAGTCTGGGATGAGCTTGAGGCTTATCATGCCATCACAAGAGTTCTATAAATAGCAACATCTGCTGCTCAGTAGATGCCGTTCTTTACTAGTCTACGCTTATTTCCCAGTTAGAATGATGCTCAATAATACAAAATGTTCAGGAAACTCTTGCAGGTCTGTTTATTAGCCGATTACTAGCAGCCAGTCTTAGCTAACATAAAATGAATCCAACCTCCTGTTGCATTCACATAATTTTAGCCTCAATGCATTAGTTAGATTTTTTTAAATATGTCCAAACAAAGCAAACAGTAACACTGCCCACAGAAGCTTCTAGAACTGCAAAGTAAAGACTCTTCAAGCTCCACTGTTTTATCCTTAGTAATACCTTTAATTATACTCACTGAAATGCAAATAAAACACGTTGATGAACTGCTAAGCAAAAATAGTATGTACTTACATTTTAAGTTTCAGGACAAAACATTCAGAACGACTGGTATTTTAATGCAAACATAACTTAATTATAGTTCAATTATACTGAAGTTTCACAAACACCTGGAAGTGCCTTCAAAACCTGGTCCTGGTGTTTTGTTCACTACCCAAAGCAAAGACTGTTTTAGAAATTTTTTAAAAACACAAAGCAGTTTCGTATAGCCATGCTTAAAGGTGCTAAACATGAAAACATGTGCATAACTTCAGTACCAGTATATGTACAACCTCTTCTATAGGTCTTCCTCTGACAGGTATTCCATTGACCTCATGCACTTCATCACCAACCTGTACCAAACCTGAAATTTCCACAGCGTAATGGCTACTCCAGCATTAACTATAGCAGGGGACAATGCTTACATCTGTAACGACTCATCTCTTTGAAAATAATTGTCGTTTTTTAATTTTAACATTCATATGTATTTTTCTGAGTTCATTGAGTAACATTTTTAAATGACAGGCAACAAATTTGCTAAATAATATGTTGGCTAAACACTACTTAGCAACATCATGTGATGGATCATGTGATGGATCATGTGATGGATCATGTGAACCTTGAGCCAAAGCATACAAGTGTGTTTTGGGGCATAATTAACGTGTAATGTGTTTAATTAATTTATCATGAGGGGTCATAAGACATCTAGAGGAGTGGCATAGTGGTTTGTATATTTGCACAAAAACCAATATATGTACATGTATATGTATTATTAAGCCAATGGAAGCAAATGTCTGTCTTGAATATTTAAAAGAAATGTTCACCTACATGTTAATCTCAGTTTGAGAAGGCTTCGGATGCTGAAATACTCTTATGTAAAACACTCTATATCATAACAAGAAAAGGTTTTGGCCTAAATGATGTTCAATGCTACTAATACCCTATGCTACTACTAGCTACTGCAACTACTAGCTAATGCTAATACTAGCTAATGCTACTACTAGCTAATGCTACTACTAGCTAATGCTACCACTAGCTAATGCTACTACTAGCTAATGCTACTACTAGCTAATGCCACTGCTAGCTAATGCCACTTCTAGCTAATGCCACTACTAGCTAATGCTACTACTAGCTAATGCTACTACTAGCAAATGCTACTACTAGCTAATGCTACCACTAGCCAATGCTACTACTAGCTAATGCTACTACTAGCTAATGCTACTACTAGCTAATGCTACCACTAGCTAATGCTACTACTAGCTAATGCTACTACTAGCTAATGCTACTACTAGCTAATGCTATTGCTAGCTAATAGTACTACTAGCTAATGCCACTACTAGCTAATGCTACTACTAGCTAATGCTACCACTAGCTAATGCCACTGCTAGCTAATGCCACTACTAGTTAATGCTACTACTAGCTAATGCTACCACTAGCTAATGCCACTGCTAGCTAATGCTACTACTAGCTAATGCTACTACTAGCTAATGCTACTACTAGCTAATGCTATTGCTAGCTAATAGTACTACTAGCTAATGCCACTACTAGCTAATGCTACTACTAGCTAATGCTACCACTAGCTAATGCTACTACTAGCAAATGCTACTACTAGCTAATGCTACCACTAGCCAATGCTACTACTAGCTAATGCTACTACTAGCTAATGCTACTACTAGCTAATGCTACCACTAGCTAATGCTACTACTAGCTAATGCTACTACTAGCTAATGCTACTACTAGCTAATGCTATTGCTAGCTAATAGTACTACTAGCTAATGCCACTACTAGCTAATGCTACTACTAGCTAATGCTACCACTAGCTAATGCCACTGCTAGCTAATGCCACTACTAGTTAATGCTACTACTAGTTAATGCTACCACTAGCTATTGCCACTACTAGCTAATGCTACCACTAGCTAATGCCACTACTAGCTAATGCCACTACTAGCTAATGCTACTACTAGCTAATGCTAGCGATAGTTCCCACTCTAACAAATACAAGTTAATATGTGCCCAGTATATGGACATAATGAACTTAGTTTTCTCACCACTGCGCTCAGCAGGACCACCAACGAATACTCGAGCGACACATATCACGCCATCAGAATCTCTATTCTTTATGGTCACCCCCTGCACAAGAGCATGTTCATTTCACTGACATCGATAGTGTCTAAAACTTGATAACACTTTGCCATTTATTAACTTTTAAAACAAAACAACGAGTTTTTAAAACTGTAATAAGCAGCCTTTTTGTTGTTGGTTGATTTAAACCAAATGATAATTTTGATTTATTTTCCTCGGCTTCCCAAATGGGCAACACTCAGTTGGCTCTAAACTGTTACAGCTGACTACATATTACAACGAAAGTCTGCATCATACAAATTCAAATAGCTAGGTAGTCTTCAATCTCTAGATCAGCTGACATGGTTAAACATGGTAAAATGAGATGCTGTAATAGCAGTATAACTTCTTTCATACTAATAGAGACAAACACAAAGGAAGATCTGAATTATTTAGCAAAAAACGGTTAACGACAATTAGGCTTATTATCAAGGTACTTGACTAGACTTGAGCGATGAAAGACAAGGGTCTGATTGCTACTAATAAATAACTATACATAATTATTTTCTGGATGCATTAGTAATCTGAATTAAAATAAGCTGTTTTTCAAATATTGCCTTTTTTAATATAAAAATTGATGTCACGCTTTTAGTATGATATCTCAATATATACAAACAGGGCTGTGCCCAAATCAGCTGTCTGCTGAATGTGACAGCCTAAGCAATTGAAACAAATCTTTGGTGATTTGAATTAATTTTACACTGAATTAGATGGACAGATGCAAAAGTGATTTGAGAGTTAATGTGCAAATTAAATGAAGTGATTTAGGATTTGACAAACAAGTCGAATTATTAAGGAATATGTTTCCATGTATCTGTTTTAAGGATTATATTATCAGTTATAAAACTAAGCTAAAAATTAGTGCGACTACTTCACCCTAAGGTGTATTGTGAAATTACTGTTAAGGAAAGTTGGTATTACATTTACACGTACTACAATATGAAAAAGCCCCGAGCAGTGGTGAAAATCAAAAATTTTTTAGGTTGTAAACAGATAGCTGAAATTCTTGTTTGTAAAATAGCAAAATGGCAAACTGCAGGAAAGTCTAGTTTTTGTATCCAACTGCTAGTTCTTCTTAACCCTCATTAAGTTAAGCTTTTTCATCTTTTTGTATGATAACAAATTTCTGTGGATTAATAGCCCATAATTTAATTATAACAATAGAAATATATAATATTCATCATAAATTATTGTAGTACCATTGTGCAATTGAATAATGGAGGGGAAAAACTGACAATCACCTAGCGTACCACGAACACTGCTATGCTTATTATATGTTTCTGTACTTGAAGATTCGTCAAATATTTCCAAATCATAACTTAATGATTAAGGATTTGAACTGTGTCCATAAGGTGGGTAATTTGATAGATATGATTTGACATGCATTGGCAATTTGATTTTAGTCAGATCCATTTTGAACTAATTGGATCTGGATTTCAAACAGTGAAAAAACGTAGTTTTGACACTACCTTAGATATAGGACCAGTTCTAAATAATAAAAACTTGCTACTCAACATAAAATCTTCTATCATGTTTAAATTGTGAAAGCCTTCACATTGAAAGGCCATTGAGAGTGAGAGCCTTTTCTACTATACAATGCTAGCTCCAAAAGATTACATTATTAAGCGCTATACAAATTGTTAAAGCGAATCTGCTTCAATGATAACGTGACCAAAGTGTTCTGTAGTTGATATACTTTGTGCGAGTAACACGGCATGTTGTAACCGAAGACCTTGTGACTTGAATTTAAGTTCCCATAGCCAGATTAGAGCCTTCCTATACGTACAAGGATTGCTGTTCTTATCAAGAATTAGAAATACAGACAAAAGGAGAACACCTTGCGCAGCCAGCTGGCATGACTGTTTACTTTTATTAAAACTAATACAAAGGACTACGAAAGTGTTGAAATGAACTTTATTTGCTGTAGTCTAAAAATTCGGCTTGTATCACATTATGAAATAAAAACCACAATTTATAACACTTTAATACAGATGATAACTTACCAATGGCTCATCATTTCTCAAAAGTCTCACAATTTTCACAGCTCTGTCATTGTCATCACACTGAGGAAGAATGTCTGGAAGAGCTGGCAGGTATTCCTGGTTGGCTACTCTGTCATGTACATCAAACAAGGCCTGTCAATAGTACAGGCAAGAACCTCTTGACCCACTAAAATTTTACTTTTTTAATTGAACATCTATCTATATGATATATGTTAGTGTAAGTAAAGTACTTGTTCATACTATCTATAACAGACTATATATGTTAGTGTAAATAGAGTACTTGTTCATACTATCTATAACAGACTATATATGTTAGTGTAAATAGAGTACTTGTTCATACTATCTATAACAGACTATACATGTTAGTTTAAGTAGAGTACTTGTTCATACTATCTATAACAGACTATACATGTTAGTTTAAGTAGAGTACTTGTTCATACTATCTATAACAGACTATATATGTTAGTGTAAGTAGAGTACTTGTTCATACTATCTATAACAGACTATACATGTTAGTGTAAATAGAGTACTTGTTCATACTATCTATAACAGACTATACATGTTAGTGTAAGTAGAGTACTTGTTCATACTATCTATAACAGACTATATATGTTAGTGTAAATAGAGTACTTGTTCATACTATCTATAACAGACTATACATGTTAGTGTAAGTAGAGTACTTGTTCATACTATCTATAACAGACTATATATGTTAGTGTAAATAGAGTACTTGTTCATACTATCTATAACAGACTATATATGTTAGTGTAAATAGAGTACTTGTTCATACTATCTATAACAGACTATACATGTTAGTGTAAATAGAGTACTTGTTCATACTATCTATAACAGACTATACATGTTAGTGTAAATAGAGTACTTGTTCATACTATCTATAACAGACTATTTATGTTAGTGTAAGTAGAGTACTTGTTCATACTATCTATAACAGACTATACATGTTAGTGTAAATGGAGTACTTGTTCATACTATCTATAACAGACTATACATGTTAGTGTAAATGGAGTACTTGTTCATACTATCTATAACAGACTATATATGTTAGTGTAAATAGAGTACTTGTTCATACTATCTATAACAGCTGATGGCCTTATGTCAAACAAACTTCTTTTGCATTTCGTCCTTAAAATTTAACAAATAATCACTTTATAGTTACTGCAGTGATTAAGTTTTCCAAAAACCTGTGAGAAAAAAGCAAAGCATAAAACCAGCATCAGAATAATCCTCATATACATGTAGATTGACCAAAGCTGTGTTTGTCCAACTCTCAAAGTGGAAACACCTTATTGTAAGGCATAAGATTTTAAAGTTTCACCGTTCACTAGAGCTTGTTCTTAACACTGATAGTCTAAGTAAGTGACTACCACCCGCTCTCTCGTAGCATATATATGAGTATATTACTACGAAGTGTCAGTATAGGTAATATAGACAAGTGGAGAAACGACATAATATGAAATGAATGACGCATGTGTGACTCAGTCGCTGATCAATAGGAGATTAGTGCGCTGTTCAAAGGAATCAATAGCAGAGAAACAGTGACAGCTGAGCAGCTGCTTAATGAAGTTAATTACTCGCTTGCTTCTCATTTAACTTTGGCACACAATAGCGGGCAAATACACGCATTACGAGCTAGAATTACCCTTTTGAGATGGTTTCCATAATAGATATCGACTCGTAAATCCAGTTTTTGGTATTCTTACTATTACTGCTTCATTCTAAAGACAATGCTCGACGAATGAGCGATGCTGAATAATGCTCGTCTCAAAAGACTCAAGCGTACCACATATTTATTAGCAGAATGAGGCTACAAACACTGCTTTTGTTGACTGGTGTTTGAATGTTAATATAATATTTATTATTATTAATATATTGAATATTTAAACTTCAGTATTAATATCTATAAATTAAAAAAGATATACGTACTTATACACTAAAGGAGATGTTAACACATGAATAGTTGCTGACAAAAAGTGAAACTCACAATTAACGCTTTTAGCCTAAAATCAACGCTTTTAGGCTCAAATTATTTTTGCAACAGTGTAATTTAATGTTTTAAAAAGTCAATCACGAGTATCTTATCTTATCTTATCACGTCGCATCTTATCTTATCACGTCGCATCTTATCTTATCACGTCGCATATGATTACAATTCTCAGGTTCTAAGCCTTTTAACGAAATAAACAGGCCTTTGTTTGTCAAATGCGTGTAAAATAGTTAAAAACTTGCTAAAAAAAGGTAAGATGTTATCTAAATAAAATAATGCGGTCCTATTCTGTAATGTGATATCAGCCAAGAGAAATGACCAGAGCCAGTATGCCATGTATCTGAGTGAGGAACCATTTAAAGAGTCACCAATGCCATTGAGTGGCAAAGTTCTTCACAGGAAGTATATATAAGTAGAAACCTACCCTGATGCTTGGATGAGACATGATATTCAGTAGCTCTTTGGCCTCATCTACCAGATAGAACTTGTTCCTATATTCTTCATAGACCTGTAGCAAGTGCTATGGTTTAAGATGTGATTGCATCATTGAAGTCATTCAAATGAACTTAAGACCTATATAAGCCTGAAACATCAGCTACAACTTGATGTCATATTTGTCTATGTAGACTAGCCCTGGCCAGAGATGTAAGCTTTTGAATGAGATCATTTTTTGAAATGCTCAGATTCAAGCGAGTGCTTTATTTGTGACGTGTATAGTGATACATGTGAAAAGGGTCTGTGAGCGCTAAATATAAGATCTCTTCTTTAGCCAATCAACAGCACAAAATTTTTATATAGGTCATAATAAATGTTATTGCTAGTAAAATGCATTGTCTGTGATATCAAAGATTCCTGTCATTAGGATCTCATCGTGCCATAAGAAGTTTCACGGCAGTACATAACTAGGGACTGGACTCGATATTTTATACCGCCGAAGTTATTTTCCCTCATTGATTCTGTCGCTAAGATATCGAGGCAAAAAATTTCTAATGAGCAGATCCACATCAGAATAGCTGAGACAATTTTGAAGATAATAGTTTTATTCCTGTATCAATTGGGGCAAAAAACCAGCCCATGCCAACTCCATATCATCCAGAGAAAATCCACAGATTTGTAAAGAAAAACTGATAACATTCGGCAGGCTGAAAATTTAGAACAAAAGCCTGTAGCATACAAAGAAAGATTTTAAAGTATTATGCCAGATTGCGGTGTGACTAAAGGAAAGACCGTAGCATATACATGGAAACAAATCAATAGAGATAAACACGCATTAGTGGAACCCCAATTCATGGACAAATGTTCTGCATTGTAAGGAGAAATTAGCTGCAATTAAACTATTCACCCTTATCAGCATGGCTAGGGGAGACAGGGGCGGATAAACAGACAGCTCCCAGGCTTTGAAAAGCACACTTACCAAGGATTAGCTATGATAATGACTGCTTTCAAAATATGCAATAGCTACTTGTGCTATCTTCATCGAGGCAAAGATAATTATCTGATTTTATAATTAAATTTTACACTGATATCAGTTGATTATCTACTAACTAAACCTATGATAGAAGCTGTAGGCATATTAACTTTGCTCAGTGTAATGTTTTAGTTTTAATGTAAGGGATTACGTTATATTTTAAAGCCCCATCTGTAATGACTAATAGCAAAGAGGTCAACTATGTTAACTATTTGAAGGTTCTGGGACATATTCAGTTGAGGTGGTATCTGTATGAGCCTATGAGAGGCCTTATCTATTACTGCGCTTCTGCATTTATAGTCTGATATAAGTTATTAATATATTAACCATCTTCATAAAATGTTCAGATTTGTAACTTACTTTGCCGTGAGAAACATCCGTAGCTGACAATAGAATGTTGCTGCTTAAACTGAAATTCTAGTGTCCGACAAAAATGGAGTTGCCCGACACTCTCGAGATACCTGAAGCACTTTTGTGCAAACAAGACACTTACCAAAGCAGCTAGCTCATACGAATGCTGAGTATATGGAACATGCCCGACTCGCTTTAGTTGTCTAATTCTATCTTCGACTCTGTTGACTGTTAGAAGTGTAACATCTGGTTCAGGCAGAACAAAGGAGTCCATGCAAGGCATTCAGCGCTATTAAATGATATAACAAAGTCAGAGCAGACACGCTCCCCAGAACTACCACATGCTAAAGTGAACCATATTAGCACATTTCTCTTAGCGATACCAAATAGGCTAGAGGAGCAAGACAACTCAGAGAGATTAATAAGAATTTACTTAGAAAAGCTTTTATCTCATGAGCTCTTCAACAGAATGCTCACATTCTCTGAGCATTCTTCCATCAATCCTTGAAGGCGCATTAAAATCATGTGTAATAAATGATAGCTTTGTCCCTACTCGCTGTGAGCTGACACTTCACTCGCAGAAATATGTTTAAGGTATTTTATTTATCTGAATGGATTAGGTGATGCTGGTCTATAAAACAGTCTATACACTGGCTGAAATCTAATAACAGAACGCATCTAGTGTATGTATTTATAACACTGGATCTAAAGACTCCGGTCCCCTATGACTGTTGTCCTTACCAATACATATGGGTCTTCTTGACAAGATGTAACTTCACACATAGAGCAAAGACATACCTCCATGAATAGAGACAAGACATACCTCCATGAATAGAGACAGGACACCTCCATGAATAGAGACAAGACATACCTCCATGAATAGAGGCAAGACATACCTTCATGAATAGAGACAAGACATACCTCCATGAATAGAGACAGGACACCTCCATGAATAGAGACAAGACATACCTCCATGAATAGAGACAAGACATACCTCTATGAATAGAGACAGAACAATCCACTATGAATGGAGACGAGACGACCCAACATGAATAGAGCATAAAATGTACAAATGTAACCCTACTATAAAATAGCAGTGCGAACACAGAGATAATTGTACATAAGACTCTTACAGTCAGTGCGACTTTTTAGTATCCCGTTCTGCACTCATCGCTTACATCCCTTCAGTCTCTAGAAGCCCTATAATTTCTGCTTTGATTTTAGCGAGTAAACAAGACTGAGCTTTGATTGGCCAGAAGCATGCAACAAATGCATCACTTTGGCTTTGGAGTGGCACTAAACAATATGCATAGTGCCTGAGGTCATCATCAGCATTCCGCACATCTGCTCAATCCCACCAGTCTGCCTTTCAAAGATCGTATTGTGCTTTACCGCTAAGGATAATATTTTTGAATTTTTAGTTACATTTTTTAAGTTAGTGAGCCTGCTGCCCTAATATTTGAAACATGAACTTAAATAAATTTCAAACTGCAAATTATCTAAAAACCCTGAAAACAATCAACTGATGATCAACTGAACTTCTGCCATGTTAGAAGATCATGTGTAATAATAGTCGGCCGAAAAAAGAAATGTAAGAGAACCAGTGCTTATTATTAAATGAATGTTTTATTGGTCCACCAAGGTCTCTCATTTTTACAAACCAACGAAGAATAAAAAGCATGGACCTTACAAAGAGATATAATTTGCGTTCATAGATATTGTATAGGGCTCCAGCTGTATGTGTCATTTTTACGTCATTTATAACCCTGTGACAATCAATGTCTATCTATAAATCTCAGTGGATGTCCGTTTGTGATTTAGTCAGTCCAGCTATGGCTACTAAAATCTTGGAATGAAGACTCCATATCGCAGAAGATTTGATCTCTGAACCTCCCTTTCACCAGGCAAAATTCTAACCATTTGAGCTACGCAATATGCATTGGATGCAATGGGCGATACGAGTGGTTATAGATTAAAATATATAGGTGAAAATAGCATAGTGACTTTGCATTACGTTACGAGCCAGGTCACTAAAGCTTGCTCTCACGGCTTTTATTTGTAAGTTTAGCAATACAGATACTAGCTTGCTAAAATTAGCCATTGGCAATGTGCCAGGCAAATGGCAGGCAACTACATTACCTGCCACTATTTATAAGCTGTTTTTAATACCCGTGCAAAGCCGGAAACTCCCCTAGTTTATGAAAAAAGGACAGAGTGAATAAATATGTTTATTGTGTTAGACAAACATGACTGCTTACTGGATTGTTCTTGACAGTGTTTTACTTGGTTATTTTCTTCTCCACAACTTTGACCGCATCCTCTTTTTAGGTTGTTTTACTACAGTTTTAGGTTGTTGTACTATCAGAGATCTGTACTAAATAACTCTTTCAAACTTCTTTGGCGACTTTCAAATGCCCAGAGAAGTGAAAGTTTCACTAAACAAATTTAGGCAAATGAGTTATATTGTGTTATGAGGAATGAAACAACTGTGATGATGACAACATTGTTTATGGTACATACATTTTTGGACACTCTGTGATTTGACAAAATTAAAACTCTAGCAAAGTTTAATATACCACGCATCAATACAAAATCCATAAGAAAGATTTTTTGATAGGAAACTTGCCGTGTGCTTCTGCTACGCTATCATTACAACTTGAACATGCACTGGTTAATTTCAGAAAAATATTAAATGGTAAAAAAAGACACGCATAAGCCGAAGTTAATGGTCTGCCAGGTTCATAGCAATATGCTCATTCAAAGGTATAGCTGGATCAAAGGACAGCATCACTTATCCTTTTGATAAAGCAGTCTGTACATTAGCCCTTGGAATTAATTATATCTATAGAAATCATTGTCAGATTTTCCATTCATGTTGAATAATTTACCTTTAGAATTGACACAAATTTCTTGTTATTTGTTTGGTTTTACATTCTAACTAGCTCCAACACCATTCTTTTCCATCTTTTTTGCTTAAAACTGCAGGTGCTGATTTTTTCGCTATCAACACGAGAAGAATTGTAATAATGACGGGTGACTGCCTAAGAAAATCATTGTGATAGTCTTGCCATGACGAACTTAATAAAGATGTGAAAAAGTGTACTTCAAGGCACAATAACAATTACTACTGCGATTGTCCGACAGTAGAAGCCATGCTTTCAGTGAGAAAAACAATTGGCATCAATTGGATACTAACCTGTATGCAGCGACATATCAAAAAATCCGCTTTAAAATAACAAGCTTGATAATTTTGGCACTCTGGCATGGGAACCAATTAATCCAAAATAGCAAAGATTAATCTACAGATTGACTGGACATTGTTTTTATCGTAAATTATTTTTATTGAGAAATGTGCTATGAAATGTGTGCGTGCTAGTTTAGTGCACAAGAATTTGTGAAAACCTCACAAATTCCCCTCACAACCTCCCCTCTCAACCATGACTTGGTCGATGAAGGGAATTCTCCGAATGTATCTTTTAAATTATTGAAAGGCAATAAGATGACGCTTTATCTTGGCAATCAGAAAAAACTCAGTGATCACATAAACCTTTACTCCACTATGGCTCAAGGAAAGATCACAACTGCTTATCAGGTAAAGCACATTCAAGCTTACTGTGAGAATGAGACTCATTAACACGCGGTTTACAGCCAGTATCTACAGTGTCACTGTCTGCATCACCATCCTTTACTAAAACAGTGTCTGCACAGTCAGTATCTACAGTGGCACTGCCTGCACCACCATCATTCACCAGGACTGCGTCTGCACAGTCAGTACCTACAGTGTCACTGTCTGCATCACCATCCTTTACCAAGACTGTGTCTGCACAGTCAATATCGACAGTGTCACCGTCTGCATCACCATCCTTTACCAAGACTGTGTCTGCACAGCCAGTAACTATTGTGAGTTCATCTTCGAATTCTGCATTTTCACAGATATATTGAGAGGTCGTCTCCCCTCTCATGGTTGTTGTTTTAGTGGCATCATCTGGAGAAGATGAGACAACTGCGGTAGCATCTGCTGCTACTAGATTATCTCCATGGGAATGAAGGTTTGAAGGTGAGTCAGAGCCATCCTCAATGTCACTCATCAACTCTACTTGAGAGGCTTGATCAGGCGCTGATGAGCTGTTTATAGACTGAGCTCCTTTCCGTTTGGGAATCACACTGAAGAATGCAGCCTCCCAATCTTTTGTTTCATAAAACTTTTGCAAGATCCCAAAGACTACAAGTCAAGAAAATCAATTGAAGAAGCAGAAGATCTACGAGACCTAAAGACTATGACAGCCACAGAGCATCCAGGCATGATTGGTCAACATTATGTATACAATAGAACACACAGATATCTGTTCAGAGCCATGCGCACACCAGCATATGATAATTACATGCAATGGTATTCACTGTGATTTCAAATATTCTTTGACAAATGAAGCAATTAGTTTAGCCAAGGCTTCAGGCATTATCTATAATCATAGGCCTACTAGTAAATCATACTATAATCATAGGCCTACTAGTAAATCATACTATAATCATAGGTCTACTAGTAAATCATACTATAATCATAGGCCTACTAGTAAATCATACTATAATCATAGGCCTACTAGTAAATCATACTATAATCATAGGCCTACTAGTAAATCATACTATAATCATAGGCCTATTAGTAAATCATACTATAATCATAGGTCTACTAGTAAATCATACTATAATCATAGGCCTACTAGTAAATCATACTATAATCATAGGCCTACTAGTAAATCATACTATAATCATAGGCCTACTAGTAAATCATACTATAATCATAGGTCTACTAGTAAATCATACTATAATCATAGGCCTATTAGTAAATCATACTATAATCATAGGCCTACTAGTAAATCATACTATAATCATAGGCCTACTAGTAAATCATACTATAATCATAGGCCTACTAGTAAATCATACTATAATCATAGGCCTACTAGTAAATCATACTATAATCATAGGTCTACTAGTAAATCATACTATAATCATAGGCCTACTAGTAAATCATACTATAATCATAGGCCTATTAGTAAATCATACTATAATCATAGGCCTACTAGTAAATCATACTATAATCATAGGTCTACTAGTAAATCATACTATAATCATAGGCCTACTAGTAAATCATACTATAATCATAGGTCTACTAGTAAATCATACTATAATCATAGGCCTACTAGTAAATCATACTATAATCATAGGTCTACTAGTAAATCATACTATAATCATAGGCCTACTAGTAAATCATACTATAATCATAGGTCTACTAGTAAATCATACTATAATCATAGGCCTACTAGTAAATCATACTATAATCATAGGTCTACTAGTAAATCATACTATAATCATAGGCCTACTAGTAAATCATACTATAATCATAGGTCTACTAGTAAATCATACTATAATCATAGGCCTACTAGTAAATCATACTATAATCATAGGTCTACTAGTAAATCATACTATAATCATAGGCCTACTAGTAAATCATACTATAATCATAGGCCTATTAGTAAATCATACTATAATCATAGGTCTACTAGTAAATCATACTATAATCATAGGTCTACTAGTAAATCATACTATAATCATAGGCCTAGTAGTAAATCATACTATAATCATAGGCCTACTAGTAAATCATACTACAATCATAGGCCTACTAGTAAATCATACTATAATCATAGGTCTACTAGTAAATCATACTATAATCATAGGTCTACTAGTAAATCATACTATAATCATAGGTCTACTAGTAAATCATACTATAATCATAGGTCTACTAGTAAATCATACTATAATCATAGGCCTACTAGTAAATCATACTATAATCATAGGTCTACTAGTAAATGAACAAAGTTGAGCAGTGAAAAAACGAAATAGCATCAAATAGTAGTGACTATAGTAAGTGGCAGAGTTCTTTTGTATCCTATAAACTATATACAGCCTAAAAATCTCTCAAATATTTCAAGTTAATTGAATAAAATACACGTACACAGATTGTAATTTTTGTAAATATATGTTAAAATACAAAAACTACAGTGAGAGGCCCATAAAAAATAAAAACATGCACTGCCTACCATGATATTGCAAATTGCGACATACAGATATACCATATCTTTTCGTCCTAAGGCCACAGCTACATCTAGGCCTATATATGTAATTCTCAAAGTTTGTGTGTATATATGTGTGTGTATGCGTGTCCGCTATAGCTATTAAAATAGTGGAATAAAAAATCTGTAAAGCAGAAGATTTTATATCTGAAGCTCCCATTCACCAGACCAACACTCGACTAACTAAACCACATGAGCTTGATATATTCGTTAGGCAATATATGTCACTATTTGGGAGCAAATAGGCAACCGCTTTCGGTCATGAAGTAAAGTCATGGCATAACGTAAGTAGCTCTTATTAGTAAGCTTACTCAAATTATCCACTAGCAATGTGATAGGCTAATAACACGTGACAGGCAACTCTCATTACCTATCATTGTTTAAAAGATGATTTTTAATACCCGGGCAACGCCGGGTAGCGCAGCTAGTCAAACTATATATCACAACCTTGAAGCTACAGTGAATAGGCAATGGAGGCAGGAAGAGGCAATGGAGAAAAGAGTAACAAAGCAGAGAAGAAAATGTAATTATATGAATATAACTCAATTTTATGAGATGTACTGGATGTGAGAGGGAAGTGAGATTGAGTAGAAGGGAATATCAAGTTATAAAGATTACATCAACTTAGAGTTTTCTTATTCATGAGAAGACAACAACTGGTTTCAGTCAGGTTTGTATTAATAGTCCTGTACTAATATGCTTTGAGATATGCTTGTCAGTTGCTAATCAATGGTTTAGATCTATTTGTTGCTATCAAATGCAAATGTGAAATCAAGAATTATACAGACCAACAATACTCCGAGCACAAAAGCACTAAATATTCCATAACTGGGGATGTCAAAAGAACAGCTAAAGTCATCTGATTTTCATTCATCTTTGGTGTTTTACATTGGTGTAAGATTAAGTTAACATGTGGTGGTTTACATTGGTGTAAGATTAAGCTAACATGTGGTGGTTTACATTGGTGTAAGATTAAGTTAACATGTGGTGGTTTACATTGGTGTAAGATTAAGCTAACATGTGGTGTTTTACATTGCTGTAAGATTAAGCTAACATGTGGTGTTTTACATTGGTGTAGGATTAAGCTAACATGTGGTGTTTTACATTGGTGTAGGATTAAGCTAACATGTGGTGGTTTACATTGGTGTAAGATTAAGCTAACGTGTGGTGGTTTACATTGGTGTATGATTAAGCTAACATGTGGTGTTTTACATTGGTGTAAGATTAAGCTAACATGTGGTGGTTTACATTGGTGTAGGATTAAGCTAACATGTGGTGTTTTACATTGGTGTAAGATTAAGCTAACATGTGGTGTTTTACATTAGTGTAGGATTAAGCTAACATGTGGTGGTTTACATTGGTGTAAGATTAAGCTAACACATGGTGTTTTACATTGGTGTAAGATTAAGCTAACATGTGGTGTTTTACATTAGTGTAGGATTAAGCTAACATGTGGTGGTTTACATTGGTGTAAGATTAAGCTAACACGTGGTGTTTTACATTGGTGTAAGATTAAGCTAACATGTGGTGTTTTACATTAGTGTAGGATTAAGCTAACATGTGGTGGTTTACATTGGTGTAGGATTAAGCTAACATGTGATGTTTTACATTAGTGTAGGATTAAGCTAACATGTGGTGGTTTACATTGGTGTAGGATTAAGCTAACATGTGGTGGTTTACATTGGTGTAGGATTAAGCTAACATGTGGTGTTTTACATTGGTGTAAGATTAAGTTAACATGTGGTGGTTTACATTGGTGTAAGATTAAGCTAACATGTGGTGTTTTACATTGGTGTAGGATTAAGCTAACATGTGGTGGTTTACATTGGTGTAGGATTAAGTTAAAGGTTGACTTGCAATAAAATTCACATTACAGTTATTTGATATGAAAAGATTCACCATGTCTTACTCTGTTGTGTTGTAGGTGCGAAATATGTGGAAAGGTGATTACAAGCTCTTAAAAGCTCAAAAATGAACAAAAAATTGCAGCCGCACGAGACTGCTGTAGTTTGGATTCTCTTTCCAAAACGGCTCAAATGTGACGTAGTTGTGAGAGATGGTTTCTGTTTACACTTTCATGCAACCTTATTCGTTGAAATATTTTCACAAATATACTTCACGCATTCAATAAAACCATGTCTATTGTTCTTACGCGTCTGTTTTATCATCATCGTAATGCTGTCACTTTTAGCAGTGATATCCTATAACTTACCGTAAAAATTCGTTTAATTTTTTAACCTTAGCTCGAAGGAGTACATATCATTGTCTGACAAACATGACGGGCCTGTCGGTCACCTGTGATAATCGAAAAGTGCTGCAAAAATTATTTTCGAAGTATTGGGTCACATGATCAGATTACGACCTGCCGATTAGACCAAACCAAAACAAAAATGTACAGTAGTGAGCATCTATATTTGATACGGGTTCTTCGGTAAAACCCGAAGTTTTTGTCATAAACTAGTGCTACGATAAGTTTTATATTGAGCTTTTTATTGGCCTTTCAATTCACGTGAGAACATCGCGTGACAAGACAATAACCAAATTTTATGGCTACGTCATCGAAATAACGAGATTCCAATTTACGACGGCTTTTCGTTTTTTAGCTTTTAAGAGCTTGTAATCACATTTCCACATATTTTGCACCTACAACACAACAGAGTAAGACATGGTGAATTTTTTGATACCAAATAACTGTAATGTGAATTTTATTGCAAGTCAACCTTTAACATGTGGTGTTTTACTTACGTAAAATTAAGCTTACATATCAGCATTATTAGAGCAACAAATCGTTGATTTTGTTCAACGTAGTGTAAGCAATTAGTAGTTTGATAGCCATGCTAAGTTAGAATTAGCCTAAACAACTCATAACGAGGTTATCTTAGGACTTATTGAACATGTTTAACGTCTCTTCAATTAGCCATATTCAATATAATGGCAGCGCGGTGTAAGGTAGAGGTCACAGACAACCAGAGGAAGCAATAATAGGACTAGAATAGACATACCATGATCTATGGTGAGCACCTTTCTACACTCCATCTGAATGTGCTCTGATATTGGTAACCGAGCATGAGCTATACCTTTCTCCACAGCAAGCTTATAACAGAGGCCCTGCAGATTGAATAGTTAGCGCGTCACCAGGAGAGAATCGCAAAACTTACCATTATGAAAGCTATAACGGTAAAGTGAAGTTTGTCTCGCATTGAAGGTAATTTCTACAGCAGAATATTGTCAAACTAAATGTTTATTATTGTATTCTTGTACCAACCTTTTTAGAATTGTGGTCGACAAGCCCTCCAATAACATACACCTTTCCTATATCCACAGACTCAAGGACATTCTCTGATTCAGCAGCCAGGTAAACTATATTTGAACAAGGAAATGTCTCCTCGTATGATTCCGCACACCAGGTAACCTAATGATAGTCGTAAAATTATAGTAGTGAGCTCACTACTTGTATTTGAATATATGATGGTAAAAATTTTCCTATTTCACCTATTTATTGTACTATGTGGCCAAATTCTTATAAGCTACATTACAGTGAAATCCTAAAAAAAACTTTCATACAGTAATTAGTTAACTATGTTGGATGAATGCAGTGAGTTGTATTTCAAACAACAAAATCATAAAGCAAATTTTACTGAATGAAAATACTTACATCCCATCTAGAACCGGACTGCTGCGTTTCAATAATGTTTTTTGCCAACCCTCCATAGCTGGTCACATAATACTACAATAAATCATGATCAGGTCATAAAGATGTTTGAATTTACTAGTAAGTGAGATGTGACAGCCTATGATTACAACACAAAACTTTGAAAAAGATATAAATATTGAAATGAATTAAGCAATATTGATTTCAATAATACAAAAAATAATATGGACAATTTTTCCAATAATAAGAACAGTGTCCACCTGTCTGTTTGAACCCATGCTGAGAGCGTTAAAAAAAAATCGCCTCCCACGGAATTGAACTCAAACCCTCCATTTCAAAGCCCGGCGCTCTAACCACTATTCCACTCCTGCGCCTTACCACTTTACGGGATACTTCTCCATATACTGATTACTCATGTCGATCTCCCACAGTGCCCGAGGGTGGCGAGCGCACTAGTGTGTATAAACCATTGCTAGTATTATGTTCACTGTCACACTTTTAAGATCAGTCATATGGCCTGACAGGTCAAGACAGAACAATGCCTAGAATACATTAAAATTACAACATAAAAACTATCGGTTTGACATTTGTATTGATTCTGATCGTGATCTTTCTGATAGGTGATTCTGATTGACTTTTATAATAGTGCAAGTTAATCGCATTGCTGAGAGTTATCATCTCTTCCCATGAGTAAACTCTCTACAAGCATTTTATATAAATTAAATATGGCATACTTTACTAATTCTGACAATATTATTATTTTGAATAATAATACTTATGGTAAGATTTTTCAAATATACTATGGATGATATAAGAAAATATTCCTATTTTTCATTGCACTAACTTTAGAGTAACAGCTATGAAATTAAATGTTTTTAAGCAATAGGTACTCATACTAAATGGTAACAGCGCACATCGACAGCATATTAAACAGGGTGTCATAAATGATAGCTAGACCGAAATGAAATCTTCCATTACTAAAGAGAACAGAAGCCCTTATACATAGATAATAATAAAGTACACCTGGTTTGTTTAAAACATATTCTGTACAACCTTAAATGGTTCTGGAGCCCTCCTGTTGATCGCATAGCAGTGTTGAATTTGTTTAGTAAGCTTTCTGATGTCGTTTTCGACCATGTGCTCCTCAAATGAGGCATCTATGACGACTGTAATATCGACTGGATGTTTACTTTCACGTCGGAGTTTTTTTCGGGATGGATGAAAAATACCTTCAGCAGCTTCAAGTTTTCGCTTTTCTTTTTTCCGTTCCCTCTCTCGCTGCCTGTGTTGAAAGCATACGTTAGTCAAATCAGAATGAACTTAGACATACATGGTGAAATGCATGACAGAATATCTATGGCACCAGTTTGCCTACCAGAGCAAAACTGTGGTGTTTACATAAAAAAAGAGACAGGTACGGCATCTTGAGCTACCATCACTTTGTCTACCACAACTTTGTAGACACAAAAAAAGAACAACTTCAAATACACAAAAGCAAAACCCTCTCATTTACAAATGTATACTCTTGAATTTTGTATAACAGAACATGTTTAGGCTTACGATTACATTACTGATAACCACATCAGTTCATCAGAGCCTGATTAAGAATACGTTTGAATGGTATGTGTAATTATTTTAAATATTAGTTTAGAGTTTGAAATTAAATAAAAAACGTATCTTCTTATGGAATATCTACTCCAACATATTTTAGAATATGAAACAAATCTCAAAACAAATTAACTCGGCATGCTGAATTTTCACTGTGTACAGGCCCGTATCCCTGGGTCGGCTGAGCCGTCCCAACTTTAAGTGATTTTCAGAGACTAAGTACTAAGAATTTCAGTCTAAGCTCATTCACTTGAAATTTCCAACAACTAATGCAACTAGCGTTTTATATTGTCTTCATGGTGGTCTCGCCAAATGAGTGATCTTGTGATCTTTGTTAAGACTTGGAAACTGAACTTTATTGCTTATAGTGGGGGTGTGAAAAAGACCCCCGAACTTGCATTTTCCTTATCATAACATAACCAAATCAAAACATCGATGAGGAGCGCTGTGGGGCGGAGCTCGTCTAAATAATTTTTTAATATTACACATACATGTATATAAAGATGTTGAAATAGATACAGAATCAGTTGAGAAGGTTTTCTGCCATGGACAGATTGACAGAACAAGAGTTATTGCAATAAAGAAGTAATAGCTCTTGTTCTGTCAATTTCCCTTACAGAAATCTGTAGAGTCATGAGTTTCATATCGTTCGTTGGATAAAGAAAAGGTTTTGCCTACCATGAACCATAAACAACATATTTATGTAGATTTTGATGCTTAAAATTGATTGCATTTATGCATACTTTGAGGGTTGTTGACGCTTAAAACATCCAGAGCTTCGGGGCGCCGCCCCGAACCCCGTTGGGGGCTTACACCGCCTTCAAACCTCCAGGTGTTCATAACTAGTCGCCTAACATTTGCAGCTGCCCCAACTTGCAACCAGGGAATACAGGTCTGATTGTGTACTCCTTACCTTTTAACCATCTGAAATTGTTGTCTCTTTTCCAGTTTTCGGAGTTTTTTCTGTTGATTCTTCGAAAGCTTTAACACTTCAGGCTGAGTAGATGACACAGCATCATCACCATCAGCAGGAGATACTGATTCTACCTGCTCTTGTTCATTCATTGTATTTAATGGCAGGTAATGACTGCAACATGACCGTGTTTTTAGTTTGAAACAAAAAAATAACAGTGCACAGTTACTGTATAGAGGTGAGAGCTTGAATGCTGCTTTATCAATGCTTCATGTAGAATCATATGACACAAAATCTTAGGCAGAGGCACTTGAGAACAAAAAGCATATAAAAATCTTTAACTTATCAAGTACTGATTACTTATTGTAATACCATATTAGAAGACTCGAATAAAACAGTAATAAGGTAAAAGCTTTGCCTGGATGAGATCTCAATGAATAAATGGCATTTAACAATGTTGACAGAAACACCTAGACAAGTACGTGTACTATGCAGTTGAGAAAAGTCCGTTCAAACCAGGGTATTTTACCAAAATATTACACAACTGCTGCAATTTAGTGACAAACCAATAGAGATGAACATTTTCTTCATGTTGTCTTACTAAGTGATAATCAAATGATTTGACTCAATTCTATAGACGAACAAACATACACAATTTTAACTACAGCCATACCGCTTTTAACTACCTCTCATATTAAGCTTGTGACATCTTCCTATAACTTAAAGATCACCTATACCGAAATGACAGCAATGCTCATAGACTAGTGATTAGTGAACACAAAAATTCCCTAGCCATCTGGAAGATCATGAGCAAACCTAACATCACCTGAATATTTGTTTGTTTCAGCCACCTTAATGGTGATGTCAAGCACAATGCTGGTTACTATCTGAGCAGATGATTCATGTTTTGACTAATAACTGAGTTGACAAATACCATATCATCATTGTAATAAGGAGTTGCAATGCCTAGTTTTTAGTAAGGGTGAATTTGCTAGTTTGGGGAGTTGTTACATCAATGAGCCATTTTTTGCAAATGTTTTTCAATCCTTGACAACACCCTTTTGAGGTTGCTAAAGTGGCTCTCAATTACACCAATGCCTGTAGAACAACACGTTCTTTTACAGAATTGTATTACTTAGCGTGGGTCCTGCTAGCTCCACTGGTCTTCTAAGCATGGCAACTTAAGATCTGCTGCTAGTCATCAAATAATATGTTAAAAAATATTATCTCATCTCTCTTCGCTTGAAAGGATTTTTATTGTGAACAATCCGATGAACCTTACCCACACCATATATATTTTTTCAAACACTAGAATGATGGAACAAAATGAACAATTTTTGCTTCACCACTTAATAAATTGAGTATTAAACTGTACGTTGTATTCGCATTTATAATGGTTTCCCATTTTTGTGTTGCTAGAGACAGTCAAAACAGAGGCCACTATTTATACGTGAATTGGAAATACTGGGATATTAGTCAAGTGAATGTACGAAACTAGTTCAACAATAATTATGATATGTATTTGGTAAAACGATTATAAAATTACACGATATCCACTCGGCGAAGAAGATATCAAAATTAAGAATTATACTGAAACTCCTACGATACCCATTCGAATAGTCGCCAAGTTGCTTTAAAGTTTAGATGAGTTTTGTCGCATGGCAGAGAACGCATTAGGCTGCTATTTTTCGACCAACAACTAGGGAAGGTATAAACATGGGCGCCACAACAGTTGTGAGAATCCCGTGTACTAATGTGGCCATGACTTCAGATTAAGGATTGCTGCAGTTTTATTTGAAAATTATTTGCATGTGCAGTACATGTAGTTTAACATCTTGTAGGCGCAAAGTCGAAGGAACTGAGGCTGATAAACTCCGAACCTCGAACGGGCGGCTACCAAATACCGCGTGCATTTGTTTGTTGGAGGCTACAGTACAAGTGTGCGCTTATTAGAGGAGTGTTTTTTGGTACTATATATACGTACATATATTTGTGTGTAGCTTAATTTCTGGTATCGCCTTTCGCTTATGCTATAACTAGCAGAAATAAATGACATTTATTAAATGTATATGTCAAAGTGAAAAGAGAAAGCCAAAAACGTGGTATGCTGATGATTACATTGTAAAAGTGAGCTTCTGAAAATCGGTTGATAATCCATTGCGGAGACGTTGTGGTTTTTTGTTGTACGTACTTGAGCACATACTTAAACTGGTCTAGTTTTAATCGGGATTTGTCCCATGTATATTTTAGGTCATGAAACGTCAAGCCAAATAGAGTACTATTTTTTTTAGTTGGAAGGCTAGGGTCGTGTGAGATATTAGCTAGATGTTGAAAAGTTATTTCATAATGTTAGTGTCCTAATGAAGCATGAGTGTAAGTGATAATGAGTGTTTCATTGGTGGATTGCATGTTTGTATGGGTGTTGACGATTTGTTGTGGAAAAAGCTGGTTTCGATCACTGACTCATGGTGGTATTTACTGAACAGCTTAGACATGCGTCTTGGCGATGCTGTGAAAGAGGTAGCAGGTTTAGGATTTTTGTGATACTGCTAGTGCTAATCTTTTGATCCGTGCGTGTTATACCGCATATTAGACAGTGCAACACATCTCTGCACTGTCTTAGAGTATTGCATCTGTTTTTTTTGCTGAGTTTCAGCACAGAAATTAATTGTAGCACTGGTCTAATAAGCTGTTGCTAATCTCCGGCTTAACTGTGACATACACATGCGTGTATCACTGGTCTTGTCACAAAGTCTATCCCAGAATAGACTGCTTTCCTTGCAATATTCTGAATGGGGTCAAACCATGTTAGTTTCCTGCTAAGTGCAACTCCCAATTACTCAGTTGCCTTAATTTTAGATATTTCTGTATTTTGTATGGTGTATGTATTTTCAGTGCTGCATAGCTTCTGACTGAGCATGAGATGCTGACATTTGACTTGGTAGAATTTCATGTCCCATTTTTATTTCTAGTTTTTCAGTTTGTTAATATCGCTTTGCAGTTAGATGGTGTTATTGGCTGTATATAATAGTGTCAGCAGTAAACAGATGTACATTAAATGGTTGGTGTGCTGGAAAATCATTTATGTAGAAGAGGCAAAGAGCAGGGCCAATGATAGGTTCTGTTCTGGCTTATTATTAGGGCCATTCCATGGGGACTGGTCCAATGTGTGTGCTGACCCGTCACAGATATGATTAAAACTAATCCTATGTGAAAGAGCATGTTCAACTTGGTGGGAATCCAAATTTTTTAGTCTCTAAACATTTCGTGGCGCTGCCAGCATCACCCCAAAGTTTGTCGTTCAGGAGGGGCGACTCCGAATCTGATTATTTTATGTTTTTCGATAACAAATATCTCGAAAACTTTATCTTCTAAAGATCTGAATTTTTAGTTATGTCTTCTTCCACATGTGATCTATCATTTTCATTTAAAAACTTGTCTGTCGGAGGCTGTCATTTGGGGTCAGAGGTCGCTAAAGTAGGTCAGCGGGCCCTATTTTTGGCCGTTTTTTAGATTTAAGTTATTTTAGCGTCACGTAAAACTCGCATTTGTTTTTATTTTTTGGCAATGTAACTTTTGATATATGCTTATTAATGTATTTTCTACATAAAAATAATTTATATTTGTCAGATTTCATCCTCGTGTGGGTGTGGACGGGACAAATCCAACATGGCTGTCGTCGGCAGCGATGGAAAAGGGTGACGGAAACCACTGAAAATCACAGAGATAGCGTGAAAAATTATATAATAAAATAATGTTTTATACATATTTCACATGCGCTGATTCCAAATCTTGTCTCAAAATCTATGATATTCTGCTAGAAAATAGGTTGATAGCACAATGAATTGAAGACACTTATATATAAAAAAAAACATTTTCAGTCAAAACACACATTGATCGTAAAATATGCAGAAACTGTATTTCTAGTTTAGATATTTGCAAAGACAACGTCGAAGAAGAGTATTGCTCTCAAAACTCAAAGGAACTGATAGAATCTAATGTCGGAGAACTAAATACATCTTTAGAATCTTTAACAACACCCATTAAAACGAGTCAAGTTTTAAAGTTACCTCTGAAAAGAAAGGCAGAATATGCTGAAAGGAAAGCAGAAAAAATTAGAAAAAATCTAGAGAGTGTAATAAAAAGATCT
This sequence comes from Watersipora subatra, assembly GCF_963576615.1. Classification (NCBI taxonomy): domain Eukaryota; kingdom Metazoa; phylum Bryozoa; class Gymnolaemata; order Cheilostomatida; family Watersiporidae; genus Watersipora; species Watersipora subatra. The sequence goes on along the minus strand of NC_088708.1, from coordinate 4,292,482 downwards.
ATTGGTGTAGCGGCTGCCAGCGAAAAACCTAAAGAAGATCCTTTTGCGGACCTTATGGAGGATATCAGAGAGAAGTTGAAAATAAGCACACGTAGGGAGCAAGTTTCTTTGTTAACACTTTTGCCCCTTTCCTGGCCAAGAGATCAGATTAGCAAAGATTTCAATGTGTCCGAAAGGCAAGTCAAAGAAGCAAGAGAGCTAAACCGAACCAAAGGCATCTTAGCCACACCCCAATCCACCAAAAAAGGTAATAAAGGTTTAGCGGCTAACATAAAAGCTGATGTAGAAAACTTCTACAAAAACAGTGAATTTGTTCGTTTGATGCCTGGAGCAAAACAGGTCTCAACACATACAAGCTCTGATGGTACTAGAGAATATGAACCGCAACGCCTGATTTTATGCAATCTTACTGAGTTGTATAACCATTTCTGCCAACAAAACCCCATCAGTGGTAACCAGATAAAGCTTTCAAAATTTTGCGAACTTAGGCCAAAGTTTTACAAAACTGCCAGTACAAATGGTACTCATTCCGTTTGTGTGTGTACCATTCACCAAAACTTTCGTTTCATGGTTGAAAAGGTGCCGGAACTGAATCACTACACGGATGTTTTTGATATGCTGGTTTGTGATCGTAAGCAGGCAAACTGTATGTTGAGAAAGTGTGAGAATTGTCCAGGTCAAGCAAACATTGAAAATCGCCTTTCTGAGCTGTTTGACAAAGCTGACTATGAAGGAGACGATGAAATCACATATAGCCAGTGGGTTACTACTGACCGGTCAAACATTGTGAAACACTGTCCAACTGTCTCCGAATTTATCGACACAATGTGCCAAAAAATTGTTGAACTAAGTGCCCACCATTACATAAAAGAGGAGCAGTCTGCATTTCTCCAGAACCTGAAACAAAATCTTCAGACTACGGAAATCATCATACAGATGGATTTCGCGGAGAATTACTCCTTTATTGTACAAGACGCCTCCCAATCGTTCCACTGGAACAATCTCCAGGCCACACTACATCCTATAGTAGTATATTACAAATCAACCGAGAGAAAACTTTTACACATATCTTACTGTTATGTAAGTGATTATTTGCATCACAACCATTTAGCTGTCTATACGATGCTCAAAGATTTCCTTCCTCGACTGAGACGTATACTGCCAAATCTTATGATGATACACTACTTCACAGATGGCTGCACAGGCCAATATAAGTCATACAAAGCCTTTTGTAATTTGATGTTTCACACCGAGGATTTTCAGGTGCTGGCCAAATGGCACTACTATGCAACATCGCATGGAAAGTCTGCCTGCGATGGTGTAGGGGTCGTCATTAAATACCAGGCATGTCGAGCAAGCGTGCAGCGAACTTCGGAACATTTTATTACTACGCCTCAAGATCTATATAACTTTGCGAAATCAAACATTACGAAAGTGCTAACTTTATGGTTTGATGAGACAGATATCGACAAAGTGCGTTTACTCCAAGAACAACGATTTGAAACAGATGGCGTCCCTGTACCTGGATCCCGTAGCCATCATCGTTTCGACAGAACAGAGAGAACCCTTATAGGCAGGCGTACATCTAATGGTGAAGTATCTATCAGTATAGATTATGGCAAAACCTTTACAGGAAATTTGCTGACAGGGCTAATTCAGACTCGGCTAATTGCATTGGCGGAAATTAAACCAGGGGATTACCTTGCCTACAAATATGAAAAGGACTGGTACATTGGATCTGTGATAGATATAGACATGAAAGAAGAGGATGTAAAAATTAACTCTCTCTTACCTCATGGACCAGCCAAGGTATTCAAATACCCATTACGACCAGATGAACTGTATGTTCCAGTTCAACATATCTTGATGCGGGTAAATCTTGAGACAGCTAACCACCGCCAATACACCTTGAGTCAACATTTATGGGAAGAAATCGCTCAGCTATTAGCATGATGTCATTGTGAGTTAAAACTGGTATATGTTCAAGCAGTTACTAACTATGCTCCAAATGTGATGACTGTCACATAAATAGTAATTGTGAATTCAATGTCTATGCAGATACACTGGACCGGACAGGGCAGCCTTATTGTGTTGAAATCGGCCTTGAATGTTTTTTTTTATATAAAAGTGTCTTCAATTCATTGTGCTATTAACCTATTTTCTAGCAGAATATCATAGATTTTGAGACAAGATTTGGAATCAGCGCATGTGAAATATGTATAAAACATTATTTTAATATATAATTTTTCATGCTATCTCTGTGATTTTTAGTGGTTTCCGTCACCCTTTTCCATCGCTGCCGATGACAGCCATGTTGGATTTGTCTCGCCCACACCCACACGAGGATGAAATCTGACAAATATAAATTATTTTTATGTAGAAAATACATTAATAAGCATATATCAAAAGTTACATTGCCAAAAAATGAAAAAAAATTCGGGTTTTACGTGACGCTAAAATAGCTTAAATCTACAAAACTTGCCAAAAATAGGGCCATCTGACCTATTTTAGCGACCTCTGACCCCAAATGACAGCCTCCGACAGACAAGTTTTTAAATGATAATGATAGATCACATGTGTAAGAAGACATAACTAAAAATTCAGACTTTTAGAAGATATAGTTTTCGAGATATTTGTTATCAAAAACCTAAAAAAGTTCGATTTGGAGTTGCCCCTCCTGAACGGCAAACTTTGGGGTGATACCGGCAGCGCCATGAAATGTTTAGAGACTAAAAAATTTGGATTCCCACCAAGTTTGACATGCTCTTTCACATAGGATTAGTTTTAATCATATCTGTGACGGGTCAGCACACACATTGGACCAGTCCCCATGAAATGGCCCATTATTGATTATTTTTGTTATTCATTTTTCATTATCACTACTGAGTGATAAATACTGTTGAATAAATCTTGAAAATCTTTCCCGAGAACGTGAAAGAAGGGGAGGCGAAACAGCTGGAAACCTTGCTATGTCAATTTATTAAAACGCAGAAATTACATGAAACGTATTCTGTACACTGTGCTAACTAAATATCTCCTTATTGTGCTGTGCTGTCTAATATCACAAAAAATATTGTCTATTGGCTTCACATAATTATTTTTGCTAGGTAATGGTAAAAAGGTTGTGTTTTATGGAGGCCCACAAAAATAAGTACTTAAATTGCGTATCAATATCACGCAACCACATATATGGTACCTTATCTCTATTGTGCTATAAAATGAACCAGCTTAATCAGCCAGAGGGTACCTGTACCTGTTGTTGCCAAAAATGCGAGAACATCAAGTTAACCCTTTCACAGGCAAGTTTTTGGGCTATTTGAGACGCCCGGGGCAAATTAATTTTTCAAAAATCAATTTAAAAAAATCCTTGATACACTCTTATTTATATTGTAAACGTGTATTATGTGTTTATGATACAGGTAAATACAAATAAACGTGTTTCAAGTCACTTCTTCTCATAATTATTTCTCTAGCTATGGTACTTTTGGAAGCATTTGCCCTTACAGAAGCCTGATTAGTATATAAATTTCTGATAGTAGTCCAGGCACTAGCATCATTGCTACCTCCATGAGTATGAAAACTGTTACTAGCTTCTTCATCACTTTCACTCTCAGATTCCGACGCAAAATCACTCCAGTCACAATCTGAACCAGATTCACTGTCACTATTAGTTCTGGCTACTAACTCTAAAGAGCTATCGCAATCAGCTGATATCATCTTATTACTGCTAGCACTAACACTACTACTCCTTGCAGCATCGTAATCTGATCATGTGACCCATACTTCCTGATAAATGGCACGAACAGTTTCTGCAGCATTTTTCGATTATCACAGGTGACCAACAGACCCGTCATGTTTATCAGACAATGATATGTACTCATTCGAGCTAAAGTTAAAAATTAAACGAATTTTCACGGTAGATTACAAGATATCAGTGCTGAAAGTGACAGCATTACAATGACAATAAAATAGACTCGTAAGAACAATAGATATGGTTTTATTGAGTGCGTGAAGTATATTTGTGAAAATATTTTGCGAAATATTAAAGGTTGACTTGCAGCAATATTCACATTACAGTTATTTGGTACCAAAAGATTCACCATGTCTTAGTCTGCTGTGTTGTAGATGCAAAGTATGTGGAAATGTGATTACAAGCTATTAAAAGCTCAAAAACGAAAAGTTAATCGCAGCCATCATGAAAACGTCGTAGATCGGAATCTCTTTCCAAAACGGCTTAGATGGGGTGTAGTTGAACACGAATGCTTCTGTTTACACTTTCGTACAACCTCATTCGTCGAAATATTTTCACAAATATACTTCACGCATTCAATAAAACTATGTCTATTGTCCTTATGCGTCGATTTCATCATCATTGTAATGCTGTCACTTTGAGCGCTGATATCTCAAAACCTACCGTAAAAATTTGTTTAATTTTTTAACCTTGGCTCGAAGGATTGCATATCATCCTCTGATAAACATGTCGAACCTGTTGGTCTCTTGTGTTAGTAGAAAAATGCTGCAAAAATTATTCAGGCTCTTTGGCAGGAAGTATGGGTCACATGATCAGATTTGGACTAGACGATTAGACCAAGCCAAAACAAAACTGTAAAGTAGCGAGCATCTATATTAGATACAGGCTTTTCGGTTAAACCCGAAGTGTTTGTCATAAACTAGTGCTACAAGACGTCTTACATCGAGTCTTTTCTTGGCCTTTCAATTCATGTGATAACATCACGTGTCAAAACAATAACCAAAATGTTTGAGAAAGTTGTCAAAATAAGGAGCTTCCACACTACGCGTTTTCGTGATGGCTGCGATTAACTGTTCATTTTTATGCTTTTAAGAGCTTGTAATCACATTTCCACATACTTTGCATCTACAACACAGCAGGGTAAGACATGGTGAATCTTTTGATACCAAATAACTGTAATGTGAATTTTGTTGCAAGTAAACCTTTAAATATTACCAAATTTTTTTTTGCAAATTTCATGGAAAACAACACCTTCACTCAAAAGGATCAAACCTTGTACCTTCAATAGCAACAATTATCATTGTTAATTGCTCCCTGATCTCAAATCAAAAAGAAACTTTGGAACTCAAGCCAGTAATTAATACATATTGCTTCCGAGCACTAAATGTCTTGCCCGTACTAATATTAAAGGTTCTGTTGTGATTGTGCCTGTAACATTTAGTTTCGGGCCCTAAAACAGTTGTTTTGATGTACGAGCGAGTGTCAATTTGTTGCATCACCATGCAGATTTTTTGTCCTATTCACAACTAAAAATGGTTTCTTGCTCAACTATGTTGAGCCAAACAAGCACAGTTTTTTTAGCAAATGTACGAATCGCTTGACGTAATATTCAGGTCAGGCTGTATGAACCAGCTATTGGTCAGGGGCGGATCTAGGAAAAAGTGTGTAGAGCAAAATTTGTGTAATATATCTAGGGTGGGAGGGGGTGCGCGGGGCCACCCCTTGCCTGGCCCGCACTAGTGGAACTTTTTGAAATTTAGGCATCTTAGAATGAAGGAGAGGTGTGTTTGAGCCCAAAAAGTGTAATCATTTGTTTGCAGCAAACAACAAGTTTAGAAATATAAATTGACATTAGATATGATTAATTAAATTGGTGTTTCATAATGTTTATTATACTATGTATATCGAAATTACATGTAGACGGAAAGTTAACAAACAATTGTGCAATAAAATAAAATCAAGACAAAATCAATCACGAAACCTCAAAAGCTATTTGGTTGGGCTTTGCAGAAATAAGCCATAACTTCTGCAAACTACCATGAAAAATGTTTTGTAGTATTAGCTACACAACGATGTTCTTATAAAACAGACTTAGTAGGGCATACTTTTTGGAATTGTGGTTTTATTGTTGAAAGAAATAATCCAAAGTTCGTTTTTGGCCTTTCTTCTGAGACATTTTGCTTTTAAAATTGCTTATAGCACTTCTTTAAAAAAATTGTGGTTCAATTGGGGATGTCTATTAGGACCACCCTCATTTGTTTATAAGCTAAACAAATTCAGGTCAAGGTTATTTAAACTTGATCGTTATAACGAGGCCTACTAGGCCGTTTTTGTTTGTTTCTTCCTGAAGCAAGTTCTCAGTGAAATGTAATTCACTCAATTCTTGATGGATTTTAAATCTTTTTTTAATTTTTTTTGCCATATTCAGGGTGGTGCATTTGCACCATAAGCATCACCCTGTTGGTAATATATCTAATCCAGTACCACCTGTCCATGGGTCAGGCCGACGACGATTAAACTGTCAACCCCCGTATAAATGGGGAGGTTGAACTGGACACCCTTACAGAAGCAAAAACAACCCCTGTAGAAGTCATGCGTTATACCAGTGATGCACTGTGGCGGCATTAAAGAACGAGGATAAACAAACCTATAAATCAGTTAGCCGCTGCATCAGGATGGAAATGCTAGCATATCTCGATCTGTTTTTGTCCACTGGATACCATATACTTCCTGTCGAGAGAGTGAATCTGTTCTAGCGAAAGACAGAAATTCCTTGAACATTCGCATGCAGTTCTATAGTGTAAAAGGTAAATGTAACAATATCTGCAAGCCACAACTATAGACAGTCTTAATTGCCATGACTGATTGAGAGAAACGAATTGCTTCCAACCTGCCTCAATCCAGCTGGTCGTAGGTCAAAAAAGAGAGCTTTACACGCAGACGGTGGAACTCTACATTACCCTGCAGCTCTAAATTGCAGCTGATCGAGTGAGTCATTAGGGTCTGCAAAAAAGCAAAAATGTGATGCCCTTTTACTCGAGCATGTAAAAGTTTTCTCCATCAGTCCTGCAAATTTTGTTGAGATTCGTCAAGCGATGAGACTTAATTGCTTACCTTCTCATTGACGCGCTGACACAGCCCTGTGCGAAACTGCAGTGATGAGAAATTTATGGCGTTAGGCTCTGCTTGTGCCTTTAGAAAAGCTTTGCTGTGTGATTATAGTTGGCTTACCACTCCATTTTGCTCATGAACGCATGTTCATTGCATTCAGATGCCATGTTATGTCAACTGAAATTTTAAAATCAGCCAGCTAAGTAACCAGATAGCTTCATCTGGCATTGGTTATCCCCTTTTTGCCAAGAATCATCCATGTTTTTCTATAACGCAGTAGAAGTGCCACAGCATTGTGACCCCTTGCTGATTTGTCATAAATTGTTGCACTGTTGAAACCGGCGGTGGCACAGGGCTTCGGAACAAATATAATCATAACCTTTATCACTGCTTTCATTACATGATCATATTTCAGATTTTTTGCACAAAGCATCTCTTTATGAACAATACAGTGGAGTCAGTACAGTGGAGTTTGATAGCTTAGCTTCTCTTTTCACTAACTTTATTATAGACAATGGTCAATAATCCCCTTCTCCTACCTCTCATGACAGTGTGCCATCCGTAATCATCTCAGTGAATTCATTCCACTGTTTTTCATCTCATTTATTGTAGAACAATTAGATCTGTTCTTCTTGTTTGATCCTTCATACTCTGAAGATTGAAAAGCTCTGCATTCGCTTTCATGGCATTGTTCATTCCCCTTAAATGTCTGTAGCTGATCTGTGTCATATGTGTCTATGCTCTTATGCAGGCCAATGAAAAACAAGTCACATTTTGCTAATTTTGTGTCAGACTTTTAATATCTAATGAAATTTCTTGAATTCTTCATAGTATTACAAGCTAGACAAACATTAGCAAAATCTTCCTTGTTCTCAAGACCAAGTTTCTCCACAATTTTCGTACACAGTCTTTAAAAATTTCACCCTTAGTAAAAGGTTTGCTGTGTTTGCTGATCGTCATAGCTATCTTGTTGCTCACTTTTCTGGCCTTTTTAGTTGATTCAGAGGCTCTTGTAAAAATGGCTGATGTGCTATTAAAGCGGTTTCCTGTTGGTTTAATTTTTCACTGCGATCATCCCAAGTTAGCTTGTTGTAATTAGCAGATTTTGCCATGTAGTGCCTCTTAATATGTAATTCCTTAAAGGTTGACTTGCAACAAAATTTTCATTACAGTTATTTGGTGTCAAAAGGTTAATCATGTCTTACTCTGCTGTGTTACGCGGCCGGCCGTATGTTGGAATCCCTTCATTTTGATGATACAGTTATTGTTTTGACATGTGATGTCATTTAGTGAAATGAAAGGCCAATAATAGTTTAGGACCAAACACTTGGGTTCTAACTTCTACCGGAAGACTCTTATCAAACATAGATGTTCGCTATTTTACAGGTTTGTTTCAGCTTGGTATGATCATCTAGTCATAATCTGATCATGTGACCCATCTTTTCCGTCAAATGGGGCGAACAGTTTCTGCAGCATTTTCCGACCATCACAGGTGACCAACAGACTCGTCATGTTTATTAGAGGATGATATGCACTAATTCGAGCTAAAGTTAAAAAATTATACAAATTTTCACAGAGGTATTTTGAGATATCAGTGCTCAAAATGACAGCATTACGATGATAATGAAATAGACGCGTAAGGACAATAGACATGGTTTAATGAATACGTGAAGTTTATTTGTGAAAATATTTCGATGAATGAGGTTGCATGAAAGCGTAAACAGAAGCACATCGTGTTCAACTACGTCACATTTGAGCCATTTTGGAAAGGGATTCCAACCTATGAGGTTTTTGTGATGGCTGCGATTAACTGTTCATTTTTGAGCTTTTAAGAGCTTGTAATCAGATTTCCACATATTTTGAACTTACAACACAGCAGAGTAAAACATGGTAAACCTTTTGATACCAAATAACCAATGTAAATTTTGATGCCAGTCAACCTTTAAAAACAGCTAGTCTCTTGGCACATTTAACCGACACCATTTGTTGCGTATTTCAATGGAAAGATAACTTCATGTTTTGTTCTGGAAACGGCGGCCCTCCTGTCAAATTCCCCTTTTTCTCAGCTGGTTGGAAATAATATCATAAGGCTATAGATCATTGCAGTCACAGAGCTTCTGCCATCTAGTGGTGAAATGTACACATTTCTTATTCTGTGTGGTTAACAATGTTGTTGGCGTGCATGTTGTTAATGTCTTATTAGAAATTTGAATCAAGCTGGCTTTTACGTAATGATTATGTAATGATTATGTAATGATTATGTAATGATTATGTAATGATTACGTAATGGTTACGTAATGGTTACGTAATGGCTGTGTAGCAGTTATATAACAATGATCATCCATTCTGGTGAACACAGTTGCTGCTAAAAGCTGGTTCACACTATTGCGGTGTTGATGCCACAATACTTTGGGGATTGTCGATGATAACTATGTTCACACTATCTCAAACCCATCCGCGTTGGCATCCGGAAATACTCCAAGGCGTAGTGTTATTATTTATCTTTTTATATGTTCGCAAAGAAACCTCTTTGTTTTCGCGCGCTGGAATAAAAAACTAGTCTCGCCGTGACTATCATGAACGGATATGAATGAATCACGCTATCCTCGACCGCGAATTACCATCGCCGAAATGGTTCATATTAAAAAGGCAGTCGTCGATGCTCGGCGAAGTGTCGGGAAAGTTTGACAGCTGCAAACATTCCCGATGGGTCTGCGATGCTCTGTTGATGCCCTTGGTTCACAGTTCACATATTCGACGATAAACGCCGAAAGGAAAACGCTCACTAATGGCGATATGGCGTGAACCAGCCTTACCTGATGTTTAAACATTTATAATAAACTTTTTCTGTATGACAGCTACATATCTGACTTGACACTGATGGAATAATCACATAACATTGTGTCATAGGCAAGATCAAATACTAATTATATTATTACTAAACAATGACTAATTATACAACAGAAATTGCAGGCTCCAACCTCAAATATCCAAAGCATTAGATCATGAAAAATATGCATGAGGGATAGTCTCAATGGATATCAAATTTTGAGAGGTTTCGTTTAGCATCTGGCTTCAAGTCAACTCATTAACCTATAAATTTGGTGAAGTAGCTAAAAAACTTTATTCTCAACTAATTATTGCCAAACCTACAATTAATGAAGCCAAAGAAAAACCTCAACTGCCGTATGAATGAACAGTTCAGGCTTTACAGAATTATTTCAATCCGACTAGCAATACATTATATTACATTGCACCGCTGTTCTGCTAAACAGTTGTGGACAGAAAATTAAGTATTCGGCTGAGGAGCTTAAAGCACATAAATTACATAATTTTTTTATTGTATATTTCAATACATCAGTCTTGGCTTTCGAATGAGCTATTGTTTGCTATGGTGAGACAGACATTGGTTGGTGTTTATAAGATTTCCCCAGAGCTCTACCGCAAAAATGTTTTTTGGCATAGGCTCGGAAATTGTGACGTCACAATTTTCTTATGCGGTGTTGTGTGCTCTTACCGCCTATTTTATTGCTTACCGCTTATATTTATCAACTTCGATAATGACGCTAGTGTCAGGCGAAGATAGGACAACTCCAGAGAACCAATGAAGATGACGAAGGAATCAGCGTCATTAGTTCTCTATGTACAGATTATTTCTATGATAAATAACTCGGATTCCAAGCACCATACTATGTTTTCCCGATGATATTATGCACTAGCCCTCTCATTTTATTGTGATGTTGAGGGTCGCGCCTGAGACTAATTAGTTTCAAGCATTGCGTGATCTCGCGAAAATGCGATTGACATGTAGTCCTAGGGCCACGAAAGCGCAGGTCACAATTTAATCGATGTGATTTCATTACCTTTATCAACGACAGTACATTTATTGAAGTATAATTAATTAACCCAGAACATGTGTTTGTATTGGTCGGGCGTTAGCACGATCCCCGGCATTGTTGATTATCTAAAATCCTAGTTTATTATTAGCACTCTCTTGGTTTAACAGCACCGATTGTCACAGAAAAGCGCAGCCTCAATAGCAGCGAAAGGGATCGACTACCTAAGGCTAAATAATAATTGTGACATCACATTTTGAAAACCTGAACCAAGTGTCTTTTTTTGCAGGACATACTTTTGACACCCTGTTTTTCATAGTTCTATTATTCTTTGTCTATTGAATATAGTCTCATTCGAAAGCCAAGACTCTGATGTATTGAAATATATAATAAAAAATTATGTAATTTATGTGCTTTAAAAAAACTATGAGTTAGCAGGAAAATGTGAATTTTCGAACGAGTTATTTAAAACTATGATAAAGATGTGTCTGTTGGCATCTAAGTCAGACAAGAGCTACAACTCGATCCCATTGCTACTGTCGACTACATTAAGACAAAGTTAAGAATGAAAGAGACTATCTTGAATCATCTATGTAAGAAATAAATGGAAAAAAGTTTATTGGTGCTGTAGCAAACGATTAACGAACTGCAAGTTTTATGGAAAATCTCATACCTTGCGATGATTTGGAGCATATGACAAATGATGCGCAGTATGCAAATAATTCAATCATTTCACAAAAAGCAAAATGTGTTATGCCAGAAAAGCCCGTGACATTGAAAGTGAAGATGCTTCTCGGCAATGGTCAAATGTTTATGCAGGTGACCTGAGTTTTTTGCGTTTAGATTCATTGCATGTTTGTGATAATGAAGCTTTTGCTGTTGGGTCAAAGTGGTTGGCTGATCTGCAACTGAACAACCAAAGTTTCAAAGGCTCATACTAGGCCTATCATCTCAGCAATGTGTAAATCGCAAACAGAATGTTGACCAAATAAATGGACCAACCTTTTACCCAACACTCTTTCTGCTCTTTCAGTTGGAATTGCAGTTTCATTGAGGATTTTTTGGCATTAGTAACTCCTGAATGCCACCCTGTCAATTTCTTAGCACATTACCTGAATTGCTATTCAATATAACATTTGCTTCACTAACATTGTCTTTTGTTAACAGAGGCTATGAACGGATGAAAATTTAAATATGGACCACAAATGGACTCCTTACCAGATTTAGGTCATACTTTTGCTAGTGTGTATGCATTCCATTAATCAAATGAATCATGTTTTGCAACCAATCATCTATACAGAACAGTAAATAGATGTGTATTCTGAAATCAGATGTCTGAAAATCTTAAATAGCCAGTTAATCAATGTATTCTTTGCGCAATGCACAATAACAGCGATCTAAAATGGTATACCCGACAGTTCACAAAATCTAGTACATGTAGTCATGGGGCATTTTGCATTCATCTACACAATCTATTTGCCAACATTTGACTGCTTCATGAATTTTTAATTGGATTGTTTTGAGGAGGTAATCAAAAAACTTAAGAGATATTTGCCAGATACCAAATTACTGCTGTTGCATCGTCCAATTCACTTTCCAAAGGTTTTGTTTTTTGGTGAAGAATAAAGTTTTCAATACACAATTAGCTTTACTAGTCACTATTTGTGTAATGAGAAGACAAATAAACCCTTCAAATGGTAAAACTATATTAAGGGTATCCAAATAAATCTTTGTCCTGGAATTAGCACACAGAAGCACACCGATATGTAGGAAAGAGTATTTTTGAGAAAACCCTGTATAAGTACATCAAACAAAAATAGGGAGGCAGGAGGGAAGGAGAGGGAAAAGTAACAAGCCTGCACCAATAGCGATGAACTATCAAAGTAGGGAGGCGGGAGGGAAGGAGAGAGAAAAGTAACAAGCCTACACCAATAGCGATGAACAAAAAGTGACTAGTAAAACTTCGCATAAACATCACATGCTTAATCCATCATCTAGCATTTTCGCTTTTAGTTTTCTCATGGGCATTAATAGTGAAGGTTGAGGCCTTACCATCGGTTCATCTATTTGTCATTTTTGATTTTCATTCACGTTTGTTTTGTAGGCTGTTACGGTAGAGTCAGGCTAGAACTGTTAGTTCACTTCAAAGTTAAAGTGAGGTAAATTTCTCGCCTCCGATATTGCTTAGCTTGGCCTTACTCTGTATTCTCAAGGGTTGTTTAACTCAGTCTAGCCCTGGTTGACAAAATAATTTTATTTCTTCAAGTGTTTTTTTTCAGAATTTTTGGTGAGTGTTATGCACTTATAATGTGTCTGCCTAGCTTGCAGGCAAATAAGTCAGTCAGGAAAACGTTTTGAAACCCAACTCAAAAATTCATTTTGAAGCATTCCTGCCTTGATTTGAATTAAGCACTGAAAATTTTTTGCAATTTACTTCCACATTGGCACTCCCAATTTTTTTGGTTCTGATATCTGTATCAGAACAACGATCTGTATCACCAATGTGATTTCGCAATCGTTCAATTTGGTGAAACACGTAAGTTATTGAATGACTTCCTTTTTTAAACTTAGCATTAACCTCGAGAGTGTATCTGGTTATATACATGTATATAGTGCACAAGTTGCAGAAGATTCAACTGTATACTTATTATCTCCTGGTTTGAATCGGCCACTAAATACACTGATTTTTTAGTTAAAGATGAATACACTACATTGTAGAAAACCTCCCAAGGGAATTCACATTCATCATCTCTTTTATATGATAAAAAGTGGTTCACAGGCTTTCTCAACAATGATCAAATGGTGTCCTTCTCTGACATTTTTTGTGGTTGACCACAACATGCGTAGCCTTTGCTCAGTCAGCAAATTTACCACATTATGATATTTATTGTTTATATAGGTCTGGAGAAAGTTTTACACTAAATGTTCAATAGTCTGTGAGAGTGACATGAGGTTACGTAGCCAATCATGGTGGATGGGTATAAAGCCACCAGAGATGTATGATCGATCATTTGCTAATTTGTTGGATGGATAAATGTTTTCATGGCCCACAACTATTCATGGCCACTAACAATTCACCACAACTACCTTTTTCTTTAACCTCACAAACTATCAAAGTAAAATACAATTATAAATTTCTTTTAGTCTAGAGAACATAACCAAGTTCACGCAAACACAGCAGAGTATTAGAACAGTAACAACAAGTTCCCTCTATTAAATACTTTCTGTGAGCAACCTCATTGGCATTGATATGCATCTTCTACTTCGGCATTCAGGTATGTATCCACAAAAGTTAACTGATCAGTTCTATTGGTAAAAGTTTAATCTACTTCACTCAAACTTCTATATCAATTAGCCCTGTTGCAACCTCGTTGTAGCTGATTGCTGCTCTCACTAAATAAAGTACGAGTATAATGGATTTAAATAGTGACGCCCAAGTAATGACTATCATCCATGTAGTCAATACGAATCTAATTGTTGTTAACAAACTGCATAAAAGGTGTTGCAGTTAACTGGAGAACAACCGCAAGAAAAATTTGCTTTGTCACTCAGGGAGAAATTCACTTTATTTTGGCCACATTGTGTAAAGAATGTTACATATTAGTTTTGAAAATTTTCTAGAAATCAAATAGTTGGAAACATTGTTCCCAATGCCAAAGGAGACATCTCTCTTTGTATATATTTGTCAATGTTTGTCGTCTGTCTGTCCAGCTATAGCTATTAAAATCTTGGACATAACATTTTGCATTCCACTGGACTTGAACTCACGAAGAATGCAACCACAGGTTTACAATCCAATTCTCTATCCACAAGACTACAAAAGCTCTTACAATTTATTGCTCTTACTATACCTATATGCTATACACCCTTTCCTCGATTGCAAATGACGTATGATTGAAATTCTTTCAACTCTATGAAAAGCGATGCTGTTTCGAGTTATCGTGAACTTCTATTTCCGGTTTTTTGTAAGGTTCAATTGCTAAAACGCGGTCAAGGCTGATTCTTTTCACGCGGACAATTGTATTATCTCAATAGGATTAGCCTCTACATTCTCTCTCGGTTCGGTCAGACAAAGACAGTACGATATCTCATTTTTACATTTGTACCAGTATCGAGAGGTACTAGTATCGTCGTATTCAAAGTATTGATGGATAGCTTCTGCTGAAACAGTGACCTTTTTTATATACACACACAAACATTTCAATGCACGAATTGTTATTATTAATTCAACATAATCAGAATTTTTATTTTGTTTTCTCAGTGCATATTAATTGTATCATTACTAAATCATCTTTTATTGTGATCGCAGCAAAACAGACCTAATTTAGCTATTACTTGCTAATTATTTCACATTTACATTCAATCACTTTTATAGTTTTATTGTTTCTTAATTTATTTGATTTGCACAAAACATTTTTCTCATGATATGAAGTTTGAAAGTTATAGTTATTTGAAAACCTTCACAGTTGTTTTATTTTTTTCAAATTCAACTGCACCAAACACTTTTCTCATGATATGAATTTGGAAAGTCAGAATGGTAACTGTTGTTATATGTTGAATAAAAATAAATTTTTTGTGCAAAGACTTTTTTATTACCCGGGCACCGCCGATCATTCAACTAGTATGTGCTAAAGGTGAGTCAGAATTGCTCGGACGACTACTACCTCTACCTAGGACGACTACTACCTCTACCTAGTACGACTACTACCTCTACCTAGTACGACTACTACCTCTACCTAGGACGACTACTACCTCTACCTAGGACGACTACTACCTCTACCTAGTACGACTACTACCTCTACCTAGTACGACTACTACCTCTATCTAGTACGACTACTACCTCTACCTAGTACGACTACTACTGGCATAACGATGCCTCATCATCACACTCCAAAAGCCATCTCCAACTTCTAAAATTTGGTCAATGTCTTAACAGCATTTTTCAAGTACAATCAAACCTCGTCTCATGCCCAATCATATCCACATACAAATATTTTAACATATAGCATGAAATTTGACCAAATGTTGTGTTCGCGTGTAAAACAATTGGCAACATGTGACATTCAAATATTCTTGAAACTACAAACTCTTGGAAGAGACATTAAAAATCTTGTAAAAGTTTAAGAGTTTAAATTTTTAGTGTCACCTTTAGTTTCTTATATAGTTTGTATAATGCAATTATTTTAAGGTTTTACGTGATTACTTGGTATTATCTTTGTTGCCTCCAGAATGAATTGAACAAAATAACAATACAGTGAATCCCGAGCCATACAACATTAATTCATTCCGGCGTTGGCATCGTAAGACGAGAATGTCGTATAGAGAGGTTTAGAAACCCATAGTAATTATCTAATGTAAACATCTCTTGGTAAAAAACATAAAAAATTTTACATAAATACTCTACTTTAAATACTCTACTAAAAATTAGTAATAAAGTAGTATACTAACCTTATTAATTTTAATTAACTTTTAGTTAACCTAGTAACTCTAACTTAGTTGCAATGGTAATCATTTCTTCTTCCTTTAAAGTCGTTATCAAACTTATGGCCCATGGCTAACGGATTGAAGTTATATATGTAGTTATACAGTTATAAACGTATAATGAATTAAAGTTCATAGGAAATATTACACATATATATTAAACGCTAAAACGCGCAATGAGTAAACTTCCACTTACGCTTCCTTTTCACCAGTTCTTGTTTCCCTCACGCGATATCATTTAATAAACACGAAGAATGCCGAACTGAGAGGAAGGGTGAGGATCGTATCTACTTTATGCGTTGCGGGAGGGATTTCAGTGAATAGCCTGTCAGCATCTTAGTCATTTTGAAGTATTCGGCACACCGACTGCCAAATTTGAATTTCAAGAGAATATTTTGTTGATATCACATGGCAAAAAAATGTCATTTGGTGGAGACATTGTGTTCCGTATCAAAAGGCCAAAAACACCATATATCAGGAACATAGTAATTGGGGCGAACTGTATAAGCTTATAGGAATATTGACTGTATCATATATGGTGTCGACATACAAAGGCAATATTTTAACAGATTGGTATTTATGTAAAATTTGACTGTGCATAGGCTATTCACTTTACAATTAAAATTATACCGTGATCATGCCAAAACAGAGTGTGCTTCATTAAAGTAAACTTGCATTAGTGTTGAAAGGTCTGCATGATACTACTTTGCTAGATTTTTAAAGATATCAGTTTTTATACAATGTAATAGATTTCATCTGCAGCTAGGAGGCCAACGCTATGAAAAGTTGTTTTTGAATTTTACACTTGATTGGTTAGCTTGTCAGCGTATTGAAATGTAATTATTTCTGTTTTTCCTTGTTGCGTTTGCTAGGCTTATTCTTATTTTTAAAAAGGCGATACAAATGGCCATATCTGCGCCATTATCTTGTGCACAACTATGAAACTTCTTATGCCATTTTTCATGGCTAAACTTCACAATTATTTCAAATCCCAAGAAAAAACTAAAATCTTCAGTTGTTGAGCAATGATTAACATGTGTAAATAAGTTCTCATTATTTATAGCGACTATACAGTGCCTCAAGGGAATAACCAAAGTAAAAGTTGGTAGGCACAGAAATTAGCTAAAATCTTTGAGCCGACTATCACTAACCCACACATTCCCATACTCATTGTCTTCTTAGGTCAATCTCTAGCAGGCGTATAGATTTCGGAACGCCGATCTTTTGTCTCATGAGAGACAGCCTGACTAATAATTTATTAGAAGATGTATACTGCAGATGTTTGACACCCAAACTTGTTTGGTAATGGTATAAAAGTATGTTGAATGCATCAAACACACATAATGATTATGTAGTTTAATCTAGTTTCCTGATATTAATGCAAATCAATCTGTTGCCTTCATGCCTTACTGATAACCTCATGATTTGTCCCGCTATTTTGGTTGAACCGCAAAGCTACCAATTTCAACAAGCTTTTTTACTGTGACAGTTTTTTATCAGCGAATTTCTGTTTACTACTGTATTAAATTTTGTTTTATGCAAATTTTTAGATAGTTGACAAATCTAGCAACCATATAAAACTGCTAACTGTAATGTTGGTAACATTTGGGATTTTTTATGAACTTTATAGAAGGCATTTTAAAGATGCGTCAGAGATGTTTGGAATAAACCCACTGCAAGCTTTCTTATAAAAATCTTGCCCATAGTGAATTCCGCCTCATTTTGTTACGTGAATTTTTGTGGCTTGAATGAGACTAAAACTACTCTTAACTGTTTGATTTTTTTCTCCAGTAGGATAGTTTACTAGACAGGCTTTTTATGTATGTTTTCATCGCCATTACAAACAAGTAACGCACATTTGGCAACTTTTAAGCATGCCACAGAGACAACAGTATTTTCAATAATACAAGCCTACAGATATATATCGGCTTTGTCTTTACATTTTATTGAGTTTTTCACTACAGAAATAAGAGCTTTTTCATTATATATTCTTATTTTGTAACTTAAGACTACACGGCGTGCCATACGCCACAACCAAACATCAAATATCTCTGGGGCATGACAGCCATAACTAAAGCAAGCACCAAATGTTAGTATTTATTATGTTTAAAGCTAAACGCTAAGTTACATTCAAAAGCATTCTGTTTTTGTCATCAACTGTCTTGGTATGAGCATTCATAGTTTGACTGCCTCAGGCTACGCATTTGTTATACACATACAATATGTAATTCCAGTGAAGACTGACATGAACTGGTGAGTAGTGGGTAAATTGAATGCCTCAAAACCGCTCATCAGATTGGCTAATGTTCTCTCTTTGTATTTTTCACTTTATGCTAACCCGAGTAAACAAATTCGTTACAGCATTTTTGTTTCCAATACAGGACTATCATCAAATGTTTTTACTAACTGTAGAGTGACTCGGCGCGCTATGCCTCCCAAAAGACGTAAATTGATAGGAGAGAGGGTGGAGTTTGATTGGGAGTTGCTTGATGATATTTATCTACCTGCAATATTTCGCAACGAAACAAAGTATATCTCTGTTCGAATAGTGGAACTCAAGCTATTATCTAGGTATGTGCTGTAAAGTTGCTTTAGTCTTTCAGTACTTATATTGCTATAATATATTCAATCATTAGTAATATTATTATACCATCAATCATTACACATATTGCTATTATACCATCGATCATTACTAATATAACTATTATTATGTCTTCAATCATTACTAATATTATTATATCAACAATCATTACTAATATTACTATTATATCTTCAATCAGTAGTGATATTAATGTTATATTTTCATTCATCACTAATATTACTATTATATATTTAATCATTACTTATATTACTATTATATCTTCAATCATTACTAATATTATTATATCTTCAATCATTATTAATAATCCTATTATAATAAAATGTATAATAATTTTAATAATACATAAATTTATGGTACCATACATAGATACCATAAAACCTCTAATTGAACGCCACCTTCAATTGACCGCCACCCTGAGAGAAGAGTTGTAAAATAGACCGCCACTCTCCAATTGAACGCCACCTCCATTTGACTGCCACTTTGACTTTATTTGATCCTTACGACTCCATAATATCAACTGATTAGTAGAGAAGTGTCCACAAAATCGTATTAATAATGAATCTATATATATATTTCTCAAAGTATGTTTTATGTCGTATGTCTGTCTGCATTCTGGCTATAGCTATTATTAGAATAGCCTAGCTGAGCAACAATGCTGGCGCAATGTCATTTCCTACCGGCATTTGAAGCTTACTAACTAGGTTAGTGGAATTTTCCATTGGCAATGTGCCAGGCCACTTGGCAATGGCCTGCCACTTGCTGGAGAGTTGCCTGCCAGCAAGTGGTAAGCAAATCTCATCACTTCTCATTGTTTATAAGCTGATTTTTAATACCCGGGCAATGTTGAGAGGCACAGCTAGTAGGATCATACATGTCAATAACAATTCTCGTTGTCCAATTCCGAAGATTTTCGTTTTTCTCGTTAAAACTTTGAAAGCAACACCATAGAAATAATCAATAACTTTCTTAGGCTAGTGGTAGCTCTCTGTCTAACACGGCCTTTTTAATTCAAAGTAGCTTACATATATGAAAAACGGCTTAAATTTGCGATGAAATAAAATAGAAATAACTACTAACTCGATGCTCATAACTCCGCTTCTATTGCACATATAAAGCTAGTTTTAGCTGCAAACTGTAGCAAACATATCAATGAGTGCAATGAGCTTTTATTCAAGAACGTTAAATAAAGTTATAAAATAAAAATATGTTTTCAAATTTAGAAAGAAATAAAAATTGAAAATGCCAGCAAATTGCAAAGAAGGACACAGGCTATAAGTTAGACAGGACATTGAGACAATGACTCCAAACACTGCAATTCTTATTCGCTGTCAAGCATGTGCTAAAAAAATGAAACTACATCCCAAATCTCCTATCAAGACAGCCATGTTGCAAACCTGATAATGAAGATAATCGATTTGTACATGAGATAGAAATCATTATTACATCTACTAGTATATCATTTTTAGCTAGTGAATTTCGTTTATAATAGGTCAAAACTCAACAATCAGAAAGCATTACCTTCAGACAAGTTAAACACCTCATCATCCTTGCTATCTGGTGCGAGACAAACCTCAAACCCTACTGACAAGCCAAGACCAATTTTATAGTTGGTAATGACATTGTCTCACAGACAGAAAATCGTGATACCAATCAGGGAAACGAACCAAATTCTAAAACGCATACACACTAGACATCTTGAAATTCAAAAGTGTTGCAAACGATCTCGCTAATCTGTTTGGTGGACGAGAATTACTCAAGATATCATGGAGAAAATAAAGAGCTGCAGAATCTGCCAAACTAACCTAAAGAGCGACGCAAACTCCTGAAATCTACAGCATTTCCTAATAGACCATGGCAGCCACTGGGACCTAGGCAGTAAGTAGGAACTGATCTCTTCAACTGCAATAATAGATACTACATCATCATTGTGGATTGCCCACTTCTCAAAATACATGAAATTCTCTATTCTCCACCATATGCCCAGTTTTGCAATTGTCAATTCTCTCATCTATATTCACATTACGAGCCATTCCAGAGACTGTAATATTAGACAATGGACTTTGTTACACAAGACAGGATTTGTTAAAAAATACTGTTTTCAGAGTTCAAGACAAGCTCTACATAACAACCACATGCTAACAGAGAGAAGTGTACAGATTGTAAAAAATCTTACCGATAAGTCACCCAAAACTTTACAGAACTTTATCTTGTACTCTCCTACCACAAACCTCCCATACATAATAGATACTCTCATCAAACTAGCCATGGGAAGACTACTTCGAACTAATTTACTTGCAGATCCACAGACTCTAATATCATACATCCCAAATAAAGATCTCATCAGTCATCACTGAACATGAACATAGAATGAAAGCTGCATTCCATAACCGCCATGAAACTTAGGAGTTACCTGACATGAACAGAAAACCTCCTAGGCTGATCACGTATCATCAACACTAATAATGGAACCTTATGGATAAACTTGCATTTATTAACTGTAATGCCTAGCCCTACGAAAAAGTGAGACACTTTTCCACAGCTGGTAATAGTCAAATCTTTCGCAAATTCAACTCCAGTAAGTGGTCTAACGAAAACACCAACCGACAGCTATCAATTGTCTCGTGTTCCCCACCCTCGTATAAGACTGAACTATGGCTATCTGACATCAGTATCAGATGTCATGGATTGTTATTTCTTAATAAGCAAGACATGCTACATTATGCTTAATATTTAAACTTTTATCTTTGATAATAGTGAACATGTAATAACTTGTTTATGTTTTATAGTTGCATATGTGCAAGCTCTCGTTCGTTTGATTTGGATCACTCACTCTTTGCTCAGTTATGCTACAGACAGTACATTAATGGGAAAACAGTCCGAACCTACACAAGTCCCAATCTCGACAGAGGTTGGTTCGAATGTAAACCAAGGTTGGTCTGAATATCGACAATTTATGCTATACTGTACACCACCAATATCACGGTGATAAAAAATTTTTACACCACCAAACTAGAAATAGCCTCCAGTGGTTATCTGATGAAGTATACAGGCATAAGCTAAACGACTTGGCATCTGATGAAAGGCATAGCATGCCTTTGCATAATCATTATCATTATGGTGATACTAAAATTGTAAATGAACTGCTCAAAATCGGAAATTGAGAAAATCGAATACAAGAAAATAATACAACTATAGACTAAGACTATAAACTTCCATAAATAAAATAATAATTCAAAAATATAATAATTCAAAAATATAATAATTCAAAAATGTAATAATTATAATATTAGTAAATTTACTTATTATGATAAGATTGGGACCAACCGCTGTCGAGATTGGACCAACCGTTGTCGATATACAAACTCGTCGAGCTTCAAACCCGTCGAGGCTCGGACTATAATCCCATGAATAAACTTCTATCTTAATAATCCATGTTATCTTCAAAATACATATGGCATCAAATAAAGATTTCATTGTTCCCACAGAATACTAACAGTTGCTAATATTTCTGTGTGTCAATCAAAAATCTCTACAAGATGGAAGAGAATGACCAACAACAGATTCAGCAGAAAGTATTTATCCAAAAATTTTATCCTCCCAAGATGCCATTTGTGATAGATAATCCAACCAAATCATACACACCTTAAAACCTCTAATTGAACGCCATGACGCTTTATTTTTCAAACCTTCCTCTACAGTGGCGGTCAATTGGAGGCGGCGTTCAAATAGAGGCTGGCGGTCTTATTTTTGAACTGGCTCATCAGAATTTTTGGAAAATAAGTTTAGCCCTATTACGGGCTAAGCAAATGTCGCCTATATTCGGCCCTCTTTTTCCGGTGGAGCGATGTTAAACATTTTGAATGCAATAAATCTGCTAATTTACCTCTAACTTGTCGAACATCTCTTAATAAATGTGTATCAGGAAACCAAGAAATATCTTTACCAGTTAATATCTATTGCTTGCAATTGACCTGCGATGACATTATTGACTGTCTCCCAGTTGAAGATGGTTATTAGCAGTTTGTGGTCTGTTTCAATGGTCACATCTATGTGGTCCAGAATATGCATATCAAAATTAGAGCATGCCCACACAATAGTTAGTGTTTCTAGCTCAATGGGTGACCACCTGTATTCTTTGTCAGTGGTGCTCTTCAACCTACCCGCAATCAAATGAACTGATCCATCCTCCTATACTTGTAACAAGGCTCTTCCTAGTCTCTCATTAAATGCATCAGTCATTATTATGATTTGTTTTATATGCCATACCATCCTAAGCAAGAAGTTTCAGAGAGTTCAGACTTGATATCATGTTTAGCTGTAGGTGTTACAGAGATGTGATATAGAGATGCTAGCAGAATAGAGGGCTAGGCAGGAAGAGAACGAACATACAGATACACTCATTTATTTCCTCGGTAAAAAGATTGAAGACAGTTTTAAAAAATGGTACTCTTACATTCCATATTATTGTCTAATTGCTTCTTGACGATCGGTAGCCGAAGCTGGAACATCTCGTACAGTCCATTTAACGTGATGGGCTGCGCACCATCCCGAGGCTGAATCGTATACAGCTCAGCAACATTTGACAGAAAACAACAAAAAGCTCATTACGGAACTTGAAAAACTTGACAATACTGCATTCTAAGCCATGCACTTATTTAGTGTTAAAATAAAAATAATAACTACAGATAACAACTAGAGATACTGTGAAGGACCCCACACAACCGGCCTTTTGGCTGGACACCCGGCTGGACACTCGACAGGCTGGTCTCAGCCCCACCTGGCCGGCAAGAAGACAGCTTGGCCCTACCGTGTCGAGGGGAAAGATAATCGACCGAACTGGGAGAACGATTGGCCAGGCACCGACCGGCACCAGCGAAACCAGCTGGCTTCCGGGAAGAAGAGGACGAAGCTACTGCTATAAAAGAGAGCTGTCCAGACTCAAGAGAGCAAAGCACAGAAAAGTCTTAACTCGGACAGTTGTGTGTACTTGCTGCATGCTGTATACTGTACTCACATATTTGCTCAAATATATTTATTTCATTACTCGGCCAATCGTCTGGTTTCAAGTGGGAAAGTAACAGGTCTCTGGGGTTCCTTTACAACCCCATAGGCATGTTTACTTAACAGGTTTGATTTCTGATTGTCAACTACATAGATTTTCTTATGTATGGTTTGGTTGATGACTGAGTCTAACTTTTGTCTGGCATTTCACTGGTAATATCATGCCACTTGGACCATTCAGTTTCTTGTCTGATGGTTGTAACTGCTCCACATTACTTGAGTAGGACTGTCTATCACAAATGGCAACCTCTGTGCCAATGCCTGGTTGGAAGATAATATGATCAGAATAATCATTGAATCTGACATTTAGCTTGGCTTCCCATACCTTGTTTTTTTGGTTGAGACTTCACTCAAGATTATGTTGCCAGCATTCATATCATCATCATATGAGATCTTCATACCATTCGCAGAAACATCAATATACTTTTTTCGTAATGCTCTTTTTTTTACGTGATCCGCATTTAGATGGTCTGCACAATTCACTTAGTGTGTTTGTGCCTTCATATCTACTGCATTTGGAGTGTGGTTTGCTCTTTGGCTTAGATGATGTTTTTCACTTTTAGGTTTTAGTTGGCTGTGTTGTGACACCACGTGTTTCACCATTCCTTTGGTCGGACATACAATCGTCTTTTTAGCTGCCTTGTACCATCTGCTGATCTAGGCTGCGTTGTCACGAATTGAATCTGTTTCTTGTTGCTTAGTTGATCATCATCTACCCTAACTACAGTTTGGTCCCAAATTAGGTTTTCGCGTAGTGCACCATCATCACGCTACATATGTTCACCCTATCTGTAGATATTGTTGATGAAGATATCCATACTTTTGCCATTCTGTATCAGTCTGTTAACTTTGCTATCTCAATTATGATGTTTGTACAAATGCCAAAGTGTGCATCAAATGTTTGCAACATGTGGGAATTTGAAAGGATATTTTTAGATAGTATATTTTTAACCTAACCTGTTCACTGAGGGCGCCTGTGAATTTATTTATCTGTTCTCATTTTGGCAGTTCACCTATTTTGTTAGCGTCCTCACATCTTGCCCGTCGTGCTCGTAATCTGGTTAATTTGCCTTTATCTGAAAATTTAAAGTTATTGGGAGGATCAGTTTTGGAATAAGTGCTCTGTGTTGAATCTGTTGCTGGTCATTCTCTTCCATCTTGTAGAGTTATTTGACTGACACATAGAAAGATTAGCAAACTGGTAGTGTTAGCTTTCTGTGGAAATTGTGCAACTTTCAGCTGACACCATATGCATGCATTTTAACAATAATCTGGATGATTGTGATAGAAGTTTATTCACGTGCTGTATGTAGCGCAACTGAACAAAGAGTGAGTGATCTAAAACAAACAAAAGAGGCTTTTTCATATGCAACTATAAAGCATAAACAAGTTATTACATGTTCACTCTTATCACAGATAGAAGGACAAATATAAAGCGTAATAGCACTACTAATATTATATTACTATCATACCTGTCTTCAATTTTTTATTAATATTATGTCTGTAATCATTACTAGTATTATAATAATAATATTAGTAATGATTGAAGATTGTAGTAATATTAATAATGGTTGAAGATGTAATAGTAATAATTGTTTAAGATATTATATTAATATTAGTGTTGATTGAAAATATGATACTAAATACTATTATATTTTCAATCATTATTAATATTAGTAATTATTGAAGATAAAGTAATATAAGTAGTGATTGAAGGTATAATAATATTAGTAATGGTATAAATATATAATAGTAATATTACTAATGATGGAACATTTAAATCATTACTAGCATCACTATTATGTCTTCAATTGCTACTCTCACCATATCGTCAACTGTTTTTAATCATGGTATGATCCAACTTGCCTGCTATTAACACTGTTTTCTTTCAATGCTCTCTCTATTTTACATGTGTTACTTATATTTACTCTTATTATTACTCTTTTTAAACTCTCTCTTTTATTTCTACCTTTTTTTCTATTTTTAGTTCTTTCTCTATTTTCCTATATTTCTCTCTGTTTCTCACTTTCTCCTGATATTGCTATTGTATGTTATACATGTATATCTATTTGTATAGCTACTGAATGGTTATCTCTCTTATGTAGATTCAATTTGAATATTTTTAAAGTAAGATGTTCTCCTTATTGTATTAAGAGTTTGAGCATTGAATCCCTAAATATTGTAGTGTCACAGTTTTAATGTATAATCATTGAACAGATCACAAATAAATCCCTTTATCGCTAAGCGCTGTGAGTTGTTTTCAGGTTTTCTAGAACACAGTTAACTCATCGCTAGGCAGCTATTTAAGTATCATATGACACGCTGGTGTTTGGTTATCTATTAATCAGCATGATCATTTTAGCAGAATGACTGCTCGTTTTATTGCTTTCAAAGTAGGCAGTAAACAATAGGCTTTCAAAACATCCTAGTGTCAAGCTCCCTGTACAGATGATCGTATTGTCATTAGGTTTGATTGGAGCATGAAAGTATAAACATTTATATACTTGGTTAGTAGTGATCAATAATGAGCAGGTTTACCCATCTCCATCATTACCACCCCATCATAGCATCATTAGGTCATAGTAAAAATCAACAGCAAGACTCTAAGCTCAGGATAATGCAGCGAACTGAACAACCAGATGTTCAACATACTGAGCTGGTTGATGACCTTAGTAGCAGTTGGTCTGTTTGAGTGTCATCATTCCTAGTGACTCGTATAGAATGTTTAAAGGTTGACTTGCAACAAAATTCACATTACAGTTATTTGGTATCAAAAAATTCACCATGTCTTACTCTGTTGTAGGTGCCATATATGTGGAAATGTGATTACAAGCTCTTAAAAGCTCAAAGACGAAAAGCCGCCGTAGATTGGAATCCGTTTATTTCTCTGACGTAGTCATCACAGTTTGATTATCGTCTTGTCACAAGATGTTCTCACGTGATTTGAAAGGCCAATAAAAGGCTCAATATAAAACTTATCGTAGCGCTAGTTTATGACAAACACTTCGGGTTTTACCGAAGACCACGTATCAAATATAGATGCTCGCTACTTTACAGTTTGGTTTCGGCTTGATCAAATCGTCAAGTCGTAATCTGATCATGTGACCCAATACTTCGCAAATAATTTTTGCAGCACTTTTCGATTATTACAGGTGATCAACAGGCTCGTCATGATTGTCAGACAATGATATGTACTCCTTCGAGCTAAGGTTAAAAATTTAAATGAATTTTTACGGTAAGTTATAAGATATCAGTGCTAAAAGTGACAGCATTACAATGACGATAAAACAAACGCGTAAAAACAATACAGTCATACTTCAACTTACGAGCTTAATGCGTTCCGAGACTGAGCTCGTATGTCAATTTACTCGCATGTTGGTGCAATTTATTTATATATAGAACAATTAAATATATATTGATTGGTTTCCATACTCTAAAAAAAGGCAAATAAAACACTCAAAACAAGATGTTGTAACAGAAAGAACATGTTGGCTATTGTCCTTACGTACTACATGCTTTCAAAAAGCAACAAATAAAAAATAATGCAAGGAAATGTGATTAATTAAAATGTAAAATTAAATACATACAATAGCAGTTAACACTCGCATTTGCCAGGGAGGGAGATATAAGTTATCCTTCGTTACAACAGTTGACTTTGATAAATTTAGATTTTATCAAAGTGTTAAAAGACAAACTTAGAAGCAAACCTAAAAGCAAACTTTCATTTTCAACTAAACGTAATTAAAATTTCTTCGGCGCTCATAGTTTGAAATTTCTCACTGGTTAGCGAGAAATCTTTCCTTTTTTTCGCTTTCACGACTAGCCGGCCGTTTTAAGATAAACCTATCTAAGGACGTTTGCCTTTGTCGCCCTTGCAACATGTTGCGATTAGGACGAACACAGGTGTCGTCACAAATGGTTAACACACGATCACTAGCCAACTTGTCCGAATGTCTATTAAACAGTTTGGATAGATAGCGCCGGCCTTTTCACATTGCATCGTTTCAGTTACGCTGTCACCGGCCAATTGTTTGTCCAATGCCATCAGCGGTCGTGAAGATCGCTGCACCGTTTAGAAACTATGGCTAGTCCTTTTGCGAACTAAATGCCCTGAATATAATCCTTCTGTTTGATAATTATGAATGTATTTTTGTCATATTGCCGAGCTATCTGAATCACGCATACACATTTCGCATATTTTTCAATACTTTTCCGTTTAATATCGACTGTTATCATTTGCTTTTTCTTTGTATTATCTTTCATTTTACTGGCAAACTTTCGGTCTACGCACAGTACTTTTAATTCACATAATTCTGCACAGAAAATCGTGCACAAAAAAACACGGTACAACAGTATAACCTGAGCAGTTGAAAAATACAGAGTGATGCTGTTCTAATAAAACACCTCCGACATACTTGGCAACTCACTCAAGTGCTCGTATCTCAAACATGGCTCGTATGTTAGTGCTAAAACTTGCTAGAAAGCTGGCTCGTATCTTAAGTTTCTCGTACGTTGGAGCACTCGTAAGTTGAAGTATTACTGTAGACATGGTTTTATCGAATGTGTGAAGTATATTTGTGAAAATATTTCGACGAATAAGGTTGCATGAAAGTGTAAACAGAAACCATCTACCACAACTACGTCACATTTGAGCCGTTTTGGAAAGAGAATCCAAACTACGGCGGTCTAGTGTGGCTGCGATTAACTGTTCGTTTTTTAGCTTTTAAGAGCTTGTAATCACATTCCCACATAATTTGCACCTACAACACAACAGAGTAAGACATGGTGAATCTTTTGATATCAAATAACTGCAATATGAATTTTGTTGCAAGTCAACCTTTATTAAGGTACATGATATTAAGATTACCGGTTTTATGGTTTTGGATGTCAAACAAGTCCAGACAGTTATTATTATGACGACAATGATCTCCAACAAGATATCAATAGGTTGTGCGTTTCTTTTTACTCAACAATGAATTATAGAAACCAAGTCTAGTCTTCATCTATTCAAATAGCCAGTAGTGATGCTTAAAGACTTGTTGACTAACAACCACCAGCTATTTATATCGTATGTATTATATCATTATTTACTATTTTTAATGCTACATGCAATTTGTCTTGGGGAAAAACAGCAGTTTACTCCCTTTACTGTTTACATCTGTTATGTAGAAAGCAGCTGCAGTGCAATTAAATTCTTCAATCTTGTGGACAAGATGAACTTGAAGTTGTTTTTCAGGTTTCCTAAAACCATTCCTAGTGAACTCAAAGCTATCAAGAAATGTGTCAGTCTTTATCTCACTGCGAAAGAAGCCGCAGTTTTAAATGAAATCAATCTAAAGCTGTGCAAAGGTGAATATGGAAAAGATCATTTTACCACTGATGATATTATCGTACAGCTGGATGAGTTCAGACAATTCTTTGAGCTCGTTAGCGACACCATCATCTCTAAAACTGCCACCGAACTGGGACTAACCAAAGGAGGATGGCTACAAATCAACAATACTGTAAGCTAGGTCATATATACACATGTACATTTTTCAACTTATTAAGTTTGTGTATCGGAGTTGTGATGTCTCATTGTACCAGTGTATACTGTTGACAAACTAATTGTACAGTTATGTCTCATTGTGTTAGTGCACATTGTGTACAGTTTAAGTGTGTGGTGATGTCTCATGGTGCCAGTATACAGGTACACCATCTCATAAACACAATAAGGCAACATTGCAGGTTTGCCCGTATGTGTGGGTCAACGATATTAAGCACCTGCCCCACGAAGTCGTCTGTCTTGCTGCTGAACTTGTTGAGGAAGATGATACACTATCGAAGTCAACAGTTACAAAATCTCAGTTAGCGGACCTAAATGATTTATGTAAGGACATTTCTAAAGCCTTTACCTTTGATGAAGATACTAAATTACTATCGGTAAGAACCCTGTTTATTTAAGACATATTTAGGTGTGTGTGACGATTGGCTAGCGTTTTTTAGGGTTCAAGTTATTAATAATGGTGACAATTTTGTGAATAGGTCTATTATGACAGTTTTTTACAAATGTGAAAGAGCATGCTTGATGGAGGTTCTAGGCCACTTTAAAAATTTAAATTAAATCTGCCAATCAGAACATATCTGGTTAGTCCAAGCTTCAGAGAATCAGCAGCCTGACTGTGTGACTTTTCGATACTACTAACTGATAGTGATAGCATTATCAGTTACTGTAGTAACAACTCTCACTCATTGATAGTGATAGCATTATCAGTTACTGTAGTAACAACTCTCACTGATTGATAGTGATAGCGTTATCAGATACTGTAGTAACAACTGTCAACTCAGTGATACTCTCACTCAGTGATACTCTCACTCATTGATAGTGATAGCATTATCAGTTACTGTAGTAACAACTCTCACTCATTGATAGTGATAGCGTTATCAGATACTTTAGTAACAACTGTCAACTCAGTGATACTCTCACTCAGTGATAGTGATAGCGGTATCAGATACTGTAGTAACAACTATCAACTCATTGATAGTGATAGCAATATCAGGTACTGTAGTAACAACTATCAACTCATTGATAGCGGTATCTGATACTGTAGTAACAACTCTCACTCATTGATAGTGATAGCGGTATCAGATACTGTTGTAACAACTCTCACTCATTGATAGTGATAGCAATATCAGGTACTGTAGTAACAACTCTCACTCATTGATAGTGATAGCAATATCAGGTACTGTAGTAACAACTATCAACTCATTGATAGTGATAGCGGTATCAGATACTGTAGTAACAACTGTCAACTCATTGATAGTGATAGCATTATTAGATACTGTAGTAACAACTCTCACTCATTGACAGTGATAGCAATATCAGGTACTGTAGTAACAACTATCAACTCATTGATAGCGGTATCAGATACTGTAGTAACAACTGTCAACTCATTGATAGTGATAGCGGTATCAGATACTGTAGTAACAACTTTCACTCATTGATAGTGATAGCAATATCAGGTACTGTAGTAACAACTCTCACTCATTGATAGTGATAGCAATATCAGGTACTGTAGTAACAACTATCAACTCATTGATAGCGGTATCAGATACTGTAGTAACAACTCTCGCTCATTGATAGTGATAGCGGTATCATATACTGTAGTAACAACTATCAACTCATTGATAGTAATAGCAATATCAGGTACTGTAGTAACAACTGTCAACTCAGTGATAGCAGTATCAGATACTGTAGTAACAACTATCAACTCATTGATAGTAATAGCAATATCAGGTACTGTAGTAACCACTGTCACTCATTGATAGTGATAGTGTGGTGGATTTTACCGTGCCATTTTCACTGTTTCCCACAAGCCGAGTAATCACGAAGACCGAGTTGTTATCTGAGCATACAATGTATATTTACATAATAAATATAGTTGTATTGATATAACAATGTCATGCATACATAAATATTACACACTATAAAGATAAAGTGTCTCTCGTATGCAGGGAGCTGCGCTGCTGTGCCTGCCTCTCCATCGTGTCTGTTCTTTTATCTGCTTCGTTCTTGTTGGCTCCGCCCACTTGGGGTTTCGTTTCCCGCCGTATGTTTGGTGGCTACGTGACCCGCGTTACTCCTGCCTTATTGCCAGTCTAGCCTTCGGGCGAGAGGAGAAGGCCTGGCCCGGCCTGTCACTTGGCCATCACGCTGGCACCGGCTCTGCTTGCGATGCGTTTCCCTCACACTCTCCCCCCAAGGACTGGCCATGGGGCCATCCAACCGACGCCGGAGGGAGAGAGTATTTGGGCCCAGAGCCGGTGCTGTCGAGCCTCTTCTTCCCACTGGGAGATCGTGTCCTCCAGGAACAGGGCATCCTGGCCTCGATGTCGGGCACCCCTAACGAGGCCTCGAGCCCATATGGCCATCCGATGCCAACGGCGACCATCCTCTTGTAACCGGTCGCAGTCGCCCTCTCGCAGTCGCCGGAGCTCCTCCTCGAACCGCTCTCCCAACAGGTTCCGAAGTCGGTCCGCTCTGGTGGGTAGGGTTGGCACCGGCGGAGAGTTCTCCTTTTCCTTATAGAGGCGGGAAGGCCATCTGTCTGTGGGTCCAACCTTCTCTTCCCTAGGTGCGGGCCGCTTTCGTCCTGGCTTCTTTCGTCATGGCTCCTCCCGGGGGTAGTTGTTTTCTGCCCGAATGGTCGAGGCCTTGGCCGGCCTTTC
Source organism: Watersipora subatra (assembly GCF_963576615.1). NCBI lineage: Eukaryota > Metazoa > Bryozoa > Gymnolaemata > Cheilostomatida > Watersiporidae > Watersipora > Watersipora subatra. The sequence goes on along the minus strand of NC_088708.1, from coordinate 4,260,432 downwards.
GGGTGGGGTGAGTGTGGGCCAACACTCCCACATGGGCAGGTCTGCCGGCCATCCGCGGAGGGGCAAGAAAGGGTGCCAGCGGGGTCTGTCCACCAGGTAGATGGTGCTTCGGCATTCACCGCCTCCGGAGGTCCTCCTGTGTGACATCAGCTGGTCGCGTGACACATGCTGACGTCGGCAGGGGCACACAAAAACAGTGAAGTGTTGCATGACATGCTGCTGAATCCTCTGCGTGCTTGTCTCGACCTGGCAGAGGTTACAGGTCCCAGGTGCCGAAATGGCGGCCCGTGTCTTCTCCCAAGTGGTCCCATCCACGAAAAATTCGGTCCTTACAATTGGCTTCCTGCTGGGCTTGGGCGATGCCTGCGATTGATTAGACTTGGTCTCTAAAATGTAAGAGACCCAAGCCGTCTCGGCCGCCTCAATCTCGGCCACCCAATCCAGTCTCTCGAGTACATCCTTGGTAGACGCTGTCGAGTCGGTCATGGCCGAGTTACCGGTGTCATCCCGGCCGTTGGAGATAGATTTGAAACCAACTAGCCCCGCGAGTCGAGATTGGCCGATGACTGACAGAGTGTCAACCAGGTGTGACTCAACTCGAGCAGAGCTCGAGGAGGCAGCCTGGCCAGAGCACTCCGTCATTCGGTCGCTGGTGGCACCTACTTCTCAGAGGCAGTTTGGCTCGAGAGTGCAAACTCTTTTTCCTCTGGGGCCAGCAAGTCCACCAGCCTCGCTTCCTTGTCGCTTTCCATGAGTTTGGCTAGGTAAGGCTCGGTAGATAGCAAACTAGCGAGCTCACCTGTTCCAGCCATGTCGATAAGAGTGTTCGTAGTGGTAGTAGTGCAGAGATCCTGGAGACTGTCTGTGTAGCTGCAGGGTGTAAGCGTAACTGACCCGTTTTACTCTCCTCCTGGCTCCTCTACACGCCTGTTTGCTGTCTGAAGGCAGGCTCGGATTGACTACTAATCAGCCACGCCCACTCGCCATACCTGTCCGGTGGCCCAGTAGCTCGTGCCGGTCGGGGGTTATGTCGTACGGGCTCCCTAGACTCCTCCCCATGGTGAGCTGGGGAAGGGCTCTCAGTCTGGGCTGGGTTGGTTGGCAGATCTGCTAACTCCTCACTAATCGACTCTTCTGTGGTCAGCTCCCTTTGTTCCGAGTTACCATCAGCTATTATCCCTTGAATGGTTTGGAGTAGCCTGCTTCCGAGCCAACTCTGACTGGCTTTCCTTTTTACTGCCTTTTGTCCTTTGCTGTGCGATTTCTTCTGCTTGCCTTTTTGCCAGCTCTAGCTGGCAGTCCCTTTCCTGCCTTTTTGCACGAGCCCCTTTCATGTTTGGGACGCGTCGCGGCTCTAGTGTAGCTGGTGCTTGGCCTAGCTTTTCCTCGCAGGCATAGTAAGGCTTGAGCCGGCCCTCATTTTGGATAGAGGACTGGCCCTGTCTCTCGGTCAAATAGGTATGGTTTGCCCAAGCCTTTATGATTTTAAAAGGGCCCACGTATTTGGCCTGTAATTTGGGGTTTTCTACCCTTCGTCGGCGCTTGTTCCGAAGCCACACCCACTCTCCTGGTGCGTATAGGGGTGGCTCTTCCTGGTCCTGTCTCACCGCCTGTTGGGCCTCCTTCAGTATCTCATGAGCCGCTTCTAACCTCTTCTTTGTTTCCTGCACGTACTGGTGGGAAGGCCGCTCCTCCAGCGGAGGCAGGTTGATTTCCAACTGGTCAGGGAGGCGGAACTCTCGGCCGAACATCAGTAGGTTTGCTGTTTCGCCTGTAACAGAGTGTGACGTACTCCTGTAGGCCCGCATCAGCTGGGGCAGCAGTCTGTCCCACTCCTGTCCTTGTGTTAGCAGAAGCGCTCGTAGCGAGTCTCCCAGTTGCCGGTTGTTTCTCTCCACAATGCCGTTAGCTTGAGGGTGGTACGGTGTGGTGCCTATTTTTTCCACTCGCCATAGCAGGCACAGTTCTTCCATCAGTTGGCTCTCGAACTGTGCCCCTTGGTCCGTATGTATTTGCTCTGGCAAGCCCATGTAGCAAAATACTCGCTCGTCCAGCGCATTGGCAACTACAGGCGCCATGGCATCCGGGAGGGCCAGTGCATCCTGCCACCAAGTGAAATGGTCTGTTAGCACCAGGATCCACTGGTTCCCTTTCGGTGTCTCCGGGATTGGTCCAACCAGGTCAACTGTCACCTTTTGCCAGGGGCGACCTGCGTATAATCTCTGCCGGGTACCTGCTCCCTTGTTGCCACTGTGCTTAGCCGCCTAGCAGACCTCACAGCACCTGACCATTCTCACCATAGCCGTCATACTTGGCCAATACCAGGCCAGTTGGAGCCGGCTGACCGTTCTTCCCACCCTAGAGTGGGCCAGGGTGTGAGTCTGCCAAACGGCTGTTTCTCGGATCGGTGGGGGTCAGACCGAGCACCACCTTGGCTGGCTGTGTGGAGCAGTACGTGTCTCCAGTACCTCGTTCTGCAGCCGGAGGAATGGGCGAATGCGGTGTAGCTGCAGCAGTTCGAATCTGCTCGATTCCAATTGCTCGGGAGTTATTCCGTCGCCTGCTGCATAGAGAGGTACATGGAGGCCACTGGTCCACGTCCGGCAGCCTGCATGCGTGTCAATTTTCCTGTGGCGGTTTCTCTGGTGCTTATCCGAGCCGCCCCACAATGTTTCGGGGGGCCTCGAGCTGGACCTCGATGCCTTTAGGGGCAGAGGCGGGCTCGAACGACTGGCCGTTTCACACGCGCGGTCCCGGCGACTCTCGGGTCAAGACTTGGGTTCTTTCCTGGTTGGTTCTCCAAGGCCAACTCCCTGTGGGTTGGTCCTCCATCCCGTAACTCAATCAGCTCGCACTGTCAACAATCTTTGCAGGTCTGTTGGCTGAGCCCATCTGCGTTGTCGTGTCGAAGGCCGGCCCTGTGTTCCAGAGTAAACTGGAATTCAGCAAAGATCTCCAACCATCTGGCCACCTGGTTGGAAGGCTCCTTGCGTCGCCAGAGCCATTGGAGGGATGCATGATCTGTACGGAGGAAAAACTGGCGCCCATAGAGTTAAAACCGGAAGTGCTTTACGGCCCTCACTACGGCGAGCAGTTCCCTTCGAGTCACACAGTAATTCCGCTCCGCCGGATTCAGTGTCTTGCTGAAATATGCGATGACTCGCTCAACTCCCCCCTTGTACCTGGGACAACACTGCACCTACTCCGCAATTACTAGCGTCCGTGTCCAGTATATACGGCTGCGTTGGGTCTGAGTAACCAAGTACGGGGGCTGAGGACAGCGCCTCCTTCAGCTTGTCGAAGGCCTCTTGCTCCTTCTGGCCTCAAGACCAGGCCTCCCCCTTGCTGGTGAGTTGGTTCAACAGACGGGCTGTGTCAGTGAAGTCGGGCACGTACTGCCGGTAGTACCCCACGGTACCCAGGAAGCCTTGTAGCTCACGGAGACCCCTGGGAATGGCCCAAGAGTATGCCTGTTGTTGGGAATCGGCTGCGTGTATCAGCACGGTCGGCCAAGAGCAGGGAATAACCTCTCGGTAATTTCTTCTTATTTCGAGGTCTTCACCAATCCGGTGTGTCCGAGCGATGCTACAGTAAAGTCGGCAGCCGGATCCGGTGTGCTTTTTCCGTTCGAGTGCTAGCTAACCCCGGTGTGCTCGATCGATGCTTATAAGCCAGGTCGGCAGCCGAGATCAGGTTTGCTCCTCGTAGTGCTTACTCGGTTGTTGTGGATTTGGGCTAAGTATCCTACCGCTGCCACCAGTGTGGGGGATTTTACCATGCCACTTTCACTGTTTCCCACAAGCCGAGTAATCACGAAGACCGAGTTGTTATTTGAGCATACAATGTATATTTACATAATAAATATAGTTGTATTAATATAACAACGTCATGCATACATAAATATTACACAGTATAAGGATAAAGTGTCTCTCGTATGCAGGGAGCTGCGCTGCTCTGCCTGCCTCTCCATCGCGTCTGTTCTTTTATCTGCTTCGTTCTTGTTGGCTTCGCCCACTTGCGGTTTCGCTTCCCGCCGTATGTTTGGTGGCTACGTGACCCGCGTTACTCCTGCCTTATCGCTGGCCCAGCCTCCGTGCAAGAGGGGGAGGCCTGGCCCGGCCTGTCACTTGGCCGTCACGCTGGCACCGGCTCTGCTCGCGATGTGTTTCCCTCACAATAGCAATATCAGGTACTGCACTAACTACTATCAACTCATTGTAAAGGAACTATGGTTATCAACAGGTATTATTGACTCATTTCAGCTTGTTCAGCTGAAGCTAGAAGCAGACCCTGTGTTAATTGAGTTGCCTCCAGACAAGCCATTTGATCACGCCACTTATGTAGATCTGACAATGGACAAGGCTAGCATATACCAGCTCAAGGCTCGCTCCAAGCAGCTCATGTCGGAGTACTACAATTCAGTCGCTATGGAAAAAATCATCAACGGTGATGTCATATATTTATTCATTTTTTGTGTTATACTTTATGTTCTGTGTTCTTGCAACTCTTTAGACCTTTTTCGCAGCTCTATTAGATAAGGTTTTGCTAGTACTTCAGTTATTAGTATTTATTACTCGTTATACTTGCAAAGTGCGGTTATGCATAAAGATTCAATCATGATTCAGTCAATACATTTCTCATGTTTTACAGAGAGGCCCCCTTCAGCTAATTCGTTGACTCCGAAGAAAAGCAAGAAGAAGTCTAGCCCACGTGTTACTGCCTCAGCTAAGCAATCGCTATCTACTGATAAAGAGGTTTTGTATAGCTGTCCCAGTTCATCTGCCTCCACCATAAAGGTTTCAGATTTGGAGTCACAACCTCCATGTTCAACGAGGCTGCCTGTGGCTGAACAGACTTTTTGTGGTATGTTTGCTATTAGAAGTCTCATCATTTGTCATCTTCTCTGTAACAAATCTTGTTTGTAGTGGATTACGCAGCTAGTATGACACCTTCATAGCTATATGTTAAGGCCTGGCTACACCCATAGAGTAGGCCCCTTATGGGTCATATTACATGCCGCTATGTGAGAAATAAATTACATGTTACTATGCAGCGAACGCATTACATGCAGCTATGTAAAAATGAATTGCATGCAGCTATGTAACAAATGCATTACATGTTGCTATGTAACAAATGCATTACATGCAGCTATGTAACAAATGCATTACATGTTGCTACGTAACAAATGTATTACATGCCGCTATGTGAGAAATGCCTTACATGTTGCTGTGTAGCGAACGCATTACATGCTGCTATGTAACAAATATATTACATGCTGCTATGTAACAAATATATTACATGCTGCTATGTAACAAATATATTACATGCTGTTATGTAACAAATATATTACATGCTGCTATGTAACAAATATATTACATGCTGCTATGTAACAAATATATTACATGCTGCTATGTAACAAATATATTACATGCTGCTATGTAACAAATATATTACATGCTGCTATGTAACAAATATATTACATGCTGCTATGTAACAATTATATTACATGCTGCTATGTAACAATTATATTACATGCTGCTATGTAACAAATATAAAATCTTAATCAATAAAGTAATAATTGTGGATAAGATTGTTATCATTATCTTTAAGTTGGAAAGAGTAAAGTAAAAATAAAGAGCATATGCTCAGATAAGAATAGGAAGAGGTGATACAGATATTTGGTATGTTTTATTCTTAGATTAGTGGAAGTTTGAAATAACTTGGCTTATATAAAAAAATTTCATTCATCTTGAAACTTGTGAAATGGCAACATTTTATGAAAATTCGAATGCCTTTTCTTGAAAGTTACTTTAGTTGTATAGTCACATTTTGGCTGGAATTTTACTCTGCTAAAGAAAGAGTAAGTAGAAGAGTTACTTGAAAGAGGTACTTGAAAGAGGTGCTTGAAAGAGGTGCTTGAAAGAGGTACTTGAAAGAGGTGCTTGAAAGAGGTACTTGAAAGAGGTGCTTGAAAGAGGTGCTTGAAAGAGGTACTTGAAAGAGGTACTTGAAAGAGGTACTTGAAAGAGGTGCTTGAAAGAGGTACTTGAAAGAGGTGCTTGAAAGAGGTATTTGAAAGAGGTACTTGAAAGAGGTACTTGAAAGAGGTGCTTGAAAGAGGTACTTGAAAGAGGTGCTTGAAAGACTTCATTATAGCTAAATGACTAGTTTATATGACATCTATTTTATGACTCTTGAATGAAGCTATCGTGCTTCGATTCTCAGGCATACTTGTCTAGCTCTTTGATCCAAAGTTTTTAGCTGAAAGTGTATGAAAACAACCTGAAATATTTTTCTATCACATTCAGTCGGGTATTTGACTCAATCGCGGTGAAAGAATAGATCATTAACATGTATTTTATAAAGCAAATGTCCTTTGGTGCCAGACAATCAATTGAATGTATTCTACAGTTATTGCATGAATTATGGGTAAACTAATATATAGGTGAAACTTGCAGCTAGTTGAATACTTTCTGTCACTTAGCATCCGACCTCCCAGTCACAGAGTCTCGCGACAGTGACAGCTGCACAACAGTATCAGCTGTTTCCACAGAGCCATCAGAGCCAGTCATACCCGCTGTGCCAGTCATACCCGCTGAGCCAGTCATACCCGCTGAGCAAGTCATACCCGCTGAGCCAGTCAGACCCGCTGTGCCAGTCATACCCGCTGTGCCAGTCATACCCGCTGTGCCAGCTCGTGTTGACCACAGACGCGATGATGCCACAAGAAACAAGCATAATCAAGACTCAAGGAAAGCAAAGAAAAGCTGCTATACATTTAGTTCTGATAAGTAAGCCAAATATCTACTATCACTGCTCAGTCTTTGAAATTAGCTTAATGCTGTCCGACACGAGAAATAGAAATTTACAAATTTTACATCAACAATTCTTTCCTATTTTTATTGTCATAAGAAGTTTAATTAATTTAAAGTTCATTCAAATGCTGTCAACTTCATACTTTGTTGCTTTTTACACATTACTTCCCAGAATCAAAATATGTAGCGAAAAATTTCAACAAATGAGCTGTTTTCATAATTATAATGCAACGACAAATTGAGTTTTCAAAATAGTTGAATACAGCAAGGTAAAGCAGCAAACTAAAAGTTAATTAGTCATCAACTTTGCTGGCTTTGAAAAAAATTTAATTGCAGTATCATATTGACTGTAATTATACTTAGCACAAAATGATTTTATTTTCGTAAGTAATGCAAACCTAAAAATAATAACTCATGTCATACACATGCATACACCTGTCATACACCTTTCATACACCTGCCCAGCTTTTCATGGGCAAGCATTCAGCTAATATTAATTTTTCAGTAAAAAGGTTCGCGATTAAAATAAAGTTGTTTTATTTTGGCATAGATTTTGGTGCTGCTACACTTCCTGTAAATCCTGGAAACGATCTCAAATTAGTGTCTGCTTTGGCAGGTTGTGTGATAGTGTGACAATAATTACAGGTATCTTGTAAGTTTAGCCAGAATAAATCTCAAACTCCGTTTATCAGATACGACACAAAGCTCCATCCGATAAACATTTCATAAAATTAAACAGTTGCCAGTTAATTACAGAATAAATACAATATTAGTAGATAGTTGTTATATAATGCGCATCTCACACCAACAACGGATTAAAAATACTATATAATATATGTGTGGATACGAGTGGATAGGTTACGCGTTCCAGAATACGTTGCCTTTTTAATGTCTTAATGTTTAATTCATCAGATGATATCCTCGTAGTCTTTATATCTGGACAAAGCAACACTCTTTAGATAAATACGTAATTACTTTTATTTTCACAACACAGAATTTTCTTGCCAATGATCTTCTTTTGCTTTGTGACCACTTCTGTTGCTTGCCTTATTGGTGCAGAACATTTGCTCCATGAATGATTTTGGCCGTGTAGCGCCTCTTCTTATGCGGAATGGGACTTTTCGGCGCAGAAAATTTGGTGCATGACATTCTGGAGTAACGATTTCTGGCGCTGGTCGTTTTGGTGCAGAAATTTAGACGCTGGTTAAAACTGCAGAATTTAACAATATTTCGTTGTGAGTTATTACAACAAATTTTAAGCAAAGGAAAAAAGAAAAACTTTTACATACTTGACAGATGTAGTTCATGAGATCCTTCAATCGAATTGGGTGATGTGAACGTAAGCACTCACATAATTAACAAAATACTGATTTTATGTGAACAGATAGATTAATGAAATAAACCAACATGGCCACGAATCACCAGCTGCATCATATGAAGCTGCCCACATTAAATGTGCAATAAAACACCTATTGAAATACTGAACGAGTAAAATACGCCGAACGGTTCGGCATATTTTACTGTTCTATGCTATTTCTAAATGCTATACGGTTCGGTCTGAACCAAAATAAAATTTTAGTTTATTTTTTTATTATGTATTTTTTATGTATGTCTATTCGTATGTATGAAGTTTCATGAATAAAATAATGATTTATGCATTTTCATGTTATTATCATCGTGTTATTTACATGTATTTACTTGATATAAGCATAAATAATTTCTTCAGAATAAAAATAGCTAATGCTAAAAAGTTTGGAGCCTACAAGGCCTGCACCAGAATGTCAGCCCTAATAAATCTCGCGCCAGAAAGTCCTTGACCGCTACTTATGACACACGGACTCCACCTGTTTGGACTCTAATGAGCCCAAACAGGTGGAGTCTGTTGCTGCGTTTGCTGTTGTTGCTGTTGTTGCTTTCTAGTTGCTGCGTCAGCAACTAGAAAGGGATTAAGCTCAGAGCTCGTGAGGAGTTTTGCTATAGCCGTATACCATCGTTTGGCAAACTTCACATTCTTGCAAATGCTGCGATGATGATGATGATGATGATATGGAGACAATATAATTGTCCGCGTGAGAAAAATTGGCATTGACCCTAGATATAGTAATTGACGCTTACGACAAATATTTCTTAACAGGGGCATTGTAGCACTTGGCCACATTGGTAAAATAATCAGCGTGCGCTATAGCTATATCTATAGCCGGAATGACAGACAGATCCACAAACATACTTTGAGAAATATATAATGTAGATTATTGAAAATGTTTATCATTGTTTCAGCTCTGAAATAAATTGAACATTAGATTGCGTTGTTATAAGAGTGCAGTTGAGCTTTTACTGTGTTACTATTTCTATATCCATATGGTACTATCATTATCATACAACAAGAACAATAAATCTTGAAGTAATTGTACTCAAGTTACTCATTCGATGATATTAGTTTCATTATTTGGCATTGACACACCTCAGTATAGATACACTTCAGTATAGACACTTCAGTGTAGACACACTTCAGAATAGACACACTTCAGTATTTCAGCCGGTTTCAGGCAAATAGAACACAACCGGGCTTCTGATGATTCTACTAGAATAATTTTCTCAGGTGTCAGGAATATGAATTATAAATCTTTTATTAAGTAGTCATAGTTTCTAGTCATGTATGTAATACCCTGCATACTTGTTTCTATTTTATAAGCCTGATGTCTTTTTCTTGATAGGAGCGATATCTGCATCGTAGATAAAAAAATATTGGATGCAACCTACTGGCATAAGCTTATGCTGCCATTTTGCCAGTCGCTGCCACTAGGATCAAAAGTTGACCTGGCTGTCATGAGTCTAATCGATGCATGCATGAGAATACAGAAAAAAGTCAAGGCGCTTTTTCAGTAAGTTGAACCAGAGAGCCTAACTATCGTACATCTTGATCTCCATACGGTTGATTGGTGGAGCTGGTTAACCTTTGTTTGTAGTGCTGTCTGGTAACTTATTTCATGCTGGCTTTATCTGTTCATCTACTATCAAATGTATGGTTATGATTAGAGTTGCCCCGATTTTAGTATCCGGTATTTGTGCCGATACGGGTATTAAGTATCTGAATCGGCCGATCTTTTCTTAAAAAATCTGAAACTTCAAATACTTTTTACATATCAACTATTTAGCAGAAAATAGTATGTTAGCCTGTAACACTAATGAAGATCATCAGCCGCAAATTCCTTATTCTTACCTAATGAATTCCGGGTCTGCCACACTATTTATTTCATGTCTATAGCCTGATCAACATCAACACAGCTGAGGAACCTTTTTGCTTTAGTCAGTATATGATCACCAAGTGTGGCATTTCTCAATTACAACGATTGGCTTTATTGCAGCTAATCACGAACAAGATAACAAAGAAGGAAAACAAAAATGCAGTGTAATATTTCTATTTACTAACATTAAGAAAGTAATTTAAAGGTTATCTACCTCTCTCTTGATCCTGTGATACATAGCTTGTTTTTTGGGTTCTCATTTGGTTGTGTTGTGAATGTAATTTGTTTCTCTTGTCTTATATTTATTTATTTACACATTAACTTTCGAAGTTTGTCTAAATAATTATGGTCCTACAAATCATTTTATGAGCTAGTTCTGCTGTGTTGACTGAAAATGGACTGTTTTGTTACGACATGCGCGGTATGTCAGTATGTGAATATATGTCTCTTTTCCATAAATAAATACAAACAAATAAATACATTAATATTTATATTTTCTATAATAAAATGAACAATTACCGTAAAACCTCTAATTTAATGCCATGGCGCTTTATTTTTCAATCCTTCACCTATGGTGGCAGGCAATTGGAGGTGGCGTTCAAATAGAGGTGGCGTTCAATTAGAGGTTTTACTGTATCTATGCAACACAAAAGATCTGAATCGGATTATTTTTCAATAAAAAATGGTATCTGAATCGGCTGGTGAGTTTAGAATTGGGTCATCTCTAGTTATGATGTTAACAGATTTTGACACGTCACTGTTGTCATCTATTCGCCTATCTTAGTCTTCATTGACTCTGGTATTTTTTGAAAGGTGCATTTAGTCAAGTTTTAAGTTACAGCATCAAATCGTCTTCCAAAACACTAGCATGACATTCTTTGTTGGAAGGCAAAACCCTTTCAATGGAGAATATGTCTAATATTTATACATTCCTTCGTGTTATAAATATATGCACGATATGGGGCAATTTATGCGAAATTTTGAAAAGAGATCACTACACAGGTAGAATTATTCTGTATACAGGCGTGAAAATTGAGGACAGGTATATTGTGTCATTAACACTAATAATAATTTGTTATATGTAGTACTCCTTTACAGGTAGTTCTTGCCTTAGAACTGTTGGCATCATCTGCTGAGTTTCGGTAGATTATGAAATACTAGGTAAACAAATTAGTAAAGTATTAGCTGTTCGTAAATGTATTTTAAAACAGTTGAAATGTTTTGTATTCATTCTAAGTTGGCGGCACGATTTAACCCGGTGTTCACATTTGTTAAGTGGGTCAATCAAAACATTCTTTGCTGGCATTGTAGGACAGGCGTGCACGTAACATGCTGAGTTTTATACGCGAGTCGAGTCGCTATTTGCTATCCCGTCTTGCATTGAGACTGCTCAAAAAAGACTTCTAAATCTTGTTGTTATGCAATGCGTAGGAAGCAGTCAACTGTGATTCTTATTTTGAAAATGGAATAATTATGTGGCGTTGAAAATAGTAGTGCATAGCCTCATTGTAGATCTCATGCGATCTCTAGAACTTTTATATGAAAACACAGATTTTGAGATTTAGACTTCAAATAATTCAAATCTGACAATGATTTTGAAGAGAAATTTCATAATGCAGGTGACAGCTCTAATGCTGAATATGTTCCAATTCGGTTGATAAAAAGCTGATTAAGAATGAAGTGAAAATCTCAGCAATTTTGTTTAAAAAAGTCTAGTTTCAAGAAATATTTTGTAGAAATTATTGTGGTATTTTTAGCTGTGATTGTTATAAGGGTCCAAGTAATCCTAGATGTGTGCAAATATTTTCTCCACCTCGTGAATTTTATCTGTCGACTCTTTGAGTATAGAACTTGGAAATTTGCCAGCTTTGGACTGTTTTGTGTGGCTACCAGAATTCAATCGCTACAGTTGGTCTAAAAGACAGCAAGTTTAACTTTCTGTTGTTGAAGTTTTTTAAACGTCTAAAGGTTTATGGTATGGGAGCATCTCTCAGCCATTAGTTTTTATAGCTCTTCACTATTCTACTGATGCTCATGACTTCAGTCTGATGTGCACTATGTCGGCGGCCATTGTGAACCAATCATCTCTTCTAAGTAATTAACATCAAGTTTAGTTGCTATTCTGGTACTCAGCTTGCTACTTACCATGTACTGTGTATATATACAGTAAGTAATATTTGACTCTCTTAAGGTTGTTACTTATCATGTATATACAATTGTCTTTGACTCTCATAAGGTTGTTAGTTATCATGTATATACAAATGGTTTTTGACTCTCATAAGGTTGTTACTTAAATACGACGTACTTAAAAATGTTCAAATACAAAGCTATTTGGACATTTCTAATGGTGCAAAAATCCTTTTCTTACAAAACTAGAAATTTTTGCAATAGCTGATGTCCTGAATCAAGCAAAGACAAAGCTCAAATATACAGCAATAAGAAAGTGTTTTATTTGTTTTGTACAGCTAATATGTTTCATTTGAAATAATTAGAGCAATACAAGAAAATTCTTATGAAAGAAATGGATGATGTTTCAGTTTTTGAGAGGCCAATTGAACGCAGGTTTGAGGAGCAGCTTGTAGTGAAATGGGTTAGCAATCGTGGTTTTACTCCGCATAAAACTAACTGTTAGTTTGTAAAAAGACGAACTCAGTTACAATACACCGTTAAATACAGTTAACACCTTATCGAGGTCATTTTACATGAATAAACCAAGATTAGTTTGTTGCAATTGTCTCTTTTTATTTGGCTTTTTAATCTTGTTAAGACGGCATTGAAATATGTGACAGTTTGATGTTGATATGGTTTTTACATTTCTATCACTGCTATAGTAATTATGTACAAAGATGTCCCAGCTTCCGCGGCAAACTGTGCTAATCTGTTTTGGGCTCAGGCACTGGAGGGCAGTAGGGTAGCCAGTTCAGTCAGTTGATCACCCCATAGATAACAAGTCATTCTCTCAGATAGGTCTCTCTCAGCTACACCAAGCTTTCTCTGTTGGTACTTTATTACTATGAGACAAAGTCATCTTTATGGGTTCACAGTTAGAAGCGTAGAGATACGAGCGTAGAGTATTAGAGTGTAGAGTACGAGAATAATTCTCTCTGCCCCTGGAACAAGTAAACAAGTATAGACATTACTAGACTCGGTGGTAAATTGTCCTGGTTCTTTACAGATGCAGCCAGGATATGATGAACAGAGACCTATTACACTCTAAGCCTGGTTTTAAAGAAGCCTTGGTTATTGTTTTTGACGCAACTTCATCAAGTTTCCAATTCTGGAATGCAGATGCACATAAAGTTTCTCTGTGTGAGTGATTTTTCATCATCCCACTGCATATGGTTTTTTACAACTATTTGTGTAACCATATGTTAGTCAGCAAACTTGTCATTTTTTAGTGGCGGCCGATATTATCAACACGGCACTGGTTAAGGCTGTCTGTTCAGACCACCCTCAATCATTTAAGAATTCACCAGATGTAGTCCATTACATAATCTCTGGAGTATTCGGTGCCCGTACCCAGAGTGGTGCTGCCAACTTCAGGTTTTTGCAGGTAGTGTATCCACACCTTCTTAACTGCCACTCTAACATCGCATCATCCTACATATCAATGTCTGGCATTACTTTTTGCAGGAGATAATGTCAATCGCCTGCATAGCTGCTGGAAAATCAGATCACCGTGTGCTTACTGCATATGATCTGGCTAGTGCACGATTCCAGTCACTAACTCAAACACTGACAAAATGGAGCGAAGTTGTCTCTGTTGAACCAAAGGAGATATCAGAAGAGGAATTTGTGTTTACTACTTATCAACTTTATGACAAAGTCTACAATGTTGCACCATTTCGGGCATTTGGCCCACAATTCCATGGTTTTATAAGGAAATCAAACATACAAAACTCAGGCGCAGCAAATCAGGCACAGGCTACCTCTGCGTCGCAATTGGTACAAGGCGAAGTTCAACAAGTGTCATCCGCTCAATCGCAATACCTCCCGCCAGTTACTCATTCTATCCATAGGTCGGCGACTCCACCGGTTCGAGCCATGTCTCCTCTAAGACAGCCCAATGTAACAACCGCTCTGTCCATTGTTTCTGCTCCAACTATACAGCCAGTCGTTTTACCTACAATGCAGCTGTTGACAGTTCCTTCTCCCATGGTTTTCGCTCCAGCTGTACAGCAACCTTCTGTTGTAGCTAGCGCATACGCTAATCTACCATCCTATGCAACTCTTCCTCAATATCAAACTGTGGCCTCTGAGGTCACTAGACCTAGTCAGCCTGTTTATCATTCATTGCCAAACGCTAACTGGCAGGGTCAGACAGCGTTACAGCAAGCGCCTTTACAAACAAGTTCTAACTGGCAGGGTCAGACAGCGTTACAGCAAGCACCTTTACAAACAAGTTCTATGCATCATGTTACACACGACAGTCAAACATTTCCATTAAGAACGATGAATACTGGAGCTGAAGTTGCCCTTCCAGCTCAGCGAGTCAGCTCATCAGTTTTTTGTGATGGCGTCACTCTTACGCGGCTCTTTGGTAAAAAAATACCTGCTTATAAAAATTGTTTGGATACTTGGGTACTTGTGGAAGATGTTCAAAAGACATACTTTCCAAGAATTAGTATCGGTCATTTTGTGGAAACTCTTATACGAATGTGTGTAAGCAGTTGTTTTCTCACTGAAGATGTGAGCAGAGCATTCAAACAGCATTACAACATGACTTACGAGGAAGAGTTTGAGGTGAACAAGATGATGTCCATCGCTGCTGCAACACAGATTTGCAACTCATTGCTTCAGCAATGAGTTTTTTTAGATGTTGTATTTAATTTTTGTATAAAATCATTACTTGGCTCTTTGTAAACATGTACAGTTATCTAGTCATATCCAGGATATAGATTTTGTCTCAAAGGTTCTTACACTGATAGCTGCTTATTTAATAGCTATTACCAACCCTGCATAGTTGTAATTAATAACGCAACTGCTCCGTATTAAACCTAGTTTTATATATTTCACAGCCTGATTTATAGGGCCTGCATATTTTTCAGCCGGTGTTCACATTTTCCTAAGATCTGCACTTCTGAGACTAAGGTAAGACTACTATATCGAACAGATCAACAAACTTAATAAGCCTCAAGAAGTTTAGAGCGCTGGTTTTACTCAATTGATTGAAGCTAGTTATGAAAATAGATCAAATTCCTGCTGCTTCAAGTGTTTTTTGAACCTTTGTATTGCGCCGTTGGAGAGACAGAAAGTTGGAATATCCTCTTGTTGCAGCTGACTTGGGTTAACTCTGTGTATGCTTTATGTAAGAGCAGTCTACCTTCTCTGGTGCTACAAATTTCAGCTAGCTCTTTAGATCTTGCTCTAATCCATATCATTTGTACAAGTCTATTTTTTCTTCCATACCAGAAGGATGTTAAAGTTACCAAGTTGAACAGCTCTACATTTAAATCAACACGAGACTTATTAGTCTTGGCCCGTAACCACATGCTTTTTACATTTTTAAGAGTTATTTAGATACAAGGAGTTTAGGGATTAGGTTGTAGATTACCAATATAGTGGACAAGAATGGTATAAGATGAAGTAGTCTGACTTCCCAGACACAAGTGTGAGATGTAGGCTGTAACAAATATTCAAAAAGAAAAGTGGTGCGAACAGGTTATAGAATACAAATTGGTTGGCAATGGAGTAGCGGATTCAGGTCAGAGCTAGTGGGTTTGCAAAGCAATTGCTGGATCATATTGGCTGCCATCAAACTGGGTTTCTAACATCATTGAAAAACTTACTCTTAAAAAGCACATGGGGAGTCGGTATGAATGCTATGTGTCCAATATATAACGAAAGAGCTTCACATTTTTTTCTGATTTCATATTTACATAACATGCAATTTATGTTAAAATAAAATTCAAGGATGTCAAAATTACATTAAGCTGGTTACGGTATCTTGACAGTTATTCTGAATATGATTGAACATTGGCTAAAGGATTTTACACACTAACTTAGCTCAAACTTAGCTAACTGTCTCAAAAACTGCAGGCGTAAGATGGTTTGAAACTGCATTCACACGTTTAAAGAATTGCAAATACCGAAATATAATGAGATAGCTCGCAGCATTTGTATCATAACTGAAATAAAGTGTTTGTCGTAATGTAGGCTATCATTAATATCATCGCTGAAATGGAATGTTTCTAGTAATGTATCGTAGCTAAAATAGAGTGTTTCTAGTAATGCAGACTGCCCCAACTGTGTATGTGCTAGCTGAAATGATTGATAAGCGAAACATTTTTGTGTTGCCACAAAAACATCTTCAAACTTAAGCCATTATTCACATACTTTAGAGAATAGAGAAACATCTCAGAAATGCTTGAAAATGGAGGCACTCCAACTGTGCCTTAAAATGTCTGCTTGTGAATTATAGGTCTCGATCAAGCTACTACATAAAAAGTAATTACAAAGATAAAATTTGTGACCTCCGTGTGAGCTGCGATTCTCAGGAAATAGTTTTGACAGAATACCGTAATGTGTATCATAAAGACTACCAACAGAGCCAGCTGCATCAGAAGAGGTGGGACAACAGCAAAGCCTACACACTGAGAAGATGGCCACAAGATGGCCTTCTTGTAATTCTTAACAGACATCTTTTGAAACAAGTTTAGTCGCTCCGCATGAGTGTGTACAATCAGTAGCTGCAAATATGAACAAATGTGGATTTTTATCATTGCTGTGTAGAAGGCAACGCTTGCCTACATTTCGTGTATTTACAAGTGGTACCAACACATTAAGGTTGCTACAAGTGCTCCAACTTGGCCAACGATAAGTTTTCTATCAGTCTTGTTTAGCAATAAACCTGCCAAGTTTTACAGGCAGAAGTACTTATATAGAATAGATTGATAAAATTTAAAACTCCATAGCAACCATATTTTATAGATTTTGAAGACATCTTTCATTTCAACATGTTACTTATCAGGTATATACAAGCCTTTTCCATGTCTCAGAAATGCAAAGGTAACTCTGCCATCTAAACAACGTTTTGCAATAAGGCTTTCTTCTGAAACATTTCTACCTAATTGCAACATGTATGTAGAAAACTAACATTTATTGATACCACCAACTTACTCTAATAAAGCTACAAAAAATATTGCTGGCTTTCATCTTTATCTGCTAGACAAATGTGAAAAC
This sequence comes from Watersipora subatra, assembly GCF_963576615.1. Taxonomy (NCBI): domain Eukaryota; kingdom Metazoa; phylum Bryozoa; class Gymnolaemata; order Cheilostomatida; family Watersiporidae; genus Watersipora; species Watersipora subatra. The sequence goes on along the minus strand of NC_088708.1, from coordinate 4,243,190 downwards.
AGCCTATTTTGTTACTCCTAATAGCAGTAAAAATGCGTAGCCGTTAGTGTTAGCTACTCATATAAGGTCTGGCCTAGTTTCGCTGTCTGTTTTAGATCTGCATATACAAATGTCAGGGAATCAGATATTATAATCTATGTACGCAGCGAGCTAAAATTTTACATCACAACTGCAGCTAGCACAAAAACATCGAACTATAATATAACTAAGCACTACAGCTATTTTACAAACCAATAAGCAACTTCCTACCACCTCTTTGTAATGCCAACAATAGACACAAATGTTTGTATCAAGTTTGTGTCAAACTTGATACAAATAAAAAAACTGGCAAAGTTTTGCAACCTTTATAGCAGGTAGCATTGAAACCTACCCTTGCACAATAAGCAGACCAAAAAAGGCAAGTCTATAACTAGATTTTAAATGAATCAGAATACAATAAAGTCATTACTGCTCAAGTTTTATAAAATACTTTAAACAGCCAGCACTGGTCAAAAATAGTTTACAAAGTTGAGAAACATTGCTTTGCACAATCATTGTTTGATTTCTTTTTGCATAAATTCATAAAGCTTTAGGACTTATTGCTTAAAACTAAAATCTTTAGCTTTTACTTGGAAGAGCATGAAATGACATGCTTTTTGAAAGAAGAGTTGATGTGGGAACATCAATTAATTTATCATTAACATTACATGGTTATCATATAAAAGTAATAACCCTTTATTGGCAATAAAATAATAAAGCAATATTACTTTATTGCCAATAAAGTAATATATATAAAGTATATTAATAACTAATTACTATATCTTTTTAGAAAAGGCATCATTGTACTGTTATGTACTTTTTAAGGATTGTAGCAAAATGATAGTGTTATAATATCTTTTCTTGTGCTAATCGGGTATAGTCCTATACACAAGCTAAGCTTGTAGACTTATTCATCAGCGTAGTTGTAGAATCGATTGCATACATGTATGTGTAGGTTGTACTAAACCTCTGATAGTTTAGGATTTAGGCTTTTTGAATGTTATAAGTTTACAGTGTAGCGCATGGATATCTTTGGGAACCTACCAGCTTCTGTAATATTTGTTAACCTAATGTTGAGATTCAACTCTAAATTTTGTAGATTAACTTTACAGTAGGAGCATTCAAAAGTTAATAAAATTTGTTTCCTAAATAGCTTATTCAGTAAGGACCTGTTAAATTTAATGTACATGTATGGCATAATTTGTAATATTATTAAAAAGCTTTAATAATATGATAAAAATAGCTAAAATGGCAACTACATGTATATTGCCATTATACGTCATTACATTCTGTGCTAGAAAAATAAAAATAAATAGAATAAGTATAGTGCATTCAAAATCTATCAAATGTTGGTGTTTGCTTTTTTGATAGTGAAGTTGATTTCTCCTACCAGCTGCTCCATTAATTTCGTTTTTCTCTATTTATGTTTTTTGTTTTGTCTGCTTCCCAGTTGTTGTTCAATTTTTAACATGTTTGTTATTTAGTTTATGTTTTCTGCATCACTATGTAAGACAGACAAAAACAACCACATGTTAGGGTGTAAATGTGGTAGCAGCCCATTTAGTTTCCTGTGCCACCCTTCTAAACCATTGTTAGTTCTGATGTCTAAACAATAAACACACCAGTTTTCTATACCCTTAGTTGTCACTTGACCTCAATCTCTCAAAGTAGTCCAATAGACTAAACACTCTATAGTCCTGTTCTTTTATGTCCTTTTTCTCAAATATAATTCAGTATTTGATTCACACTGTTGGCTAGTCTAGTACAAGTGCTAACGCAGACAATATAATTCAGTATTTGATTCACACTGTTGGCTAGTCTAGTACAAGTGCTAACGCAGACAATATAATTCAGTATTTGATTCACACTGTTGGCTAGTCTAGTACAAGTGCTAACGCAGACAATATAATTCAGTATTTGATTCACACTGTTGGCTAGTCTAGTACAAGTGCTAACGCAGACAATATAATTCAGTATTTGATTCACACTGTTGGCTAGTCTAGTACAAGTGCTAACGCAGACAATATAATTCAGTATTTGATTCACACTGTTGGCTAGTCTAGTACAAGTGCTAACGCAGACAATATAATTCAGTATTTGATTCAGACTGTTGGCTAGTCTAGTACAAGTGCTAACGCAGACAATATAATTCAGTATTTGATTCACACTGTTGGCTAGTCTAGTACAAGTGCTAACGCAGACAATATAATTCAGTATTTGATTCAGACTGTTGGCTAGTCTAGTACAAGTGCTAACGCAGACAATATAATTCAGTATTTGATTCACACTGTTGGCTAGTCTAGTACAAGTGCTAACGCAGACAATATAATTCAGTATTTGATTCAGACTGTTGGCTAGTCTAGTACAAGTGCTAACGCAGACAATATAATTCAGTATCTGATTCAGACTGTTGGCTAGTCTAGTACAAGTGCTAACGCAGACAATATAATTCAGTATTTGATTCACACTGTTGGCTAGTCTAGTACAAGTGCTAACGCAGACAATATAATTCAGTATTTGATTCACACTGTTGGCTAGTCTAGTACAAGTGCTAACGCAGACAATATAATTCAGTATTTGATTCACACTGTTGGCTAGTCTAGTACAAGTGCTAACGCAGACAATATAATTCAGTATTTGATTCAGACTGTTGGCTAGTCTAGTACAAGTGCTAACGCAGACAATATAATTCAGTATTTGATTCACACTGTTGGCTAGTCTAGTACAAGTGCTAACGCAGACAATATAATTCAGTATTTGATTCAGACTGTTGGCTAGTCTAGTACAAGTGCTAACGCAGACAATATAATTCAGTATTTGATTCAGACTGTTGGCTAGTCTAGTACAAGTGCTAACGCAGACAATATAATTCAGTATTTGATTCAGACTGTTGGCTAGTCTAGTACAAGTGCTAACGCAGACAACATTGTTACCAGTTCTCTCACTTTGCCAATTTTATTGCAATAACTTCTTGGCATAAGTGTTAACCTTTTGTCGCTAGGTTTGTATTAAATACTTCTCAGGCTGCTTTCCAACTTGGCTGAAAAAAGAACATATTATTCTGTTTAATAATTATCATAACTGTTGAGTTGACTCAAATCGATGGGTCCAGTTATGGCGATACGGAGGCAGCTGAATGTTTCACAAAATTTTATGCTCTTTACTATTTGAAAACATTTTCATAATATTTTAAAGTAAGTCACTTCATTTCTGCAACAAAATTAATTTGGACATAGTAAACCTATTCTATATAATAAAACTTATTACAATGTAAATGCTCGTGCAATTAAATATGCAGTCTTAATATGGGTTTTTTAAAAATACTTTCTTACCCAACTCATAGACAGCCATCACATAGGTTGCATTCATACCAGCTGCTAGCGTTCTTTAATGTCTTGTAATACCAGTAAATAAATTATGATAATGATAACACAATTGGACAATGTATAATGATGTCGTGTTGTCTGAAAAAATTCTCTTGTGATGCAAATAATATGTAAAAATGTATACCTGAACATGATATATTTTTCTTCTTTTTGACATTGATACATATAACAGTGGCTCTCGTTTGTTGAAACATCTTTTTTTTATATTAACAGCTGCTCAAATGGTCTTTTCAAACACACAAATGTTCCCTCCAAATGCAGTGTTCTTGATTTCTTTAGTAGACACAGCTGAGGATCAGTGCAAAACATCCAACGCCTCTCACCGTCAATTCAGATATTCGCTTGCAAGAAGTTGTTTGATATAATAATAATAATATAATATAAGCATCAAATATAAGCTGAAAATTTTTTGTATATATTAATATAGCGTCACAGTTGAGATTTAAATTAGCAGATCAGACCTTCAGATTACCTTCATTTGCAAAATTAAAGCACAAATTGTTAGTTTTTTTTAATATACACAATAAGATTATAATCAGTTTTTTAATTATGGCTGGTTATCGTAGTGTTCCATTATAATTATAGATGATATAATACCGGTTTGACATGCCTTGAAATCTTTGGAATTTGGATGTTTTGGTCTGCATCTTTCTTTTAATTTATTTGAAATTTTAATTAAATTCTGTCTTTAAAAAATGCTTGCGGTGGTGCATTTTGTCACAAATTCTTTTAAACTACTAAAAGTAGCAGTCAAGAAAGATTGCAGTTTTGTTTATTTTTTATTAATCTATAATAGCAGTCAAAGCCAGTTATAACATATTCATAAGCTATTTTTAGTATGAATGTACTAAAATGTGCGAATGTTTGTCTCCAACCAAACATTATATTACATACATTTGGAGAATTGCTATTGAGACTAATACCCTGGCCTGGCAGTTCGGTTTACCATGGAGATTCACAAATGTAATAACTAATTGTGCAATTATTCCATAGTGTGACAAGGTGGCTGATTTGAGCAGGTGGTAGAGTGTCAGCCTATTAAGTCAAAAGTTGTGGGTTTGATTCCTATTGGAAGCATTCTTTTTTCCTAGCGTGGCTTCGAACTGAAAAATGGAGGGATGTGGCTCTTATTAGAGTAAAAAAATGAGCGCCTTCAAAGTAACTTACCTCGAAAATAATTCACCTCTAAAGTAACTTACCTTTAAAGTAACTTACCTCTAAAGTAACTAACCTCTAAAGTAACTTACCTCTAGAGTAACTTACCTCTAAAGTAACTTACCTCTAACGTAACTTACCTCTAAAGTAACTTACCTCTGAAGTAACTTACCTCTGAAGTAACTTACCTTTAAAGTAACTTACCTCTAAAGTAACTTACCTTTAAAGTAACTTACCTCTGAAGTAACTTACCTCTAAAGTAACCTAGTACCTTACCTTAGTTATTAAAGAGGTTCATTCTTATAAGTATTCTTGTGACAGACATGACTTGTATGTAGGTTAGAACTTGTCACTCAGGGTAACCTTGGCTCTACATTCTTTCTGTTTCCTACTACTCTATTTGATTGTCTCTCTACCATCCATTTTCTTGTAAGTTTTATTGGTGACATACCTGTACCCATTTGATGACAGAAGTATATATCCTGGCTGTTTGTTACTAGCTGAATAAATCTCATATTTCACCGCACCACAAAGATAAATTTTAGTTACAGCTATCTCTCTATAAAGCAACACCAGATTCTCTAAAAGGTTGTGAAATGCGACTGCTATAGTAAATTCCAGTCATGAGCATATGACACATGCACGTGATATGTAGTGTTTTTATTTTTGTTGCAGTTCTTCTCTCCATCGATTTCTCACTGATGTTGTTGGTACCACCTGATAACCTGGCTACATACATGGAGACGTTCATCGATACTGGTTGATAACTACATAGTTTGAATAGATCTAGAAGTTTTGTGCCTTTACACATCAAATTTGTATTTTCTCATATCCCACGACCAAACAAGAGCGAAGCGATTGGTTGGGAGATTTATGATAAATGCACATGTGCACACAACTCATAAAAATTATTCATTAACGGTCATCGCAAACCCTTGTCCTGAAATCTCATCAACAAATTTAACCATTTTTGTGTAGAGTCTTTTAAATATAATAATGATACAAAACACATACAAACCTTTTTAAATATGTTACCAAGTCTTTGAAAGGTTACCGCAAAACCCTAAAACTAACCCATCTGATCGGATTATACATAAATAGACAGATTAATTCTGCCAAAAAATCACCACAAAACGCTTGAACAGCTTGGTTTATTAAAAGTTTCGACCGACCTATGCTACGCCAATAAAGCCGTGCGACAGATAGTAGAACTATTTGGCAGTGCGCAATTCAGCACGAGAAAAACATGCTCATTTCACCAGTCTATGGCATTGTTTAATTGCCAAGAAGGTTTGTGTACTGTTTGAGACTGTTTGAGACTGTTTGAGGCGTAGACCGATTTACAGGTACGAAAATGTGGTACACAATTTATCAGCCTACGTTTTTGTCCAATTACCGAAGGTTTTTCAAATTATCTAAAACATCAGCCAGATTTCTTTACATCTTATCTACAAGGTAGGGCGTTACTACAACGCCCCTTTATGACAACAATATTTCTTTATTTCACTCCAGTTTGCATAAAACTTCCAGACGTGTAAATGCCAACGCTTGCTTTCTGTTACATATTTCTGTCAAAACCATTCTACATTCACAACACAACCAACTTTCAAACTGTATATTACACGTGTCAGGGTTGGAAAGGTTGAAAGTTTGCAGAAAACAGCAATCACGGTAAAATTGGCATTGTGGATATTGTAATGCTAAAACAAAAGCGTGATAATCTGCCAAGTTAGGACTGCATCAGCATAGGAAGCTCTGACAGGTCAGCGTGTCAGACTGCCAAGACAAGACTGCATCCATGTTGGAAGCCTTGCTACGACAGCTCGTTGCTTGTCAAAACAATTTATAAGTAAATTGTTTGACGGGTAATGCCGGCATAGGAAACTTTGAAAAACTAGAGACTAACGGCAATCTCTCCCCACTGCTACAAACAGTGTAATAATTGATGTATTACCCCTATGCTCTCATTATCAAGCATATTAGCCGTCTAACCATTACAGTTGATGAAGAGATATTAACAAGCCTGACTATACTATATATGATGTCACCACTACACATGAAGAAGATGTATAGCCATACGCTAATCAATTACAGGGACAAGCACAAGCAAGGACATACATACATCAACCGTCGACCAGTCATAAATGAAATCAAATATTTACAACACTTTTATAGATATAGTTTATAACATCATTTATTATAGATAGCATGACTTTGTAAAATCATATTATAACTATGCATGAATTTTAATGTTTTGAAAAATAGAATTGATGTAATGAATATAGAAAAGCATGAAATATGAATATCTCTTTTTCTTTATGTAAGATAAATTATTATAGCTGTCGCAGAATGAATATTATAGCAAAATCCATTTTATATGAATCAGCTATTGACGGTTTTCAGGTTATGGCCAATCTTGTAAAAATTATTGAGTTAGTTTAATTCACGAGTGTATCGCATCGTCATGGAATCCCATAAGGTGTCAGCTGTCAAGGCATCAGCTATCAAATGTCAGAAAACTGTCGAGGCATCAGATATCAAGTGTCAGAAAAACAGAATGTTGGCTGACATAGAAGACAAGCCTTGTACAAATTATTAATTTAATTCACCGCGTATCACATCATCATGGAATCCCATAAGATGTCAACTGTCAAGGTGTCAGATATCAAATGTCAGAAAGGACCGCTGGTTGACATCGAAGACACTAGAAATAGACATTACGAAAATGTAAGAATCCAGTGACATTTGACACTAATCCAAGAATAAGTATATAAGGAAGAGCTGGCAGCAAGCCAAATGAGACAGTAGCTGGCAGTGAGCCAGAGCGCATCTGGCAGCGAGTCAGAGACAGTTACTTGGCAGCAAGCCAAGCAGCAAAAGAGGGCGCAAAGAGAGGCTAATATAAGCCATAGGAGCCTGCAGCAGACAGCCTGCAGAGGATCAACCCACTGAGGAGGAAACATACAGCAGATACAATCAACCCAAAGAGCCAGGAAACTACAAAGCCCTGAGAAAATAGAATTTGTTCAGCCCCCTGCCAGCAGAAGGAGCCGTCATTACACGCCTCGTCACTACACGCCTAGCAGACACACGTAACTATTACACCTAGAAAGGCCATAACTAATAGGGCTAATTATACAAGCGTATTGTTATTTTTGCTTCGGCTAGTTAGAATTGACAGAATTACTGTTATTTTTGTTCTTCTAAAGAAAATAGAGTTACAGACTGTTATATGTGTACTAAGTATGTGTGACCTTGAAGCAATGTTATGGGTGGTCTAGCTGATGTTATCTTTATGACTCATCAGTAGTGATCAAGCAGCCTAGCTAAGCAGTCGTCTTGAATTATCCTTGTCAACATTCATACAATAAAACCACCTTGAGGAAACTCCACATTATAATATGGTGTCAGGACGTCTATAGTATATAGTGTGGATTATCGCTTCTGGATAGTAATGGCAGAGGGTGGTTTGCGAGCTCCAGGTTGCTTTATATCTAATGCTGGCAACCCCAGTGAGACTAGCAGAAGCTGGCACGAATGGCTTGAACAATTTAACTTTTATATGCTAGCAACAGAGAAGTCAACAAAAGGGGGAGAAATCCAAGTAGCCATACTGTTAACCCTACTTGGACCACAGGGTCAGGAGATATTCCGAACTTTCAATCTTCCTGAAGAAGACCGCAAGGATATTGAAAAGGTTAAGGAGGCATTCACCCGGCACTTTACACCACAAGTGAAAATTATCTATGAACGGTACAAGTTTCATAACAGAACACAGCTTCCAGGTGAATCATTCGACAATTTTTTAACTGCACTACGCGGACTCTTGTCTACTTGCAATATACATGCTGATGAACAAAATAGTGCTCTGATAGACAGAATTGTATGTGGCATTAACTCACCAGAAGTCAGAGAGGACATATTCAATTTAGATGGCAATCCGGATTTGAACAAAATTATACAGCTGTGTCGTCGGGCGGAAGCCACCAAACATTATCTTACAGATATGAAGATCGACAAAGAGAATGCTAATATTAATACAGTACAACAACCGAACCATCTAGCTCACAAGAATAAGAACGGCGCCAGAGTAAATAACTGTAAATACTGTAAGTCGAGTCACCCTAAAGGAGCATGCCCTGCATACGGCAAAGAGTGCCGAAATTGCCACAAGATGAATCATTTCAGCATAGCTTGTATGGCATCACAGCGTAAGTCTGCTGCCAAAGCTGCATATGAGCTAGTAGAGACCAGTGGAGAACAGAATGACATAACTTTTACTGTGAACAACGACAAGAGCCGAAGAGAATGGTGCATCACCACAAGGTGCAATGAAAAGCCGCTACATCTCAAAGTTGACACTGAAGCTTCATGCAATGTCATGCCTAAAGGGATATTTGACTCTTTATCGGTGCATACACCTCTACAAAAGTATGGCAAGTCATTAGTTTCATTTAGCAACCATGAACTAGATGTACTAGGGGCCACTAGGTAAAGTAACATTGTTGGTGGATGTTAGCGCTCGTTTTGTACCACTAGATTTTGTAATAGTGTCATCAAGTGCAGGTCAGAAGACCTTGTTAGGATTACCAAGTGCAATGGAATTGGGTTTGGTCAATGTCTCAAATACAGTCAGCGATGACCTTGCTAAAGCTTACCCAGATGTGTTCAGTGGTTTGGGGTGCCTCCCATGCAAACATGCTCTGCAACTGAAAGAAAATGCTAAACCAGTAATTCAAAGTGCCAGAAGGGTTCCCTTTAGATTGCGCAATAAGTTGAAGGACACTCTTCAAAAAATGGAATCTCAGGGCACTATAGCCAAAGTGAAACAGGCCACAGATTGGGTTCACCCTATTGTAAATGTATTAAAACCAAATGGCTCACTTAGAATTTGTCTAGATCCTACTCAGTTGAATAAATGTTTACGGCGTGAACATTTTGCACTACCCACGGCATCAGAAATATTTGCTAAACTATCTAAATCGCGGGTATTCACAACGTTAGACGCTACATCTGGCTTCTTACAGTTGGAGCTAGACGAAGATAGTAGCCTACTCACCACATTTGCCACTCCCTTCGGTAGATACAGGTTTTTAAGGTTGCCATATGGTATTTCTTCAAGCCCAGAGATATTTTGTCGCACAGTTTCTGAACTATTTGAGGATATAAAAGGCGTTGAGTGCTATGTCGATGACCTCTTGATTCATGCACCCACAATGGCTGAACATGACGCAATCCTCAAATCAGTGCTAGAGAGGTGCCGAGAAAAGAACCTCCGGTTAAATGAGTCAAAGTGTACATTCAGACAAAAGCACATCAAATATCTAGGTCACATAATTGGGGATGGAGTCATCAAGCCTGATCCAGCTAAGATCAAAGCAGTCATTGACATGCCTCAACCACAAAATGTGGAAGATGTTCGTAGATTGCTTGGAATGGCAACTTATCTCTCAAAGTTTTGCCCTAATTTGTCAGACATAACCACCCCGCTGAGAGAACTAACAAAAAAAAATGCGACTTGGTCGTGGTCAGGCACACATGATGAGTCCTTGGCACAACTGAAGGCTGTGGTGACATCCACTCCAGCATTGCGAATGTTTGATCCAGACCTGCCTATTGTATTATCTGTGGACTCCAGTCAGTTTGGCATGGGTGCAGTGATAATGCATAACGGGCAGCCAATTGAGTTTGCTAGCTGCACACTGACAGACACTCAAAAAAAGTATGCTCAAATCGAAAAAGAATATCTAGCAGTTCAGTTTGGCTTACGGAGATTCCATCAATATATATATGGTCAACATGTAGTGGTAGAAACGGATCATCTTCCACTCATAGGAATCATGAATAAGGGTCTTAATGATATCAGTCCCAGGCTATTGAGAATGAGACTACGCAATCAATTATATGATTACACACTTGTGCATAAACCAGGTAAAGCTCTAGTTCTTGCAGACACACTATCGCGTGCCTTTTTGGCAGATTTATGTGAAGATGCAGAAGCTCTAAGCTCACTAGATACAGAACAAATCCATTCAGTCACTAGCGGTGTCCTTAGAAACCCAACCTTCAAAGACCGGCTCCTTAGCACAGTGCAATCAGACAGCACTCTACAAATCCTTAGCAGCTACATACGAAATGGCTGGCCAGCTAAGAGGAGAATGTGCATTGAACCACTGAAACCATTTTGGGCAGCGAGATATGATTTGACGACACACGATGGTCTGATACTTAAAAACAGTCAAATAGTTATCCCAGTGTCTATGCGCAAGCAGGTAATAGATATCATTCACATAGGACATTTAGGGGTTAGTAAGTGCATAGAGAAAGCCAAAAATTCCGTGTACTGGCCAGGTTATCAGGGGCAGATACAGGATGTGGTGTTGAGTTGTGCAACATGCCAGGAGAATGTGAGGGCAAATTCACAATGTGCTTGCGAACCATATGACATACCGCAGTATCCAATGCAATCAGTAAGCATAGATGTTTTTCACTTAGCTGGCAAGGAGTATCTAGTCACGGTAGACAGATATTCCAAATGGCCTACCTGCTGTGAGCTGAAGAATGCAAACTCAAGTAGCATTGTCGAGATACTGCGTAGGCAGTTCCTTGACTTTGGTAGACCTGAGATCCTAGTTTCTGATAATGCTTCGTATTTTACATCATTTGAATTTGAACAGTTTCTAAAAGAACTTGAGATACAGCATATCACATCTAGTCCGTATTATTCTCGTTCTAACGGCCTTGCTGAAAGGATGAATCAAACTATCAAAAGCAGCCTGAAAAAGGCCCATGAGTCAAATCAAACATTGTTTGATGTCTTAGCCTCCCTTCGATCTACACCACTGGGGGGTAAATTACCATCGCCTTCAGTTCTATTACAGTCAAGAAATCTAAGAAACAATCTTCAGTTCATGCCTCAACAGCTCAAACTTCAAAAAGTAGACATTAACCTGATTGAGAAAGCTTTCAGAGAGCGCCAGTCGCAAGATATGTTCAACACAAGCCCAGCTAGGCGACCTATTGAGATGTGTGTGGGCATGAGAGTTTGGTGCCAACTAGGCCATCGGCGTTGGGTAGATGGTGTGATCATTCGGAGAGCAGAGACACCCAGGAGTTTTTATGTGAATATCGGCAAGGGTAGAGTTTTTAGAAGGAACATAAAATTCTTGAGGCCATACAAGGAAGCCCCAACAACCCTGCAATCTTTGCAATTAGAGAATATAACCATGCGTAATTTTATGGCAGTGGAACATAGACCGGCACAAGGTGTAGACCACAATGACACAAGGTCAGAGGCCACACAGCCTTTAACCTCATCAGATACCTCACAGTCTTCACACACCACCCACCAGCCTAGTAGTAATTATCAGTCACTTCCATCTGCGCAAACGCACACAACTAGGTCAGGGCGCATATCCAAACCACCAGTGAGGTACCCCCAGCCAGAAAACTAATTTTAAAAATTGAGCATGTAACATTAACCTCGCTTAGTAAGCTGCATCCACCGACATACATTTTAGTTAACTCAGCTCCAAACTCTATTATAAACATTTTCTATTTTTATGCTTTTGTATTCACTGACATTTTAAGTTTTGTTTTACTGTCCTCCCAAAAAGGAGCGTGTTATATGTGTACTAAGTATGTGTGACCTTGAAGCAATGTTATGGGTGGTCTAGCTGATGTTATCTTTATGACTCATCAGTAGTGATCAAGCAGCCTAGCTAAGCAGTCGTCTTGAATTATCCTTGTCAACATTCATACAATAAAACCACCTTGAGGAAACTCCACATTATAATACAGACACTTGAAAACAAACCACTGGTGCATTATTGCTGTCTATTACAATTAATTGCCTACAAGTAGTAGTAGGCCTTGCAATATTCATACTACTTGTTGTGAACTTGATACTTGGGCTCATCAATGCAATAGCGTTATTGTCAAAACAAGTTGCAAGGAGAACTATTAGGAGTGCCCATCTCCAATTGATTGATTTGTTATTTCAATTTGGCCTTATATCAGCAGTCTGATTTTTGTGGGGCAGAAGTGCCACTTTGTCTGCGGTCAAAATTTGTCTTGGGAGAAATTGAACTCAAGGTCCACTGTCCAGAGGCTAACTATTACACATAGAACCATAGAACCATAATATTATTACACTCAGAAGAAACACACAAAAACAATACACTTTTCATTATTATTCCTAAAATTCTAAATTTAACATTCTTATTTAAATATCAAATTATTATTATTATTACTTTTCGCTTAAATATCAAAATAAATAATATATTAAATATTAAATAATTAATTAAATATAAAATTTAAATATTAACAAATTTCTCCCTTGACACACGGCAGCTTGCCGTTTTACTTTTAATATTACATTTTAGAGATATAATAAACATATTTCTTTATTGTTGTTGCTAGTTAAATTACGTACAGAAGTTAGGTCTACAGCTTGAATTAATCTTTATTTTATCATTGTAAAACATAAGTTTGAGATAGTTAAATATTTGTTTTATTAATATTTGTTTCTGTTACATATCGCTGTCAAAACCGTTCTACATTCAACACAACCAACTTTCAAACTGTATATTACAATATATTTTACTTTCAATATTGCATTTCAGAGATATAATAAACATATTTCATTATTGCTGTTGTTATTTAAATTACGTACAGTAGTTTAGGTCTACAGCTTGAATTAATATTTATTTTATTGTTGTAAAAAAGTTTGAGATAGTAGTAGATTAGGTCTGCTTTTATACAACCTTTTGTTTTGCATAATTGACCTTTTGAACTTCATTTCAAAACTATTTGACAACTATCATGGACATACAACCTCCCAGAACATTACGTCGTCGCCGTGGCCGTCCACGTGTCTCCCAATTATTACGTAGGAGGAGAAATAGAAGGTCCTCACAGCAACCATCAACATCAAATGCTAATGTTCAACAACACGCTACTCAAAATAATAACAACAACTCATCTGATTCAGAGAATTCTTTAGTAGATGTTGTAGGCGATGTAAATGACATGGACTTGGCAGCCCCTTTGTTTCCAGATGATGATCATGATTTTATGGACATCGTTGACCGTGAAAATATTGCACACAACAATATTGCTCCACCCAATGCTGCTCCCCTCCATCACATTCATCATTTTCAATCTTTAGATTTCCAGATTTTCAAGAACTGTGTAACAACTTTCTAGGCAGACTTGACAACAACATATCACAGCTCACATGTATTGGATGTAATGAAAAACATTTTATTACATACAATGCTCAAATACAACTATGTCATACGTGCCAACAAGTTAGACCTGACGCTTAAATTCAGTGCAGCCAACAATATGGACCCAGGTCCATCTGTTGAATTGTTATCTTCTCTTACACTTCTAGAACAGTTACTCATTGCTCAGGTTAATCCTACAATGTCTACATTCCGTCTTCCGCGTGGTGGCCAATTTGGGTTCAAAGGTCATGTCATCAATTTCCCTCAGAACGTAAATGACTTTGTTATAAATTTACCTCGCAAACTACAACAAATTGACATCATTGTTCTTCGTCGACGCGTTGACCAAACTGCCTTGCCAGCCAATCTCTTTACAGTTCGTCGTCAAAGAGTTCTTGCCGCGGTTGTATTCTTGTAAAGAATTGAAGCCTGAAGTAGTGTAGATTGTAGCGTAGTTTATTCACTGACGGAAACACACAACGTGAACTGAAAATGTTGTGGGTATTTATATGAAACCAAAAGTAGCTTTATAAATATTAGCTTAGTATATGGTAAAAATACAACAGAGCGCTATATGGCTATCTTGCTTCAGATGTAAACAGAATTGTTATAAGCAGAAGGATTACTATAGCCATAAACTATTATCTCATAATTGTCACAATCCCTTATAGCTCAATAGCCATAACACCTCCTTCCTAGCCATTGGTACATCTATGTAGTCTGGCGTTCTGCTAGTCTTTTAGATCGTCGGGGGTTTTTCTGGTCCCTATTCTTCTCCTGTTGGTATCCTGGGGTCTTTCCATGGTTGACGGCTATTGGTAACCTCTGAATGGCTTGGTGATACATTGGCTCAGCCCCAGTACCATCTTGTTGCTTTTCCCCGTCTGCTGGCTCCGAATCTTCCTCTACTCCATAGCGGGGTAGCAGCTGCTCAATGTGTCGCCTCCATGTTGGTCCTCGGGGAATCACCATGACATTCACACTTCGGGCTCCGAACACTTTGGTGACAATGGCTGGAACTCATTAAGGTTCTTTATCCCGTCGAGGCCCGCAATAGAGAGCATAGCAAGGGCTGTCAATTGTGTAGGTGTAGGTAGATCTTTGCAATAGTAGTTTTAGGTTCAGCCTCCTTGTTCTTGTCAGTTTCTTTGCTTTGTCGTCCTTGGGCCTGATGTGCCGATGAGGGCAGAAGAACATCGATTTTGCAGCGTATTTGCCGTCCATTCAGTAGCTCACTCGGTGAATATCCTCCTGTCAGTGGCGTACGCCGGTAATGCATGAGGAATTCTGTTAGTGCGAGCTTGGGTGGTAACTCCGATTTCTTCAGAGCTTGTTTGAATGACTGCACCAGCCGTTCTGCCGCTCCGTTTGTCGCGGGGTGGTAAGGTGCTCCGGTTAGGTGGACTATTCCACGGTCTCTGCACCAACTCTGAAACTTTTCTGACTTAAAGGCGGTGGCATTGTCCGACACTATAGTGTGAGGATAGCCAAAATGTGCAAAGTCTTGTTCCAGTAGCTCTGTGGTTATCTTAGTGGATGTTAATGTGGTTGGGTGAATGCATGGATATTTAGAATAAGCATCCACCACTACCAGCCAGTTTGATCCCAGAAAGTTGATTGCGGGGTCGATATGTATACGACTCCATGGTTTTTCTGGTAGCATCCACGGATGGTTAGGAGGCTTAGCTGGTTGGTTCTGATGTTCGACGCAGGAGGTGCATTGCTTACATGCTTCCATGATGTCAGCCTCAATTCTCGGCCAATACACAGCAGATCGTGCAAGCTGCTTCATGCCTTGCATGCCAAAATTTCCTAGATGAAGTATCTGTAGAACTTGTGGTTGAAGGGTGAGAGGTATGACAACTCTCGATCCGTATAATAGACAACCATCGAAAATGGAGAGTGATCCAGCAATCTTCTTGAAGCATGGTACCTTGTAATCCGCGTGGTGAACTTGGTCTTCCGCTTCGGTGTTTGTTTCTTCGATTGCTTTAGGCTATCCCTCTCTGGTGTAGCGAATGATAGTAGACAGAATAGGATCTTTCAAAGTCTCTTTATGTAGCACTCCTGGATCTGTCGGTTTTGGTTGCTGACCAATGGTGCATATCGTGCAGACTGTGTCCATATCTTCACCATCTTCCTTCTCATCAAAATGGCTATCAGGTCTGACATGGAGACGACTAAGCGCATCTGCATTGCCGTGTTTGTTGGTCTTCCTGTATTCGATGGTGTATTTGTATTGACTAAGCTGTAGAGCCCATCGAGCTAATCTGTTGGCCGCTAATGCTGGCGTTTCTTTAGTCGGCCCAAACAATGCTGACAATGGTCGATGATCATTGACTAATATGAAACGTCTGCCATATAGATACTGGTGAAACTTTTTGAGTGCAAAAACGATAGCAAGTGCTTCTTTCTGTATCTGTTGTACTTTTTCTGTGTGCTTTTCAGCGTATTTGATATTGAAAACTGGTCGCTCTGAACCATTCGAGTATCGATAGAAAAGAACAGCACCCACTCCTACTGATGAAGCATCGCAGGAAATTCCAATTTCTAGTTATGGATCAAAATGAGCTAGTACAGTCTCTGAGCATAGCATCTCTTTGAGTGGTTGAAAACTGGCTTCTTCTTCAGATCCCCATATCCAAAGCACATTTTTTCGAGTGAGTCAATGGAGTGGTTCTGCAACTGTTGACAAATTCGGAAGAAATTTGCTGTAGAACACCACGGATCCAAGAAATGAGCTAAGCGATGAGATATCTGTGGGTTTGGGCATGGCTTTGACTGCATCTGCCTTTTCACCCTTGGCTATGCCTCGGTGAGAAAGTAGATGTCCGAGGTAGTTGACTGCAGGTTTTGCAAATTCACACTTCTCCCTTCGACAGCATAGGCCTTTCACATCTAAGCGTTGCATTAGTTTTCTTAGGTTGCTTAAATGCTCCTCCGCCGTAGATCCGCTGACTAGAATATCGTCCAGATACACTGCAACACCTTTTAAGTCACTAGTGAGCTGCTCCAGGATTTCTTGGAAATAGCCTGGTGCCGAACTTATTCCAAAAGGAAATCTCTGCTGTAGAAGAACTCTTGTGCGTATTCAACGCCAGGAGTCTTTGGCTCTCAGGAGCTAGTGCAATTTGGTTGTATGCATCAGCCAAATCTATCTTTGTGAATCCGTAACCACCTTTTAGCTTCTGCATCAAGTCTCCTGGGAGTGGCGTGGGTTGACGATGTGTTTCTAGTTGGCTGTTAATAGAAACTGAGTAGTCCCCACATACTCACAGCTTTCTTTTTTGTTGACCTGGCAGAAAAGCTTTCCTGATAGGCACAACTGGCGTTCCATAATTGTTGAACTGCACCGGTTTCCAAATCCCTCGTTTGATTCCTGCTTCATATGCCTGGACTAGATCCGATTGCATGGCGAATGGGACTGGTTGGGCTTTGCAGAAAACAGGTTTAGCGTCAGGTTGGAATCTGACTTCCAATTCGAAGTCCTTGAGACATCCAAGCTCTGGTTGAAAAAGGTTTGGAAACTCCTGGCAGAGTTGCTCACAGGCTTGCTGCAAAGATCGGTCAGGTTGGAGAATGCTTTGATGCCGATTCATATTGTGCTTCGGTAGGCTTCAGAGTTGGTTTATCAAGCTTCTTCCAAACGTCTGTTGTGATGAAGTTTTCACAAGCTCCGGTATCCAGCTCCATAGTGAATTCCGTATCTTTAATCTTCAACTGTTGCTGTAGTTGGGGTAGAGATGCAATTCTTTTTACCGTCTTGATTTCAGTTATAGATTTGATTATCTTGGCAGGTTGAGTTAAAGTTGCATTCTTCTTCTTGGTTCGGCAGGCAGGTTCAATGTGACCAAGCTTTTTACAAAAATTGCATTTGGAATTCTTGTACACACAGGTGTGAGCCAAGTGGTTCTTTCCACATCGATAACAGTTTGTAGGTGGTCGGTTTCCCTGGCTGGCGCTGGATGAAGAACTGCTAAGCCTGTTGAATGCTGGTTTCTTCTCAGACTGAACTTTGTTAACACCTGTAGCCTTGGATCCATGTGCAGTCTCCTTAGCTACTTTAGCGGCGTCCTCAGTCTCTGTAGCTAATTCTACTGCTCGGGTGAAAAACAGCTCATCGACTTTAACTTTGAACAGGGCTTTCAGAACCGCTTCATTGCTTACAGAGCAAATGAACTTGGTCCGCATAGCTTCATCAACTGGGTTGGTGATGGAGGCGAAGTCACGTGGTGGCATCCTGACAAATACATGCAGCCAGATCTTAAATGGTCTCTCCTGGTTTGCGCCGCATTTCACTCCGAAACTTTTCTTGGATGAATTTCTTCGGATCGTACTGTTTCATAAAGCCAGTCATTTCTGCCATGGTCAGCTGGTTGATGTCTTTTGGTGGGGTCATCTGAGCCAAAAGATTGGTTAGAATCTTGTATGCTATTGCTGACTGTGACGTGAGAAATATTTTAGACTGTCGATCCTCTGCTATAGTGTGAGCCGCTGCAAAAGTATTGAATCTAGCCCAGTAATCTGTCCACAACTCAGATTTTGAATCAAAGGCAGGAAAATTAGGTATAGAAACTGCATGGTGTGTTTTCGGTTCTTTAAATGCGCCCTCTACCAACATTTGCATTAACTTTTTATTTTCAAATTGTTATTCCTTAAGCATTGCAACTAGTTCTGCTACTTCGCTCATTTTAACAACTGTTAAGTTTAGAAATACAAATGTATTAACTCACAAACTGCAGTGTCAGTGTTGTAGGTAGAGGGTGGTGTGTTTCCTCAGGGGAATAATGTGAGTCTTTTGCTGTAGGTAGCTCTCTGACTGTATACGTAGCTGATATATACTTTGAGAACTCTCTTGGTATCAATGTCCACTCAAGAAGATCCCATCTTTGTCGCCAATTTAACCTGTTGTATTCTTGTGAAGAATTGAAGCCTGAAGTAGTGTAGATTGTAATGTAGTTTATTCACTGACGGAAACACACAACTTGAACTGAAAATGTTGTAGGTATTTATATGGAACCAAAAGTAGCTTTATAAATATTAGCTTAGTATATGGTAAAAATACAATAGAGCGCTATATGGCTATCTTGCTTCAGATGTAAACAGAATTGTTATAAACAAACGGATTACTATAGCCATAAACTATCATCTCATAATTGTCATAATCCCTTATAGCTCAATAGCCATAACAGCCGAGCTCATTTGGCTTAAAGCTAACAATGAATTTTATCGTAGCATAAACATTATCCAGGAAAAAGTAGATGCTTTGCCACTTGATGACATTGTGGAATTCCCTGACCATCATACCTATAGTACAAGAGTTAGATGCTGACCTACCTCCAGCACCTATTCCAGATAATGGCGCCAACAACCCAAATGAAGCCAACAACAATGAACCATACTTGCAACGTCACCCAAATATTTCAAATGACCATGTCATTCCAAATACATTTGCACCTGCACAAAGGCCCGCACCAAATGAACATCAAGCAATTCAGGCTGCAATTGATAACAATGATGTAATTGACTGGCCTGCAAGACAAGGTGAACCTATCAACGAGTTCAACACTGTTGGCTACATAGCAAGAGAATTTCCTGTTTTGTTCCCGACAGGTGTCGCGGATTTACGTGCACCCCGTGCTAAACCTGTTTCCGCGCGTGACTACTTCAAACATCTTCTTTACTACAAAGATGGTCGATTTCAAGCTGGTCCTAGATTTGTTTTCCTTGCTTATAATAGTACACTCCGCTGGCAATCTATTCAAGTAGGTCAAGTCTTCGTACAGAATAACCCAAATAAACATGAAATGTCTGTTGCTGATATTTGCCAACTTGTCAATGAAAATCAACAAAACTTGAGCAACAAAATTTTTAGGTTCGGTTCCCAAATCAGGGGTACTGCTCAATACTGGTATAGCCGACGCAATGAACTTCTGGCAATGAACAAACAAATCGGAAATGCTACTGTTTTTTTCACATTTTCAGTTGCTGACATGCAGTGGCCCGATCTAGCACATTTCTTTGACACTGACAACAAAACCATTGCTCAAGCAATTGCGCACTCACCTCTTACTGTTGACTCATACCTAGGTGTTAGATTTGACACGTTCTTCAAACATTTCCTTACACCTTACTTTCTATTTGATGACTACTGGTACAGATTTGAATGGCAACATTGATGCAGCTTGCATGTACATGGCCTAGTTAGGTTACAAAATGCTCCAAACACACAAACTTATACACAACATCAACTAATATCCTATTGGGATATATATGTATGCACTTGGAACCCTGCCAGTGAACATAACCAAAATCCAGCTAACTTTTATTGAGATGTTCAAAACCACCCATGCTCAGTATAGGGTCAAGATGTAGATAACTTAGAAAACTACTTGAAAGACCTCGTCAACATTTGTCAAAAACATACACGTTGCAATCCGGGGTACTGCTTGCGAACACAGCCAGATGGCACTCAAAAGTGCCGATTTGGCTTTCCAAAAGAACTCCAAGCACAAACATCTGTTGATTTTGTTCTAGATGAACAAGGTCATAGAACATCTATGGCTATAAAATCTGCTACTAATGACCCTCTCTTGAACAACTATAATCGCAGATGCATGGTTACATGGACTGCAAATCATGACATTTCATTGACTTTTGACATGGTAACCGATGCAGCCAAATACATTGCCAAATATAATTCAAAAGCTGAAACCGCAAGTACTGACTACACACAGGTTTATCATCAAACTATCACACAACAGCTTCCGCCTGAAACCAACATACAATGCACTGCAACTGCTTTACACCTCAACGCTATTGCTAAAGATGTTTGCGCACAAAAAGCAGTTCATGTCGTTGCTAGCTTACCTCTGTATCACTCCTCACGCAGCTTTGTCACTCTTAAAGTTGATGGTCAAACAATACAGGACAACTTACCTGGTCAAGGAAACTCTGATATGCGAAAATACATGGCCCGTCCTGCCTTCCACGCCATGTCTTTCTTTGCATTCACAAAATCATTCAGACTTATCCAACACCGTAATGCAAACTTCCTTACAGCTCATGCCCATAGCGGTGGTGATGTCATCATGCAAATCTTCCCCAAATACAGCTCAGATCCAGTAAGTGACACATTTGCCAAGTACTGCATGCAGTTTTTAGTTCTACATAAACCTTTCAGCCAGTGGAACCAATTGCTCGCAGGCTTTGAGAACCCAGTCGATGCTTACACACAATTCATTCATGAAAACCCTCTACTCGTTGACCAAGATCAACCACTTGAAAATGCAGTGAAACAAGCGGCGGCCCAACTGGCTCAAGATGCAGAAAACATTCCTGAAAATCCTCCCCATGAACGTGAGCCCTGGATGGGCCTACTTGACCAAGAAGACGACTTGTCTTTTGCTCAACCTGTTTTACAAGCTAATCCGGATTTTGACTAGGTTGCCGATAGCCAAGATCTTCTACACCTTGTCCCACACGCTCTTTTTCCTACACGCGACTTTTCTAATTGATGCTCAAAACAATTACAACCCACCTCCCATTGAAATATTGAAACCCACCTCCCTTGTTGATATTGCCCAACTAAACGATGAGCAAAGGCAAGTCTATGACTGCATAGAGAACCATTCCCAACTTCCCAATCCTCCTCCCTTCAGAGCACTTGTTCTTGGTTTTGCTGGAACAGGTAAAAGCTTCCTAATTCAAGCATTGCATCAACTACTCGGTCAACGTTGCAAACCTTTGGCTCCTACTGGTGTTGTGGCATTGAACATCTCTGGTTTGATCATTCATTCTTTCCTACACTTTGCTAAACCTACTGACACTCGGCAGCTAAATGGCCCTGCTTTGCAAATTCTTCAAGCTAAGTGTCTGCAAATTAAATACATCATAATTGACAAACTTTCAATGATTGGCTGCCGCCTGATAAATGCAATTGATAAACGTTTGCGACAAGCCTTCCCTGAAAAATCTGACCAGTTTTTTGATGGCTGCTCCATAATCATGTTTGACGATTTTGGTCAACTACCGCCTGTTTTAGATGCCAGAATGTTTCAGCCCAACGTCAGGAGTACTGTTTGTTTGCATGGCCACTCAGCTTACCAAACCTTTGATACTGCGTTCTTCTTAGCCTAATGTATGCGTCAAGCAAATGATCTAATCTTCCGTGACTCCGTGATGGAGAGTCGACCGAGCAAGACTATGAACTCTTGTCGCACCGATTTCCTGGCATTGCTGATCATGAACCCGTCTTTGATACTGCTACTCGTCTATTTCCAACATGTGAATTGGTCCGCGACTACAACTCAAACAGACTTTTACTACTTGGCAATCCCATTGCACAGATTAACTCAAAACACGTTGGCCGCAATGCTCAGTTGGCATCTTCTAATCTTGCATGCAGTCTTCAATGCACTGTATTTCTATCAGTCGGTTCGCGAGTTATGCTTAGAGCAAATCTTTGGGTTGAGAAGGGATTAGTCAAGGGTTCAATTGGTACTGTCTTGCGTATCATATACTGTGCGAATCAAGGCCCACCTGCATTACCTGCTTTCGTTGTCTGCATATTTCCAGATTATACTGGTCCAACATTTCTTCCTGAACACCCCAAAAGTTTTCCAGTTATACCTATCAAACGTACTTGGACTGCTGGCCATGCCACTCTAAGCCATACAGGCATTCCTCTCGATCTAGCATGGGGTTTGACAATACACAAGAGTCAAGGTCTTACCATGGCTAAAGCTGTCATTGATATAGGCCACCACGAAATGACCGCTGGAATATTGTTTGTTGCTCCCTCTCGAGTTTAATAAATCAATGACTTACTTGTTAACAACTTTGCTAGGGAGCGCATCACTCGATTAGCTATCAATGACCAAATCTTACAACGTAAAAGAGAGGAGACTAGACTGCGCGACCTTTAACACATACTGTATACTTATAACAGATATTGTAATATCAACAATTTACCAAATAATTACTCGTATACCTGGTTTCAACCCAACTTTACCTCCAAAATAAATTGTTAGTGTTTAGAGTTGTGCTCCCTCACATTTATTTTATATCATCTCAAACAAGTTTCATTTACATTATACTCTGTCAATTCCTGCTGAGAACTACTTTTTCATCAACCAACAGTACCCTTTCTTTTTTCCATTATTACTTTGGTCGTGGGCTGTATGACAGTGGAATTTCTAGTATATATATAATTGGCAAGTGATTTTTACAGACATTATGTAATCAGTGTATTGAAAACATTCGTTATTGTTATGATGATTGCCTAAAAGACCACTAAAGATTTTGCGATATTTAGTAATGTATGGTAATTGGTAATAATAATTAAACTTATTGAGACTTATCATCAATGTCACTGTTATTGAAGTTATCAGCTCCTAGATTAAGATGCATAATTGATGACAAGCGACTTGACTTGTTGTAAACCAGATGATATTACGATATTGTATGTTGTGCTATATATATTAATAATTCTGAAAGAGGCAAGCTTAATAACCTTAATAACACATATTTATCTTCAATTTGAAAACTAATACATGTATGTAACATATGCTACAAGTGCTATGTTCTCATACAACGTGTTTACATTTCTATAGCTCAACTCTATGTGATGTGTCATCAAGAAATAAAGAAACATGAGGGTGTACTTATATATATGAGCAATCTTTATTGTGATAATCAATAGTCATATTTCGCAACACATTTTCCACAAGGTACCACAGCAAGTAAACTAACTAAAAAGCAGTGTACAAAAAAAACAAATACAAAAAAAACTAAAGTCTAACTAAAAAACTAATGAATAGTTTAACTAATATAATAATATTGGAACTGAAAGCATAAAATATGTAAAAAACAAGCTTGAGTATTGTTATGAGTATTGTTTATACAAAGAGTGGACAAATAAAAGCTCTGTGAAAATAGTTATGCATATCTATAAATTTATAGTTATGAAAACAACAGTATGATATAAAAATGCTAAAATAGGTAAGGCTAGATGGTGAATGGTATTATTAGTCAGAGGATAGTAGGTGTAGTTTGAGTTTTGTTTTAAAAGATTGTAGAGGAAGATGAGTGCAGAGGTTATTCAACGAATTTATTAGATTACTATTGTAGTCAGTAAGCCACTATCTAAAAAGTGGCCTAAAAATTGAGTTCCGCTCCAGTTACATGGATATACACAATTTACCTGGTTTCTGGGTCAAAAAAAACTAAATTTTTCAAATCTGGGTAGTAACTCGCTTCAAACTGGCACGATAGCCGGGTAAAACAGGGGTGTATAAAAAATATGAACAAACCCACTTCATTACATATGGGAATCATTTAAAATCAAACTGAGCATTAAGTTTTCATAAATTTATTGACTGAACACTCATATCTTTTAAATGAAAGTATAACTAAACATTTTGATTGTGAAAAATCACAGGGGTAGATAGAAATGCCCCTTGCTGGCATACGCCTTGCGAATTATCAAAAAAGTTAAAAACATTGGTAGTTGATTTGTTTGATTATCTACTGGTCTATAGAAAAGTTAAAACTAGATTATATTGGAACAAATGAAGAAAATAATGAATTCAACTACACCAGAACTGAAATTAGCCATCAAAGTCGTCGTCCTCTTGGATTTCTCCTTTGTCGTTGTCATCTCCTCCAGCTTTATTCTCACAGTGACAACACCGACAGAACTCGGTGCATTTCAGGTTCTGCTTATAGCAGCCACATTGTCCAGACTGACATTTACTAGCCTTACATGAGCAAAAAGCATCTTTGAGTACTTCCTCACTCTGTGTGAGATGCCATCTTTGCAGAGCACCTAGACAAAAAGTATGATGATCAGCTTGTAAACTATTATTGGCAGACCAACAGTTCTTTGAGCAGTTTAAGATATTCTTGGCTGCAAGTCAAATCATGTTTGGTTTTTTCAAAAAGGGAACATCTTTCCAAATAAACTAATGAACAATCCATTACTGGCGCTATGTACTGATCATGCATACCTCTCGATATCAGGGGCATCATCATACTTATTGTGTAGCTCTCTTAACTGAGTCATTGATAAGATCTGCTTCATGGTGACTAATCGATAAGTGATCACTTCCCGGCAAAAGATAGGGCTGAATCGTGTCTCCAGGTTACTAAAAAAAATAAGTAAAACATTATTACAAATGCATATGGTACTGTTTGTCGCAATAGATTCCCATGTACAGTACCATTATGTTCAGATAGCATGTACTGTAATTCATAAAAAGTTGCTCCCTCACCAAGGAAACAGTCATCAATTTTTTTATTGTTTAGAAGGACACCAGTCCAGCATAGGCCATGTTAAGAAGTTTTTCCAATTTCACATACACAGACAGGATGAAAGTGTATTAGGTGTTAGATTATGCATCCTGTTTTGTAGAGTTGCCCCGATTTCGCTATCAGAATTGGAATCAGTGCCGATATGGGTGTTAAGTATCTGAATCGGTATCGGCCGATTTTTTCTGAAACTATCAGAAACTTCCAATACTTTTTACAGATCAACTATTTTGCAGAAAATCGTAGTTTAGCCTGCTACACTAATAAAAAAATCATCAGCTGCAAGCTCCTTACTTTTACCTAATGAATTTTAGGCCTGTCATACAATTTATTTCATGTCTACAGCCTGATCAACACAGCTAAGGAACCTTTTTGCTTTAGTCAGGACGTAATCACAAAGTGTGGTATTTCCCAATTACACCGATAAGATTTATTGCAGCCAATCCCGAGCAAGATAATTAATATGGAGACAAAAACGCAGTGTAATATTTCTATTTACTAGCATTACGAAAGTAATTTAAACAGTCGGTGCATAAAGTTATCTTGATCCTGATGATACAATGTATTGTTTGTACCATACAAAAAACTGTAACCCCAGTGGCATATCGGTATTTAGCCTGTCCTTCATCATCTGTGGCATCGCTCTTCAATACGAGTTATACATTGATAGTGATAGAAGATACTTCTTACTGAGAGAATTGAATCACTAACGGTGATTAAGACAAACGCTGATTTGCTCTAAACTTGTACAGTAGCAGCAGTTTATCCAGCAATAGAAGAGAGACTTTGTTATCACAGAGAGAACTGTACCACTAACAGTAATTACCTTTATTTACAAATTACAAGAAACATGGACTGTTTTGTTACTACATGCACAGTATGGCAGCATGGGAATATGTATATACATGTATATTTTTTCCATAAATACAAACAAATAAATACATTAATATTATATTTTCTCTGCATTATGTTTGTATATGCATAATAAAATGAACAACTATCTGTGCAACACAAAAGATCTGAATCAGATTATTTTTCAATGAGAACCGGTATATCGGATCGGTATCTGAATCGGCTGGTGAATTTAGAATCGTGCATCTCTACTGTTTTGCAAAAAAAATAGCCACATTTCACACAATCTACATATTGTGCAGTATTACATGTATTAGGTTTTTACCTGATTGAGTAAAGATTCACTGAAAAGAAACAGAGTATAGCTGAGCTATGGCATGTTATAAATAATTTAAATTTTACATATTAAGTACTGATGTAAATCACAATTTACACACTTTTCATATTTCATTTGGTGCCTTGCTAAAATCTAAGTATATGGTGGACATGTCATATTAGTTTGTACTCTAGTTTTGGTTGATATTGGACGATGGGAGTAGTTATGTACAGAACATCCAGCAATAATGTTCATATTCACACAAATAACAATGAACAGTGATTACACCAACCTGGATGACGCGCCCGTGTCTTGTGTGTGGGAGTTATACAATGATTTCAGCCCTGGGTATTGGTAGTAACACTGTCTGAGGTAACACATCACCTGAGCGACGGTGTCAGCAGAGAGAAAATGTACCTGGAGGCTATGATCAGCTCTTAGCTCAGCAGCTTGTTTTAATTTTCCTTGTAAAAACAAATATAACAATTCAACAAACATCACAAATGCTAGATTAATTAGTCTTTAGGTAGACCACGGTTGTGATAAACATAATGCCAAGGTTACCTAACTTACCCGCATTTTTGGTCTCTGCCCTTAGTAGACCATCTCTGATGCGCATACCAGCTTTCTTAGTCCACCGCTCCTTTTTTCCACAAATAACACATAGTTTGGGTAGTATAGTTTGAGCTCTTATTGAAGATGAGGAGCGAAGTTGTTTAATAGTTGGCTCAGGATCTTCATTCTCATGAGTTACAATCTTGAAAGAAACATTTACCAATACAATTTAACCAGATGCAGGCATTCATATATTTCATTCATCATTCAGAGTTGTCTAGACAACAGTGAAAGCCTAGCTCAAAATTTGTAATTTTAATTTAATAAATGCAATTTAAAATTTTTAAAACATCATTAGGTACTGCAGGTTAGTTCAGAATTATAGGATTACTTACATTTGACTGTTGTGCTGATTTGAGCTTTGCTAAGCTGGTTACCCTTACATAACAGGTTTGGTGAATTAAAGGCAGCTCAGCTTTGTTACCAGTGGCCGTATCAACAACATCATCATAAGTATAAGAATGTATAAATTCCTTGCACAAAGTTCTTTCTGGATCTTTATTAGTAACTACCCAGTCTTTGGCATACTTCAGCAACTTATTATAGCATTGCTGACTCAGTTGTTTGGGTAGATTTCTTTGACTAGTGCTTTGAAAGTGGCAGCAACAAATCATAATGCTGATTATCTTGGTCAGGTATAATTGCAGTGGCTCAACACCTGGTCAGTTTCTGGGTCGTTTTGTAGAGGTGGAGCTTAATCCGGAAATACAAATGTTTTGTCGGCACTAAGCGACGAGGTTTTAAGCAAGTGCCAATGTTTAGTCGGTTAGAAATTGAGTCTGTAATCTTTTTATTTTTTGTAACAAAATAAAGCATAAACATCGTTTTAGGCAAATCTTTAATCAAAAATATGAGCTCTTTCATCAAACTAGCATAACGTATTCACATAGTTGTTTATCGTAGTTTTGTCGTGTTAAGACGAAATAGTAACATGCTCACGAAATGGGAAAAAAATCTTCTCAAAAATACATCATTAATTATTCTGTATTCGTTTATACAGTGTGTATGAAAGTTATCTTACATACGTTGCAATATGATTGCACTTACATGTATGTAACGTGGTATTACATATGTTATTGAATATTTGTGATTATGTTCTAACCAAATAAAATGCACATTGAAACAATTGTCTACTTTGCTACCATTCTGAGAGCTAAAGAAGATTCTATTTCATTTTAGTGTAACTATGTTAGCGTATCGTAAGACAAAGATTGTGAAAGGGCAACAGAAGACATTAGTCTATCTTATTTTTACTGCAAACACCAACTTCTCCAACAACTAACTTTATTTAGATTTTGAACATGACCGCACTCTGTAGGTATTCAATTGTCAATTTGCTTATATATTTATTATTTATGTGCAGCATTGTGTGACCAAAAAAATTTTCTTGATTTGTTGGGCAAAAAATATTTTCTTACGGTTGGCATGATGATGTATTTTTTTGCTCCAATGTAAATAATGCATGTGGCAATTGTTGTGCATCATTGTTAGCAGCTTTTCCGTTACCTCCACAAGCACAATGTAGCCAATTCTGGAAAATCAGAGGGCAGCACACAAAACCTTTAGCATGATGTATGTCTATTGGCATTGCTGACATTGTACAACATACATTGTTTGAAAAGCCGATGCGCTATGACAAAATGTCTGGTGATGGACCACTGGAACAATGATGGGAAGTAGGTTGTTTCAGTTATCGGACGAATCTATCATGATAAATTGTAAAGTTTAATAATTTTACTTTATTTGATATAAAAAGAAAATGTTGCACATAACTTAATTACTACCACATCAGCACCAAAGCCATAAAAGGCCTTTAACAAGCACAAATGAGAACAGAATAACACAGTAGAAAAGGGCTACATATACTACATGTAGATATGTGAAAATAAGTGAATATAAGTCTGGGTTATTTAAAAAAAAATCAGTGTTGAAAATCCTGAATGTTTTATGTATGCAGGTATGTTTTTATTTGATCAATATATTTACTCGAAATTGAGCACAGTACAAGCTGAAACAGTTCGAGTTTTTGCATATAAAAGTATTCCTATCTAGAACAAGTTTGTTCTCTATGGCTGCAGATGAATTGGCAATGAAGGGAGGGCACGCCAGATGCCCTCTGGCGTGCCCTCCACCTCATTGCCAGTTCACCCACAGCTATAGGGAACAAACTTGTTCTATGCCTATCTAGATATTGCATGTATTAGAAAGCCTCAGGAAGCATTTTTGCTCTGTCATTTCTTACTCCCTGCAAACTCCTCTTGGAGATCCTTGATCTAAAATAAAAACAGTCATAGCATGTGTATTTACATCTCCTTGAACTTGTAAAGTACTGTGAATGCAGTATTCAAGTGGCATTATTTGCGACGATTTTTGACTTTGACAGGAATATTATTTGTTAATTTAATGAAGTAGATTGGAAAGTTACATTGGACATTGTGATTAGCTGGAAGTTAATTTGGCGATCTCAAAGAACCGGGCAAATCTGCTTTTGCTAGTTCCTGACTTTATTACTGTTTTTACAGTAGTTTTATTTCACAATTATTTCCTGGCTTCATATATCTTCTCCGATCCTACATTGCTCAACCGAC
Source organism: Watersipora subatra (assembly GCF_963576615.1). Taxonomy (NCBI): domain Eukaryota; kingdom Metazoa; phylum Bryozoa; class Gymnolaemata; order Cheilostomatida; family Watersiporidae; genus Watersipora; species Watersipora subatra. Next base: position 4,213,720 of record NC_088708.1, on the reverse strand, counting down.
TTAGCCCATAGAGTTGACTTGTAGAAGACAACAGCGACATTAGCCCAAGTACTCAGTCTATGAATCGGATGGTGTTGTGGCACCTTGTAATCAATTTCTCAAAGAGTTGGTAACAACTCCAGAGATGCTCCCAAATCCTGATTAGATATTTGCAAATCACATCAAATCACCAATCATGAAATTGGCATCAAAGCACCATAAAAATGGATTACCCAGCTTGTTAAATTAAATCAAATTAAAACCATCAATTACATAGTGGATGATGGTTTTAATTTCATTTTATTTGAAAGCTGAGCAGTCACCCTTCTAAGTGATTTGATTTGGAGCAAAAAGCATGCCAGCGATTTGATATGCTTTACAAATCTGGAATCAAAGATTTAGGGGCATCGCTACACAACTCTCTCCAATTCAGACACTGAGCACTTACACTAAAGTGACACGAAAGCATCATGCAACAGGGTTCTAATTTTAAAACTGAGTTACTGAATATTACCACTCACCAGACTGTTAGGTATGAAAGTAACATCAGGTGTCTGAGTTACATCTATAATGCTGTCGTTTGTGGCGTTTCGTAGATGCTCCCCACATCTATGGAAGCTCGCATAGCCTCTGCTCTTACTCCTACCCGTCCTGAGCAAGCACTGCATTTCCTCCTTATCTTGAGCTATAAATCAGAATGCTCGAGGCATTGAACGTTTGGCTGGGTGTGAACAGGCAACTTAACAGATATCGCAGTTGGCAGCAAATAATTTGTTTCTAAAACCTAATCCTGCCTACACAAGGGGTGCTTCTGCATTATCCTACTATAACTTCACGTTTTTCTAGCTACTAATCTAGGGCTATAAATGGCTTGAAGATCCGCCTACCAATGAAATTCCACATAATTAATATTGCACGATTTGCCTAAAATTTTATTGCTGGTTATGTGAGTGAGTACCTCCGTGTTACTATCAGATGTATTGTCTTGAGGATGCGGTCTCTTTGTTGGATTCTGTGACTAAAAATGTAAACAATACGTAAATTATGTATATCGACACCATGTGACAACATATATGAATTTATGCACATGTATAGCATATTTATATTTGTGGGCACAATCTAACTAAATTCAAATTGGCAAAAGAGTCCAAACAAAGGCCTTGTTGACAGGGCTCCAAAATAAGCATTCATTTTATCTTGCTTTTAATGATTGTTTTTGCAAATTTTAGGTGTGAAATATTAAATGTAAAATAAAATATTACGTCCAAGTTTAACCAAAGGTGTGAACTGCGATATAATACTATCTGGCGCATGTGTGAGGCCTCGGGATGAGAAATTCTCAAGAAAAATTAGACAGATTGCCGTAAACTTCACTGGCTATTGGGTCAAGGATATGGTATCTGAGCATTCCAATCAAGTCCTTGTTTCTTTGCAATTCTACCAAATTTCTATGAGAGTGTAGATGAATTAAAATAAGAGAAAACGTTTTTGAACTTTGATGTACTGTGAGACCGAAAGCAAAGTATCGAATACAGCTTAGACATGTCGCAACCCTCACAGTAGTGTAGACTTAGATTTACTGCATTCTCTGATTTCGGGCTTACAAGAATATAAATGTGCACGCGTGCTTTTGTTACAAGATAGCTATTTTAGAAATAAGACAAATTAAAATCCATAAAAGTAATAAATATTATTTATCATCTCTATGTAAAATCCATACTATACTATCTGTGCATTTGCAAAGACATGGAAGGATAGCCCTGTCTAAATATATTGGACATACAATGACCGAGTTTTGCTGTCCAAAAATATCCCTTATAATAGGCTGAGTAAAATATGCTTGGTGTACCGGTAACTTACCCTCCGCTGTTCTTTGTACTTTTCCTTCTGGGTTTGCTGTCTTTCAGGGCCGTACATGCAGCCATACTCTTTTTCTTCGCCATACTCTTTTTCTTCGCCATACATACATAAATAGCCTTGACTGTCATGAATGACGTTCTCACCTCTCCAAATATCTTCACCTTGCTAAATTAGAGCAGATAAAATTTTAAAATTAAGAAACATGGTACAGATTTTTTAGATTCATTGGCTGAAGACGTTGTAGGTTTTTAGCCTTACTTGATTGCTAACACTCAATTGAGAACTATCTGCTGCATGTATATGATGCTTGATACATTTATTGCTTGCTACTATTGACATGTACTTCTATTGCACAACAACCAAGCATAGGCCTACATTTTACAATCAAGGCTACACTTCACAATGAAGGTTACACTAAAATATCCGAGAAATAAAATGTTCATTTTCAACACAAGATCACAAATTAGGCAGTGGAGAAAAAGTGCTTTAAGGATATGAGATTACCTTCAAAAAGTCTTTCACGCTTGTTGAATAGGCCGTCCTCATGGTATGTGTAAAACTTGTTGCCATATTCGATTTCATGGGCTTTGATGGCTTGCTCAGCCTCGTCTAACAATGAGGCAAGAAGGAGCGGCATAATGCTTAAATGCACTGCAATTAAAAAATATATTTGGTAGGCCCTCAGGCTCCTCGTAAAAGTTGACTGTCGTCAGCGATCATGTCATTCAGCTATCGAGGCTTCGATAACCTACCGACACGATTGCCGACTACAGGCACGGGAGGCCTGTAAGTAGGCCAATATAGAAGATGAAATGACGAATACAAAAAGTCAGTTATGAATACATGATGACCCGCTGAGGTTTTCTTTTAGGGTTGAAGCAATATGAATATGCAGTGCATTTCAATTAATTTTTTAAGACAAATCGCAAGCAGTAAGCGACTCTGACTACTGAGGACTACTGATCACAGGCAGGCTGTCTAGTCCGAAAATATAACTGCCCTGCATTGCAGGAGACTACAAAAACTTGCTTTACCTTGCCTCCTCTCCTACACTTTTTGTGAACCAAACAGATGAGATACAGTCTAGGCCTCGCGGTGCTACTGACAACGCACCATTGAAGTAACAAGTTCAAATAAAATTTGAGATACACAATTAAATGGTTGTTCCTTAGGTAGCTACATACTGTCGTTGTTTCAAAATGTGCTACAGTTGAGACTTGGTAGTAATATAAAGTTAGTAGTTAAAAAAATGTGTGCTTGCAGCAAATACAGTATAGATAAGAAACTTGCACTAAAGTACAAGTAAAGGCAACAGAAAGTCTTCTATTGCCTTCATTTTTACAATCAATGCCTAACGAGATGCTAATACTAATATTTACAGTGAAATAAAATAGAATCATTTTAGGCTCTCAGAATGGTAACAAAGTGGACAACCGTTTTAATGTGCATTTTATTTGTTCAGAACATAATCTTAACTTTTCAATATTTTATGTAATACCGCTTTACAAACGTGTATTCATATTAAAAAATATAAAACTATTTTTCAAATATAAACGAATACAGAATAATTAATGGTGTATTTTTGAGAAGATTTTTCCGTTTCGTGAGCGTGTTACTATTTACTCTTAACAAAAAAAACTACGATAAACAGCTATGCAAATACTTTGTTATTTTGCTAAAAGAACTCATACTTGTAATTAAAAATTTGCTTGGAAAAGATGCTTACGTGACATTTAGTTAAACAAAAAGATAACTACTCGATTTCTCAACAACTAAACGTTTGCAGTGGTTCGACTAACTTTGAAGCTTTTGTATTTCCACTCCTACAAAACGACCCAGAAACTGACCAGGTTTTGAGCCACTGCAATTATACCTGACCGATTATCTTACTCAGAAATCAAAAACCTGTCGATTGGAACTCAATTTCTCAATATAAATAAATGCTAGAACTCCACACACTGTATCCACTCTTAAACGACCTTGCGCTTTAAACCAATCAAATGGCCGAAATTTGTTTGGCAAGAGAGGGCAACTCCTTAATTTTAGTTCTCAAAACATCATTAATTCTGAGTGAATGTGTCGGTTTGCAGTGAGTTACTACCTGCCATGTTGTTCAGCACCTTCAACTCTATAACCCACAACCCACACAGTGTATATCCATGCAACTGGAGCGAAACTGAACAATAATTGGAGGTGGCTTACTGACTATTGAGTTTGTTGTGGTTTATGGCACTAGGTAATTTAAATCTGGTCCTGATCATGGTTTACAGGTTGAAAGCTATAGCTGAGATATTTAGGGCAGTTATTGTGGAGTATTGAATGAGCAGTGAGGTAGGTAAAGTACTGCGATAGCTTAGATAAGGGAAGAACAGCATTAGCGCTTGTTATTAAATTGGCATGTGGTAAGTGATGTATTATTCTATATAATTACCTTAGTAGTCTTTAGTAGGGAATGAAGCTGTTGACTATTATATATTCATAAGTAATTATATTATAGCTTGGGATGGCTGGCCAGCCTGAAGAACCTGTTTATTCGGTAGATGTTTAGAGATTAACATATCAGTTTTTAGTTTGAAACTTTACTCTGTCATCTCCATGTCTCGTCTCTCGTTTCCGGTTTTTCGCGAGTTCCTTATATCACCTTTTGTTCAAGGTCATTTAAATGTTTCTTTGAGGTTATAATATAAATGTTCAAACCATGAACAATGCAACATCTTTCTTTTCTTATAGTAGAGAAACAAAAGTGATTAGACATATGATAATAGCAGCGTAGATATAGTGTCTATGTAAATATAGTGTTGATGATGAAGTATTTAATTACTTCATCTCGTAATCTCCATATTTTGGGTGTGGGATGCCACGCGAGGCAGGTGGAGCCCGAGGCGATCTAACATCAGGAAGGACGCTTGGGCCCGACGTAGCTTCTGCAGAGGAGTGAAGATTTGATGCCGGATCTACAGGGACAGCGGCACCAGTAGGTTGACGAGAAGGTATCGCTGGTTCCTCTGGCCGTTCGAGTAAGGGACGAGATTTAATGTGTGCCCGATTGCGTCTCACTACATTCTTTCCGTTATCGACGAGATAAGACCTAGGCGTGTTATGTTCAGCAACAATCGTGCCGGGTCTGCACTCTTTTTGTTCGTCTGTGCGCAGATAAGCACTGTCACCAGGTTAAAGACTCGACAGTGGTCTGGTTCCTTTATCGTAATACTCTTTCTGTTTCACTTGTTTTTGCAATAACGACTGATGTCCAGCTCTTACAGCCGGTTTTGAGCGATTCTGTCATCCTTGGAAGCCCACTTCGAATACCCCTATTGAACAACATTTCGGCCGGGCTGTAGGGACACCCAGACACCGGAGTTTCTCTGTAGGCTAGCAAAGATCTGTAGACATCTTCACCAGTGACATCACATTTCTTTAGAAATTGCTTTACTGTTTGGACGTGCCGCTCCGCGAAACCATTGGAGCGGTGATAGTGAGGGCTTGACGTTACTATAGTAAAATTCCCATCATCGCTAAACTCTCTCATTATATGACTGTTAAAAGGCATGTTATCCGCCATGATTTGTACAGGAATACCATGCACTGAGAAGACGGTCTTGAGGGCCATGACAACATCTTCAGCCCTCTTGTGTTTTAAGATTCTGAGTTCAGGGAAATGAGAGTAACAATCTACCACTACTAGATAACTGCAAGATTTATATTCAAGAATGTTCATGGCCACCTTGCTCCATGGCAGTTCGGGAATATCCTGTGGTATGAGAGGTTCCCGTAGCTGTCGATTGCTGAATTTCGTACAAGCATTGCAGTTGGAGACTTCAACCTGAATGTCGTTAAATAAACCCAGCCAGTAAACGGAACTCTTGGCTCGGTTACAACATTTCTGGATGCCAAGATGACCAGCATGTAGCATGTTGAGGACATATCTACGCTCTTTGTGAGGAATCACTAACCTTTCACCGAGATATATGAAGCCATCTTGTTGATACAGCTCGTCTTTTACATTCCAGTAGGGATGAATCACTGATGGAGCCTCGCTCCTTGCACTCCAAGGCCATCCTGACTGTATAGCTTGAGACACTTGGTGCATTGCATAATCTTCATTGTAAGCCGAAACGAGTTTCTCTTCAAATCCACAGTTGATTTCCAAGGTATGAATCATTACTACTTCAGTTTCCAAATCTCTTTGATCACTGGTTATCTTTTGGAGGTACGCTCGCGTTAGAGTGTCGGCAATGTGAAAATATTTGCTTGGTACATAGATTACGGTTGCTATCTGATACCTCTGGAGTCGCAATAGTAGTCGCTGAAGTCTAGGTGAAGCTTTTTGGAGTGGCTTATTGACAATACTCACCAGAGGCCTATGATCTGTTTGCACGTTAACTAGGCGACCGTAAAGGTAGCTGTGGAATCTTTCGCATCCGAAGACAATGGCCAATAACTCCTTATCGATTTGTGGCCAATTACGCTCAGCATCAGTGAGTGCTCTCGAGGCATAGGTTACGGGTTGGCTACCTTGAAGCAATACAGCCCCAAGCCCACTTTGTGAGGCATCTACTTGTAGTTGTACATCTGCCTTTACGTCAAAGCACTTCAAAATTGGCTCACTGGTCAATAACCGCTTGATCATTTTCATCGATTCTTCCTGGGCAGGCCCCCAAGACCACTCATCTGTTTTCATGAGCGCTCGTAGGTGCTCGGTAAGAGCAGACATGTTGGGGATGTATGAGCGCAGGAAATTTAGAGTGCCCAATATCCGCTGAATGCCCAGCTTGTCTGTGGGATTGGGCATTTCGCTTATCGCCTCCAGCTTGTCAGGATCTGGTTTCAGTCCTTCACCAGACACAATATGACCCAGATACTTGACTTGAGACTGATTGAGTTTGATTTTGCTTCTGTTGAATTTTACATTTTTCTCTCTGGCTCTTTGTAGGACCATCTCCAGATTTTCATCATGTTCGATCTGAGTGTGACCTGCCACAATCAAGTCATCAAAATAGATAGCCATGGGGATTCCTTCGAAGCATTGCTCTACTTTCTTTTCAAAAACTTCAGCTGCTGAATGAAGGCCAAATGGTAATCGACGATAACAGTATCGCCCAAACGGGGTGTTGAATGTCGTCAACAGACTGCTCTTCTTTGATAAAGGTATGTGTCAATACCCATGCTTCATGTCCAGTATTGTAAAGTACCTCATGCCTGTGAACTTAAAGGCTATGTCTTCCATTGTAGGTATTTGATGGTGCTCTCTCATGACAGCTTTGTTCAAATCTTTCGGATCTAGACATATTCTCAAGCTTTTGTCCTTTTTTTCAACACACACAAGACTGTTTACCCATGGTGTAGGTTCTTCGACTTTAGCAATAATGTTCGATTTCTCCATGCTCTCGAGTTCACTCTTGAGTTTATCTGTCACACTGATAGGTACTCTCTGTGGAGCATGAATGACAGGTTTCACTGTGGAATCCACAGAGATTTCATGTTCACCTGACAAACAACCAATACCTTCAAACACATCTGCATATTTCTCCAGTAGATCAGAGGTGGTTACTTCATTGACACGCTTCACAATGCCTAACATTTCGGATGCTTCTAGGCCTAAAATAGGACACAGTCCATTATCGACTACTTCAAACCTTTGCACACTCTGTTCTTGTCTGTGTTTGACCTTCAGCTCCACATATCCATGATTTGTTATGTCGACATTGTTGTAGCCTTTCAGTTTCATGTTGCTGGGTTTCATTTCGGCATTCAGTTTGTTGAGGATCTCTTTGGTAACAGCATTGGTCGGAGCACCAGTATCAATTTTAAAATTTACCGAACTGTGATCATTACAGCTTGAAAGAACTAGAGTCTCATACCAAGATTTAAAAACCGTGTCCGGAGCATTAACCATACCAATGAATAACGTTTCCATCTGCTTCTCATTATTAGTTTCTTTGGCTTTCACAGACTGCCTTGGCCTTGCGGCATTGCATGCTTTCTCAAAGTGATTGGCACCTCCACATTTTCGGCACTGCTTCCCATATGCCGGGCATCTACCTCTCGGGTAAGAGTATGTGCAAAACTTGCAGTTTGTTATATAACTTTTATTGGCAGTCGCTGGCTTGTCCACTACAACAGCAGCTATAGAGGATTTATCACCTTCAGCCATTTTGGTCAATTGCTGTTTAGTTATCTCAGCGGCTCTTATTATATCCATAGCCCCAACAAGTCTTGGTCTTGGTCAATCGAACCCTAAGACCTCGATCCCCGAGGAAAAAAAGGGCCATCATGTACGTATCTAGATCTAGTTCAAATGTTTTCAATAAAAGTCAAGTAATATTCGAAGTAAGTAAAATCATGACTATAAAAAGTGCGTTAAAAAGTTCCTCGTAGGTCGCGAGAAGTTCTCGGTAAAAAACTGTTATGATAAAATGTTTTGCTGGCTGGAACAGCCCTAGGTTCGCCATTGGATACCGATCTGGTATGATGTGAGTCATATCAAGTGTGATATCACCATCGCGAAGTTTTAGCTTGGATGGCATGCAGTCATTTTCAGATAGAGAAAATGAGGTATCGTTAGCATAAGTATGAGAAACTTTACTTCAACTCCTAGATGAAGTAAAATATCACATATGTAATAGCAGCAACTAGCTTTTACAGTACAATAATCAGAAAATAGTACTTGAGAGTTATGTTCTCTTGAAGAATTAACCTTTTGTAAGTGTTCAAATACAGTACAGCAACCAACCGATCGGCAACAATGGTTTCGACGATAATCTTTTCGACAAAACTTACATTTTCTTTTTTGGGTTGTTGTGACAATTTTAATTAACAATATCGTTGTTGAAAGCTCCTTCACAATCATAAAAACAATTGATTCTAACACAGCATTGTTATTTGGTCAGCATTGTCAGATTGTTTTCCTTTTTTTTCTCTGCAGCCCACTAGGGCACAGAGGTTGATATGAGTGAAGGGCGCAACTCGTTCTTCTCTTTTACTCTGTTTATCGGAGTTTCTTGAAAACTAGCTTGAAAACTTGTAACCAACTTGAAAACTAAAAAGAAAATACTTGAACAGTATTAGCAGAATGATAAAACTAAGGCTGGATTGGGTGAATCCATCATAGTGTGCTGCGAAACGTAGCGCAAATAGACGGGCTTCTGCTGGACGTCCTCATCCTGTATGTGGGAGACCATGAGAAGACAACCTCATGCTGAGGCAAATATATAGCCCGTGCGATGTCAGCTTTATAGAAGTTCGAAAGCTAGGACAGCCGTATGCGAATCCGTTATAGATCTACGCTGTTCTCAATATTATAGATACATGTATAATGGGTGTTTTGTGGTATTCGGATTTTCGTTTTTACTTGAGTATAAGTATACGTACTAGGAATAAAAGCCAACGTCGACATGTTCTTACACCAAACTCACAGCGTAGTTCTATGTTCCGTCTTCAAAATGTTTTGTCTATATATCTAGTATGTTATTTTTGACGAGATAAATTACTTCCCATATTTCCAATATTTTGACTACTCCATAAAACCTATAGATATGGCCAGATATTACAACATTTTGTGATTCTCGATTGGAGTGACTAACTATGAAAGCTAATCGTTTTTAAATTGATCAAAACAAATTGTATTATTAACATTATAAACGAAAAAATTGCAAATAGAAAGTTACATATCATTTTTTGATCCTTGATGTTGTCACATAAAATGAAGAGGTGTTTTGATATGTCATTGCTAAAGTGTGTAGTTTCGGTTGAATGAGAGTGGCTTGTTTAGCTTGTAATTTTTTATTCATATATTTGGGGGTTGAGCAATTGTGACACCATAAAAACGTTGACTAGTTGTATGGTTGTTTGAACTATTTTTTGTGTATTTTACCAAGGCCTCTGATGTAATTAACATGGTATCCAATATGTTAATAGTTTGGACCTTGGATATGTGTTAATACCATTGCACTGTTGTGCTTACAATTACTGAAATAGGTGTAAACCAATTACGTTTTGAAAACAATTGGTTGTTTAGGGGCTTTTCGCACCTTGCTTGTAGTAGTAATTTGTTAGAATGCCTATGTTACTTATAATTAGCCAACACGACCTTTGATTAATGCTAGTAGTTTTGTAAGCTCATTCAGCTTGTTAATATCAGCACTAAAAGTGAACAATTTGCACCGAGCTACTTGCATAAAAGCAGTAAACATGAGCATTCAGTGATGTTAGATTTTACTGATATGATATGCAGGCGCAGTAAAGCATTCAATGTTTTGCTCAACACAGTTTTAGTAATTACAGTTGTGATGTCAATAATTTATTCCAACATAAAGTCAGGACTGATGGTGAATGGCATGTGCAAAAAGCTGTGTTGTTTTTGCTGATTTCTCGCACTTTTTAGAAACTAAATAAGATTTGTAAAGCTATGTTAAAAATTTATGATAGCAAAACATTGGGGGAAAATTTAATGATCATTTGGTAAGAGACTATATTCTCCTAAGAATTGATTGCTGATTACTTCTGTAATGTACTAATCCAATCTGCGAAAGTTCTCATAAGCTGTTTAAATCACAGGCTAGCCACTACAAGCTTTTTTACTTTGAATGTTGCAAAACTAAGTTTTGCGACTGTTGAAAAAAGATACATTTATCTTTTTTCATTGCATTGCCTCTGTAGTAGTTTGTCTACTGTGGCAGCACTGTAGTAGTATTGTAGTGATACTGTAGTACTGCTACAGATAATCCCATTAAAATTAATTTTCATTGTCTGTGACTTTTCTATTTCACTAAAAATTGATCGCAACTAATAATTCATAGAGTATTATTTATGCTAAAAAAAGGCAAAGTTATTATCCACCATCCCAACTGTAATACTAGCCTTCATGCTAGTATTACAGTTTCTTTTCTTCTTTTTTAAATGAACCATTTTTTAAAGGCATTGCAAGCTTTGAAATTCATTGCTAGCTTCATCTGGAGCATTATCAAGAGTAGGGCATCAATGTATTATATATTATTCAAAGAATTGAATCAAAGACATGCTGAACTAAATTTGTTAATGCTGATAATAGTACTAGTGTTGATGCTACTTTCTCCTTGCAAAGCAATCTGTAATATACGAGTATTCCTATGTACTTCTTAATTGTTACAATCTTTTGTTTCATACTGATACTTGATGTTGTTGCAATGCCATAAACGCCACGGAAACAGATGTTTAAGAGAAATTAATGAGAAGTTTATATTTTACATAACTTAGATTATATCTCAACTTATTCTCTTACATCACTTTTTGTCATAAAAACCATGTTAGTCTAACATATGTACATGTATAAACCTAATTATTTTTTAGATATGTTTCACATGGTTAAATTATGGTATGTTAGAGCAGATATTCTCATACACTGCAAATATTCTCATATTGCAGATACTTACACAGAGAGCTTTAAAACAAATGCATTATGTAAAACTGCAGAAAAAATATATGAAAAAAACTGTTGTATGTGAAAAAAAATTAATACGCAATAATCAATCAAAAGCAATTTTTATTGTTACAGTATTTTAAGATATGCTCAGCAACGCAAAGTTTTGTAACATAGTCTAACTAGGTAAAGTTTAAACTAACAGTTTCTCTTCCATTATTATAGTCACCAGTTTCTTTTCTTTTTCTTATAAAACTGATATGTTTTGACAACTTCTGAGCATTGAACGTAAGAATAACGTTGGGTAGGGAGCCCAACATTTGCTAGAATCTCATGTTGTTTGAAAAAAATGCATGTCAAGGCAATAATAAGCAGAGGTTTGACTGCATGTGCAAGGACCACAGGGTTATCTGAATGGTTTTTTAAATTCTCAAAAATATTTTCTATTTTAAGAAGGCCTATTCATAATTCAACTATTAATGTTTATGCTGTATGTTGGGCTGTTGTTGCCAAGCTGCATGTGTATTTTCCAACTGTTCAAACAACAAGCACTCACGTTTTACCGCCTTTTTCTTCACTTTTAGGCTAAAGACTTGCAAATATATTTCTCGTTTCTCCGATTTGCTTGCCCACCAATACGAGGATACCAGCATGTGCATAGGTGTTATTGTAACATTCTTGTTGTCTCTGCAGCAACGTTGATAATGTAACTTGCAACATTTGAATAACTACTGTAATAGCTCAGTAGCGGTACTGTAGTAATGCTTTAGTCGTACTGTAGCAGTATTGTAGCAGTAGAGTGTTAGTAGTGTAGTAGTATTCATGGAGCGTCATAGTAGTACTGTAATAGTACTGCAGCAGTTTAATAGTTATAGTATTTAATAGTACTTCAAGTAGTACGGTAGTAATACGGCAGTTGTGCTCAGAGGCATTATAGTAGAGCTGCAGTAGTACTGTAGTAGTTTGTCTACTGTGGCAGCACTGTAGTAGTATTGTAGTGATACTGTAGTATTGCTAGAGTAGTACTGTAGCAGTAGGGGTGTTGGAGTAGTACTGTAATAGTACTATGATAGTACTATATTAGTAGTGTAGTAGTATTGCCGTAGTACTGAGGTAGTATTGTAGTAACAATAGTAGTAAGGGTAATGCAGTAGCAGTAGGGGTGTGGAAGAAACAAGTTAGTTGATTGAGTTTGTTGGGATTCACATGACCAAGTTCATTGCTGCGTCTGTGAAGACTGTTATTCAGTTATGGCCTTTACTCACACTTGATGCACAAGTTTTAGAGTTCTGACTGAACGTCTGAACTAAGTCATTTATCCAACTCAGATTCCACACTACAATCCTACTGTTGTGTTTAACATACATAGTAATGTGATGTTGTTTAGATGTTTGCATTGGCAAGATATATTGCCTAGCAGTGAGGAAGATTATATATAGTTCATGGCCCTTGTTTTCTAGTCGCAATCACAAAGACTCCTTCCTCTTTGCCGAGTCGTTTCATTTTAGGTGGACATCCGCAGCCGGTTAAGGCATTATTAGTCACTGTCAACTTTTAATGTTTATCACAATGAGTACAGATCATTTCAATCTAATAGTGTGTCACATCTGGCACACTTGGTCATGTTACTACATGTATATACTGAAGACAAACCTCTCTTTGGTTTGTTCTTCAAATAGGCACCAATCCTAAACTGAGACTATAGTGGAACTAGTGCTTCAGGCTTCGCTTGTATATGCACTCCAGCAGCAGTCTTATCCTAATATTGACCTGTTGACCCGCGTCCTAATTTGAGGTTGTTAAGGTCGCTCGGCATGCCATCGCTAGGTGAGCTGTTTTCTTTCACCATTCTATTGTATATTTTTAGAATGTTTTTCCTCATTTTTGCCAATCTTTTTATTACTCCTTACTGTTGCTATTTAGACTGCATGGGATGTTGCCCTGGCTGCAAACCTCGGTGGAAGATCCTAGTTGACAGTGTCTATCCAACTAATCCACAGGTTTGAAAATCACACATTCATTAGCTAGTAACAACTTTAGTATTTGCATATGTCTGTACAGAAGCTGAGCAATCTATTCATAATGAAACTCTTGTAATTGGCTACTATTTGTGTTGTTATGTAAACATGTAATCTCATTTTCTTTTATTCATTGCATTGATTTTGTTATACACGTACATGTAATTTAAACTTATTTTTTTGACCCTTTTTTAGGATGGTATAGTCAAAGCGAACATGCCTAAGTTGACCTACTACGCTCTTTCACAGCCTCAGAAGCTGGATAGAATTGGGGAGTATTTATCTAAAAGACTAACCCGTGACCTCAATAGAAACAGAATGATGTATGCCTACATACATATTATAATATCCCACATTTACTAATAGCATATTATACTCACTATACTACGTATGTTCTGGCTATCTACCATTAAGACGAAACTATATTTAAACATCTTTGATTGACGGTTTTTGATGAGATGTTGCTGAGTTCATTTTGGCATGTATTTGTCTCTTATGCAGGCTAGCGAGGGTTGCTATGGAGTCAATGGACACTCTTCTTGTTGCTTGTCATTCGCAGTCTCTCAACCTCTTTGTCGAGAGTTTTCTCAAGATGGTACAGAAATTGCTAGAATGTTCTGACCCTGACATGCAATGTCTGGCCACAGCTTCGGTAGGTACACATTTGTAAATAACTGTAAGAATGCAAACCGCTTCAAAAATGAGGTTTGTCATTTCTTCTGACTGAAAAAATATTTTGCCTAAATGGTTTGTTCCGTTCTACTTAGTGTTAATATTAAAACTGTCCATATACAGCTTTATGCTGCTAGTTCTTGTTATGGTAACTCTATGGAGTTGCTTCTATTTGTTACCTTTACAGAACCATTTTCACCTTTGCTCTGATGGTCTCAACCCAGCTAGTGATGATTGTCTATTTCTCTCTTTCATTCTCTGATACACATATCCTCAATAGAATCAGATATACATGTACTTGCTAGCTAGTAATATATAATTGGTGTCAATAATTAGGTAACTGTACTTGTATTATTGGCATGAGTGTCGAAAGATTTAGACTATCAGGATGAGACAGTGCCGATGCTTATATGAAGAGTCTCATAAACGATATAGACAGGGTAATCCAAATCCTTGTGTATGTTTATATACAGGATAATCAAATCTCTTGTAAGCTACCCTAGGACACATGTATTCGCGTCATCCTCTCGCGAAAATTTCATGAGCGAAACTAAACTATCATAACGAACGAGCGAAAACGCGAAGTTAAATAGCTTTATTCATTGATATCCACAATAAAATCGTCATAATAAAAATGCAGGTAATTATTGTGTGTTGTTGGGCTCAATGGGAAATTTCTGGTAAACTCATAGCTAATACACCGACTGAGCAGCATGGCAAAGCAAATTATGATGATATTAGTTTAGTCATATTAGTTTAGTTTAGAATTTGGAACTGATGAGGATGAAAGTCTGGTAGGTGAAGTTATAAAATTGAATAATAATTATTGTAGTGATGAATTTTATTACCAACCAAAAACCATATCAACCCTCACCAGGTCCAACCACGTTATACAGTTTTGGTTGTGAAGTTGGTTGTTATCTATTTTCTTCTTCTTGGGACTCGAGTGTGAAAGTCACGGCAGGAGAGACCTAGACGTCATTGATAGTCCAAGAAACAAATGGCAGCAAGTGATCAAATAGAATTATCGATCTCACCCACACATTTCAACCTGCGGTTTACAAATACGAACTAGTCCCAAATTAAAAAATTTTTCTTATTAGCGAACTGGATCCGAGGAATGTAATCTGTTTGTTCCACTGCATTTATTTTCACATTACTATATTTTCGCACTCATCAGAGCCGCGAAATTTAGTTGCAGCAAAATTTTACTCTGTGTGCTACTTACGAAACTAAATACTAGCGAAATAAAAGTGTCCTAGGGTATATACATGCCTGTAGGAGAGTACAATCTCCTATAGGTGTTACACTTAGGTTAACGAAGTTTCTTATAAGTGGTACATACAGGATAGTACAGTTATAAGCAGTGCACATGGGGTAGTACAGCTCCTCGTAAGTGCTACACATAAGATAGTACAGTTCCTTGTAAGTGCTACACTCAGGTTAATGAAGCTCTTTATATGTGGTACACATAGAACAGTACAGTTGTAAGCAGTGTGCATGGGGTAATACAGTTCCTCGTAAGTGCTACACATAGGATAGCACAGTTCCTTGTAAGTGCTACACATAGGATAGTACAGTTCTTTGTAAGTGCTACACATAGGGCAGTACAGTTCCTTGTAGGTGCTACACATGGGTAGTACAGTTTCTTGTAAGTGCTTCACATAGGATAGTACAGTTCCTTGTATGTGATACACATAGGATAGTACAGCTCCTTGTAAGTAATATATAGTCTATGCCAACTTATCCAATATAGCCTATTCAGAAAAAGCTTGTTTATTCTGAGAGAATCTTGGTTCAACTCTGTCTTGGCAAGAAATGAATCATTATTAAATTATACAAACGCATTAAAATTTAAAAGTTTGGTTACAGTTTGTGAAGTTTTCAAACGTAGAAGAAGACACACCATCTTATCACAGACGGTATGATTTTTTCGTATCACAGTTTAGTGCCATGTGCCATAGCAATCATCCGACTGCCAAGCAAAGGTGAGCTTTTACCTTGCTGCTTATTATCAGCTGCCTTATTGTTAGTACACTACAGACTTTTATCAAGTTCTACTACATGAAAGTCTTCGATAAATGAAACTACACTGTATGTATTGTAAAATCTTTATTTGAATGCCATGGCGCTCTATTTTTCAACCCTTCCTCTATAGTGGCGCTTTATTAGAGGTGTCATTCAAATGGAGGGTGGCGTTGTATTTTTCAAACATCTCGGCAGGATTTTGGGAAGATAAATTTAACCCTTCTATGGGCGAAGTTATATTTTGCACTCTCCTTGGGGCGAAGTAATCTGATAACTTACCTCCAACTTATCTCGTAGATATCTAAATAAATATGCATTTGGAAACGGAGAAATATTTCTACCACTTGATATCCATTGCTTGCAATTAACTTGCAATGTTATTATAATAGCCTGTGCCCTGCGTTGCAATTCGTTGGAGCTTTTAATTTTTTATTTTATTCTAAATTTGAAGGCACATTTTTATTTTATATATACATTTAACAATACACTTATTGCACTCACTGTCGCAAAACTGGCTTTTTATGCGCAATAGAAGAGGAGTTATGAGTGTTGATCCATTGTAAGCCGAGTTTAGATAACCGAAATGATGCTTTCAAATAATTTGCTGTAAATCTGTAAATTTGTAAGTTATATGATATTAATTTATCGAATGTTACAAATATACGTATATTCAAGAACAAATGTCTCAAACAAACAATACTTACATTACATGCAGAAACAAAAATTAAAATTATTGAAACAAAAATATTTGCATCGTTTGCTCGTGCTCGATCAGTTGCGTTCTGATTGCTGCTTTTGTTTGGAACAATGTCATTTTCTGGGTGTTCAATACCTTCCACAATGTCTTCTAACCTCAACTCCTTTTCTGCACTGCTGAACTAGTTGATGTTAGCGTCGAAATTAATTTTTAGCAGAGCAAAACATTTGCGAGTTGCTTTTTGCGAAAATTATGAGACTTAGCCGTATGCGCGCTAAGCACAACCTTTAGCCTAAAACTAGTAGTACAGATTCCATTATAAATTTAAACTGGTTTTCACATATCTCGAAATATTAAAACCACGTTAAATGAAGAGCTACTGTTAACCTATTAAAATTATTAACTATTTCTTTATTGTTGCTTTCAAAGTTTTAACGAAATAACTAAAAAGCTTTGGAATTGGAAAACGGACTTCAATACGAACAGAAACGACGAAAGAATTAATCGTTATTGATGTAACCGAGTCACTATTAGTACGATTTTGTGGACACTTTTTTACCGATCACTTGCTATTATGGGTTTGCAAATATCAAAAAATGTCAAAGCGGCGGTCAAGAAGAGGGGGTGTTCAATTGAAAGGTGGCGCTCTATTTTTCAACCCCTTTCCTATTATAGCGACGGTCAAAGGGTGGTGGCGTTCAAATAGAGGCGGCGTTTAAATACAGGTTTTATGGTTGATGCCAATTTTTTTGCAAAAGGTCGCATTTGCTGCTGTGAATCTTTGCTTTTATTTCCGTAGGATTCGGATGGCTGGAGTGCAAGGAATTCAGGGTGTCATCAGGAAGACTGTATGCGATGAACTGCAGCCTGACATATGGGAGCAACATCATATGGACAAGATTGTACCTTCCCTTCTCTACAACATGCACAGCATTGATGAGTAAGCTTCACTCCCATCAGATAAATTGGTATAGGGCTTGGCTGGTATAAGTTGTGGAGGCTAGTACAAGATAAAGATACTGCCATTTCAGTGACAGTTTACCTATTATATAATTGATGGTGATGCAGTGGGACCCAGGCATTTACGGTAAATGCTACCATTGTTGGGTTCATATGGTTTAAACAAAGGTGATGTTGCAACCAATGGCTTTAACATTCTCATTTGCTAATGTCATTGTATTTGAAGACTTCATTACATCAAAAACTTAAATGATTTAATTTCAAAGTGTTTGACTTACATTTAACTTGACTCTGTAATGAACTTGACCATGTAATGAACTTGACCCTGTAATGAACTTGACCATGTAATGAACTTGACCGTGTAATGAACTTGACTGTGTAATGAACTTGACCGTGTAATGAACTTGACCGTGTAATGAACTTGACTGTGTAATGAACTTGACCGTGTAATGAACTTGACCGTGTAATGAACTTGATCGTGTATTCAACTTAACCATGTAATGAACTTGACCCTGTAATGAACTTGACCGTGTAATGAACTTGACCATGTAATGAACTTGACCATGTAATGAACTTGACCATGTAATGAACTTGACCATGTAATGAACTTGACCATGTAATGAACTTGATCGTGTATTGAACTTGACCATTTAATGAACTTGACCATGTAATGAACTTGATCGTGTATTGAACTTGACCCTGTAATGAACTTGACCATGTAATGAACTTGATCGTGTATTGAACTTGACCCTGTAATGAACTTGACCATGTAATGAACTTGACCATGTAATGAACTTGACCATGTAATGAACTTGACCATGTAATTAACTTGACAATGTAATGAACTTGACAATGTAATGAACTCGACCGTGTAATGAACTCGACCGTGTAATGAACTCGACCGTGTAATGAACTCGACCGTGTAATGAACTTGACCATGTAATGAACTTGACCAAGTAATGAACTTGACCAAGTAATGAACTTGATCGTGTATTGAACTTGACCGTGTAATGAACTTGACTGTGTCACGAGTACAATGATTTCTCTATTCAGTAACATACCAAAGTAAAAAGGTAAACTGCATGTCAGCCTCTTTATTGTTTATTGGTTTCATTTTAAACTGATTAAGGTCAATGTAATAAATTTACTATCAACCCTTTCAACAGATTCCTGTTCAGGGTAGCCATAGCAAACTTCTGCATTGTTGATTGTTCAGGTCAAGAGTCTTTTCTGTCGCCATTAGACCTGCAGTGTACGTTGTACAACCGCTTCTAGTGAAATAAACCTGTATAAACAATATTTATAGAAGCAGTCCTTCTGAAGATGCTGCAGAGTCAGCAGATACTGCTGCTGAGAAAGTATTCAGGGACTTGGTCTGCAGGGCAGCGTATAATAACCTTAAGTCGGTCCTTCTTCCTGTCTTGTCGTGAGTATAGTTTAAGCACCTTGATTGCTTCTCTAATACCTGTATGACCTCTATTCAAAATTCGATTACTTTACTGTGATCTCTAAGCTATTCTCTTAATGAGCAAACCATGAAGGTTATGTTTGTCTTTGCTTGATGTGAAATTATTTGTTTTTTTTAGACACATGGATAGCCACCTTCTCTGGACTAAAACCAACTTTCCATCAGCATGTTTCAAGATCATCATGTATTCTGTTCAGGTAGGTCATCATGTATTCCGCTTGGGTACGTCATCATGTATTCTGTTCGGGTAGATCATCATGTTTTCTGTTCGGGTAGATCATCATATATTCTGTTCAGGTAGATCATCATGTATTCTGTTCGGGTAGATCATCATGTATTCCGCTTGGGTACGTCATCATGTATTCCGCTTGGGTACGTCATCATGTATTCCGCTTGGCTACGTCATCATGTATTCTGTTCAGGTAGGTCATCATGTATTCCGCTTGGGTACGTCATCATGTATTCTGTTCAGGTAGGTCATCATGTATTTCGCTTGGGTACGTCATCATGTATTCCGCTTGGGTACGTCATCATGTATTCCGCTTGGGTACGTCATCATGTATTCTGTTCGGGTAGGTCATCATGTATTCCGCTTGGGTACGTCATCATGTATTCTGTTCGGGTAGATCATCATGTTTTCTGTTCGGGTAGATCATCATATATTCTGTTCAGGTAGATCATCATGTATTCTGTTCGGGTAGATCATCATGTATTCCGCTTGGGTACGTCATCATGTATTCCGCTTGGGTACGTCATCATGTATTCCGCTTGGCTACGTCATCATGTATTCTGTTCAGGTAGGTCATCATGTATTCCGCTTGGGTACGTCATCATGTATTCTGTTCAGGTAGGTCATCATGTATTTCGCTTGGGTACGTCATCATGTATTCCGCTTGGGTACGTCATCATGTATTCCGCTTGGGTAGATCATCATGTATTCTGTTCAGGCAATTCTATACAAGATGAGGCAGCGCAAGTGCTTATTGCACCTATCAAGCCAGATAAATTGATCTAGATTGTAGTTTATCAGATGTGTTATGCTAGCAGCTGCAAATTCACAGCGAACATGCAGCCATTCTGCAGAAGATAGAACGAATCCGTATTTTTTTCAAAAGACTGCTCTTGTGTTTACAAGTAATTCAGAGAAGGACCTCAATTTGTACATACCTGACATAACCACAACTGGTAACAGTTTTAACAGCTTTGCTGGTTTGGAACAATGGCATATGCCATCTTTCGAAGTTCACCGCATAAAAGCTATTGCTACTAGCAACAGTTGTACCAGATGGCAGACAACAGCAACTCCACAACAGCTACAGTTCTGATAACTGAAGCTGTTATATGAAACAAGTATGATGTCAGCGGTTTTGGTTAGCCACAAACCTTTAACTGTAAAATGGTTGTATAATCCTGTGCTTATCATGAGTGGCCGATTACAGGCGCAATATGGCTACATGGTTGTACAGATGCTCATGTCTCACCTTGACTCACTCCAGAGTAGCCCAGCTGAGCTCAAGGCAAGCATAACTGATGTCTTATCAGAGGCTGTCATCATATCTGCTGGAGGATCCATCGGTAGGTACAGTACATTCACTGCTCTAGTTTATCTAGTTGGCTTACTTGTTGTTTTCTGTTTCCACGAGTGCATCAGCAATAAAGCAATAGATTTCATATTATATTAAAATATGGGACTTGTACAGCGCCTCATGAATACTGTAAATTCTCAACCATTGTTTTTGACTTAGCTGTTGTTATCAGCTAAAAATCTCATGCATTTGAGAATCTGTAAGCTGATAGTTGTTGATATCAATTTTTCTATGAAGACTGAAGCTATCACCAAGCAAAACATTCTGCCAGTTTATAGCAGCACCTAAAGCTCATAACTCTGTAACTGACTCAGTAAAAAACCCAAGTAGGTAGTTGGGATTGGGGTTTGTGTTGATGCTGTAGAACAGGCAGAGTGCTTTTTGTAGCTTGTAATTACATGTAGATGTATGCATTCCTCATTTAAACAGTAGCTGATGAACATGTGAGTGATGTTTGCTTGAGAACACAGATAATATTACCCTTCTTCTATGTCGCTATTCTTTCTACAGGCCCTTCTGTTCTTGACTTGTTCAATAGTCTTCTCAAGCACTTGAGGGGGTCCGTAGAGTACACCTCAAACTCACAAACTGAAAAAATTAACAACACTCGCTTCCAGGACTCCATCATAAACACTATTGGTAAGTCTACTATACCCTATTACTAAGCGGCCTTTAGACGCCCGAACATTCCCTCTTTGAGAAGTTCAAACTGTGATTAGCTTTTAAGTTATATGTCAGCGTAAGTGCACGATCACTTGATATTATCAAATTCATAGAAGCCACTGCCATTACAAAATGTACTACTGGCTAATAGAAGACCTTTTTGAAGATTGCTCTATCGCACCTGCTTAATGTTTGTCAATCTTTCACACTTGGGCTAACGAAAGTTTAAACCATCATAGTTTTGCTCACCATATAAATAGAACAACTTTTAGGTTTCTGACAATTCTCATTGTCCAAGTTTACAATCAGAGGCATTATAGTCCACATCACAGGAGATTTTGCTGATCAAAGTGCATAAACATGTTATGAAGCATGTCATTAGCCTGATTAGGTACGGCGTTAGCTGTAAAGATGACCATCAAGATAAGACATGATATCTGACAAGCGACGGTATATGACATATGCCAAAGATATGATAGGTGACATATATGTCAAAGGGATAGTAGATGATATATATATATATAAATACAAAGATGGAAAAAATTTTAGCAACAGTTTATTACTTAAAGTTTCATGATGCAAAAAGGATGTTAAGTTTACACCAATCGTCAGGTAAAAAATTGCATGACACAAACACAGAACCAAGAGTACACTAAGAACACCAAAATGAAGAGTTACCTGTATAACTTGGTTCTGTGTTTGTGTCATGCAATTTTTTATCTGACGATTGGTGTAAACTTAACATCCTTTTGCATCATGAAACTTTAAGTAATAAACTGTTGCTAAAATTTTTTCCATCTTTGTATTTATACAGGCTCGGTGGACAACTTTGAGCACTATATCAGTGAATTCTCAACTATTATCTGTATATATATGTCAAGGAGATGGTAGATGATATATATATATATATCTCAAAGAGATGATAGATGATATATATGTCAAAGAGATGGTAGATGATTTATGTCAAAGAGATAATATATATGTCAAAGAGATGATATATATGTCAAATAGATGATAGATGATATATATGTCAAAGAGATGATAGATGATATATGTGTCAAAGAGATGGTAGGTGATATGTATATATATATATATGTCAAAGAGATGGTAGGTGATATATTTTTCAAAGAAATGATAAGTGATATATGCCAAAAAAACAATAGCTTGTTCTAAAAAGAATACACTCAAGTACAAGCTTGTCAGCTACTCATGAGAATAACACGGATAAAACATAGAGGTACTCTCATAAAACCCTTATAAAACCTTGTATGAGTGAAGAGCCAAGTGAACTGATAGAATGATGAATATTCTTACTTTTGGCAAACTGATTTAGTTAGCTAAATAGATGTGATGGTTGCAGTCTTAGCAAGTGCTTTTTAATCAAGTTAACAAAGTGACTAATTGGATTCAGTAGATCATTAATAAATTTTAAATCCTTTTCACCCAAGATTGACATTGCGCAGCTATTTTCTATGCCTTTTAAGAATTTGTTCTCTAAGGCCGAAGTATTAGTGTCAGAACAGTAAAATATTTTGAGCATTTCTAATATCAATAATAGGCTTTTGCACTTTCTTATTAGTTCCAGAATAGATTATGTTTTACTCTGGCACTGCCACGAATACTTAAGTTTTGGAGTATTATCATCTATATCAACAGCGGACAAGATGTGTTTTACACTTATAAGTGATGTAATATTAATACATTAATATTTTCACAGGAGAATTTGCCAATCATTTACCTGATTTTCAAAAGATAGAAATATTAACTTTTGTGATCAGCAAGATGCCATCCACTTCGCAACAGCAAACGTGAGTTACATAGCCGCCTTTGTACCATTCTTATGCTTTATCAATATGTATCTGCAGTTTTTCACTTCAAAACTTGACCGAGCATTCAAACAACCAGGTTAAATCAATTTTTATGCTAAAACTTTACGATTGATAATATGCAAACTGTTGCATGCATTATTAAACGTGTGATCATTCATTTTTTCTGTTGTGGCTTGCAACTTGAGGGGATCAAGGGAGAAAATGCACAGGTATAGCTAAGAATAAGAATGTTTACTATTAACACCATAATGCAGACCATGGTTCCATAGTAGGAATCTACTACTTATACCATAGTTACAGTAGGACTCTGTACTACTCACACCATAATGCAGACCATAGTTCCATAGTAGGAATCTACTACTCACACCATAGTTCCAGTAGAAATGTGTACTACTCACACCATAGTTACAGTAGAAATGTGTACTACTCACACCATAGTTACAGTAGGAATCTGTACTACTCACACCATAGTTACAGTAGGAATCTGTACTACTCACACCATAGTTCCAGTAGAAATGTGTACTACTCACACCATAGTTCCAGTAGGAATCTGTACTACTCACACCATAGTTCCAGTAGAAATGTGTACTACTCATACCAGAGTTCCAGTAGGAATCTGTACTACTTACACCATAGTTACAGTAGGAATCTGTTCTATTTACACGATAGTTCCAGTAGGAGTTTGTAGTACTCATGCTATAGCTGTCATAAAAATCTGTGATACTTGCACCGTAGTCTTAGAGCATATAAGTTCACTTTTGCTGCTGAAGGTTTCACATTTTTAATTCTGTTTTACCTTTGTACACACCTACCTTTTACCTTCTGTACATACCTTTGTGCTCCTACAAAAATTATAAATATTTTTTAATTTGTGTTTTCCCAAATTGTGAAGCTTACAGCATGAACATTTCTATCACAGCTCAGAAAAGACCAGTAACTCCCAGATACAAATGATGCTCTTAAAGACTATCCTCAAAGTCGCTACAACCTACAGGACTGTTCTCATGGCCAATGCATTTCCCTCCAGTTTCAAGAATCCCCTCTTGCAGATGTCGGTTATGAATAAACCTGAAACGAGGCTAGTCTCACACCAGATACTACATACCCTTATAGACAGACATGATAACGTTCCCAAGTTCTCCAAGATCTGGTAAGTGTTCAGGCCATGGCTGTGTAGTCTCTGGGTCTCCGCCTTTTTTGCTCATTTTAAACTTGCCTGTCTTACTAAGTACTCTTCATCTATCTTTGATCTAAATTCTAAAGCATAAAACCCTGTATGAATCTCATCTGCTGGCTTGTACATACAATTTGTCCCTGTTTATAGGGTACCAGAAGATATTGCTCAACTGGATTTGGTCGTAGAAAAGCCTTCGAGACAAGATGTGCACTTCATGGCCCACGGAGGGCAGCACATACTCTGGCATGCGCTCGAATGTTTAAGACTTGCCAACAATGACCTTGCTAACCTCGAAGCTGTGTACTGTACGATGTGCCTGTTGCTTGTTGAATTGCTCACAGATGAGACATGTGTTGACTTTGCCTCTTTCATCCTAAACCTTCAGGTAACTATCATGGTCCACTAGAGGTGCATACCACTATCTACCAGAGATATGTATCACTATCTACCAGAGATACGTATCACTGTCCACCAGTGATACATATTACTGTCCACCAGTAATATGTATCACTGTCCACCAGTGATACATATTACTGTCCACCAGTAATATGTATCACTGTCCACCAGTGATACATATTACTGTCCACCAGTAATATGTATCACTGTCCACCAGTGATACATATTACTGTCCACCAGTAATATGTATCACTGTCCACCAGTGATACATATTACTGTCCACCAGTAATATGTATCACTGTCCACCAGTGATACATATTACTGTCCACCAGTAATATGTATCACTGTCCACCAGTGATACATATTACTGTCCACCAGTAATATGTATCACTGTCCACCAGTGATACATATTACTGTCCACTAGAGATAAGTATTACTGGTGAACAGCAATATGTATCTAAAATATATTTACATGTATATATATCTATATATATATATATATCTATATATTTGATTATTAGCTATGATCAGGTTGCCCAGCTGTTATCCATTATGGATAGATATTGTACTGCATCTGTTACTAAATCTGTGACTTGCAATAAAATTCACATTACAGTTATTTGGTATCAAAAGATTCACCATGTCTTACTCTGTTGTGTTGTAGGTGCCAAATATGTGGAAATGTGATTACAAACTCTTAAAAGCTCAAAAACGAACAGTTAACGTTAGTTAGCAGCCACGCGAGACCGCCATAGTTTGGATTCTCTTTCCAAAACGGCTCAAATGTGACGCAGTTGTGAGAGATGGTTTCTGTTTACACTTTCATGCAACCTTATTCGTCGAAATCTTTTCACAAATATCCTTCACGCATTCAATAAAACCATGTCTATTGTTCTTACGCGTCTGTTTTATCGTCATTGTAATGCTGTCACTTTGAGCACTGATATTTTAAAACCTGTCATAAAAAATCCGTTTAATTTTTTAACCTTTGCTTGAATGAGTGCATATCACCCTCTGACAAACATGAGGAGCCTGTTGGTCACCTGTGATAATCGAAAAGTGCTGCAAAAATTATTTGCGAAGTATTGGGTCACATGATCAGATTACGACTTGCCGATTAAACCAGGCCGAAACAAAACTGTAAAGTAGCAAGCATCTATATTTGATGCGGGGTTTTCGGTGAAACCCGAAGTGTTTGTCATAAACTAGTACTACGATAAGTTTTATATTGAGCTTTGTATTGGCCTTTCAATTCACATGAGAACATACGTGACAAGACAATAACCAAATTTCATGGTTACGTCATCGAAATAAAGAGATTCCAATCTACGGCGGCGTTTCGTTTTTGAGCTTTTAAGAGTTTGTAATCACATTTCCACATATTTTGTACCTACAACACAGCAGAATAAGACATGGTGAATTTTTTGATACCAAATAACTGTAATGTGAATTTTGTTGCAAGTCAACCTTTAACTAGCGTGTTGTGTGAAATATTATTTCAATACTCAAAGGTAATGTGTGTATATTCCGTTTTAACTGGAAAATTATCAGGAGTTTTTAGTTCTCGGTCTTTGCAATTTAAAAAAATTTATAACTCATAGTTGCATCTATAACTGGTAGTTGCATTTATAACTGGTAGTTGCATCTATAACAGATAGTTGCATCTGTAACTGGTAGTTGCATCTATAACTGATAGTTGCATCTATAACCAATAGTTGCACCTATAACTGATAGATGCATCTATAACTGATAGTTGCATCTATAACTGATAGTTGCATCTATAACCGATAGTTGCACCTATAACTGATAGTTGCATCTATAACTGATAGTTGCATCCAGTTTTAAGAAAATCTCGCTGATCAGCTTCAGGTAGAGAGGTATAATTTTCTGCTTTACACTTACCAATAACAACGAGGAGGAATAATAAAGCAAATTATATAAGGTGGTCAATTTTTAACTGTGCTTGATTAAAAGGCTGGTTTACTCAGGAAACTGTTCAACTGAAGGATTGTGGATGCAAACATTTTCTTAACCTGTATAGAGCAGTTATATGATATAAACAAAGGTGTTTGGCATAATCAAATTATTTCGTCCAGGCTGATATGACCTTACAACCTCCCCCAGAGCAAGGTTGCATTGTGTTTGCTAGATTAAAATGAATGTTAAATATTCAAACTGTTCTGAAATATATTTATAAACAAATACCAATATTTTAGCAATTTAATTTTTCCTGTACTTCATGTATCTCACCACTCAACTGATTATGCGAACAGTTCAAAGCTTCATCCTTTTGCTGTATGTCTCACAGCCTTCACCACGCTGGTCTTTATAGGTAGAGTGTAGATTTCGCTAAGAAGAGGCAGCCATAAACAGCTGTATGTGTAGACAACTTCTCGAGCAGGTCTGTAGTAGAATCTGGCAGGAACCAATAGTTCACACCATTCTTCTGAATTTTGGGGTTGTCTGGCTATCTCTACATCTTCAGGAACCCAGAAGACAGAACAAAAAAGAAAGAGCGTATGATAGCTGCATTATGTGTTATAGGATACAGCTGTTACAGATGAGAAACTCAAGTCACAGGCGTGCTATCAGATACACGCTCTAGCTGTTGCCTTTGCTAACATCTACTGTGAGTTAATGGGTCTAGAAGAGCTCCAGCAGCATGTCAATCAGGTGGATAATCTCTAATCCATAATAGTTCATCTTATAGTTTCATCAATTCCACGTTCAGAGCTGTAGCTGGCTCCGTCAGTCCTAATTGGCTTTGCTACACGCACTGACTTAGATAATAGCTTAGATAATTACTGTAACTACACACCTAACGCCACTAAACAGTGTCACATTGAATATAGATTAACCAATGAGAAGTGGCGTCAGTTGTGTAAAGGCCATGACATCCTTGCTGGATTTTCCATTTCCATTGCTAGTGTATCACTAGTATATTTTACTGTCTAAAATGGATCATCAACAATTTATGATAGCAATGTTTATGCGGCTATATTCAATGCTCCAATTTTGTGCGAGGCAAAAAGAATACACATTAATGATGAGAATCAGTGAATTACAAAAGTAATTAAGTTTATGAAATAGTCAAACTAGGGAAAACCTTCTGGTTTTAACTGATTTAGTTTGAACAGAAATGTTTTATGAAGTTCTCCAATTTATACCACTAGTCTTGACGTTTCTGTTACAGGTGAAAATATCTTTATTCATATATAAATAGTTGTTTGTGTAAAACCCTGTCTTCATTTGAAAGCTAATCTTACGCGAAATATGCCTGCATCGAAAATGAATAAAATGGAATCGAGATTATTTTAAATGGAAATCAACTCTTTTGGTTAATCATTGGTCTATAGATGTCTTTTTTATCAATGTAGATGTAGACATGTTCATTTCGATACGAAGCATCAACAATGCTTTGCCGACACATTGGCTACACAAATGTCGTATTTCGCGCATGTGTAGCCACCGGTCTTTCAGTCTGGGATTTCAGCACTGACTTAACCCCCCTTCAGGCTACTGATGCTTTGGGGCTAATCTTCTTGTAGGTTCTGCAGTATCGCAGGACGGCTTCTCCTCAACTCCTCCCTGAGAGGGCGATATATCAGACAGAAACTGCTGGGTAAGACACAGTAAAAACTGTATTTGAATGCCACCTCTATTTGAGCGCCACCCCTATTTCAGCGCCACCTCTATTTGAGCGCCACATCTATTTGAGCTCCACTGTGGGAGAAGAATAGTAAAATAGAGCGTCACCCTTTAATTGAACTTCTATTTGACCGCCCCTATTTGACATTCTTTATCATTTCGAAACCATAATAGCAAGTGATCAGTAGAAAAATGTCTACAAAACTGTACTATTGATGACTCAATTACATCAATAACAATTAATTCGTTGGTTGTTTCAGTTCATATCAAAGTCTATTTTCCAACTCCAATGCTTGTTGGTTTTTTCGCTAAAACTCTGAAAACAATAATTAATAACTGTATTAGGCTAATAGTTCTTTTTTTAACGTGGTCTTGATACTTTGATGTGTGTGAAAAAGGTTTCGCACTCATGACAGAATTTGTGTTACTACGTATTTTGAGGCTAAAATTCGGAGGCTATTTTGATTACACGTGGTTTCCCTTTATTTGCGCGAGAAGTGTATACATGTATTTTATAGTGCATCACATTAATGTTTTGCTCTGCTAAAAAAATGTTTGGACGCTAAAATCAACTAGCTCAGCTGTGCAGAAGAGTAGTTGAGATCAGAAGACACTGTGGAAAGTATTGAATAGCCAGCAGAATATAGAATGGCTCCAAATGAAAACACCAATCAAAAAGCAACTGGCTGAGCAAACGATGCTAATATTTTTGTTTTAAAATATTAACTTTTGTTTCTGAATGTATTATAAATATGGTTTGTTTATGTCACTCGTTCTATATATATTGTTAGCATTTGATAAATTATTATTATATAACATTTAAATTTGCAGATTTATAGCATATTATTTGATAGCATCATTGTGATAATATGAACTCGGCTTACAATGAATCGAGGCTCGTAATTCCTCTTCCATTGCACATAAAAAGCCAGTTTTGGCTGCAAAATGTAGCAAACATATTAGTGAGTGCAATGAGCTTTTATGCAACATTGTTAAATGTAGTTACAAAATGAAAGTATGCCTTCAAATTTAAAATTAAATAAAAGATACTGTAATACAAGATCATCGTAGACTAATTACAAGCAATAATTATCAAACGGTAGAGACATGTATCAACTCCTCCATATATATTTATTCAAATATCGACAACAAGTTTAAGGTAACTAGAAAATTTCTTACACATAAAGGCTCAATGTCGCTCCACCTGAAGGGGAGTACAAAATATAGACCTGTGACATTTGATTCGCTCATGAAAGGGTTAAATTTGTTTTCTCAATATTTTGCTGGAGTGTATAAAAAATACAATGCTACCCTTTATTTGAACGCCCCCTTTAATGAAGAGCGCCGAAATAATATAGAGCGCCATGGTGTTCAAATAAAGGTTTTTGCGGTAGATAACATCCTATGCTATGCTGTATTCGAGTCTGGATAATGTGTGACATTAGACTGCATGACTTATTCTTTTGTTTTATAGTAGCTTGAGTGACATTGAGAAGGCATGTTTGCTGGACAAGAATGTTTTCAACACCGCTCTCAGCACTCACGGCCATGACATTAGCAATCTCGGCATGCCAATGACCAAGCCAGGTAGCAGCCATAGCGCATCGACTAAAAAACTGTTTGTTTATAAGTCATCACTGAACATAGGTCAGTAACTTACATTAGCCAACATTGGCTTTGCATGGACTGATTGCGGCTAGATGCATCCAACCCGCTGACTAATAGCGAGGGCTATGATTAGCCTGAGATCCAGCCTCGCACTCGCTCTTCTAACCCACTGGCTATGGGTAACTGGACGTATCCAAACACGTAGTTAAAGATTATTGTCTTTGCAGCCCTTATTATTTTTTGCTAGTTTACTATTGCTAGTAATTATCTCCCTCACTGATCTTCTCTTCATGCCTGCTCTTCTTTATTTTCTCTCTCCAACTCTTCAACTCTCCTACCGCCTTTAAATAGTTCGCTGTCTTGCATTGTGGTTCATGGCATGCATCACGAGTCAAACGTAATTTATTAATAGTTGTTGATAAGCATCTATGACGATGAGTTGCATGTTTTTATTATACACTATCGGAATTGAGAGACTAATTATCTTGAATGTAAAACCTTAAAATAGACGTTAGTAAATGGCCTATCCAAATATTCAATGTTCTAGACACCATGGACATAGGCAACTCTATCGACCAAGACACAACATCCGTTGGCAACTTAGAGATCGACAGTCTAGAGTCGTCACCTTTAATGAGAAGGGTATGTTGGTTGGTTTGTTATTGTGTATTAGTCATTTCTCAGGTTTTTACTGCATAAGAATGATAGAATAGGGATAGTGAGTAGATGCGTTGGTTTTTGGAAAGATCAAAAATAACTTTTGATGAAGTTTCACTAGCAACTTGCTGATTCAAGCGAATATGCCATGTTATGCGTATTTTATCAACTGTGTCGTTACATGCATTCAAGTAAGTTAGCAATATTACAAATTTTTATTGAGTGTCATGTTAAATGCGTTCAACTAAGCCTGCAATATTACTCACGTAAACCAATTGTAGTTTCACAATCAATGTGGGACACAAATTAAGTTGCTGAACACTGGTATTGGTAAAAATACAATTGATAGAAAAGGTTTATAGCTATCGGTTGAACACACAGTTATGGAAATGATTCAATTTCCAAGAACTATTCACTTTATGTGTCAGCAGATAGAATAATCACAAATACTAATCAACAATAAGATATTCCTATCATTGCTCTGTAAGGCCTTACATTAATCCCACACTTTTCGTAGTTAATGTGTACCGGGCGTACCCCGCAATAAGTGAAAATCTGTGAAAATAGAAACTATTTTTTAAAGTATACATATGAGCCAAATTTTAACACCAGAACACTTAAACTGCTTTCTAAACATATTATATTTATTTCCTATATAATAAGTGAATAGATTGAAGTTATCTTTATTGACTTTTAGTTCATATTTCAACTTCAGTCCCAGTATTTTAAGCCAGAGAATGCATTTACTGTAGTCTGAATATTCCTACTTGTGATTAACTGGGTTCGTTGTGAGAAGGAAGTCACATGTTTCTAAATGTATTTTATGTATGTATATTTATTTGTTTTAATTTTTTTAATGTCGTTTTATTAATTTTGTTTTATTTGTAATTTCTTTGACAAACATTTTTAATCCGCAAAGTACTGAAACTATGAAGTACTGAAACCATGAAGTACTAAAACCATGAAATACAGAAACTGAGCAGTACTAAAACCGTAAAGGGTGAATTGCG
This sequence comes from Watersipora subatra, assembly GCF_963576615.1. NCBI lineage: Eukaryota > Metazoa > Bryozoa > Gymnolaemata > Cheilostomatida > Watersiporidae > Watersipora > Watersipora subatra. The sequence continues at coordinate 4,182,067 of NC_088708.1, read as the reverse complement.
AAGTAGCAAGGTATTGCTGTATACCACATGGTTGCTATCACTAGGTTAACTCATCCTGTCTGCAGTTCACCGTTTTTATAATGAAGTGTTTTTGTAGCTGTCTAGTATGCCGCCCAGCGCTTTCTAAAAAGCTTGCTTCAGGCTGTTACTCGAAACAATTATTTGGCATGCTGATTTAAAGTAAGTTGTCTCTTTCGTATAGAGCAGCGTATTCATGCCTTCCGCTAACCAACTCAGTGTTAGCCAGTTAAAGGCAGTCTTGGAGTCCGTAGACGACCCAGTTTCCCAAGAAGCCCTGCGAAAGCAAGCTCACAAGGAGTTTGAGACGGCACCTCTCACAACCATTATGGACAGAGCCCATAGCCTGGTATGGTTCAAGAAGGCTTGTCTATTGCCATTTGATGTCTAGTCGATCTAGAGAAACTCTTCAGCTCTTGCACTCGTGTCTACCTTTAAATATCAGCTTCTCAAACAAGTTTGAGAACAGGTTTATGAAGTACAGTAGCCGCTACTCCGATGTAAATAATCTATGGCAAAAACATTTACTTTACAGGGATTTTACATCCTTCGAACAGCAAATACATGCAAAATACCTAATCCATTCCAAAATCATCCCAAACTTACCTCTTCGGCCCTTCAAATAGGGACAAAAACTAAACTGAACTTTTTTTAATTTAATGATTTTACAGTAACTGTGGTATTATTGGTTTGGATTAACAATTTTTTTTCATCATTTTTGCTTGGTTCAGGGTTCATGATTATGGTAAATTTACGTCAAGGAGAACACACACATTAAATGTCAACCTAAATCGAATTTTGTGCACTTTTTGCTAGACAGCATGGTCTATAGTGAAAAAACAAGAATAATAAACATTATATATGTCTAAAATAAAGTAAAACAAAGTATATATTTACCATTGTAAGAGCGGTGTCTGTATGCCTGTCCATTTTTCCAAAGCCACAGGTAGAGATTAGCAAGAAATATTGATTTTAACGAAACTGATTTGTGAAATTCAGATTGCGAGACTGTCTAATACCTGAACCAATTAACTGCCTTTAAATATTTCTGAATAATTGTGTAGCTACTTACTAATCTTTGCTTTATCGCCACACCTGAAGATCTCTCACAGCGCACTAGACTGTGAGGGTACTAGTATATGATCTCTCACAGCACACTAGACTGTGAGGGTACTAGTATATGATCTCTCACAGCACACTAGACTGAGGGTATTAGCATATGATCTCTCACAGCACGCTAGACTGTGAGGGTACTAGTATATGATCTCTCACAGCACGTTAGACTGTGAGGGTACTAGTATATGATCTCTCACAGCACACTAGACTGTGAGGGCACTAGTATATGATCTCTCACAGCACACTAGACTGTGAGAGTACTAGTATATGATCTCTCACAGCACGCTAGACTGTGAGAGTACTAGTATATGTAATCGAAAGACATTGATATTCTTAAGATTATGAGACGCTGTTATTCAAATTAAATTTGAGAACCTGCTTCGACTTCACACTTTCTGTTGTATAGAATTTCTTACATAAGAAGCAAAAACTTTACGTATGTTCTTTACGTTAAGTGGATTTGACATTGACTGTCAGTCAATTGAATGTGCCCAACATAAGCTGCATTAGGCACTCTTCAGAAAAAGAACCAGTGTTTTTCTTGGCGACTATTTTTAGACATTGCATGCACCACTCCCGCTTTGAGATAATCATGAGTGGCAGAACTGCATTCATGGCTCTCAGTCTACAGACTACCCATTATGTTGTAGAATGAGCTGCATGATCGACTATTTGAAATCCTTGGCGACGGGTCTGATGGTCAAATAGGAAGCAACCAAGCTGTGGCTCTAGAGAGTATAAAGTATCCTGCCATGTTTGTTTATTAATAAGATCTATTGTTCTGTTCCAAGTATAGTGCCACTCTCGGCAGTAACGCTATTATCTCCTCTGCTATGTATTTGCCATTTTATATTCAAGATTGAAGCTTTGAATATATTTATTAAAAGTATTTAGACAGTAATAAACATATGGCTGTGGTAATATCGTATAGTCATTGTGCCATTAAAAATAAAATTCTGTAGTTGGATAACAATTTATATAAAAAACCAGAAAGGTTGCAATAGAACATTGGCTCTTGTCACAGATCATAGGTCACAGATCATAGGTCACAGATCATAGGTCAAATGCGTCGTTTGGCGTGCCTTGGTAGGTGTGGATGAACTAGGTGGGGTTCAGATGTACTTGTTCGTTAAAGCTTTGAATATATTTGTTAAAAGCATTTTGACAGTAATAAACATATGGCTGTGGTAATATCGTATAGTCCTTGTGCCATTGAAAATAAAATTCTGTAGTTAGATAACAATTAATATAAAAAATCAGAAAGGTTGCAATAGAACAGTGGTTCTCATCACAGGTCATAGGTCAAATGTGTCGTTTGGGGTGCCTTGGTAGGTGTGGATGAACTGGGTGGGGTCCAGGTGGACTTGTTTGATTTTGATGCTCTTTCCATATCTACTCCTTCGCCATGAAGATCTTCTTTTACAGTTTCGCGAATGGTGGAAACATCCATATAACATCTGCTGGCTGACTGACTTTGGTAGCCTGTGTCACATACACTTGGCATGTGTAGTGAATGACTGATCATGTCTGTAGTGAGGTGAGCAGGGAAGTTGTCAATAGCAGGTCGTAGGTTAGTCGTGTCAACTAGAGGTGGAGACTTTGTCAGCATGTCCGCATCATCAGCAGTCATTAACGAAGGCTGGTTAATGCTCATGTTTTGTAAGAAGCTCTCGGCCTTGCACTTTGTCTCTACGTTGTCATCAGGCAAGCACATGTGTCCTACAAAAGGTCAATAACTCTAATCAAGAAGTGGGAGTCACAAAAAACTGCAATCGATTGCAATGGCTAACTAGGCGGGCCATAGACCCAGATGAAAATAGAAATTGCGACAACCACAGTAAAGTAATAAACAGTATAAACAGAGAATGGTGGATTAGAGCTTTTGCAATAAAATGGTAAATGTTTTTAGAGAGTTGTTTTGTTTGGCGATTTGTTTACTGATGTATGAGTAAATACACTGCTCTGAAAGGAAACTGCTCATTATGTTATGTCCGAGTGCTGTTACCTACCCGGTGAGTTGAGAGTGGGTATGTTGTGAATGTCAAAGTTGGATGATGATGACTTGCGCTCTACAAATATGGAATGATAGAACAACCTCGAGTCTCATGATGGTTATGGCATGAGCATAAAATATGCGCTATCATATAAAAAATTAGAGCTCATGCGTCAAACTATTTATACAATTGTCTGAGCATAACATACAGATCATGTAATCTTTAAGACAGTCCTAGTTTATACCCCTTGAAGGCCGATTCACACTATGTCGCCGTTTGTCAGCGTTCATCGTTGATTATGTAAACCGTGACTTGATAGCATCGACGGAGCATCGCGGACACGTCAGGAAAGTTTGCAGCTGTCAAACTTTCTGACACTTCGCCAAGCATCGACGACCGCCTTCCGAATGTGAACTATTTCGGTGATGCTAATTTGCGGTCGCGGATAGCGTGATTCATTCATATCCGTTCATGATAGTGGCTGCGAGACTAGTTTTTGATTCCTGCATGCAAAAACAAAGAGGTTTCTTCACAAAAATTTAAAAAGATAAATATCACTGAGTGTTTCCTGATGCAAATGTGGATGGGTTTGTGATAGTGTGAACATGGTTATAATCGACGATCACCGAAGTATAGTGGCATCAACCCCGAAATACGGCGATATAGTGTGAACCAGCCTTTAGCTGCATTCACACCAGCCGATTTGCAAACCAAAGTTTTTGTGGTGGACTTCCGAACGAATGACTGTTTCCTACGTTTCTTGTGAACGTTTGTAGCCAAGTTAACTGATTACTTTGGACTGATCAGCTCATCACTAATAATGGATAGATATGGGGGGGCCATTGCAATAATAATTGAACCTGAGCGATAATTCTGTTAATAGCACCCTTCAGTGGTGCTAGCGATGGAATTATTACTCACGAGTGAAGATATGACAAAAACATGGACGAATGTGAAGAGAAATATGGAGTTCACTTTAAATGCCAATATGTGACTAGCTGTGAAAGTGATTTCATTGGCTACTCAAATTGAAAATCAGACTAGAATCGGTCATCAATCAGGCACAGGACAGTAAAATTTCTCTCTGGACTAAATCGGTCTCGGGCTCATTTGCTTTGTTCACTAGCCTGTCTTGACAAGCTGTTGTTTTTGCGTAGTTGTCCCCTCGTCGAGCGGCGAGCAACAACAGCTTGTCACAAGACGTACTGCACCTGATGCATCAGCTGCACTTATAAGGAGTTGTTCTCTTCCGTCTACGCGGCTTGGCCGCGATGTTATGTCGGTCGCTCCATTGGTAATCATAACGGATTTCACGCAAAAATTTATATAGAAAAAAAAGATTACAACGTTTAACCAAAGACCAGTTTCTGTGATAAACTTTAGTAGAACTTAAGAATAAAATAAACTTAAAATAAAATCCATAAGAACAAATAAAACTGACTGAGCGCACAAATAACGACATGCTTAGTCGCTGTTGTTGCCTAAGTTCTCAATTTCTAATAAAGTTTACTGCAGAGAGGGGTCGCCAGTTAAACGTTCTTATCTTTATTTTTCTACATAAGTTTTTGCGTGAAATCCGTTATGATTACCAATGGAGCGACCGGAATAACATCGCAGCCAAGCCGCGTAGACGGAAGAGAACAACTCCTTATAAGTGCAGCTGATGCATCAGGTGCAGTACGTCTTGTGACAAGCTGTTGTTGCTCGCCGCTCAACGAGGGAACAACTACGCAAAAACAACAGCTTGTCAAGACAGGCTATTTGTTCACATGATGCGATTCTCAGTCTGGGAAAATCGGCCAGAGACTCGGACTGAAGTCGGCTGGTGTAAACGCAGCTTTACAAACACGAGAGATCATAGCAACTGTCCAATTGAGTAACCATCCTCAAGTAAACTACTTACCATGCAAGACTTCACATGGCGATGGAGAAGCAATAGGTGAAATATCAGGAGACAAATCTATGTCTACTCCCTGAGTTAATGAGCACCTCTTCGGATTTGTGTGAGTCGTGTCTGCCTTGTTAAAGACTGGACTTGAAGCGGACTACAAAAGCCCAGTGATAATGAGGAAAAGGAATTTGTTGCTGGTACACCGTGTTGCGATATACACCAAGCTGCGCATGAGTTAATCTAGTGGAGACAACTATAGGCTAAATTAGGTAGAGCATCATCAAAATGCCTTTTATCACTGCACTAAACATTACAGAGGCTTGTTAGAGATGGAGATTTTACTCCCTTGTTCAACCAAAAGAATGACCATAATTTTGCAAACATGATAGCCTCCATACATGTCAGGGGTGATGACTGTTGAGAGCGCAGAAACCGAGTTGAATGAGGGCACCTGTTCAAAATAGCGAAGTTTTACATCAACTGATTTACATTTATTGTATAGTCTATATTGGCAGCACTTTTATATTAAACTCAACATATCACTATTACTCATCAGGTTTATATTAAACACAACATACCGCTATTAATCATCAGGTTTATATTAAACACAACATATCACTATTACTCATCAGGTTTATATTAAACACAACATACCGCTATTAATCATCAGGTTTATATTAAACACAACATATCACTATTAATCATCAGGATTATATTAACCACAACATATCACTATTACTCATCAGGTTTATATTAACCACAACATACCGCTATTAATCATCAGGTTTATATTAACCACAACATATCACTATTAATCATCAGGTTTATATTAAACACAACATATCACTATTAATCATCAGGTTTATATTAAACTCAACATATCACTATTACTCATCAGGTTTATATTAAACACAACATACCGCTATTAATCATCAGGTTTATATTAAACACAACATATCACTATTAATCATCAGGTTTATATTAAACACAACATATCACTATTAATCGTCAGGTTTATATTAAGCACAGCATATCACTATTAATCATCAGGTTTATATTAAACACAACATATCACTATTACTCATCAGGTTTATATTAAACACAACATATCACTATTAATCATCAGGATTATATTAAACACAACATATCACTATTAATCATCAGGTTTATATTAAACACAACATATCACTATTAATCGTCAGGTTTATATTAAGCACAGCATATCACTATTAATCATCAGGTTTATATTAAACACAACATATCACTATTAATCATCAGGTTTATATTAAACACAGCATATCACTATTAATCATCAGGTTTATATTAAACACAGCATATCACTATTAATCATCAGGTTTATATTAAACACAACATATCACTATTAATCATCAGGTTTATATTAAACACAACATACCGCTATTAATTATCAGGTTTATATTAAACACAACATATCACTATTAATCATCAGGTTTATATTAAACACAACATAGTACTAGTAATAAACTCCATGATTGATATTTGATGGATACAGCAAGATGAGCATATGTATAGTGACAAGACAGAAATGCATGTAAAATACAAATTATCGAGAAATGGCAATCCTATGTTTAATGATAACTTTATTCTCTATGTAAGCTTATGTATAATAGCATAATGTATGAATACTTTGATAATTCTATTTTAAATTATGGCCTTGCGGTTGAAGCGCCTTGCTAGCGCAAATATGGATAATTATTCAGAGCATGCTCAAAGGTCCCATCAGGTCATGTTCAGATGAAACAATCTGTTAGCACTATGTTATTGAGCGGTTTGGTTGTTAATATAAAATCATTAATGTTTTGGTCACTTGAAGCATCTGTTTTCTTGTAACTGGCTAGAATGTACACGCTTATTAGGTCACAGCTTGATGATCTACTATGATCTATAATCTACTATGATCTCAACCAGCTATGATGGATATTGTACAATTGTGCTTTGCTTTTTCAATAAATTGACAGCATTCAGACCTTCCATATAACATAATCACGCGAAAATTGATAGCATGATTTATCAGTTATGCTATTGAATAAAGTTTAATCATTGCCGAGGCAGTTTAAGGACCTCCGCTTGCATCTCATTGATCTTTTCTAATAACATAATTTTTACAAAGAGTTTGTAAACTCCTAAAAAATGAAATGTTCTAGCGATGTGAGGACAAAGTTCATCGTTCAAGATCAATTCTCTAGCTGTTCCACTAAATGTTATCGGTACCCGCACGAATGTACAATTGAAATGTTCTAAACACACTGTTTTTAAACCATGGCGAAATACGCGTGTGCACTGATATTTCAAATTACTTGAAATTTGGTCAATTTACAAAAGAGGCCTTACTTGATAACATGATGTTAACGGATTGTGTTAACGGAACACGACCTAAACAGACCATTTATACAGATGAGATATTAGCAATGGTGACCTTGTTGGAGTATCCGCTATACTAATACTATAAACACTAAACAGATAGTCATCCTTTAATAGTTCAAGTTTAATGGCTAACAATACTCATGAATCAGATTGTTATGTCATTATTCTCACTTAAACCTTGAAAAGGTTAACTCAAGACTTATCATACCTTATTTCTTAGTTTGGCCGAGTGGTCGGAACATACCATAAACAAATCATAGTATCACATAGCACTCACGGCCTATTTAGAAGTTGACAAGGGCTTAAACCATAACTACCACATACAACTTTTATCGTTTTTCCTAGATAAATCAGACACGCTGATTCCGATTTCGTACTCAAAATAAAGATTGGTCCACTAACTTTTAGAGTAATTAAGACTTCTTTACAGCGTTTTAAGATCGGTCTCGAAAATAACATGATTGGCACAACAAGCTCCTCCCATAAATATGTGACGTACGCTAGCTTTTTAGGAACGGAAATTGGGAATGTTTATTCCGATTTAGAATAATAGAGATGGGTGTCTTAAAATCCATTATTATCTAAATTCAGCCTTCAAAATAATCTCAGTCTTTTCTGAAAGGTAGATAAGCTATTTAACATTGCATATTTAAAAATAAGCTCAAAAAAGCGCAATAACAACGGCAGCTTGTGATAAAATCGCACTTTTCTGAACTCATTTTTCTCTCGGCGTTCAGCCTATTAAGCCTTCTGTAACAAGCTAAGAGCGATTTTAAATAATTCATCTACCTTTCATAAAAGACAGATTATTTTACAGGCTGATTTCAGATAAGAATGGGTTTTGAGACATCCATATTTATCCAGGCCTGTATTACTGGTTGCAAGTTGGGGAGGCTAATGTTAGGCGACTACTTATGAACACCTGGGGATGTTGTGGGGGCGGTGTAAGCCCCCAACAGGTTTTTCTTATGTAGGGCCTCAGCCGGGCCTCTCGTGTGAAGTTTTAAAAAATTTTTATCGGAAAGTATCAACATTTTTCTATTTTTTGAATATCGTTTTGTTAAAAATTTGATTTGATTGAGATTTAGTGATGTGACTGACGAGATGTTTTTAAATTAAAATAGGCAAAACTTGACCACAGTTAAAACGCTCAGAAAAAAGACATCTTTTTCTTTTGAGCGTTTTAACAAAGATCAATTTTGCCGATTTTATTTTAAGTTCATACGGAGGTTTCCACGCTTTCGATGGGACATGGCCAAGCTGATGTTTGGTAAAACTTGATATTTTGCAAACCTTTATAAAGGTCTTTAACAAGAATATTCTGCCACTGATGATGATAATAATGATGCCCAAGAACTACTAAAAGTTGATGTTTGTCTCTATGGCTTCGAATAAAGTGATATTCTACAGCGATAAAAACCGTCTCCATAGCCCTTGGGCAAATAACTTTTCGAATAAATGATGTTGAGGTCGAGTTATATGAAGCAATTTATCATTGTGTGGAAACGGACCGAACAAATCCGTTCGAGTTAATCTTGTGTTTGAGATGAAATGTTACATTTTATCCGAGGGCGAGTTATCCGAGTCTGACTGTACTTCGCCGCGGAAAGTTCCTAAAAAGTTGGGACGACTCAGCCGACCAGCCGCCCCAAGGAATACGAGCCTGTATTTATTATTTTAAATCGGACTTAACAGCCCTAACTTCCGTTCCTAAAAAGCTAGGCTACATCACATATGTATGGGTGGAGCTTGTTCTGCCGATCGTGTTGTTTTCGAGATGGATATTGAAATACTCTGAAAAGCTTTCATGGCTTTGAAAGTTAGTGGACCAACCTTTATTTTGAGTACAAAGTCGGAACCAGCATGTCTGGTTTACCTAGAAAAGAAAACGATTAAAGTTGTACGTGGTAGTTATGGTTTGAAGGCAAAGTGGCTCTGTAGGGTAGAGGGAAAGTAAACGCTTGGTTCTTTCAATTAAAATAACAGAAATTTCTTAATAGAGATTTTCATATCAGGAGTGTATAACTTCTTATTTATCTTTTAACCAATAGTTTGTATTTTATTTAGAAAGCAAGCTACCACTCAACACCCGCATGCAATACCGCCTAGTTCGTGACCTCATAGTGAGTGTAAACTGGCCACATAGTGGCTTGAGACTCACCGCTTTCTAGCTCTACCTTAGACTACCTCTCAAGTTAAGATGAACTCAGCCGTAGTTTAAAAGATCTTAGATTTTAGTTACGTCTAAAGAATAGCATAAGCAAGTAACTGGACTGTTCACAAGCATTGCTGCCTATGAGAATGACAACTGACTAGCGCGGGTGAGAGTAGGAAGTCAGCAGCGAGAGCTGGATGATCCTTTTCAGGAGTTGAAGTGGCTGAGTCCAAGGAGTCTTCATCATTACCAAAGAGCTTGCGACGGAGGCTGGAGTTACTCAATAACTCTCCCTTGTTTACTTCTTCAAACTGCGATGCTGAGAGAACATAGTCTTCTACAAACAGTAAGCTAGTCTTGTCTACTGAATGCACGCAGTTTATTCAAATGTCAGGTAAACTAACAGGCATACTAGAAATTAGTCTTGTTTATTTACAGAACATTACACATTAGAATAACTCCAGAGGAGATACTCATCTATATATAACATAAATTCCAAAATAGGACAACTAGCATGTTTTGTTTGAGACAGGTCAAGCAAGGTCAACAAGGTCAACTCCTTATTATGGAGCTCTAGAATTATTTTAAAGCAGCTTTAGAAATACAAGTTACTCACTGAGCAGTTCTTGAACATCGAGGGAGGCAGGAAAATGGATTTCCGTCTGACAAGACACTGAATATAAAAAAACACATGTACACGTCAAAGCATTCGTAGGCAAACCACAGACTTTTCAGTTTTTTTATTCATTTAATAGCTGCTTGGAGTTGTTAAACCCTGGCAAAAAATGCAACAAGAGGTGTTGCAATGTCAGAGTGAAGCTTAGAAATTAGGACAAAGAGAATAAATACATAATTGAATTGTAACCACTGCTGAAGTGAGTTATGTCCCACATTACTTCTTATTCTCTATGCAGAAATGCTGAACACGAGATGACATTCCGGACGTCATACCACAAAATTGTATTATAATTTTTTCCATTCTGCAACACCTATTGGGCACATTCTGATCACTAGCTTAGATAGCTCAACTTCAACTTCCATTGAAAAGCCATAAAGAGATTCGGAGGCAGTTAGTAGCCCTCGCATCAATTTCATCATGCTGGGTGTTGCACCTTATCCTGAATTCTCAGACCAATTTTTCTATACAAACCGAATAACTGCAGGTGCGCATTATAAATAATGGTGAACCCGCTACCTCTCAATTTCACATTTTCTTATCAAATCAGCAATTCGCAAAACTACCACACGATAACAAACTGTTTCCCTAGAAGAAAATGCACGGTTTTTGTTCTAACTAAATACTGACCTGTGCAAGCTGGTCTCTGTTCTTCATCTATCTTTGCCAAATGATTAACACGCTTCTGTGAAAGAGGACATAGAGATGGAGACGGAGAAGCAGCTATTACAGGATTTTTCTTCCAAAACTCATTGCTCGCATCTTCTAATCGTCTCTCATACTTTCGATTTTGCCTATAGTTATTATTATAGTTATTATTATTATTATAGTTATTATTATTATTATAGTTATTGTAACATTTTCTTTACAGTCAGGATGATAGCGGGTAAAATAGATATCTAATATTATTAACTGAATTTTTATGTCCAAACAAGGAGTGGCTGTTTGTATAGACGAGTAAACTGCTTACAAATAGTAAACATTTAAACACATCCGTTATATTAATACTAAAAAATCCCAAAGCAGTAAAAAAAGCATTCACAACAAATAATTATTTTTTAAGATATTGATAGGCAATATTGACATGTGCTCATGAAATGATGCTAATCAAATGAAAAAGTTAAGTAAAGCAATACTTTTCCTGCTGATCCATTTTCTTCATTACATCTCCCAAGTCTGCAGGATTTAAAAGTGCCTTGTGTTCGATATCCCAATGAAATTGTTCCTAAAATACAATAATACATCTAATAAAGTATCAATAAATCGGAGCTGGCGACAAACTGTGTCTTTGCCACCATAGGGTTAACTCAAAACAATTTGGGACAAACCAAGATGCTAACAAGACATTCCTGGGGAAACAAGATTAGACACTTGTTGCATTTGAAACAACTTGGGCCTAAAATAAGGCAAATTTAGCAGTGTTCGGATAATTCGGACATACCTTGACCATTGCCGGTGAAGACCGAATCTGAAAAAGACCTGGAGTCATGATACTGTATTGCAAATGTTCAGCAGGGCATTCTAAAGGATGGATGTAGCCCGGAGAAGGTGTGCTCTGAAAACCAGCAGCCTCTTTTCTCTGAACAGATGTTGCAAATGGACTATGTAAATTTGTTTGACTAGAAGTGCTTGCAGCCAAACCCGCAGCCACTCTACTCTGATAGGATGGAGTAGTAGTATGTCTATCATCCGTGCGAGCCTTCTGACTGGAAGGAGTAGCTTGCCTGCCACCACTATGGGTTTGTTGATTCGAGCCCAACGTTTGCCGAGTGTCTGAATAAGCTTGCTGATTGTACGTACTCGATGAAGAACAGACACTGACAGGAGAACACAATAAGGCTTCCTTGGTTTGCTGACTTTCTGGATTCTGCATTTCCCTATCATAAAAATGAGCAGTGATCTAAACCTATTAATAAATTAGTGGTAGTAAACAGATGGGGAGAAGGAAAGTTTTTGAGCTATTTAGCAGATGTGGCTAGTTTTAGACCAGATATCATTCAGTTTACTTGCATTTTAGCTTTCAACTCTGGTCAAGTGGTAGCCAGTGAAGTTAGAAAAAACCAGAACAGAGCATGTCTACGTAACTTTTCAAGATAGTTGATAAATTGATATATATATATATATATATATATATATATATATATACATATATATATATATATGTGTGTGTGTGTGTAGATACTATATTTGTGCACACACTCTCTGAGAGCATCAAAAATGTATTTTATTATTGTAATAGACATAAATTAAATGTCAACCAAAATTGATAGCCTATAAACAGTCCTTTGCAATCAGCTTTTACCTACAATACTTGCAAACAATTCCATTTATATAAATTTACTATCAACTAGTGCATTCCTTTATGTCATGAAACTCAAAGAACTATATTTAGTAGAAAATTTGCATTTTATGTATTTTGTATTTGAAGATTTTCAATATTGGAAGACCACTTGTACATGAAAACTCAACTGAGTTTAAGAAACATCAAAAAAATATTAAAACCATCACAAATTATAGGCTGCACTACACGAGTAGCTTTAAAACGTTTATTTGAAGATACTTTAGACGAAATAAAAAAAATTAAAGCTCATAATTTGTAATTTGATTCAACGGACTGGGTTTGCTAGTCATGCAACAGTTCAAAACGAGATCATATGTAACACCTTGCAGTCTATCTAAGCACATTGCTATCAAATGGCACCCAGTGAAACGCGTTAGTTTGCTTATTACTGTATCAAAATAAAAATATGTATAAATCAGTGATGGCAAGACTGTCAAGCTTCTTGGATACCACATAATTAGCAATCATTATTTTTGTGCAGGTCTGTGGCTAAATTCATAAACAAATACGCAGCTACAAAACTTCCAACAAACTATAGTCAATAAACTCCTGAAACTAATGAAATACTTATAAATCGACGTAGATTGTTCAAGGAAAGGGTGGATCGGTTGCATCTATTATCTCTCAACATAGAGCTTTTGAATTATGATAAGGGGTGTGTTTATAATATTTATATAAGTATATACTCCGAACATAAAAAACGTAATGTTTTAAGCACTACAATATGAATACTCAATGTTGTTAACACAAACCGATAGACTAGCACTGTTACTACTAGGTTCATACATCACAAGTTTAAAAAAGTGGCTAAAAATGCCGCAAGTGTGAGCTCGTTGTCGTTTTGAGTTTGGGTTTTAGCACTCTAATTTAGAGGCCGTCGTTGAGGCGTGTTAATCAACACGAAAGTATGTACCTAAATTCTTACGCTAAGATAGGCGTGTTCTGTTTAAAGAACAATAGGGTAGTAGGCGGAGACAATGCTCCTGTTGAAGTACAAAACACGTGAAGTTGTGCTCGGAGACGAGCCAAACTGAAATAACCGTTACTAACTAGACCAGACCAACAACCATAACATTTCGTTCGATATTCATTACACCAGATTCATATCAAATTTTAAGCGCAATATCGGTAAGTTTACTCAGTTTGCATTTACTAAAACTGCTTTAAGATTTTATGTTTGTGTATTTTATACATGTGACTCCATGAAGGAGAGACAGAGACTTTGGAGGGAGCGAACGAACAAGTGCACTCGCTCAGGGCACCTAAACTTTCCTTTTAATGTAATACAGAAATCGAATAGTTTGCTATAAATATTTTTTTAGAATAACAAAAATGGTCATGCCACCGATTATCACACAGAACATTTAGTTCTGTTCTGCAAGAATTTCAATCAACTACAAGTAATGTTTTGCAATGAATACAAATAAAACATACTTTTCGTTACACTGATCTTCTGAAAATATTTAAAAGATATCACTTTTTGTAATCAAGATCAAATCATTTAACATAATAAAATAATGCAAGGCTAAAAAGTGTGTTAAAACTCTTGTCAGTTTGGAAAAGGAGCTACTGTTATATTCAAAGCAAGTGATTCTCTGGGATCACAATTGCCAATTTTTGCTTAGTATGTTTACATAAAATATATCTCGTGTAGATATTTTAAAGGGCATTTTTTATCTTAACTTGACTAATGTCAGAGCGCAAAATATCACTGATTACACAAAAATCTAAATAAAATTAGAAGACATGGAATATGGAGAGCAAAAACACAATTGCTCTTAGTTACCAAAATGGTATGAAAATATTTCTGGAATGCATAAATTTTTCATTTTTATTTTCGTAGTTTTTTGTCATTTGCCGAATTATGAATTGATACCATGGCAAGCACATACAACACATGCTCTTCTCTTTTTTGGTTCAATTTTATAAAGGAGAAACTGAAAGAATTTCTATTGTCGTTTGATAAGAAATAGCATTCTTCAAAATTTCAGCAACCTATCCATGGACTGATGATGCTCCCCTCCTGTAAATGCATTATCTGCTGATGCACTTTTATTATGTTCAAAAATGTTGTGGTACCATTGGTTTCAACTAATTGTATCAAATAGGTGCATCATTTTATATTATCTGTAAAATTATGCAGTGTAAATGTATCTGTGTATAGCTTGGTGTTTGCACCCTGTGAGTGATGATAACTGAAACTCCTATTGCCATGAGAGGGAAAGCAGGCAATTTTTCTTCAAATCGCATGCAGTAGAATTTCATCAATATTCAAAAATTTCACCCATAGCTTTAACTGGAGGCAACGAGCTCTGTATATGCAGAAGGTTTGATAGTATAACAAAGCTGACTAGTGGCCATTGTGACTATTGGCTGACAGTGGCCACTAGTGTCAACTGATATGAAATGTCTCTTTCATCATCAAGCCAAATGCATGGTGCTTCTGACAAGACATTTTTGGCAAGGTCTGTGCAGACGCAATGCATTCAACTGCCATAAAGTGGTAAAAGGCAGGCATTTGTGTTTACATTGGTGAGATTAACACTGGTCTAGAGACAATAGAAACACATGAAATAAATGAATAGCGCTATGCCTATCATTGAGGCATTATGCAGGGCATACAGTGCACTGCCCCTAATAACCTCCAACACTCCAATCACTGACTCTACAATCAGTTAACTGTATTTAGAACTTTTAAACGATTATACTAACGGTTTAAGAGGTTGCATTTCCTATTGAATAACAGGTTTCTTTATTTCAATGGCCGACTTGTAAGAACTGACTGCCCCAATATTTAATATTAGTTAGTCTAACTGGTCAGGCCCACTCACTC
Source organism: Watersipora subatra (assembly GCF_963576615.1). NCBI lineage: Eukaryota > Metazoa > Bryozoa > Gymnolaemata > Cheilostomatida > Watersiporidae > Watersipora > Watersipora subatra. Next base: position 4,166,640 of record NC_088708.1, on the reverse strand, counting down.
CTATTGAGTTGTTTTAGATTTAGTGTTATATAATCTAATATAAATACATTAAATTCGTATTATGTTTAAATAAGCGAAGATCGGTAGAGATTTTTAAGCAAGTCTGACTAAATATGTATGTAAATAACGTATGGTCATTGATGTGTCGTACATGCTCGGAGACTGTCTATTGTCAGAATACCAGGTTGCTGATGGGAATTGTATGCTATGGAGACAGCAGTTGACGATTCGATTGATAAGCCTACATCAAATGGACACCAGCAGAATGGCCTGGCCGCAACTGATCACGAACTAAATGGAAATGTTGTAAAGGGTGATCCAAATAGAGAAGTTGCCATTGAAATGACATCAGGTTAGTGTGGCAGCAAGTGCTGACTTTAATTAGCGGATCAGCTTAAAGTGATCAGTAGATTTTTGTATTTCCTGGTACTGCTGGCCAACACTCTTACCTGTGAGTCTCGTATCAAGTTGTGAATGCATGATGATTGGTTGATTTCTCAATATCACTAAATCAGTGATGATAATTCCTCTGTACTTTGCACCCGCTGTTTTAAGTACAAGTCTCCAAGCTATTTGCAAACATTGGTAAGCAGAATATTCAAACATTTGTTCAGCTCAAGGAAACTTTGTCTTTACTCCAAATAGGCCTACTCATCTCTGTCATGTTTCTGTCTTATGTCTTAGTGTTGATTCTAGCTTAGCTTATCAACTGTTGTTACACGAGATGCTCCGGTGTGTGCCTCTAAGTTTATCAAGTGAGAAGAACTAATTGACAGCCCAGTCTTGGCATACCATCCATCGCTCCATAATGGCCAGACTAAAAAGAATCATGAATGATTTATACCATGCATGGAGAAGAGTTAGCACGCCTTATTACTCTTCTCATTCACATTCTTAGTTGTAAGCACAAACTCATGGTCATTGGAAAAAACTTTGGAAAAATGACAAAATACAATTAGGGTAAACCAAAGTGCCACTCCTAATGTTCGCAATGAGAATAGTCCTCTCCCTGGCAATGTCTGGTCATTTACTAGACGTACTTGACATGTAATAAAACTAAAGGGGTTATGGGTGATTTTCACGGTCATTCTAGCCCAAGTAGGTGGGATGGTCATCTTTCTGGCTTGTGATGAGCAATAGATCCGGAGGCCAGCCACAATATTTGCTTCTTGTGTCTAACCTTTGTGCGTAGAAGCAAACCGTGGCATCTGATGCTTGATAGCGGCTGTTGAACGGAGCCTACTCGGCCTATTCCTCTGCACGATTAGTATTTATCAAGCCTTAGTAAAAGCATTGTGTGGACTAGTGATTATACAATCTATTGATTAGCTCTCTTGCTCAATATCTCAGCTAATGCAAGCAAACGAACAATCGCATGCTTTGTTTTTTAGAAAAATCACTCAATGGTGTGAAATTGAAAGAGAATGGCCACTCACCTGATTCTACTAAAGAATCGGATGACAAAAAGGAGGAGGAGAAAAAGGAGGAGCCTATGGTCAGCGTCGGTGAAGTGGTACGTATCCTTTCTGTCTACTAGTACCGTAGATTATGTTTTTGTATGATCTCCCTTCCTTCATATCACTTTGGTTTTGTTTTAGTTTCGGTATGCGACTGGTGTCGACCGGTTGCTGATGTTTATTGGCATAATCGGCGCAGTCGCTCATGGAGCCTCCTTGCCCTGCATGATCATCGTGTTCGGTGACATGCTTGACTCTTTCCTCAGCACTGGCGACGTCTGTGATGCCTGCGCTAATCTCACCTCGGCCATTGATGTCTTCAACACGAATAAATCAGAGAATTTATTTACTTGCGATATAATTCTCAGTCAGAAGAAAGCTGACACGATGATTGTACAGCAAGTATCATTTTCTCTTCCATATACAGATGTTGTGAGACAGCGGCTATAGTTAGAATGTCGCCTTTAATAACAGCCGTTTGCTGTTAAGTTTGCATATAAACTCGGTTTCCATTAGTTTGCTGTACCATTGATTGCTGAATTTTACAATAGTGAGCATTTTGGTAATCTATTGAAAGCTTTTAAAAGATTTATTAAAAATTTACTGAAAACTACAAACTTATCTATTATAATATGCCTAAGTATAGACATACAATTTAACTGCAACAATAAGATTTGAATGATAAATTCTTCCGCGTATCACAAAAACTGAACGATTAAGAGTTGGAAAGAGACAGTGTAATGTTTAAACTATCGAATACAGTAAAAATATCAGCTATAAGTTGTCAGTATGATTATTTTCATGTCATAATTAAAACTCTGACAAACCTCTTTGGTAGGTTTTAATTTTTCATCTCAAGGCAAATTTGTCTCAGTGATTTTTTTATTGTGGTAGAGTTTTTAACAAAAACCTCTGAGAAAAAGTTAGCATACTAAACTATTATTTTGAAGTAGCGAGAGACATGTCTGTATCAACACCCTAACTGACCACCGGAGTAGTCTGGTTTACTTTGTAGGGTGAAGTAGCAGTAGTTGACACTAGTGAGCTCCATTGACAATTTCATGTGTATTCTCTGAAATTGTCAATGTGTACAATTTCATGTGTACCTCTCTGAAATTGTCAATATGTACAATTTCATGTGTACCTCTCTGAAATTGTCAATGTGTACAGTTTCATGTGTGCCTCTCTGAAGTTGTCAATGTGTACAATTTCATGTGTACCTCTCTAAAATTGTCAATGTGTATAATTTCATGTGTACCTCTCTGAAATTGTCAATATGTACAATTTCATGTGTACCTCTCTGAAATTGTCAATGTGTACAGTTTCATGTGTGCCTCTCTGAAGTTGTTAATGTGTACAATTTCATGTGTACCTCTCTAAAATTGTCAATGTGTACAATTTCATGTGTGCCTCTCTGAAGTTGTCAATGTGTGCAGTTTCATGTGAACCTCTCTGATATTGTCGATGTGTACAATTTCATGTGTACAATTTCATGTGTGCCTCTCTGAAATTGTCAATGTGTACAACTTCATGTGTACCTCTCTGAAATTGTCATTGTGTATAATTTCATGTGTACCTCTCTGAAATTGTCAAGGTGGACAATTTCATGTGTACCTCTCTGAAATTGTCAATAAGTACAATTTTATGTGTACCTCTCTGAAATTGTCAATGTGTACAATATCAAATACCAGTTGCTCATACCTACTCATCCTGAACCAGCCTTTGCGTATAGCACAGGTTTTCATGAGTCTTATGACCAGCTGTATTGCCTCCAACTTTGGCAGCTGTTCGGTCTGCCGCTGAATTCATTCAGAATTCGAATTTCTATGCATTCAAACAGAGTGTATCCTTGAGTTGAAAGCAGAATGGTCTGGGAGCATTAGTTTGGTTTGCTCTTTTCTTCATAGATAGTTTCATAACATAAGGAACAAATCATAACAACAATCACAACAAAACGCTAAAATGCTCCACAATAAATAGAGATAACCAAAAACTTTTGGGTATCTCTATTTGTTTTTATTTTTAGCCAGTTGCAATATTCTATATGTGAATATAGAATATCTAATATATAATAATATGTGGAAAATCTGAACATTATTTAAGAAATCTATGGAGAACATTCAAATCTGTATTATTTCTTTTACATCCGTAATCAATAGATCAATAATCAGGAATATTTGATCAGACCTTTTGTGGAACATAGGAAATTGGTGAGACTATTCGCTTTGCAACAATTGCATAGTGATAAAATGAGAGCAGTACATACAGAGTTTCAACAGATAATTTGCTATAGTTAACAAATGTTACCTTTGAAGACAATGATACGCATAAAACAAAGATATTTTTCAGTTATTTGATTCTTCTTTTCTAACATCAGACTTTGACTCTGATGACTGGTCATTCTCAAACTCTCAATGAATATTGTTTATTGCAGGGAGTTTGTTGATTTTTGGAACATATCTAGTCTGGCAGGCGATATGGATGCGATACAGGATAAGATGCTTGAAGATATGAAACGATTTGCCATCTATTACATAAGTAAGTGGCTGATCAGGTAACAGGAGTACAGTTTAGCAGTATTTTGTTGAAAGGAAAGACTTGTTATAAGCTATTGTTATAAGAGGATGTTAGCCTTAGAGTGCTAGCTTGGTCAGAGTCAGTGTCTCGCTAAACTAATAAATAATGAGCTCATACTAAATAACTCCTCTGTTATATTGTTGACACGCGTACAGCATGCAACAAGTGCCAAAATCATTAGCTGAGACCAGCTAGACACAGGCTAATCTACACGCTTATTCTGTTATCCTTTCTTTAGTCATTGGTGTTGGGGTTCTCGTGTGCTCGTATCTGCAAGTAACATTCTGGACTCTCGCTGCAAAGAGGCAGGCAAGAAGAATTCGGCTCCTCTTTTTTAAAGCGTCTCTGAGGCAGAATATCGGTTGGTTTGATGTTAACCCTGCTGGAGAATTGAGCACTCGTCTCGCGGAGTATGTTCAAGTCTCTTATTATTATGCTAGATTAAAGAATCAGATAATTAACTGTTTTACAAGTGTAGAGATGTTTGTAACATGTTAGAGTTAGTGTAGGGCTGTTTGTAACATGTTAGAGTTAGTGTAGAGATGTTTGTAACATGTTAGAGTTAGTGTAAGGCTGTTTGTAACATGTTAGAGTTAGTGTAGGGCTGTTTGTAACATGTTAGAGTTAGTGTAGGGCTGTTTGTAACATGTTAGAGTTAGTGTAGGGCTGTTTGTAACATGTTAGAGTTAGTGTAGGGCTGTTTGTAACATGTTAGAGTTAGTGTAGAGATGTTTGTAACATGTTAGAGTTAGTGTAGGGCTGTTTGTAACATGTTAGAGTTAGTGTAGGGCTGTTTGTAACATGTTAGAGTTAGTGTAGGGCTGTTTGTAACATGTTAGAGTTAGTGTAGGGCTGTTTGTAACATGTCAGAGTTAGTGTAGGGCTGTTTGTAACATGTTAGAGTTAGTGTAGGGCCGTTTGTAACAAGTTAGCTAAAGTGAGTCTTGGGCTACGCGGCTCAGATCAATTACCTTAAGCCACTCTTAGAAAGTATAAAAGACCCATAAAAGATATGATCAATTTTGTATGTAGCCATTCCTGTAATGTATACATTGGTATGTCAGTCTGACTATCTCATCCAACATAAGATTTCAGCTGCATTACATTTCATGAGTCTGTAAGATTATACAATCCCTTGTAAATTCATTCATCCCTTTCAATTGGAAATGTTGCAGTTTTGCAATGTTAATGTCGGGGTACACCTGTATGAAATTGAAGTGTTGAAAAATGCTACAACTAGGACCGACCTTGCAGCGAACATTTGATGTTTTCTATAATTCGTACATAGATATTTTGTCTACAAGCTTATCATGAAATTAAGACATTTTAAAGCAGTTTGTACTTACTTTATATTAGTATAGAATGACTACTTACTTACTTAAATCGAATTACTGTTTTCTTGTGCTGTTTCGATTTTGCTTAAGACAACTACTTTAGATTATTATGACAAAAAAGTAACTGGAAGTATAAAGTGCCATTATCACCCATGATATCACTGCTGCTAAAGTCTGCCTCCTTAGTTTGCATGAACAACCTACCAAATTTGTGTATAATTACATCAGTAAGCTATGGTCTCTGGCCATTCAATGAGTATTGACAACATATTGCATGCTCTGAAGGACTTAAGACTACTGGTTGTTGTCTTTGGAACTAATACAACTACTACCACCACTACTATAACAGTTACTACTACTATTACTGCAACAACTACTACTTCTACTACAGCCGATAAATGTTCATGCAAAATAATCAAATTTAGCCATTACGAGACACCTTAGTGCAAGCTTCTGGGCCTGTTACAGCGATGTTGATAAAATTGAAAATGGAATCGGGGACAAGGTAGGCATACTGTTTCAACTGACCGCCCAAACCATAGCCTGTATAGTGATAGGATTCTATTATGGTTGGCTTCTCACTCTCGTCATCCTCGCTACTAGCCCTCTCATAGCCATCGCTGCCGCTGCCATGGACTGGGTACGTAACGTCTTCTCTAACAAATTGTTTGCTGTTCAGCGGATTGCATTAGATTCAACTATTGCGTGTTAATAAGCACAAATAGAACTGAGGATAAATGTTGCAAAGTTATACTAGGTGAAGGCTTTGAATGCAGGAAGGGTATGTTGTGAACTAAATCTGCCCTGCCCGTTTTCTGATAAGCCGCTAAAAGGCATTGCGCAACAGTATACAAAAAGTATCTGTGAAATGGTGGGTTACAGGTATCTTGCGTTACTGTGTACAGGTGTCCAAGGAATCAACAGTGCAGGAGCAAGCGGCGTATGCAGAAGCTGGAGGAGTGGCGGAAGAGGTTCTGTCAGCCATAAGGACTGTCATAGCCTTTGGTGGCCAGTCAAAAGAGTGCGAAAGGTAGGCGGGTCTTTCGTCACAGCCCCTTCTAACAAATAACTATTCTGTCTGTTTTCACTGGTGGTAGCGTGGATAAGTAAGTGTATAGCCATAGGCAGCATGAGTCAGTGGTTAGACAGTTGGTTAGCATTAGGCTTCAACTAGTCAGTATGTGTGTATACACATGTCCATACAGAGTTGTTACTCCAATTAGTCAATATGTGTATACACATGTCCATACAGAGTTGTTACTTCAACTAGTCAGTATGTGTGTATACACATGCCCATACAGAGTTGTTACTCCAATTAGTCAATATGTGTATACACATGTCCATACAGAGTTGTTACTCCAACTAGTCAATATGTGTGTATACACATGTCCATACAGAGTTGTTACTCCAATTAGTCAATATGTGTGTATACACATGTCCATACAGAGTTGTTACTCCAACTAGTCAATATGTGTGTATACACATGTCCATACAGAGTTGTTACTCCAATTAGTCAATATGTGTATACACATGTCCATACAGAGTTGTTACTCCAACTAGTCAATGTGTGTGTATACACATGTCCATACAGAGTTGTTACTCCAATTAGTCAATATGTGTATACACATGTCCATGCAGAGTTGTTACTCCAACTAGTCAATATGTGTGTATACACATGTCCATACAGAGTTGTTACTCCAATTAGTCAATATGTGTGTATACACATGTCCATACAGAGTTGTTACTCCAATTAGTCAATATGTGTGTATACACATGTCCATACAGAGTTGTTACTCCAATTAGTCAATATGTGTATACACATGTCCATACAGAGTTGTTACTCCAACTAGTCAATATGTGTGTATACACATGTCCATACAGAGTTGTTACTTCAACTAGTCAATATGTGTGTATACACATGTCCATACAGAGTTGTTACTCCAATTAGTCAATATGTGTGTATACACATGTTCATACAGAGTTGTTACTCCAATTAGTCAATATGTGTATACACATGTCCATACAGAGTTGTTACTCCAACTAGTCAATATGTGTGTATACACATGTCCATACAGAGTTGTTACTTCAACTAGTCAATATGTGTGTATACACATGTCCATGCAGAGTTGTCACTCCAATTAGTCAATATGTGTGTACACACATGTCTATACAGAGTTGTTACTCCAATTAGTCAATATGTGTATACACATGTCCATACAGAGTTGTTACTCCAACTAGTCAATATGTGTGTATTCACATGTCCATACAGAGTTGTTACTTCAACTAGTCAATATGTGTGTATACACATGTCCAAACAGAGTTGTTACTCCAACTAGTCAATATGTGTGTATACACATGTCCATACAGAGTTGTTACTCCAATTAGTCAATATGTGTGTATACATATGTCCATACAGAGTTGTTACTCCAACTAGTCAGTATGTGTGTATACATATGTCCATACAGAGTTGTTACTCCAATTAGTCAATATGTGTGTATACATATGTCCATACAGAGTTTTTACTCCAACTAGTCAGTTTGTGTGTATACATATGTCCATACAGAGTTGTTACTCCAATTAGTCAATATGTGTGTATGCATATGTCCATACAGAGTTTTTACTCCAACTAGTCAGTATGTGTGTATACTTATTGTCTAGATACAACTCGAAGTTGGAGAAGGCCAAAAAACATGGTATCAAAAAAGGAACAATATCTGGTCTTGCCATGGGCTCTGTCATGCTCGTTATTTTCCTTTCATACGCTCTTGGTTTCTGGTTCGGCTCGGGAATCGTTCTAAAACAGTATCTACCTGAATTGCACCAGGACTTTACCACAGGCAGGATGTTGATAGTGAGTCAACTTATAACATTTCTACCGCTTGTTGTAGGCCGTCATCACAGAGCTGCCTTTTCTCGTTGCTTAGAACTTTCAATTCACAGGCTCCTGCAGTGCAGTCTATTGTAATGCGTTGCTCGTATAACAAAAAACCAAACAGTGAGCTCAAATTACCATGCTAATTTTCATTCCCTTCTTCAGAAAATATTTCATGTTATTTGCCCTTGTAAGCAAAACTAGAAAGGCTGGTTACACTCTGGATTGCTTGCAGTCAATGTTACACCGTGAGGACCCGTTGAGGATTTAAGCCAATTGAGTGTAAGTAAGACACCGGATACAAGGCTTCAGAGCCATCATTCTCACCACCTCAAATTTTTACAGGTCTTTTTCTCAATTCTCATTGCCTCTTTCTCATTTGGACAAGCTGGTCCCGCAGTGAATGACCTTGCCACAGCCAGAGGTGCGGCTCACTTTGTCTTCAATCTCATCGAACGGGTGAGTTGCGCCTCTATGGGTTGCTAAGCAACCAGACTAGGTTGACTGTTTGCTGATATTTAGTGGTATATCGAGGCTCTCACCTTACTGTGTGCCTGCATGTGGGCAGCCAGTCTTACATCATCATTACCTTCACCGCTTGTTTGCCCGCAGTCAATAAATAGTGAGCGTAACTATCACAGCAGCGAGTAACCATCACAGAGGCGAATGTTATCTCTAGAGTGTTAGGCATGAACTGATAGCTGTATAAAGCCATAGTTGTATTGCCTTCTGCTTTATCTAATAGAATTTACTAGTGCTATGGCTAGATGTCAAGAAGTAGGTTGCATTATTATGCGTCTATAAGCTTGAAAGCTTTCTTTTATTTTGTAAAAGAGAAAATAAATATTGTCAAAGCGCCAGCTCAGCTGACTTTAGACAAGAGTTTTTGATGGTCTTGAATATTGCGGCAATCGCTGCCGCCATGCGCTGCCGCCATGCGCTGCCGCCATGCGCTGCCGAGTGTCTGTCGATGGTTGACTGAACATTGCTACCATCAGTGAGCAGTAGCTCTTAACTCTTTCTCTACCATAAGCCGATGTATTGGCTTATCAATAGGATTTCACTTTTTTTCATTACGAAGCCCACACATTAGCTAGGCTAATCAAATTTTGTCTCTAGCGAAACAACCTTGTTGCCAATCGCGTGCGACCAATAGAAAATTTTTTGGCTTGGATTCCATTTCTAATTATTTTTCAAAACAGGAAAACCAGATCGTTATCGTCACCGCAATAAGAAACACACCGCATTCAATCCACGCAAAGAAAGCGTCAGAAATTTTGCGAGAGTCTGATTCACTAAACAATATTATAGTTATCTTGCAAAGAATTTTGTTCTGAATAAAATGCATTTTACAGTAAAACGATATGTGTCTTAATTCTCGAAATATTGCCTAAAAATAATAGCAGTATATCAATTTTTCGAAAATCCGTTTGAATTAATTCGGGCAGAAGAATCATTCGGTCAGAATTTAATGCGGCAGCAAAAGAGTTAGAGGATTCATCACTGTTCCGGCATAGCAGTTCGTAGAAATGCTCCTGCTTCATACATTTTATGCTATTTTCACATGTAGTTGTCATACTAACCTAGTTTTTAATTTACAATTTTTATACATAGTCAAAGATGAACTTACACAAAATCTTAATAGATTTCACCAGAGAGTATCTGTATTTATCTATCATTTGCTTTTGGTGTTTAAGGTGATCTGACTGCCAGAGCGTTTCAAGATTAAAATTGACAACACTTGATCGCTTTTAAAAAGCTCAGATCAAGCGAACGTTTGAATGCGGGAAACATCTATTTATAGTTGCAAAGAGACCAACAGAATAGAGGCGCGCAACGCTGCAACTTCAACACAATAGCTGATATCAACTATCACGATGATAACAGCTAGTGACATCGTTCCGCACATATATTTTTTCTGAGCAATTTAAACCCAATCAAGTTTGTGGAATTCAATTTTAAAACGTCCTGGCAGTCAGATCACCTCAAACAAAGAATAATCTCAAATTATAGACAAATATCAATATTTTTTGATAAAACCTACTGAAATTTTGGGCAAGTTCATTTTTAATGGTTGGTTAGTGACCGATCTTCTTGAATTATAACAACAATTTACCTATTTTTGTTACACGAGTCAAGATATATGTATTTATCAGACTTGCAACCATTTCTTTCTTAGAAGCTCAAAAGTTGATATAGTTGCGTGTTTCTCTATGAAACAGTTTAGAATCTCTGGTTATGAATGTCACATTATGTTATACTCGGTAATGGTTTAAGCTTAGCCAGTGAGTAAGACTCCTGCTAGGTGTGTGCCTTTAATGATTTGTGCCTCTCTCTTATCAGTGCTTAAGCTCCATTCTTAAAAGATGGTGGGGCTTTAACCAGCAGCCCTCTTACTGATTCATAATAGATAATACAACTCTCGGTCTGACACTCACACTATTTTAGAAATGTCAGGCGTAGTTTTTACTTCTGAGACTTTTCTACCTGGCTGTTTTCACGTAACTGTGCTCCCGCTTTAGGTACCTGAAATAGACATCGAGTCTGAGGAGGGGGAGAAACCAAGCCATGTTACTGGAAAAATAGAGTTTAAAGATGTCCACTTTCAGTACCCTTCAAGGCCAGATGTTAAGGTATGCTCTTAAAGGCATCAGTGTAGCGACCTAAATGCCAGAACATTCTAATGTGTTCTGCCCGGCTGTATGTCAGCCAGAACTAGTCAACCTTGACAGATATTGTCAATTACAGGTTCTACAAGGATTAAACCTTGAGGTAGACGTTGGCAAGACAGTTGCGCTGGTCGGATCGAGTGGATGTGGAAAGAGTACAACGGTGCAATTAATCCAGAGATTTTATGATGCTGTTTCGGGTTCTGTGAGTAATTTATATTTTTATTTGTTCCGCACTTCTCTACAATCTCACACTCTCATTTTCCTCTCGCCTCTTTCTCCTACTCTTTTTTTCATCCATAATGCGTGCCGTTTGTCTTGAGGCTGAGACCTAGTGCTCCCGCACTCACCACAATTTACCCCTCACTGGCTATAGAATAATCTCAATTGATTGTAAAAAAGCAATCGATGCGATATGTTAGAGCGGATGAAAGGCATGCATCCACTTACACATAGACTCCAATGTTAGCTTAGCTAGTCCTAATTACTGCTCCCGCTGTGGGTCGCCAATTCAGTGCACAGAGAAATTGCCCGGACATTGCTTTACAATGAGATCGCATGTACAAATTCTCACTCAATCATAAAGCTTCAATAAATGTCATCATGCTCAAACTTGATGAGCAAGACATTATTTTTTCTTATTTTTGTCATTATTTAGTTATCAAGTTCGACCATATGATCTAATTCTTTGTTGCTCTCACAGAAAGCCAGATAAGCAACTGTAAGCCAGATAAGCAACTGTACATCGCCATTAGACCTTTCCTGTGAAACTTGTGATTAGTGGCATTCTGAAAGAGGAGAGGGCAAATGTGTGCATCCTTACTTGCCATCGTACAAGTTGCTAATTGCTTTGAAATTCATTGATTAACCTTGAACAATTGGGGATTATTCTGGACTTCATAATGTGAATTGTTTGCAATTATGCTTGAGGTCACAAATATGTCACCAAATCGGAGAATAGTCAGTGGAGATAACACTATGCGCATTTAGAGCAGGATGTGGTTAGATATAAGACTTATGATGCCTAAATTGATCGTTGGCCTTGCAAGCGCTTTTTATAAGTCTGGTATTTAGCAAAATACCAAATGGCTGTTTTAAATGTTCTGTACATTTGGCACCTACCGCAGGTGAGAAATACATCACAGGCGTGATGTATTATGATTTTGGATTGATTGATAGTAATGCTATATGGTTATGCGTAGTGCTGATGCAACCGCTTCCTGTTCTCATGTATTACTATTGCTGATGCAAGGTATTGACTCAATATGTTGACCTATGATACTAATCCTATGAAGTCAGCCAGGGCATGCTCACAGCCGGTGTCGTTTCTTAAATTTCTATTGCTAAGATTTAATGTAGAAACTTGTGCACTTGTATATTGAGACAGTTATATTCAACATGTAGTTTATTACTTGTATATTGAGACAGCTATATTCAACATGTAGTTTATCACTTGTATATTGAGACAATTATATTCAACATGTAGTTTATTACTTGTATATTGAGACAGCTATATTCAACATGTAGTTTATCACTTGTATATTGAGACAGTTATATTCAACATGTAGTTTATCACTTGTATATTGAGACAGTTATATTCAACATGTAGTTTATTACTTGTATATTGAGACAGTTATATTCAACATGTAGTTTATCACTTGTATATTGAGACAGTTATATTCAACATGTAGTTTATCACTTGTATATTGAGACAGCTATATTCAACATGTAGTTTATTACTTGTATATTGAGACAGTTATATTCAACATGTAGTTTATTACTTGTATATTGAGACAGCTATATTCAACATGTAGTTTATCACTTGTATATTGAGACAATTATATTCAACATGTAGTTTATTACTTGTATATTGAGACAGCTATATTCAACATGTAGTTTATCACTTGTATATTGAGACAGTTATATTCAACATGTAGTTTATCACTTGTATATTGAGACAGTTATATTCAACATGTAGTTTATTACTTGTATATTGAGACAGTTATATTCAACATGTAGTTTATCACTTGTATATTGAGACAGTTATATTCAACATGTAGTTTATCACTTGTATATTGAGACAGCTATATTCAACATGTAGTTTATTACTTGTATATTGAGACAGTTATATTCAACATGTAGTTTATTACTTGTATATTGAGACAGCTATATTCAACATGTAGTTTATCACTTGTATATTGAGACAGCTATATTCAGCATGTAGTCTATCACTTGTATATTGAGACAGTTATATTCAACATGTAGTTTATTACTTGTATATTGAGACAGCTATATTCAACATGTAGTTTATCACTTGTATATTGAGACAATTATATTCAACATGTAGTTTATTACTTGTATATTGAGACAGCTATATTCAACATGTAGTTTATCACTTGTATATTGAGACAGTTATATTCAACATGTAGTTTATCACTTGTATATTGAGACAGTTATATTCAACATGTAGTTTATTACTTGTATATTGAGACAGTTATATTCAACATGTAGTTTATCACTTGTATATTGAGACAGTTATATTCAACATGTAGTTTATCACTTGTATATTGAGACAGCTATATTCAACATGTAGTTTATTACTTGTATATTGAGACAGTTATATTCAACATGTAGTTTATTACTTGTATATTGAGACAGCTATATTCAACATGTAGTTTATCACTTGTATATTGAGACAGCTATATTCAGCATGTAGTCTATCACTTGTATATTGAGACAGTTATATTCAACATGTAGTTTATCACTTGTATATTGAGACAGTTATATTCAACATGTAGTTTATCACTTGTATATTGAGACAGCTATATTCAACATGTAGTTTATTACTTGTATATTGAGACAGTTATATTCAACATGTAGTTTATCAGCTGTTAGCATTCCTAGTAGCTGCTAATATAACAGAACGCAGCTGTAACATCAGAAGCTACACCAATCTTAGTTTTGACAAAACTACCCTCAGAACGTCTGTCTACGATAAAATTTAGAGTGAACCTACGCAAACACAGTTTTAGATCTAAGTCTATATCTTAATCACATTTTTACCAAGTAATATGATTTTTATGGTTTTACATTTTTATTTATGTGTTTTTCAGTCAGCATCAGTTTTTATGAGCATATATACAAACATTTTTATTTTTCTTACTGAGACAAATACACATACACTTTATTTAATATAAATTTGATCAGTTTCTTTGCAGCGTGGTTACAGTATAACTTGGCCCTAATTCTACAGCTGCACGCAAGACTCTCTTTTTTTTCACTCGCAGCTGTTTAACCATGCATAATATGAAAGTATTCCTTTGTTAAAATTGACTAAAAATTCTCAGATGAATACACTCTGATTCGTTCAATTTATTCATAGTCTAAAGTGTAAGGTAACATAACAAAGAGCGTAGCCTTTTAATAAATACTGCAGGTCACTATGTGAATTTCTTTATAATTCATTTTTATTATGGAACGTAACAAACTTAATTACCTGTAAAAACCTAAATCGCTAGAGTAACAGTAACAATAAAAATAAGTTTTTATTGTTACTTTAAATTATTAGAGAACAGAAGTAGGATTTGGCAATGTCTATGTGACTATGTCTATGTGACTCGGTGCGTATGTACTTGCTCTAAAGTTGGACCAGCTGACATGCAACTAAACTAATCGACGTTTTATTATCTTTATATTTTTAAGTATTATTTTTAATTTTTACTCGCTTTCCACATTTGCCCATGAAAATGCAGTGTTTCAAGAAACTTCAAACAAGGTTGTAAAGTGTGTCAGGTGTATAGTTGAAAACTTGTTCGAATTTTACATCATATGTTAATAAAATCTTACATTGAGACGATCGTAAGTAGAGGTTTGACTGTATGATGAGGTGATCGTAAGTAGAGGTTTGACTGTATGATGAGGTGATCGTAAGTAGAGGTTTGACTGTACAAAGCTTTTGCAAACTCTCCCTCTTTGTGATTCAAATTAGACAAACATAAAAACTGTCGCAACCATATTACTCATGGTTCACTCAAGCGTGCGCTCATTCACTACTCCCATATAAGGACACGTGTCTTGTTTACCATATCCATTCCATTCATTCTTTAGCAGTCCAGCTTGCAAACTCGCTGATTGATGTTCACTATAATTACCAAATCTTGGCTTATTCTCACATGCTCGTTAGAGATGGTCACGTATCTCCACCTCATTATCTCACACTCCTTAGCTCTAATCTGCCAGCTCAGCCTTTGCATCTAACTAATGTGTGGTTCATTTTTAAGAAACCTCAATCTGGAAAGTATTCTCAAAATTGCATCAGTGTGGTAAATCAGGTCTCCTGACCTAAGAGAAAGGATGGAAGTTATCACACCTTGTCTCTCTGTATTTAAATTTTATTGATGGTAACTAATAGTGCAGTACGGTACTGTAGGT
Source organism: Watersipora subatra (assembly GCF_963576615.1). Lineage (NCBI taxonomy): Eukaryota > Metazoa > Bryozoa > Gymnolaemata > Cheilostomatida > Watersiporidae > Watersipora > Watersipora subatra. Next base: position 4,151,300 of record NC_088708.1, on the reverse strand, counting down.
ACTGTAAGTACTGTAGGTACTGTAAGTACTGTAGGTACTGTAGGTACTGTAAGTACTGTAGGTACTGTAAGTACTGTAGGTACTGTAGGTACTGTAAGTACTGTAGGTACTGTAGGTACTGTAAGTACTGTAGGTACTGTAAGTACTGTAGGTACTGTAAATAAATAATGTAGTTGTTTAATGAATAAATCAACTGATTTAATTGCAGTGTAATTTTAAATAGTTCAATAATTTTATTTAGGTGCTAAAGATTTTTTTTGACGAATCTTTTATGTCATTTGCTGTTGTTTACTTTTGATGAACTCCTCGATAGTCCATTATCAGCAAACTGCCTGGGTGTCTGAATGAACTCCGTGAGCATTCACTCTCTCGGTGAATTCTCAGGTGTCCACTCTCATTGAACTCTCTGGGTATCTACTCTCAACCAAATCTCTAGGTTTCCACTCTTGGCAAACTTTTAGAGTAACTCCTCAGATTGAACTCTCTAGTTGTCCACCTTCCATGAACTTTTTGGGGATTTACTATGAGCGAACCCTGTGTCTACTCATGGTAAACCCTCCAGATTTTCATTGCATGTGATTTCTTTGAGTATCACTATCATTCACCAATCAAGTGACCACTAAGAGCCATCTATGGTTCCCTGGAAGATAAGAATGAAATAATGATGTGCATAATCTGTACATAGTGTCATGCTACGTGCAAGGCTACAAGTTTTGTCTTACAGGTATTTTGTCTGTCATAATATGGCTCTCGTTAGGCAACACATTATAGTAAAAAACAAACAGCGCAATGTATTTTGTTGCCACCATTGCGACACATCATATGGCAAAGTCAGCAGGGATGGCTAGCAATTGCTTGAGAGAAACTATTCTTGTGTATGTGAACTGTTTGAGAGACACGTCTACGTTGCATGAGGGGCTGTAATATCACCATTTTACCAGCCCTAATGAGTAGTCGTGGCTCATGTAGGCACTACTACTACTATACCTTCAGAAATGAGCCCAGCCAGAAGTCTGCAAGTCTATATGTATAAATCTCTGTGTTTGCTTTTTTTACTTTTTGTGCACCTCATGTCCAGTTATAGCGATGTATGTCTGTATGTCCAGTTATAGCGATGTATGTCTGTATGTCCAGTTATAGCGATGTATGTCTGTATGTCCAGTTATAGCGATTAAATACCAGTAATGAAAAATCTGTATCGCAGAAGACTTTATCTCAACCTCCCGTCCACAACGTGACAAGCTAACTCATTCAGCTACACATGATACAATGGATTTATAGGGCAGATAGTTATTATCTGTGTTAAAATACGCATAGATACTCTGTGTTATGTGTGACCTCACTAAAACTTGCTCTCACGGCTTTTGTTAGTATGTTTAGCAATATGTATGCTAGCTTACTCAAATCAGCCAATGGCAACTGCATTCACTGCCACTGTTCATAAGCTGTTTTTGATACCCGTGCAATGCTGGGCATGCGGCTAGTCTTATATGAAATCTGGTAGGAATAACAGACATGTAATTACAAAATTCGGGCTTTTAAGGTTTTTTGTACCGTGGCCTTGACCGTTTCATTGACCATTTGCTGCAGCTTTCTCAATTAGACCTGTCAAGTGGTAGTTATTCTCGTAGCTTTAAGATAAACATCGACAAAAGTTATTTTCATTAACAAGTTTTTGCTGGAATTTATGAATCAATTATATTGTAGCATGCCTCCTGTATATTGAGTAGAGAAACAAAGCATGCAATTCTAGTCATCTGCTTTTGTCTTCAGGTGTTACTGGATGGAAGGAACCTCACAAGTTTAAATGTCCGCTGGCTGAGAAGCCAGGTTGGTATTGTCAGCCAAGAACCTGTACTGTTCGCTACAACGATTGCAGAAAACATCCGCTATGGTAGAGACGGTGTAACTGACGAAGAAATAGAGAAGGCGGCAAAAGAGGCCAATGCTCACTCATTTATAGACAATTTACCAGACGTAAGTATACACACAAGTATATACAAGTATAGCCTCAGTAGTTGATCTGTTTGTCACAACAAAGCTTGGGCAAAGAGACAGTCAACAGCCCAGATTCACGAGGAGTCGAATATGATACACATCGAGTGTTAATAGCCATTTGACCATTCAATCATTCAGCCATTCGGTTTGCTGATCTTTACCATATCTACATTGCTTTACCTTTACCATATTGTCCTACATTGCTCACGCGCCTTCCCTTACACGCTGTAGTAACCAATAGGACAGACTTTCTCTCAAAATTAGTGTGAGGACTTTTTGAGTGTTAACCAACTCTACTGAACAAATACCCACCAGACTGCAGACAGCTACAGCATCTTAAAACATGGAGGCTATGATGTTTGGTCATGAAGAGTTAGGTCCTGAGAATAATTATTACGCAGCAAATAGCTTTCTTGCTTGCATTGAGGGCTATTTGTGGTAGCAGTTTGGGATTGACTCACTGTTGCTGGTGTAACTTGATAGGCCCATTGTTACATGTAACATTATTGGTCCGTTGTTACCTGTAATATGAATAGTCCATTGGTACATGCTCCACTTGTGATCAGTTTTTCGTCAGGGAATCTGTTTGTAATTGGTTCACTCTAACTTGTGAATAGTCCATTTTTATCGGTATTGCTTGTGATTAGTTCATTTTTATAGAAGCGATCATAATGGGCTCACTGTCACTAGTACAGCTTATGATTGGTAAGATAGCATGAAATGGTTAGCCACTTTGCCTATAATACTGGCTTATCTTGCAGAAATATGAAACTTTAGTTGGATCAAGAGGTGCCCAGCTGAGTGGTGGCCAAAAGCAGCGCATAGCTATAGCTCGAGCACTTGTGCACTCACCCAAAGTTCTCCTGCTGGATGAGGCTACCTCTGCCTTGGATACGGAAAGTGAGCAGAGTGTTCAAGATGCCCTTGAAAAGGTATGGCATATATAGATATTGGGATCAGCCTCTAGGCATGACCTTCAGCCTTTACATAGTCTCATATCATGCCATGATAGGTTCAGTCTCGCCCTATCTATGAAAGGTATGTTTTTTGGGTGCTGAGGCTGGATGGTATGTCATTACATTTGCATTTTTATTTGCTCATACCTAAGAGCTACTGCAATGACAGTGAATATTTATTACAACAGCTTTTGTATGTAATCAGACATTTTTACGAAGCATAACAGAAATTGACATAGGTATGCACATGTAAAACTGTCAAACTAGTTTTTTTTAACAGTGGTTTTGAACGGTTCAATTAATAAGACAGCAGCACACACATTTCTTAGAGCAGATGTAAAACACACAGCAATGTAAGAACTCTGATTACATCTATTTCAGTGGTGAATATGATTAGAAGTTGTCAGCTCTTTTTGTTACGAGGAGCTACAACTCCGTTATTGCAAACAAAGTCAAATTCAGAAAGCGACTACCGTATATGTGATCAGATGTAACACGTTATTTATTGGGTTACAGGCGAGCCATGGGAGGACAACTATCGTTATAGCTCATCGTCTCACAACGGTCCAAAATGCCGATTTAATAGTTGCCATCAAGGATGGTCAGGCGTCAGAGCAAGGAACACATGGAGAACTGATGAAGTTGGATGGCTTGTACGCTTCTCTTGTCAAAAAGCAGATGAAGAAAGAGTCCAAGCACAACACAAACGCTGCGGCTGACTCAGAGTCTGACGATGGTAAGCTCCGAGACCTGAATTGTTTCTTCATTAATACTCAATCCTCTTTTATTCTGGATGCATTCTGTCGCGTGCATCTGCTTATCTTGTACATTCAAAGCAACCTAATTATAATCTGTTTGTTTGATTATTTAGATGGAAACGGTAAGTCTCATCTACATTTGTTTGCAATCACATTATAGGTAGTTACTTCTTTGTCAAAGAGCTAGCTCACTCTCATCAGTTGCTTGCCATCACGTATGCTCGTTGTCGCTCTCTGTTTTACTGTTGTACTGTTAATTCTGTACGATGTCTCTCCTATAAATGCACATCTCCACGCCTTTAAAGCAGACGCATTGATCATTCACTATGTTGAGTGTTTTGAAATTGATTACATTTGGTCTGTGCTAATAAATTTAAAGGTTGACTTGCAACAAAATTCACATTACAGTTATTTGGTATCATAAGATTCATCATGTCTTACTCTGTTGTGTTGTAGGTGCAAAATATATGGGAATGCGATTACAAGCTCTTAAAAGCTAAAAAAAACGAACAGTTAATCACAGCCACACGAGATCGCCGTAGTTTGGATTCTCTTTCCAAAACGGCTCAAATGGGATGTAGTTGTTACAGGATGGTTTCTGTTTACACTTTCATGCAATCTCATTCGTCGAAATATTTTCACAAATATACTTCACGCATTCAATAAAACCATGTCTATTGTTCTTACGCGTATGTTTTATCGTTATTGTAATGCTGTCACTTTTAGCACGGATATCTTTTAACTTACCGTAAAAAATTGTTAAACTTTTCAACCTTAGCTCAAAGGAGTACATATCATTGTCTGATAATCATGACAAGCCTGTTGGTTACCTGGGATAATCGAAAAGTGCTGCAAAAATTATTTTCGAAGTATTGGGTCACATAATCAGATTACGACTTGACGATTAGTCCAAGTCGAAAGAAAACTGTAAAGTAGCGAGCATCTATATTTGATACGGGGTCTTCGGTAAAACCCGAAGTGTTTGTCATAAACTAGTGTTACGATAAGTTTATATTGAGCTTTTTATTGGCCTTTCAATTCACGTGAGAACATCACGTGACAAGACGATAACCAAACTAATGAATTCGTCAAATAAATAAAGAGATTCCAATCTACGGCGGCTTTTCGTTTTTGAGCTTTTAAGAGCTTGTAATCACATTTCTACATATGTTGCACCTACAACACAGCAAAGTAAGACATGGTGAATCTTTTGATACCAAATAACTGTAATGTGAATTTTGTTGCTAATCAACCTGTAAGGCTACTTTTTTGTTTTTATCTCTGCAGCCCATTTTAAAAAGATGTTAATTTGTTCAAATGGCACTTCCAGAGAAAAGTTTGATAAAAAGCATGTGAATTATGGTTAATTGTTATGCCTGTAGATGAGGAGGAAGAACTAGAGAAGGAGATGCAGCTGCAGCGCACTATGTCGCAGAAAAAAAGTGACATGTCTCGCAGGGTTCTCTCGGTATCTTCTACTCAGAATGAAACGGTGAATGTAGAAGCAAATGGGGACAAGAAAGAAGAGGTTTGTTTTTAAAGCTATTTTGAGTTGATTATAAGAAAATTTATATTATTAACATCAAAGGAGCTCCATACTCACTTGAGTCACATAGTATTATCGATCAAACTTACCAAAATTAATAATTAGATATTAACAATTAGATATTAACGATAAGGTATTGACAATTAGATATTAACAATTAGATATTAACAATTAGATATTAACAATTAGATATTAATAATTAGATATTAATAGTTAGATATTAACAGTTAGGTATTAACAATTAGATATTAACAATTAGATATTAACAATTAGATATTAACAATTAGATATTAACAATTAGATATTAACAATTAGATATTGACAATTAGATATTAACAATTAGATATTGACAATTAGATATTAACAATTAGATATTAACAATTAGATATTAACAATTAGATATTAACAATTAGATATTAACAATTAGATATTAACAATTAGATATTAACAATTAGATATTAACAATTAGATATTAACAATTAGATATTAACAATTAGATATTAACAATTAGATACTAACAATTAGATATTAACAATTAGATATTAACAATTAGATATTAACAATTAGATATTAATAATTAGATATTAATAATTAGATATTAATAATTAGATATTAATAGTTAGATATTAACAATTAGATATTAACAATTAGGTATTAACAATTAGATATTAACAATTAGATATTAACAATTAGATATTAACAATTAGATATTAACAATTAGATATTGACAATTAGATATTGACAATTAGATATTAACAATTAGATATTAACAATTAGATATTAACAATTAGATATTAACAATTAGATAATAATTAGATAATAATTAGATATTAACAATTAGATATTAACAATTAGATATTAACAATTAGATATTAATAGTTAGATATTAACAATTAGATACTAACAATTAGATATTAACAATTAGATATTAACAATTAGATATTAACAATTAGATATTAACAATTAGATATTAACAATTAGATATTAACAATTAGATATCAATAGTTAGATATTAACAATTAGATATTAACAATTAGATATTAATAGTTAGATATTAACAATTAGATACTAACAATTAGATATTAACAATTAGATATTAACAATTAGATATTAACAATTAGATATTAACAATTAGATATTAACAATTAGATAGATTATTAATAAAAAGTATAGCAACAACAAGAGAATTACTTTAATTGTTATTTATGTAACAGAGGCATTATTAATACCATTTTGTGAACACTTTTCTACTGATCACTTTTTACTATGGATTCGTGAAGGTTAAAGAATGTCATAGTGGCAACCAAATAGAGGGTGGAGCCATATTTTTTAACTCATCTCCTAATTGTGGCATTCTATTAGAGGTGGCGTTCAAATAAAAATGGCATTCAAATAAAAGTTTTTACAGTATTCTACAATAGAACACATATTTAAGCTCATTTGCTACTTGAAATCTTGTCATTTCATTAGATTTCATTTCAGGCAGATTTCAGGTAGTTAACAACAGAATGCGTATAAAATCAAATTATGTTGAAGCACTTCGCTGATGCCTCGTCTTTCTTATTCTAAAGATATATTTATTGCTGCTAGTAAGAGGTAGCAGTAGTCCAACTTCTTTGACGAATGTTTAGATTACTAAAGTTCAAATGTTTAATATTTTTGATGGTTTTTGTTAATGAAGTGTTAATAAAGTTTATCATGATTGTTATCGTAGTACTTGAGCATTAAATACAAGCGCATAAAATATAATATTCAATGAATGTCTTCCTTATTGTAAAAGACTGTGTATGTGAGCTGTAACTGGTAAAGGGAATCCTAAGCGTTACACGATCTGTGTTTATCTTCTGTGTATGTTGTAGTCTGAAAAGGCCGACTCCGTTGGTTTTCTTGAGCTGCTCAGCTGGAACAGTCAGGAGTGGTATCTGATAATGTTTGGCTGCTTCGGCTCCCTCATCGTCGGTGGATCTCAGCCTGCATTCGCCGTCGTCTTTAGTAAAATTCTTAGTGTGAGTTAACTCTTTATTATTTCACTATTTCATGAACATCTTGTTTATTAGTGTGTCTTCGCTCACACTTTACGTTGTCTTTTACTGCATCTTACTAGGTTTTTGTATTTTCTTCATTTGATACTCCAACATTTACAGACTTTCATCTCCTGCAATGAAGAAACGATGAGGACAAATGCTAACTTTTGGTCGGGCATGTTTGTCGTTATTGCTGTGGGTATGTTCTTTGCTACAACACTTGAACGCCTCATGTTTTCTATCGCCGGCGAACGGTTAACTGAGCGCGTGAGGATGAATGCCTTCAAGGCCTATCTCAGGCAAGACATACATTTCTTTGATGATCCCAAAAACGGCACCGGAGCCCTCACCACCAGGCTTTCCGTTGATGCAAATGCAATTCAAGGGGTGAGTTTGTTTCTACGAGATATTAACAATGTTTGTAGACACTCGCGCAGCAGAGGTGGATAGGAATTTTGGAAGTGTGATCCTATAAAAATCATTTTGTACGCATCACCATTGCCTAGCTGCTGTTTGTTCTTTTGTTTTTGTTACACTGCAGGAGTTCTGGTTGTTCATTCTGTTGGGCTATCCAACCATGCTAAGGTTCCAAAGCTTCACTCAATATTTCGTTATACATGTAGTTTGTCGGACTTATGTAGTTTATCTCTAACCAGCAGTATTAGTGCACCTCCCCACTGGTATGACTTGTGTAAACTTCTGCTTTGGCTTTATCTAAGCTGAAAGCTTCTTCATGAGTGCTGCACTCCTTTGGTTTTTGAGCAATACATCTAGTTTGGTTGAAGTCTGATTAGCTACGACTGCGCGTACCAAGAGGGAGTGAATGCTCAATTAAATAACTTGCTACATACATGTACAAGAAGAAACTACTGTAGGCTATAGAGTGAGATTAGAGTGAATAAAGTTTGTTCGAATAGAGTGAGAATGCTCTTCTGTGTCTATTCACCTGATAGTAATATGCATAGCATCTCATTCTCTTATATACTGTAGGCTACCGGACCACAGCTTGGAGGGCTATTTAATGCCTTAGCTAACCTTGGCGTTGGAATCGTTATTGCCTTCGTGTATAGTTGGGTGCTCACCTTGGCTATCCTAGCCTTTGCTCCATTCATCGGCATTGCCGGTTTCATTGAGATGAAAGTTTTTCGAGGAGGTGGCACAAAGGATAAAGAGTCTTTTGAAGAATCCGGAAAGGTTCGTTAGTGATTCTTGTGGAATAGTTTTGTTACTAGTGACTTAATTAGTTTGTCACATATGACCAGTCTAGGTTATATATGGTCACCTATATATAACCTGCTTGGCTTGTCACCTTTCACTTGCATAGGTTGTCACCTATGGTTTGCTTAGCTTGCCATATGTGATTTTCTTTTCTTGTGGTCAAGTTTTGTTTGGACTTGACTGAGTTTTTTCAAGTGTTATCTGCCGTCCGTCTTTCAACTAATGACTAGTATCTGTAACGACAGATCGCTGCGGAGTCCATATCAAACATTAGAACTGTACAAGGTCTTGGCAAGGAAAAGCTTTTCTATGAACTTTATGCTAAGACGTCTGATGCTCCATACCAGTGAGTGTGTATTGTTAGTTTTACTGTTTGCCATAGCTATATCCTGTTTAGTTGTTGGATTTGCATTTTGTATTTTTGTGTTAATCATGACAAGGACAAACTTTTGTCAATAGAGTCAATTTTTTTGACATGTTTGGATCACTTTAAAATACAAAAATACCACATATGAGCACCCTAGGTACATTAATAGCCAAGTTATAAGGTCAATAAATTGTCAATTTTGATCTTTTAGGTCAATTTTTATTTTTTAGGTCAATTTTTATATTTTTGAGTCAATTTTCACTCATTATGCATACTGGGAATTCAGAATTTCCCCTTACTAAGGTAATTTGGGTATTTCCCTTTCCTAATGGAAATTTGGTGGGTTTTTGCTCTTGCTTTATTCGTTATGTATAGGATGAGTCAGCATGGCATGATAAAATCTGCTCAAGACACTGATTGATTTTTATAGCATACGCTGCCCAATTATATGACTAGTATGCAGTCAGTTTTACACTAGCAAAGATGCCAAAAGCTAAGCAATCAGCTCATGGGAAGGTTCTTCAGATTATAAAAAAGTTTCCTATCGAGTTCACCAAAACACCAGGCAATGAGCTGTATTGTAAAGTTTGCAGTTGTGTGGTAAAGTCTTCTAAATGATTTTTTGTGGAAAGCCATCAGAAAACTGCCAAGTGCAAGAAACGATTGGAACAGCCAAACCAGTCAATGCAAAAGTTCTTACCAGCAGCATGCAATGCATTCAATATGTAGCTACATGTATTAATGTTGTTTTCAAACTACACTTGCACAGCTCGATTTGTTAATTAATTAGAAAACTATGTATTTTAAATTTAAAGTCAATAAAGTCAATTTCCCAAAACAAGAAGGTCAATTTTTTCTGATTTTGAGGTCAATAAAAAGTTTGCCCTAATCATGACACTAAAATTGGTTTATTAGAGAACAGGGAAACTGTTGGACTTTATTTGGCTGACTGAGTAGTCATCTGTTGTCTTGATGTCATCATTTGCTTGACACTTGTATGTCTGTAGGAAAGAGGTTAAGATGACCCAGGGACTTGGCATCACCTTCGGATTGTCACAGGGAATCATTTTTTTTGCCTACGCTGCACTGTTTTACCTCGGCGCCTACTTGATTGCCTCACCTGACAGGCCAGAAGCTCTTGCTCTCGATTTTGAAGGAATGATGATGTGAGTGGTATTTGTCTCTTTTGCTAACGATTCTTTGCCCGGAGCTCGGCCTTGAAATAATATGACTTTTTTTGCTTTATAGAACCTTCTCGGCTGTCATTTTTGGGGCCATGTCTCTCGGTCAAGCTACTTCATTTGCACCCAACTACCAGAAGGGTTCAGCTGCGGCCGCAATGATCAAGAAGCTAATAGAAACGGAACCTCTCATCGATGCTTACTCTAATGACGGTACGACACTGGTGAGTCATGCGCATGTATATATTAGAACATTCCTGCTCATCGCATCGTGTACGTTAGACTTTGTACATTGGTCTCTGATCGTTTTTGTTCTGTGTGCAGGCGAAATACGAGGCGAACATTGAATTTAAGGACACAGTTTTCCATTATCCGACAAGGCCATCCGTGAGAGTGCTGAAGCACTTGTCAGTCAGTGTTGAACCTGGCCAGACATTGGCCCTGGTTGGCAGCAGTGGCTGCGGAAAGAGTACAACTGTTCAGCTGATAGAGAGGTTTTATGATGTTGATGAGGGTGTTGTGGTGAGTCTTTCCGATCTTTAAGAAATGCCTGTCAAACCTTGCACTGGGGCCCGTGAGTTGCCTTGTCAGATAGGTTTTGCATACACATTCAAACCGAGCGCTTCACTTCCTAGTTCTTCTATTTCATGTTTTTGTAAAACTTCTGGTTGAAATGACATTTAGTTGGTAGCCTGTCTTTCACACGTGTGTGAATTAGTTGAATATATCATTTGTATAAATATTAAATTATATATTTGTGCAGTTTATGCAAGCTCTTTGTTATTTAGAATGTGGCTGGGCATGATGTCAAGTCACTTAACGTTGCCTGGCTCAGGACACAGATTGGCCTTGTATCTCAAGAGCCGATTCTCTTTGATCGGAGTATAGAAGAAAATATAAAGTACGGAGCTAATCACCGCGAAGTCAGCATGGAAGAGGTCAAGGAGGCGGCTGTCAAAGCTAACATTCATGAATTTATAACTTCTCTGCCTGACGTAAGAAAATAAGAGATTGCTTCTGTTCCTACCACTTGTCTATATATAGATATAGTTTTAGATCTCTGCTTTTCACTTCTACCTATAAACTCCTGCTTATATTAGCCTTTATATGAAAAGATAGCTCCGGCTTTCTGGTGAATGCTGTTATTAATTGCTGGGCCCTCTTTGCTCAGCCGTTTTATGCTTTACCCTTATTCCTTTGTTAATAAAGGTTTTTCATTATAATTGGTTGTGTATCAGTGTTTACTCAGTGTGTGTAGCTCTTACACATTCCAGAAGCTTCCAGAAGGCAGTAGGCTGGCTCTAAAACTCTGGAATAACATTATTGCTGCCATTTATCCCATTTATTCTTGTTACTAAATGTTTCAAATGCTCTATAATGTTTAACGGTTTTTTCTCAGGGCTATGCGACTCGTGTTGGTGATAAGGGAACACAACTGAGTGGTGGACAAAAGCAAAGGGTCGCTATAGCTCGAGCTATGGTTAGAAATCCTCAAATCTTGCTTTTAGATGAAGCTACATCTGCACTCGATTCAGAGAGTGAATCTGTAAGTCAGTGTGAATTATTCTGATTTTCACTAGCATATCTCTACTTACTCTATTGTCTTCAGCGAAACCTTCAGCTCAGTGATGGGAGATCTAGCAAATAATTGTATTTAATCGTGTGACTGTAGGTGGTGCAGCAAGCCCTAGACAATGCTAGCAAAGGAAGGACTACAGTGGTCATTGCTCATCGTCTATCTACCGTAAGAAATGCGGATAAAATAGCCGTCATAAGGCATGGGCATGTCACAGAGGAAGGAACCCATGACAACCTGATGGCTCAGAAGGGATTCTATTACAAACTACAGAATATCCAGAAGCTTCAGGAATGATCAGTCTTTAGTGACCTTGTCATTAGTTGGAGATAATTATTTTGTGAATACCGTACCATAACATTTCACTATTATGTCTGTGATAGTTGTGTGATAGGAATACCATATGTTTTACTATAACTGTTGTGTTATTTATCTCTCCATAGTTTTATGTGATTTCTTAATCTTGGGGAACCGCCATAACTTTTGTTGACTAGCTTCTAAACTGACTATTGCTCACGCTCTATATTACATTTATTCTAGTTTGAAGTCTTTGATGTATTCTTTTAATTGCGCATCATCAACAACGCATTCATTTCTTCTCTATAGCCAATGAATGTTTCACCGAATATTTCCGGTAATAACTTTGCTGCCAGTTTCAATCATGTGCCATTGTTTTGCTCATGCTGACTTTAGCAAATATCAACCAAAGTAATACATTGAATGACATTTTTATTTTTTTCTCTACTCTGATGTTTGCCTATGTAAAAAAGCTGTCCAGGCGTGGTATACGGGTTATATTGAGTCAGCAAATGGGAGTTCTGTCTGGCGTACTTGCTGTGCTGTGATAAAAACTTATTTCATTCACATATCTAATATAAAAATACAAATTTAAGAATGTCTGATTTGATGACTAAAATCAACATACAACTACCAAGTAGATAAAAGAATATAAAAATAGTCTGAGTGGAGTATCTTGCATGACGAACCTTATAGTCATACCAGATGATACCTAACAATCTGCTCCTAGTAATGCTATCACTTACTTGGCTATTTGCAACAATATTAAACCGCATGGAACAAACTAGCATCATAAAAATGATAACCTTAAAAACCTTTAAATATAACAAAAACTACAATCCAGCTAAGGTTCAGACACGTAGTTTGAAGGCACCATTGTTTGAAGAAATGGTTGGTAAGTAGTCACAAGTGCTATAGCTATGTGCCAGTCTGAGCTAGCGACTATCATCTGTTTAGCGAGACTGAGCCAGCATTCAAAAGTCTTTATCCCAGCCGGACATGTCATCAGGAGGCTCCTCGCTATCATCCTCAGGATAGTCATCAAAATTGCTCATGTCTGTATTTGACTCAACCTGGTTACAAACAGTGCATGGTGTCAGCGTGTAGCTGGTTGCGTTATAGCAAATGCAGTGAGATTGCAGAGTGGAAAGTAAATGTAGGCATAATATAGATCACTGTTGCCATATGATGGCTGATAGATAGGTACTGTAATTATACTAACTAGTAATTCCCTTGTCATACAGCCCACGACCAACGGGATATTGGAAAAAAGAAAGGGTACTGCTGGTTGAGAAATGCAATATTAGCAGTCAAATGGCACTGCAGTGCAATAGAAGAACTACAATGGTAGCTGTAATGTACTGGGTGTTATTATGTGCAACAAAAAGCAATAATGAAAGAAAAATATATGTTTATATCTCTAACCTGCAATAAGAGAAATGCAATATTAGAAGTAAAATGGCAAGCTGCTGTGTAATATACACAGTTTGAAAGTAGGTTGTGTTGAATGTAGAATGGTTTTGACAGCGATCCGTAACCAAAGTGAAGAAATGGGTCATGATCACAGAAATCATGGTTAAGTCAGGTGTGTGAGATTTAGAGTTATCTACATTAGCAGAAGGAGAAAATTCTCAGTTATTTTGCAAAAAAAATTTGATTCCAGCAGATTGATTACAGCAGATTTTATGGTCAATAAACTGAATGCATGTTTACCATTAGTGTGAAAACATAGTTCTGAGAAAACTGGTGTTAAAGTTTGAGAAACAAAAACCAATGCGCAATCTTGTTTACATTTCAAAACGTCATAGCAACCAATATCAAGAAGTGATATTTAGATTTTTGTATCTATATGCAAAATTTATGCTGAATTTAAAAATGTAAACAGATTTTAGTTGGTTGTCATAGAAATAGCTGTATATCTATAAAAAAAATGTAGGCCTGTTACTTATTTTTGCAGATATTAAAAACGGCTTGACAGCACAGCGATATTGGGCACAGCAGTAGTATCATCAACAAAATCTTTAGAAAAATAATAACAGTAACATATTGCCCAACATCGGTCACTATATACTTTGATCTTGTAAATTCGAATGATTATTCTTATAATTAAATCTTATAATAATCTTATAAAATCGAATAACTATTCTTATAATTAAATATTGTAATAATCTTATAAAAATCGTTAGAAAAATACCATCGTCATTTTTTTTACTTTCACTGCTTTGAACATCAGTTGGAATACCAAAGTACTCATTATAAGTGTTCAAAATGTCAGTTAACTTTAAAATTGGCAAAAAATAAACAATTACTTTTCGGTACTTCTATGTTAATTACAGAAACCTTTTGCAATGGGACAGCACCATAGACTGGTGAAATGTGCACGTTTTTCTTGAGAAATGTGCACAACTTAGCGGTTCTACTCTCTGTTGCACGGCTTTATCGGCGTTTCGATGGCTGGTCTTAATTTTGATTAAAAAAGGCTTGTCAGGTTTTAATGGCGATTTTAGGCCAAATTAATCTGTCTAGTTATGTATTATCCAATCAGGTCGGTAAGATTTAGAATATCGTCTACAAATTTCTAAGACTTGGTAGCGTATTTAAATAGGTTTATATGTGTTTTGCATCTTTATTATACTTAAACGACTCCATAGAAAAATGGTTAAATCTGTTGATGATATTTCGGGACAAGGGTTTGGGACAGCAGATGATGAATAATTTTCGTGTATTGTGTGCACATATGCATTTATCATAAAGCTCTCAAACACTCGCTTCGCTCGTCTTTGGTCTTAGGATTAGTATTATACAGTCTATGGTGGTACACACTGAATGATGTCATACACCCGATACTATAGCTGTCCTAATGTGGTTGCCGGTATATTAAAGCATGTCATACGCATGTAAAAGGTTTTTTGTATAAACTCCACTAAGAGTATACAGAAAACTTGCAAAGCACTTCCAAAATAATGGTAGGCCTTTCAGACTCCAGCCTGTACCTTGGGTGTGTAAGGGGTAGCCAATGTCCTCGCAAACAGTCCATTCCAGTTGAAGCCCTCAAACCATTTGTGCCTCTGCACATCTTTGACGCCAGCACCACCATAGCCAAGCCTCTCACTAGGTATTTCTCTGCAATTGATAGTCAATGACAAACTATGAACTCGTGTCTAAGACCTCTGAGATGAGGCCATTCCTAGCTGCTACAAACTACTTGCTAGTAGAAGTAACAGGTTTTCATTTCTACTTCGCAGGCTTGGAGGAGCAAGAGATTTCAGTAACAGTGACCTCCTTACCATCCTGAAACTGATCTCAAGTGGTTCTAAGCGGAGGGACCCACAAGTGAGCTCAAGAAAAACTTGGCGACTAATCGCTAGCAGAAGTCATGCGCTCTCGTTTCATCTAAAGAGCGAGCTTGGCAAGGCTACCAAACGGCAGATT
The DNA here is from genome assembly GCF_963576615.1 of Watersipora subatra. NCBI lineage: Eukaryota > Metazoa > Bryozoa > Gymnolaemata > Cheilostomatida > Watersiporidae > Watersipora > Watersipora subatra. The sequence goes on along the minus strand of NC_088708.1, from coordinate 4,135,947 downwards.
AGCGGTTAAACATTCCTCATTAGTTGTAGCTTCTGTTCTTGCCAAATTACCTCGCTGGGCCATAGAAATGCTCCAAATACTTTGACTGATTAGCTGGTGCAGTAGCCAATCTGACGGTGCCACCAGCTGCGCACACATTTGGCAATTTGCTTGTTGATTTAGGCTGGCTAGAAACTGAGTGCGTAACTACAGAACTTAAAACGGTTTTGGAATGCGGAGGTTGAGGAGAAAGAACCTTATGCTCTTGAATTGTTGGAATTAAAGGTTGTTGGTATTTCCATGACACAGTCATGCGCTCAGCTGGGTTCAGCCTGGAAGTCAAAATGTGAGATGAAATAGTGAGATCAAAGAGTCTAGTGAACCATAAAAACTCTTAGCCATTCATGGATGTCAAACCTGTTCGCATGCATATCTCAGTAACTGCACACCAGCAAATAACAATTACTAAATTTTTAGTAAAATGTACAAAAGTCACTTAAATAAAAGTGTGTGTGCGTAAAGTATACAGTATACTGTATACAGTATAATGTATAATCAGTGTAATTCATACTAATTAATAACAAACTTTTTATATTTTATGTTTCTACACCAAAGCTCTTTTTATAATAAAATTCTAAAAATAAAAATAGTAGCATTATTAGCATGCTGGAAGGGTGTCAAATACATCAGCTAAATGTTGTCTTGTACTACTTTGTACAACAGCAAGGGTGTCAAATGCAACAGCTACATATTGTCTCTTGCTGCTTTGCATTAGCTCACCTGCATAGTCTTCTGATGAGGCTGACAGCATTTCTAGAAATCTTTCTTGGAAATTCTATGGAGTCAATTCCTCTGAGTATCATATTGTATGTTCTCATTGGATCCGTCCCAGTGAAGGGCGGGCTAGTTAAAATACAGCAAAGGTTGAATAACTCACGAAGCCGCTGGGTTGAGCCGACTCGCTATGGCCTTTGCTACTGTGAATCACATAACTTTTAGCAAAATTAAAAAATCAGCTCATGGCACAAGGGGCAGCAGCTCCACACCTATTTTGCTGACAGCCAACTTCACTTGAGCTGTACCATAGTTCCTCCTTTCTACTCACCTTCCAGTCAGCAACTCAAACATGAGGATGCCAAGAGACCAGTAATCAGCAGCAAAGTCATGACCCTTGTTGAGAATAATCTCTGGTGCGACATACTCAGGTGTGCCACAGAATGTCCAGGTCTTTTTGCCGTATCCTATTCTCTTCGCAAAACCAAAGTCTACCTAAAAAGTCGATTTCGCACATAGGCATTTGATTTGTTCTAGAAAATTTCCAAAAGCCAACTGTTAAACAAGCGCACATCTAAGTATTATGCATTTGCAAAAATGTGACACAACCTACATGTAGATTACAAGAGATAAAGGGGTTCAACATGGTTAAAAAGTCAATTGAAAGGAGTTACATGTAACTTCTCTTGTAACTTATACCAGCTTGATATAGCCTCGTGTGTCCATAAGGAGGTTCTCAGGTTTGAGATCTCGATACACAATTCCTTTACTGTGAAGATAGGAAAATGCTTCTACCACGCATGCCGTGTAGAATCTAGCACTCTGGTCATCAAATGCCTCTTTGTCTCGAAGTAGAGTCCATAGTTCCCCACCAAGACACGGCTCAAGAAGCATATAAAGGTATTTCCTGTCTTTGAATGTTCTATGACACCTGGAGGTCACAAGTCATTAGGTAGTAACTCAATGGCAAACAAAAGCATATTTCTAAGAAGTTATGACACCCGATATAATTCATGAAAGCTGTAAAAAAGGTGGACAAGATTTAAAAATGCATCATTGTGTGCTCACCAACAGGAAATAGATTTAGTATGAAGAATTACTTTCTTTTTTAACTGGCTGCCTTGTGCTCGTTGTGCACAAGACCCTTGTGCAAGCTCGCTCAGTTGAGAAGAGCAAACCTTGGAGCATCATCTTTTTTTATAAATCCTCATTGAGTATCAAAAAGTCAGAGATCAGAAAGAAATATGCGTGCAGACGACATGAATCAGAGGAAAGGTTGAGGGAAATGGAAGAAGTATAGGAAACCATAAAATTTTACAACCACTATACAATAATTACAATACACAGTATTATTTTTATTTGTCAAAGCCTATTTTGGATTTGTCTCCCTTGGTCTACCTTTTAAATACCTTTGACCACACATTCCTACTGCTACCCCACAATACTTCATATAACCGTGCAAAGGTTTAGGTAGTCTAGAGAATGCGGTGTTTTAACTTTTCTAGAGTAGCAAAAATATACGCTTCTGTGTTTGCTGCTTAGGAAACATTTGCCGTTTTTTAATACATTATTTAAACAAGTTCAATAAAAACAAATTAAAAACTAAGTAGAAATCAACTGCCAAGTTTACCACTACTATAATAGCATTGTATGTAATATTATGTAATATTATGCAATATTATATAATATTATGTAATATTAACTAACATACTATTATGTAGTAGTTATCGTACTGAGAAACAGCTGCAAGTACTAGACATTAATACCATAGCAATTCGTATCTTATAAAATGGTTTGATAATAACCCACTCACAATTTATTGGTAGTACGATTCATTATTGGGTTATCATAAATATTTGGCTATTTTAAACCATGTTTTACTAATGATAAAAGAAACCTTTTTTTGAAAATGAGTAGTTTAAACCGACTTGACTATGAAGTTGAAAATGAGTAGCTTGAACTGACTTGATTATGAAGTTGAAAATGAGTAGCTTAAACTGACTTGACTATGAAGTTGAAAATGAGTAGCTTGAACTGACTTGATTATGAAGTTGAAAATGAGTAGCTTGAACTGACTTGACTATGGAGTTGAAAATGAGCAGCTTAAACTGACTTGACTATGGAGTTGAAAATGAGTAGCTTGAACTGACTTGACTATGAAGTTGAAAATGAGTAGCTTGAAATGACTTGACTATGAAGTTGAAAATGAGTAGCTTGAACTGACTTGACTATGAAGTTGAAAATAAGTAGCTTGAACTGACTTGACTATGAAGTTGAAAATGAGTAGCTCGAACTGACTTGACTATGAAGTTGACAATGAGTAGCTTGAACTGACTTGACTATGAAGTTGAAAATGAGTAGCTTGAACTGACTTGAGTATGAAGTTGAAAATGAGTAGCTTGAACTGACTTGACTATGAAGTCGCAGGTCATCTCAGTCATGATCCGCTTCTCATTCATGATGTGCTCCTCCTGCTTTGTCTCCACTATGTGCGCCTTTTTCAGACATTTTAGAGCGTAAGTCTTTGTAGCATCCTCATTCATTTGTATCTGCAGCAAATGTCAGCCATTTGCATTTATTTGTTTTGTACTGAGCTGAGTCATGGTACACACAGGAGCTGAGTCATGGTACACTCAGGGGCTGAGTCCCGGTACACACAGGAGCTGAGTGTGATGACACCCTCAGATATGTGAAATAGTGACAATGCAAAATGAAACTGAGTTTAGCGTGGACATCATGCATACATGTACATGTACATGTATATGTACATGTACATATACATGTATATGTATATACATGTACGTGTACGTGTATATACATTTACCTTGTCTTACATTTACATAGTAGGACCAGTTTTTGTACTAACACGACCTCAGATTAATTCAATACGAGAGAGCGCAATATGCCTGGGATTGATCGTTGCCTAAACCATGCTTTCTCTATTTATAAACAAAATCTGTTTGAAGGCATTAATAATGCCACTACATCCATTATCCACAGGCATGCTGCCGCTGCTGCTGCCGCCGCTGCCTTCATTACCTCACGTTATGTTTGTCGATCACTGAAAGGCAATTACATTATCTTTACATTCACAGAATTAAACTAAATGTAGATGTCTCTACCTCTCTTTACCTTCTCTACCTCTCTTTACCTTCTCTACCTACTCTTTACTTCTCTACCTCTCTTTACCTTCTCTACCTACTCTTTACCTTCTCTACCTACTCTTTACCTTCCTACCTACTCTTTACCTTCCCTACCTCTCTTTACTTTCCCTACCTACTCTTTACCTTCCCTACCTACTCTTTACCTCCTCTACCTCTCTTTACTTTCCCTACCTACTCTTTACCTTCCCTACCTACTCTTTACCTTCCCTACCTACTCTTTACCTTCCCTACCTACTCTTTACCTTCCCTACCTACTCTTTACCTTTTCTACCTCTCTTTACCTTCCCTACCTCTCTTTACCTTCTCTACCTACTCTTTACCTTCTCTACCTCTCTTTACCTTGCCTACCTCTCTTTACCTTCTCTACCTCTCTATACCTTCTCTACCTACTCTTTACCTGCCCTACCTACTCTTTACCTTCCCTACCTACTCTTTACCTTCCCTACCTACTCTTTACCTTCTCTACCTCTCTTTACTTTCCCTACCTACTCTTTACCTTCCCTACCTACTCTTTACCTTCCCTACCTACTCTTTACTTTTCTACCTCTTTCCCTTCTTTTCTCTCATTTCAACTATTCTCTATCTCTACATCTACCTCTTTTTCTTTTCCTGTTTACATTCATCTATACATGTTCTTGAAAGCTTTGTGAATTTGATTTGGCAATCGGCAACTAACTACCCAAGAAACGACCCAACAAAATACCTCTTTTCACTTTGTATGGGTTTTTATCAGTGTAGAAGAATACTTGACATTGGGAGATTATTGGTCGACCAATAGGAAGTTTCAATGAAGCACTCGTACAGTACCATGCAATTCGTGACATAGCAAGGTTTAGTGCACAAATTTACTTACCAACTCGACACGACCAAATCCTCCCACACCAAGAGTAGCCACTACTGTAAAGTCACTAAGTTTTAGTGAAACGTACTCCTTCGAGACCTCTTGCCTACAAAATAAACAAGAAGTTTAAGGATGTCGTCGATGCGGGTGTTTCTAGCTTTCACTTTAAACAGAAAGGTAAAAGAGTGTGGCAGAGCAAAAAGATAGTTGATCACAGTCGCAATATATGATAACATAAATACTTCAGAAGCTCTCGTTTGAAAAAGGCTAAAATTATTTGACCTAGCCAAACTTGCTGCTGAGCTGCTTGATTTATTTTGAATAGTCAACAAAGGCGAGTGACAGATACTAACGTCTGCTCACTGATGTCATCGGCATACGGTGTCCGGAGGTCTTCTATATTGCTGATTAGTTGTGTGTAGGACTCTCGGTCTATCATGAGGCAGTCGACACCCTCTGGTTCATCCACCACTATGTTGGCTGTCCTCACATCCACCCTGCAGATTCAGGACTTGTATGAATATGTACCACAAGATCAAGCATCTAGTTGAAAGTGACCTAGCTAAAGGACAGATGTCAACCACTCTTACTACGCAGGTGCTAACAGGTGCTTTAAAAAAACATATCATGTTCAATCTCTAGTGTCATAATTCTATTTCTAGCATGTGATAAGCCTAGAATTAGCAATTTGAGACTTACAAACAAAGACATGGCTGGCTACAGTGGGTAGCATGGACTATCCTCCTGTATACAGAGAGAGACTACGACAGTCTGCCAACTGTATTCATCTATTTCCTCTCACCTTACCCTCAACCTTGAGTTGATTCCTGAGTGGTTGGCATCTATTTCCTATCACCTTACCCTCAACCTTGAGTTGATTTCTGAGTGGTTGGTATCCATTTCCTATCACCTTACCCTCAACCTTGAGTTGGTTCCTGAGTGGTTGGTATCTAATTCCTATCACCTTACCCTCAACCTAGTGTTCATTCCTGAGTGGTTGGCCAGCAAGAACAAAGAGCCTATAGATCTATAAGTTGTGCTTACTAGGAATCTACATGAATGTGTCATACATATCAATTCTAAGTAATTATATACATGTATATGCATTGTAATGGATAAGTAGTGAGGCCTACTGCTGACAGCACTCTATGCTCTGAAAAGTGTGAAGTGTTATAACTAACTAGGGTGTTGGAATAGATTTACATGCACTTATCCTTTTCCAGCTTGGTGTTCTTCGCTGGAGTCACTGCAGTTCTGATGAGTGCAGAAGAGTTCTGGAGAGTACAGAAGCAGAAAACAGAACTGTAACGACTCCAGAGAAGAACATCCAGCCAAAAAAAGATAAGTACAGTTAACCTAATCCAACACTCTAGTTATGTACACACATTGTATATATTTTGAAAGTGAAATGCGTGACACACGTGTTTAACATGCCAAACCTGTTCTGCAAGTCACTTGCCACACCTGTTCACATGTCATACATGTTCTACAAGTCACTTGTCACACCTGTCCACATGCCATACCTGTTCTACAAGTCACTTGCCACACCTGTCCATATGTCATACATGTTCTACAAGTCACTTGCCACACCTGTCCACATGCCGTACCTGCTCTACAAGTCACTTGCCACACCTGTTCACATGTCATACATGTCCAGTTTGTCGCACTAGTTATACATTTACACCGATGTCATATGAGCTGCTCAAGACAAGCTTGTTGTGTGTATCATATCACAGGTATAAATAAAAAAGCTCGCTGGGCTGTTTTTTAGGATTTAATAAAGCACTTACAGTATATGTATATCGCTGTAATAGCAGCGCCTCCACTTGCTTTTTCGAGCTTAAACCCACAGCCTCCAAATCAACTTACCCTTGCAATGCTTTTTCACCAAAGAAGTCTCCACGCTTCAGGTGCCGAATGAAGGACGGCTCGCCTCCATCTGATTTCTTTTTTGTCACTTTTACCTGAAAACTCATAAAATACCTTCTATCATAGCACGATCATGGCTGGTCTATGAACTTGGCCACAACTACACTATTACCAGTATTAAATATATAGAGTAATTTTAGACCAGAATTTGTACAAAAGTCTACATATTTATAAGGAGTATGTAGTGTACACTTTCATCTAGTGTGCATGTCACGTGAATGGTCATAATACGAACATGAGAATAGTGGCTGATAAGGCAAGCGTGTGGTGTACAAATTTAGAAGGTATGAATTTGGTGTTAAGGTTTATAAAAAAGTGATGTATGTGTTCATAAAGTATGCAGGCAGTGAAGATTTTCACAGGGTGTGCTAGTTGTGTACATGTTTGCTAGGTATGCGTTTGGCACAGATATTTATAAGGTATGTTTTAAATGTATCTGCGTAAGCCAGACATCTATTCAAGATAAGAACAAACATAGACTCAGAAGTTCAGCAGTTGTCAAGTGAAATATAAAATTTTGCTTTTGTACGTAAATCGTTTTAACAAAAAACAAAAATTTCAATTCGAATTAAAAATTCTTGACCTGGTACAAAAGTTATTATCATCCTAAATTTTTGGTAACATTTTCTAAAAAATTAACATTGGCTCCAATGTGCATCCAGAATGTGTAAAATAAATTGAGCAATATTTGTACAATGTACTTCAGCTCTGCCATCTAGCCAAACGTCCATTATGCTGCCAGAAAAGGCCTGTAATTCACTGAAAGGTTTGTGTCAGGTCGACTTTATCTAGGAAGGTATAATAATTAAAGCGCTGGATATGATAAACCAATCAGCATTGAGCATTACAACTATGCTAAGACGGGTACAACAATCTATATATACATGTATATAAAGGTCTAAAGTGTCCAACAGAATAAGATTAGTGTCTGTTTGCATCCTGGTAACACAGACTCAACTGGTGTAATATACAGTCAGTTGTGTTATATTTAATGAGTGTGACCTCTATGTTATACACAGGTAGTACCTCTATGTCATACACAGGTAGTATCTCTATGTCATACACAGGTAGTACCTCTATGTCATACACAGGTAGTTACTATATGTCATACACTGGTAGTACCTCTATGTCATACCCAAGTAGTACCTCTATATCATACACAGGTAGTTACTCTATGTCATACACAGGTAGTACTTCTATGTCATACACAGGTAGTACCGCTATGTTATACACAGGTAGTACCTCTATGTCAAACACAGGTAGTATCTCTATGTCATACACAAGTAGTACCTCTATGTCATACACAGGTAGTTACTATATGTCATACACTGGTAGTACCTCTATGTCATACACAGGTAGTACCTCTATGTCATACACAGGTAGTTACTCTATGTTATACACTGGTAGTTACTCTATGTCATACACAGGTAGTTACTCTATGTCATACATAGGTAGTTACTCTATGTCATACACGTAGTACGTCTATGTCATACACTGGTAGTACCTCTATGTCATACACAGGTAGTTACTCTATGTCATACACTGGCATCCTCATACTCTATGAGGAACTGCCAGTTTGTCTGGCAATTCCTCTTACTCGCAAATGAGCCAAACCACCATCTTCCAGATAAATGTATTTTTGACTCGCCTTGTTCCATTCTGCCAAATCACTGACATCTAACTATATGTTAAGCTATATTTTAAGAGAAATCTATAGGTGTTTAGTTTTATCACTTTCCTTAACACAGCATGGTGTTATTCATTCGTTATCAGAACGGTAATTCAAATCCACCACAGGCATCTACATCCGACCTCATCACGGTTTTAACTTACACATGAGTTTTCTTCAAAAATGCCATAATTGTTCATCAGACCTGCTTGAGTCCATCTGTGCTAACTAGAGACATATTTATCTATTAGACTATAGATTGTTAAAAACATCAGCATTGCATTATGGGTAGTTTCTGTGCATAGCAGTGATCAGCTCTATTTTTTAAAATTTCAATTCAGCCTCTGTTGCTGCTAACTTTACACCAAGAATTGCCTAGAATTACTGACAGCGACTTATGGCCACTTACAGCCACCAAGGGTTACTGATTGCTAGGAGGGCTACTGGTAGCCACTAACAGCCACTAACAGCCACTAACAGCCACTGACAGTGACAGCTATTGACTACTGGTGACAGCTATTCACAGCACCTGACAGACATTCACAGCCATTGACAGTCACCTGATAGCTACTGACAGCCACTGACGGCCACTGACAGCTACTGACAGCCTCTGACAGCCACTGACAGCTACTGACATCTACTGACAGCCACTGACAGCCACTGACAGCTGCTGACAGCTTCTGACAGCTTCTGACAGCCTCTGACAGCCCCTGACAGCTGCTGAAAGCCACTGACAGCTGCTGACAGCTTCTGACAGCTTCTGACAGCCTCTGACAGTCTCTGACAGCTGCTGAAAGCCACTGACAGCTGCTGACAGCCCCTGACAGCTGCTTACAATCACTGACAGCTACTGACAGCCACTGACAGCCACTGACAGTCTCTGAAAAAGCTGTTTTACAATCTGAGGTCAAAATGTAGGGATAAAATTGGAAGGGCAATGAAAGGGAGTGATAGGAAAATAAGGAATGGAAAAAGATGGTGTCAAGTTTTTTGTTGCAGCCCGGTTCTCACGCCATCGTAAGCAGCGGTGGTGATGCAACCAGCGGCTGCCGGCGGTTGCTGAGAACAGCAGGCTAGCGGGAGCTGGCGACAATCTTTCTGCCGATGATAGCCGCCAGCAAGGCTTGGTAAGTAGAACTTTTTTATGGTTCCCGTCATAGGTTGGAAGATGTCGCCAGTAATGCGAACCATACAAATTGAACATACATGTTTTCCTTTTACCCAGGAGTAAAGGAATTCATACGACCTTGACCCGGAAACATACATTATATCTTCACTCTATGTGTAAAAAATACCGTTATCTAGGAGCAGCCAGTTCCTTTATTGCATGATCACCGCCGGTATCATAGGGGCTGAGAACATGCAGCCTACCCTGGTACTTCAGGCTCACTGCTAGCTGTTTACGGTGGGGTGAGAACCGGGGGTTAAGTTTACCCAAAAGAGTGATAATAAGTCCAAGTTTACTGGAATTGAAACGGATATGTAGATTTGTCTCTGGTTACTTTATGGAATGGGTACTAAGGCTTCCCTACACCTTATTCAGTAGATTGGTTAGTTGGCAGTTTTCAACAGAACTCCCAGAGGTCACATCAGGAAATAGGGAACGTAAATGAGCTGCCACAGCCAAGCTTCACGCGCTGCCTTCCCGACATACCGACTTACCCAACAAGAATTTGCTTGACCTGAGAGCGCATTGCCTTTGCAAGCTTGCCATTAATTTGAAGCAGCCTACTATCCTACTGAGCTAAGAACCTACCGAACTAGCAGCATGGCCTTGACCCGATTATTTATAGATATAAGCCTGTACTCAATCGGCAAACAGGTATCTACCGGTAGTTGATTAGTAACATACTATCAAAATAATTTCTGACTGACACAAGCGATAAGCATCGACATTATCACTGTACAGCTATTGAAATTTTCACTGTACAGCATTTGACATTGCCACTGTACAGCTATTGACATTGTCACTGTACAGCTATTGCCATTTTCGCTGTACAGCTATTGCCATTGTCACTGTACAGTTATTGCCATTGTCACTGTACAGTTATTGCCATTGTCACTGTACAGCTATTGACATTGTCACTGTACAGCTATTGACACTGTCACTGTACAGTTATTGCCATTGTCACTGTACAACTATTGACATTATCACTGTACAGCTATTGATATTGTCACTGTACACCTATTGCCATTGTCACTGTACAGCTATTGACATTGTCACTGTACAGCTATTGCCATTGTCACTGTACAGCTATTGCCATTGTCACTGTACAGCTATTGACATTGTCACTGTACAGCTATTGACATTGTCACTGTACAGCTATTGACATTGTCACTGTACAGCTATTGACATTGTCAGTTTGTCACTGCACAGCTAGCAAACTTTACGAGTTGAACTCAAATTAAATCACCACCAAAAAAAGAGGCTTGCTTAAAATGTGCTCAACATCATATTGCAAGAGTTGTCTACCTATAGTTCACATGCAAGGAAATCTTTCCTATCATGCATGTTTACATTACAAGATGGAGTTAGTGTTCGATTAGCTCATATACATTCAACGCTAGCTGCAAATCTTTGTAGATGTGCTAGGTCACCCAGAGGTCATCCAAAGCACTAAGCAGAGCTGGTACTAGGAGGATAAAGAGGAATAGTGTACGTTCAAACGTTGGCTACACACCGTACACTGCAGCACTCTGATGCCACAACTAATGAACAGATGTCTCTTAGTGCAGATGTACTGCACTAAGAAAATGGATAAATGGAAGTTGTATCCTGTTTTTTAAGCACACATCGACAACTGCACTTGCCAAAGTGTTCAACGTAACTCTGAACAGGATGTTTTATTTTATTCTGTTAGCAGGGGCTTTTAAATAATACGTAACATTATGGAGTGTCACTTTTTCAAACATAAGTCAAATTTTATTAAATTTTGTTTAGATTGGTCAAGTATTGTTGCACAAACTGCAATGTAGATGTATATTGGATATGCTGAAAACAAACTTATTTGCTAAAAGCTCTTCCAGTAAATCCCAATGTTACTGAGCATTTCCTAGATCACTCTAGATCTAAAACATATGATTCTCTGGTATATTAGTCAGCGCTCTTTGCTTACCTGACCCTTGGCTATTATGTAGAATGTGTCTCCCCTTGCATCTTGTCTGCAGATGTATTCCCCATTAATGTAATGAGCCTCTTCCAGTACATCAGCAAGTTTGTGGATTGTGTCGTTGCTCAGATCAGTAAAAATTGGTACGCTGCAAACAGGTCGAGAAGAACTCATAGAGCGATCTGCTAATTATATATATCTCACCACTCTAATATATTTTATTGTTGTTTTAATAATACAGTTTATTTTAGAAGTGATGACACCATTATTCTTAGAATACTGAAACCTACACTAAAGTGTTAGTCACTAAAATAATCCATCACTGACTTTTTGCTCTTGCAAACCCAATTTTTTAAAAGTTCGGTTCTACCATTTCTCTATTATTCCATTGATGAGCGTGTGAACTCAGGCTATATGTGACTTGTTGACAAACAAGAACAAAATGTGATACATGCGCAGGTCAACCAGAGTCTGGCAGTTAGTGTAGGTTCTCACTATACACCCATTCTGGTGGGCCGCTCTGCGCCATTCTAAGAATGTAGAAGCCGCTACCTGCTGCAGCTGTGCTCTATAAGTGTGAACCTTGTTGTGTGAGGCACCTGGTTCTTAGCGCTGATCAACAGCGCCAACTCGTTTTCCTTGTCAGGATGCAACTGGTCGTAGCGCTCAAGTAAATCTATGCTGTCACGTTCGTATCGCTTGTGATGACTGCCGACATCGCGGGCTATCTCTTTTTCATCCACGACTGTAATCGCCCCATTGATATCATTTACGTCAAAACAAGCGTGGATGTCAACAACAGGCTGTTTTCTTGAGCGGTACTTTTTTCGATGAGCGTGTGAGGCGAGAGCGAGGGTGTACTCAGCATGCTGTGTTGGCGATACTGGAACGTGTTGAATGCATACATCAAGGCTGATATCCGAGTCATTCCTTTGCAAGTACGTGGTCTGAGGAGTCTTTAGCTTGGCTAGCTCAACCTTTTGACAATTGTCTTTCCTCTGTTTACTGTTTGTTGAAGCATCAGAACGTGCCGGCATCTTATCCTTCTGTACTAGTCTTATGAGCTGCTGCCGTTGAAACCTAGAGGCCTTCTATCGCTGCCTTCTTTGGGGGAGAGCTCTTTGCTAAATGCCACCATTGAGAGAAATCCTTTCTCATTATGTAGGAAATTTATTGTGCAGATGCGTTCGATTCTAATTTTAGCGTTGCTATGTAAGCCTTTAGAGTTGATTAGACACAAGTTAATTAATGACCACGTGTGTATATATACTTTACATATAATATACTGCAAAACTAATGTTTTCATGGGCAACAAATTTAGAGACCAGGTTTCACTACGATATCCACATGCAGTCTAGATATGAGGGCGCTGTATAGCTGCTAATTACGTTACGATTGGTTAAAATTCATAAATGAGATACAAGGTGCGTCTATTTCGTCTGGAATTGCCGACTGACATTTCCTCAACACGAGAACAGAGCACCAGTAATTCTACTCAAATGATTTAAGGGATGTGCCCTTCGGTCAATATCAATTCATATAAACACTGTATAAACCAGCAAATGTCCATAATAGCAATGATGTAACCTCCCACAACAACACCTCCTTACTTTTAGCCCTAGCAACTTCCATTGTATATGCATCATAGTAAAAGGTTACTGTTACTTTGTGACCCAACTAACTCTGAAATTAACTATACAGGAAGCCAGACTTACATAAAGCACACAAATAGCTTCGTTGTTGCATTTAAAAAGCTTTATAGAGTCTACACACAAAAAAATAATATGTTGTTTTGTTAATTGGTTCCCAAGGTTATCCAAAGCTGTTTCTCTTCATATAACCAATCAAAACAATGTAAGTATCACCATACTATTAATTGTCTCCCCTTGTCAGTACAAATTCATCATTTCACCAGGCTGGCCAAGAGCTAAAAATAATGTCATTGCTATCAATTTGCCAGAAGCGTTTTTAAAAAGATCAGCTGAAATGCATTGAGGATCTCTGTATATATGCATGCAAAGGTTTTCCTACAATTCTTGGTTGGCTTTATAATGTCAGAACTTGTTTCTGTGATGAAAACAGATTTGAAGCATAATGAAATCAAAGCCAACACACGGATGGTAAATAGAAAAAATTGCGCTTCTTTTGAAATGTTAAATCTACGGAATAGAATTTCAAGAAACTTTCAACAGAAATATAACTGGCCTGATTGGTTGCACGAGGCCTGACCCAATGATGCAAACAGCGTGTATCGAGTTAGCGTGTATAGAGTTAGCATGTATAGAGTTAGCGTGTATAGAGTTAGCGTGCATAGAGTTAGCGTGTATAGAGTTAGCGTGTATAGAGTTAGCGTGTATGCTCAAATAGTCAGCTGTATTCAACTTCTAATTCAATAGAAAGAAGGAAGACAACTTCCAAAACAGATTATACCTAGTGAGGAACTCATGATATTCCTTCTGTTTCCTCATTCCAGTCTTCATCATGATACTTTGAAAGCATGGCCTATCTATGGCCCAGAGTTTGCATGGTGTCAGAGCTACAAACATACACATACCATACTTCGGTACTCTCCACACACTCACAAACATTTTAGCATATTTTATCTCAAGTTATTTGATGACAAACCCTATAAATGCCACCTTATCACTATTTGCTAGTGTTCATCACGGATAAGTCAAGTCTTTTGACAATATTTACAGTATTTCAATTAGTTTGATATCTAATTGAACTCAGGTGCTCGAGAGATAACTTAAGGCTTTTGTGCTACTCCAACAAATGGGAGTTTGTGCGAGCAGATTCGTACGCATGCATAGAAACAAATACTATATTACTTTGGGGTACTGGCTTTAAAGTACCTGTAGTTGGGGTCATTGTTTTCTATGACCTCTGTTCCTACCATACAGGTCGTTCCTTGCGTAAACAGAAAACAGTATAAATATTGTATGACACTCATAAAACAATTTTTATCACTATCTTACAGGAACAAATTCATTTTAGCTAGTAAAATTATATTGTGAGCTGAAAACAAGAACTGAAATTGTGGGTATAAAAATTTGTTTAAACTTCTGGTTGCCATTGCGTCAGATGCCCTTTACAACTAGCAAAAAGTCAGTGAAGCAGTCTTGTGTTTCCCTTCAGTTACAATATGCCTATAACAGTTATGGGTTACAAGAGAAGATAAATCAATGACTGTAGTGGCAGCCCATGTTACGTCGACGGTCATTAGGTGCCTATTTTTCATCAACCTCTGGAGAGTTGTTCCCTATCCTACATATTGAACAGTTTAAGGACACGCCGATGCACGAACACACCCAGAAGCCATGTGAGTCCACATGTGTAAATGAGAGTGGGCAGACTTTTGAAAGTTAAAGTCTGCAGATGATAATTAGCTGCTAAGTGACCTTGCCAAGTGACCTTGCTTCCTAGCTTTGTTCACAACTCCTAGTTTTTCTGTGCTAAATCATGTTCGTATTGGTCAAATGTCATGTCTAAGCATATGAGAGATTTTGCGCACTGCTAAATCTCTTCTCCAGCTATACAACTAGTGTGCGTTGGACCTCGCTAAAAAAACTAATGTGAATGCGTAGTTCGAGTAAAAAAGTACTTATTTAAAGCATTGACACGGTTCCATTATTATCTTTTTTATCAACTTTCCATCACTGTTTGATGTTCAGCAAATCGGTATGTTAATGAGCCTTCAAGTTAGAAGAAGTAATATAAAATGGAATATTCACATAAATTTCACCTTTCAAGACATTAATTAATTCACTGACCACTTGTGTTTACCTATTAGAGAAGACAATTGGTAAATGAGATTGGCCTCTGATATCTTATAAAACTAGTTGTTGCGCAAAATTTTCTAGAACGAAAATTTGAAGTCAAACTGAAATAGACTTTGCGTACAATTCATGAACAACTCTGAATCCTTAATGGCTATAGGAGACAGCTGTATAAAGCTGAAAAAGAATACCGCTTTACTGACAAATAAGCCTTTTGTTGATGTCTTTGTTCTACAAATGAAACTAGTAGTTATAAGAGTTGTCCATCCTTGCTCTATATGGAGTTGTAAACCGATACTATTTTTACTAGCAGCCTGTGTATTCTCTATAGTTGCTAGTCCCAATGACAAAATAACGTATCAAAGAAGAGCACAAACAGTTTATTAGCTACATTCTGTAGTATTTCAGCATTCATCTATTATAACTGCCTTTTGTTCTCTTCACGTGTTGCTATATGTGTGTTGCTGACGCTCACAAATACCAGCTTCAATGCCTGCTGATTAAACTTACTATCAGTAATTATACACCTCTTCTTTAATAAATGTCATCAGTAGATTCTGGCGTTAGTTATCTTCTCCTGACTATACCTAGGTAATCACACACTCCGTAATTTTATTTACGATATGCATTTCCCTTTGCGCCTTGCCTGAGGCTGGCACATGCATCAAGAGTTTAATATGTAGGTGCAATAGCTGAGGCGGTAGATCGGGTGTTTGCCAGGCAGATAAAATCAGCTGTATGGCTGATGCATTTATATCCAGCTTCAAGAGCTTCAAATGACCTCTTGTGAGATACAAGGTGGACCAAGTGCACTCGGGTAGGTTTAGCTAATGTCAATAAGTACCACTCATCTAATGATCACCTAAGGCCTGTTATGAGACTCGGTTACCGAGGTACAGCTAGACTGACCGTCACAAATCCCTTGCCATCTGTATTTCTTACTTCAACTCATGAAGCTAAAAACATCTCACAACCATGGATAGACACCAAATAAATGTTTTTAGACTCATTGATATTCCCCAGCTGATAGAGCTGCAATAGCCTGTGCGCCCAACATGCATCAGCAGAAAGTGCTGCATTAGAGTCTTGTCCAACACAGGCCAAAATGCTTAAATATTTTATGCCAATCAACCCAGGTGGCACCTGCTAGGAAAGGTTCAATTAAGCAAGCTTTACCCATTCAAACCAGCATGGCAGGTGAATTCATCTACTCGATAATGGTAAACTATTCTGATTAGGAACACATGACCTTGTGACCTTGTGTCAGTGTACCGATATGAACGATATGAACGGTGGAGGCTTACCTCTAATAGATGCAGTCCTTGTACAGTTGTACAGGATAGCCAACTCTCCAAACACCTTTCCTGGTGTCATATTGCATAGCTTCTGCCCCCCTTTAGTGACCTCTACCTTGCCCTCTGCAAACAATCACACAACCAGGGCATTCAGAGAGCTTCTTAGGATTTAAAACTGCAGTCCTCATGCTTTCAGTGTAAGAGCTGTAGTGCTAAGGCTAATCTCTAGTATGACAGCTACATACGGGAACGAGTTTGCTAGCTGAGCATTATCCAAGTTTCTTGAGACATTTCGAGCATTTTGCTAACTCATATACTTTGTATGATTTGACATCGCTAGAAATAACCGCAATATGCAATTGGCCAATGGCTTCGATTCACTTTTTATCTATATATTTTGTGTGTAGGCATGCAACTTTGGTCATACATGTTTCAAAGTTGATGAATTTCTGACAAAACCTTTTAGCATTAACTAACCGCCTTATAAGAAAATATATGTTATTATTTGTAATAAAATATATGTTATTATTTGTAATAAAATATATGTTATTATTTGCAGATCATAAAATACTTAACAAAAATCATCTGTTTTACGATCACCAATTTTTCAAGGCAGAAATGTTTTAAAAATGAATCTAATTGAAACTGAGCATTTTAGGCACATTTTGTTCTTACCAGCACATCAGACCATGGGTGATGCTATGATATGCTAACAAGAGCGACTTGCCTTCCATAACATATACTAGGGAGCCCACTGCCCCTTCCTGTATTATGACCTCATCGCGTGGACATTCCACTGGGTACATACATTCCACGATAGCCAGAATCTGACCAGTGTCAAGGTTTTTCATGAAGTCATTGTCTAGTATGGCTTGCTTGATTAGATCTCTGGTGCTATAAATAAATAGTAATTTATCACTTAGCCAGATTCTAGTGACAAGTAGAATCTCACACCTACAATGCCATACCGATTGATCAAGAACCTGCTATTTAAACAAGTTTCACACAATGTAATGTAAATGAGCCTCTAAAGAGAGGCTAGGTATTCATTAGTTTGGCAATTAATCCTAAAAATGAAATAATAAAAATGAAATAAGTGTGCCTGTAAACAGGGAGCACAGCCTATTAATATCACCATGGTCGGTTGTCGGGTGTCTGGTTTGCTAATCGGGTTCAACATTTTTTAGGGTGCCGGAAAAGCTAGTCGAAAATGTAGGTGGTGCTAAGACAGTCTCTAATACAGTCTCTAATACATACAAAGGCAGTTTGGCATAAGAGGCGTTGTCAGCGGTGCTATCCACGTCTACCGGTGCTGCTGATATGGCTATTCTTTGTTTCGGTTGGAGATTCTGGTGTTGCCTGGTTTCTGAAAGCGGATTATCCAGAACAGATTTCAACATGTCCAGTTCTCTAGTTAAATCAAAAATAATCTGGTCTCTCTCGGCGACTGCCTCCTTCAGCTGCTCAATTGTTTCGCTACGCGCCTTCACTTCTTCCAGAGCTTGCAGCATTCCTGCCTGAAGGTCTCGTAAAGTCGTCATCTTGCCTAAGCCTGACTCGACCATAAGTCGCTGCAGGTTGTCGGAATGTTCCGAAGCACTCTTGGACATTATATTCCCACGAGTGAAGACTCGCGTCACTATCGATCGAGATGGGCAGCAACTGCTGCAACTGCTGACATTAGGTGATTACGGCGACTCCTCTGGTAATTATGTACTCTCTCTGTCGTTATTAGCAGGTGCCGCACCAGCCAGCCTAAGAGTGCTATGGTGTGCGATGCAGCAGGGGCAATTAGAGGCCATACACAGGCTGCTCCTAGTCTACACTCAGAGTTTCTATGTTTAATGTTGCCGCAATTATCATAGATACGCCAGCCAGTACATCGCAGCTCACGCCGTGCCTCTTGTTTATCTAGAATAAATTTATTGCCTTTAATCAGTGTCAACCTCGGACGAATAGGAGAGATTTTCCTCGGCTTCTTAAATTGATTTTAGCTCGAAAGCTATAATAAGCTTCGTCGGTAAATAAATCATTTAGAGCTGAGGCCGGGTATGACAAACAATATACCTTGAATTATTGTTACAATCGAGCTTTTCGTGTGTAATATTTAATTAGATAATTCAATAACATTACAAATATCACTCGCGGCCTTTTGAGAAGACAAATGCAACAAGTAAAAAAAGTATTTGCTTAGCGTGGCCAGCACATAAAATTTGTAAGGCTGTTTTGATAAGCAACGAAACTTTTTAACTTATATTTGTTGGTCTTCTAACGGCAGGAAAGAGCTCTCTCTCTCTCTCCCTCTCTCCCTCTCTCCCTCTCTCTCCCTCTCTCTCCCTCTCTCTCCCTCTCCCTCTCTCTCTCCCTCTCTCTCTCCCTCTCTCTCTCCCTCTCTCTCTCCCTCTCCCTCTCCCTCTCTCTCTCCCTCTCTCTCTCCCTCTCCCTCTCCCTCTCTCTCTCCCTCTCCCTCTCCCTCTCTCTCTCCCTCTCTCTCTCCCTCTCCCTCTCCCTCTCCCTCTCCCTCTCCCTCTCCCTCTCCCTCTCCCTCTCCCTCTCCCTCTCCCTCTCCCTCTCCCTCTCCCTCTCCCTCTCCCTCTCCCTCTCCCTCTCCCTCTCCCTCTCCCTCTCCCTCTCCCTCTCCCTCTCCCTCTCCCTCTCCCTCTCCCTCTCCCTCTCCCTCTCCCTCTCTCTCTCTCTCTCTCTCTCTCTCTCGCACAGAGTTATCAAAGTTGAAGTGGCAACATGTCTCATATGATTGGCCAGTGTAAAATACTTGTAAAATGTGCATTACAACACGCCTACACTTTTCCTGTTAACACAAATAAAATGTCATGTAACCTTTATAATGTTGAAGTCATAAAACCTTTGAAATACTATTATACGCTATAATAAGCACTTTGAGGAAACTAGCTACAGCGTTTCCTTGTTTCACATAAATGTTAGTCATATATGAGCACATCTATAAGATTATCACAATTACGTGAATAGTTTGGACAATTTGAAAAAATGTTATCTAAAGGTAATTCTTACGCATAGGACTTTCATGTATTTAATATTCATATAG
The DNA here is from genome assembly GCF_963576615.1 of Watersipora subatra. Classification (NCBI taxonomy): domain Eukaryota; kingdom Metazoa; phylum Bryozoa; class Gymnolaemata; order Cheilostomatida; family Watersiporidae; genus Watersipora; species Watersipora subatra. The sequence continues at coordinate 4,116,343 of NC_088708.1, read as the reverse complement.
CCGGTGCATACATAGACTGTGTGGTGTTAGTGTGTGCGCATAGTCTGAGATGATCTGGATGTATATGTACTGTGTAGTGTTAATGTGTGCGTATAGTCTGAGATGATCTGGATGTATATGTACTGTGTAGTGTTAGTATGCATATAGTTTGAGACGATCTGAATGTATATGTACTGTGTAGTGTTAGTGTGTGCGTATAGTCTGAGACGATCTGGATATATATGTTCTGTGTAGTGTTAGTGTGCGTATAGTCTGAGATGATCTGGATGAATATGTACTGTGTAATGTTAGTGTGCGTATAGTCTGAGACGATCTGGAAGTATATGTACTGTTTGTGAACAGCCTGTATATACATATTTAGCCTGCATGAAGCTAGTACTTGCATACATTTAGAGGGAGCATGAACTATACATATGTAGCTGATACATACATATACATACCCTGCTCAAAACTGAGATATACATAAAAGCAACATATACAGCTGGTTTTATACATATATACGTCTAGCATGCAACTGGTCTACACATGAAAGCCCAGCATACAATGGGTATGCACACGGCAGCGCACCATTACTGTGACTGTTTACCGTACAACTGATAACACTAATTCTTGTTCAGCGAATCTCGTTAGCTAATTAAATATGACAGAGAATCAGTATTCGCCTGTCAAGTGCCAATCAAAAAACACTAAAAATAATACCTACTTCAAGTCCGAAATATTCCTTTGCCGAGGATACCTGTGGAAATTGTACAATGTATGCTAACCATCGATATTACCACTAGAATACCTAGGCTGTAGAAAAGGCTGATGTTGTTTCAGCTGTATGGACTTGTGGTCCCAATTGCCTTGGATCCTTAAATTTGTGTGACGTGTTACATAGCTATAGTTTCTCAAAACACAAAAAGTTTGAAATTGAAATTATGATGAGTTTGCTTGCCAGCAACTCAAATCTCTGAGCTCAAACTTTCTAGGCTTTGTGAAAGCTGTGATTGCAATGGTTTTTCTTACAGAAAGTCAATCTTTTTAGGTGAATGTCAGTATAGACAGGCCGCAATTTGGAAAAAATAATTGTTGTAAACAGGAAAAAACGTGTAAAAGTAACATAAAGAGGCAGATAGACAGTCAAAGGTGAAAAGAGTTGCTGCTAATACGAACAGTGAAATACAATCAAGTTTTTGCAAAGAATTTGGCTAAGGCAGAAATTCGCTGAAATACTATTTACCAAGCACCATGGCTTTATATAGGTTGTCAGCCTAAATTTTGGGACCAGCCATTCAACAACTTAGACCATACAAACGTAGGCTACTTTCAACTAGCAGCATTCTAAGAAAGCATAATGCATACAGTGCTCTTGGTTCATGACATTCAAATGATCCCTGCATGCAACTTCTATGGAATGCCATTCAGGATATCCACTGAAGATGCCCATATACAATCAGAGTTACCAGTTTTATAACAGTGCTAGTACGAGGGCAACAGCAAATGAGGTCCTCTAGAGGATAGATGACACGCAGCCTGAGTTTTATAACAGTGCTAGTACGAGGGCAACAGCAAATGAGGTCCTCTAGAGGATAGACGACCCGCAGCCTGAGCTTTATTTAAATGAAGATACAGTCTAATTAAAACTAAAGTTCATTAAATGTAACGGAATAAACAATATTTCCTCTGAGGATTTTTAGCCAGCTAAATAGATAGATAGGCTTGTAAAAGCAAAGATGTTGTAAGATTATTTTGAGTATGTTGGCAATAAATGATAAAATTTTTGAGTTACACGTTGATAAATATTTTTCTCTATCAATAACACTAGCCAGCTTTCAGTTGTAAGCTTTAAGAATATCACATAAAACTCTTTACAAACACTACAAGCATTTTATAGTTTAGTCAAATGCGAGATTGCAGTTGTCCTTCCTTTCCAAGCTAGCAACTGAGGAATTATCAAAAAAGATTAATTATCAAGCGCCAAATTACAAGATGGCAGGTAAATACTTGTAATAAAATATGAAAAGAAAACTGATAACCTAAAAGAGGAATTCTTACAAAGTTGCTTTCTCCTAAAGAACATGTATCAAAGGAGATCACAACTCCAACAAACGTTTGTTCCTCTATATATATATATATATATATATAATATACATGTATATATACATGTATATAATTATTGAGAATCAAATGTCTGTTGGAGTTGTGATCTCCTTTGATCTCTTTAATATATTATACACATTGCGAGGGTATTAAAAACCAGCTTATAATGCAGTTGCCTGCCACTTGCCATTAGCCTGGCACATTGCCAATGGCTAATACATGTATAAGTAAACTAGTTATCTACGTGCGACTTTTACTAATACATAAAATGATGAGGTGCCATAACGGAGAGCGGCAGCGTATTTTCACCCACATACCGACATATATTGAATCTGTCAATCTTGGGTAACTAAATTGGTAAAGCATTTGCCAGGTCAACGGGTGGTTTTGAGATCAAATATTTTGCGATACAGATTCTTCATTCTAATATTTTAAAAGTTATAGCTGGACAAACTGAACTACAGATTTTGAGATATATACATGTATATATATATATATATATATATATATATATATATATATATATATATATATATATATATATATATATATTATATATATATACATTGTATGTATATATGAGCAATCTTTATTGGGGTAAGCTATAATAGTCTTATTTTATGAAAAAGTTTTTCACAAAGTACGACAGCAAGTAAAATAAATAGCAGTATACATACTAAACAACCAAAAAAACAGCTAATATGGGGTCTAACTAATATAATGTTGAAATTAAAAGCATAAAATATGTAAAAAGCAAGCTTTGAGGACTGATATGAGCACTGTATTGTGGTAACTGAAAATGTGATAAACAATTTGGGCAGCTTTTAATTTCAACATTAAAGACTTCAGAGTTGCTAATAGCTACATGTAATTTATAAACTTATTATTGACTGTAAAAGTATGCAGTATATACTGAAGTCTCTGCTAATCCCTGATGTTTGTACATACGTACTTTATTTGTAGCTATTGTCGCATGAAATATAGTATGACTAGTTATTGAAAGCTAAAAGAAATCACGCGCAAGACTAATATCTGGTCAGAAAGAACCAAGCTAAACAAATAATGAGCGCCAATGGCCAGGATAATGGCAGATATTCAACAATAAAAAACATGATTTTGGTGCCAAAGTAAAAGTACTAACAATGGAGAGTCAATCTGTTGCCTATCACACTATGCAAACATTTGATTACAAGCTACACTAGCTATATAATAACATTTATGTAATTCCTTGCATAATTATAAGTAAGATGTAATAAAGTATGTAAGCATTTCTGTACATTTGCTGCTTGGTTCACCTTGTTGCATTTTCCTGGTCCGTATTGTGACCTTGATATGAGACAAAAAACAATAAGTTAATAAAACTTTTAGCATAAAATCAGTGCTTTGTTGGTAAAAATCCTTTGTCTGAGAGCTTTAAGATATATATCACTTAGTAATGAGCAATGTACTTAATGACATTGTGAAATACTAAGGAATAATTTTCAATGCATTTGGACCGACGACTCCGAATACGCGCACACCAACAACTACTAGTACTTGTACATTGACTAATAATACTGATATACTGACCACTCCTAGTACTTATGTTTTAAGGTTTGCACATTAGAACAAGTTGATAATTAGACAGATGAAGATTCTAGAAAAAAAAACAGTCTTTGATAAACCTTTTAGCGATGTGCTCATACAGCCTACACTGTTTAACAGATGGCTTGGTTCAGCCAATACACACTTCTGTAACAGATCAGCTTTAGTCAACATTTACAATTGTTTTTTTTTATCAACAAATATTAATACTTACTATTCTTTTGACAAAATAAAAATCTTTTTATTTTTATTTAGTTTTTAATGGTGTATACCGTATGTATTTGCGATAAATATTTTCAAATGTTGTTGAATTATAGCTTTTTACAAAATACCCACCCAAATTAATTAATTATTTTTTATAGTTTGTGTTGGCATTTTTATTTAAGTTTAGTTTTACCCATTTTTGTTGTTTTCCACATAGTAGAAGTCATAAAAAAACAAACTAAAATTTTTGCCGGATAAGCATACCGTTTAATAAAACTAGGCTATAGGACTCTTAATTACACATTCTCTAACTAGCCTCAGCAATTCACAAAGATATTAGCGCTCTCTCACTGAGGCTATGTAGCTGAGGCTATGGTGCTATCACATATGACTATATTAGAGACTATGGCTTTATATGACCAGCCTTTGAAATGAGTAATCACAGAGCTAATTGCAACAGCATTCATATAGCTGAGCTTACACCATGAAGATTTATCAGAGTTGCTTCCACGCTGACAAAGTCTGTTCGGCGTCAAACGAAAATCAGTTGTAAAAACGGCTTTGTTCCAGTCACCAACACAAGATCAGTGAAATGCTGTATACCATGTTTGCCTATTTTTGATGGCTGTCATTGATAGAAAACAACATGGAATTGACCTATCTTATTTCGCAATGTTGATGGCGCCAAAAATTCAAGCAAGCGAAATAGATATTGATGCTGTATTTTATTGGCTAAAAAAGATAACCATTTTGTGTAGACGGAGACTGAGTTGCTTTGATGTAAAGTCTTTGCATAAACATCCTGCTGTTAGTCTTGAACTACCGGACAGTCTCTTTTGCTTTATGTTTGTACTCTTTGTTATTCTTTATGCTTTACTTATAAATTATGCGCATTAAAACATAACACCCACACACTCACACAAACACACACACATGCACACATTTACATGCACCCACACACTCACACTCACTCACATACATGCACTCACACGCATGCACACACGCACACACACATGCACGCACACACACACGCGCACACACTCACAGTTCAAACTGTAAACAGACTAGAAGCCATTCCAACAACTCACTCAGTGGAAACACAACTCCAACAAGCTTTCAGGTGTAAACGCACCTTAAATAGCAATACTTATTTCAAACCTGAATTGTTTTACTAAGATGAATGCTCAGCCTTGTGTTGGGGCAACTCCAACTCCTTCTATATCAGTAACACAACTCCAACTCCTTCTATATCAGTAACACAACTACAACTCTTTCTATACCAGTAACACAACTCCAACTCTTTCTATATCAGTAACACAACTCCAACTCCTTCTATATCAGTAACACAACTACAACTCTTTCTATATCAGTAACACAACTCCAACTCCTTCTATATCAGTAACACAACTACAACTCCTTCTATATCAGTAACACAACTCCAACTCCTTCTATATCAGTAACACAACACCAACTCCTTCTATATCAGTAACACAACTCCAACTCCTTCTATATCAGTAACACAACTCCAACTCCTTCTATATCAGTAACACAACTACAACTCCTTCTATATCAGTAACACAACTACAACTCCTTCTATATCAGTAACACAACTACAACTCCTTCTATATCAGTAACACAACTACAACTCTTTCTATATCAGTAACACAACTACAACTCCTTCTATATCAGTAACACAACTACAACTCCTTCTATATCAGTAACACAACTACAACTCTTTCTATACCAGTAACACAACTCCAACTCTTTCTATATCAGTAACACAACTCCAACTCCTTCTATATCAGTAACACAACTCCAACTCCTTCTATATCAGTAACACAACTACAACTCCTTCTATATCAGTAACACAACTCCAACTCCTTCTATATCAGTAACACAACTACAACTCCTTCTATATCAGTAACACAACTCCAACTCCTATATCAGTAACACAACTACAACTCCTTCTATATCAGTAACACAACTACAACTCTTTCTATATCAGTAACACAACTCCAACTCCTTCTATATCAGTAACACAACTCCAACTCCTTCTATATCAGTAACACTTATTTCATTGCTTTCACATATTCATCTGAGACCGAACAATGTGCTTCAGTGAAACACCTAGTGAAACCTACATCAGTAGTTTGGAGTGTGAACAAGAATGTCACATTCCAAATATATATTGGATTATACAGCTCATACAAAGCATGAAGGCGATTGAACAAGAGCAGACAGAACTATTTAGGATTTAATAAGCAATGACTCAAACCTTCAACAATGATATGACCATCTAAAAGTAACCCGGAAGTGAAACCAGATCAAACCAAAAGTTATAAACTGGAAAGTTGGTAAAGTTTAATAAAAAGATAAAATATTATTGAATTTTAACCTATAAACTTTAGGCTGTTCCCTGACACGCATCATCAGGTCCTCTTGTACGTATTCACATAAGCATGGAAGTTGTTTCCTTTGAATAATGCTAAACATTGTTTCTTAGATTTATTAATTTATGACGGATAGTGTACAACACTTCACAAAACAACTTATTAATTGCTGCACATTTAGCTCAATGCATTATAAACCTTGATGCATTTGTAATTACCTGTATTATGAATTTTATTTTAATGACTTGTCATAAATTCTTTATTCAGGTTTATGAGCAGTTTGATCATTGATGACACACTTTATTTGCACTAAAACCATTTGAATCTGTTAAATTGGGGCATACATATGATTAGCAATCAAGTTTATTACCTACGGCATATTTGTCAAGTTTAAATACAGTAGACATTTCCTCACAAGTCCAACTCTTCTACATTTAGTCTGAGAGTTAGACCGAGTCAGATGGATTTATTAATTCAACTTGGAGTACTTGCTGGCAGAATGAAGCCTCCTAAAGGCGCTTAAATGGCCTGCTATTAAATGGCCTGCTATTGAAATGGCCTGTTATTGAAATGGCCTGCTATTAAATGGCCTGCTAGTGAAATAGGTCGGCAAAAAGACAAGGAGAGATATTATGTGGATGATGCAAAAAACTTTGTGATGAAAATTTTTTCTCAGCTTCTACCACAGATCGCAAAACATTTAATATTTGACGTGATTTAAAGTGATGAGGGAGCTGTTATAACTATAGCTTTAGTCAATCAAATGTGGGAATATAGGATGAGATTTTGAACAGGTTTGAATTGCAAAATTTTTTATTTTAAAAGCCACACTTTACATGACAATATAGAGTAAAACACCATCTGATGTTGTCTAAAAATTCTATTTTCTAGGCTTATTGCTCCTACCATTTGATTCCACCCGCTATTGTGTGCTACCTGTTGCCACTGGTCGCTGTTCGCTACCATCAGTCAATGACTCGTTCACAGCCACTTTTTACAAAAAAGTTGTTTGTTACATTTACTTAGACTAGCGGAACTAGAAAAAGATACATTAATTGGCAAAGGCATAAATTCTAGCAAGTTCGCTTGCTTTCTCTGGGTAGCGTTCCATATGTTTCAAACTAATGTGTACAGAGTTTATCTTTGTATCATTTTAGTTACATACAACAAGAAGAGCGCGTCCATCGAAGTAATAGGAGAGATAAAACAAGTACCGTGTACTACACGCATACCTCTGTCAACTTGAATACTAACTAAATCTGCATAATCAAACCCGAGGGCGTACTTTAGTCTTGCCTCACCTGTGTGGCTTAGAATACTTCTTCAGTTGCTGTAGATTGAGATTACTAACTTCCTGCGGGGCTGCGGATATACCCTGAGCTCGTTGCTTGCGAGGAACAGAGCCATTGGAAAGTGTGGCAGTCAGGCTTGTCGGTATTATACTTTGGTACTTATCCAACTGGCTTTTCATGCACTCTATCAACTCTTCCTTCTGTCCGAGCTCCTCCTCTAACCTCCGGATTGTCTCCTCTTTGTTTTTGAGTAGCCTCTGCAGCTCCTGGAGGCTTCCCATTACTGAGTGGAGCAAATCAATGGCTGCAAAATAAAGGTCATAAGCGTATGAATGACATCAGGTTAAGATAAGACCCGCCCACATTTTTCCAAAGTCTTGCTTTGCTGACGACGAGTGCTGTGCATAATTTACACCTGCTTTCGTGTGTCATTATACTTTCAGCCTATAATGACATTTTGGAAATGCTTGAAGGGCAAAGAGCTTGGTCTATACTATGTGTCTAACATCACACCGCTCTACAATCTATTCATCATAGGAATAAACAACTTCTCAAATATCTGAAAATAACTCCAGCTTAAAAACAGACATTCGATCAAAGGGAGCCGATGTTGCTTTGTACCTCTCATCTAAGATGCTTTAGCACAGAACTAAGGAAATACAGAAAGAAGTGAAGTGTCAAAATCATAATGGCAGTGATATAAGATCATTAAAAATAAGTTGTTAACTCAAGACAGTAGACTAGGCGATCAACAAAACAAAATCAATGCAAAAAGTTAACAGTTAATAGTTAACAGTTAAATAGTCAACAGTTAATAATTATGAACCTTGCTCTCCAACTCAAGTATGAAAATACCAAAGAGGTGGAGACAAACCAATTACCTCAACTGCGCAAAGAGTTTATCTACGACAATACCTAACCGTAGGGCTAAAGTAGCATATCTCTAAAGTGTTCTTATCCACAATCTTAAACAAATATAGAGTTGTTTAAATTCTTGTGTTGTCTTTTGATATGGAATGCAGGTGTACGACAATTACCTATCTCCCTCATTGCATAGATATTAGCGTGAAGTAGGGAGAGCGTGGTAAAGCCTACCAGCTGTCGTTGTGGACAAGTAACTGATAAAACCAAAGACACCGGTGTTTGCTCTATAGAGTCATAAAAAACAACACCTCCATCCGTTCACTCCATTTATATACTTCAACATGAAGCTTGGTTTACCTGTTCAGGAATACACCTGATTATACAGTTCCGAGTCAAATCGTACAGTTATATACATGTACTTGCTGCTGTCAGTTATATACATGTGCTTGCTGCTGTCAGTTATATACATGTACTTGCTGCTGTCAGTTATATACATGTGCTTGCTGCTGTCAGTTATATACATGTACTTGCTGCTGTGTTCGCAATCGCCATGGTTAAAAAGATTGCGACATCAAAATAGCAGGCAGATATAGAAGTTGGCCTTATGGACAGAAACTAGCCCCAAAAAGAATTGTTTGTTTCTGCAAGTCTTCCAAGCACGTAGCAAGTCTTGCGAGCTAGAAAGCATTACGTAGAAAGGTAGTGATACATTGTCCTGTTAAAGGGTTGCATATGACGCAAACTAGCAAATCAGGATGCCAGGAGCTGTAAGGAGAAGGGAATAAACAGCTGATCAATACATTGGTAATTGGAGTAAATGAGCTGTAATCGCATTGCTAAAGATGACTGTCAGTTCTCTCGAGCCTACTTGACATGTCGGGGAGAGTCAGCATAAGATTATGCTCTAGAATGTCTTACAAACTGTGGGCCGGTTATTTTATTGACTAGAAACTGAAATTACCTTGAAACAGTTTGTAATTTTTCAGCTTTGCTGAGCAAATTAAAAGTAGATTGTGAACAGCAAGTAAAAAGACAACCGCATGCTAAGGTGACAGGTCATGGATCATCGCTGCCAGTTATCTTGCCTCATATGGTAGTTTACAGTTAGTTGATTTAATCAATTTATTTTTTCACGAGATTTTATGGTTGAAACATCTGAGAATGCTAATAATAAAGAACCAGTATGTAATAACATTAATTCTAGATACTCAATGTACTTATTTCAAACTATAGCATTAACCATGGCAGCGTGTTTGCTGGCAAAGCGATACCAGCTAGTAGCAAACAAACAGAATAAACAGAAGAGACTATAAAATGTGACGCAATTAGGACTGTGTATAGCCATAGTTGACAATAGGAAACATAAAAATCAAAATTGGACTACTGTAAAGAGCCATGCATGTGACAATTACAATATGTACATCTATCATTCATTATGCTCAGTACTGATGACCAGTAAGAACTCTCTGTCTGGAGCAGCAAGTCCATAAATTGTGTAGCAAGTGGCGCAAGGACAGAAATGGTGCCGTCGGCTGTGTCAACTGTTGAACAAATGCATGATTTATGAAAAGCTGAGCCAATAGCAGGCTAGTGACATGCAAAGGCAGAGTGTCGAACAAGAATAGTATCTAGCGAGTAAGCTACAGTTCTGTAGCCAAAAAATAGATTGTGCATAACTTTACAACCACACAGTTATCACTTATGTAGAGAGCAATGTCTTCAGGTGTAGTGAGGGTTTCCACAAGTCATATTGTGGAGGTTTCTGACTGCATTTATCCCCAAGATGGCTTTATATATCGCTAGATGCCATGAGTAATTGTGGATAATCAAACTAACCAATAAAAAACTTGTTTTATAAGTAACAGAGATGATAGAGCCAGTGAGGAGAGAGTTGTGGTGAAGTTGCCAGAGTTAATCGACTAAATTTATTTGCGCTGTTCACTAGGGCATAACCTTAACAGTAGTCATATTTCGTCACTTCCCCTTATAATGTACATTTGTTGTACAGCGTATGTACGTACACTGTACATACAGTGTATAGGCCTATGTGCTGTTCGTGTGCTATAAGCTAGATGCTAGTATCTCATAGTCTAGCAGTACCTGCAACGTGGAGTATAAACATGTGTCGAGTTTCTCCACTGTTTTCTCACACTATTTATATTTATAGCGTTTAGAATGCTGATGAATGTTGAGCAGTTGTCTCTAGCAGCGTGTATACAGGTCGCCAGAAAACAATTGTTTCAACCAAACCAAAGCTTCTGACAGCTCCCGGTAGCTTCAGTTAGAAAAAGCAGTCCATGTGACTCTAACAAAAAACATGTAACCAAAAAGTTCAACTTGGTTCGATCAGGCAAAACCGACACTGGCATTTGGTTGGATGACATACTATTAGAGAATGCAATATTTGCTTTATTATTTTCAAAAACGCTTGATTCAATGATGATTCAGACAAATGAAATCGCTCAATCAAATGGCAGGATAAAGGATGTTAATTTTTCAAGTTGAATTCTGAATCTTTTAGCTTCTTTTCACAAATTTCTGTTTGTTCAGCTGAGATATGATCACTTTATAAACTTATGTCCGGTGCTCTTCTCCTGTCCGTCATATAGAGTAATGTAGTTAATCTATCAGAGCATATCGAATACCGACGTGCATCCTTTGATTTAATGCGGTGATTTCTGAAGCTAGGCAAATCTCTTCCGACATTAAGTTGAATCACAAAAAGTGTGTTCGTTAGGCATTTACCAGGTTGAATGTATTATTTCCGTAGTGTATGGCCACACGCCGCACCAACTCCTAGTATAAAACTCAGTTAGTCTATGCTGAGCAGCTCACAACTTATAGCAAAGATCTCTACAAGCAGGATTACTTCCTCCAACACAGTTGTACTTACAGTTGAAGAAGATCGTCTATGATCTGTCAGCCTAGACAACTACGTGACGAGCGCTGTGACTTATCGTATCAGATGTGCTCATGAAGAGGAGAGTTAGAACAACGCAGGCTTATCACTTAATACGGGCTCCTATCAGTAATCCGCAGATGATGCCACTCAGCCATACTAATGAAGAATGAAACCTTTGCTGCCAAAGCTGATGTGTATAGTATTTCCGGTGCGATGATTGCAGATGTACTGAGACCAGCTTCTTGTCTTTTCAAGCGCTTTGCAAAAATGGCCTGTAACGGTCGACGGCATTTGCTGATTCCCATGCAGCAGACCAAAGTTCCTTTGTAAAAATTTATAATTGTTTTGATTTACTCTTACAATGACGAGACTAAAAAAGAGAGCAGGAAATGGTTGTTTTACCTAAACTGGTCGTACTGTTTTATGGTGAACTATAGACTTGCAGCTATAGTAACTGCAATAGCTGCGATGCAGTATTAGTAGTGACAACAACTTTTGTAATGTGGAATTGCCAGGTCTCTATCCAAATGTGCTCCGATTTGTAGCCTTTGGTCACTTATTATTTATTTAAAGCAGGAGTGTTCAAACTTTTTCGAGTGAAGGCCATATGAAACAATGAGTCGATTCCAAAGGGCAAAGCGTTGGGATATAGCTGCAGAATAATTTCAGAGCAAACCAACAAGAGAGATATATTACTGAAGACAACCTGTTTGCTTGGTGCTTGTTTTTATATTATGTATGCGTGTACTTATGTATGAATGTATGTATATATGTATGCATGTACGTACGTACGTATGTATGTATGTACGAATGTATGTATGTACATATGTACATACGTATGTACGTACACACGTACGTATGTACGTACGTATGTACATATGTAAGTATGTATTTATATTATGTACATATGTATGCATGTACATATGTGTGTATGTGCATATATAAGTGTGTGTGTATGTATGTATATTATGTACCTATGTACGTACATGTATGTATGTATGTACGTACGTACATACAGACATACATATGTACGTATGCATGACGCAACAACTCAGAGTTGCATCATCAGCAACAAAACCTGACATTGAACGAGTTGGGAGAGAAAATTAGTAGCAGGTTTCTAGCTGAAATCCGTAAATAGCTCTGTATACAGATTTCTAGTGCAAGAACATGGCAGGCCTCCAATAAAACAGGACAGTTTATTTCCTTGCTGAATAATTCTTCTGTTCGCTATTTTTGTATACGCGTGAACATACGCGTGAACACGTATGTACATACGTATGTACATACGTACATACATATACATGTATGTATGTATGTACGTACGTATGTACATACATACATGTATGTACGTACATAAATACATGCATGTACATATGTGTATACATACGTGTATACATGTATGTACGTACATAAATGTATATATGTATGTATGTACATATGTACATACGTACGTACATACATACATAATATAAATACTTACACACATACGTATATACATACATACATAATGTAAACACATACGTACATACACAATTACATACATATGTACGTAGGTACATACATACATACGTACATACATATATACATGTATGTACGTACATACATGTATACACGTATGTATACACATATGTACATACATGTATTTATGCACGTACATACATACATGTATGTATGTACATACGTACGTACATACATACGTACATACGTACATACGTACATACATACATGTATGTACATGTATGTATATATGTATGTACATACGTATGTACATACGTATGTACGTGTATACATGTGTATGTGTGTACCCGTGTATGTATGTACGTACTTATGTACATACATATGTACGTATGTACCTATGTATGTATGTTTGTACTTAAGTGAACATGCATGTATGAAATACTGTATCAAAGAATTAAGTGTGCATACAATGTACACATTTTCACGCGTATACAAAAATAGCGAACAGAAGAATTATTCAGCAAGGAAATAAACTGTCCTGTTTTATTGGAGGCCTGCCATGTTCTTGCACTAGAAATCTGTATACGGAGCTATTTACAGATTTCAGCAAGAAACCTGCTATTACTTTTCTCTCCCAACTGGTTCAATGTCAGGTTTTGTTGCTGATGATGCAACTCTGAGTTGTTGCGTCAGGTGTTTATCTGTAAGACAAATGCGATTCTTGTCTTTTGTGTGTTTCATTTAACTGAAAAACTGCACTGGGAGATATGCTGAGCAAATTGCACTCACCATTCTCAAGGCATCTTTATATTTACTGGAATATGTGGTCTGAGGCAAGAAATCCTGATAAAACTCAATAAGTCTGTGACGTTCACGGTGTCGCTTTGAGACGGTCAACATATTGGAACTCTATAAGTTCAAGCTGTATATCAACTGGTGCATGTTCTGGGTCAAGACTGAAGAGATCAGAGAAGAGTTGTACTGAGATCCTTGAATTATCTCAAAGACCTGTGACTATTTGAACATACGAAGCGAGATCAACAAGATTGTTTGCATCCTGCATTCGCTCTAGAAGGTTTTTTAAATGTTGACAGATTTCATTTTTGAGTTGTCTACTCCAAAGTTGAAGCTCACTTCTGAATGCAATGACATGCTGCCAGAGTAAAGAAATGTGCTGCAGTTTTCCCTAAAGCTGCTTGTTTAACGTTGACATCTGGTCAGTGATGTTTGCTAGGAATGGCAGATCATTTATCCAATTCACATTAGAGATCTCTCCATGCTTCCGCCCTTTACTTTTGGTGAATGAGTCAATCTCATTCAGATGACTAGCAAATCGACGTACAGTTTTGGCACTGCTGAACCATCTCACTTTGCAGTAAAATGTTACATAAGTGAACTCAGAATCAATCGCCTCAAGCATTGTCTGGATTGGTGGTGGTGGTTTGGTGCTCTAGGCCTTATGAAATTGACCGTTGACACCGCTAGTTTCATCACATGGTCCATCTTCAAAGATTGAGCTGCCAGATTCTCTTGATGTGTTATGCAATGATAAATGATTGTGGAATCTCCCCACGACCTTGATTGCAAGAGAAGACCGATCAGGCCAGTCTGCGTGCCACTCATTGCTGGTGCTCCATCTGTACACACGTACACACGTACACACGTACACACGTACACACGTACACACGTACACACGTACACACGTACACACGTACACACATATGTCTGTAAATTAAACTCAGCTATATGTTTCAACGGATTCTTAAACACACCTCTGCCGGTTGTCATGCCATGAATGCTGGCCAGGGGGAGACAATCCTCTGTTATATTAAATATTCACCAAACCTCTTACCATAATATGGAGCTGAGGCGTGTCTGAGTTGTCTATACTTTTATCCAGGCCGACACTAAAATAAGCGAAGTTAGATGCAACCAATTTAGCTGTGCATTCAATGTCATGATCTCAATCTTTCTAGCTACCGTATATCTTGAGAGAGAGATATGCTTTTCAGGGCTTCTTTTTTGAACAAAATTTTTCCACAAATGCTGTAAGAACCTACAAAAGAAAGCTTCAAGTCTGTCGCATGATTTAAAAAGTGACAGTAATTCCAGACACCATTGAATGAAATTATGTATATATATGTTTAAAGCCTCATCCTACTCTATTGCATGTTCTTTTTACTACCCAATTAGCAATAATAACAAATAATTTCATCACATTATAAATGATAACAAATTAACAAATATTCATTTTATAAGGCATAAAGATACATCTATGATATGATACATCTATGATATGCATATTACTTTGACATCCAATGTACGCACCTCCTTTGAAAAATTTCCATGCTGAAATGGTAACTGTCCCTCTTCAATTTTTTTGTGATATAACAAGGCTACTACATATGGTAGTTTTCTCACTCAGCTCTCTGTAGCGAGTGAAATGTTGTTGCTGGCTCGCCAGGTGTTGAAACATTGAATCATATTTCTCCTTTCTCACCCTTGGTACTGATCGTAATCAGCATAACAAGTCGTAAAGCGACGGCGCATGTTATACTTTTTGATAACAGATGTTGTGTCACTATGGATCACATAGATAACTTTTTCTGCTTGTCACTTCACAAAATATTTGCGTTTCAATTCTTTGTTAAAAATTCGTCCTTCAAGATAAACCTTCCTACGACCGTAGCTATGCCTAACACTGATATAAAACAGAGTTTACTTATTATCACATATGAGTATTGTTTAGAACTTCCTTTTCTACCTACCTAAAACCTGAATAGTGATGACAGAGAAATCAGAATATGGTAAAACCCCCAACTTCATTTACCTCCATCCGTTAAAAAGGGCTCATTGCAAATACTGTTGTTGCTTGTATAAAGTATTGGTCAGAAGCTTGGCATACATTTATACAGTACATGTACTCCGTTGATATTTCGTAAAAGGATGCTCATTGATTGAGCAGTGCATATTTAACATATTACGAAAAATTATCAGAAGGTGGCCGAGGGTTGCATAAAAGATAGCCAAGGGCCGCATGCGGCCCAGAGGTGCCTGTTGCACAGCACTGATCGAAAGGTACTGTTGAATGGAGAAATCTGTCTATGGCCAAGAACCACCATTTCTCACGGGCTATCTGCATGTATACGTGTATACGTATATACATATCTATATGTATACGTATATACGTATATACATATCTAAATGTATACTATGAGCTGCCTATATTACAGGCTGCCTATACTACCCCATGCTTGCACAAAAAGTTATCATACACACCCTTCTCATCAAGTAAACTACCAAATATTTCTTGTTGGTACACTTACATGCCTAGCCTACAGTAACTATGTAAAACATGTATATGATCCTCTGGTAAACTAGTCCAGATTTAAACTGCTATCAATAATGACTTTGTTACTGTAGAGACAACACTAAACAGAGTCATAACAACAAGGTACATACCTACTGACTTACTCCTCAAGTTGAGCAGTTACCCAGATGAAAGTCAAGAGAAAACTGAGTTGACGAGCAACACAACCTCTGGCTCTGGCTCCTCATTACAATTCATTGAAGCCGAATAGAGAGCAGAGTTGAGGTGTTTACAATGCGCTTGAGAGTTGATTGACATTTGCTATTTCCATAGTTGAAGGTACTACTATACGTTATAAACTTTCTTTTGACCTGGCAGCAAGTTTTATTCTATATCATTGAAACAATCAGCTTTCTACCCCCCCCCTTTAGCTCTCATGATTTCTAAATCATGGCAGACCATAGCATTGGCATATTTAAATTGGCTCAGCTAACTACTGTAACAGCCTGACCTCTTTCACGTCGGCAGGCTAACAGTAAAGATGCTGAGCTCCGGTTTAACAAACTAGTCAAGCACATTCTGCTGACAAATGGGCACATTTATTAGAAATAATTTATTTACTAGAAATAATTTATTTAATCACAAGGAAAGCGACTTAGAACTAATATATAAAGTTGCTTGGCAATAATGGAATAATGCTATTTCTGCAATTGCTCATTTACTATATCGGAGTTCTGAGCATGAGCCTTCGACTAGCGGATAGCAGGAGAACTGCTTTTCTTTTTTATTAGTCGATAAACGTACCAAACTCCGAACATCTGTTGAGTACTACATCTCTATACAACACATTACCCAAATGTTACTGTTCTGTAGAATACACTTATCAAATGCTAGATTTCCATGCAACATATCTGCCAGACACAATATCTGTACAGCACCAACTACTAAGTGCTACATTTCTGTATTGCACATCTATCAAACACTACATCTCTGCGCAACACACCTATCAAAGGTCGCAGCTCTGTACAACACACCTGCCAAAGACCACACCTCTGTACAACACACCTATCAAATATTACATTAGTGCATGGTACACCTGCCAAACATTACATGCCTGCCATATGGAACTTGTTATACACCTCAGATCGAGGTATGTACTGTGTGTATGATTTGCTATGATGTATATTCCTACTAGGACGCCTTCAATAGATTAATGAAAATGGCATTACTCTGACATCATAACAAAACTGTGCTGGTTTCCAGATTACACTACTAATAATACACAGCTGCTACTCTAGAAATACACAGTTGCTACTCTAAGAATACACAGTTGCTACTCTAAGAATACACAGCTGTTACTCTAAGAACACACAGCTGCTACTCTAGAAATACACAGATGCTACTCTAAGAGTACACAGCTGCTGCTTTAAGAACACACAGTTGCTACTCTAAGAATACACAGCTGCTACTCTAAGAATACACAGCTGCTACTCTAAGAATACACAGCTGCTACTCTAGAAATACACAGCTGCTACTCTAAGAATACACCGCTGCTGCTTTAAGAATACACAGCTACTACCCTAAGAATACACAGCTGTTACTCTAAGAATACACAGCTGCTACTCTAAGAATACATAGCTGCTGCTCTAAGAATACACAGCTGCTACACTAAGGATACACAGTTGCTACTCTAAGAATACACAGCTGCTGATCTAAGAATACACAGTTGCTACTACAAGGATACACAGCTGCTACTTTAAGAATACACAGCTGCTACTTTAAGAATACACAGCTGCTGCTCTAGAAATACACAGCCGCTACTCTAAGAATACACAGCTGCTGCTCTAGAAATACACAGCTGTTACTCTAAGAATACACAGCTGCTGCTCTCGAAATACACAGATGCTACTCTAAGAGTACACAGCTGCTGTTTTGAGAACACACAGTTGCTACTCTAAGAATACACAGCTGCTGCTCTAGAAATACACAGCCGCTACTCTAAGAATACACAGCTGCTGCTCTAGAAATACACAGCTGTTACTCTAAGAATACACAGCTGCTGCTCTAGAAATACACAGCTGCTACTCTAAGAATACACAGCTGCTGCTCTAAGAATACACAGCTGCTACTCTAAGAATACACAGCTGTTACTCTAAGAATACACAGCTGCTGCTCTAGAAATACACAGCTGCTACTCTAAGAGTACACAGCTGCTACTCTAAGAATACACAGCTGCTACTCTAAGAATACAAGTCTTCTGATCTAAGAATACATAGTTGCTGTTCTGAGAATACGCGGTCGCTGTTAGGTACAATAAACAAGTTATAAAGACTCCATATGAAATGGCTACATAAATTAAAGACAGCTCCTTCTAATACATATTTGTTCACTCAGATGCTGAACAGATTTCAAAGCAAAATCAGCATGGCTAAATAGCTGACCATCATGAACAGCACCCTCTCTCACCACCATAAATACCACGATTCATTTAGGCATATGTAGAAATAGTGGCACATAAATTATTTAACGCAAAATATATATTTGGTATTTTATGTAAGAACTTATGATGGTGTAGGATTTGATATCATGTACATGTAGGTCATCCTAAATATATCTAAATAAACAGACATATTTGACATACAATGCAGATGGTGGACACTTCCATGAATAGGCGAACTTTGTAAGCCTTCTATAGCGACTAAGCCATACAGCTAATCTATTTCAAGGGTTGCTTTCTGAAGCTTTTGTCAGAGCCATTTGCAAGCAGCTCCCTGCCTTCAGCACACTCATGATAGGAGGCAATTATATTGCCAAGATTATAGGCACTTGTAGCTCCACGATTTCCCATGCTACTGCATCAATTAGGGAGGGAGTCAATATCAAACCACTTAAAATGTCTCCATATTTCTTTAAATTAGCGACTAGTGCATTCCTCAACAAAATACTGTCTTTTTCTATCAGCTCTGCACATATTATATCTATGTATGGATGATGCTATTTTTAAGTGGTTTAAAGAAATGCGCTGCGCTGTCATGACTGCTATAGCAGAGAGAGGGAGATACTACTATGACACCATGAGTGAGGGACAGGGAACAGTTGATACAAATTATTACCACATGTGTTATTAGAATAATTTTGATGTTACTTCAGTAAGTAACTCAACTCATAAAGCTGAACATTGTCAATCAAAAACAAGTTGTTTATATAACGTAAAATTAAAAGAAACTTGAATGCATAGCTATTGGAAGGGTTAGCAAACCTAATTGGTGTAAGGCCTTGAGAGGGAGCTATTGATTGGTCCCCTAGTCTTAGAGGCACGTAATTACCTCTGATGGGCTTAAAGACATTTCTGATGTTTTTACCAAGCTTGAGAATATTTGATGTAAGACACTGCGCAAAACCAAAAATGAAATTGCTATCATGTGAAAAATGAATGGCGTCATACTATCTCAAAATCTGAAAGCTGGAAGAAGCCGATGTTGGCGGAAGTATCTAGAACAAGATGCAAAAAGATGAGTTTATAAAAGGGCCAAACATTATCATTATTATTATCATTATCATTATTATTATCATTATTATCGTTCAATGAAGGAAAGAAGGACACAATGAATCTAATAGGAGTAGAAGGCATTCTTTGTATCTGGTTTTGTGAATATTTCAAGGGAAGCAGAAATCATTTAGGTTTTGGACAACACTTTCTCTGAAGTCAATCATATAAAAAGAATATTTGATATTTTCATTGGTGCAAATATTTTTTCTACAGAAAGTATAGAGTTTCGTGTTTTGTTAATGTTTTGTTACAATAGATGCCCCGCGTACACATCTACAATAAATGCTCGCGTACACATCTACAATAGATGCCCCAGCATACACATCTACAATAGGTGCCCCCTCGTACACATCTACAATAAATGCCCGTGTACACGTCTACAATAGATGCTCCGTGTACACATCTACAATAAGGTCACCGCGTACACATCTACAATAAATGCCCTGCGTACACATCTACAATAGATGCCCCGCGTACAGGGGTGATTTACTGCGTGTAATTTACTATTCCTAACTCACTACTCACTATTGT
The DNA here is from genome assembly GCF_963576615.1 of Watersipora subatra. Classification (NCBI taxonomy): domain Eukaryota; kingdom Metazoa; phylum Bryozoa; class Gymnolaemata; order Cheilostomatida; family Watersiporidae; genus Watersipora; species Watersipora subatra. The sequence continues at coordinate 4,096,173 of NC_088708.1, read as the reverse complement.
ACACTTTTTTATATCAGATACAAGAATGTATTATAAAGCAGCCAATTTTATCGACGACTTAATTAATGTGTGCAAAATAGTTTATCAAATGGTGATGTATCTAGAGGGAAATGAGTAAGCAGTTATTGACACGCAATTGCTATCTGTTACTGGTCAAAGACAAGCCATTGCTATCTGTTATTGGTCAATGATAAGCAGTTGCTATCTGATATTGGTGAATAACAAGCAATTTCTATCTGTTATTGGTCAATGACAAGCAATTGCTATCTGTTATTGGTCAATGATAAGCAGTTGCTATCTGTTATTGGCCAATGACAAGCAATTGCTATCTGTTATTGGTCAATGATAAGCAGTTGCTATCTGATATTGGTGAATAACTAGCAATTACTATCTGTTCTTGGTCAATGACGAGCAATTGCTATCTGTTATTGGCCAATGACAAGCAATTGCTATCTGTTATTGGTCAATGATAAGCAGTTGCTATCTGATATTGGTGAATAAACAAGCAATTTCTATCTGTTATTGGCTAACGACAAGCAGTTGCTATCTATTATTGGCCAATGACAAGCATTCGCTATGTGCTATTGGTCAATCGCTGTTGTAAAAAACTTTTAGCCAGTACAGGTGGATTTCTAACAAGTGCTACAGGTGGTTTGCTGACAGTTGATGCAGCATGGAATTTGTTGTCCACATATGCGACTTTTGTCCTAGACCAATTTCAAATGTAAAAACTAAAGAAGACTTCTTGTAATGTTTAGCTACTAGCCCGCACTCAGTACTTATGATGCAGTCTCCAAGGGTGATTGATTAGCTCTCATTGCAGGTCCACTTTGAGTGCGTTCAGAGGCGTGTTTGCGTATCTCATAAGTGGTAGGTATGATAACCTCTTGCTTTGATCACGTAAAATAGTTCATTATGGTAGAATAATAGATCTACATGTATTTGCAATAGTTGGCTGAGCTGAATAAAACTCAACTTTAAAAGACTTATATGATCATGTTTTAGAAGATGAAACATGTTTGAGATGAACTACTCATTTTTAAGCATCAAAGTTTGACAAGGATTATTCTTGCTGTTACTTATTGCCTGTAGGTCGATATCATATCTTTCCTTCTAAGATGAAAACTCTATGATGCAATACACTAAATCAAGTAATATGTTCTTTTTTATAAACGCTCTTCAATATTTTGTTTGTTTGTTTCTCACATACACTGTCTTCTCAGCTATATTGCTGCCTTATAAGGTCCGCTGTCCATCCTTTTAAAGCAAATCTTTTAAAATGGAATCATCAGTAATCTAAACAGATAAGTTCGTTGAAAAAGGAAACAACCGAATGCTAAGCCCACTGTTTACTGAAACTTGAGCCTCAGGCTAGGATCAATAGTAACAAAACAACCGAATGCTAAGCCCACTGTTTACTGAAACTTGAGCCTCAGGCTAGGATCAATAGTAACAAAAAATATTATAGTATCAAAAACCCTTTAGTAAAAAAGTTGGACAGAAAAGTGGGAAAAAGGAAGAACATATTGATGAGAAACTAATACAATTCCAGTAAGTCAAGAGAATATAGCAAGAAAATAGTAAGTCAAGAGAATATAGCGAGAAAGTAGTAAGTTAAAAAAATATAGCGAGCAAACAGTAAGTCGAGAATATAGCGAGCAAACAGTAAGTCAAGAAAATATAGCGAGCAAACAGCAAGTCAAGAGAATATAGCGAGCAAACAGTAAGTCAAGGGAATATAGCAAGCCAACAGTAAGTCAAAGGAATAATATCACTTATTTAATACACTTGACATGAAAGTGTCAGGTATGAAGTATTTCATCAAATGATCCCTGTGGGAAATTACGCGATTGAGAGAAGATAACTTCTACTAGTGTAAATCTAACCTGTAAGCCATGTTTACCTTCTATAGTTTCAAGCATTAATAGGCTGATAGTTTCAAATCTTTTTGATGTGAAATATCAACACAGAATGCAAATGTATTTAAGAGCAGCCTATAATCAACAGAATTTTTATAATTGCTGTGCAAATATTTAATTAGATAAGATATATTTGCCAACTTTATCTTTTGTGGTATTTATCAATAAGTATGAAGATTGTACTTGCTACACATAGCTCACTGAAAAAACTACGTTTGAGTAACATGTACTCATAATAACTAACATTCCTATTGCATAATTCCAGCATGGCAAACTAGAAAAACTACTAGTATGCCATTTTGAGAACACACAAACATGTAAACTTGAGAAACCACTAATATGTCATTTTGTGAAATGACAAACATGTCATTTTGTGGTACCTCATACATGCTATCTGGAACAACTGCTAACACTCTATATGAAAAACTACTAACATGTCGACACGAAAAAACGCTAAAGCATTTAAGTAAATAGCTGCCAATGATCTTTTGCTCATGATGCGTAGTAGTAACCAACTAGTAGTAATAAATGTATGGGCATATCTGTCTAATCTAAACAACATACTAATTTTTTTGCAGTATTTTAAGTTAATAGCTCATTGTTAGACGCTGCTGAGTCTGTCAAGCAGCAGCTGTGAGACAACTTCTACACCTGATAACGTAAATAATTGTTCAACTGAATTGTTGAGCAGTAAATTGCTTTATTACTATGCCTTTAAATATCTGATAAACTATATCTTTTGCTGTCGATCTCTGTTAAAGACAAAATCCTTACAAAAATAATTTCTTTCAACTACTGTACAAGCTTTTATTCAAAGCAGGCACAGATTCACATAATGGGGGCATATCAAGTTGTCTTCTCTTGATGTAGACTAAAATTATGCCTCTGTCATTATTCTATAATCTATTATACCATTTAAAAGGAACAAGCTTTATTTGGATAAACAGAAGTACCACACAGATCGATTATGTCGCTGAAGTAGCACAAAATTACCTTGCTTTGCTTCCATGACAGAGTTTTTTCGATGTAACTTTTCTTCAAAATTCAAAACCCCTGCTCCTTTCAGCTCTTCAAAGCATTTGTCAATCTTTTTCCGCTCATCCTGTTCTTTTTTCTCAACATTGCTGATGCAAAAAATACCAGTAATATGCAAAGATTCATGATCAGGTATCCATACACACGCGCATACACAAGCACAAACACCCCACACAAGCTATACCAATTTTTTGTATATTATAAAAGTACTGACCGGCATTATACAGTACATTTAAATTAATCTATTTGCTGGAAACAAATGATTGCAAAAGCAATGAAAAGCATGCAATATTAGTAAAGTATCACATGCTTGTACAACAGAGCTAGCAGGGTGACATCGTTTTATTGACAGTTAATGGGTTATCATTTTTGTCAGTAATTGCTTAAACAAGAATATATCACTTGATCAACATCTAGGTAACTTTGTCTGTAAAATGATAGTAGCAGTGTATAGAAAGGCATGTTGTTATTTCATCAATCTTTAAGATGGTGATTGAATGATTAAAGGTATATACTACATTTACCACACAAACATATACTATTAAGAAAGAAAACCTGTAAGCAGGCTATGACTTACTCAGACTCCATTTCGGCACACTATAATCGCTGACCAAACTGTGAATGATCCGTCTGGTAAATGAATGTTATATATCAAGATTAATATATTTATTTATCCATCTGATAGGAATGCGCCTTGGCAACGTTCAAGGGCTTTTATTGCTGTTCACCATTAGAGATGAAGTGAAACAAGTGCACTGTATCACCGACACTCAATACACACTGATTCATTGTATTATCTTAGCACAATTAGACTTTCCCATGACTATTATTGCTTGTTGAATAAGACTAAACAAATATTTTGGCTCACAATCTGGATACAAGGAAACCTGCTTGTTGTCATAATGACAAGTTTGCTAAACAGTATAGCATTGGGAGAAAAATATATCAGGCAAATAGATCCAAGTTGATTAAGCTATCTATTTATTACACTGGCTGGTTTAGGAATTCTGGCATCTTTAACGTATGATGCTGCTGAAGACGATAACCGTCCAAGTTTGAAGTTTCCACCGTACGACTGGAGATCAGCTCGAGAACTTAGCTTATTGCGATGAATTTGTTGTCCTCTTGTTGAGGGAAACACATTGATGGCACGTGCAATGGCACTGGCTTCATTAGAGTTTGGTTTTATAGGTTTATATCGACGGACTCGAACAGTTTGCCATTTGTTGTCTTGTTCGTCATCGGAAGACTCTGGCGAATGACCTTCTACTAAGAACTTGTCTCCACCTTCAGATCGGATTAATCCTTGAGGAGAGGCTGGCTCAGGCAAAGTTGGCTGCTGTGGTGCTGTGTGATATTCCCTAGCAGTTTTCTGTGGTGCAGAATCTTTATGTGGAGTAGAAACAGATACTTTATGTACGACATTTACCGAAGGGGTTGACTCTTTTCGTAAACTCTTCACATTTTCACATATCTTTTGTCTTTTTTTGTACCTACGAGATTTACTTTTATTAGCACTCGTTGAAGATGAAGCTAATGAGCTTTTGCTAGACTGAGCAGCTACCCTCCTCGTCGGCATCGGTCTCTCAAATAAACTCAAAGATTCAATGCTACAATTTTTGCCGCGAGAAACAAGATTTTGTAGTTTAGACTGTAACCTGTCTGTCCTAGAAATGAGCTCATCCACTTCTGCCTCTTCCTTATCATATTCTGAACCAAACTCACATTCCAAAGTTGTGTTAGTAGCTTTCTCAGCAGTAGTCGGTAGAGAAGGAGTTAGCTCCACCTGCACACTCTGACACTTGGTAGAGTTTCTTGAGCTTGCAGGCTGCTGATTTCTTAGTCGATATTCTTGTACAAAATACAGCAGACTCTTTTGATAATCATTCGAAATTTCTTCTAGTTCCTCTTCGTACAGACTATGTAGTTTCCGTTCACGAATCTTTGCACACCTCCTTTGCTTATCCAACCGAGTAGACAAACTCTTTACTTGATTCTGTAAAGATTCGACTGTGCAGTCTGAATCGCAATCTCGTGGATTGGAACTATTTGCATCCTGCTTTGCAAGATCTCTATAATCATCTCCATGACTCAGATATGGCAGATCTTCACTGTAATGTGTGTCATTTGCTGGACCACTTGTCAACTCATCCGCACTCTGAAGATGGTTTGCATCTTGTACCAAGTCATCATAGTCTCCCGTCAGATGTATCAACGGACTCTCCAACACAATGCAATCCATTTTAAAGCAAATCAGACGCTACGTCATTTCGTTGTGTTATGCGCTTGACAATGCTTTGCATGGCTACATGAAATAACTTCATTTTTTACTAGTTAGGAGGAAAGATGAGACAACTCAGCAACTCGCTAAGATTTCCTGTACTGCTTTCAAAAACTTGTTACAAATAATCTGTTCTTGTGATGATGCCTTTGTGGTTTCTGTACTGACCAAGTTTTCTACAGCCAGTCGTCAGGCCTCAGATAAAGTAGAGAAGATAATTCATTTGATTTCTAAGAAGTTGTCTACTATCGGTTGTCGATGACTAGTAACTTATGATCTTTGCAGAGTTATTACTTATCCCAGAAGTTTGGAGACTACATTATTAGATTCATAATCGCAGCTCCTTTTTTCTGCTCAATTAAACTATCGCATCATTTCCTGTCTATCAGTGTTACCTTTAGAATCGATGAAGAAAAGGCGGTGATGACAGAAAACTATTCTTGCATCGCGAGATCAACAACCTTTTTCTGTGATAGCATCGGCAAAAATATTGATTTCTAACGAATTTGCAGAATGTCTATTATTTTAACATTTTGCATTTTCATAAACACTATCCGAGGATAGCGCTTCAAATATAATGTTATTTAACTGGTTCTGTTTGATTAAATGCATAAAAAGTAATAGTTTATTGGCATGTATTTAATGAACTGGTGTGAGTTGTACTTTAGCTGTTATAGTTATGCGCTGATGAATGTACAAATATCGCACATTATTCTGTCCAATTTAGCCACATTCAGTTTGGTTATATAATTATAATTTGATTAGCTAGCTACAGTCTTTGTATTCACTGATCTCCTATTCTGATACTGTGCACTCTGTACTTAATTCATGAGCACTGAGCGCATTGCACTTACATATCTTGTATGGTGTAACTTAGATAACTTATAACTTATAGAGCAGTTCTGTTTACGCTCGCCTTTCTTTAACTAATAACAGGAAGTTCACGATCTCTTCACCCGATGCTTGATGAAGATTGCTTTGAAAAATTTAGTTGATAGTTTGGTGAATAGAATACGTCAATACAAATGTATAAAGAACTACTGTATGTCAGAAGTTATACAACGCAAAATCAAGAATTTTCTCCACTTGCATTGTAGCCATCATTAAAAATGTGTAGACATAGATCTTATTCCACTGACATACAAGCAAAATATAGTTTCCTAATGTGTTACAGTTATCAACACTTGCTATAATAGTAAAACAACTTGGCTATTTAGACAGGAGTAGAGCTCCGCAGCAAGCGATGAGTGAAGACCGGTAGTTTGTTTATACCTAGAGAGTGCTCATGGCGTAACCATCCATAGCATACTTAACTGATTATCAAGCTGTTTAGGTACCTCTTGAGAAGCTAACTCATTTGATAGTAAATCTACTATTAAATTTACTAACCCATGAAGCTATAGACCAATGAGCAATTGCCTAAAGCAAGAGGAGATTACTACCAATTTGTAACTACTTGTACTATCCTATAAAACTATAGACTAATGAGCCAGTGATCAATGCAAGAGGAGATTACTACCAATTTGTAACTACTTGTACTATCCTATAAAACTATAGACTAATGAGCCAGTGATCAATGCAAGAGGAGATTACTACCAACATATTACTACTTGCTCATAGTTAAGTCATAAAATGTACTTTTAAATATTCTATAATATTGAGCTCAACTAATGAAAGAATAATGATGAATAGAGATTCTGACTCACTAGTGTAATGAAAGGAATCGTATTTGTGTCCAAGATGAGCTAACAGTAAAGCTATCGTTTCCAATAGCTTTATTGTTTGCTCATTCACAAGATATTGCTCTGACAACTATAAAATTTGCGCAATTGAAGCATTTACCAAAATGCAGCGATCTCCTGTGTATTTCTTCAGACATAAACAAAGTTGGATCTTTACAAAAAAGTCAATAAGATGCTGAGAGCAAACGTATTTTATAGCAAACAATGGACAGCTGTTAGCAGTCTTGTAGGTTTAAGGTTACTGACGGATTATAGTTAGTAATTATTAGTAAATAAAGCTCATAGATTGGCCTCATGGTAACACTTTTTAAAGCAAAATGGTGCCAGTGTTTAAATGTCTTGAAGTAAGTACAGTCTCTGATAAAAGTAATTAACATGTACATTAATCATGCGGATATTGCCCTTTATATAGTCAATGATAAACTAACCTGTTGGATTAAACTTGTTTTATATGCCAGAAATCAAACCAGCGTTAATTTGACAAAAAAATTGTGAGACTTTCCAAAAAAAACTAGTGTAATAATTACGCTGACTGTTTGCAGGTACACCAACTGTTTATGAATAAAGAAGTCTTGTCGGAATCGTCCTCCCGTTTTGAGCGCTGATGCATCAATCTTTACTATAGTAAGAGACGTAACTATCCGTCTGTCCGAGCCACGCTTAGAGGTTAGGAAAAAATGCATCACATAAGAGTTGAACTCTGACATCTGGCTTTGCATACATGTGCACTATCATCTGCACCACTCAGTCATCTTGCAGCGTTATGGAATAATTGTACACATAGTTATTACACATGACGATCTCTCATGCCACACGGGACTGCCAGCTTACTAGTATTGAAGTATTACTATAATGGAAGTTACTGCCAGCTTACTCGTAGGCTATAACATCAGATATAATAACAATCAGATATTATTAAAGTACTTCTAAAATATTATCACAGTGAAAGTTGAAAAGCTGATCTGTATTGGCTCAAAACTGTTTCACCCACACAGAGCTGTGTAATTTATAAACAGCTTATAGTGTTATTACTGTTAAATAGTTGTTTGTTTATAAAGATGCTCGACAGTTATTATTAATAAGAGATAAAATTATAGCAAGTCATATTTTCGAACAGGTAAAAGTTTCTTAAAAGATCTTAAAACTTACCATGCTGTCGTTTGTACAAGGGCCAACACTAACAAACCGTGTGATGCACTACCCCTACTATTATAAATGAAAATCAAACTAAAGCAGTGATGTTGTACCCAAAACATCATGTTTAGTCTTCAACATTGTATATCAAGCATTGGAATTTTGATTGATCCGTTCTATAGTTGTTCTACTAAAACATAAATATTGCAAATAAAAACTATATCTTATTAATTATTAACATATCTTATTAATGACATACAAATTTTTTGGCCGTTACTGCGCATTCATTGGATCATTTAAGAGTTATTTACACTTTTTATATTGAAAAGATAACTTCAAAGTTGCGACTCAGCTCCTTACTCCTTCAGTAGCAATAGATAAGCTTGGCGGCTACTACGGTAATTGTAGAGATAGCATAAAGAGAACCTAGCTTTCTATTTCTAGCAACAAGAGCGCATAACTTCAAAATATTTAGTAGAGGGCATGATTGGGAATGAATCTCACAGCATCTACATGTATCTAGGCCTCCAGGGTTGGGCTACCTGCTGCTCCTAAAATTGCTTACATTTTGGCAGTGGCCGGTTATAGTATGAGCAAGCTAGGATTGAAAACAGTAGGCTTGAATTTTTTCACTTTGGTTACCTCTACTAAATACCCTTAAACTCTATACAAATAATGCTACTCCCAGCATAGCAGTTCCATTTTTATCTGATTGATTAGTAGCTAGTAGAATAGAGTAAAGTAAGAGTAAAGGGTAGAAGGAGCAAGCAAGCTGACCCACTTCTTACAAATTTAACCTTTTGCAGCATCCTTTGGAGGGCGTGTAAAGTTTAAATTAGTAAGAACTGATTTAAAGTTTAAGCGGACCTTTGTTGATACCGCTGTCACAAGACATGCAGTCTATCATGCTACCTGAGGATGGGTTTCACATTGAGTGCTGGTAGTAATTGTGTTTGGCTCTTTATTATTTCCTATTTAAACTTGAGCTATTATGATACAGAGGAGAGTAACAACAGAACCTTAAACTCATCTATTCACCCCTGGGATATAAAATGAAACAACTGGATAGACATTTTTATTCTAGTTCATTGCAAGCATGGTAGCAATGCTGTTCACAAATCTGTAACTACACTAATAAAATACATTGATCTCTTACTCATCGCTGTTCAAGGTGATCAGAACTACCGAAGGTGGCAAGCCATGAAGCCGCTTCACCTCCGCTTTATATATATATATATATATATATATATATATATATATATATATATACTAGCTAAATAACCGGCATTGCACTAGTAATTGAATAATTACCTAATGAATTTCAGTAACTTACCTGGATAGCTAGATCTTTGCTAAAATCTTTACTAAAACAATACCCGAGTTTTGGGCCAGCTTAACAATCGTGACATGTAACGGCAACAGCGCTAGTTATTAACCCCAAGCAAGTGCTTCAGGTGTGAGTATCTTGACCAATGTAATAACTATTTGCCCATTAATCCAATTTTGAGTAGCTTAATGGATAAACATGCCGCCTCTAGAGCTGGAGGCCCGATATCAAATCCACTGCTGTGTGGATTTTTCGTTGCTAGATATTAATTACTATATCTGGACACAAAGGTAACGAAAAGGCAAACACTGAGATTTATAGAATAGATCCACTGCAGCTCAAAACCGAGAACCAGTTTATGTAAAAACGCAAGCATATCATAAAAAACATTTGGTTTACCCTGTCACTTCATCTAAAAAAATGGTCTGGACTGATTTAACAGTATATTTTTGCAATGGTAAAGAATGTCTGCAGCAAAGTTGCAACAATTTTTGAAAATGACTTTCATCCATAAGCTTTAAAAAAGCAATGAGCTAGTCCAGTTGTTGTAAATTTAGTTTTTAGTTTAGCTAGCTGACCCTCATGTTTAAACCATTGTCAAAAATATGTTGGTTCCTCTCTCTCTCTCTCTCTCTCTCTCTCTCTCTCTCTCTCTCTCTCTCTCTCTCTCTCTCTCCTTTTCTTTCTCTGCCCCTCCCTTGTCTCTCTCCCCCTCTCTCTCTGTCGCCTACTCTAGCTCTCGCCCCTCTCCCCCTCTTTCTCTCTTTCTTCTCACCTCTTTCTTCCCCTCTCACTCATTCCCTCTCTCACTTTCCCTATTTTTCTCTCCTCTTTCCCCCTTTCTCCCTCTCTCTTTCCTCCTTTTTTTACCTCTCTCCTCCTTCTCTCCCTCTCTCTTTATCTTCAGGCAATTTTTATGAACTGCCTGAAGATACCTTTAAGGAGCTTACACCTGTTTGACACTGAAGGAGATAGAAACGATCAGATTACTTTATGATTACAACTATTCTTTTAAACAGATCCAGCAAGCAACATGTGCTTGGTCAACGCGGCTAGGTCATTCTTGTATGGTGAGTCCCTGATGTACTATTACGAAACTTAAAATCACATATGCTTTGAACATGACAATTGAGCTTGTTAAACGGTGGAGTAAGTTTATGCATCACAGTAAATGTGTTTTTAATAGTGGTTTCTAAATTAGGTTAGAAGTAATGTTGTTTTGAGGTTAGTAAGCATAGGCCAGCCTAATAGTATCAAATGCTTCACTCGAACGCTCCTACAGGAAAAACAATGCACATAATTTACAGCACTGTAAATAATAATAATATTGAATTATTTGATGTTTGGCAAACTTACTAGACTTTGTTAACTTTATCAATCTATCTGCAACCATGTGAAAAATAAACTTCAACTATTTCAGGAATTAGTTTTCTGAATGTGATAACTGTACGTAACCAGTTTTACCTAAGCGAAGTTATTTGCTCTTTCAATATGAGCTACAGCTGGTTGTAGTCGCTATGTTGGTGGTTACTTTTGGCAAGAAACATTGTGATCTGCTTGTGGAACGAGCTTCAACGGCCCGTTACCACTTATTTATGAAATTTAGTTTAATTTAGTCTAAACTCATGCATGATTTCGCCTTAGTTGGAAAAAGAACGCTACGCAATCACTTTAACGGTTAGCATTTACCGACGGCGTCCAAACTTTCTGCACAATTGAAGGTTTTAATGTGTCTATAAAAAGTCATGTACAGTATTTGGTTCTGAGGCTGGTGCAAAGACGCTGCCAGTTAGCTTTCGTTGATACAAAACTTGCGGTTTAGCTGACCATAGGCTCTTGAGTAATACATAAAAAAGGCGATGAATGGAGGATCTGGTGCCGTGAAAAATGGTATTACTGACGCAGCAATTAGCGCAAAGTTGGCTACAAGAAAGCACGTTTCGCTTCCCGAATTTGACATTACAGCAAAGGTTGTTGCATTAATATAGTCGTTTATAGTTTATATATTATGATGAGACGACTTTGTAATAATAACACCTTACTGTCGTTGTATCATGCAGATAGATAATTGCTGAAAAGATTTAAGTTTATGAAATGTAAGAGACTGTATGTTGTTTTAAAAAATCGTTTTAATGTTTCATATAGACCAAACAATCTGGTGATCTTAGCCTATATGACTGCATAGAGAACACGAGCTGGCCTGCCAACCCAAGAGTGGGGCAATGCTTGAGATTTGGTTTTGGGACAATTGATGTATCAATGATAATGTATATAAAATTGTGGAAATTGGGACAAAAATCTCACGCATTTCTCACTCATTTTCATTTTTTTTGTGATTGTGTGAGTCTCACGCCCAATGCGTGAGAGTTGGCAGGCCTATGGCGCCTTACAGTGCCTCGCGATCCGTGTTCTCAACTCGAGTTGGTGTTCAAAGAACTCGGCCTGGTTTTTTTATGAACTCGAGTTGTGTTACGCAAAACTAACCTGGGTTTGTAAAAAAAATCAAAGTGAGTAATTGGGGTGTCTCATTTACAGAACTTCATTTGCGCATATTATATAAAATTTAATAATTGATTAATAATAATTTAAATATATATACATACTTAAATTATATATATTGGCGATATTTGCGCATATTTATTTATATAAGTATAAAGAGACAAAAACAATTGTAGAATGTAAACAGCAAACTAAAAAACCATCTATGTGGGGGCCGGGCCACTTCTTTTTCAAATGAAAAAAAGAGTTATCTTTCTAGAACCTGACAAGAAACTGAATGAACACCAAAAATGAACAATCATAGAAATTATGTCAATGACGTTTAATGATGCACCAAAAAAATTCCATATAAAAAATATAGCTAGAAAAAATAAAATGATGAGTAGGCCCTAGTTTAGCATGGCGCCTTACAGTGTTTCGCGTTCCATGTTCTCAAGCCGAATTGTTGAACTCGAGTTGCTGTTGAAAGAACTCGGCCTGGGTTTTTGATGAACTTGAGTTGTGTAACTCGAGTTATATTTACAAACTCGAGTTTGTAAATATAACTCGAGTTGTACAACTTGAGTTGAAACTCGGGACACTCTAATTCGCCAATAGCTCTAGTTTTACAGTACATACATAGCTTAATTTCTATTAGCTGACGGGTGCCTATTGATGTACCATTGATAATATAACCAGATCTACGGTTATGCTACCCTAATACCAATATATTGCACTTTACTTTTGCAAACTCGAGTTTGTAAATACAACTCGAGTTACACAACTCGAGTTGAGAACACGGAATGCGAGGCACTGTAAGGCGCCATACAGGCCTGAACACGAGTCTTCAGTAAAAAATGTGTGTGTAGCAATATGATTAATGTTCATTTTAAATCGAGCTATAGTCCGATTTGATGCATTGTTTCGTTTTGCGATCTTAATCTTCCATTCACAGATCAAGAGATTTTTTGGCAATTGTGTCATTATCCTTGTGATCCACTTTATCTCACCTTACCTCGTTATCCGTGCAACGCATTTGGCTGCAATTTCTTCAACAATGCAAATGCTTTTCATCGATCATACAACGTTATATTGTAAGTTGAAAGTGTAGTGCCATAAGGCAGTTTCAGTTTTGAACGAAAATTTCAGCTTCAGCACTCAAAGTTTGTAATTGCACTCAATAATATAAAACGGTATTGATAGCTGGCTACACCTTCGAAACCACAAACTTATTCATAAACGACGCACAGATTTTTCAGAGCTTAATAAATATCATACAATTGTGCTTTCTATTTGTTTTCCTTATTATTTACTATGCAGATGGGTAGTGCTGTTTACATATCATGGTAGCCTTATATTTTTAGGTGATGTTGGTGGGAGATTCTTCTGTTGGAAAAACTTGTTTGCTCACAAAGTTCCGAGATGGTACCTTTCTTTCCGGGAGTTTTATTTGCACAGTTGGCATTGATTTTAGAGTAAGGCTTTTATTATTACCAATGCTACAGACCTTTTATATTCTTATTCCAGTGTATTTATGTGAATTATGCAATATTGCATAATTATACAAAGCTTGACTCCTTTTCTTTAGAACAAGGTGGTAGAAGTGGATGATGTCAAAGTAAAGATGCAGGTGTGTACGAACTATTCTTAAAATTAAAAGGTTGACTTGCAACCAAATTCACATCACAGTTATTTAGTACCAACAAAACAGATTCACCATGTCTTACTCTCCTGTGTTGTAGGTGCAAAGTATGTGGAAATGTGATTACAAGCTTTTAAAAGCTCAAAAATGAACAGCTAATCGCAGCCATCACAAAACCGCCGTAGATCGGAATCAGTTTATTTCTCTGACATAGTCATTACATTTGGTTATTGTTTTGTCGCGTGATGTTCTCACGTAAATTGAAAGGCCAATAAAAGGCTCAATATAAAACTTCTCGTAGCACTAGTGTATGACAAACACTTCGGGTTTTACCAAAGACTCCGTATCAAATATAGATGCTCGCTACTTTACAGTTTGTTTCTTGGTTTAATCGATTAGGCTTGGTCTAATCGTCTAGTCGTCATCTGATCATGTGACCCATAATTCACACGAATAATTTCTGCCGCATTTTTCGATTATCACAGGTGACCAACAGACTCATCATGTTTATCAGACCATGATATGTACTCCTTCGAGCTAAGGTTAAAAAAATTAAACAAATTTTTACAGTAGGTTATAGGATATCAGTGCTGAAAGTGACAACATTGCAATGACGATAAAATAGACGCGTAAGAACAGTAGACATGGTTTTATTGAATGCGTGAAGTATATTTGCGAAAATATTTTGGCGAATGAGGTTGCATGAAAGTGTAAACAGAAGCCATCTTGTACAACTATGTCCCATTTGAGCCGTTTTGGAAAGAGATTCCTAATCAACGGCGGTTTTGTGATGGCTGCGAATAACTGTTCGTTTTTGAGCTTTTAAGAGCTTGTAATCACATTTCCACATATTTTGCACCTACAACACAGCAGAGTAAGACATGGTGAATCTTTTGATATCAAATAACTGTAATGTGAATTTTGTTGCACGTCAACCTTTAACAAGTCGTATAATTCGCTGGTCTGCTGTTTTACAGAGTGATCCCTTCTGGTGGTAGTAATAATAAATTGGTAGGCAACGGCTAAATAGACAGCTCATTGCATTCGAAAAGTTAACCAGTGTCATAGCAAACTATAGGTGCAAGACTTCTTCGTTATGGCCATGGTTTGGTGCAGCAGACAAGCACAGCTATTTATATAGCTTTTTGCGGATTAATGGAATTTTTTTAGCTTGAAATGTTTGGAAAGAGTTAGTTGTCCTCGCTTTTGTTCTTTGAAATCATTGTCTTCATAACTGTTATGAGTTGAAATATCATTGAGGGTAGTATTGATCAGTATTGAGGGTAGTATTGATCAGTATTGAGGGTAGTATTGATCAGTATTGAGGGTAGTATTGATCAGTATTGAGGGTAGTATTGATCAGTATTGAGGGTAGTATTGATCAGTATTGAGGGTAGTATTGATCAGTATTGAGGGTAGTATTGATCAGTATTGAGGGTAGTATTGATCAGTATTGAGGGTAGTATTGATCAGTATTGAGGGTAGTATTGATCAGTATTGAGGGTAGTATTGATCAGTATTGAGGGTAGTATTGATCAGTATTGAGGGTAGTATTGATCAGTATTGAGGGTAGTATTGATCAGTATTGAGGGTAGTATTGATCAGTATTGAGGGTAGTATTGATCAGTATTGAGGGTAGTATTGATCAGTATTGAGGGTAGTATTGATCAGTATTGAGGATATCATTGGTTTAGTATTGGTTAGAGTCTTTATTTCAATAGTTTGTTTTAACCAGGGAATTGTATGACAGCAATTTTGCTTACATTCTCATCAGGAAGTGCCCAAGTATTGCAATATAGCAGTGTATAAATAACAAAAGTTTCGAATCATTCATGGAGAGCCGCACACTATCAGCGTGTACATGTATATATTTAGAAACCTGTAAAATAATTCTTTGTTATCACTTAAGAACTACTCCTTAAAAAGCTCAATTTTTAAAGAAAGGTCAATGTGTATTTATGATAAAACCTTTTTCTTTTCGTTTTACATATGTGCCTACTTAGGTTATGCTGCTCCAAGGGAATAGCACTTCTGTGTTGTAACCTGCCCCACCCCTCTTCAGCGGTTCTGATTTAGTTGCGGCCTCCGCTGCTTGCCTCCGCTGCTTGCCTCCGCTGCTTTCTTGGTCAGATGTTCAAACATGAGTTGTCTCCCTTGTATTCATAGCTGCAGTAGTACAGAAATATTTTGCTTGATATATACTTGTAGATCTGGGATACTGCTGGTCAAGAAAGGTTCAGGAGCATTACACGAGCGTACTATCGAGAGGCGGAAGGTCAGTTTTAGTTATCATTTAATATTGTTTGCATGCCGAGTAGTCTTGGCCCCTCTCACATATTCTGCACTCAATAGTTTGACCTTCCTCTGTATACTCGATAGTTTGCACCTTCTCCGTATGCTCGATAGTTTGCACCTCCTCTGTATGCTCGATAGTTTGCATCTCCTCTGTATGCTCGATAGTTTGCACCTCCTCCATATACTTGATAGTTTGCACCTTCTCCGTATGTTCGATAGTTTGCACCTCCTCTGTATGCTCGATAGTTTGCACCTCCTCCGTATGCTCGATAGTTTGCACCTTCTCCGTATACTCGATAGTTTGCACCTCCTCTGTATACTCGATAGTTTGCACCTCTGTATGCTCGATAGTTTGCACCTCCTCTGTATACTCGATAGTTTGCACCTTCTCCGTATACTCGATAGTTTGCACCTCCTCTGTATACTTGATAGTTTGCACCTCCTCCGTATGCTCGATAGTTCGCATCTCCTCTGTATGCTTGATAGTTTGCATCTTCTCTGTATGCTCGATAGTTTGCACCTCCTCCGTATGCTCGATAGTTTGCACCTCCTCCGTATGCTCAATAGTTTGCACCACCTCCGTATGCTGGATAGTTTGCACCTCTGTATGCTCGATAGTTTGCATCTCTGTATGCTCGATAGTTTGCATCTTCTTTGTATGCTCGATAGTTTGCACCCCCTCTGTATGCTCGATAGTTTGAACTTTCTCTGTATGCTCATTTTTTGTTGGAATATCGGACAGACAATTGCAGCTAAGCCCTGGTTCACGTCTGTATGGTCAACATCTTCTTTTAGACTTTGGAAGCTGATGCAAGGTATTTATATTGCTTGATTTTGTTTCTTTTCAAAGTTTAATAGTGTTTCTGGTAGAGTGGTTTTGTTTAATATACTTATAATTGTATTATGGTGAGGAGCTCAGCTGACGTGTTGGTTGCGCAGCTATGCCCGAATGAATATCTCTACCTGCCTGGCCATAGGTTCAAAACCTGTGATATATATTTTATTGATGATTGCAAACCTGCTTTGAAAAGTTGCAGCAACTTTTCTGCTTACATTGTTATGCTTACCTTTAATTTGGGTCATAAGCTGCTTGGCTTGATTTCAGTAGCTTATATACTGACAACTTGTCTGTCTCATTGTATCTAGTCGTGTAGAGTAGTTGATTTCAGTAGCTTATATACTGACAACTTGTCTATCTCATTGTATCGAGTCGTGTAGAGTAGTTGATTTCAGTAGCTTATATACTGACAACTTGTCTATCTCATTGTATCTAGTCGTGAAGAGTAGTTGATTTCAGTAGCTTATATACTGACAACTTGTCTATCTCCTTGTATCTAGTCATGTAGAGTAGTTGATTTCAGCAGCTTATATACTGACAACTTGTCTATCTCATTGTATCTAGTCGTGTAGAGTAGTTGATTTCAGTAGCTTATATACTGACAACTTGTCTATCTCATTGTATCTAGTCGTGTAGAGTAGTTGATTTCAGTAGCTTATATACTGACAACTTGTCTATCTCATTGTATCTAGTCGTGTAGAGTAGTTGATTTCAGCAGCTTATATACTGACAACTTGTCTATCTCATTGTATCTAGTCGTGTAGAGTAGTTGATTTCAGTAGCTTATATACTGACAACTTGTCTATCTCATTGTATCTAGTCGTGTAGAGTAGTTGATTTCATTAGCTTATATATTGACAACTTGTCTATCTCCTTGTATCTAGTCATGTAGAGTAGTTGTCGTGAGCATCTATATACATGTAGTTGATTATTGGCATTTCTCTTGCTTGTTCATGATTGTTTTTTATTTTTTTTCATTTCGGGCCCACACATGATTTGCCTACATACACCCATATGCCTACACCTTGAGCCTTGCTGTGTAGTTACTGCTGAACAACTGTTGCACAGTAATTCCTGAACTTCAGCTCTAGTTTCCATGCAATTGGTGTTAGCTTAAGGCAATTGTCTCACCATGCTTATGATGGAACTCAGTTGTTTTTTAGCTCTCCTCTTGGTATATGATGTGACCAACCCTACGAGTTTCCATAATGTCCGGGTGAGTAGTGCATGACGGTCTTTAGTTATAATATGTTTACCTTTAGTAAAAGTGTGTTTATCTTTAATTATATCATGTTTATCTTTAGTTATACCATGTTTATCTTTAGTTATAGCATGTTTATCTTTAGTCATAGCATGTTTATCTTTAGTTATAGCATGTTTATCTTTAGTTATAGCATGTTTATCTTTAGTTATAGCATGTTTATCTTTAGTTATAGCATGTTTATCTTTAGTTATAGCATGTTTATCTTTAATTATAGCAAGTTTATCTTTAGTTATACCATGTTTATCTTTAGTCATAGCAAGTTTATCTTTAGTTATACCATGTTTATCTTTAGTTATATCATGTTTATCTTTAGTTATAGCATGTTTATCTTTAGTTATAGCATGTTTATCTTTAGTTATATCATGTTTATCTTTAGTTATAGTGTGTTTATCTAGTGTGTTTACCTAGTGTGTTTATCTTTAGTTATATCATGTTTATCTTTAGTTATAGTGTGTTTATCTAGTGTGTTTACCTAGTGTGTTTATCTTTAGTTATATCATGTTTATCTTTAGTTATAGCATGTTTATCTTTAGTTATAGCATGTTTATCTTTAGTTATATCATGTTTATCTTTAATTATATCATGTTTATCTTTAGTCATAGCAAGTTTATCTTTAGTCATAGCAAGTTTATCTTTAGTTATAGCATGTTTATCTTTAGTTATACCATGTTTATCTTTAGTTATATCATGTTTATCTTTAGTTATATCATGTTTATCTTTAGTTATAGCATGTTTATCTTTAGTTGTAGCATGTTTATCTTTAGTTATAGCATGTTTATCTTTAGTTATTTTTATCTTTAGCGTGTTTATCCTCAGTTAAAGCATGTTTATTTCTAGTTATCGCATGTTTGTCTTTAGTTATATCATGTTTTTTTTAAATTTATAGTGTTTATTTGCAGTTATAGTGTGTTTATCTTTAGTTGAAGCATGGTAGAACAATGTAAATGTCATTGGTCTATTTTTACCACAAGTGTAGTGTGTATCTATATCTGTTTCATAGAGTTATTCATATTCACAGTGTACACTCTCCTACATTGAGGTTCTAATGAGACTTTCATCTATGATGTACATAAACACCCGATGCACCCGATATAAGGTTCATACAAAATGCTATATTTTAGGACTGGGTCACTGAAATACAAGAGTCAGCTAAAACTGATGCTATAATCATGCTGCTGGGCAACAAGGCCGACTTAGTAGCTAGTCGAGTTATAACTACTGAGCAGGGCCAGAACCTTGCAGAGGTAAGAATGGGGTCGAGCAGAGGTTAAGTCAGCACCTAATAAAGGTGAAGGAATCACCTATCATAAACGAGTCTTGCACTAAGTAGAGTATGGTAAGCGCCTGGCTAAGTCACTTGGAGGTTAGGGAAGGTCAGCACAGAGCATGGGTAAGGTCAGCATTGGGGTAGAGTCATCATTTAAGGCGAGGTAAGAGCTTAGCAGAGTTATGCCCTTTGCTTATAATGTGAACTAAGAGAGATAAATTGAGCCCTTGCAGCATAGTAACCATTTGCTTAAAACTTATGTTGCATTGGCAGGTAATAACAGGTTCTTATGTTGCATTGGCAGGTAATAGCAGGTCTTTATGTTGCATTGGCAGGTAATAACAGGTCCACTTATAACAACAAATTTATCTATCTCCATGTTTCCATGAAGCAGGTAATTCGCAAGTTTGTGTCATCTGCAAGGTTTTGTTTTTTGCAAATTTCTGACCAAATGTTTCATGCTTGCGAAAGATAGAAACTGCTTTTGCAAATGATACGCAAACAAATGTCAGGCAAGCTATTCCATTTGAAACATTTTTCACGCTTCAGTTTTTACCATTTCGATTTCAGAAGTTCCATGCGCTTCATTCAACTTGAAAGATAAATTTTTATATCAATAGTTATACTTGTGAACAATGCCTGACACCTGCCTGCCACAACAACTGCCTGACAACCGATTCAGGGGTGAAGAGACCTTTATGGTATTATCTCTGATAGAACGACATAGTGTGCAACAAATGACATTAGTGTGCAACAGCAGATTGATAAAAAGGTTCCAAGGAACCAAGAGATTTTTAGAAGCTTACTAGAGCAGCTCAGTGACACTTGAAGCTACGAGCAGCTGAAAAACAAATGGAAAATGTTAAAGATCACAAATCTGATCTGTGCTGCTAAGCAAGACAGGAGTGTGCCGCTGTTGATTCCTGGCATAATATTCCTTGTCTTTTTTAACAAAGCATCCGCATTAATCCACGTTAATCCACGTTAATCCGCGACACGCGAATGTCCATTGAAACCCTTACCGCATGGTAAATAAACATGTGCACACAATTCCGCATCATCAGCATCATTAGCGTCATAAAAATATAGTATATGAAACATCACAAAACTGTCTGAAACTTTGTTTTTGTAACTGTGGCCTTGACAAACATAGCATATACTCAGCAATATTCAATCTATGTTTGACTACTATTATTACATAGATCACCTGCTCAATCTATGTTTGACTACTATTATTACATAGATCACCTGCTCAATCTATGTTTGACTACTATTATTACATAGATCACCTGCAGTTCAATCTATGTTTGACTATTATTATTACATAGATCACCTGCAGTTCAATCTATGTTTGACTACTATTATTACATAGATCACCTGTTCAATCTATGTTTGACTACTATTATTATATAGATCACCTGCAGTTCAATTTATGTTTGACTACTATTTTTACATAGATCATCTGCAGTTCAATCCATGTTTGACTACTATTATTACATAGATCACCTGTTCAATCTATGTTTGACTACTATTATTACATAGATCACCTGCAGTTGTTTTTGCTTATTATTTTAGGATACCTGCAAAAGTTTTTTTGATGGGCTCCACATACTTTTACTGAGATTCCATTGTTTTTATGCTTGCTTCATTTGTTGTGCAGGAATCTGGCCTGGCATTTATGGAGACAAGCGCAAAATCTGGTTTTAATGTGGAGTTATGTTTCACTGCTCTTGCGAGGTATGTGCATTGCTGTTAAATGAATATCTATTAAGGTGTCTCTCAAAGATGGCGACAAGTACTCTACCACTGCATCACAAATATAATCTGGGTGTCAGAAGTGTCTACGCAAGGCGGTTGCATACCATACCCATGTTTACGAAATTATGGTGCACTGGAGTGTGCAACAACTTTGAGAGCAATGTGCATTCGATCCATACTCAGTAAATTTGCTCGATCAAAATCAGTTATTAGAACAAATCATTTCTGTTAGTTATTGCACCTTAACATTTAGGCACAGCTTTCATAGCTCAGGCTTTTTCCTGACAGTATTAACTACACAGCTGTATGACTTGTCTCCTGACAGTATTAACTACACAACTGTATGACTTGTTTCCTGAGGGTATTAACTACACAACTGTAGTACTTGTTTTCTGAGAGTATTAACTACACAGCTGTTTGAATTGTTTCCTGAGAGTATTAACTACACAGCTGTTTGAATTGTTTCCTGAGAGTATTAACTACACAGCTGTTTGAATTGTTTCCTGAGAGTATTAACTACACAGCTGTATGCCTTGTCTCCTGGCAGTATTAACTACACAACTGTATGACCTGTTTCCTGAGAGTATTAACTACACAACTGTAGTACTTGTTTCCTGAGAGTATTAACTACACAACTGTATGACTTGTTTCCTGAGAGTATTAACTACACAACTGTATGACTTGTTTCCTGAGAGTATTAACTACACAACTGTATGACTTGTTTCCTGAGAGTATTAACTACACAACTGTATGACCTGCTTCCTGAGAGTATTAACTACACAACTGTAGTACTTGTTTCCTGAGAGTATTAACTACACAACTGTATGACTTGTTTCCTGAGAGTATTAACTACACAACTGTATGACTTGTTTCCTGACAGTACTAACCAAACAACTATGGCGTTTACTTCCTTACAGTTCTCAGTTCCAAGGGTTAGAAGTAATAAAAGCACATATAGTTTTAGTAACGTATACCGGAGTAGTCTGAAGATTCAACCCCCGAACAAATAGGCTATAAAATGTAGTTTCAACACACTTTAAACCATTGGCTAAGCATACTAAAAGTACTATGGCGCAACCAGAATGCAGAAACTATGGCTTTCAGTATTGTTCCAGATATGCTACACAATATTACTCCAAATATATGTATAGAGTGGAACCTCGGTTCTCGAACGCTATGGTTTTCGACTAACTCGGTTTTCAACCAAAAACTTTGAGATATATTCGTCTCGGATCTCGAACATAAATTCGGTTCTCGACCAAATTAGAGCATGCGCATTGGAATTAAACATCCCGAACAGCTCCGGGAACAGCATGGAAACATTCGTTTTCATAGAAAACATGGAAACATACGGTTCATAAATTCTTTACAAAAAAAGGAAGGAATGATTTCTGGGATGACGTTTCCTCTATCGAAAAGATTTTCTAGGGAGACAACTTCTCCAATTGAGTTACCCTAAATTGTTTTGGAGGAGGATTTTCCTTCAAAGATGCGAAGTAAACAGGCTATTGCTGTTTATATTTTCTTTTTCACACAATTTTTGATGTAACTGATCTGTTGCATTTTTTTCTGTTTCCTTATCAATTTCTGCAATTTTTGGTATTGTATCTTAAAGCACATCAATTACATAAGTACTTTTATCATATATTTCAGTACATCAGGGATTCAGAGTCTTGACTTTCGAATGAGCTTATATTCAATACACAAAGAATAATAGAACTATGAAAAACAGGGTGTCAAAAGTATGTCCTGCAATAAAAAAAACACTTGGTTGTGGTTCCCACAATGTGATTTCATAATTATCATTTAGCCTTAAATCGTCGATCCCTTTCGCTGCCATTGAGGGTGCACTTTTCTGTGACAATCGGTGCTGTTAAACCCAGAGAGCGCTAATAATAAACTACATAGCATTATAGATAATCAACAATGCCCGGGGATCGTGCTAACGCCCGACCAATACAAACACATGTTCTGAGTTAATAGATTTCGGGTGATTGTTAAAGTTTACTTTTTCATCCTTTCGTTCATTTTAAGCATTTATAGTAATTGTTATCACATCGTTTTATATGATGGCATTGTTTGTCCCATACAGAAATGATTAATAATTTGATTAAAAACTAATTAGTAATTGAATATAAAAAAAATATAAAAATTACAATATTTATATTACCGTATATTCGAATAAATTACAGTATATGGAAAATAGAAAACAGGTGTATTGGACAGTTAAATTAATCATTCTGTATATGATACTAGCTTATAGGCAGATAAAGTTATTTACACTAGGCTTCTCTACTTTGAACAAACCCGGAGTGCAGGGAGCCAACCCCAACGATTGATTTATTTCAATTGGCTTCTACAACAAAATTAAACAAAAACGGAAATGACCACTAACAACATACCTGGTTGTCAACCACCCATGGTGGTACCCTAGGACACTTATGTATTCGCGGCATCTAACTTTCGCGTTTTCGCGGTGTCATCCTGTCGCGAAAGTTTCATGTGCAAAACTAAACTATCATAATAAACGAGCGAAAAAGCGAAACTAAATAGCTTTGTTCATTGATACTGTAGAATGGAATTTTATAACGACATTTATTTTAACGTTTTTAACGACCACTATAGCATCGTTAAAATATAAACCAACAAAATAATTTGACTATCAAAATTTATTACGTTATTATTTTGCAATTAATTATGATTATTTTCCCATTAAGAATGATTTATAATGATAGGAATTTGATGTCAATGCACACGAATTAGTAGATTATCGTTTGCTGGGGACATCAATCAATGCAGTGAGCACCGTGTGTTGAAAGAAAATAAGACACATGCACTGACACTCGCAGTACTACACAAGCAGCATGGCTCTGGAAAGGTTTGGATTCACCACTGACACCTCTTCAATAACTTGTAATTTTTTGAGATTTGTTTTGTTTTAAGTGATGTGACTGACGAGACGTTTTTAAATTAAAATAGGCAAAACATGACCGCAGTTAAAACGCTCAGAAAAAAGACATCTTTTCCTTTTGAGCGTTTTAACAAATATCAATTTTGCGGATTTTATTTTAAGTTCATTCGGAGACTTTTACGTTTTCGATGGGACATGGCCAAGCGGGTGTTTGATAAAACTTAATCTTCTGCAAACCTTTATAAAAGTCATTAACAAAAATATTTTGCCTCTGATGATGATAATAATGATGCCTAAGAACTACTAGAAGTTGAGGTTTGTCTCTATGGCTTGGAATGAAGTGATATTCCACAGCGATAAAAACCGCGTCCATGGCCGCTGGGCAAATAACTTTTCGAATAAATGATGTTGAGGTCGAGTTATCTGAAGGAATTTATCATTGCGTTGAAATTGACCAAACAAATCCGTTTGAGTTGACCTTGTGTTTGAGATGAAATGTTACATTTTATCCGAGGGCGAGTTATCCGAGTTGGACTGCACTTACCGTAAAAAGTTCCCAAAAAGTTGGGGCGGCTCAGCCGGCCAGCTAGCTGCCCCAGTGAAAACGGGCCTGTTGATAGTCCAAGAAACAAATGGCAGCAAGCGATCAAATTGCATTATCGACCTTGCCCACACCATTCTACCTGCGGTTCACAATTACAACCTAGTCGCAAATTGAAATTTTTTTTTATCGGTGAACTGAACCTGAGGAATCTAATTATGTTTGTTCCACTGCATTTATTTCCACATCACTATATTTTCGCACTCATCAGAGCTGCGAAATTAAGTTGCTCCGAAATTTTAGTCTGCGAGCTACTCACGAAACTAAATACTAGCGAAATATAAGTGTCCTAGGGTAATGTAATCACATCGATTAAATTGTGACCTGCAGTGGTGTGGCCCTAGGACTATATGTAAATTGCACTCTTGCGAGATCACGCAATGCTTGAAACTAATTAGCCTCAGTCGTGCCCCTCAACATCACAATAAAAAGAGTGGGCTAGTGCATAATATCATCGGGAAAGCATAGTATGGTGCTTGGAATCTGAGTTAATTATCATAAAATTAATCTGTACGTAAAAAGCTAATAACACTGATTCCTTTGTCATCTTCATTGGTTCTCTGGAGTTGTCCTACCTTCGCATGCCACTAGCGTCATTATCGTAGTTGATAAATATAAGCGGTAAGCGATAAAATAAGCGGTAA
Source organism: Watersipora subatra (assembly GCF_963576615.1). NCBI lineage: Eukaryota > Metazoa > Bryozoa > Gymnolaemata > Cheilostomatida > Watersiporidae > Watersipora > Watersipora subatra. The sequence goes on along the minus strand of NC_088708.1, from coordinate 4,071,037 downwards.
GAGCACACAACACCAAATATGAAAATTGTGACGGCACAATTTCCGAGCCTATACCATTGAAGGTTTCTGCGGTAGAGCTCTGGGGAAATCCTATAAACACCAACCAATGTCTGTCCCACCATGTCCAACAATGGCTCATTTGAAAGCCAAGATATTGAAGACCTTGAATAAGCTGAAACAGTACTTATGTAATTTATGTGCTTTAACTTTTAATGTTTTTGATGTTTTAAAAGCAAAACTTATGAAATGTTTACTTTTTGTGTTTTTTTTCATCGTCATAGATAGAAAATGTTTTATTAAAATTAAACACGATCTACAGTATATCTACCCATTTTTATTTATAGTATACAGTACAGTTTATTGTGTAAAATGTTAAAAAAAATACTTTACCAAAGTTGTTTTCTCAACTTGTAACGGATTAAGATATATAAATATTAATTCTAATGGAAAAATTTGTTTTGGATCTCAAAAAACTCAGTTTTCGAACAACCTTCTGGAACGGATTATGTCCGAGAACCGAGGTTCCACTGTCTTAGCAATATTTGTAGAGTGAAGGGTATAGAGTAAGACTGAATTACACAAGTCATGTATAAAGTATTCACCTGTGACTGACTATAACTATTCGGGTGTGTTTATACCGGGACGATTAGTCTGAGTTGCTTCAACGCCATTAAAGTCAGTTTAGTGTGAAACGCAAATCGGTTGTAAAAACTGTTTTGTTTTAGTCACCGACACAAGAGCGGTGAAAGGCTGCATAGTATGTTTATTCATTTTTTACGTTCGTCATTGACGGAGCACAACAAGAAATTGACCAACCATATCTCATGATAACACCAAAAATGTGATCGTAAAAAAATGGGGGTGTATCCTGTTCTCCCAAAGGATCCGTTAAAAATGGCATTAAAATCGATAAATACTGAGCAACTAATTACCGAGTTGCCGTCACGAATGTATTCATCGGGAACCTCCCACATCCGGTTCATTTGTTTTGTTCAATCAACCAAAAACTTATCGTAGACGAACTAAATTATTCCTGTTAGTACGCTTGGCAGTTCCGTGCGTTGTGATAGATCATGAGGTCAGAGTATGTGCATAATTAATTCAAGAAGTAGGGAGGCGGCTGAGTGGTGGAGTGTGTGGAGCGGTGGAGTGTGTGGAGCGGCTGAGTGGTGGAGTGTGTGGAGCGGCTGAGTGGTGGAGTGTGTGGAGCTGCTAAGTGGTGGAGTGTGTGGAGCTGCTAAGTGGTGGAGTGTGTGGAGCGGCTGAGTGGTGGAGTGTGTGGAGCGGCTGAGTGGTGGAGTGTGTGGAGCGGCTGAGTGGTGGAGTGTGTGGAGCGGCCGAGTGGTGGAGTGTGTGGAGCGGCCGAGTGGTGGAGTGTGTGGAGCGGCCGAGTGGTGGAGTGTGTGGAGCGGCCGAGTGGTGGAGTGTGTGGAGCGGCTGAGTGGTGGAGTGTGTGGAGCGGCTGAGTGGTGAAGTGTGGGGAGGCGGCTGAGTGGTGGAGTGTGTGGAGCGGTGGAGTGTGTGGAGCGGCTGAGTGGTGGAGTGTGTGGAGCGGCTGAGTGGTGGAGTGTGTGGAGCGGCTGAGTGGTGAAGTGTGTGGAGTGGTGGAGTGTGTGGAGCTGCTAAGTGGTGGAGTGTGTGGAGCGGCTGAGTGGTGGAGTGTGTGGAGCGGCTGAGTGGTGGAGTGTGTGGAGCGGCTGAGTGGTGGAGTGTGTGGAGCGGCTGAGTGGTGGAGTGTGTGGAGCGGCCGAGTGGTGGAGTGTGTGGAGCGGCCGAGTGGTGGAGTGTGTGGAGCGGCCGAGTGGTGGAGTGTGTGGAGCGGCCGAGTGGTGGAGTGTGTGGAGCGGCTGAGTGGTGGAGTGTGGGGAGGCGGCTGAGTGGTGGAGTGTGTGGAGCGCCGATCTGTAAATTAGAGTATCTGGGTTCAATTCCTGTGCGTGGTAATTTTTTTCCTAACGCTCTTGGCGTGGCTACGCACGGACGGACGAACACTGCTCTTATTATAGTAAAGTTTATCACTATAAGAATTAGCATGTATATGATATGGGGCAACGGTGTGACTTGCTTTTGCATTTATGGGGATAGTGGTCAAAATTGAATGGATATCGATGTTGTATTTCATTAGTTAAAATGGTGACCCATTTTGTATAGTCGAAGTTTGAGCTGGTTTGGTGTGAAGTCTCTGTAAAATGTATTTCAAATCATAAACAGACTAGAAACCGTTCCAACTCCGATTTTCTCGAGGTTGAAGCAACGCCGATAAATCATTCTGGTACAAATGAGCCTTATAAACCTTTACACAACAGTTTGATATAAGCAGCTTCTTGCCATGTTTAACAACAGGTCGTTAATACTTCAACTCAAGAGTTACTAAGCTACGATGGATGAGGAAGCGTGCCGAGCTCTGTCAGGGTGATCGGCGTTTCAAATTGAATTTGTTGAAAGTTTTTTCCTAGTTTTTCTCCTAAAAGCTAGTTCCCTTTGGCATGCTGCATCGGCTGATATTTAGGGCATGAATGATATGATCATGGCTTGATTGATGATTTATCATCAGACTTGACCAACCGAGACTGACAGGCTGAGTACCTGAAAGGCTGACACTTTTTATTTTGTGTTCATACATACTCTTGGGTATACAGATATTACAGTATCCAGGTACTGCAGTATACAGATGTTGCAGCGTATATGACCCAGAGGTGCTGAAGGGTATTGGTACTGCAGGTTACAGGTGCTGCAGGGTATAGGTTCTGCAGTGTATAGGTGTTGCAGGGTATAGGTACTGCAGGCTACAGGTGTCATAGGGTATAGGTACTGCAGTGTACAGGTGTTGCAGTGTATAGATACTGCAGTGTACAGGTGCTGCAGGGTATAGGTACTGCAGTATACAGGTGCTGCAAGTTATAGGTACTGCAGGCTACAGGTGCTCTAGGGTATAGGTACTGCAGGCTACCGGTGCTGCAAGTTATAGGTACTGCAGGCTACAGGTGCTCCAGGGTATAGGTACTGCAGGGTATAAGTGTTGCAGGGTATAGGTACTGCAGTATGCAGGTGCTGCAAGTTATAGGTACTGCAGACTACAGGTGCTGCAGGGTATAGGTACTGCAGGCTACAAGTGCTGCAAGTTATACGTACTGCAGGGTATAGGTACTGCAGTGTACAGGTGCTGCAGGGTATAGGTACTGCAGGGTATAGGTACTGCAGGCTACAGGTGCTGCAGGGTATAGGTACTGCAGGCTACTGGTGCTCTAGGGTATAGGTACTGCAGGCTACTGGTGCTGCAAGTTATAGGTACTGCAGGCTACAGGTGCTCCAGGGTATAGGTACTGCAGGCTACAGGTGCTGCAAGGTATAGGTACTGTAGTATACAGGTGCTGCAAGTTATAGGTACTGCAGGCTACAGGTGATGCAGGGTATAGGTGCTGCTAGTTAGCTGGCTGCAACAGTGCCCAGCTACGCAGCTAGCACAGAGCTCAGGTGCTTGCTTGATGTTGCTCAGTGTACATGATTACTCATATATATATATATATTTGCTAAATAGTTCAGGACAGACTCTTGTTGTGCTGCAGGACACTTCGAGAATTAAAATGTGGTGACCATGCGCAAGGGAAACCAGATGGAAGGAAGAGTCTTCGTAGTTATATCTCTCAGAATACTTCTACTGGCGGTTGTAGTTGTTAATCCTCCGTTGTGTGAAGATTTCCTACAGTTGGTATAAAGTGGGAATAGCAAATGTGATATTATTTTTATGCTAGAACAGTATCATTTTGAGAACAGCTATAGGATATCGTAACATGCCTTTCGTAAGCAGACATAAAACTAATAAATTATTTAAAAATGCGAAAACCAACAATAGACACGAATAGTCAGTAACGAGTCTATATTTGCGCCAGCTTTTTGAAGTTGTTGTATTTTGTTGGTTTTGGTTTAGTATCTCCTTTGCATCAACATGTCATCACATTCCTTTAACTTTCAAGTATCTGTAACAAGTACTCGTTTCTTTAAAAAGGCATAATTTTGTGTTAATGCCTCCTGATCATCTCTTGCATTGTTCAGTGTTTTTTTTATTAGAATTAGCTTTTAAAGCATTTAGGCCTGTACTTTCACTAAAATAGAAAAGCTAATCTATTTTTTGACTACTTACTTTCAATATTTTATTGCTAGACTTTATTTCCATGTTGGCATGTTACATAGTGTGTACTTACTCATTGCATTTCCATGTTGTCATGTTATATAGTGTGTACTTACTCATTGCATTTCCATGTTGTCATGTTATATAGTGTGTACTTACTCATTGCATTTCCATGGCATGTTACATAGTGTGTACCTACTCATTGCATTTCCATGGCATGTTACATAGTGTGTACTTACTCATTGCATTTCCATGGCATGTTACATAGTGTGTACTTACTCATTGCATTTCCATGGCATGTTACATAGTGTGTACTTACTCATTGCATTTCCATGTTGTCATGTTATATAGTGTGTACTTACTCATTGCATTTCCATGGCATGTTACATAGTGTGTACTTACTCATTGCATTTCCATGGCATGTTACATAGTGTGTACTTACTCATTGCATTTCCATGGCATGTTACATAGTGTGTACTTACTCATTGCATTTTCACGTTGTCATGTTATATAGTGTGCGTACTTATTGCATTTTCATGGTATGCTATATAGTGCGTGTACTTACTCATTGCATTTTCACGTTGTCATGTTATATAGTGTGCGTACTTATTGCATTTTCATGGTATGCTATATAGTGCGTGTACTTACTCATTGCATTTTCATGTCGGCATGTTATATAGTACTTACTCATTGCAGAGCTGCCAGGTAACGCACAAGCTGCATATGAATGCCTTATTATTGTTGCGGTTTGATTTTGCACTTATGTTTGTGAAAAATACAGATATGTATCCTTTTTGTTTGTCTGAAGTATTTAGCAATCTAACAATCCTGGATTCTACCTAAAATATAGTTAAAATGTAGTCTACATAATTATGCCTCTATTTTGTTGCGTAATTTATTGGTTTATCTACTCCCTCCTTAGCTTTCAATACTACAATACATTTGTACAATTCTCTCATTCACCTGTGGATATGATACTCCATATTAGAATGCAGATGCACCCAAGTTTGTGTCGTAATGGTCATCAGTTCAAGGTAAGGTGACCCTTCATTAACCTTCAGTAAGGTAAGGTGACCCTCAAAGTAAAATGTAAATACATTCCCACTGAAGGTTTGCTAGAAGAGGTGATGCTTGACATGTGCTATGAGCTCGATTTCATAACAGGTAACATGGTGTTACACTTCAAGGCTATATATGAACTTGAAAACATGGCATGGTAAAGCAGGTAACTTCTACAGTTGCTGGGAAATGCTCAAAGTAAATGTGTAGGAGTGATCCATAGAAAACATGCAAGGAAAGAGTATTCTTGTTTTTTAATGGCGTTCTGTCTCAAGTTACCTAATGCTTATCGAACATGAATCCATTTGAGATGGCAACTGCTGTGAAGCCGTCCTAACTTATTAGACAGGTTAAAACGAGTAATTAATAGAGTATTTTGGAGCACAGTTGGCAGCAGGGCTAGCTGACAGACATGCCTATCAGCCATACAGTCAGACAGCATGAACATCAAACAGTCTTTCATATTCCAACTAAATGTATGTACTAAGCTGGCACCTTCGGTAGAAGTTCAATGGTGTGTTATGAGGATAACATTTATCCAAAGTTATGTCCTATGACACTAGTTAACCATGCTTGCTATACAATGCTACATCATTATAATCAATCTATACCATTTAGTCAGCCAGCCAAAATAATTGTTTAAATAACAAGCTTTTATTTGACTAATTTAGACTGTTCCAATCATTGGAATACAATTTACTTGTAGTAGTTCTGGTAAAGAAATGATTGTCTTACTAAGTAAAGGCAAGTCCTACAACCAAATCACTTTAATACACGATTTACTATTATATATAATATATTACATCATGCATAAAACAGGAATTGTCAACCAAGTAGTTGTAGAACTATTACCAGCAAAAACTATAAAAAGTGCATCAAGTATGGCACTCAAAATGTTTTAGTAAATTTAGCATATTTTAAAAGTTGGTAACTAACTGTAATGACACTCCTACCAAAGACAACTGCTAGGTCTGTGAAAACCAATGGATGGTAAATGATGAATAACATGTTATCAAAGCCAAGTTAGTAACACAAAGTAGCTTACTAGGTGTCATTCTTCCTGACTCCAGCTTTTGAACCCAGACACATGGATGAAGTCTCATATGATGATGCTCTAGGTGACCTTTAACCTTTGTGACTTGGTTTCTCTTTTAGTCCTGGATTTCCAAATTTCATTCAAAGCTTTGATAGGAGGTTGGTTGGAACCCATACATGATGACCGCTTGTTTCCATGGTGACTGCCGATAAACAAATCACAACGTGCATGCGGAAGGAAGTCTCTGAAATAATCATCTTGGTATTGCGCTATGTCGAAGTGGTACCTTGCCTGATCAAAAACAGCACGAATACTTGACTTTTTCCCTTTAATCAGTGCAACGAGCACTAACTCATAACTGATTCTATGAAATCCATCCTCGCTGGGAGCAACTGGGTCAGGAATTTGTATCTCACCGTTCCATTCCATGTCTTCATGCTGTTTAAGTTGAACTGATTTATCAATAGCACTCATAAGAAATGACCTCGTTCGCCCTTTCATCTCGTCTCGAGATGAAGATTTATAAAAAAGAACATTCTGGATTAACAAAACTGCAACTTTCTTTAACAGTTTTTTGTTATGGTTTTCAATATAGGCGTGAAATTGAATCTTCTCTCCTGCTAGGTAAGTGTCGGCAGGGGAGTACAACTGCAACTTCATCGCATCAAACTCTTCTTCTTCGGCATTACTTCCTGCCATCTCGCGTCTCGATATCTTATTAAGACTCTGATTGGCTAAGATGCGTATCTCTTGGCTGCTCCTAGTTGATTCTCCAACATTTACTTGCAGCTCCCAAGTCAGGTAGTAGCAAACCTTTCCTTTCTTCCCGCAGTCTATAGATGAGTGCAAGCTATTATCCAGCTGCAGAGAAAATGGGATCTTCCACGCTTTCGTAGACTCAACTGAATGTTCTTTGACCGATATCGGTGGAACTTTTATTTCGCACAGCTTTTTTGATCTGAACTTGGCTTTAAAGTATTGCGTCATTCCTTCTCCGATCAGCTTCACATGCATGCAGATTAGCTCGACCGCATTTCTGCATCGTACGCTAACTGTACCTGTCACAAGATCTCCAGCTATGTAGGCGAATTTGTCCAGTTTCATCGTGTTTTCCAGAACGTCACCAGGCATTGTGCCGTCTGTGCTTGATCTACCTCCTGTAAAATACTGTAACCTATCAGCACTTACCCAAACAATCATATAAGTGCTATGCATCAAGCACTTGGTCTCAGACAGCTCTCTCGTATCCATATTAACATCTGCTCTCGTGTAACCTAATTATTATTGCCTTATCTTCAACAACTTCATCTAGGAGAGAGAAACCGCATGTGATGTGATACTTCTTGCAATTAGATTTTGTTACATGGTTCACTTATGTTACCAGTGCATTCAGGGTAGTGCTGGGCACGGGTAATAAAACTCAGTGAACTCGCAGGTTTATCTTCTCTTAAGTCTTGGGTAATAGAAATTTTGATCTTGCGGGTTCGGGTTTTGACTTGCGATTTGAGTTTTGGTACACGAATCCGTCGAGTAGAGTGGACAAAAACTCGGTCTATCGCGTACTGCGCTATGAGCACTGTTTAATGACCTGCCTGTTAACGTTGCGAGCACGAATATCAGTCAATAGAAAATAGTAAAAAATAATCAATTGAATAGAATTATAATTGCATTGTAAATTTTAAGATATGTTCGATGTTTAGAAAGTTTAGACATGAAATCCGTATCAACAAACCCCATACCCGAAAAAACCTATTGGCCAAGAAGTACTCGTGCCAAGCACTACTAGCTACCCGATACTCAAAAGACCCGAATGGAAAGGGACGATTCTAAACTCGTTGGCCAAGAAGTACTCATGCCCAGCACTAATTTAGCGCCTCGCAAGCTGCACTGATCGGTAGGTATGAGGTTGGAAGAAAGAGGAGATGAACGGGAGATCGGTTGACCGGCTTTGACAGAATCATCTGAGCACATTTTTGCAGAAAAGGCAGCTATTTTTGCATTAATGATGTTATCAGTGACACCCAGAGGGATACTGCAGTGGCTTACTGCTTACAGCTAGTGACCGGCAATGATGATGCTAGAGTCTGCAGAGTAAACAAGAACCCTGGTCAACCAGCCTAATGACCTTATCAAATAGTAACAAGCATAAATCAGCGTCTTAGAAATCATGAGAAACAGGAAAAAAATGTTTTAGTCAACTGATTGAAATGTCCAGACAGTATTGAAAGGCTATCTCATTCGTATATGGTTCTGTTAATTTCTGTTGAGTATTTGTGTATGACTGTTAAGTGTACAAATTTCCAAGTGCATAAATGCGTTTACTATATTTGTGTCCAGTGTACGAGCATCCATTATACATGTGTTTAGTGTACGAGCGTTCGCTGTACATGTGTCTAGAGTACGAACATTCACTATACATGTGTCCAGTGTACGAGTATTCAAATTAAGCTGAGGAAGGAACTAAATATGGTGTAGATAATGACAGTGCAGAGTCTGTTAAACCAGTTGGATTAGATTGACTTTTCATATACTTTATGTATTGTTATTTGGTAGAAAAGGCTGGAATATTATACCCGTGGTAAATCCTTCTGAAGCTAACATAGGAAAGGCTCTGGGGGCTCCACACCCTGGAGTGAGAGATTGACATAAGCTAGGTAAGTAGCCTGCACGCTGACATGGCCTTATGAACTGTGGTACTAGGGTAGAGGACAGCTAGGTCTACTGTCCAGGGTCAGAAGGTATGCTAATAGGAAAGTTTGTACAAAGGCACCATCAATATACCATTATTACTTATTAGAGATCTGCTAGAAGTTGTGTCTGTCAATGTACAGGCACTGTTTATAATCTAGCCTCAGAGTACGGAAGGTGGTAGTCTAAAATAACTAAATTTAAAGATAGTTCTTTCCTCTCACAGGCTTCACGATTCTAGGCTATATGGAGGGTCCTGGTTACGCTGAAAGCGCTAGGCTCTCCCTCTCTGTTTTGTCAGATTAGCGTTTAATGAATAGTTTGCTGCTATTGCTAATGAACGTCTGATTGATACGTAGGTCATCTGGCAATAGCAGAAAATCAGCAGCCTGGCAGATAAGAAAAATTTCAAAAACTAAGAGTTACTACAGCTGGCCTTATAATGTAAAAACCGTGTATTTTTTAACGTTATGTTAGGGTTTTCTAAAAATTATACAATGCGTTGTATTAGTCTAAAATACTTTTTATTAACAATATTTTTAGAATATCTTTACATCAGCAGTATAGTGATAGTGCAGAACTAACAAATGTGATTAACAGTAACAATGTGAATAACAGTAACAATGTGAACAGTAACAACTGCAGTAGAATCCAACGAGAAGAATACATACCATTCTCCTCCGATCGATCGCTAGTCTGTCGCAGCATGACTCCCCAAACAGGAGAACTAAAACTCAGTATTTCAGCACTTGCTGAATGGTAACCCCTTTGCTAGCGCGATCAGTAGGTAAAGGATGCCTAGCCACTCAGCAGTTGCTGCAGGTGCTTACATGAAAACTGAAGCTGACAGCGATATGCATACATTTTATTATTAGTGTTTCTTCTGATAGTTGGCAATGCACTATGCATTGTCATATCCACACTGATGTAATATTTCTTTAGCCAATATAGAACATCCTGTGTGTTAAACCCAGCATTCTTTTTATCTTCATAGGCTTACATACCCCGTACCGTCTCGCCAATGTTCATCATTCTGACCTGATGGACCAGCGCTAATATAATAGTCACTTCATCAAAGACAGCTTATAGTTATGTTTATCAGGGTTATTGGCTATCAGTGGAATGCATTCGCAGTTTCTCATGTCAATTAAATAGAAGTTGACAGCAAATAATTGCTGTAATTATATGCTCCTTATCATAGCTCATATTGGAACAGCGTGGCCTCAGGCCCTCGTTTGACCTGACCTGGATGGGCTGTTTGGGCGCTTCACCGAACAGTGTATGACAAGATAGCAAATAAACAGATGCATAACATAACGTCTTTGAACCGTCAGCAACCGTCAACAACCATCAGCAACTGCTTTTTTGTTATTGTAAAAGACTTACACCAGAAGCTTGGAAAATAAGCAGAAGCAATGAAGCTGCTCCGCAGTAACTTCCCCGAAGTGTGCCTAGCTAACAATGGCTATTCAACACTATTCATCATGTACGGACCAGAAGACCTACATATGTTAATGCAACAAGAAGGGTTACACAGAATTACTGCTAATCTATTTTAGAAATATGTGAAACATTGAAGATAAGCAGCATCAAAGTGTCCTTCTTTTTCTCTTCTTCAAACAGAAGGCCCTAGAGTCAGTGTACTTCCATAACAGGACTGACATCACTATAACAAGAGGCCCTAGAGTAAGTGTACTTCCATAACAGGACTGACACGACTATAACAAGAGGCCCTAGAGTCAGTGTACTTCTATAACAGGACTGTCATGACTATAAGAAGAAGCCCTAGAGTCAGTGTACTTCCATAACAGGACTGACATGACTATAACAAGAGGCCCTAGAGTCAGTGTACTTCCATAACAGGACTGACATCACTATAAGAGGCCCTAGAGTCAGTGTACTTCCATAACAGGACTGACATGACTATAACAAGAGGCCCTAGAGTCAGTGTACTTCCATAACAGGACTGACATGACTATAACAAGAGGCCCTAGAGTCAGTGTACTTCCATAACAGGACTGACATGACTATAATAAGAGGCCCTAGAGTCAGTGTACTTCCATAACAGGACTGACATGACTATAACAAGAGGCGGTAGAGTCAGTGTACTTCCATAACAGGACTGACATCACTATAACAAAAGGACCTAGAGTCAGTGTACTTCCATAACAGGACTGACATCACTATAACAAAAGGCCCTAGAGTCAGTGTACTTCCATAACAGGACTGACATGACTATAACAGTTTGACATGACATAACATGAGAGAAAGAGAGCAGTTTAGGACGGCTAGGCGCAAACTAGGGTTGGAGGAAAGAATAATGTTGATAATGAATGTCATAACAAACATAGTGTAGCATATGCGTATGGAGAAGGACTAGATTAGAGAAAGTGATGAACTCAAGCAAGGATTGCTATAACGAGTTCCTATCAAAACAGTACCAACTGGTTCTAAAAATTCAACCTTTTCACTACAAGGAATTATTTTATCCGCCTCACATTGCAGTCATTGTTCTCTTCATTGTGGGTTTCTCGAAGCCAATTTATAAACTACAGATGGCATCTCTAAAAGAATTTTGGATTACATATAAACACAATTAAATAATAAGTACATATTAACATAATTAAAAAATAAATACATGTTAGTACAAGTGAATAATACATACATATAAACCCAATTGAACAACAAATACGTATAAACACAATGTAATAATAAACACCAGTGAAATGGAAATACGCCGTAAAACAGAGATTAATTTTCTGAGGAGGTTTTACAGACTCCTTGGCTTTGTTGGTACCGTGGGAGTCATGGGCTCTTGGTTCATATAAACAATTAATACTTGATATGCATTTGTAACATGAAGGAAAACATAGAAGGTTCAATAGAAGTGAGTAGTTTTATATACAAGTTTTATGTACAGGGGAGGCTGTGCATCAAGGTAAGTTGAGGTAACATTTGCTTTGACAGGCACTTGTGCTGTCTAAAGAGATGACCGGAACTCCTAAAATGTAGCTCGCCAATCATGTTTATTATAGTATAATTCTTATTCTTGATTCTTTGGCTAAGGTAATGAATTTGAGTCAAGATTTTTAGGTGACACCAATGACAATGTCGCAATGCATAGGGTGAAGAACAAGTGAGGCTTTTAAAGCAGTAAGATTTATTACCGCTTGAGATATAGCCCAAGATATGCACGCTTTTAACGAGAATAACTAGGCATTGATGTTAGATAATAATACAGTAATATTATTGTTATTTATATAAAGAATTTGAAGGGGCTTAAAAATTACTGGTAATAAGCAAAGAAGAATATAAACAGTTATATATATGGGCTCTCTGATATGTTCAACTATAAAAAGGCTTAAAATCAGAGTTTAGTTGCCACATGGTAGTTTTAAGGCTCGAACTAACTAGTTTGCTGTTGAACAAAATGTAAAATTCTCTCGGTGTCCGACTGTTATGTAATAAATGAGAGCTGACCTGGTAAAGCTGCAATCTGTTCTTCTGAAAAGTCTTGAGATTCATAAGCAATCGCGTCGTACGCTGCCAACTCCATCTCTGATACCTTCGATGGTACAGCGGAGTGCTTTTTATTTGTGCTCGTGCTGTTCGACATAAGCCTAGCAAACATTCGACGTAATGTTTTGACACCCATTTCGCATTCGAATTTCCGAATGATTGTTACAAAAAAGTTTGTGCACTTTCATACAAATAACTGAATGCGGTACTTCCTGTAGACAAACTGCTGAAGTCACGATTACGCCAACTGCGATAGCAAAATTAATTATGCAGACGCGTAAAATCAATGTTTGATTAATTTTTAGATTAACTGTTTGCGTCAAGCGTGCTTGCTGGCTGATGAACAAGCTGAAGGTGTCTAAAGCTGACCATGGATGGTGATGACCTTGAAGGTAGTATAATTCGATTATCTTTTGAATTGGAAAGGCGGGTACAGCAACAACCCTTTAAATAATCCTACCACAGTTCTCAGATGTCGTTTATTTCTTTCTCTCTTGAGAGAGCTGAGAAGGACCAATGTTAGACAATGTGTGTATGCTTTGCTTATATTCAACGAGTCATTTATAGTAGTGTGTTACAATGGCTTGTTTAGAAAGGTGGCTATTCTAAATACATTAAACACACGGGAGCCGCTAATAAAGGTCAAACTAGGCATACTAAATAGACTGAGTTGGCTTTTCATCAGAATAGAATGTCGTGCTGTACCCTTGAGATACAATCCTCTTCAGGCTAAACAAGAGTTGTTTAGAAATATGATTGGGTGAAGCTAATTTGCAATCTTCATGTATGTATGGCAACGAAAGAAGACAGTGTCTGTGTTAGAACAAGTGTAATCAACAATATTATAAAGTTATGAGGCTTGCGGCTAGTGTTGAAGACTTTCTTAAGCACAGCTGCTTACATACATGTAGGTTAATACCTATTTTAGTAATGGTTTCTAATCAGTGTTAAGTGTGATTTAGGAAGTAGGCCTATCAAGTGTGCAGAAGCTTAACAAAAACCTCTCCTAGTATCCTTGTCTAGTTTTAGTTTTAATATCTGTGAGATATATAAGTTGAGCTTTTTCTGAATGACTTGCAATGCACTGTGTAGCCCGCTATTGTTTTACTATAAAATATACATGTATACCATACCATTGCTGTTGTTTTACTATAAGATACACATGTATAGCATATCATGCTGTTGTTTTACTATAAGATAGACATGTATACCATATCATGCTGTTGTTTTACTATAAGATAGACATGTATACCATATCATGCTTACTATAAGATACACATGTATACCATATCATGCTGTTGTTTTACTATAATATACACATGTATACCATATTATGCTGTTGTTTTACTATAAGATACACATGTATAGCATATCATGCTGTTGTTTTACTATAAGATACACATGTATACCATATCATGCTGTTGTTTTACTATAAGATACACATGTATACCATATCATGCTGTTGTTTTACTATAAGATACACATGTATACCATATTATGCTGTTGTTTTACTATAAGATGCACATGTATAGCATATAATGCTGTTGTTTTACTATAAGATGCACATGTATACCATATCATGCCATCTAGCTCATTGCTAGCAGACTTATTCTCTGTCACAGCTGCAAACGTTTTGATTCATAAAGTAAGAAGTACATATTCTCAGTACTGGCCCACTGGAGAATATATTGTACAAGGATTGACATAGAGCCAGAGGCTTCCATGTGTGTTAGAGAACATATTTATTTTGCTGTTCTAATGATTTAAAGTTAGTTGATCGACTATGGGCAGAGGAAATCGTAAATAAGGTCAAAAACGGCCTACTGTGACCCCCCTCGCCCCTGTTACCCCTACTGGGCTACACTTTACTTCGAATCCAAAGTACTCTGACAGAATATTAACATTCTCTAAAATAAATAGGTCAGGTGCTGTGTAAGTTTAACTGTCAACTAGTGCAATGCAAGCATTTACCCAGACCTTTGAGAAGAGTCAATGCGCTTGAATAGACCAAAGATAATAACAGCTTAATGGCCAATGAAAGGCCAAAGATTTGTGAGCTGATGACAAATCACTAAACAAATGTCTGGTAGATGAAGTAGACATAAGTATAAAACTAGACCTCTCAGACATGACTAATCCCTACTGGTCTCTAGCACAAAAAAACATGCATTTCAAATAATTGTCTACTATTTCAACACAATAAACATACTACCAAAATATGTATTCTGAATGTGTTGAATTAGCTCTAAGCATCTTTATCACAGGTTCTTATGAAGTAATTTTTGTCCCAAGATTGACTAGAATATAAAAAAAATATATAAAAAATAATACTTGTGTGATAAACAGCCTAGTTAATAACACAGTTCAAGGTCTGATGTCACAGAAGAGATCCAATGATAGAAGAGGTTTACATCTGATGGTAGGTAGCCATAAGTAGTCATAAGTAGCCATGTCACCAGTCATAAGGCTGAGTAAATGTATGTTTTTTAAGGTAAGGTTTTCACATTCACTTATTTCAAAAGTTAATTATTTTGTCTACCAATTAAAAAAGATGCCTCTATTTCAAATAAATATTAAATAGATATGGAGCCTACATATTTATTGCTATTTCAGACTGCAAAAAGTTGTGGGGGGGAAGAGTAATAATCTATAGAAAAACATTTGCTGGATTGATGATGAAAGAGAAGATGATTAAAGGGGCTGTATACGCACGCTATGTATTGTCATAGACTATCCTCCTTGACATATGCCCTATGTCTCATGTTAACTGCATGTTTCAAAAGGTATAACACACAGTTCACACTTTAGTAATGAACATTATGATAGCATGAGTTCTACAATCTACTATGTGGCTTTTTTTACTAGAATATACTTTTAGTTTCTTTATCTTAAGTCCTTGACCTTCAGTGTGCTTACTATTAGCCCTGATTATTAACTCAACCCAATTACCCTTAGGATAAGAGAGATATTCAGTACATAGATACATGATTATATTAAAAACATACAAGTATGATTTGGTACGGGTTTCAATTGTAGACTGTAGACCTACAGTTACTTTAGATCTGTCTAAAGTGTGAAGTTGGCCTCTTACTAAGCAGTAGTAGCTTTTGTTCAATGTCACTGCAAAAATCTGAATTTTGCCTTCAACTATTTTTAATGTATCGAATCCTACAGTTTAGATTATGGAAACTTAGAATAATGACATTGTTTAATATAGGGTAGCATAGTATAGCATTAAGTAGCATAGTATAGTTTGGCATAGCACAGTACAGCACAGTGTAGCCCAGTGCAGCACAATACTACACAGTACAGCCCAGCGCAGTTCAGCACAATGCAGCAGAGTACAGGACAGTAGAGTACAGCCCAGCACAGGGCAGCCCAGCACAGTACAGCACAGTGTAGCATGGTACAGAATAGTATACTACAACTCAGCCCAGAACAGTGCAACACAGTACAGCTCAGTTCAGCCCAGCAAAGTGCAGCACACTGCAGCTCAGTACAGTACAGCACAGCGTAGCACAGTACAGGACAGTATAGTACGGCCCAGCACAGTGCAACACAGTACAGCACAGTTCAGACCAGCACAGTGCAGCACAGCACAGCATAGCACAGTACAGGACAGTATAGTACAGAACAGCACAGTGCAGCGCAGGACAGTGCAGCCCAGTATGTCACAGAGTAGCACAGTGCAGCACAGTTCAGCCCAGTACAGCACAGTGCAGCACAGTACAGCACAGTTCAGTCCAGTACAGCACAGTGCAACACAGAGCAATACAACGCAGTAAAGCGCAGTAGAGCGCAGTAAAGCGCAGTACAGCTCAATACAGCACAGTACAGGACAGTAAAGTTCAGCCCGGTACAGTGCGGGACAGTACAGCAGTCTATTATAGTACGGTGTCATGCGAAAAGGTTAACATAGTATTGTACATCGCTCCATAGCATACTATAGCATAGTATAATATAGAATAATAGAGCACAACATACTACAAATTTTTTTTGTAGGCCTATATCCTATAAAAAATTTTGTAGTTTCAGAACACATGCACAAGATATTGCTCTCAATTTAAAACTATATTGAAAATGAGAAACATCGGTGACACAACTCCTCGTTAAAGGTTAATCACAGTACTATACATCACTCAGTAGCTAAATGAATGCAATACTTATAACAATGCACTGCTATTTACCTCTGATGCATGTTTCTAAACAGTAGAGCATTGGCATTAAGAAGGGATAAAAGTTTGCAAATATAACGTGCTCAGAAAGTCCATATGTGGTGATTTAGAAACATATTTCAATAGCATTATTTCTTTATAGTTGGTCGGTGTGAATAAGGCTGATAAGGGCAAAGATAGAACTGCCCTATAGGTAGATAAGCCACTGACTTTTGCATGAACTTTACTGATTAGGATAACGCATGGCTAGATGGCAATGGCAAGAGTGTAGATAGAAGTGCAAATAAGGCAGTCATGGAAACTCTATAGGCAGTCATGGAAACTCATCCATAGCCTTACAGCTAGAAACTGTTTGTTTTTGGCGTGACAGCTAAAGACTATGTAGGCAGCCCCAACAATACAACTAAACAGATTTTAAAAGAATTCAACGCTTAGACCATCCTGCAGTCAAAAAGAGAAGAAAAATGCAGCTATGCTTGAGTGAGCCAAAAAATAATAGTGTGTCTGGCCGAGGTTTCTCCGATCATAATTATTTGTTAGTTTTTTGAAAATAAGGTGTCATGAATTCACTGCCATCTAGTACCATATATTAAGGCTATTATTTAATTGTGATGTGATAGAACTAGAAATATTTTTTTAAATTAAAACAATCTTAGGCTGTGAGAATAATTTAGAGCAATTCTAATTTGTATATCAGTTTTCTTAGCTAATTTACTACTAATGCCAAGCTCTCAATTTTTAATAACAACCATGAGGTAAACATTTTTTAAGACATTTAACTAATTTTAACTAAATGTGTTATAATTGTATGTATTTTATTAACTTCTGTTGATGCTAAGAATAATAATCATTAACAAATCTTTTCATCCTCACCACTATCGGTATACTGTTACTTTATCAAATGTAAACGGTTTATTTTCGCTTAGAAAGTTTGAAAGCACACTCAAAATTACATGTGATATTTGAGTTGCCTTGAAGAAATCCAAGATATTGAGAATCCTGTCATTAGTAGTGTTGTTTCCAGAGCTCTTAAAACTTCATGCTGGGAAGTAACTCAAACGATAAACTTTCAAGTTATCTTCTCATGCAAAACATTTCGCACTGGTTATGTTTAGTTAGCTCGCGCTTAGTTCTATACCGAATATTGATCGTGTGGCTTATAGCCCCTATTAACTATACGATTGTAATTATAGTTAATAGGTCTATGGTGTGCCTGACGATCGTAGGAATAGTTTCCGCCAGCAACTATGTTTTAGCGAACAAATATGAATTATTTGCTAAGGGAATTTTGAAGAGCCATTGACGTATAGTTTGTGTATTGATTGTATTGGCTAGTCTTGTTCAATAAGTTGGTCAGTTGTAAAAGTTTTCAGTTGCAACGTTGCTATGGTATTAGAGCAACCTATACGCGCTAGATCTATCTTCTTACTTGCGGCTTTCCGGGAATGGCGACAAATATGTATAATATGCCAATGTGAGGAAGTTAAAGATGCAATCGGAATTGTTTTGCAGATGTGATGCTTAACATAAAAGGTGTAAGCTTTTCGAAGTAGGGAAATCAGAAAATCAGGTTTGTATTTTATTATTGCTTGCTGCCAAACACTGCTGTTATTTATTATTGGTCTGCACGCATATATTGATGAACGTATTGTAGCTTTTTGTATATATGCAGCGTCAGATTCAAGCATTCATGGGACTAAATCATTGGCAACTATACAGTATTGGGTAATGTTTAAGTATATTTTCACGCAATTGTTTGAGCTAATAAAATATAAATATTAACTTATTTTCCCGCTTAAAACTACTTTTGATTTTAACAGCTTTTTAGTTTAAGTTTACATGAAAAAGCTTCTTATTAATCTTATAATACATTTGTGTTTTTGGTACAATGTTCCAACAAAACAAGCAGCTTACTCTAATCAATTTCATTAAATATATTTTTACAAAAAACCTCGCCAAGGTCAACAAAGGCATAACGGTCTAAAATGAGCTTAAAACTGCTATTGATGCAAGAATCAGAGTTGCAGCTATTAAAAAATTCATAGCTGTGCATTAAGTACTATTCACCAATGCCCAAATGTAAAACGAGTTTTTCAGTTCCTGTAAATGTTTGCTTAGATCTCTAGCAGTACAGTCGCAAGCATGTCGAGTCATGCAGTATGGGGTCCCTATGGGATCTAAGCGCATCGTGTACTTTTACTACTGTGCAGTATGCACTATACCTGCAGGGTAACTATTTTTAATGCCTAATAAGAAGTATTGGTGCAGTGGTATTACCTACTACACTGGAGGCAATGTAAGTGTTGCTAATGCGCATTTAGCAGTGCTAGATACAGTAGAAACGTTTGCATTATACTCTACATGCATGCACATAACATCAATGATATACAGCCCCCTAGGGAGGCTGTATATCATTGATAACATTTACAAAAAAACTCATCAAGTAATCAAATATTGAGTTGACTTTGACATAACCACAGAACAATTGCAAGATGTGAATACTGCTTAGACTTGAGTATGAGTCGGCAAACAAATTGATCACCATGAGCTTGTGGTATATGTTTAAAATGCAAATCTGTTATGGTTCTAATTTATAATAGCAATGAGAATACATTACTAGGACCCCATTTTTATTGGAATAATTGTAGTGCCCGACTCCCTATTTTGAAATGATGTGAGAGTTAAAAGTTACAAGATATAGGAGCACAAATTCAATTAGTCGATGGTAATTACTAGAGGCAATCAAAGCTGAAGCTGTGTATGTAATCCAGTTCTGTTTTAAATTTTCAAGCATCATTAATTGTGATGAGAACTTTGAGCAAAGTATAGTAACACAGTAAGAATGAACTCGCAGTACAAATGCTTGGAAAGTCAACAGTGTCGGTTGATCCACATTATCAACTTTATATTAATGCACAGTTACAGTACAAGTGCAGTTTCAAACTTTGAACAATGCGCATTCACAGTATGCCTGAATTGCTGGGTTTGCAGAATTTGCTAAGTTATGTGTTTTAGAAGTAAATGTGCAGTAGATCACATTGGGAAATTTGCAATAGTAGCACAGTTGCAGTCGCAGGAAATATCAATTGCACATTAGAAAGTTGCAACGCACTGCAAAATTACTGCGTATTGCACCGCAATGATGCAGTGCAGTTCTAATATTTGACAGTCTTCGCAATAATTATTACCAAAACTGATTATGGTTTGAATAGCATTTAGGTAGTTTCATCTTAAAGCTTTTTCATCTTTATATTACTGCTTTAAAAGACTCGCAATGGAGGACTTCACAACTAGCAACCCTGACAGTCTAGATGGAGACTTTAAGGCTCTGCTCGCCATGAGAAGAAACAGACAGTCTCAAATAACAGAGCAAGAAGAAAAGGTAAAGAATAGTTTGCACTTCTGTAACAGTGATTTATATTGCACTATTCTTTTTCTCAGTTTATATATATATATAATACATATATATGCTTTAAAATTGCTCTGCTTTATCCTTCAAGGAACGTCAGGTAAGCTCAGGTTTGGGTGCTAGTGAAATGACTTCGCTTATTCACAAGCTTTCTTAGTTTAAACTCTGCATTGCACGTGCATAGTTCTCTGTTCCATCAACTCTTGCTGTGCTAGTGTAGAAGACGATTGGCTGCTCACTAACCTTTTATCTCCATTATTTATGATAATGTATTCCATTGGTGCCCAATAACTGGGCTGATTAGCAGAGATACTTATTACAAATTTTTTAACTGTTGCAAAGTAATGCATCCTTTGCGTTGTGAACTGCTATTCAAATTACACCAACAATCCTTGTTTGCCCTCAGGCTAAGTGAATTGTGAAGCAACCGCTGAAAGGACTGTGACAGTATTTACTTCTCACAAGTCATAAGATGTAAACCGCTCTCATTTCTCTAGTGTATACACCATAGAGCTACACTGTTCTTCATAGTCCTGTCTATTTATAAATTACTCTACCAAATTCTTTTTTACCTTATATGGTCAAACTTTTTACATATGCTTATATGTAGTCAGCTGGGAATTTCTTTATTTAACAGTTGATACGTGTAGGCATTGTGTAAATATAGTACAACATTGTATGGTATATTAGTGATGGGTGTCTTTTCCAGATCATGGAGAAAACCATGCAAAAATTTATTGACAACAAGAACAAAAAAATGGCTGTTCAGCTGCCACAAATCTCAACCACAGTCAGTGAAGTTGCCGAGAAAGAAGGCCTTGATTATGAGCAGGTATGTTGTGTTGTATAGGTAAGATCCGTGTCGCAACGGAATCCGGATCTTGACAGGTTGAGTGATTTATTTGTAGAGAATGCTGTATTAGCTCACACCCACTTAAATGCTATAAGACTATAGCATGAGGTGTCCCTGACCTTGATATGCACTGCAAAGATTGTTGTGACCGCATTTGACTCGATAGTCTAATGTCATGAGAGTGCAACGAGATCACTGACACCCGACGAGACATACATCTGTTAGCAACATGATTGAGTACATGCTGTCTGTACTTACTTCTCAAACTTGAGAATAGCACTGTTCTATTGCACTCACATGTACATGCATACTATGGCTTTTCACTTTCACCAGTGAGATGTAGATGAACAAGATGTAAATATTTTAGCAACTCTCATTGTATAACACAGTTTTTCAAATTCTTTGTTGCTAGGCACTCGAATGCGTAAACTGACAGCAAGAACATGGTATACGACTTGACCACTCCTCTATTTATTGCCGGTGAATGGTGCAGTTATAAATTGTTTTTAGCAAAAGGCAATTGCTGCACATCCTATGAATGAGCACAAGACTTTAATATGTTTGCTCTGGCAGCGACCCTACTCTTAATTTGGATGCCAAAAATCAAATGCTTCAATAATTTCTTACAGTTTTTCTAAGTCAAACTAACGAGTATCAAAGTTTGTCTACTTTTGCCCTTAGAGCGTCATTTTTAAAGCATTTCATTTATTTTTGTTGCTTTCCTCTTCTCTCTTGCTTACACTTTCTTCTCTCTCTTCAGATACGGTTAAAAGTCTTCCAGTCGGTGGAAAGTGAAGATGTCTCTAGTCTTAAGCAAGTCATTGGGGATCTCATGAAGAGCAGGGGAGACATGAATCAGCTTGCAGAACCTAAAACAATGGAAACGCCTTTACACCGCGCTCTGAGTAAAGACACTGTCAACATGGTTATGATAAGCTTGCTTGTGCGGGCTTTGGGAGATGATCAGATATGCACTTGCCAGCGGGTTCGTCTCACACTCTTCTATGAGTTGTGCAGTTTTATGAAGAAGAAATTTAACCATTTAATTTGCTTCATAGAACTTCAATAACTTCTCCTCAGAATATTTTTGTCCGTTTTCCGCTAGTTAACTTAATTTTTGGTTTAATGGCAGCAGCGAATACGATAAGAATTTCTTGTTCCATAGAATCAATGCATCAGTCATTAGTTTTATAAAGCTGTTGTGCGCAACTGTTCGTGATTTTAGTTATTCTCCCATGACACGCTTCCATACACCTTCAACCATCGTCACTCTTCTTACTGCCTCTCCTTTAGGTGACAGTTGGTGGTAAAAAGTCGTCATACTCCGTATTACATATGGCCACTGATAAAGGGCACGTAGAGGCAGCAAAGCTCCTGGTGAACAGTATATGTGATAAGAACCTAAGGGTGAAGCTGTTGAATATGAAAACAGTCATAGTGCCTGAAGGTCAGCGCCCGCGTCCTCTCACCTGTCTGCACATGGCAGCCAAGGAAGGCAACAATGGTAAGAAAAGAATGGTGTGAAAAAGATAAAAAACTTTTTAATTTTATGTGATAATCCTGCAGTTGCATAATAATATATTTATAAGCCCAGCTTATTATGTGTAGAGGGCAAGTAGATGCTTGTTTATTACAGTGCTGAGGAATTGAGTTTAGGGCTGATTGGTTGTGTGAAATAGTTGATGAGCACCTTGCTCAGGTTGTCATCACTGGTACATCAGGTGACATCTCATGAAGACATTGCATATTTACATAATTCGCTTCAATGGACAAGTTTGTTGAGTTTCAATGGGCTACTTACTATAATGTGCCTTATCTCATCTATTGTCAACGTCATTCATTAATGAACATCAGCCATTCTCTTATCTAGCTCATTTATAACGTAATTTGCTCATCATCTTCATAAAGCCCTTGATAATGACCAATAAAATTGTTCAGCAGAAATGAGGCTTTGATAAAAAGTCCTACAACGTGTGAGCTTTAGCCTGGGCATGGCTCTCTCTCTTCCCACCCCCAAGAGAGCCATGCCCAGGCTAGGTGAGCTTACATGATGGCTGATTTAAACTGAGTTAATCATCTCCTTGATTTACCAGCTAAGAGTGTGTCGCAAGCTTTCATATTAAACTAATAACGGCTACATTTTTATGCATTTAGATAAAGTTTCTGCAACCTATAAAGTAATGAATTGACACAGACATAGATAGTATCTCTTTAGTATATATAAATGTACATGCAGAGCTGGTCAGATACTTTATCCAAGACTGTGGGATGCCCGTTGATCTTCCCAATGAGAAAGGAGACCTGCCCATACTATGGGCAGCTAATGATAACAGACCAATGACAGTAAAGCTTCTCATTGAGCTCGGGGCTAATGTGAATGGGCAAAACGACAAAGGTTCAAGTGCTTTGCACTGGGCTTGTAGAAACGGGCATACTGAAGTGGTGAGGGTAAGTAATATATTGTTAATAGTTATTATTTTGTCAACCGTATTTATTTGATTTATTTGGTCATATAAAATGGCTACTTGTTTTTTCAAACTCGCTGCTCCTGAAAGTTTAAACTTTACTAAACAGGACGCAAGAGAATAATTACCAAGGGCATTATTGAAGGTCAATGCTGAGGTGTGGATGTAGTATACATGTATATAATGTATATTAAACTCACCAATTGCCCGGCCTTGCTTGGCTAATAAAAATGGCTTATAAAGATTGGCAGGTGATGTAGTTGCCTGCCACTTGCCATTAGTCTAGCACATTGCCAATGACTAATTTGAGTGAGCTAGTATTGCTAAACTTACTAATAAGAGCCATGAGAGCAAGCATAAAATGACATGCCGCGCAGCATTTCACCCGCATACCTTCACAATTCTATGCATCTCATGTAGCTTAATTGGTAAGATATTTGCCTGGTGAACGGGAGGTTCTGAGATCAAATCCAGCATGAAATGGATATTTCATTCCTAGATTTTAGTAGCTGTAGCCGGAGAAACCAAAACACACACAGACGACACACGAACTTTGAGATTTATATATATAGATGGTTGAGAATGCTTTGTGAAATTGAAGTTTTCTAACCATATTTAGTCTTGATGTTTTAATCAGCTTAAAATTAACTTTTCCGAAAGCCAATCAGATGCCGACAACTACTGGTTATACTTATTACGTCAGCTGTCATATTATCTATCCAATTGTTCCTGATTGCATTTTTAGATTTTAGTATAGCATACCTAAAAGGGTTGGGTGTGAACTCACAAGATTTTACTATAATATATTTTGTAGATATTACTGACAAAGAGTAAAGGCATCAATATTAACATAGAACGGCGTCTTGGACTTGTTTGCCCGATAATTGCAGCCTCCGCTATGGGTTTCACAGAAATAGTCAAACTGCTTATTCAGCATAAGGCTGACATAAACAAGCGAATGAAAAGTGGCCATACAGCTTTGCACTTTGCAGCTGTCGAAGGCTGCCTTGACATAGTCGCACATCTCCTCGATGCCGGTTAGTCATTGTACTAATTTTCATCTATTTCCTAGGAACAGAAATCTGTAAGACATGTTTCAACGAAAGAGCTTATTAATACCTGCCAACACTTCCTGTCTATGATAGTTACTAGACTCTTGCTAAGCAGCTTGGACAACACGGGTAAAGTCTTTCTTTTGTACCCTCTGCTGTGTTTAGCAGACATTTCCAAAGAACTGGTACTCTGTCTTGTACGCTGGTGCTTGCTTCAACACTTCTATCCATCATGTCTCACCAATTCAGCTTGAAAATCATATCTCATGATACATAACTGAGTACATAAATCGATAGCCTGGCTCTCATCTAGAATAGAGTTTACATACACCAACTAATAGTAACCTGATTAAGCACGAAATCCACAATGACTCAATCCTTTGCCCGGTGATCATAGTTGTTGCCTTAGGTCAAAGGAGAGACAGTATTATCAGCTGCCGACATAAAATCTCAATCATTTTTTGAGCTTTTATTTTGTAATTGATTCAGGCATGAAGTGGAGATCAGCATAAGGGAGGTTATTTCTGCTTTACAAGAATCATATTTTAAAGGTTTACCCATTCACTATAGGATATAGGTTGGCCTTGTAGACCGACTTAGATAAAATGTTTTCTAGCTTTACAAACTGATCATTTATCTGGCATATTGCAGGTGCTGCAGTTAATACACTCGATGACCAAGGAAACAACGCACTACTGCTCGCTGCCTCCCACGGACAGCATCGTGTAGTTGTCTTTTTAGCACAATGGGGTGCTGATTTTAACCACAGAAATGCTGCTGGCAAGGGTGTCTGGGACTACGCGCTCGAACAGAAGAACGCCAAGCTAATGATGGTAAGAGAACTGTTACCAATGTTGTTTCAAGAAAGGTCAATCTTTATCTTTAAAAAATAATAAATATTTTATCCTTCTAGGCTCTCGTTGACCACGTAGCCACCAACATGGCTGCTGAAAGTGCATCAGAAGCTGGACATAAGAAATCATTGCATGAGTTGTCTCATCTAGCTTCTTCAAAATTCACCAAATCTCCAAAACTTGTCTTACCACCGGGTATAACGCCGCTTCATGCGGCAGCATCGATGGGTGAGTTATTATTACTTCTCTTACCACCGGGTATAACACAGTTTCATGCGGCAGCATCGATGGGTGAGTTATTATTACTTGTCTTACCACCGGGTATAACACCGCTTCACGCGGTAGCATCGATGGGTGAGTTATTACTACTTGTCTTACCACGAGGTATAACACCGCTTCATGCGGCATCATTGATGGGTGAGTTATTATTACTTGTCTTACCACCGGGTATAACACCGCTTCATGCGGCATCATTGATGGGTGAGTTATTATTACTTGTCTTACCACCGGGTATAACACCGCTTCATGCGGCAGCATCGATGGGTGAGTTATTACTACTTGTCTTACCACCGGGTATAACACCGCTTCATGCGGCAGCATCGATGGGTGAGTTATTATTACTTGTCTTACCACCGGGTATAACACCGCTTCATGCGGCAGCATCGATGGGTGAGTTATTACTACTTGTCTTACCACCGGGTATAACACCGCTTCATGCGGCATCATTGATGGGTGAGTTATTATTACTTGTCTTACCACCGGGTATAACACCGCTTCATGCGGCAGCATCGATGGGTGAGTTATTACTACTTGTCTTACCACCGGGTATAACACCGCTTCATGCGGCATCATTGATGGGTGAGTTATTACTACTTGTCTTACCACCGGGTATAACACCGCTTCATGCGGCAGCATCGATGGGTGAGTTATTATTACTTGTCTTACCAACGAGTATAACACCGCTTCATGCGGCAGCACTGATGGATGAGTTATTACTACTTGTCTTACCACCGGGTATAACACCGCTTCATGCGGCAGCATCGATGGGTGAGTTATTACGACTTGTCTTACCACCGGGTATAACACCGCTTCATGCGGCAGCATCGATGGGTGAGTTATTACTTGCTCAATTAAACTTGGGTTGATTAAACTCAGTTTACCATAAGATTAACAAAATCACTTATTGTTCAGTAGACAACTCTCATCTATCACTCTATTGGCCCTAAGATCATGTGTTTCATTCATAGGTGATACGGAGATAATAGACTTCCTTATAGAGATGAACATTGACCCATTTGGTGTAGACGACGATGAGAGTACATTTATTCATATAGCCGCCAAACATAATCAGGCTGTGACACTGAGAAAGTATGCCACGGAGTCCCTGTGTCGCGCCCAGGTAAAACGTCCCTCTCAGCTTATCTGATAAGGTCGTTGCGCTGTGAATGGTTGCCACAAGCATTATGTAATCATTTGAGCTACCGGTATGCACCAATTGAGAATAGCATTAGTCATGCAGGCATTCATCTACGGTTGACCATGCAATATTTTGGTCTTACAAAGCTGGGTGTGTGTTTTCAATTGGATCGAGAATGCGCATTTGCCGAGTTCATAACCAGCACGACTAGCCCTGAATTAAGGGGTTTAAAAGAGATGCGCTTTAGTGAATAGCTACACTTTGCTAGTTCCGGTAGTTTGAGAAGTTATTACTGCAGGGTGTTCTTTCCAGCCTACTCACCAGCACTACAGCACTCACTACTTCCAGCACTACTTCAGTAGTTTCTAACGGCTGAACCATAATCAAGTTATACAGAACCTGTTAAGGATAGTAGAACAAAGCCAGACGTGTGGTAGTTAGTGCACAGCCAATCACAAGATAGAATAGTTATTAGTAGGCTACGAAGATCTGCTGTAGTTGTAAGATGCAAATATGGTATGGTAACGATGGTTATCAAATATCTTTCTCCATCATTAAATCACAACATGATTCAGATACACTGAGTAATTTTCAAAATACTTCAGCAGAAATGGTTTTTGTAGAATCTGATTGGGAGGGAGAATGAATGGCTGTACAAAATCAATTTTGATGTTAGCTCAGATACTTACTTGATACACATGAGCTTTATAAAAAGTATCCGGCTGAGAACATTATTGACATTTGTATGCTGTATTTGCTTTAGGACTACAGAGGTTATACCGCCCTTCACATAGCCTGTGAACATGCCTGCAATGAGGCCATTGCAATTCTACTCCCCCTTAGCAACCTTGGCCAGAAAAACACCCATAATCAGACGGCGCTACATCTGGCAGCGAGATCTCCTGAAGTTTCTATTCTAAACTCAAAAAAAATGGTCACTGAGATGATACTTCATCTTGATTGGACGGTGGTTCATGTGCAGGTAAATATTTACTGTTTCTATGTATAGTAGTCAGGGTTGCCTACGCATTGTGCTAAACACAATGAGATATAGGTGATTATTTGCTGTCACCCACTGTTTTACCAGCCATGTCTTTACATAAAGGATTATATTAGATGATTGATCAATAAACATGCACTTCTGAACTTGATAAAGTGGTTCAGAATAGAAGGGCTTACATTTGCTGGTGGAATTATATCTGTTATCAGCCAAATCCAGAATTGTGTGTACAGAGAAATTACATAACTTCACCAATTGAAATTTTAGTCATGATTCAATGAAAATAATGAAAAATTTGTTGTAGATGTTCTTAGACATCCCATAATCATCCTATAGACATCCCATCCATCTTCTATCGAAAGCTCATTCTTCGTGTATTTTAGAACAGAAATACCATTCTAACAAAATTCATCGAATAGAAACAAACCACTCTAATATATAGAGATACTGGCTGTGCTACCCAGCGTTGCGCTGGTAATAAGAATCAGTTTATAAACAATGAGAAGTAATGAGAGTTGCCTGTCACTTGCTATTAGCCTGGCAGAATGCTAATGGCAAATTTTAGTAAGATAACTAATGACAATCACTTACTTATGCAATCACCCTGCACGGTATACAAAGACGTAAGGTATGCGCTTCCATATACCGACTTATACCGGCAAGCTATCAATTCATTCTCTGTGGCCTATTGGGTAGGGTGTCAGACTGGTGAACAGTGGGTCCGAGGTCAAATCACCTTTGGTACGGATTACTTATTCCAAGATTTTAATAGCTATAGCCGGAATGCTTACATACGGACATACTTTGAGAAATATATATAAACTTGCTCGGGTATTAAAAATCAGCCTGTAAGCTTGTAAGCTTACTAATTCTATGCTGGTAAGCTAGTAATTCTAGTAAGCTAGTTAATAGGCGCTTGGCTTCTAATGGTGGTTGGCCATGATGTTGTGTCAGCATTGTTGTTCAGCTACAGCTATTCTAATAATAGCTATAGCCAGAATGACAGACAGACGACAAACATACTTTGAGAAATACAGTACATATATACATCGTGTTTTTTTTACGTCATCACGCTGTTTGCACATGCGCTCGTCCACGAAAAAGCCGCCGTCTTTGTAGAAAACGATCGTCATTCTCTTGATTAATAGTATTTTTCGGTGTTGTTTTGATACTAACATAAAAAATTTGCAAACAAAAGCGTTGTTTGCAATAATTAATTGCAGAAGCGATAAAACGATTTTTAACGATAAAAGTTGTCATAAAGATGGCAGACAACGATAGAACGACGTCACGAAAAAATGAAGGATAGATTACTGCTCACTGCAAATATTGAACTTGAGATGCAAGTGTTCTTCTTAATACCATCTTATTACCTTGTCAAATGAGTTCTCATGTAGTTTGAAACGTACAATTTTCTTATATATAAAGCAGGATTCTTAGGCTATACGAGTAGTTAGTTAGTATGTAAGAAGAAGTTTTGATTCATGTGTCAGCCATTAAGTTTCAACTAAAATTGTAGAAACCTTTGTAAGAGTGAAAGGATGAGAATCTTACCAAGGTCACTTCCGCGCATTTGTATTAAAAAGAAACAACAGAAGTTGCTTTTCAAAAGCCATTTCAATAGCGGTACATTTTCTTTACACTAAATTTACTCATATTGGCTGCAACCATAATGCCTCTGTGTTGAAACAGCCAATGAATTATAGCAAATTTTAATTGCATTTTAGATTGTTATCAGACATAAGAAGTTTTTGAATGATGGAGTAATTTTTATAAATGACTATAAATGACTCACAAAGGTAAATTATGGGTTTTAATCAGATCAGTTGCGTGCTAATTGACTTCTGTAAGAGTGAATTGAGATGTTTTAAACAATTTATAAATATACTAAAAAGATGTAACATGCAGTCTAGGCAGTATGAAGCAATAGTTTGCTTGCTATTCTATAAAACAATTTGCTGTGCGCTAAACATGTAAGAATTAAAATTCAGGTGGAAATGTAGCAAATAGCTACCCTGACTTCCTGGCTACAATTGAGTTACGCAACAACAAAAACCAAAAAGCAGGCTTTTAAAAATATATGTTTTTTCTATTTTTTATTACCAGGATGTAAATCAAAGGTCAGCACTGCACTCAGCAGTCTTGGCTGGAAATACTCAGATAATATCTGAGCTCAACCATCTCTCCCCCAACCTACTAGATGCCAATGGCTCAACACCTGTTCACATAGGTAGGCATCCTATAGCTCTTATATTATACAGTTAGTAGAAAACTAGTCAACTCCTACTTACATGTCTCAGTACAGCAGCTTCAGAGTTTCCTACTTACATGTCTCAGTACAGCAGCTTCAGAGTTTCCTACTTACATGTCTTAGTACAGCAGCTTCAGAGTTTCTTACTTACATGTCTCAGTACAGCAGCTTCAGAGTTTCCTACTTACATGTCTCAGTACAGCAGCTTCAGAGTTTCCTACTTACATGTCTCAGTACAGCAGCATCAGAGTTTGCTAAACAGTCTTTAGGCCATCCTTACATTGACTTCTTGCAGCAATCATGAATGGGGATCAGGAGATGCTCGACCAGCTCATAAGAACGTACTCAGTCGTTGGCAGAACCATAGATTTAAACAAAGCGGACAGCGCTGGAAACTCGCCTCTCCATCTTGCTGCCAAGTACTGCCATGAAAAGATGATCGAAACCTTGATCACCTCCGGAGCTGACCTTGAAAAGACAAACTCGGAAGGCCGAACTGTACTACATGAGCTCGCACGGCTAATATCAGAAAGGAGAGCCGACGAGTTCAGCTTCATGCAGGTAACTTTTTCACAAATTTCATTTGGAGTTGTCTTCTCCTACAGCCCAACTTTAAACCAATAGATAGCAGGAGCCAATAGTAGCTGGTTTAATAACTTTTATAAAGCATATTCTACGAATTTATTCTGTTCATGGCTCATAAATCAAAATTCGATGTTGTAGTCATGACAACAGCTGGTACTAACTGCCACACTAGTGTTGTTGTCATGTTTCTTGCAAATAAATTTCCGACTGCGATTTAATTTGGTCATCAACACCAAAGTCAATAATACATTTGAGAGTTATACTTTTTGGCTGTCACTCATTGAAATCACTCACAGTTTCGTGTCAGATATATCTGTTTCTCAAAGCACTTGTTATGTTTTACAAGAGTTGGCATCATCATATTGCTGATTTTAAAATGCAAAAATATATTTATTTCAGGTGAAAATATAAAATTTATAAACAATCTATTTGTGTATGTTTGCTACAGCATTCATTGTTGGCTTATAATTTTTTGAAGCAACCAAAACTATGTTTTTTACTTTAGTATCAAAAATTATTACAAAATTACACAATTCCGTAATAAAATTAAAACTAAAATAGAAAAAACTGTCATCAATAGCAATCGAGTTTATTATTATTACTTCAAACTTATTAATTACAAGGAAAGCATTTTTATCTTTTATTGCTTCTTTTATTTCTTTTACCGGTGCATTAGTTTCCTTGAGATCCATAGCTGTGAAACAATCAAATACAGGAAACACTGTTTAATATTATTGTCAGATGAAACAACCAAAATATGTGAAGGAAATTTGCGTACATATATGCTGATTCACAAGACTGCCATGTTTTGAGACACTCGAAAGGTTGTATATGTATGTTGAAAGATTTTACGCCATGATTATAAAAATGCGTTTGTAGTAGTAGGAAGTCGTAGTTGAGGTTGACTGTACTTGGCCTTGACTGTACTTGGCTTTGACTGTACTTGGCCTTGACTGTACTTGGCTTTGACTGTACTTGGCATTGACTGTACTTGGCTTTGACTGTACTTGGCATTGACTGTACTTGGCTTTGACTGTACTTGGTTTGACTGTACTTGGCATTGACTGTACTTGGATTGACTATACTTGGCCCTGACTGTACTTGGCTTTGACTGTACTTGACTTTGAGGTTCTCTCTTGTAAAAGGCTGTTAGATGTTTAGCAATGATAACTTCAATGAGTGCCCATGTTTATAACAACCGGATATTTATCTATGGCATTCATCCCTCAGTGAATTCATGTCATGATCAATAAAAAAGAAGGCTTCTCAGGAAACCAGCTGAATACTATAGTCTAGCTATTAAGTTTTCCCTTGTTAGCATTGGTTTAGTCTTTCCTTGTACATTCAGACTAGTGAACCGTACCAGTAATATTCCAATCCTGACATAAGAGAGTAACATGATGTCTCTAGGTGTTTAGTGCCATATGCGACACCTGCATTCACTGGTGGTGCCGACAGAACAGAAAAAGTGTTCCAAGTGCCCAGGCAGATGATAGCTTTGAATACAAGAAACAGGCAATGTTACACCTTTTTACAAGTGTGTATGACAGGGATGGACTCAATGTACTGCAGTACACTGCCAAACTTGCAGCCACAGGTGAGACAGCCCTTGCTTTTGCTGACCTCTGCCCTCCCCGATCTCAGCTTTTTCTGACTCGTCTAGATCCCAGCTCTCCCAGACCTTATCTCCCTTGATCCTAGCTGGCTCTAATCATGGCTGCCTTCTGTTAGTTACTGGTGCTAAAGCAGTTATAGCTTACATACTTTTAAATATATAAACATTGTTTTGTTGAGGATTACACTTTGCTAGAAAAACTAAGTATTTGAAAGTTTGCAGTGAGAAGTGATTTATTAAGAGTGTAAGATTACACTCCATCAGTAAATTGTAATAATGATTTGCATCAGATGAGGCAACACGCTGATGCTACGTTCAGGTAGTAACAGACTGAAGTAGCAAAAAAGATTTGAAGCACAGTTATGTTGTTAAGTTTATAGTATGTTTATGTAGCTCTGTTGAATACCTTGACTCTAGACTGCTTTTAGAAGTCAAAGGTTGTTAAGGCCTTGCGCTGTATTATTATGAGTGTGTAATTACAAGTGTTTGCTATGTTACAGGTATGATTATCGCCATATTAAACACTCCCCGTGTGTTCAAATTCACTACACCGCAATCAACAACGGTGCGGTACGATGTGTCAGATCTGCTTCCATTCACTTCAACTCATCAGGACTCCAAGAGCTTAAAGAAGAAGAATAAGCCTACAAGAGTCAACCCTGATGACCGCGAGAGCACCCCTCTCCTGTCTCCCGAAGCTGACAAAGCAAGCACTATGAGCATCGCTGAGCTTCTCGTCAAGGTTGATGCTCATAGCGCAGTTGCCTCCGTTCTTGAGTCATCTCCCCTTAAGAATATCGTAGATTCCTATTGGGGAGCTTATCAGAAGCTCTTTGCCGCAGCTTTTCTAATACATGTACTTGTCATGGCAGTTTACTCGTATTCCGGTATCGCCGCCCTTTCCTGCTCAGGCAACGTAACCATGAGCTCAACTTCTGCAATGAATCAGCTACCCCTGTCATTGGAGTTCGGCTTGGCTATAAGCTTATGCTGGCCTGTTATTTTGTTGTTGCTAGATGCAGTGAACATGGCAAAGCTCTTGTGGAAATGCTTTCGAGTGGGAGGTTACAAGGTTCTGCTTCGAATGCAAAGTCAAGGAGAATATCTAATTGGCTCAATCATTCTACAACTTTGTGGTTTTCTTTATTCCGTGCTGACCATTAGCTGGTATATCATGAACCGGTATTGCGAAGCGAACCAGGACTACCTGTTGGCCCTGAGCTACATATTTGGCTGGGTTTATGCAATAGCTTTCACTCGAGGATTTAAACAGGTCCATCATTTCTCAATCATCTTGCAGCACATACTTTTTCGAGACATGCTTCGTTTTGGGCTAATCTACTTCTTCATTTTGTTGGCATTCTCTTTTGCGTACGCCGCTCTAGTTCAGACTGTTCCATCATTAAGCATCACCAGTGGCTCATCCATTTTCCTTGTATTCAACTGGATGATCGGAATGGATGACTTTGCAGCTGATTCTGACGAGTTTCAATCAGTGAACAAGGATGAGTCTATGGTTCAGATTGTGTACGCGGCGTATATCATCCTTAGTACGATTGTCCTCATCAACCTCCTCATCGCCATGATGAGTGACTCATATGCAGATGTTCGCAAGATGTCTGAAGTCATGTGGAAAATTGGTTCACTTCGTCTTCCTTTGGAATTTGAGGAAAGCTTGGGTCGCTCATATTACCGACCTAAAAATTTGGAGTTTGATGCCACTACAAACCGCTGGTATGTAGAGATACCAAAGAAAGACTTGGCGGAGAAGCGAAGCTCAGCTGACACAGTCATTCAAGATTTGACTCTTAAGGTGGAAAGGCTGGTGGAGGAGTCACGGAGCAGAGAGTCACGTGTTTTAGCTTTGCTACAGGCTAAAGAAGTTAAGGAATCACATGAAATACCAGCTGAGGAGGTGGAAGATGCCAAGGAAAGTCATGTATAGCTGTTTTACAGTAGCCAAAAGAACCAAGTTATCATTGTATCAGATCAAATATTTTGATGAGATTGTGAGGTGAAGTTATGCACTTTGTACTTTTTTCTTTATACTAACATTTTTAGTTTGTTACTTTTTTCTATTTACTGTACTGCTCAATGCTATGGTATTATATCTGGACAAACTTTTTCCATCCTTCATTCGATGCAAACTGATGCAAGTCAAAAGTATTTTATAGAATTTCTTTACTTCATATTTAGTCCTTTAGTCAGAATCTTTGTTTTCAGAGTTTTTTTAATATAGTATATAAATTTAAATGATCTTATTTTATTATTTTACACCAGATTTGTATAGAAATCTGTTTAAGATACTAATATTTAATGATTAAGTGAACATAAACTTATTCAATTCAGTAGACAATATTGTATTCAATGAATATATAAAGTTGCAAAAATGTCAAATAAATATTTGTCATTACAGAAAAGTTAGCTTGAATTTATGACTGCATTGAATTTATCGAGCGTTCTTCTTTTTACCTGAGCCCCAGGCAGCAAAGCCTTCTAGCCCTGTATTCTTAGCGGTGACTGCTGCTTGTTTTCTTACCTGGCGTTGATGCGCTGTCATCTTTGAGCTGTAAGAGTTGCTTTGACCTAAAGAAATATAAGTAATAGTTTGCAGGTGCTACCAGGTGCTACCAGTTGGTGATGTTTGACGTGCTCACTGAAACTGGCAAGACTGAAAAAGAACGCATTATAAAGAGTCAATTTATACCTCTGTCTCTGCTATCTGCTGACTGCGGTCCATTGTAGCTGCTTACAGACATTATCTCTAGTGGACTCTGCTGAAAAAAGATAATCAGATTTTGCACTCAGCTGCCAATGTCCAATATAACTCTAGTTGTGCCCTCCTATGAGCAATAGAAATGGCTTCCATTGACTGTTAGACATTCATGATGAGTAGGGCTCGGCTCACCAGGTTTGTGACAAAAAGCGATGGCAAATGAGAATATCTAACCACAAGCTGAGTTCTTCCTCCGTCTAGTAGTCGTTTGTCCATGTAAGGTAGCTGACTCTCCCCACTGCTAATTCTCTCTTCTCTCCCATTCTCTCCTGGCTGACGGCTGCCAACTTGTGTGTGAATCCATTCATAGGTCCTCTCAATTGCAGCTGTCTTTTCAGCTGACTTGGCCACTGTTCTCCTCTCCGCAGCGTCTTCAAGAGCTACCAGTAAACATGAGAACATGTCTCAATAAATTAACAGAGGACAACTCCTAAGCTTGCTGTGAGGATCACTATCTCAGTAGATTGAAACTTTTAAAAACAATGTAGACAAGCCATGTAGACTCACAATTGATTATTCTGCCAGTTCTAACTACCCTCTACAAACCTTTAAAATACTCCTTTTTCGGTGCTGTCTTTTTGGCAGGAGCTATAATTTTAGCTGGTTCGATGTTCTGCAAAATTTTCCGTTGTAGCTCATACCGTCCCATAGGGCCTAAAAACACAACAAAATATTGAGTGAAAAGAGCCCAATAATGGATATCCTGAGCTACCATCTCAGACATATGTAGTCTGTGTTATATGAGGGATGCCAGGCTTACAGTATACACAGTCGCAGGTACACCTGAGAAGGTAGTCTTGGGTAGCTTGTCGCAAGCTCTAAAGTTCATGAACAGAAGAGACCAGAACAAATGATTTTCATCTTTGTTGAAGGTGAAAACGTAACAAAATTTTGCAAACAAAAACATGGTAGGTATGTTTTTGATTCTCACTACAATACAGTATAATAGATCTGCGCCTACAAAGCCGGTGTATGCAATAGCAGAGCAGACCGATGCACTGACCCATGAGTGCGAATGACAATAGATTTCCGATGAAAATGAGACCTTGACCTTACTTGAAGGTGAAGATTACCTGAGGTCTGCAGCAGCCTGTAAGTTAGTTGCCTGTAGCTACAGCCACTTGAGGCTTTGACTGGCAATAGGCTAGTACTACCCATGACTTGCTGCAACCTATCAGCAAGGGCTACTTATAGGTGCCAACTGACTATACCTAACTGTGGGTGCCTGTTGGCTATACCTACTTGTGGGCGCTTATTGACCACACCTACATGTGGGTGCCTGTTGGCTATACCTACTTGTGGGCGCTTATTGACCACACCTACGTGTGGGTGCTTGTTGGCTAAACCTACTTGTGGGTGCTTATTGACCACACCTACTTGTATGTGCCTGTTGGCTATACCTACTTGTAAGTGCCTGTTGGCTATACCTACTTGTGGGCGCTTATTGACCACACCTACTTGTAGGTGCCTGTTGGCTATACCTACTTGTGGGCGCTTATTGACCACACCTACTTGTAGGTGCTTGTTGGCTATACCTACTTGTGGGTGCTTATTGACCACACCTACTTGTAGGTGCTTGTTAGCTATACCTGCTTGTGGGCGCTTATTGACCACACCTACTTGTAGGTGCCTGTTGGCTATACCTACTTGTGGGCGCTTATTGACCACACCTACTTGTAGGTGCCTGTTGGCTATACCTACTTGTGGGTGCTTATTGACCACACCTACTTGTAGGTGCCTGTTGGCTATACCTACTTGTGGGCGCTTATTGACCACACCTACTTGTAGGTGCTTGTTGGCTATACCTACTTGTGGGTGCTTATTGACCACACCTACTTGTAGGTGCTTGTTAGCTATACCTGCTTGTGGGCGCTTATTGACCACACCTACTTGTAGGTGCCTGTTGGCTATACCTACTTGTGGGCGCTTATTGACCACACCTACTTGTAGGTGCCTGTTGGCTTCACCTACTTGTGGGTGCCTATTGACCACACCTACTTGTAGGTGCCTGTTGGCTATACCTACTTATGGGCTCATGTTATTTAATTCTGTACTCACCAAGCTTATCTAGCTTTTTCTTCCGCTGACTGTTGTACTTCAGCTTTTTGGCTCTTTTCATCATAAGCTCTGCAGTGTGTGAGTCTTTGAATCCCCTGCCATTAGCAAAGATGATGTGCATTTCATACCATATACATTTGATAACAGAGTGAGTGTGAAATAAAGACTCGCGGAGATGTCTAGTGACTTATGACAATGTTTTGTAACTGTAAGACAATCCCAATCATTATAAATTATTTCGTTTAACAAGACAAAGCTTTTGAATTGTTGTAATTTGACAGATTAAGCTGCGTAGTATTTTGAAACGTTTACAGAGTTCACATATCTATTTATAATTTCAAAGCCTGTACAGCGTTTTATGTACCTATCCAAGTTCATTCTCACCATCAAAGCCAATGCAATCTCCTGTATAATTATCTACCCTCAAAACCTCAGCATTTTCCATAAACCATACATATATCTGTATTCTGAAGAACGACGCACTTTTCACCAACAAAAAATTTATCATCACTATCAAGTGCCTCCAACGAAAAGCCTTCAAATCTAAAACCTTGAATAACTAATGAAGTAACTTTATTGACATCTAAACAAACTTTAAGCTATCAGGCTAAGACCAACACCTGACTAACCAGTCTTGAGCAATCATCTCCTCTCGTTTTGATCTCTGACTTATTTCACCGCTCATGCTAGATAGTGGCGGGTCAACATTGGCTGCCGATTCAAGGAAACCCTCTGATGGAGACAGCCAAGCTGCCACTCGACCATTAGGTATGCTGGCAGCATCTAAATCGATCTTCAATTGGATTGACCTTCTGGGCAATATAGCATGCCTGTAAGATCAATAGAAAAATGTGAAGACTCAAGATAAGGTTGACACATGTAAGTGCTGGTGGTACATTCGTCTGCAAACCTGTCTATATATATATATAAGTAGTAACAGGTGCCCTCATGTGTTATTACTAAACTAAGACGAGAGGTTCAGCACATGACAATATTTACTTCAAAATCTAAAGTGCTGATGACCCATCTATGAACAAGCCTTGTGATTGGCTTGATATGAAGATATTCATGAATGAAGCGGAACTGGTTGAACACACTGTACCACTCAGAACACCAGAGCATCCACAAGCTGCAACTGTTGAAAGACAACAAAGCTGCTAAGCGGTACTTGCGTATCACACCAACAACCAGAAGTTTAAAATCACCACAACTATTTTTTGGGCTTGAAAAACAAAATAGTTAGTGATGTGATTCGACTATAATTGTGAACCATTGCACTGTAGTGCTAGCTCATTCTGACCAAAAGCCTAAAGGATTACATACTCTTGAGGTAAATGGGGAACATCAGGAGGCAGCCAGCCATCATCTACATTGAAATCAAAAGAAGACAGATCGACCTCTGCAATATCTTCATCACTTTCTTCGCTACAAGCCTTCACCTGCTGCAGTGCTCGTGCCAGCCGCTGCCTAAATGAGTATCCCCTCCATACAGCCTAAAAAGAGACAGCTTATTGAGCAGCAGGTACACAAGGTTTAGCCAATCTAGAGCTGGCTCAGGCTCTACCATCTACTATTCTACCATTACTATTACCATTACCATTACTATTCTACCATTCTACCAAAGAAGCTCAGGCTCTACCATCTACTCATTACTAGTGAGTGAAACTCAACCACAATATAATCAACTTCTTGGCTTTGTCCTGAATGTAGTTCTAGTGACCAGTCTCTACACACTCAGTTTTAAAGCCGTAACTGGTGAGAGACAAATTCAAATGTACCTGAATTTTAACAGCTGCATCAATCATTTCTCTTCTCATGGGTACGTGAGTGGTAGAAGCCGTTTCACCATTACACGCTGATAGCATTTGACTACTTCGTAGGCGGGCTGATCTGGGTGTACTGACTCCGGAAGGAGTTCTCTGGTCTTTGCTTTTACTATGTCTGGAATGTGGACGGGGTGAGTTACACTCTTTGAACAGCTTGATGTTGTCTGCACTAACCTTTAGTGAGGTAGACTCAAGGGTTGCTTTTAATCTAAAACATACAAAAAGAATTTTTCTTAAAGTTGAAGCAAAATATGCACTTTTTTGAATACTTCGTCACTCTGTTGTTGAAGCCCAAAGGCAGCACTAATTGATTCATACTTCTCTTCGAACAAATCTTTAGCACTTGGCGATGCTGCTGTCACCACATGTGATCCATTCTCTACAGAAGCCAGCTTTGTTTGAAATAGTTCTTTGCTGCTGATGGTAGGGGAGGAGTGTGGTGTTTCAAAGCTGTTGGAGCCAAATTCATGAGCATATCGGACATTTTCAGCAAGTCGGTAGGAGAGCTCATAGTAAGTAGGAAGCTGTCTGACTGCATAGAGCAACTCGGCATTTGAGACGATGCGCTTGGCAAGGCTATCACTGCAAACACAAGCTATATTATGTGAGGTCAATGCTGATGCTTTTTAAAAGGTAATAAAATTTATTGATAAGATGGAAAGCCATTTTATAACAAGCCATTTAATAAAGGTGGTATAACAGAAGAGCAGGTATAACAGAAGAGCAGGTATAACAGAAGAGCAGGTATAACAGAAGAGCAGGTATAACAGAAGAGTCTTCCCTATCATATTGGTTGCTGTGCCTACCGACCTTAAGTAACTTTGGTACTTCCGTTCTAAATTATCATGCTCAATCCAAGCACTGTTGGCCATGTTCAGTACAGCTGATTGCAACTCAATAGACTCGGAGTTGACACATTCTTCACCATCTAATCTCTTTAGCTGGGGGAGGGCGTCACAAATGCTTTTTCTACATATCAGAGAAAATATCTCACACTATTTTATATATAAAATACCAATTTAAGGTGAAAAAGTCTCCGATGTCTTTCCAAGTTTAAAAGTACCAATAGAATAATGATAGTCTCAAATAATGAGCCATTGAAAAAGTAGTAGATGTCTGTAGGTCTAACTAACCTGCTGATGTCAGCGTTTCTCAAAGGATTTCCGTTCAACAAAAGCTCCTCTAAGTTGATGCATAGTTTCAAGCCATCTACTACATTCTTGTAGTCTGCAATACAGAGCTACAAGTAAGCCTAGTTGCCTCGTTTAGGAAAACAATCGCTTTTAATTTTGTAATACATGTACCTCTAGAAGTCTTCATTAGATGACTCTCAAGTATTGCTGAGGTAAATAAGAAAAATGGAGAAAAGGTTGGCTGACTCCTCAAATAGATGCAATTAGAAACAATTGAGTGAAAGCTGGTATCTACTGCTATGTATCTGTTGCTTAGCAACATCGCTACTGGATGTAATCTCACCTAGTAGCTGGTTCTGGCTGAGATTGAAAGTTCTCAAATTGAAGCAGCCATGGAGAGGTTGTATAGCTGATACTCCATTTTGTGTGAGATTAACCTCTTTGAGGGTGGGTAACCAGAAATACGCTAGACCATCCAGGCTAGATATGCTGTTGTCCTCGAGCACCAGACTCTCAAGTAGAACACAATTAACCAGTCTCGGAATCTATCATTCAATAAACAGACTATGAGAGTTAGTCAACAGTTTACACCGCTGTATAGTGAAAAGTCTTCAGCCTGAATATCGCAGAATATTACAAACAAATCAAAGAATAGAAATAACTCATATGTTGCAGAGAGAAGGAGGGAGAATTCCTAACTTTCCTTCCGCCATAGCTGATTAATGAACAGTATAAAATACCTCCATTATGTTGTTCTGGGATGCAGTGAGCTTGCGCAAAAGGCAAAGTTTGCCTACTTCGTCAATACTAGTGAGATGATTGCTTGAGAGATCAACAACTTGCAAGGTGACGCATTCCCCCAGCCCCTTGGTAGAAATGATCTGGTTGTGGGCTGCCTTGAGCGTGTGTAAGAATGCGATGCAGGAGAGGTTGGCTGCAAGGAAAGTGTGCGGGAATAACTAACATTACCAAAAAACCACTAAAGCTGGAGATTTTAAAAAATCATGAAGTTACTTGTAGATTGGTTTAAGGAAAAATCTACACAGTGGGACTTCGGTTCTCGAACATAGTTCATTCCAGAAAGTTGTTCGAAAACCGAGTTGATCGAGATCCAAAACAATTAATCCCATTAGAATTAATGTATGTAAATTTTAATCCGTTCCAAGCCAAAGTAACAACTTTGGTAGAGTATTTTTTAACATTATTTTTACATTATAAACTGTACTGTAGGTATACTATAAATAAAAACGGGTAGATATAGATCGTGTTTATTTTTAATAAAATATTTCTATCTATGATAATAAAAACAGGAAATAAAAAGTACACATTTTGCATGTTTTGCTCTTAAAACATCGAAAACATTCTACGTTAAGATACAATACCAAAAACTGTAGAAATTGATAGCGAAACAGCAAAAAATACAACGAATCAGTTACATGTACATTAAAAACTGTGTGAAAAAGAAAATATAAACAGCAATGGAACGTTTACTTCACATCTTTGAGGGAGAATCCTTCTCCAAAACAATTTAGGGTAACTCGACTGGAAGAGTTGTTTTTCTAGGAAATCTCTTCGGTAGAGGAACGTCATCCCAGATGGTTCCTTCCTTTTTGTAAAGAATTTATGAAGCGTATCTTGCTTCTCCCTTTGTTAACGAATGTTTCCATGTTGTTTCCGGAGCTGTTCCGGACGTTTAATTCTAACGCGCATGCTCCGGTTTGGTCGAGAACCAAATTTATGTTCGATATCCGAGACGAACAAATCTCAATTTTTTTGGTTAAAAACCGAACTGAAGCGTTCGAGAACCGAGGTTCCACTGTACTAGACAATTTGTATTCTAGTATACATGTATATTTCTCTTTACACAAAGTACTAACACTCTCGCATGTTTCTCATGATTCATAGTATAAATCCTCTAGTATATGTTTCTTTACACACAGGGGAGATGCAGTTTGTGTACTCTGTTTTTCGTCGAGAAAATGAGAGCGAATAGAATACATCTACGTACTACTCAAGTATTTTACATTAGATTCTGTCATCGTTTAAGCATGACTTCATTCATAGAAGTACAGCAAAAAATACAACATGCATAAGTACTGCTAAATGATGTCTACAAAACTGTTTTATTTAACTTACATAACTTAGAGATCTTGTTGTGAGAGATATCAAGATATTTGAGATTGGTGCACCCGTCAAATCCTCGCATCGATGTCAAATTGTTTGAGGAGAGATCAAGGTGTACTAAAGAGTGTACAGCCAGATCGATACTGTCTATTGCGTTGCCCTGCATTAGAAATATCCACCTGTTATAACGTGTCATTGATACAAGCATTAAATCGATACACATGAAGACAAAATGAGAAAATAGAAAAAACAACAAAATTACAAAATGTCCAATCTCCTGTAGATCACCCATGCCTAAAGACAAGATCAGTGTCACGTAGACCTCCCATATTTAGAGCCAAGACGAGAAGTCTAATATAGACCACCATATCCTGAGAATATGAGGAGACTCACATAAACCACCCACATCTAGTAGTCCTGATGTAAGCTCACCCCGAAGTAGGTATAGACTAGTGACGCTGCACTATTCAGTGAGTCTATTGCACTGATGCCACTGCGAGTTACGCTGAGAGCTTGTAGTTTCTTACAACGGGAGAGGGTAGATAGTCGACATCCTGGTAGATCTGTCAGTTGCACTGCCTCCACCTGTGAATGACAGAGCAGGCTGCATACAGAGGAGATGTTTTACAGCAACATGCAGAATAGGGCCAGCAATGAGCTCTTTTCTCAGACTTGTCCTATTGTAACAAAACTCACCTGTAACAGACTCTCTTCTCCAGCTTCTCGCAGTATAACTGCTTCTTCTATAAGCTTCTGATGCTTTGCAGCAGAACTTGGACGCTTGTAACTCTTTCTCGCTTTTCCGGTGTTGCTCAAAGCCCTCCCTGATACTTGACTGCAACCATGTATTTTGTCAAATGAATATATTGAAATTTTTGGAAAGAGGTCAGTTTAATAGTTCGCTGCCGTATCATCACATGCTATAGAGAATGGCTGGGAACTAAAAGCTTACAATCATTGATATCAGCAAAAGAAAAACAACTCGCTTAATTTGACAGTAAAAAGTTCCAGAAAGAAATGATCGCGAAGTGGTTGTATCTACCTCCATGGAGTACATTCTTGAATCCAGCGCAAACGCCTCTCCTCAATCTTAGCTTCAGTGACACGCGGGTCAATAGGCTCTTGCTGCTTCAAAGAACTAGGAGCCTGCTTCTGATTGGCTTTAGCAACTTTAGCCTTTCTTTCTTCCATCCAGTTTTTATACTCATTAATTTTGAGTGCCTTTTCAGCATTCTCCTCAACAAGAGATGCATTCTGGGTAACAGGCGCTTTGGTCACACTGTATTACAAATTAGTAAATGTTTTCTGGGCAACAAAAATTGGCAACGGAGTCAGTCTTCAATGTTGCCATACGCTGGGTTTTGAGATTTTAGGAAAGTTTTGCTAAAATATTAGAGATCATTGGCTATAAAGAGTCACAATTCAAATCGCTCAAGCCTATTGTAATAGCTGACCAATCATAAACTAACACATGCAGACTAGACATTGCAGTGACAAAAGAGTAGAAAGAGAAGAATATCGTCCAAAATTGCTTAGTTTTGGATTGCCAAAGCCCCTCCCTTCTACAGGAAGATGCTTTCTAACAATAAAACAGTCTATTTATAATGGGGAGATAAATCATAGATTATCTTACCTTTTTCCAGTTGTCAATGTTGAAGTCTCTGCATTTG
Source organism: Watersipora subatra (assembly GCF_963576615.1). Classification (NCBI taxonomy): domain Eukaryota; kingdom Metazoa; phylum Bryozoa; class Gymnolaemata; order Cheilostomatida; family Watersiporidae; genus Watersipora; species Watersipora subatra. The sequence continues at coordinate 4,027,343 of NC_088708.1, read as the reverse complement.
GTAGCTCTGTTGGCAACCTTGAATCTGAAATAGCTGATAAAGTTGAACATTTCCTGTTGCTCGCTTTCTCATCAGCTGAAATCACATTATGCACTTGTGTTGGCATCACATTATGCACTTGTGTTGACATCACATTATGCACTTGTGTTGGCCTCATCTCTCCCTTCTCTTTATCGAGTGAGCTTTTTGACTCATTTTTAATCTCACTAGTGTTAGAAGTTGCGAGACATATCTCCGTCTCAGCCTTATTTACAGCGGAACACTTCTCTAATCCTGCTTTCTCTGTTTCAATCTGGTTTTTTTCTTGCTTCAGTAGAAGTCTGCTGGCAGTGCTGTTTTGTTGGTCAGCATTGAGCTCCGCCTTTTTTTCTCTTTGCCGTAACAACTCTTCCCTTTTAGCTTCTTCACGGAAAAGTCTTTCTTTCTCTTCTTCCAGCCTTTTTATTTTTTCTGCTTCTTCTTGTTCTTGCTGTAACCTTTTTTGTTCTTCCTTCTCTTTTCTAATTCTCTCCCTTTCTTCTTCCTTTTCTCTTTTAATTCTCTCCTTTTCTTCCTTTTTCCTCCTCTTTTCATCTTCTTTTAGCTCTTGTTCTCTTCTCCTTTTCTCTGCAGCGATTCGCTTCTCTTCAGCTTCCTTCTCCATTTTAATCCTCTTCGCGTCTTCTTTGGCCAGTTTCTCTTCCAGTTCTCTTTGTTTAGCTTCTTCCAACCTTCGTTCCTTTTCAGCCTTTTCTTGAAGCTGCTTCTCCACCTTCAGATGAAAGTACAAGTAGAAAGCTCGAGAGCTAATTACATACACCAGTATGATATTATATCATAATACATAATACATGTATATTATATACCCAAGTATTATATATATACTATATAAACATCTACAAGTATTATATAAACTATATACACACCTATAAGTATTATATATATTATCTGCACATCTACAAGTAATATATATTTTATATACACATCTACGTGCAAGTATTATGTATATTATTTACATGTCTATAAATATTATATAAATTATATACACATCTACAGGTATTATATATATTATATACACCTACAAGTACTATATAGATAATATACAACTACAAGTACTATATATATTATATACACTACTACAAGTACTATATATATTATATACACAACTACAAGTACTATATATATTATATACACAGCTACAAGTACTATATATATAATATACACATCTACAAGTACTATATATTATATACACAACTACAAGTTCTATACATATTATATACACAATTACAAGTACTATATATTATATATACACAACTACAAGTACTATATATATTACATGTGTATACACAACTACAAGTACTATATATATTATATATACAACTACAAGTAGTAAGCCCCTGTGAAAAAGAACCGAAGTTCACCAATAATTACCATATAATCTGCATTACATCACTACTAAGTAAAAACTACAGAAATCTAGATTGTAGATAACACCTACAAGTACATACATAACTGTACAATTCTTTCGTATTATGTGTAGAGACAGTAGTTAGGATTATTTATGAGCACCTGCAATCGCTGATGTTGCTTGACCTCTTGTATTCGCTGACTAGCCTTTTCAATTCTCTCAGCATGCATCTCCTTTAGTCGTTTTTCAACCTTCCTCTTTAGGGCTGAGCCATGCCTCTGACGAACCCTAAGTAAGCGTAAGTAAAAGCAATTGTGAACCCACGCATGAAATACAACTACAGCCTAAAACAATGGCTTATCTTCTCGTTTAACTTGAGAATTTCCTTTGAATAAAATACAAGCTCTTTTACTAAATAATAAAACTTTTCATAGGCCGTCTTGGTCGTACTTCTGAGCATATCTTATCAATACTAGAACAATTGTGCATAAAATGGTACACATCTGAATGTCTGGTCCAATATATACCATGTAAGCACTAAATAAAACACCAATAGATGAAACACACCTATGGCCTCTATAAACAGATTGAATCAGGGTGGCAGCTGTCGTTTCTTTTACTTGCTTCCGTATAGCAATACTCTCAGTATCCGCCTTCAGTCGGCCTTTTTCAGCTTCTGTCTGCTTCTCCAACTTATAAATCTTGGCCTGGCATAAAAATACGTTTTGTTTTATGTGAGGAGACAACAGACACGCTGTTTCTTAGTTCAGAGTATAAATAAAAACTGAGAAACAAATCAGTATCTCTTAAAATAGACAATTTAGTCCGTTTTTGGAAGGATATTGAGTAAGTTCTGCTTTTCACATATTGAACATTACTAAACATCACTTACTTCAAGTTACATAACTTACACCAGACGATAAACGACGGAGTCAGCACTGTCCTTAAAACCATCTGTATGATCATACAATCAAAAGCCTTAAAAAGATTACTTAATCCGCAGTAATTAGCAATGCTAGGGAAAAGTGCCCAGTCTTCAGAACAGAGACAAGTCTTCAGAACAGGGGTAAGTCTTCAGAACAGAGACAAGTCTTCAGAACAGAGGTGAATCTTCAGAACAGAGACAAGTTTTCAGAACAGAGACAAGTCTTCAGAAAAGAGGTAAGTCTTCAGAACAGAGGTAAGTCTTCAGAACAGAGGCAAGTCTTCAGAACAGAGGCAAGTCTTCAGAACAGAGACAAGTCTTCAGAACAGAAGCAAGTCTTTAGAAAAGAGGTAAGTCTTCAGAACAGAGGCAAGTCTTCAGAACAGACGTAAGTCTTCAGAACAGAAGCAAGTCTTTAGAAAAGAGGTAAGTCTTCAGAACAGAGGCAAGTCTTCAGAACAGACGTAAGTCTTCAGAACAGAAGCAAGTCTTCAGAACAGAGGTAAGTCTTCAGAACAGACGTAAGTCTTCAGAACAGAAGCAAGTCTTCAGAACAGACGTAAGTCTTCAGAACAGAAGCAAGTCTTCAGAACAGAGGTAAGTCTTCAGAACAGAAGCAAGTCTTTAGAAAAGAGGTAAGTCTTCAGAACAGAGGCAAGTCTTCAGAACAGAGACAAGTCTTCAGAACAAAGACAAACCTTCAGAACAGAGGCAAGTCATCAGAACAGAGACAAGTCTTCAGAACAGAGGCAAGTCTTCAGAAAAGAGGTAAGTCTTCAGAACAGAGGCAAGTCTTCAGAACAGAGGTAAGTCTTCAGAACAGAGGCAAGTCTTCAGAACAGAGGCAAGTCTTCAGAAAAGAGGTAAGTCTTCAGAAAAGAAGTAAGTCTTCATAACAGAGGCAAGTCTTCAGAAAAGAGGTAAGTCTTCAGAACAGAGACAAGTCTTCAGAAAAGAGGTAAGTCTTTAGAAAAGAGGTAAGTCTTCATAACAAAGGCAAGTCTTCAGGACAGAAGCAAGTCTTCAGAACAGAGGCAAGTCTTCAGAACAGAGGTAAGTCTTCAGAACAGGGGCAAGTCTTCATAACAGAGACAACTCTTTAGAACAGAGGCAAGTCTTTAGAACAAAGACAAGCCTTCAGAACAGAGGTAAGTCTTCAGAACAGAGACAAGTCTTCAGAACGGAGATAAGTCTTCAGAAAAGAGGTAAGTCTTCATAACAGAGGCAAGTCTTCAGGACAGAAGCAAGTCTTCAGAACAGAGGCAAGTCTTCAGAACAGGGGCAAGTCTTCAGAACAGAGGTAAGTCTTCAGAACAGGGGCAAGTCTTCATAACAGAGACAACTCTTTAGAACAGAGGCAAGTCTTTAGAACAGAGACAAGTCTTCAGAACAGAGGCAAGTCTTCAGAACAGAGGTAGGTCTTCAGAACAGGGGTAAGTCTTTAGAACAGGGGTAAGTCTTCATAACAGAGACAACTCTTTAGAACAGAGGCAAGTCTTTAGAACAGAGACAAGTCTTCAGAACAGAGGTAAGTCTTCAGAACAGGGGTGAGTCTTCAGAACAGAAACAAGTCTTCAGAACAGAGGCAAGTCTTCAGAACAGGGGCAAGTCTTCAAGACAGAGGCAAGTCTTCAGAACAAGGGCAAGTCTTCAAGACAGAGGCAAGCTGAATCACCTCAAAGTACTGTGAGATGTCTTCTAGTTCTCTCTCACTTTTCTTCAGCTCCTCGTCCAGCTTTGTCTCCCTTTGAGCTGCCAGTTGTTGTACCTGCTCAGCCTCCTTCTCAAACAGCTTATGTCGTCGCTGTCTCTCATGCTCGGCTCCGTCTTCTTGCGCTTGTAAGGACCTAAGAAGATCTTCATGATCCTGTGTGTAACAGGGAGTCATAGAGTTAGCCGACTATAGCCTAAACTAGCAACACAGTACTAGATAAAGCCTGTTCATTGCAAACAACTAATAACAGAGTAAATCAATGAGCTTCCAAGACTTCATGAACCTCAAGCAAAACAAAAAACTTCTAGAAGTCACAGGAGAAAATAGAACTCATATCCTTGCGTGTTACCATGCATATTTTCAGAGAATAGGGGCGCACGCTCTATCTATGAGCAGATATTGAAGCATCTGGGTCGAGTCATTTACTGAGCTATGGTCACACTATGGTCAGATGAAAGCAAGTAGTTAGGGCACCAGTTAACCAATCACTAGAAAGTAGGGTTGGTGTGAAAAAATCAAACGACTTGAATCGTTGATTTAAATCATAATTTTTTTCAGAATAAAATCACTTTTTTAAAATAATTTTGCAAAAATCAGTGTTGCTTGACAAACAATATTGATTTGGTGTGTGTAACAAATCTTTTAATACTCCTCTGTCGTGAATTAGCAAGTGTGATGGAGATAGTAGATTGCATGTGTTGTGCGATGTTACAGAAGGACCTTTGAAGGTGAGTCTATGAGTTGACTTAATCAATGGTATACAGCCCCCCATGTGGGGGGGGGGGAGGCTGTATATTATTGATTTAATAGCCTCAAAGCAAGATTAATTGTGAGGCAGCAGCTGTAACTGGTACAGTTTTTTTTTACTACTCTGTTTAATAAATGGTATTATGACCTCAAACTGTTTACTGGAATCAGCTCAAGCGCAAGCATTAAAGCAGTATTCTCCATTTTTGGTTGCGTTCATTCATAAATAAGAAACCAGCTAGGTACTAAGCTAGTGTAGCTAAGGTAGCGGCAAGCTAGTGTTTATATTTCCCATGATCAACTGCATTGATCACACCAAGAATGTGCTTAAATATTTCATAGTGCCTTTTTATGTCTTGGGCTTTTATTAGTACTTTGTGTAAAACTGATAGAAACGCTACTCCACTAACTTACATGTACATGTAGTTTGCACATTATAATTTTATATTACTGTTGAATGTAAAAAATCTAAGAATGTGCCAAATTTAAGCATGTAAGTCACTAATCCTGAAAATTGGGTTTACCAGCATTCTGAAGTGTAATGCAATACACTGTTAATTTACATGAGCAAAGATGAACATTTTTCAAAAACTCATAAACATTGAAAAAATCGATTTAAATTGAAAAAAATTGATTTATATCGAAAATTCAATTCAAGTCGAAAACATCGACTTCAATTGAAAAAAATCTGCTTTCTTTGAACAGAAATCATGATTTTTCCCAAACCTGCCAGAAAGTAAAAATGAGTCAGTTGGCCTCCAATTATATGACTATTTGTTGCTTTTTCAATATCGATGAATCATTTCTTATAGATGAATGAGGGAGACACCTAGTGAATGAGCACTTCCACTGGATTCCAGTAGCGTTGCTTAGCTCAATATGAGGAGTTGTTTACCTCTAGAACATATTTCTATCTACTCATGCACCTTTGCACTATTGTGTGAATAACTGCCATGTCCTCTCATGACTCGCAGATGCATCGTAAGTTACAATGCAATGTTACAATGTTACAATTTGTAACAATAGTGTGAAGTTAATATATAAGCATCCGCACTGCATGTAAAAAGCACTTTTTCTAAAAAATAAAAATTATAATAACTATTTAATTGATTTCACCCGTTCACTCGTTTCAGATTTATCTTGACAGCAATGATACTCATCAGCATTATCAAAAACTTCAAATGATAACTTGAGTTAAACAGCACCTTGGTAACTTGTTCCGTAATGAGTTGCTGATGCTTTTCCAGTTCAGCCATTCGACTCCTCGCCGTCCTCCGCAAAGCTTTCAAATCATTCTCTCTAAACAATGTAACAGCCAGACTCTGGTCACTGACCAATGTCTGGGAGCAAAGTGCTGACTCGATAGCCAAAGAAGGCGTGTCACCCATAACTTCAGCGGAATCTCCTATTCTGTCTCTTTCTCCAGCTAGAGTCTTTTCTTCTAAAAATTTCACATCTATAAATCTCTCGTTTATCTCAGTAGAGACTGTTAGATGATTTGCATACAACTTAAAATATTAATGATGCACCAGTGACTGTACATCATCAGAGAAGGTCAGTTAGCTAATGAGTCACTCAGATGTCTGAGGAAATCTAAACAAATTACCTCCTTCCTCAGCATCTAGACTGCCGTCAGAGACATCATCATCTGAGTCATCAGCAGCTTCCAGTTCTGCATAGATCTGTATACACAGAATAAACTTGTATATACAACATAGACATATATGTGCATAGATCTGTGCATATAGCATAAACTTGTATACGCATGAACCTTATACGCAGGTTAAACCTATACAAACATACCTTAGTTGCTATATGCAGCAAAGATCTACATATACATAATAAATTTAGAATACATAAAATAAATAATAAAATAATAATACAATAACACAATAAAATACATCTTTGACACATATCTTGACACACGATAAAGCTGTAGCATATCTTGTATGAAATGCAGCGATTGCAAAGTACGCAAAAGTAAAACAAAAAAGGAGACAGTAAATAGGTCATGTTGACACAGATAAGCTTGTCTTGAAATTGTTTCTGATGTCAGTAAATGGTATAAAATGGTGATGCATATGCAGTTGTTCAAAGGAAACTATGATTATAGGTATGTCAGACTACAGATACATACACGAGCTCTAAATGTATCCTCATCCTCTCCAGCTTCTGCATACTCATTGGCTAACTCCGCGAGACTCACAGTGATAGAGGAATCTATTTTATCTGAATGTAAAACAAGACTCGATACAATTGTCTGAGAAACCGCTTGAAAACTCTGTTACACATCATCAGGACTGAAATGAGCGCTGCCATGTTATGTCAGCATGGTTAAGAAATTACCTTGGGTTATTTGAAGTAATTTTGCACACTCTTCTAGTTGTTCATCAAACGCTTCCCGTTGGGATGCGAGTCGAACCTCAAACGCTTCTAAAGCTTTGCTGTCAGATGGAACAACACTAAGCTCGGTAACAGTTGGAGGTGGGTCATGATCATCATCTTCTAATAAGGGTGAGTTGTCATCAAGCTGAGCAAGCTCACGGGTTATCTGTGCCATGAGATCATCATCGACAGTGTCTTCATCATCCATCGTCAATGTTTAAATGGAAACTATGAAATACAGCCACTGAGTGTTTTCACGAGTGACTGCAAAGGCCTACGTAATGAAGTCCAACTTATCATTCATACTGAGGGTAACAGAACTTGTTACTCACAAGTATTTCATAAGGGAATTTGGTTAAATTGAGATAAATGCTGGAGGCAAACTACAAGTGCTTGAAATTTTATTGAATATTTACAACATACAAGCAAGCAGAATATATCAATGAAAGTTCTTACATAGCATAACAGAAAACAGGCAATTAATCGCTTCACCTATAGGTACATGTATGACTCATACTAGAGCCAGAAGGTATTTCTCTTGCTCGGCAGGTTTTCACAAGGCGAAGAAATCCTGCTGCCTTGTATTTATAGTGTCTATACAAAACCTTACTTAGTAGCCTTTCCTTTTATACCTAGAAGAAATATCAGTTAATCTCTCACTTTACCACAGCTCATGTATTACAAATACATGCAGGCCATTTATTCAAATCAGTTTATATTTCTCTGGCTAATTCCCTTTTGGATAATCAAATAATTGGATTCAGATTCGTGGTTATTTATAGTATTTTGATCTTTAAAATTTTCCAAGCTTACACCTTGCTGGCATGTATTAGTTAATCAAAATCTACTATATAAACGGCAATCGTTGCCTGTCTGTCTATCTATCTATCTATCTATCTATCTATCTATCTATCTATCTATCTATCTATCTATCTGTGTGTCTGTCCGCTTTATAGAGTACCGTACTTTTCCGACTATTAGCCGCTACTTTTATATAAGGGCGTGTCTATTCTGCGGTTTTTTTCACCGCTAGGGCGCATTAACGGTAATCTCCGGTTAGTTCACGCCTCTATTATAATACGTAACCTGCTATTCATCGTAGGGATGGACGATAAATACTGATATGCTAATAGTATGAGTTGTCTTCTCGATATATTGAGTCACCGATAACTCCCAAATATGAGCAGTATAAATAAATTACCGTATATGGCGGTCTTTTTTTTTCGATTCGATCGTTAGTTAGTTAGTAATCTTTTATTTTGCTGATAACAAAATAACAAAAAGCCTCTATTTGCAGGCATATTATCCAATAAAACGGAAACTGTAGAAGAATCCTGAATGCAAGATAGTAGTGAACAATTCATATTTAGTTTGAGATTATTTGTGTAAAAGTTGAAAGAAAATTTACATGAGAGGATGACTTCTAATAAGTAATGCAGGATAGCTTATACAAAGATAAATTGATTGATATCTCCACTACTTAATAACGTTGGATTTGCCGCTGTTCGTGATAGTGGGTCATGTTCATTTCCTTCAGCAGCCGAGTTACTAATTTTTTTCCAGCTATGAGTAGGCCTACTGTAACTTACTATTACAGAACTTTCACGAGTACTCCGAGGGTTGCGATACGCTATTGTGAAAAGAAAGAGAGCAGCTGCTATCGACTTACTGTCACCCTGCATCAGCCATGACCAGCTATACGTCGCCTGCTCAAAAGTAGGCACACGCCGAAAACTGTTTCTTCATACGCCCGACAGAAAAACCAAAAATGTTGTCTATCCGCATGTGTTGCGTTGAACTAAGGGAGAGAGAGAGGGAGAGAGAGAGAAAGGGAGAGAGAGAGAGCGAGGAGGAGAGGGGGGAGAGAGAGAGAGGGAGAGAAGGGGGAGACGGAGAGCGAGGAGGAGAGGGGGGGAGAGAGAGAGAAGGAGAGAGAGGGAGAGGGGGAAGAGGGAGGGAGAGGGAGAGAGGGGAAAGAGGGAGCGAGGAGGAGAGGGGGGGGGAGAGAGAGAGAGGGATAGAAAGGGAGAGAAAGAGGGAGAAGAGAGAGGGGAGAAAGGAAGAGAGAGGGGAGAAAGGGAGAGAGAGAGGGAGAAAAGGGGAAAGAGAGGGGGAGCGAGGAGGAGAGGGGGGAAGAGAGAGAGAGGGAGAGAAAGAGGGAGAGAGAGAAAGGGGGAAGAGGGAGGGAGAGAGGGGAGAGAGAGAGGGGGAGAGAAGGGGAGAGAGAGGGAGAGGGGAGAGAGAGAGGGGAGAGAGGGAGAGAGGGGAAAGAGGGAGAGAAGGGAGAGAAGGAGAGAGAGAGGGAGAGAAAGAGGGAGGGAGAGGGGGAAGAGGGAGGGAGAGAGAGGGGAAAGACGGAGAGAGGGAGAGAGGGGAAAGAGGGAGAGAGAGAGGGAGAGCGAGGAGGAGAGGGGGGGGAGAGAGAGGGAGAGAAAGAGGGAGAGAGGGGAGAGAGGGAGAGGAGAGAGAGAGGAGAGAGACGGAGAGAGGGGAAAGAGGGAGAGAAGGAGAGAGAGAGGGAGAGCGAGGGGGAGAGAGGGAGAGAAAGAGGGAGAAGAGGGAGAGAGAGAGAGAGAGGGGAGAGAGGGAGAGAGAGGAAAGAGGGAGAGATGGAGAGAGGGAGATGTAACTGCATATTTGGAGTTGTTTTACGGTATGAAAGCCAACTCTCAATAAACCTTATGCTGCCCGTGAATCTACTCCTGTAGACGGGTAATGCAGCTAGTAGCTATATATACACGAACATCGGCTGGAACAGTTATTGATAAGAAACTAGTTGAATAGTATATAAATACCATATTTATATCTACTACGATTGTTTAACTTTTCCAGTTTATTGCTACAATGTTACAGCAACCTATTGGCGGATTTGATCTCAAAAACATTGAAAGCACAACATAAATAGTTTAGCTATGATTGAAGAGTAATGAAAATTCATTTTCCATCTTTAATGTTTGGCACAAAAGGCTGTCAGTGTTTCATGCAGGAATGAGAGCTCCGCATTAAGAGCCCCGGTAGCGTTAATATGATGCTATTTCATTAGTATGACTTTTGCCTATTTTCATACATATTGTTTTGTTCTCTCTACTAACAGAATACATGAAAATGTTAAAAACTGCAAGTTCAATAAAGGTACATCAAAATATTTTCAAGTTCCATCCACAGTAATGTTCTGTTAGATTTCTTTGTATCTTCAAGTTATTTATATCTACACGTAAATGCTGGATAAAATTGATAAAGATTCCATAGGCTTTAGCCTTCCATTTACACTAAATGCATTGGCAAAACTAATTTACATTTAAGTTGTAACAGGTTTATATGGCTCATGATTAAAAATGATTATAACAAATACAGATTAAAAGAACTGTCAACGAAACTTACTGCTGCAACAAGTTAAGAATAAAACACACAAAAGATGTTATTACACAATTAAGACTATAGGGTAATTTAAAAAGACAAAAGAAAAGCTCTCTGAAAAATTATAAAAGTTTTCAGCAAATTGAAAAAGACTAATTCCATCTCTCAAAATCTTAGTGCCAAGCTTGTCAAATTGGGTGGACTAATATTCACTGGTTCAAATAAAAAGCTCAGAATTATCTGCTTTTTCACAATTTATAACATGATACAGTGAAGTGAATCCCCGTGATAAGTGAAGGCGAGTCACATAAGTGAAGCGTATTAACTGTTTAGTAAAACCAGTAAATATGAACCTCAGCTCTGCATCATTCGTGGGGCTAGCCATAAATATAGCATACACATAAATATTAAGAAAAACAGTAAAAAACCACTTTGAGTATGCTACACAATTAAAAAAGTAAGCCACAAAAATTTGATGATGATCAATCAAGAATAGCCTACTCTAGCGCAAGCCAGACATGAGTGCTTTACCGATACAACCTTCTTTAAAAGGTGCGTTATATCGAGATGCACAAAACATGCATACATGCTTACATATCTTAGTTCTTTCAGAAGTTTGCATGGTTTAATATTCGTTAATTGATTTTGCAAAAAAGATTCTTACAATAGATTTGAATTGTTTGTGAAAGATCAGTCCTTAACTCTGGTTATTTTGTATCTAAACCCAAAGCCTTAGTCTTGTTATTAGCACAAAACAAGATTTGAATCGAAGGCAAAATAAATAAAAGAACATAAGACATTGATTGTGCTTTAAGCCTGTTTCAACTTAAGCTTTGTAAATGCTGTAAAATAAAACTTGAACTGACAGCATAATAGCCATAATGAAGACTTGATATTTAAGTTTATTACGAAGAATTTATATATCTACACTGGTTCCTCTAGCTCTCTTGGACCAAAAACAAAATACATTGCTTACCTGACTAATGATAATATCAGTACAAACAAAAACGTATAAAATATATTGCATTTATGGTAGTAGCCGCTACTTAGCTTCTGGAAAGTCAAAAAATTATGAAATGCACAGCTAACCGAAGCCCAATAAGAAAAAGTCGTTTCACTTTGTCTAGCAACGACGGGAAGTGTAGGTATGCCAAAAGGCTAACTGCGGATAGAATGGCGCAGATAAAATCGTAATTTCATAAACTTGTGTTTTATTAGTCATGATAAGATTAACGGGCCGATAGCTAAAACCCTTAGACAAACATACTAAATGATCATTCTAACAGCTAAAACAGCAGAATACTCATTCGTTGGAGATAAGCTAAGATTTAACTACCTGGTTTTATTGTTTATCGCGAATGTGTCCATTTGGAAGGTTATGTAATTTTAAGAGCTTATTATGGAGTATAGCAAGCATGTGCACATGTTACACTGTTTGTTTGAGACCATTGAATTCTGCAAATGAATTTAACACCTATTTTCATCACAGGCCATAGTGTACATGCGTGGAGAGTTGAGAAAATTTGCTACGGGTTCAATCATTATTCAATTAAATATTGGTTCCACGAGCGATATAGTTAAACGTTCGTATCGACTGATGTAAGATTAATTAATCAGTTGTTGCGGATTAGAGCGATGATTGAGATTCATTTCTAGTCATCGATTTTTTACCGGAAGTGCTATTTTATCTCACGAGGTCAGAATAGGATCTCAATTGCTTGAAGGTCAACACTAGGTCATCCAGGTTAACTATAGGTAGTCAGGTTAACATCTCCGCCTTCCTATAAGTTCTATATGATTGTCAAAAAAAGGTTATAGCTTGCTATATGTAATGATTATGGTTGCTGTATAATAAATCTGTTTGTAGAGTATTCTGTTGTTTGTGTTAGGTTCACGGATAATGGAAGTTGATAAACTAAATAATTAGTGAGACAGTCAGTTTATTCTTCAACTTCTGTCGCACACTTTAATCCAGAGAGTTGAAAGTGATTGTGCTTACTACTCAAATATAACGATTATCTGTGCATGATTACTAAAATAATAATTCACAATAAACCGGATGTGAGTCCACATTCGAATAGTATAAAAACGAATGATGGGAGGATAACTCAAGTCCTGAACATCTCCTTTCAAGTAAAATTGAAATAAGCAGATTAAAAGGTTGAACTGTTGTAAGTTGTTTAGTATTCAACAAAGAAGTAATACAGTGTTTTGCCATCTTAGTTGCCATCTACCTATTTTTGACTTCCACTTCAACATAGCGAGTCACAGCAAGCTTTAAAAACAGCAACTAGAAAAATTGTTGCTTATCCATCAATTATTCTCAAGCTTTTAAAAATAAGTTGGCATGAAATTAAAAAAAAAGCAATAATGTTGATTATAATTACAATATTTTTTTAAGTCTTATTACAGAAATTTTTGAACAAAACACATCTTTGGCTAAACACACAAAAAGTGCTAAGTCTACTACACCCCGAAAGCCTTGGATTAGTTTGACACCATTATACAAAATTCAACAAAAGAATAATATGTTTGAAAGATGTGAACTTGCTCCTCTAAATTTTAAGCTTTCCAAAAATCGTAAGCAATTGAAAGACTCTGTAAACAGATCTGTAGAGACAGACTACTTTGAAAAAATGCTAGAAACTATCTCGGCCAGTGTTATGTGGAAATTGCTAAACAATAATTTTAACCTTGATGCTTCTAAACAGAACTCAAATCGTGTCCCAACCAAAGTGCCATTAATAATCCGCCTTGTGATACAGACATTGCTAACACGTTAAACTTGCATTTCACAACTATAGAAAATAAATTGGCAACTCAATTGGATAAGAGTCAATTATTAATAAAAAATCCCAACTCTTACATAAAGTTGAACGATGATGGAGAATCAATTTCCTTTACATTTAGATATGCGGGTGTAAATGATATAGGACTAATAAGGACTATAGAAGGACTAATAAAACAAATTAATGTAAACAAATCCTGGGGTTCAGACGGACTATCGGCTTTATTTGTCAAAAACCTTGTTCAGATATTGTTACACCCTTATGTTTTCTCATTAATCAAAGTTTAAAACTGATATTTTTCCATCTAATTTAAAACATGCTATAGTAACCCATTATATAAAAAAGGTGATGTGAATCTATGTGATAATTATCGTCCCATTTCAGTACTTACAATCTTTAATAAAATACTTGAAACTTTTGTGAACAACCAATTGCTATGCTTTTTGAAAAGTCATAACATTTTATCTTCTCACCAATACGGTTTCAGAAAACAACTATTTACAGCTGATGCCCTTGCAAAGTTTGAAAATCAGACTTTACAAGCCTTTAGTGAAAGGAAGTGTGTGTTAGGAATTTTTTGGATTTCAACAAGGCTTTTGATACCATCAATCATAACATTCTGACAACAAAACTTGAAAAACTTGGCTTTGACACACATCTTGTCAATGTTTCAAAAGTTATTCAACAAACCGAACACAACCAAATAAGATTTAAAATAGCATTTCTTTATCGCAAACATTATTTCATAGAGTTTCTCAAGGCTCTGTCTTAGGTCCTTCATTGTTTTTAATTTATATAAACGCTCTATCAAACTGTTTGCTACATTTTCGCTGTATACTATATGCCGGTGATACAAATTTGTTTTATGAATCAAAAGACTTTAATAAAATTTCCAATGATCTAAACAATGACCTTCAAAGTTTATATACTCGGTGTACCTCAAACAAATTGGCTACTAATATGGAAAAAACTCAATACGTTGTTTTGCAAAACCTCCAAAATAAATTTAATTTTACTGATAAAATCCTTAAAGGTTGACTTGCAACAAAATTCACATTACAGTTATTTGGTATCAAAAGATTCACCATGTCTTACTCTGTTGTGTTGTAGGTGCCAAATATGTGAAAATGTGATTACAAGCTCTTAGAAGCTCAAAAACAAAAAGCCGCCGTAGATTGGAATCTGTTTATTTCTCAGACGTAGTCTTTACAGTTTGGTTATCGTCTTGTCACGTGATGTTCTCACGTGAATTGAAAGGCCAATAAAAAGCTCAATATAAAACTTATCGTAGCATTAGTTTATGACAAACACTTCGGGTTTTACCTAAGACCCCGTATCAAATATAGATGCTCGCTACTTTACAGTTTTGTTTCGGCATTGTCTAATCGTCAAGTCGTAATCTGATCATGTGACCTAATACTTCGCAAATAATTTTTGCCGCACTTTTCGATTATCACAGGTGACCAACAGGCTCGTCATGATTATCAGACAATGATATGTACTCCTTCGAGGTAAGGTTAAAAAATTAAATGAATTTTTACGGTAAGTTATAAGATATCAGTGCTAAAAGTGACAGCATTACAATGACGATAAAATAGACGTGTAAGAACAATAGACATGGTTTTATTGAATGTGTGAAGTATATTTGTGAAAATATTTCGACGAATGAGGTTGCATGAAAGTGTAAACAGAAGCCATCCTGTAACAACTACGTCCCATTTGAGCCGTTTTGGAAAGCAAATCCAAACTACGGCGGTCTTGTGTAGCTGCGATTAACTGTTCGTTTTTTAGCTTTTGAGAGCTTGTAATCACATTCCCATATATTTTGCACCTACAACACAACAGAGTAAGACATGGTGAATCTTATGATACAAATAACTGTAATGTGAATTTTGTTGCAAGTCAACCTTTAACATAAACTCGCAAATTATCTCTAAATCTGATACTATTAAATTTTTAGGTATAACGCTAGATGAACACTTAAATTGGTCACACCATATTTATTCGATATTGCAAAAATTACGTCCTATTTCAGGGTTATTGTTTAGATGCTCCCACTGATGTCTTCCTGAATATATTTCACTCCTGATTTACAATTCTTATGTAAACTCGAAACTAACTTACTGTGTTGAAGTGTGGGGAAATGCTCCAGCTGTGTACTTAAATCATTTATTTCTTTTTCAAAAAAGGCTGGTTCGTTTTAATTGTAAAAAAGATTTCCTATATTCTACTAAAGAGCTTTTCCAAACCTTAAAACTTTCTGACATTTTTCGGTTATATAAATATCGTACTTTGCTTCGTGCTTTTCTAACATTTCAAGATTATCTTCAAAACGCTGTACCTATAAAAATTACAAGACAAAGTTTTATAAATTTACCCATTCCACCATCTAGCTCGGCTGCCAGTCATCGAAAAACAACATACCAAGAATCGGTGCTATGGAACCAAATACCTATATATGTTTAAAAACATAGGACCATTTCCGAATTTAAAAATAGTCTAAGAGTTCATCTTCTGGAGCGGGAGTGAGAGTCTATTTTTTTCTGCTATCGTCTACCTGGGCTTTGCCTTGACTGGTTCGCCATTGCATATAGGCCTCATCATCACCTCCTTTGTGTTATTATATTTATTGTGCATTAGTAAAAATTAATTATACACTCTTATGTTGACAACCATGTGAAGTGTTTATGACTTCAATTTTTTGTTGTATTTTCCCATTGATGAAATAAAAAACATGTATGTCTAAGTGCTATCTGATCAGATCTATCTTCCCATATCATGGTCATCGTACGTCACTGGCTTATGGGTATTGCGTTAAGATCTGTGACCTGGATTGTTAGCTGTGTCAGCTACAAGTGCGGTTGTTTCAGTTGGTGGGATGTTGCTGTAATGAGAGGTACTTAGTGTTGCAGCTTCTGCTGTCTCTGGAACTACTACTGGAACAGTGATTCTGTGCATTTCACCTGTGGAATCCATATCATGTTGCTCAATGTTCAGAGGCTCATCGATTTGTATGGGGGCTTTTCTGAGGTCCACTCGGTTGTGTCGGAGAATGTTGCCACTGTCCTTGTTGAGCACTGCATATGATCTGTCAGACATGGCTTCCAACACCTTCCCTTTACTCCACTTAGCTTTAATGCCTCCGAGGCTTCGTATTAGCACAGGTGACCCAACCTAGTGACCCTTACTAGTTTAGTTTGACAACTTTTTATAGTTATTTAATTATACAGTCATATAAACTTACAATGTGCAAACTAAATCATTCGATTTTTTAGAGCCAATCTTGTGTGCCAATTTGCTGGGTAGACAAAATATTCCATTGAGCACTGTTTTATGTTTCTGGAGAAGGTGGTTGATGTCTGTAAAATCGTCATGACTAATGACGTTAACCCATTCTTTGTCTACCCAAAGATTAAAGGTTTACTTGCAACAAAATTCACATTACAGTTATTTGGTATCAAAAGGTTCACCAAGTTTTACTCTGCTGTGTTGTAGGTGCAAAATGTGTGGAAATGTGACTACAATCTATTAAAAGCTCAAAAACGAACATTTAATCGCAGCCATCATGAGAACATCGTAGTTTGGAATAGTCTGTAGAGTATGGAAGACTTAATAGTTAGTGGGACAGACAGTTTATACCTTAACTTCTGTCGTACACTTAAAGCCAGAGAGTGAAAAGTTATTGTGCCTACTACTCAAATATAACAATTATCTGCGCATGATTACCAAAATAAGAATTCACAATAAACCGGATGTGAGCCCACATATGATTTGTATAAAAACGAATGATGGGAGAATAACTCAAATCCTGAACACTGTGATTTTATAACTACAAGCATATTTATAGTAATATGGTATGGACCTGTTGAGCAGGGTAATATGAGTATGTCTACTCTCCCTGCATTCTCCATCTAATAACATTGGAATTCTGCAAGGTATTGGGGGCCTCACTGTATGTCTACTCCTGCTCGTGATGACCGTTTTCTCCGGTTGGTCATCTAATTCTTTTTGCCTTTGGTTCTGACCAGTTATCTTTGTTATTCACCCTCTTCCTTTTCAACTCTTGTAGGGCCTGTATGTCTACTCTATTTCTCCTTATGTTGCCTTGGTCTTTCTGAACCATGTAAAACCTGTTGGATACTGGCTCCAAGATCTGTGCTGGTCTCCACTTGGTAACTCTGTCATTGTACTGACGTAGTAGAACTGGCTGTCCGAGTTTGAGCTGTTGCATCTTTCTTGTTTCCTTGTTATATGAAATAACAATTCTTCTGTCTTTTTTTGTGGCTGCTGCCATGTCGTCAATGTCTTGAGTCTGAACTCCGAGTGCCGCATGTGACTGCGGTACCATCGCTTTAAGTCTTCTCGAGTGTAGTTTTTTCGCTGGGTTTGTGAAGTCTCTGTTGGGTGTAGCACGCCACCCTAACAGTACTTTTCATGGATTCTCTGCAGCCTTGAACATATTTTCGCCTTTCATCACTGATGTTTCCGTTTTACCGTTGCGTTGTGAGTGGTAGGATGATGATGTGGTGTGTTCAAATCTCCACTCTACGGCAAATTCTCTGAATTTGCGCTGACATAATAGGGAGAATTGTCACTTTGTAGAGTTTGTGGTATGCCATGTAGAGCGAACACTTCCTTGCATGCTCCTACGATTGTGCTTACAGTTTTGTCACGCATTTTTGCAACTTCTATTAAGTTCGTCATATAGTCCACGAGTCTGAGATGAGGTGTGCCCCTGTAGAACATGACATCTGTTCTTACTTTTATAAGCTGTTGGGGAGGTACTTCTTGTGACATCACAGGCTCCTTCTTGTTGGCAGGTTTGTTCATCGAGCATGCTGTGCTCTGTTCAGCTATCTTCTGAAGTTTTTCCAGCATCTTTGACCAGTAAATAATGTCTCGAGCTCTTATCATCATACTATCTGCACTCTTGTGGCAGCGCCTCTGCAACTTGTTTGATCATGTTTTTTCAGTATGACGAGCTTTTGTCCTTTGTAGATCAAACCATCTCTTTCAGTCAGCTCATCCCTGCTGAAGGTCAAAAAGGCTCTGATTAACTTATGGCATTAATTTCTCCTATCTGGCCAAATCCCTCTTACCATCTTCTTTAGCGGGAAGTATCCCTCATCCTCTGCTCCATATGTTTTCATTATAAGTAATCTTTCATCTGACATATTTGTGAACTCGGCTGGCTCGCTATCATCGATGTCTACCATGAATATCTCAATCATTGACTTGTGTTGACCAACTGTCGGAACACTTTACTTTGCAAGAGCCCTGGATGGCATATCTGCCGCTATCTGCTTTATTTCAGGTTTGCATTCTAATTCAAACCCATATTTCTTTAAAATAGTAGCATCCTTTGTAATTTCAGTAAAAATTTTCCCATTTCTTTTTTAACCCTTTGTCTGGGAAACGACAAAAATGGCATTTATAGGTTCGGTGAGGAAACGACTTTTCTGTCGCTTTCAGTAGACGTTTATCAAGCTGTCACCTAGATACAATAAACAAAGGATATAAACGCTAGTAAATCATAAATATTATCAGCAAGATATTAGTCGATAAATTACAAAATGAAACAATTATCTAAGAGGCATTGCTTTGTACTAAAAGCTAAAGAAACACGAAATTGCGACTCTTAAAAAAATGGAAGTTAGAAAAACCAGTCAACATGCGGCTCGACATTCAAAACAAAAATACAAAAATTTATTTGATCCCACCATCGTTAGTGATTTTTTGACTGATCAGTATGATAATAATTCAGATAATGGTAGTGATGTAAACTCTGAAGACTTTGAATATACAGAGAAGAGTGACGGTTATGGTAGCGCGGACGATGATGATGCTACTGGCATTGTGTTGGCTATGCTATGGCGATGGACTCTGCCAAAAGGAATGCTTCCAAACATTTCATACGTAGACAATCGTACATAGTCGTAGCTTTTTTTGTAGTAGTATATATGTAAATGAATGTTTATGTAAAAAAGATTTTGCCGATAGAAATAATTTTCAGTGTGAGCTATGTATGTTCATAGAATACCGATTTTATTGAATTAAAAAAAACTACAAAATTTTCGGTTGTTTTTGCAGCGTTTTTACCCAGCCAAAGGGTTAAATATAGATTTTAATGGTTTGTGGTCAGAGAATATTTGCAGATACTTCTTGCACATATATATATATATATATATGTATATATATATATATATATAGCTAGTATATATATATAGCTAGTATATATATATATACTAGCTGGATACCCAGCGTTGCTCGAGTAATAAAAAAGCCTTTGGACAGAAAATTCATTTTTTTTATCATATACAACATTTATCATTCTATCTTTAAAACTTCATATCATTTGACAAGTGTTTTTTGTGCGGTTCAAATGAATTAGAAGAAAAAAAAACAACAACTGTTAAAGTTTTCAAACTTTTTCAACCAACTGTAACTTTTGAATTTGATATCATGAAAGAAGTGTTTGGTTCAAATGAATTAGGAGGAAAAATAAAACTGTAAAGGTGTTTAAATGTAAATGTGAAATCATTAGCAAGTAATGGCTAAATATAGTCTGTTTTGCTACGATTACAATGAAAAATTATTTGGTATGCAATTATATGATTTTAGTTTGTTTTAGTGTTGGCATCATAAGGTGAAAATATCGTATAGAAACCCATAGTAGTTATTTAATGCAATCATCTCCTGGTAAAAATCATCAAAATCGTCATCATTAAAAAATAGTAACAAAACAATATGTTAACCTTAGTAACTATAGTTACCTACAATAACTTTAGTGTATTTTGTGGTTATGATTTGCAGTTTTAGTATGTATTTTACTAAACTTCAAACTTTCAACTAAAATTTTATCACTTAGCTGTTTGCGAATCAGATTTTAAAGCTGAACGAATGAAGCTGAACTGAGTGAGATAGCAGCAAAATAGCATATCGTCATTTTTGTTATTACATTGTAATCGGTATAGCAATCGCCAAATTTTAATTTCGAAAGAAATTATTGTTGATATCAAATGGCAAAAAACAAATTCGCCCTAGTATGGCGAGGATGAAAAAGCATCATGTTTCAGACAGGAAAAAAAAATTTTATAATAGGGGCATCGTGAACCGTAGGTGCAATGTATCGATTAATACATCATTTAGCGTGTGCATTCGAAAAAAGGGTAGACAGTATACAATAAAACTGATAGAATTCCAAGGACTGTGCAGCTCAGCGGTTAAATGCGCGGTTTGAAACTTGCGGTTGCAATCTCTGTGAGTTCAAATCCAGCGCAAAGCGAGCTTTTCATTCCAAGATTTTAATAGCTGTAGCTGGACACACAGAGTCACCGACACACAAACTTTGAGATTTATATATATAGATTGATCAAACTTGCGGCATGCACAAATGTCCGCAGGGCACTCGAGCTCCAACAGATGATACTTCTGTTTCTGTTTGTGTCCTGGATGCAAAGCTAATTGGTTTTCTTTTTTGGGTTAGTACTGCTCCAAGTTCCTTTTTACTTGCGTCACACTCTATGGCTGCTGTCCCATTTCGGTCATAATATCGTAGTAGTGTATCTTTTCTTATAGTTTCCTTCAGATCATTCAACGCCTTTCGCTCTTCCTCTTCAGATGTAAATTTCTGTCATCCTTAGGTTTTCTTGCTGCCTCTCTTAGTTTCTCAGCTAATATGGGTAAGTGTGGCACGAATCTAGCAAGATAGTTTGCTGTACATAAAAATCTTTTGACTTTTGTTGCATCTGTTGGTTCTGCCATGTCCTTCTGCCCTTGTACTTTCTCTGGGTCTTGCCTAATTCCTTCTGCTGTGATTATGTGACCCATGTATTTTATCCCCGTTCGACATAGTTTCATTTTTAACTATATATTTTCACTCCTTTATTCGATCCATGACATTCAGAAATTTTACATCATAATCAACTCTTGCTTGTTCTTCACTTTCACCCACTCCATATATCAGTACGTGTGAGTAAAAGTAAGTCAGTTAGGACTTCCACTCTTTCTAACCTACATGTATTTAGTACCACATGAAGTCTTCTTTATTATTTTTTCCTACTTGATGATAAACCAAAGGGCATGCGGTTTCAGCAGTATTTTCCAAGGGTTGTCCAAAATGTTGTCAATTCTCTGTAGTTTTCAGCTAACTTGACCAGAAAGAATCCATGCTTAGCATCACGCAAAGAAAAGCATTTCGCATTCGTCAACCTGGGTAAAACCTCGTCTAACATAGAGATGGGGTAGTGGTTGCGTATAATTGCCTTGTTCAAATCCTTTGGATTACTACATTTATGAGTGGCTTCGTTTGGTTTCCTCACGGCTACCTGTGATGATGTTTATTCTGTGAGTTTATCTACGCGTGAGATAATACCTGCTGTTTCCATTTCTCTTATCTTCTTTATAATGTTATTCTACATCTTGACAGTAGTTTTCATCGATCAGTATTGGACTGGAAGTATTGATTTATTCAACTTAAACTCGTATTCACCAGGCATCAGTCCTAGTCCTTTGAATACGTCATCATAGTTTTCAATCAGCCATTTCTTAGTAACTCTAACTCCTACCTGTACAACATTAACATGCATCTGCTCCAATAACCGGATATGGGCAATTGTTGGTCCTGACTTTCAAAATCTATGGGTTTGGGTAGTTCTTCAAATTGAATAGATGTTGTTCCTTAGCTTGGCATTAGCTCACCATTGTAGCTCACCATCACTACCTGGCTGAGCTTTATTTGCCGCTCTCCTAGCTTCTTATAGTCCTTCACTGTGATAATGTTTCTGGCTGCAGCTGTGTCAAGCTAGTGATCAAGCTTTTGTTTTTTGTGTGTCAGATAGACAAGCAATATCTTTCCAACTTTGCTGACTGTCAGTTGATCCATCGCTAGTAGTTCCTCGTACGCTACTGAGCTGTTTGGAAGGATGAACTTCGGTTTGACTTCTTTCTTATTTCATTTGCTCTCTTTTCTTGCATGCTCTTTCAAAATGATTCTTTTTCTGACAGTAGCAGCAGGTGCCTCCATAAGCTGGGCAGCTGGATGAGCCTCTCTTGTATTAAGTTTCACAGAATTCACATTTGCTCGTGTTGAAATTTTCATTTAGGCTTTGCTGTACGTATTTTCTATTTTGTGGTTGTTTTCTTCTATCATACAATCCCATTTTGTGTACCACCTCTGTCGGTGTTCTACCCCCAATTCTTTCATGTGTGTAGCGGCAACAGCACTCTCCCTAGCCATTTTGAGTGCCACATCTAAAGAGAGGCCCTTCACAAGCCTAGATAAGCAGTTTGTTTCTTAATCTAATATCATCAAATCCCTGTACTAAAGTATGGCATGTTGGGTCATCGGTTAATGTAGCGAACTTGCATAGTCTCGCCTGTGTTTTCAGTTTGGTTCCAAATTCTTCGATGCTTTGTCTATTCTGTTTCATATTCAGCAACCTATGTTTTGTTATAACGGTTTCATCCTGTGGTTTGCAAAAATCATCGAAAACTTTCATCACTTTATCATAATCTGTTTCTTCTACATCAAAGTTCTCATATACTGTAAAATCTCTAATTGAATGCCATGGCACTCTATTTTTCAACCCCAACTCAACACTATATTTTTTACCTCTAACTTGTCAAAGACCTCTTGATAAATGCATTGAGAAACGGAGAAATATCTCTACCAATTGATATCTATTGCAATTAACCTATGATGATCTTATAGCCTGGATTGCAATTTGCTGTTTTGCAATTTGCAAAATTTGCAATTTTCTTTTCATTCTAAATTTGAAGACATATTTTTATTTTATATCTTTATTTAACAATGTTGTATAAAAGCTCATTGCACTCATTGATATGTTTGCTACAGTTTGCAGCTAAAACTAGCTTTTATGTGCAATGGAAGAGGAGTTACGACCATCGATCCATTGTAAAATGAGATGACTGCAATGATCCTATCAAATAATATGCTATAAATCTGCAAGTTTATAAGTTATATAACAATAATCTATCAAATGCTACAAATATATATTCATGAGCAAGTGACATAAACGAACCATACTTATAATACATCCGGAAACAAAAGTTCATGTTTTTGAAACAAAAATATTTACTTTATCTGTTCAACCAGTTGCGTTCTAATTGTTGCTTTTGATTGAATGAAGATTTTTTGGTTGTTCAATACCTTCCACAATGTCTTCTGCCCTCAACTCTTCTTATGCACTGCTGAACTAGTCGATATTATCATCGAAACAGTTTTTTTAGCAGAACAAAGCTTTTATGTGTTGCATTTCGCACAAATAGTGATAAACTTTTAGCCGCATGCGCTTTAAGCACAACTTTTAGCCTAAAACTAGCATATACCACCAACTACCAATGTAGTAGCAAAACTCATATACCATCATAAATTTAAACTGTTTTTTACATACATGTATATCGAAGTATCAAGACCGCGTTAAACGAGAAACTACTATTAGCCTGATGTAGTTATTAATTATTTCTATAGTGTTGCTTTCAAAGTTTTAGCAAAAAAATGAAAAGCCTTAGAGTTGGACAACAAGAGAATTGTTATTGATGTAAGCAATTCATTATTAACACGATTTTGTGGACACTTCTACTGATCACTTGCTATTATGGGTTCGTAAAGATCAAAGAATGTCAAAGTGGCGGTCAAATGAAGGTGACGTTCAATTGAAGGGTGGCGCTCTATTTTTCAACCCTTCTCCCATACTGGTTGTCAAATAGAGGTGAGGTAGCGTTCAGTTGAAGGCTTTGCGGTATATTAAATTTAAATGTCATAGAAGTTATTTTATAATTAATGTATTAAACCACTAAATTACTAAATATGAATTTTTCCAATTATTAAATTGTTTTTTTAATTGTCTCGACTGGTCCAAAACCTTGTTTTACAGATCTTTCCTGTTTTTAATTTAGTGGGGTTAATTAGGTTACATGTAGTTTGCTTTTAAAGTTTTGTTTGTGATCTTCAAAATATAATAAATGCTCCTCTATGAGCTAGACTTTCAAATATCCAGGTTTCATATAGACTTCTAAACTGCTGCACCAAATTTAGTGAAAATTGGCATGTAAGCAACTACTCAGGGAAAGTTTTAGAAATACAACTTACAGAATTCCAACTGCTAAATTTAATCTCAATTAAATCAAAATACTATCTTTGCTAGCCACCAGCTTCAAGTATTTTAAATTATTTACATGCGAAAATAAAATTTGGCTATTTAGCACTCTCTATTGGTTTTAAAGTATGTTTGATTATTTCGTTTATTTTTTAAATTAGTTTATCAACTAAGTTGTTACTTGTTCATTCCTGTAATTGTTAGTTTTACCATTTTTTACACAAAATCTAAAATTCTGTGTTCAGTGATTCACAACTTTTTTGCTTGTTTTATAAATCTACTCATACATTTAGGACTAATGTATTGTGGTAGCTTTTTGCTTTTGTTATTGATTACTTCTGCTTTTTAGTTGTCTATCTATATGAAACTCATTGGCCACACTCAAACGTGTTACAAATAATATACTTATTCCCATTTCATCACTGTTTTTCTCTATATTTCTAATTCATGCTGAGAAAACACAAACCAATGGGCAATAATTTCTTCCCACTCAATATAGACTGAACCAAAAGATATTTGTATCTTTGTATAATATGTTCATTAAGCATCGTTCCTCGGCTGCGAGACCTCAGCGGTAAGCTCGCACAGCAAACCACTTGTGGCGCTAGGCTCGGCGGCTATGTTCACATAAAACTGCATCACTGATTATCAAATAAAAATAGCTGCTCGCCATGCCGTTTCAGAAGTGCTGACCTTCACCTGTACAGTGCATTTCGGGAAGGTTTTGCCTGCAGCTCCTTGTGAAAGTTGAACAGCGTTGAACTCTTGCGTTGACCGCCGGCAACTACCGGTGGTACTCGGCACGTAGGTTCCCATTTCACTGAGGATAGCTCTGCGATCCTGTCGCTGGTGCTTGCGGCGTATATGGGAAGCCGGCTTTATCCGTGTAAAGCTCAATATATGTACATAAACATGATACAAAGACATTCGCTTTTTTCTCTGTGATTACAGCTTTTCATTACCTCTAATTTAATGGGCTATTTATATGCTTTTTCCTGAATAATGATTAGCCCGTAATACAAGCGCTGTGATTAAGCCACCATCTCATGTAATTGAACATATTGGTGTGCATTTCATGAACTCAACTTTGATGCTCAAGCTGTCAAAGACAGGATCAATAAGTAACCAGATGCAGCATGAGCTTAACAGCAGAATGACATGACAGGAAAGGCAGTTTATACACAGGAGCTAATGGGCACATTGGTCTTCATTTGCAAAATACTAACTGGCATGCCTCTGATTGGTCAAAGAAGTTAATTTCCATCAAGATAGGTTAAGATTAGTGTGTAGAATGCCTAAATTTTACAGCACCAGAATTTTTGAAGAATGTGAAACTTCTATCAACCATCTCTCCACGTTAATTCAGCCTATTAGGACAAGTCACCCATGAAAACTCATTCAGCTATATGTATGATAGCTACATGTAGCTATAAGTATGATAGCTATAACTCATTCAGCTATATGTATGATAGGTACATGTAGCTATAGGTATGATAGCTATAACTCATTCAGCTGTCATACATATAGCTGAATGAGTTATAACTATCATACCTATAGTTACATGTAGCTATCAAACACAGCTGGAAGAGTTTTCATGGGGGACTTGTCCTGATAGACTGAATTAACGTGGAGAGATGGTTGATAGAAGTTTCACTTTCTTCAAAAATTCTGGTGCTGTAAAGTTTAGGCATTCATTCTACACACTAATCTTAACATATCTTGATGGAAATTAACTTAATTGACCAATCACAGACATGCCAGTTAGTACTTTGCAAATGAAGACTAATGTGCCCATTGGCTCCTACTGTGTATAAACTGCCCTTCCTGTCATGTCATTCTGTTGCTAAGCTCATGCTGCATCTGGTTACTTATTGATCCTGTCTTTGACAGCTTGAGCATCAATGTTGAGTTCTTGAAATGCACACCAATATGTTCAATTGCATGAGATGGTGGCTTAACTCCAGTGCTTGTATTATGGAGCTAATCTTTATTCTGGGAAAAGCATATAAATAGCCAATTAAATTAGAGGTACTGAAAAGCTGTAATTACAGAGAAAAAAGCGAATGTCTTTGTATCATGTTTGTGTACATGTATTGAGCTTTACGCAGATAAAGCCGGCTTCTCATATACACCGCAAGCACTAGCAGCAGGATCGCAGAGCTATCCTCAGTGAAATAGGAATATTTAGCTTAGATCGATTGTGCATTTGACATAACAACCTTTTCCATTTCAAAATCACCAACATTTACGCAGCACATGTTCATGCTTGAAGGCCTATAATTATATGTATATTCGTAAAAAGGGTAATTAATACAATCCAAGTGTCAAATTAGAAAATTTAACACTCCTGCAAGATATATAATTTCCTTTCTAAATATCACCAGTTGTCTAAAAGTAATATTGATAGGTACAACAGACTACGATTAATTTAATGGTAATATCAAAATGTGACACGCATATGACAGGTAAGGGAGATAAATGCAATTACGAAGAAATTTCTGTTAAAATGTATCATTTTAATATGAAAAATAAGAATTAACTTGCACAGGTTTTGCTAAAATGTTAAAAACCATGTCAAAGGAGTACTACCAGCATAGCATTAAACATGCGAAGATTTACAAAAACGGAGTCCTATTGCTGAAGTGTCACTTCACATAAAGATGAAGTCTTTCACTTTAAGATCTCATCTTTTGCTGACACTGCAACTAGCTTTGTAAGCCGTTAAATTTTCTTAGATTTTGTTCATTTGCATGTACGTAGTACTAATACAAGTTCAGAAAACCAATAATATAGTAAACAAGAACTTTCAGAGTTGTCTTCTCTTTATGCAAGTAAGCCTCGTGAAGGCAGCAGGCTCAATATACTATATATATATATAGTATATATATGTATATATACAATATACTTACTGTATAGCATTTTTTGAGTTACTTATTGTCAATGCAAATATAACATGGATATAAAATACATTGGTGATAAATGTATGCTAGAGTAACGTTCGAAGTGTTTTCACGCTCTGTCCTTAAATGCGGCACTCACTAGTTTTAGATTAGGTTTGAACTTGCATAATGTCTCTAGAACAGGCCTAAAGTCAGGCAAGACGCTGATAATTTGGCATCACTAGTTTTAGAAATTCAGGTATGGTCAACCATGGTCAAAATTTTAGCTCAATCATTCATCCAAACAGCAGGCCGGAATTTCAACCAGCACTCACAGTAAATACATGTAGCATTTCAGCCCTCTCCGTTTTATTTCTATCTAGTTTCCATTTCACATCAATTTATCTTCTGCCATTCACCATAGCCTAGACTTGCTGTCATTGCTTCTATGCAAGCATGCTTCTCTCAGCTTAATTGCACTATCCGGGAGACTGTCTTTATGGACCAAGATTATGAAAAAGCCAGATGATTTGCAAGATTTCCTTATACCTGTCATGCAAGGGGTAGTGGGCATATCAGATGAGGTAATGAGCTTAACTACAGCTTTATAGCCTTACAGCTTTATAGCCTTACAGCTTTAGCTTTTCATCTACTGTTATTTTTAGGCCATTCAATTACGAGTGGGTGAATTTGTTTTTCCAGCAAAGTGAACCAATTTGAGGTAATCTGCGATGAGGTTAAAATTTAAACAAATTAATTACATTCTATAACCAATAGCACCAATTTGAAAGGAATTTTTATTCGAGTTTAATTATAACCCAAGGTGATGTTTTTGATTTCTGTATTTAATATGTATAATAATTCATAATCTGTCTTTTTGTTGTTAGGTTTGACTTGGTTGAAACAGTCTGCATACATGTATTTGGATTTAGTTGTAGTTATTTTTTATTAGAGTCATCCTACCACGTTTTCTTTTCTGATTGGCTTTGGATAGCATGAACAGCTCTGTTATTTACTCTACAAACTAAATTTTGACACCGTAAGCACCACAGTGTGCAAGTGGCACATGGACACAATTTAGTTTCAAGGCAATAAAGTTGCCTTTTCAATGCATCCCAGCTGCATAATTAATACTACTGTGGTACCACCAGCATGCATCATTTCATATACCCATTACTTACACCTGGAGCCGTGCAACTCTTTACCATTGCAAAAGAAGCTGCAAAGATTAGACTTATTGAAAGAAATTTTCAACTATACTAATATGAAGCAGAGTTAGTCTTGGGATAAGCCGGGTCATTATACAATGTACTTTTGCTTGACTGACTTCTGCCAGGTAATGAATAATGACAAGTGGTTGATACCCTTTAATAGCATTACATGTATATACTTCTCTAAGCAATGTGGAAATGAGTGCAGGCCTTCTAGCTTGGACTATGCTGTTGCATAACATCAGCTGTTTGTAGTGTATATACCCTTTGTTTGTGCTTATCACTCAAGTATGATGTTTGTTTTATTTTAAGGTTTATTTGAAATGTGACAGGCAGTAATCTATATTTGGGATTATATATGATTTTTCTTTGTATTTTAGTTGTGAATTTTGAATATATAACTGGTGTTATAAAGGAGTTGGTTATAAACTGGCTATGAAATAGCAAACAATCATAGAAATTGCTACTGTTAGTTTCAGTTTCTCCTCTCAATGTAGCAAGCTTCTAGCCACTTCCAACAGAAGATGCTAGTATATATCCCTAGCTAGTCTTAGTAAAAGATGATGATGCTAGCTATATATCTCTAGCTAGTTTTTGTAGAGGATGATGATACTAGCTATATATCTCTAGCTAATCTTAGTAGAAGATGATGATACTAGCTATATATCTCTAGCTAGTTTTTGTAGAGGATGATGATACTAGCTATATATCTTTAGCTAGTTTTTGTAGAGGATGATGGTGCTAGCTATATCTCTCTCGCTAGTCTTAATAGAGGATGATGGTGCTAGCTATATCTCTCTCGCTAGTCTTAGTAGAGGATGATGGTGCTAGCTATATCTCTCTCGCTAGTCTTAGTAGAGGATGATGATACTAGCTATATATCTCTAGCTAATCTTAGTAGAAGATGATGATGCTAGCTATATATCTTTAGCTAGTTTTTGTAGAGGATGATGGTGCTAGCTATATCTCTAGCTAGTCTCAGTGAATGATTAAGATGCTAGTTACCATATATATCTATATGCAGCTATATATGTAGCTAGTGTCAGCAGATTATTGTATTGTTTGATATATATCCAGACAATCTCAGCAAATGATTATGATGCTGGCTATATATATATAGTCAGTATATATATATAGGCCTATATATACATGTATAGCCTTTTCTAGCGAAGGATTTTACTGCTAGTTATATTAACTAGTCTGAATTAGAAATGGTGATTTTAGCTAAGTTCTCCTTTTATGTAGATAGCCTTAATTTTGCTCATCTGGGTGACCATTTCACCGGGTCATTCATTCAATCAGGTTTCTTTATCTATTTATCCATCTATTTTTCTCGTCTTTCTATGCATCTCAATCATTTATCGCTATCACCCTTATCATCTCTCTCAAAGTCCCATCATTACTTGGATCTGCCACTCTCTTTCATCCTATTCCCATTTCAGCCACCTTTCTATTCCCTACAACAAACATGGCCATACCACTTCCTGATGTAAACAAAGATTTCTTTTACTTTTGCCTGCTCGCTCCGTATGTCTTCATTTTGGACACAGGGCTCCCACTCGATCCCATGCATGTACCTCGTCATACACATTTCGGAGGGCCTCGACTTTGGTCTCTGGGGGGTATGGGCCTAGATTTAATCGCTGTACAATAGTGTCGGTCTAACGAAAGTTTTGTACAAGATTACCGCCATGCAAATATATTTTTGTCAAAGAAGTCTCTGATAGGTATTTCTATATTTTCCACACCTTAGCCTGCAGCTTTTTCTTTGACCTCTCACTTCCTTCTCAATGGATTAATTATGGTTCCCGGATACCTTAATGCTGTTGTTGGTAGATCTCAAGTTAAACGTTTCTTCCTCTATATTTAGGCAAAGAATACACCGTTTTAGTTTGACTCATCAAACATACCAATTCCTCTAGACCTCTTTCTCTCTCTCTCCTCCTATCAGGCAAGACTAGGCCATCAGCAAATCACATTGCCTATTATGTTCCTTCATAGATGCATTTTTACTATGAGGAGGAGTGGACTTGCTGTTTATTTGTTGTATTGCCCTTGATTATTTAATCCCCCCCCCTAAAACTTTTTATAAATGGCATTAGAATTGTATTTTTCTAAGTACCCGTTCTCATATATGTAGTCCATTACAAACCACAACTTTCGTTTAAACCTTGCTCAAACTTAAAATCGCTAATTGCTATCAAGCACCATTGACCTCTAAAAAGCTGACACCTTACACTGACTAAATTGCCTACCTCTGCTCTACTTACAGATAAAACTTGTGGTATGCTAGTATTTGCAGTTACTGCTGTTCAACTGTAGATACGTGATGGTGTTCGTGTTTAACACTTTACACCATATAGTTTATAAAATCCTTATCAACTTTGCCAACTTTACTAACCATCTTTAATACATTCAGGCAGTCAAGATGAGCATCAGCACCGCTGCATGCTTTTCAACATGTAGACATGTTAAGCTGGTTGAACTATCAATGCTTATCTTCTGCGAGCCATTATATATACATGTACAGTAAATCATTCGGCTAACTTTCAGGCTTAAAATTTATTCAGATAGTTCATGGATATCAAGCAAGCTTTTTGAGTAGATGTTTTGATGATAGAATATTCTTGGTCCTGTCACCTTTCCGCACTAGTAAATGACCCCTGACATCATTAGTTTGTCAATAAATTGCGCATTGTATAAATATTATAATACGAAAGGGTTGTCTTTTCTATGTCAATATCGTATTGTAGCGAGATAAGCGCTGGCAAATGGTTATAATAATATAATGATAATCACTAAGCTCCGCCCTCTGCTCAAGATATTTACTGCTTTTAGTATCAAACAATGAATAGCTAGTTTGTGAATTACATGAGTATTGTTTTGTAATCATAGCTAGTTGGTCTAGTTGAGTGCTAGGCAGGCCAAGTCACGTCAGACACAGCACAAACGATCATCTATCTTAGGTAGGTAAGTCTCTTTGCTTGACTATATTCTCAGCTAGCCCTGTAGTAACCAGTATTCTGTATCCACAGCAGCACTATGCATGTTTTACGGAATCTTTACTACTTGTCTGTGTATTGCTCGCTGTCTTGACTTGAGTAGCTCAACAGCGAAGCGCTCAACTTGACGATATATGTAGAGAAGTATAATGTGAGTGGATTCGTAGATATCCCTTGTAGACAAACGTGCCGGGAATAATACCTTTGGTACCATCATACTGACAACACCACCCTTGTGGTTATAAGTATGAACGCTACACATAATAGTGTTCATACATTAATAATAATATTCTGTGCGCATCCTGTGGGATATCGTAGACATTGTGAAATATTATGAGCTGGCTGTAGGTCGTTATGTTTCATAGCGAACAATCCACACTTATATAGTGATAGAATTCGTTGACTCTCATTGAGCTCTTCTCATGAAAAGAGTATTTTAAATACAAACATGTACTGGCCACAATTATGTTGGAACACTAAAGAGTGGTGGAATATTATTTGACTACTCTTGAGAATGTTATATTGTAGCGGCTAAAGCCCTGGAAAGAAGTTGGCTGAGAAAAGAAAACTTTCTAAAGCACTGGTCACCAGGTTTGCCATACTGACAACCTTCTACCCTCCTTCTACCGAGTAGATTTGCCTCAGCATTAGCATAATTAAACTGGCTATATGAATGCTTGAGCGTGATTAGCCAAATTTGATCAATATTTTTAAATATCAAATTAAAAATATTGTCTGCTAACATGATGAGTTGAATTTTGCAATATTGTAAGACAAGGATCTTCAGTCTTCAGTTTCTTTATGTCGTAATTGCATCATTGCCTCTGGTCAACTTATTAGAATGCCGATGCCAAAAGGGTGATGCGATGCCAAAAGGGTGATGCGTTAAAAAGTTATTGTAATTGGCTTCTTTCTTTTCATGAAATCCTTGAAAGCCTAGTCGCCTCTCATTAATAAGCAAACAACATATTTATTGTATAGGGCTGTGTGAGTGGACACCAGTCCATTGCCACGTCAATAACAAGGGTAGAGAATTATCTGATAGTTATTCTATGCTAAATAGTTTTTCATATTTAATCTAGTGGTACCGTGTCATCACGCTTGGCAGGAAAATCAGTGATAAGTATTGTTTGTCTACATCAAGTTCATGGTGTGTTTTTGATAAAAGGAGAGCGTTAAACAATAGTCGAGACAGATGGGTGGGCTTGAATAGCCGAGAGATGACTGGACGCTGCACTCTCAAGCCCTTATAAACACTGGCTGGATTGTGCTAATCAGTATGATAAACCTAATAAATAGAATAATAAAACCTCTGTGTGTTTTATGACCACAAGTTTATTATACCTTTATAAACTATGCTAGCATCACAGCTCCAAACTATACTATAAATGTTGTTGTTAAAATTAGGAATTTCCTGTGGGAACTGCAGTAAATTGGATTTTATTTCAGTAATTCTTTTATACTAGCTTGTATGTATTATGTTTCTCATTAGAAGACCGAGAGCAGAGATAAACACTGCAATTCGCTTATCAATGCATTGATGAATAGTGAAGGGTTCACGAGCAGCTAGTAGCATCACAGCTGCAGTCTGTTGTCTAAATTATTTACTCAATACAGTATATGGTCGCATCTGTCTCCCTAAATTGCGTGTTTACACTATGTTACAATGTATATCTTATTCAAAATTCTACCCAGAGCCTGTGTGTCATTTCTAGATAGGAGATACGAAGACAATAGAGGCATTGTAGTTACGGGCGAACACGATCTCTCTACTAGTGACAAGATTAATGAAATAAAATGCTAAATAATTCTATATGCTGGCTCCACTGGCGCAGCTAGAATAAATTTGATTTACAATGATTTTCCTTTATTAAGTTTTTTGTCTGCATTCTATTTGTGTCTCGGCCATTGAAAGGCTTTGTAAAGGTAACTTGATCATTGGATGCATTATTGTCACGATGATTGATTCTAATATATTATTTACTCATTCACCGCTCAACATAAAGTTTGAACAAAGAATAAATTAATACACCGCAATGTACACAAGTAGCATTCTCTCTTCAGTTAAGGATGAATTGTTCCCGCAAATGTGGCACTTTATAACTCGCTAGGGTGAAAGGCTCGTGTTGTTTTAAACATATTATATAGTAAACTAAATGCTATTCCAATTGAATTATCCTTAGTTTATTCAAGCGCTAACAAACAAGCTATAGATTGTCCTGAGACGCAGCTGTTGATCAGCTTATGGAGAGTTTTTGTTGCGCGAGTCAACAAAGTAGTTTGGGCCATTTTGTATGCTAAACCATTTGATATTGTGAGTTGAAACTTTTTGTATAAAGTTAAACCTTGGTACTTATCAATATGTAACAAGTTTTTAAATAGAAACGTTTTAGGGAAGTTCAGATTAGCATTTTCCTTTTAGAATGAGCTGCATCTTCTGTGACAATGCCTTTGCGGATCCGGTGCTTCCACACAACCGCCAGAAAATCTGTGTCTTGTTTGATGTTTCGTTTAATGGGAAGAAACTTCTTCATGATGGAAAGATTTGCTCAAAATGTCATGTTCAGGTTGACCTTATAGACAATGCCATGAAACTGAAGACAGAGATGAGTCAGTGCTTGCAGGACAAGCTTGGCGGCGACGAGCGGTTACCCAGCTCTGCTGGTCACAATGGTACAGGTTGCTATCAACTCAGTCACTTTTTACTCTAACTTGAGAAACTACTTTACTTTATCATTTACTCTGTTACTTTCGATTATTTGTTAATTTGTTAGCTTCGCTGTTCATGTCAATCTATTCCTTGTGCGAGGCTATTCTCATAGGTTCTTTATTCTGCGTTTTTGCTGTAGGTTCGAATCTGTCGCGAGCTGTCTCTCCACCCCCACTCACTTTACCCCCGAATATAGAGCATATGCAGCCTCCTCAGCTGACCAAAAATGGTATTCAGCAGTCATCGTCTCTCGTCCCTCCGATGCTGCCAAGACCACCTCTTCCTCCTGGATCTGCTGCCGAAATAATGGCCATGGCATCATTACAGTCATCACTGGTAGCCTTAGCTTCTTCACCGATGATGGGAATGCCATCTATGACATCTCTATCGGGGATGCCCACACCGCCATCTTTAACCCATGTGGTTTCTCCTGCGACTGCCCTACAACCTGAAAACAAGGGAGGTGCATATATGTGTGTTCACTGTGGCCGAGCCTTTCAGGAACACCAAGAGCTCCTAGCTCATGACCCCATTTGCTCTTCGAATGCTGGCAATGATACGTCTCCAGCGGCATGTGACAGGTGATTACTACTCTACATCATACATTTTGGTTCAAACATAAATTGAGCTTCATCATAGACATACTGGTCAAACACGCCTCTCGACAGATCGTAGTTAAGGACTACATAAAACTGTAATTAAATTGGTAATATCTGATTAATAAATAGGAAACTTTAGTTATTAAATTTAAAGATTGAGGAGGTCAGACCGTTGATAGCCGCTTAGTTCTTTGTCATTTTAAAACACTCCTGCCATTTTTAAAGTAATATCCGGGAAATGAGCTGTAATCACTGATGAATAGAAGGCGTCCCTTGTGACTGGTAATGCTAGATATTTCATTTTATTATCTCTCCCTGGCTTATATCAGTACGAAGATTGTAGCAAGAGTTTTAACTCTCTAGATTAAAGCGCTGTGAAATTGTGTATATAAAAGATTTTCCCATGATTTAAAGGCATGTCGTCTGTTTACTTTATTCATCAGCTCTGATATCCATCTGCTGGGATGAGTTTATTATACTTTGTGCGAGATAAAAGGCTGCTCGTGATATAGGCTATAATATATTCTATATTACTAGCTGTAATTAGTTGCAGATATATTTCACGGCTAAACTCGGCTCCAAGTGTCACGTTGCATTTGGCTTTGTTTGTCGGTCTGCCTGCTAAGGGTTAGCGCCGCTGAGCTGTGGGATGATTGTGTTGAGAGGATATGGAATCTTCTCATGCCATAATAATACACTAGAATAATGCTATAAATTATGTGCATAATATTAAATGGAACAACTATTATTATTTTCGTAGCGATACTAGTATCTGGTTATGAGATGCTAAGCATAATTGTGCTCCCAAATTCCCTTCTGGTTAGCAATAATTTATGTGGTCAGGTGAGGGAGCGGATATGCCAACCGGTGGCCACGCTTGGTGGCCACTGGTTGTGTAGGGACAGTGTAGGGACGAGCTGACTGGCTGGTTGAAGAGTTGAGATATCTTTCTTCTTCATTATGGTATTCTAATGAGCGAGGCCAGACTGACTGTCAGCCAGCCTTCTAACAAATTCTTTATCTATTCCTCTAAAACGCATAAAGCCAGAAAAGCTGTGTTGTCATCATCAAGCCTCGCATCTCAAAGGAAATATTTCCATTAAAATGTCAGTAAGCAACCTTTTCAAATACTTTCTTGTAGGTCACTATTTATATACAATCAAGCAGCAATAAAAATGTTATTGTAATTGAATAGGAGCCGAGGCAGAGTAGCGCTTTATTGATTTAAAGAGTAAAAAGGAGAGTCTCCCCGTCACATCCTGTGACTGACGATGCGCCGAGCTAGACTCAAGCAGAGCACTGCGAGGAATTGTCTAAATGTCTACAAACAAACTCAACACCGTACACACAATTCGATTGCAAAAAATAACTAGACACGACTCTGCTTGTCCAATTAATCTCATATTAGGAAAGCGTTTGATGTTTTATCTCTGTACAATAGCTAGTGCCAACGCTCTGCTGTTCTCTAGGTGTGGGCAGAGTCTGAGACAGCAGAGCCCCGAGGACAGGGTTAAGCACATCATACAGTGCAAGGGCCAGGGCATGAGGAGGGGTCGTCCAAGTACCGGCATCATCAACTGCCCCAAGTGCGGCCTCAAGCTTAAAAACAGAATGAACCATGACAGAATCAACCATGTTCAAAGGTACACATTCAACTGCGTAAATTGCTTTTTCTAGTTGTTGGCACCGATTCTACAGCCTATTCTACAGCCTACCACTCAAATGGAGCATTTACGACTATCTTGCAGGCTTTCCACAAATAGCTGCAAAGCCTTTAATGGTTTATAACAATTCTTTGTAAAAGACACGATGCCTGGTTTTCAAATGTGCTTTTACATCTTTTTTCCTCACACGCTGCCAACTGTTACCTCTTCTTCATAATATGCTCTTCTGTCATTCCCATGCCACCTTACTAGCTGCCTAAAGTGGTCTCTCTTGCTTATTCTTCTCTCCATATCTTATAGTTATCTCCTCCGCTCCCATTTCCTAACTCGTTTATGGGTGACCCTTGACAGGTGCAACGGTAGTGGACTGAAGAGAGGGAGGCCAAGCCTCAAGTCAGTAGAAAGGTTTCAATGTGAAAAATGCCACAGAAACCTCTGGTCTCGTGACCAGCTGGAGCTGCATGCTGCCAAGTGTGATGGCAGCCATGTGGAGAGACGCGGCAGAAAACCAGGAGACAACTGCTGCATGGTAAAGCCTTGAACTCAGATGCTCTGAGTATGGTTGCCTATGTTATACTAAATGCAAGAGCCATCAGATATAAGCTAAGCCAATATTGGCATCTTTTGTTTGTTCTAAAAAGTCTAGGGAGATGTTTTGCTTGTCTGCATTGAAGGGAGGTTTGGATGAGACCGGTGATTGCATTTGTTTTGCCATTGAGAAAGGTTTAGGATGATCAAGGACATCATTATTAAGGGTGAGGAAACTCGCGTCATAAAATAACTAGATTTTCTGGAAAATTATTATGCAAATGTAGTCTGCTGCTGCCTTTGCATACTTGAACGCTACTCAACGATGCCACAAATACAAAGTAATTAGTTTTCTTGGTAAAACTCACTCCGATATGAAAACTCACTACGTGCATATTAATATGCTCTTGTCTTAATAGCAACCTTTATAAATGGAGTTTTTTATGGATGGCTTATAAGTTAATAGGCTGTAGCACGGATAACAAGCAGCCTTCCACCATCACACAGGCGACTGTAATTACTGCTGCTTCATCAGCACGGTGCATATTTTATTTGATATAAAT
This sequence comes from Watersipora subatra, assembly GCF_963576615.1. Lineage (NCBI taxonomy): Eukaryota > Metazoa > Bryozoa > Gymnolaemata > Cheilostomatida > Watersiporidae > Watersipora > Watersipora subatra. The sequence continues at coordinate 3,989,763 of NC_088708.1, read as the reverse complement.
TATATATAGAAATATTGTTATAGTTAATGTGTGAGATAGATTGAGTGATCATACGAGTGGGCAAATAGAATTGTTGAATATTTACCCAATTATGTTCTATTGATTTCGGTGTGAGGCACTCTGTTCTTGCTCGCTACCGAATAGTCACTAGTCCTCATACACTAAGCTTCTATTTCTACTTGACTCTCCTGCAACGACAGCTTTTGTGAATTATCAGCTGCCATCTATTCTTCCTACTCCTATTTCCCTTACCATCATCAACAAAAATAAACTCCCTGTGTTTCGGTTAGTCACCTTTTCATATGCCTAGTGAAGAGCCAATTTCTCTCTCAATTTACGGTACTAACTTCTTCCTAGCAGTTACTGGAATTGAGCCGAGAGCCCTTGGAAGCACTTGGGTTATACTTCTCGTTTCGTTTCGTATGCAGTACATATTCAGTTGCGATATGCTGGAATGTCTTGGCTAATGAAGCTAAACTATTACATCAGCTGATATTTTTACACAAAATAATTTCTATTGGCTTAGTGTAAAGCTGGCAGTTATATTGCAGTATTTCAGTAATTATTCTGTATATAGCAGGAAAATGTTAATATAATTGTAAATTTATTACGCGCTGGTGAGTCAGCCAGTCAGCGGGTAGCGATATATTCAAAGAGGCTCATAGTTATAATTATTTTGAGCAATTAAGGCTCTGCGAGTGGATTGTTTTCCCAAGCTGGTATTTCTAAAGTAAACACTTATTTTAAGGGATTCTTTAATTTCAGTTTTATAGGCACAATCATAAGCCTGGCAAATGATACATCCCAACACTCAGTCTTTGTCTACAGCTTCTCTCTGCCTGTGTTCCTTAGCGCAGCGCCGGAACATTGCATCTGTGGTCACGTGTCTGTCCTAAATTAGTATGGTCACACTAAAACTATACTCTGCCGTCTGTCCTGCATGAAACGCTCTCAATGCATATGATACTAAGCCTTTTGATGAGGGAGTCCTACACCCACTAATTTATCGCGATGAACTGCTCAAAACTATAAAGCTCTCAAAGATATTTTAATTGAAGATTGTAAAAGCTCTGGAGACTTGACATTGCATTGTTTTATAGCTGAGACAATTGAATTGCACGCTGTAGCGAAGCCATCAAAGTTTGTACAAGTGGGCAAGGGAACCGTTCTCACTATAACGCGCAGCCATTTTTCAGTTTTGTAGTTTTATCATCACAAAGAAATATCAACGAGTGAGAAAAATACATCGTAGTTGGTTGCTGGCTTGTTGTTAGATAAAAGATGACGAGCTTGGTGCCCTTTCATTGTGCTTGTTTGTTCTCGCATTTGTGTCAAGACCAGTATTGCTATTGCTTTTCATGCGAATTGCATTAGAGATCACTCAGGCGTGAATGAATAACCAAATCATATATTATAATAATTATGTTGCATGATAGTTCTGGTCAGTAGAGCAATAGCATTTTTAATAGAATGGGATGAGGACAAGTGGCACCTAGCATTGCCACCTAGTATTTATTTTAATGTTTTGTATGAGGAATAAAGCCGCGGCTAGCAGCTGCCAGATGGCTGTGTCAGCTTTACTTTATTATGTTAATATGATCATAATTTAATTACACTAGTACTAGAGCGACTAAAGTAGTCCTGCTTATTTTGATAGACTAGCTCATCGCTAATGGCCCGCTCTCTCCACTTGTTCACTCGCTCTCTCCACTTGTTCACTCGCCGTTAGTCTCATGTTTGCTCAGATTTTCAAAGGTTCCACAATTTTATCTTTCGCAAACTATGTAAATATATGTGCAGTCTTTATCGTTCTCATGGGGCCGGCAATCTGTGCTGTTTGTCAAACGCTTTCCTTGTCTTATTCACGCAATTGATTATTACTGTGCAGCAAGCTCTAAATTAATAAAGATTTTATTTATTTAGAAATCTCATGATATGTGATGTTTCTGTCAGCGTAAAAAGCTAATGGGTCAGCATGTCTCCGCTGTCATTCTCTCAATCATCTTTTGCTCTCAGGCAGCCCTGCAGAGCGCCTATCTACTGCCAAACCTTCATTTAATGCTATGTGTTTCAGTGAATACCTTATTTCCTATAGGTTTGTGGTGAGAATCTCATATACAGACACATTCTTAAGAAGCATTTGAGACAAGTCCATAACATCAATCCCCAGAACCTTGATGACAGGTAATTACTGTTTGTCGAAGCGCTACTGGAAATTCTTTGATCAACTGCACTCTGTGCGCTGAGTCAGCTCAGAAAAATATAGTGAAATGTGAGATGGAAAGAAGCCTTTGTGTATCTCTTTAGCTTATTATAGATATGAGATTTTGTTCCAAGTGATATTGTGTGATTCCTCTGGCTTTACTGTTTTCTGGCTAGGTTAGCAGCGAGGCTATGCTGTTATTGCTGTGACCTGTGCCTTTTATAAATGGAAAATATACCTGTGTACTTGTCTTCTTACAGCGTTATAGCTGCAGTGAAGAGTGAGCATCCAGCCGATGACTTAAACACCCCCTACAAAAAGACACTCCTTGGCCAGATACAACAGCACCTGATCTCTCCTGCGCCGGCTCCGCCAACCCAGCCCACCAGCTCTCAGCAAGAGTTTAGCGAAAACACCAAGTTGAATCAAAGTTTCGATTCAGCACTGGGACACCGTAAAAAAGCCATTCCATGCAAGTATGTAGAGATGGGCAAAGAATCACACTCATGCGACAGATGTGAGCGAGTCTTTGACAAGCAGGAGAGCTTTGACCAGCATGTGTGCTGCCAGGAGTCAGCCAGAGAAGAAGCTGTCGAGGTAGAGTCTGTAGAAACCATGTCGACCGATGACGCATTTTCTTCTGACAAATGTCAAGGCAGCTTTGAAAACCGACAGCAACTTGAAGAGCAAGAGTCTGTTGGTATGGCAGATATGGATTCTTCGGAAGAGAAGCTGAGCGCTCCAGAGCCTCTTGAGAATGTGGAGGGAGAGTTTCCTGCTTTGAACGGTATCGGAGAGGATCCTGTAGAGCAGATGAAACGACCAGGCATGTTTGGTGTCAGCTCAGAACGCAGTGAGAATGTAGGGTCAGCCAGCATCAAAGGTCTCGCCATTGCGAAGGTGATATCTGGACTTCTAGATGCCAACAAACACGTTTCCAATGACAATGACAGCGCTGGTAGCGCCTTGCCAGTCCACCGGCAATCTATTAGCACATAGCTGAATGGACTTTGCTTTAGTCACTTCTACCGGGCGTACCCAGCATTAGATTGTCGTCTTCGGTGTCATCTGACATCTGATGATATCTGAAATTAATAATATGTGTTCTAGCTTTCATAACTATTTAGCTTCATATAAGTCTGTAGATTATTCTCATATCACTGGCTCATGCAGTGCCCCTGTACATAGAGGCGTCACTTATGCTCATGCAGCGTCTCTCTACTTAGAGACTTTACAGATGCGCCTCTCACTATAGTCTTTTCCATATGATTAAAAATAATTGATTTTTCTCATTATTCTGTGTAAATGTTGTGTTCATTATTATCCATTTTTACTCTACACCTAATGTAGAAATATTGATTTATTTTATTAAATTATTCTTGCCACTAGAAGCAACACTTAATCTTAGCTTTAGCTATCGCAAGCTTGTAGAAGCTGCAAAATAGATTTTTGAAGTCTCTAAAATGCATATTGTAGCGCACCCAATCAAACAATAATTTAATAAAACCAAGTGTTTACAGCTGTAAACAGTGTTTTATACAAGGCTGTTTGTAGTTGACTGCCCTCGCTCTCTTTTATGTAGTGTTCCTACCCATTAAAATAAGTTCTCTTGTAAAACATCGCACAGAGATGTAAAAGACCTTCAGCGGACAACCCATCAGTATGGATTCTTTGACACGCTGCAAGTAGAGTTTAGTTGAGGGTTGGAGCTGGCCTAGAGGGTTAAAGGATGTTTGTAGTCTTGTGTTACATATACATCTGTTTATATAGTTTTATCACCTCATCTATTACATCACTCACACTCATCAAATATTCTAAACTTCTTACGTGACTGCGTACTCATCTTACCAATGACAAGCGATGTAATAAATTTGAATTGCGGCTATAAGCTATGTTAAGTTGTAATAATACTAGCTCTACAACGAACTGCGTAACAACAGTAACAACAGTTCCATTAATTCTTAACAAATAGGTTTATCTTTTGTTATTCTAGCTCATCAAATTTGTTTGGCATTCCATCGGCGAGTTTTACCACAATAGGGAGAGCGTTATCTCTCACTTAATTGTTTTACTTCAACAATGAAGAGGATGCTGGAGAGGTCCGAAGTTGGGTTTCACAATGATTACATCCTTTGAAAAGCGCTGATCTGTTAGTGCAGCACTAAAGCACAGAACTACTGTTTGTCATGACAATCCGCCAGTTGAGAGGCTCGCTACTAAATACCATAGCTTGTCTATCCAATACTGTATATAGATACCGAGATAGTGTACTCGTATGTAGTCCATCTTACATAGATGACCTTGAGAAGATAACACTGCATGGGTTTTTTTCATTTAGGCTTGATATTCAGTGGTAGCTTTGATGGAGAGCGTTTTTGAAAGCAATGTTTGATATCAGCCTTATCATGTTTAATAAATGGTTTGCGTACCAGTGTTTCTGCATAGATTTTCTTTGAGAAGGAGTCATGTAGGATATTTGGGTAGCCTATCTATAATAATTTGTCAAAGAAAAACTCAGTACCATTTTGTCAGCCCAAGGCAAGAGAAATGTTATATAAGAACCTACAGTGCATGTATAAGGCTACATATGAACCACCTTTTTAGTGATGGAACTGTGTTGGTAGAGAAACATTCATGTTGAAGAAAGTGATGAAATTTGATAGCTAAACCTAGATGATTATCTCAGATCAGGGAAGCCAGTAGGAAAAATGTTTGTTTCACGAGCTAGGTGTGAAACATTGGGACAGCAACAAGTCCATGATAATAATGAGTTTATAGATTTTGGTGCTGGACATAAACTTAAACTAACCTTAAACAGTCTAAAATATTCCCAGAATTATGAATGGATTAAAAGTGAAGTAAAAACAACAAAGACATTATTGAAAAAAGTAAGAAGTGATAACATCTGTGTTTAGGGCCAACGCTTCAGCCTGCAAAACACAGTTGTTTTGCAGTGAGCTGTGAGTGTGAGCTTGCAGTGAGTGTGAGCTGGTTGCTTACACTGTGAACTGATGTTTGATCAAAATGCTTTGTGAAACTGGCGATTGTAAAGGAATAGAGGTAGACGACTACAAAGACTTTGAAAATCATTAACTAACAAAGTTAATTAAACAATTTTGAAATGATAGGAGATTCAGAGCTGCTAGTTTTGCTGTGTTGTGTGAAGTTATATACAGATTTAAATTCTTAAAGTAGGCTATAATAATATGGTTTCTAGTTAAAATTACTGAATAAATAATAGATGTATGTAGTGAGAAAAACAGAAAGGATTTATTTTCTTTGAGTTTGAGAGATGATCACAAATTTGCTAGTAGTTTCTCTGGTTATTGTGATGTCTAATCTAAAAGTTCTAATAGGTTGTGCGATTCCAAAAAGCTTTGTTTTGTGTGAAGAGATCGATCCTGCTAACAAAGTCAATATTGCATCCAATATACTCAGAGCTAAGATAGATGAGGGTTTGATGAGAAGTTCTGCCGTATCGGAGCATTTTGGTAAAGATTGAACAGAAGGAATTGATTGTGGACGCCAAGTAGTTGCAACTCCAAAACACGTCTGACCAAACGTGATCGCGGCCAAGAGTAATCAATGTATAGAACTTTCATATAGAAATCACCTTTTTACATGATTCTCACTAAAAAGCATGAAACTAGTAATTCTCTGAATGTCTGTGACAGTTACTATGATTAAATAGCTACAAAGTGCTTGCTACAACTTGCTTAACTTATAACCTGTCACTATATGCCTAATTAACACGCTACTATCACTACTTACTGATGAAGGAAGGAGACAATGAAAAGAGGGACGAATGAGAACACAAAATGATGGCAGACAGAAGGTGGCAGGTAGTGAGAAGATCAAAGGTTAATCGTATAAGAAAATAACAAGCGCTGCTTCTATACATTTGGAGCAAAATGGAAATGTGTAACAGCAAATCCCATGAAAACAGTTATTCCAAGCATAGAACCTCTCAACTCTAGATAGCTAAATGTTATGCACCTTATTGTGAACATTGTGCTAGAACAGAGAACTCAGTGGTAACTTAGCTGTATACTAGTTTTCGATATTTAGTGGCTACTAAAAGGGGAATAATCTCAGCTCCAACAAACAACCTCAAAATAAAGCCAATGGGAATGCATGAGGTGCTGCCAGGGGCTAAAAGTAGATTCATCTCCTAGTGATGTGCTAAAATAAACAGCGATTAATAAAGAAAGGTCTATTAGTAAAATGAATGAATTAAAACGGAAAGCGATAGAGACAGGAAGTCATGAGTGGACATCAATAGTATTAGCAAGAGCAGAAATAAACAAGTAGAAGGTGATAATGTCAATGTTGAAGTAAGCTATGCAGAGGCCAAATGATGTTGACGTTATTAAAAGGAAAAACTGAAGGTACATTAATATTAGCAAAAACATTAATTAATGATGACTCTCAATAGATACGTGAATATTAAACTCTGCTGCACCTTGAAGGTCAACATTAACAAACGACGAAGCGAATCGTCTCATCTACAGACGATGCCTGTAGATCTAACTGCTGACTCTTACAAAGCAGCACTTTGTGCGACTTTTATTTGCTTCTTCTCCTTCTACATAATTCTCTGGTTGTGTCATGGTATGTCTTCCCTTTTTTCTTTGTACTAGAGTTCCAGAGTCATGTGACTCACCACTATGTCACCTTTTTCTCAAGCTAAGGGCGGGGGCTAAATCTGCAGATTAACAGATGCTGTCTTCTGCTTCCTCTACATTACTGACTTCCTTTCCTATATTACACTCTCTACTTTTTATGTCATTCATGTCATTTCCTTGGCCCTTTTCAGAGTCAGAAACTCTTATACGTATAAGGTAATGTTCACTCTAGTTAATACTCTACTAACTGTAAGTGCACGTGTACACTACACAAGTGAAACATACAACTTTCCTACTTTAACTTTGTAAAGCACATCATAACTTTTCTTATTTACATTAGCAAGTCGAAATGAGTGACTTGTTTGACCTTGACCAATACAATTCTGTATTTAGCAACCAATAGTAATAAAAAAGGATAATTTTAGCAGCTCATGTTAAAAATTTATTTTATCATTCTATCCCAACAATTAATTATTAGAATGGCAAGTGGCATACAGTGATAGGAAAAACAATAAACGCAGAACCATTGTAAAATAATTGTAATCTCCTATCAGCCAATCGGGTGCGATGAACTTCCTTTAACCAGCGCTGATGGGTTGCTATTGATTACTGTGAGTGTAGTCAGTATGACATACCGTTTATTGTTTACAAGTACAATTGGTACTGTAGGTATGTTGAAACTGCAAAAGCGCTCACAGAATTATCATGTGCAAGTGTACCTACTGCCCACCCAGGATATGATTGGATAACACTGTTTGGATTTGTTGATGGCTCGGGAGCGGTTGCATGTTCTTGTCAACATGCCAGTACAAGCAAAGATTTTGCTTTTAATCAAGGACAAGTTAGATAACCAACAGGACAGATTTCAGCATAATAATAATTATTGAGGTCAGTAACAGGTCAAAGATTATCTGACCAGAAAAGCACCAGCATATTTTAAGGGAGTCGCTGAAATTCAGGATTTTAAAAAAGACAACATTATGTTGGGTGCAGAATAGTTTTCTTCCCGTAACAAGTCTTGTTCACTTTATACAGCCAAACACTGTTATCACTGTTATCACTGTTAACACTGTTATCACTGTTTAATAAAATCATCTGCAAATACTCATATAGAAATTTTCTGTATAAAGAAATATGCATATGGTACAATATTTTACAAATTTTTTTGTAATATTTCGTAATATTGTATACAAAATATTTTGCATATTTTTATACAATATTGCGCATCCGCTCTTTGAAGAACATGGTAGAATAAAATATAACCAACTCTCATATATACTGTAAAACCTCTATTTGAATGCTATGACGTTCTATTTTCAATCCTTTCCTAATAGTGGCAGTCAAATGAAGCTGGTGTGCAGATAGATTTAATGGAAGTTAGTATTGAATTTTTTAAATAGCTCGAAAGGTTTTTGGGAAGCTAAAATTAACTCTTTTATGGGTGATGCGAATGTCACCTATATTTTGCCCTTTCCTTTGGGCAGAGTGACATTAATTCTTTTGGATGCAATAAATCTGCTAACTTTCCTCCAACTTAAGGTTGAGCCACACGAGACAAAATTCTCACAAAATCGGCAAAATTTGGAGGAAATGATTCGTACGAATTGACATTTGGATGAATTCGTCCATCGTTGGTTGCGCACAATGAACGAATCTTGAATTGGACAAAACGTCAGAAATTCCTACGAATCGTTGTTTGATTGGTTGGTTGAAAAGGTTAGTTGAATGTTGAAGGTCGTTTTCTTTGGCGCATATCCAGAAAGATTGAAACGGAATCGGCTTCAATTTATCACCGCGTTCTGATTGGCTAGTTGAAAGTTAGTTTCGTACAAATCCGTGGTGGGGAAACTCCGTGTGGCAGGTCAGAAATTTTGTACGAATGGAATTTCCCAGATTAGTTGAAATTACACGATACGTGTGGCCCTACCTTTACTTGGAAGTTGTCAAAGATTTCTAAATAAATACACATTGGAAAACCAAGAAAAAATTCTTTGTTGAACACTATTGCTTGCAATTAACCTGTGATGATATTATAGCCTGTGTCCTGCTTTGCAATTTGTTGGAGCTTAAAATTTTTTATTTCAGCTTAAATTTGAAGGCTTATTTTCATTTTATAAGTATATTTAACAATTTTGGATAAAAGCTTATTGCACTCATCGATATGTTTGCTGTGGTTTTCAGTCAAAACTGGCTTTTTATGTGCAATAGAAAATGAGTTATAAGCGTCAATCTATTGTAAGCCGAGTTAAAATAAACGCATGGATGCTATCAAATAATGTGCTATAAATCCGCAAATTAATAAGTCATATAATGATAATCATTCAAAACTACAAATATATATTCAAGAACAAGTGACATAAACGGAACCATACTTATAATACAAGCAGAAACCAAAATTAACAATTTTAAAACAAAAAGATTCGCTTCATTTGCTTGGCCAGTTGCGTTCTGATTGTTGCATTCGATGGAACATACATCTTCTTCAGGCTGTTCAATACCTTCCACAGTGTTTTCTGACCTCAACTCCTCCTCTGAGCTAGTCGATATTTAATATCAACTAGCTCAGCATAACTTTTATGCGTTGTGTTTCGCACAAATAATGATAAACTTTTAGCCGGATGGGCGCTAAGCACAACCTTTAGCCTAAAACTAGTCATTCATATACAATTTTAAATTTAAACCATTTTCACATTTGTTGAAGTATCAAGACTACTACTAGCCTGATACAGTTATTAATTATTTCTATGGTGTTTCTTAGTACGATTTTGAGGATACTTTTTAATGATCACGGGCTATTATGGTAAAGATCAAAGAATGTCAAAGTGGCGGTCAAATGGAGGTGGCATTCAATTAAAGGGTGGCGCTCTATTTTTCAACCCTTCTCCTATTATTAGTGGCATACAAATAGAGGTGGTGTTAAAATAAAGGTGGTGTTCAAATAGAGGTTTTACGGTGATCAAGGTAGAGCAACTAACACTACAAAAGCCACCTCTTTATATCGGATCCTTAATTGGTGAAACTACTGTGGGAAAATGTTTTCAGATGCTCTAGTGTACCTCTCTTTTAACTTTTTATCTTTTAATATTATTTAGATAGAGGACTATGAAAGCATGATGACCACTTGTACATTTGCCGCTGCTTAGATACATATCGGTGAAACTTGCCCGATAAGCCTATTCATGTCTTTACACGCACTCAAAGATACATTATGACACATCAGTCACTTTTATTCTATTGATAATTATAGTCCAGACATACTACCGGTAATCAACTTCTCCATAAATTTATCACCATATTTCACAAACTAAAAGTTCGTAATTTCAGGAAACTTGCTTTTTGTTTATGTTTCCTTATTTTGACGCAACTCTTTTTAGAGTAACTACAGAAAATTTGTCTACTTGTTAACTTGCAGCAGCAGCAGTTCAAGGTCAGATAACTTTCCTGTCACAAAGCCTTTATAGAGAGAATCCAACTCCAAACTCTTATTACCAGGTAAGGGGCTCTAGAGTCTAAACTATAACGCCACAGCAGCTTCCTAAGGACATTAGTCGATTACTTGCCGTTGTAAGTACAACAACCTTTGATATTTCTAGTTGCTGTTAGACATTAATACATGATGCTGTCTGTCACTTGTATGTTGTTTTTTTATTTAAAAAAATTATGTCATGAGCTGCAAGTTTAAAATTTTTAAATAAGTGTAATTGTAACAAAATTAAAATATTATTGGTAATTGTTTGACAGTCTTTAAACAGTTCTATATATCTAATTTGACTACACCATAAGGCACTTTTACAACAAGGTCAGAGCTGATTCAGCCTTACTAAATGTTCTAATACAGTGTAGCTGAGGGAGCGTAGCCTTGTCTAGCCTCGGCCACCAACTGCAAATGACAAAGGTTAGCTGGTCTGCATGCCATGCAGAGCAATGGCATGCAGACCAGCCAATATTTTTAAGTAGCAGTCTTTAATTTACCTGCTAATCGTTGGGCATGATAACTACTAATCACATGCCTAATGGCCCAAATCAGTTGGTCTGGGTCTATGAATTTAGTAGCATTAAATTTAGAGAGCCCTACAGTTATTGTTATCTTAGGTATTGCTGTTCAACGGAAAAAAGCATTCGAGTTATACAAGATGACAGCTAAAAGATATAACAGGCATCATCATAACTTATAATATAAAAGGCATCAGCAATGCTAGTAGTCTAGCTCAAGGTTTATGCCACATGTTAGCTGCATGGCTCGTCTCCACAGAGTTTAGCCATACTGTTCAGACCTTCTTGATCTAGGATTCCACACAATAATTTATTAAGCTTTTATTATCTCCCTGTTGGGAATGTTATCCGGCCATAGTCTATTAAGATGATCACTTGACAACAAGGGATGAAGATAACTATTCGGTCGCTTTCCTGACTGGGCAAATGAGAACTTGTTTACACATTTTTCACCAACTATTCATTATGGTGATGAGCTACATTACAGTGTAGAGATTGACAGAACAGCGATGCTCCTTTCTATGAACACAACATTTTAACATCTGAAGCCTCATTGAATTTAGCATTTGAAACCCAAAAAAGCTTTGGCCTACTATTTGTTTTTCATATCATAAAAAGCGCTGCTCTGTACTTACTAAAATATAATCTTAGTTTTGTTTAGGCCGCTGACACTGGCAACCTACAAGTTATAACATTGTTATGCCATGCACCGGCCATACCTTTGCCATTGATATTACCCTTTTCATCAATGAATATATTTTAACTCAAGTATCAACACGCAAAGAGTAGAGGAGGTAGACGCAAATTAATACCTGCCTTCACTTTGAAACTCCGTAGTTGTAGAAACGACTTGAAATATCTTTTTTGAACAATTTCATTGCGAAATGCATGTTGCTGAGAAATGGGTGTAAACAAGAATGTGCAAAGCTTTGAAAGATTTTGCATAACCTTACCATACTCTTTTTCATTTCTGTAGCAAGGAGTATATTGGAAAAGTGCAAAGACACTTTTCAAATGAATTGCATAACCCTGAAAAGTTTGAAGTAGTTGTACATGAAAATATTATTTGAAAGTGTCAGAGGTGGAAAAATATTTGCACTACTGTAACAGTGCCATTCACAGCTACATTATTGTAAGTTATCAACCTGATTAAGCCATTTCAAACTTTTCCTTTTTTGTTCTGCACAATTTGGTCAGTTTGTGTACTTTGCTATAACCAATGATATACAGACCCCTGGGGGCTGTATATCATTGCTATAACTCTATAATTTTAGAGTTAAACCAGTTCCCGACAGCAAATTTCCAGTCACCGACTCAAATAGAGAGCGGACAACTTCGTGTTAATTTGAAGTGGCGCACTTGCATAGCTTTGCATAATTTTGTGTCAATTTGCGTACGTGCTCATGGACAGATGAGCAATTTAACTGTCACTTATAAGAACACCGTCTACTCTATACGATTGCTAACTCACGTACGTGAAATGTTACGAACTGGTGAATGATTTAAACATCCATAAACAAGCAACCTATTCATGATAATTAGTATATTATTTACACACCGCGAAATGTCGCTGTCATACCTGCCAACTCCCACGCATTGGGCGTGAGACTCACGCAATCACCCCAAAGAAAAAATGAAAATGCGTGAGATTTTTGACCCAATTTCCACAATTTTCTATATACTATCATTGCTACATCAATTGCCCCAAAACCAAATCTCACGCATTGCCCCACTCTTGGGTTGGCAGGCCGGGTCGCTGTTAAAGCATTAATTTTTGTTTATGAGTCAGCGAATGTTCGAGTCGACCGTTTTTTTGTGTGGTATGTTACATTATACATGTACATGAATTAAACAGAACGTTCATTCTTAGGAGTTCGATCATTGGCTTTAGTTCGAGCTAATAACACGCCTAATACGTACTTTAAATAATTTTGGATGTAACGCTAGATAACGTGCTAGTAGACATGTTATCACATGTATCTCACGTGACAAAAATACCGCTTGATAAAGCGCGTGTTGTTTCCACGCAAACCTATGCGATTGCTGACAATGCAAAATATTATACAAGTACGATGATTAGGGCATCCAAGAAGGAATGTTTCGTGAACATCTACTTGATTAAACGGTTAGCTTCAACAGATTGGCTTTGCTATACGTCGATTTATAGTGTATTTGTTTTTACAACGTTTGGCAAATATCGTAGCTTATCGAAAGATACGATATATTTAGCTCGAATCTTTTTTATTGATATATATATGAGCAATCTTTATTGTGGTAATCAATAGTCATATTTTACAATATGTTTTCCACAAGGTACCATGGCAAGTAAACTAACTAAAAAGCGGTTTACAACAAAAAAATGAAAAGGACCGCAAAGAAACTATAGTCTAACTAAAAAACTAGTGAGTAGTCTAACTAATATAATAATATTAGAACTGAATGCATAAAATATGTAAAACGCAAGCTTGAGGATTGATATGAGTATTGTTTAAACAAAAAGTGGACAAATAATAGCTCAGTGAAAATAGTATACATATCTATGACAACAGTTTTCTAGTTATGAAAACAAAGTGTAATATAAAATGGTTAAAATAGGTAAGGCTATATGGTGAATGGTATTATTGGTCAGAGGATAGTAGGTGTAGTTTGAGTTTTGTTTTAAAAGATTGCAAAGGAAGAGTTCTTAAAAGAGTGCAGAGATTATTGAATGAATTTAGCAGGTTACTGTTGAGTTTGTTGTGGTTTATGGCACTAGGTAATTTGAATCTGTTTCTGGTTTTGTGACCATAGTTTACGGTTTGAAAGCTATAGCTGAGATATTTAGGGCAGTTATCATGGAGTATTGAATGAGCAGTGAGGCAGGTAAAGTAATGTGTTAGCTTAGGTAAGGGAAGAACACCGGTAGTGCTTGTTATTAAGTTGGTAGGCGGTAAGTGATGGTTTTTATGGGGTATGTTTAGGTCTTTGCATATAAGTCGTAAAGCTTTTTTTTGTAAAATAAATAGTGTGTTGGTATATTTTACAGGTGTTTTAGGGTAAAACACATGTAGGCCATATATAAGATAGGAATGGATAAAATTATAGTAATATAGTCTGGCAGTATCAAAGTTCATAAGATGACGAATGTTATAAAATAAACGTAGGTTAGATGATATTTTATTTGAAATAAATGAGATGTGGTCTAGCCATGATAAAGAGTCGTTGATGATGAAGCCAAGTAGTTTAGAAGTAGATTGTCTTGTTAGGGTACTGTCGAATATAGAAATTGTCAGAGGGAAATTCAATGGTGGATTTATTAAGATATAGTGAGATTTTGAAATGTTAAGAGGTATCTGATTTGCCACACACCATCGTTGGATAAGTCTTAGGTCTGAATTTATTTTAGATTGGAGGCATGAAGGGTCAGTTTCGGATATAGAGAATGAGGTATCGTCAGCATAAGCATGAGGTGTGCTGTGGAGTGGTAATTTAAGTAGATCATTTATAAAAATTTGAAACAGTGTGGGTGCAAGAATTGAACCTTGTGGAATGCCAGTAGCTATAGGAAGAGCATCTGAGCAGATATTTTTTATTTTAAGATTTATTTCATGATAAGTTAGCATGAAATGGTAACCTAGTGGATCCTTGTTAGAGTATGTTGTTAGAATGGCTTGCTAATTGCTATTTATTTTATTGGTTTGTAATATTACTAGTTACTATTATATTCCTTTTGTTTTGACAGTTTGGGGTAGTTTGTGTCCCCTTCAAAATATGATCCTAACAGAGTCATTAGCTGCTTGCAATGGCGTTTCTTGTTATCGATTTTTATGAAAGATGGTAGTTTGGTTCGGTTTCTAACGCCTCCCGCGCCAAAAGCCATCGAATTCGCTCTATATATTGTTGTGGAAGTCAGCGCCGACTAGCCAGTTTCAATTGGGTTCTGCGTACAAGTTGTCTTATACTGAATGAGTAATAGCTCTAATGCACAACTGTAATTGTAAGCAAGGCGACTGGTGACAAGTATAGCTCTTTATTACTCAAGCTCTATAAGCATGACAAGATGCAACAGTTGCATAAACATTAACATTGCACTTGTAAATGCAAGAATGTCAAGATATATGCATATAACAAGGCTGCACAGAGATAAATTAATGTTACCGCGCTGTTTTTAACAATGATTAGCAGCGTAATTCTCAGTCTGTAGTTCTTGGCTTTGCAGATATTAGAGTCTTGCTCTGTGCTCTTTGTTCTCCCTCTTACTAGGGTTTCTTCTTGTGTTACATATTCTTACCCCTTCTGTTGAACATTGGCTTACAGCTCCTTATATATGGAGTTATGTGATAGTCCATTGGCTTCCCATGAAAGCTGGCTGGCGTATTACTATGTCAATCCCAGGATAGCTTGATGCATATGGCTATTAGAAATAGCTGAGCTTAGCAAATCCATAACAATATTTTCACTTCTCTGTTTTAAATTTTTAGTAAGCCTTCCATGAACTAGAATAACTTCATCTGAAATAGCAGTAGGCTACTTGCTATAAAAGTCTCAAGTCCCTTTTTTGTGATGGTATCTCTTGTCTCCTGATTGGTGTTTCCTTGTTGCTATAAGCCGATTAACATGTAAAAATGTATTTTTGAATCTCAAAAGACATTTGTTTAATTTTTTTCGAAGACGGTTTGGTGGCCATAAAAGTCACTGCCCTTTTAAATTTCCATTCCTGTTTTCTATATTCTCTGGATCAACCTTACATTCACTTAATTGGTGTTACTGCCTCATCTCTCCGCTCACACTTTAACCTTTATTAACCTTACTTCATGATTTTTATTTTGTAGTTTCTTTAAAAATAGCGATCGGTCTTGAGCTGCTACAAATAATCTTTCGTTGTTTTGAGCAACTAACTTGTAAACCTTTAGTTTGTCTTAATGATATGTTGACGGTTAAAATTTTATCTTTCCAATTCTTGTCTATCATTTTAATGTGCAATCAACCAAACCAAGCTATGATAATTTTTTTGGAAAAAATTTGAATCTTATTAGATAATTCAATAAGCAACTTGTCTAAACTCATACACAATCTTCAACTGCCATTGGTTCTTGCAAGCTTTCTCTGGAAATCTATTTTTACATTCAAGTCTTTTATATGGTATTATATAATGCATTTGTAATATTTAATTACATCGAAGTACTTTTGAGGCTTTGCAATAAATTTGAACAATGTATAATATAATGTATTCTTATAAAACTATTTGCTCCAATGTGTAACTGTTTTGACTTATGAAGAAAATAGCAAAACGGATTGACTTTGCCTGGTGAGGTTTAACTACTAATTTTGTTCTTCATGAATATAAGTGACGATTTTTATAAAGATATTTTTCCTTACCAAATTTTGTTAAGGACTGGCTCATTACTTCAAAAATTCACCCATTCACAACATGTCACTGGTTTCTGTCAGGGTGTAAATGTCTAACACTTGACCAAGAAGCTCACAAGGCAACCGGCTTTTTCTGATCATTTAAATTACTATTATATTTATTGGCTTTATTTATCTTAACAGCTTTTGGTTGGTCTGCTCGATCAGAGTTAAGAAAACTTTAGGGTTGCCATGGTCATAAATAAACTGCAAGTAACATACTAAAATTTGTTGTATGTGTTTGCTGGTACGTTAAGACTGCTTCATGTATTGCACGGAAATTAAGAATCTAGGTTCTGCTTCAATGTGAATGAGCAAGGTAATTTCAGTTTTTATATGTTACATTTAGTGAGTTGATTCTAGATAATGAGATAAGTTTTCTGTTATAGGTCATTGTAAGTTGTTAACAGACTCTATGCCATGGACAACCTAATCAAATATATCAGTAGTGGAGTGGGCTTGTCTAGCAAAAAACGCAAGAAGCGCAGGAAGTATACAGCACTGATCAAGCTTGGGTCTCATCGTCATGGCGATATGCTGCTCTCTTCCGACTGTGACTCATCCGATGATGATTATATTCCAGAGAAAATGAAGAAAAAGTAAATACTAAATTATGTGGACTGGTGCAAGTTTGCAGAATATCGAAGCTTTAGTATGCTGAGTGCAAATATCAATAATTTATAGTTTCACTCGAGTATACCTATAAAAAATATATGGTTTATGTATGGAAAACTCTTGGCCAGCTACGATATAGAGCATGCAGATAGGCTAGATAGTTGGCCAGCTATGATATAGAGCATGCAGATAGGCTAGATAGTTGGCCAGCTATGGTATAGAGCATGCAGATAGGTTAGATAGTTGGCCAGCTACGATATAGAGCATGCAGATAGGCTAGATAGTTGGCCAGCTATGATATAGAGCATGCAGATAGGTTAGATAGTTGGCCAGCTATGATATAGAGCATGCAGATAGGCTAGATAGTTGGCCAGCTATGATATAGAGCATGCAGGTAGGCTAGATAGTTGGCCAGCTATGATATAGCGCATGCAGATAGGCTAGATAGTTGGCCAGCTACGATATAAAGCATGCAGATAGGCTAGATAGTTTTTGAATATATGTGCACTTATTTTGTACGCAGAAATATTTCCTCAAAATCATCCCAAAAAACACTGGAAGACAAAAGGAAAAGACTAAAGGAGCAACCGATCTACGATGCAGCAGATCAGAGCATTTCCGAAGGTTATGGCAGTGTTTGGAACACTCAAGTGCCTGAGGAACTTCTTCTCAAAATATTCCAGCTAGTTGTTGCCGACCACAAGCTCGGTCAAAGGTCTCTCATTCGGTATAATTTTCATCTTCATTCGTTATCAGTGAGTCGGTGCCAGGCTTATGATTTGGTGTAACAAGTTTTTAATACTTTAAAGCATTTAGTTTCAGTTCGTGTTTAGTTTTTGCTTGAAATCTATTTTAGTTTGCTTTAATTTTCTGCTTAATTAATCATAATTAGTTTTAGTGTAGGCAACCTTCTCAATTTGTGTCAATTTTTTTACTTTAATTAACTGTTTTCTTAACTTTTCAGCGCCCACATTGGTTGCGCTGCCCGAGCACACCAATTACTGACAAACTAGAATGTGTATCAAAATTTTACTGTTTGAATTGAAAGAATGAGATGCTTAGCAGTTGTGCGCTTTGCTGTTTTCAATTGGCTGCCAATAAAACTTATTGTCTATCCTTAATTGTTTTACATTAGTACCTATGAATGTGTGCTGTGCAGATAATAATGCACCTTTTCGTAGCATCTGCTATGTGTACATATATATACATGAAAGTCTGGTTTGTCAGTAATATTTAAAAAGTAAATGCTTGATAGTTGGATATTCAGAAGGACACCATGTGAATAACCTGGCGTTCTTGATGGATTCGTATACTACCCGAGTGACATGTTTCTTGTATATTCTGAAGTGCGTCGAAGGTATGCAGACTGTGGCGACGAATAGCCTGTGACCCATCTCTATGGTCTAGGCTTGACCTCTCGTATGGCTGGATAGTTTCACCTCTGAAGGCTGTCAAGTCATTGTCAGAAGACGGCAGAACTACTCACCTACAGCACGTGTCCGTTTCCGGTTGCAAACAAGTTAATGCCCGATTCATCAAGGTGCCCACTTTTGCTTCTATGTTCATAGCTAAAACTCTATCACCAAACCTGTCCACCTGTGCAGAGACACCTAAAAGTTAAAAATAGTTTCATATTTGAAGCCAACCTAACTGTTGATTGCAAAAGGGAAACACGAGGCCCCTACACGCGAGTCATGTCACTCATATTTGTAGATTTTGGTTGATGAATTCAGTGAGCTCAAGTCATTGGACATCTCTTCTTGTACAAATGTTAGTGCAGTTGCGCTACAGATGATCGCTTCCAGGCTCCTGCACCTTGAGCACCTCAATGCTTCCGAGATTCACCTGACTGGTGGAAGGGTAACAGCGATTTGCAATGTCATCAAGGCTAACCAGAGAAGCTTAAAAAGTCTAGAGCTGTCTTCCAAGGTCCAAGTTTCTGCTGGTTCAGAGATATTAAAGAAACTCTCTGAGATGAATGGGCTGACCACCTTGGATATATCTGGCTTTATGTGTTCCACTGCTGACCTACTTATCAAGGCGCTGAAGCAACACGCTCCAACGCTTAAGATTCTCCGCATGTCTCGCTGTTTTGTAACTAATTTTCAGGTAAATTAATGCTGTTTGATTTGACTATAGTAGTTCAACATGCGGGATAACACAATAATCCTATGCTATTAGATCAAGCCTGCGTTGAAGACACACCGGCTTTCAAAAGTTTGGCTTTTGCTATGAAAATATGGACAATGTGGATGGCTAACTGGAATATCAGAAAAAAAACTGTTTGATAGAGCTTATTTACAGAACTGTACACAATTGAGAAGGTAGTGAAAGCATTCTAATCTCATCCTCAATTTAATTTTTAGATGTGGTATGACCCTGTTTAGATATTAAGTCAATATCTGATGGATCTTGGTGATATACTCCAGTAGCAATCAGTTATCCAAAAAGTACAAGTTACAATAAATTTTTTTGCATTGTGCTTTCATTCCCAAATAGTGACAACTCCATTTTATGTGTTCGATATTTAAAGATGACTTACGTTCATACTGAACCTTTAGCTGATGGGTATTTTGAAAATGACCTGTAAGAACACAAAATTTCATAATCTTTTGCATGGTATAGCAAGCGGTAGTCACGTTTTAAAAAGGGTCACGAAAAACTTACTATACTTTATTTACTCAATCTGTGATATGTTTTTCATTTATTTCAGTGTATTACTTCATTCTTTCATTTTGTATTTATTTAAAGTTATTTAAATTTGTTTATTGAGCGTACTCTAGGGAAAATGTAACATCTGAATTGCTCAAATATATTGAAATACCTTTTCAGAGCAAGAACCTGGAGCAGAGCTTTTCGTATCCTGAGCTAATAGAGTTCACTGCAGCAGAAGCAAAGCTTGGTTCTGCTCTCTCTTTTTCCCAGTGAGTGCATTGGGATAGGCCTGTGGGTCAAGGGTGTGCGGATACTCACGGTATTTGTCTGCTTTCATGAATCTCTTCCAGTCTTTCCAGCTGCCTCCTCCGCTAAATCTTATTAGCTGGTTCTCCTACAGCTGAATTTCATGCATGATATATTTTATCAACTCTTACAGCATCTTAAAGGAGGCTCAATGTCTGAAGCACATCGATGTGCGTGGTTGGTGCACATCTCAACTCACCTGTTTGCAAAAAGAATCTCCGCATACTCTCCCTCCACTACAAACCCTAAACTTGCGGAGTGTTTATTGGGAATCGTCAATTGAACTTGACCTTTCACAGGTCTGTCTCTGGCCATTTCAATATTCATCTTATACATTTATTAACCAAGATGTCATGATCTCTTTGACTCATCGCTGTTGCTTATTTTCAATGCTAGTGTAGCTACCTGCACACCAACCCCTACTAGTACATAATAGTGTAACTACCTGCTCACCAACCTCTACTAGTACATAATAGTGTAACTACTTGCTAACCATCCCCTCCTAGTACATGTATGTATAACTATTTACCAAACACCCCTTTCTAGCACACACTAGTATAACTACCTGCCAAACACCCCTTTCTAGTACATGCTAGTATAACTACCTGCCAAACACCCCTTTCTAGTAATAAATACTTGCCAACCAGCTCAGTATATCGAGAAAGCTTCCTACCAACTTTCTTTCTGCAACCATTGTTGTTTTATGTGTAGATTTCCGAGAGCCTAGAGGAACTAGATATTTCCTGGATGTCGTGTAATGAGGCAGCATTTACTGCTTTCTTTGATAATCTCATGCCAGCTAGCAACCTCAAGTCTCTATACTGCGTAGGGATGCCCATAACAATGAGGCAGCTCAGGTTGGTCCACTCTTTGCCAATATTAATGCATTCTGACAGCGGGTAAACTTCTAGGCTTGTAGTTTTACACAAAAATGAAATTGAGTAATTCCTCACTTTTTGCGGTTAATCAGGCCCGGCGCCCCTCCCCCATGATAAGTGAACATCCGTGAAATAACAACTAATAAGCTCATATCTATATCTCATAAGTCACTTTTTTATTAATTGTAAGCACTTTCCTCATTTTCTTAAGTTCATTAGATGATGTTGAGGGCCGAGAGTGTGTAAGAGGCATGATGAAAGGTGTCACAAGCATGTTGCACTTACAAACTACACAAAACTGGCAGGATAATACCGAACTGCGATGACTGCCAGCGCAGTCATGCTCGTGGAGGAATCTCACGTAGTATGTGAGAGATTCGTGTATTTTACAAATGTACTTATATTTATTTTATGTAACTTTTTAATGAATATTCTTAACCCCATGAACTACTGATGCCGCAAAAGGTGAACTGCGAGGTAGCTAGGAATCACTGTATTTTACACCAGCTTCTCCTTCGAGACCCACTTTTGTTAGACTGAATCCCATCTCTTCGTTAAGGTCTATTCTGGATAGCTGCTCAAAACTTCAAAGGATTGATCTCGAATCTTGTCGGAGGATCAAACGGGGACTCAAAAGGTGTCACAGTTCTCCAAGAGAGCTTAAGGCCCTCCGAGAACAAATCTAGGTTGTCATTTTATCCGCGTACAACACCTGTATATGCTCATCTTCAGCTCTGCAATCTTAAAGCTTCAGGATTTATGGTTTCACTGATTTTTGTTTATACATGGCGAGGAATTTCTATATTAGACAGATTTAACTTTCGTTAGAGAACAATTCTCCTGACCTATCGACTGTTTTAAACCGACAGCCTTGTAAGTCGCTGTCAGAAATCTAAAGCTTGTGTTATTACTTCTGTAAAACTTATAGTTGTGGAACATATCTTTAACTTTATTGAATGAACTCATTACTCTGAAGTATAAATAACTTGAGCGACTAAATTAGAAACATGGTTAAAGGGTGAGTTACAATTGGTATGGTTAAGAATTTTTAACAAGAGTGTATACTTTGGGCTGATCTGATTTACAAGCCTGTATGTCCAAGCATACACTTCCGTACTTTTATAATTTATTAGTTTGTTTCTTTTATAGTTAATGCAGTTGTATTGACAACCCCATCGATATTATGGTTATTTGATGTTACATTTCCAATTAAATTATCTGATTTTTTATGTTAAGCGCTACGGTTAAATATAATTTTCTGTAGAATTATTTTTTCTGTGATTGTAATACTGTTTTATATGTCAACTCTGTCTAGCAGCTCTCCCACCAGGTGAAATACACACTTGAACCTTTGATTATTCAAACTCGAACCTTTGATTATTCAGCATGCTGGTGAGATATGTTGCTTGCAAAATACATGTATGGAAGTGAAAATCAATTGAATAGAGTGTATAGGATATGAAATCTCATTGGTAGCTATATCAGCTTGAAGCTTGATTTAACAAAATGTACAATCTAACATGTAGACGGAATCCTATAGAAGAATTTAGAAGTAACATCATACATTTCAGCTGCATCCTTACCATCTTGACCCAGAATGGTACGAATACTGAAGTAACATCATACATTTCAGCTGCATCCATACCATTTTGACCCAGAATGGTATGAATACCGAAGGCGCATAGTTCCAAAGCAATTTCTTTTCTCTTTCAATATGGGAAGCTGTTTCAAGGTAGCTCATCTGAATATAGGTTGCTGCTGATACTCACCAATTGGTAGAATTTGAACAAATGATTAAACACATACGATGTTGTATTTGCCACTGTGGCTGAACTTCGTCTTTCAAAGATGTTTAATCAAAACATAAACAATACGTTCATGCAGAAACATGTTTCAACATAAAATATACTTAGTGTTCTTCCCATGAACACTTGAATCTCAAAAGCATTGACATGCAGAGTTGTCCGCAGTGTGGGCTTGAGAAGATAACTATCAAAACATTTGATATAAAACATGCACAAAGTTCAATAAATATAAGTTTTACAACAGTAAGTATCGACCAATAATTTACAACTGCACAAAACAATGTTCAAAAGCTCCACTATCTTTCCTTAAATTAAAAGTTACTTATCCTTATTTAGATAGACTGAGCAATGCATCTCCCTCATCTTCTATGAGGGAGAAGTATGTTGGACAGAAGATCATAATTGCATCTATCATAATCACAATACTGCTGAGGCATGGCTGATCAGAAGCATTATCACAAGTATTCCAACAGCAAGTACTCGCCTAGACTTTGCTAAAATATTAGCAATAATATTCGTCAGTAAACCAGATGCAAACAAACTCCATATAGTTTTAAAATTCTGATGTTAAAAACACCTGTCAATATTTAAATCGGCTATAACTTCGTAGTACCCAATGAAACTACCTTGAACCAAAGACAGCCTTGAAGAGTTCATGTCTAGAAGCATTGGATAGCTCAGATAGTGACATGGTTGGCCAGATAAACCAAATATTACTTGACAGCCCAATCCAAGTCTCAGTCTGAATCGCATCAACTTTAACAATGATGTCAAGGCCATGTTATTTTGGTCCTGGCATGTTTCTTGGGAGGCTCATGTGTCTTCTCGGAGTCGAGAGGTGCCTCTCGCTTGCTTCCTTTGATATCAGGACTGACTGTGCTACCGGTAAGCTTAATTCTCTTATTTTCAAAGTTTATAGTCGATGAGGGGCGCTTCTTTACTGCTCTGGCATCACCCTCAGCTGGAATACTGTTTGATACCACTGTTGTAGGGCTACAAAAAGACATTAAAACTGCTGAAGAAAAACTAAGAGAGTTAGAACTCCTAAGCAAGTAAAGTGAAATATAAGGCATCAATTAATGACTTGAGAGTGGAAGATCTCCCATCTTCTTAATTGCACAAACCACCAGCTGCATACTAACGGATCATCATACCTTATTTCAGAGCATATTTTGCCACCAACTGCATACTAACAGATCATTATACCTTATTTCAGAGCATATTGTGCGAATTTGGCATCTATCGCTAAAAGTGACCCTTTTCTCCTCTACATCACGATGATGGCCCTGGGATTCACGGAGCTGCAGACCCTCCCTGTTTGATCTGTGCTGTCGTTGTGGCAGAGGCAGAACGTGAGTGTAGAACGCTTCAATCAAGGCGTTTTTATCATATTCATCTATGTCTGACAAGTTGCGCTATAAAAATGGAAACAGGTAGCGAGTAACGGAGGGCTAGTGTACATAATGCAGACTAGCTAGCAAACGCCTGCTAATGGAGTTATATATTCTTAATATGTATTCCCTAAAATAAGTTCATGTAGCTAACAATGCTAAGTTTCTAAGGTTGGCATAAAAGCCCTAATTTTAATTTGGGCATGGTGCTTAAAGTCAAACCCTGTTTCCTTAAAATACTTGATGGAATACTTTTTGCGCGATTAAGTGACGAGGCATGGTTAAGAAGATGAAATTTAATAATCATCTGTGCCATTTTGCTAACCTCTTTCAAATTGATAAAATGTAGACCTGTCAGGCATGGGCTGAACTTAAACTCAAATTGCTATGAATGTGAGACATATTAAAGTCATATTTGAACAATGCCACAAATTAGTCCAGAAGATCCTTATGATGACCATTTGAATGAGAGGCATTGAAACTTGCGTTTGATCAAAAATCATTCTGGAATGAATTACCATTATTTTACTATTTTATAAATAAATAGCTATGCATGATGGCGCATTTCAGAGTAGCTCACCTCCTTTAATATCTCTACCAATTGGGCTGTATCCATCATCTCAGGATGAAGAAGATCCCCAGACATTGCTATGATCACTTGTGGCTGTAACAAGATATTGCACTAACATGAGCCACGCTTTATCAGTCACATAAACAAGACATTTATTTAGTACAGTGAAAAAGTATTCAGTAGTTAGATAAGAAACAAAGTCAGACAAAATGAACTTAATCATTTAATGTAGGACAGATCTGCAGCAGACTGTTGGACATGTTTGCAGCAGATTGTTAGACAGATCTGCAGCAGACTGTTGGACATGTTTGCAGCAGATTGTTAGACAGGTCTGTAACAGACTGTTGAACAGGTCTGTAGCAGACTTTTAGACAGATCTGCAGTAGACTGTTGGACATGTTTGCAGCAGATTGTTAGACAGGTCTGTAACAGACTGTTGAACAGGTCTGTAGCAGACTTTTAGACAGATCTGCAGCAGACTGTTGGACATGTTTGCAGCAGATTGCTAGACAGGTCTATAGCGGACTGTTGAACAGGTCTGTAGCAGACTTTTAGACAGGTCTGCAGCAGACTGTTGAAATAGTTTGCAGCAGACTGTTGGACAGGTCTGCATCAGACTGTTGGACAGGTCTGCATCAGATTGTTATACATATCTCATGTCGATTAAGGGACAGATCTGAAGCAGATTGTTGGACAAGTCTGTGGCAGGCTATCCAACAGGTTTGCAGCAAAATTTTGGACAGGTCTGCAACAGGCTATTGGGCCAATCTGTCCGACAATCTAGAGAAGATCTGCTCCATTGGACAGATCTGCAATAGACTGTTGGACAGGTCTGTAGCGAGCAGTTGGACAGATCTGCCACAAGGTAAATCATGAAAAAAATGCATTGAGAGTTTGATTCGAATCAAAAAATGAACCAGTTGAGCCGATGTTACATATGCATCACTTGAGCCAGTTTTATCTTAAACTACCAGTTTTTGATGCAGTTGAGGTTGAGCAAGTTCTAAATAATCTTTAGATAATGTCCATAAAATGATACTAGCAGTCTCTGTAGAGGCGATATAATACAAACTAAGCTTTAACGAATTCAAGGAGTATTATTACCTGTTAAAAACTGGAAGCTACATGTATATATCTTATCTTGCAGAAAGCCGTATATGCGCAAGAGTGGTAAAAGAGAAGGATGCGAAATGCATTTTGGAGGCATACTAAAAGCGCTGGGTGCAGACAAGAGCCTGAATAGGAATTAAATTAGACCAGCATGCCTCAGCAAAGCCTGAGCTACACAAGTGTGCTTAATGTGCTTTTGCTTTTTAGTGATTCTTTGGGTGCTCACAGGTTTACTCTGAGGTGATTATTTGGCTCTCGTCTTAGTTCCCACATCCCTTTGAGACACAGATAAGCAAATAGACAGATAAACATTTGACGCAATAATTATATAAAAAAATGCAATTATTGCTGAATTGTTGAAACTATGTCGTTGTAATAAAATATCATGAATTATAGAGGATTATTTTCCCCACACTGTCCTTGCCTGTATATGTCATAGTTGAACTGCTGCTGACTAGTTGGTGACCAATAAAAACCTCTTTGCCATGTATAAGAAATATAGTAACTCTACCATAGTAACTTTACCGTTGATTTTTGAAAATTTTCTTTTCCGGAGGGAATTTTCCTGCCCCAGTTTGAAACCCACTGGTCAATTTAATAAAATTATCCAAAGATGACATACACAAACACAAACAGACACCCTATATATAAAAACTGTTTCATCATCCAACTAACCCAAGTGGGTGGTAATGTCTACTCAAGCTAGGGTTTCCTACAAAAAAACCTGAGAGTTTGAGCCCTCAACTGAAGATCTTCAAGGTTGACTTGCAGCAAAATTAACATTACTGTTGGTATCAAATGGTTCACCATGTCTTACTCTGCTGTGTTGTAGGTGCTAAATATGTGGAAATGTGATTACAAGCTCTTGAAAGCTCAAAAATGAACAGTTAATCGCAGCCATCATGAAAACGCCGTAAGTTGGAATCACTCTCCCAAACGGTTCAAATGGGACGTAGTTGAACACGATGTGCTTCTGTTTACACTTTCAAGAAACCTCATTCATCGAAATATTTTCACAAATACACCTCACGCATTCAATAAAACCATGTCTATTGTCCTTACGCATCTATTTCATCCTCATTGTAATGCTGTGACCTTGAGCACTGATATTTTAAAACCTAGCCTAAATATTAGTTTAATTTTTTAAAATTAGCTCGAAGGAGTGCATATCATCCTCTGATAAACATAAGGAGCCTGTTGGTCGCCGGTGATGGTCGAAAAATGCTGCAAAAATTATGGGCAGGAAGTATGGGTCACATGATCAGATTACGACTAAATGTTTAGACCGATCTGAAATGAAACTGTAAAGTAGCGAGCATCTATATTTGATACGGGCTTTTCGGTAGAACCCGAAGTGTTTGTCATAAACTAGTGCTACGAGAAGTTTCATATTGAGCCTTTCATTGTCCTTTCAATTCACGTGATAACATCACATGTCAAAACAATAATCACGTCGAGTTGAGTAAGTCATCGAAATAAAGGGATTTCAACCTACAACCATTTTTTTTAACTGTTCATTTTTGAGCTTTTAAGAGCTTATATTCACATTTCTACATATTTTGCACCTACAACACAGCAGAGTAAGACATGATGAACCTTTTGATACCAAATAACTGTAATGTGAATTTTGTTGCTGGTCAACATTTAACCATTCCCAATAACACACATTTTTGCAACTTGTGTTTATTGTTGCCGTTATTTGGGTCAGCCACATTTGATGTGCAGTCTTATTGTACCTCATGTTCCAAGGACTACCGGAATTACATTTGTTCTTACAAGCCAGCACTTTTCAACCTCCTCACGGAGTAAAAGATATTTCATAAGAACAAAGGAGATTAAATAAAATGGTCTCAAGCCTGTGGCCAAATATTTAAATGAAAGATTGCGCAACTATCAAAGAGTATTCAATGGGAAGATGAGATAACGTAATTGATTTCATCTGAGCACATACTGTGTGCAAAGCAAGTGATCTCATTTGTCGAACTTGAAATGGCACAATAAACTCAGACTGGTGCATTGTTAAAAAGCAATATATCAACCTAAGTCGAGTTAGGTTGTCATCGACTTACAACTTAAATAATCTATACATCTGACTGACTTTACAAAGGCCGCAGCCACAATTTATAAGATTTCTATAATACATTCACATATTTAACCTTTAGTAAAGTACTTAGCAAATATGTCATGCCTGGCTGTGCAGTACATCTATAATTGTTTTATGTAGCATAAACTCAACAAACAGTAGCAGTAAGCTTTTTTAGCCTATGCGGTAGTCCATTGTCGATAAGAATATTTATTCATTGCAGAAAAGAATACTGTTCTGGTAAATAAATTGTGTTCTGATTTTGAATAGCATTTGGCATGATTTTACAGCTTTTATAATATATAAAATGTAAATTATACAGTGATTTTACTTCACCCTACAGAGTATTTTCAAGAGTAACCGATGACCAATTGTAACTTGGGTTTAACCTAAACAATGCGTAGCTTAGGCCATTCATTGTCAATAAGAAACTAAACAAATAAGCATTACAATAATTTGCATGCATCTCTCAAAGAAAACCTGATTACTCTATAAAAAGGTTAAAAAACAAAACACTCCAAAGATGATAGGATTTATTCAGTACATGCAAGTATCATATGCTAAACAACGGTAAGTCTAGGCCACGTTTTCAAGAAAAAATCTCATAAAATTACAGTATAAAAAATACATGTACATGTACTAGACAAAATTTGCCTACACAACTATAGGGGCTAAGTCGACTATGCAACTATAGCCTAAAGACTAAGATTCTACCAGCATCACAAACTTATATCACAACACAACATCACAACACTATATATAACAGCCTACAGTCAAAACAATATTTACAAGGTGTTATAAATAAGGTATAATATCGATAAGGTAATAATTAATAAGGTAATATAATAAGGTGTTATATTTAATGGTTCAACTTACGTCCAGACCGGCTTACGACCTGTCGGCCTGAAAATAACCTAGTCACAAGTCGATGACAACCTGTACAATGAAAGAGCTAATGTAGTGAGTGGTTGTTGAAGATTGTTAAAACGAATATTTCACCGTGAGTTTCAATTTAGGTGTAATGATCGTTTGGTGAGGCATGTTTATTAAGGGTACCTAGATAGATGTCACGATAGTAAGATAGTAAAACTGCAGTATAGCGGTGATAGAAAATTTAAAAATCGGAAAAAGGGGAATCCCCTCAAGCTAAACAACAACACAGGATACACTGGGTCAGCAAATCATGCGAAAACAAATCATCACACCTTCCCTTGATTTCCAAATCAACAAAAACAAAATTAATATTTTGCTGTTCCAAACTTAATACATATGATAGTTTCTGTTTCGTGTTGGTCACGCATAGTCACTGAGAATCACGACCTTGTTAACTAGATTATCACAGTCATCTGAAACTGATCTGGGGCATATTGCAATTTGTCATTGTCATGTTCTAAGCTATCGTCTTCTACTTGTTCGGTGTCTGACTCATGCACTTCTATGTATGTGTCGCACTTCTCAGCTGCAGAATGTGGGTGGCAAAGCCTCAAATCACTAATGCGTCTGGACATTGAGTTTACTTTTACCGCTGTGTTTGACACTAATGATGTTACATTGCCCTTTTTCCATTGTGTCGTACACCTGGCCCATGGTGGCTTCACACACAACTTTTCCTGGTTTGAAAAGATTCAGCTCAGTACTCCTGGGCAGAAAGGAATTTCCAGAAACATCTGGTGTATGCTGCCCTTCATACTTGTACGCCTCTTCAGCAGGAATGGCCCATCAAACTTTGAAGAGAAATTATGCCAATAGAGCATCTCCTCTGCACTGCAACCTGTTCGAGCCATTATCCTTTTTACTGTTCTAACTGTCAATCTGCAATGCCATTCCCTCGCTGTCGATAGGCACTAGCGAATATGTGGTCAAAACCCCACTTCTCCACCAGTATTTTCATTACTTGGCTGCGGTAGCATTGGCCGTTCCCTGACAGAAATTCCCTGGGAGAACCCCGTTCATAAAATATTTGCTTGAGCTCTCTCAATACCACCTCAGCTGTCTCCACAATGAGAACCTGCTAGGTCTACAATCAACTACTGTCAAGTAAGGGATTCTTCGGTAATGAGTGATGTCTGATACTAATCTTACCCTCATTTCTTTAACAGCTAGTTCTCCACAATCCCATCTCACCGGTGAGGAATCTACTTGCCTACAGACATGACACTATTTAACCACCTGTTCAACATCTTTCTTTGACACTGAGTCACCCTATTTTCGACGGGCTAAATAAAATGTCCTATCGACTCCGAGGTGATTAGTGTCATGAAGATCTTTGATTGCTTGGACAGGGTTCATGCTGACCACCGCTGTAGCACCCACTCGATCCTTTAGCCTTTTTCTAGGAGCTTTTGTCAACGTGTCTGCTAAGTTCTCTTCCGACTTTACGAATTCATTTCTACATCTAAGCTGTATAGTTCTATCAACTTGGCAATCATACTGAGCATCCTTCGAGTAATCATCTCTCCCAGTCTGCATGCTTTTGGTCGTTTACTGTTGGCGATACTAGACTTGGCCCAACCATACACGGTAGCTGAGTCGGTGATCACACATACTGACGTGAGGCCCCATTTTACTCCACAACTAACACCTCATATTACTACATCCAGCTCTGCGACATTGATATGGTTGCCATCATCTTTGCATAACCAGCAGCAATCTTCCACCTGTGGCCCATCAATCTTCACAGACCCACCAACTGCCAGGTTGCTTGTGTCACACTATTAAAAATAATATTGTTCCACGTCTCTTGTCAGGTACTGACTACTGTCCACCTACTGAGTCTTTTTCCTTCAGCATCTTCATTGTATCATGTATCATTCATTACATGAACTGGCTCCTAGAACTGTCACATTTTAGCCACATTCGTTACTTTCTCTCTTCATGTAACTACAGGCCACCCTCAACCAATCACCAATTGGATAGTAGATTATGAGCCTCCCACACAATTCAACAGGAGAACAATTCCCTTTCCGTCATGCTCTCTGTCTTTTCACCAACACCATTGTCTCTGCACCACTGAAGTCTATCGGACTCATCTCTTTTAACACAGAGCCCCAAAACTCTAGCAACATCAATGCATCAGGCTCCTTAGTCACTAAGCCATACTTGGTGAGATGCTCCCTTACAGGTGCTACTGAAACTTTATATCGTTATCTACAATTATTTCATCTATATAATGATCAGTACCTGCTTCAATCTTACTATCCAATGAAAGTACCTTGCTTATCACCTTTGACGTGATCTTAGGTGCCGCATTAAGCCCAAAGCCCATCCGTGTCATCACCAAGAGCTTTTCTTTGTACCTTGAAGCCTGAAATTTTAAAAGCTCATTATTCACATACAACTGCATATAGGCTTTCTTCAAGTCGAGCATACAACAGTTGGGTCAAACCTTTCACCATTTTCGCAGCTTGTCTTGACAGATGGCTACATCTGCACCTGGATTGCAGTCTATATGCTGGTTCAATTCCTGACTGTAGTTCATCACTGACTGAATTTTTCTCGCCTTGTTTGTTTGTAGCACTGCCATGAGAGGTAATGTATAATGCCTTGAACTTTGGCATTTACTACTTCATCGTGCTCTTCCAACTATCCACTATCAATCCATGCTTCAACTTCCTGCTCATAACCTTCTCTGCACTCATCTGACATGCTGTACTGCCCACATTGATTTTTCAGAACAGGTTCTCCGTCCTTCCATTGTCATGCTACTGTCCACTTCTCATCAAATGTGGCTATGAAATCAGTGTCCTCAACTTGTAGTCCGACAAGTTTTCTGCGTATGCCTACTGCAACTGTTGGCTCTGCACCCTTGCGAACCCCAAAAGATGGCACATATACAGGGCTTACACTCACGACTCCCAATCTTTTCACTGCATCCATCCAAATAATTACTAAGTCGCACACTAAAGGTATAGAAACCAAACAGCAGAGCTTAACTGTGTTTTCCCCAATGCCAATGTGCAAATCTACCTCCCTAGGCACTCTGTGGTTTTAACATCTAATATCACAATTGTACGACGTGCGCTGTATCTAATACCCAAAACCTGCAGAGCCTGGACACTCACTACAGATTGTTGACAACCCAGCGTCTACTAATGATTGAATTTCTACACAATTGATTAGGAGATTCATTATCAAAGAGCGCTGTATCTATTGCTGTCGCGCAGGGCGAAAATCTGACACATGCTCCCCCTTTCGCATTTCTCAAGCGCTCAGGACACCTGTTGGCCAAATGAGTGGTCGAGTCACAGACATAGTACTTATGAACATGCTGGTTATGATTACTTGCAGATTTGTCAATTTTTCCTGTAGGGCACTGACGGGCCATGTGCCCACTGCCGGAGCAATTATAACATTGTATGGCTCCACCTTTGTTCAACCCAGCACACACAAAGCTGGTAGTTGCTCCTCCTTGAAGCCAACATAGGTCTGGCCTTACTCACTAGGGCAGGCAATTCCATACTAGCAACATCTACAATTGATTTTAGCTGCAAAGCAACAAAAACACATCTTAGCAAAGGATCTAGCTTGGTTTCTCCCATTAAATTCATCCATCGCCTCAAGTCAGCTAAATATACATCCAGACTCACCTTTTGAAAACATTCTGCTTTTTAACTGCTCATATGATGAAAAGACATCAATGCTAAATGCAGACCTCAGTTCATGTTTCAGCTTATTATAATCAGCCTTTACTTCATCGCTCAACTGCTGATACACTGCAGAACAATGGCAAAAACTTTAGTTTGTCGGTCACATCCTGCCGTTTTGCTACAAGCTCTAATTTTTTAATCCACACAAAGAATTCTCCACTGGTGTCCGCATAGCTTTTTATAATGCCCGAAAATCTTAGAGCGCAGTAAGTTTGTTAAAGGTTGACTTGCAACAAAAATCACATTACAATATTTGGTATCAAAAGATTCATCATGTCTTACTCTGCTGTTTTGTAGGTGCAAAATATGTGGAAATGTGATTGCAAGCTCTTAAAAGCTCAAAAGCGAACAGTTAATCGCCGCCATCACGAAACCGATGTAGATTGAAAAAACTTAATTTCTCTGACGTACTCAAACGATTTGGTTAATGATTTAGGCCAATAAAAGGCTCAATATAAAACTTTTCGTAGTACTAGTTTATGACAAACACATCGGGTTTTACCGAAAAGCCTTTATCAAACATAGATGCTCGCTACTTTAGAGTTTTGTTTTGGCTTGGTTTAATCGTAATCTGATCTCGTGACCCACACTTCCTGCCAAACAGTGTGAATAATTTCTGCAGCATTTTTTGACTATCACAGGTGACCAGGCTCATCATGTTTATTAGAGGATGACATGCACTCCTTCGAGCTAAGGTTAAAAAATTGAACAAATGTTTACGGTAGGTTTTGAGATATCAGTGCTCAAAGTAACAGCATTACAATGATGATGAAACAGACGCGCAAGGACAATAGACATGGTTTTATTGAGTGCGTGAAGTATATTTGTGAAAGTATTTCGACGAATGAGGTTGCATGAAAGTGTAAACAGAAGCCATATTGTTCAGTTACGTCCCATTTGAGCCGTTTTGGAAAAGGATTCTAATCTACGGCAGTTTCGTGATGGCGACGATTAACTGTTCATTTTTTAGCTTTTAAGAACTTGTAATCACATTTCCACATATTTTGAACTTACAACACAGCAGAGTAAGACATGGTGAATTTTTTGATATCAAATAACTGTAATGTGAATTTTGTTGCAAGTGAACCTTTAACGTTCTCTCTTCATTATTTAGCCAGAACAATCAGCCTAGTCAGAGCCCACCCATACAGAAATAGTACATCAGTTTGACCAATCAAGTACTAGTAAGCAGGCTAATGCGCATCGGAAAAAGGGGAATGCAAGTGGGTTCTGTGTACAAGTTGTCTTATACCGAATGAGTAATAGCTCTCATGCACAATTGTAATTGTTGCAAGTAAAGTGTCTGGTGAATAATGGCTCTTTATTTACACAAGCTCTATAAGCATGAAAAGATAGAACAATTAGATACAAGTCACTACAATCAGGTGTAATGCTGAAATGAGTTACAAATAATAAATACTCAAACAGTTACATTTGTAAATGTAAAAATGTTAAGATATGTATACACAAAGCTGTACAAAGGTAGGTTAATGTTACCACGCTGTTCTTAATGCAGATTAAAAACGTAATTCTCAGTCCTTAGTTCTGTCATTCGTAATCTGCATCACTTGCTCTGTGCTCTTTGTTCTCTCACTATGGTATTTTTTCTTGTTGCAGATCCTTACCCCTCCTGCTTAACACTGGAGTACCTCTGCTTAAATAGCAAAGGCTGGGTGTTAATCTATGGGCTTTCTGCGCAAGCTGGCTTTTTGGCTAATCCGAGAATAGTTGACCACTTAAGATAATTAGAGAAAGCTCAGCTCAGTAAATCCATCACATTCTCCACCCCTAAATGCAGTGCCAGTATCCAAATGTTGGCTCACCAGCGTCAATAAGGCAGTTATGAATTTAGCTTTAACTGTGACAACCTGTTGCAACCTTAGGTTACAATTCTTAGCTATCTTCATAGCACAACTTATTTCTTGTTCAACTAGGATGTTGTTAGAGTGTTCTTTTGGCCCGAGTCGAAGTGATACTTCAGGTCATCATATTTGAGAAGCAGCTTCGCGTAGCGCTGTAGCATTTCGTTCCTTCTTGGACAATTTCATCAAGGCAAAATTCCAGTGTATATTTGTAGTCATGAGGTTGCTTTGCATATTTTTTCAGCTGATAAGCTGTTTCAGGTGCATGAGCAGCTTTGCTAATCGAATACAATCTGCTGCTACCAGCTGTGCCAGCAATCCAATGCTTGCGAGAGTTACTGGTTGCTCCACAATGCTGTACCCTTCCTGTGAAAGGACTACTATAATTGCCGTAAGAGTTATGCCCAGCACGATTTCGTGGGTGTCTCTTACAATGTGTGGGCCTTGACTGGTATTGCTCTTATTGAGCCGCAACCGCCTTTGCTGATGCAGGTTGAAGCCATTTATCTGAACCGTCATGCAGCCGCTCCTCAACCATTCCTTGCTCATAGAGTGCCGCGGTAGCGGCTGCAAGATTGGTGCAGGGTTTCTCTGCATCAACTTTGGTACTGCAATCAGAAAGATTACTTACAAACCTCTTAGCATGACAAGAACTGTGCACAAACAAGGGAAGCAAAACAGTTGTTTCATTGCAATATCGTGAATGAGGCAACTTACCACCACTGTCTGCATGGCTTACTCTTATTCTTTTTCTTTTGCATCATTCATCTGATTTGTCGTAATTGGCATAGGACACAGGCAGGTTTAACCAATTACCTATAATCTTAGGAGCCAACCTTTGTCGCTTCTCCCGATTAGGGCCTATGGATGGCTGTGACCATTTCTTTGGTACCGTACAACTCCTTATTAGATGTGAGGAGTCTCCACATCTGAAACAACATTTGACTCTCCGATATTTGCCATTGGCTTTGTCATCGCTTTGTCTCCTTTGCTCTAGAGCAGCAATTCTGGCAGACTGATCTTTTATCAGCTTGGTCTGTTTGGCCATTTCTAGTGAAATTGAACGTAGCACAGCAGCTAAATTTGTCTTATCGCAGTCAGTGTAAGTTTCTGCAGACCCGCAGCTAACATCCCTCATATTTTCTCTTTGGGTAACTTTAGGAAGATCTGTCATCCTTAGTGTTTGTACTGGTTGATGACCAGCTAATTCATTATTTGCTGGAGACAATATGCGATTGCTGGTAGCCTGTCTGTCCTGCAGATCCAACACACATTGCTGGTACACATCGTCAATGAAGGTTGCCCCATCAATGTGTACTGATGTATCGGAGTGCATGATCTGCTTTGGCCAGTTTTCAGCAGTATCACTAAATGGATTAGCCATGTCCCAGAATGGGTTACTGATCGGCAGGAATGGATTAGTAGACATTCGATGATCTGTGCCTTGAGCCATCTCTTTCCAGAGATCTGTTTAACAATTACTAGGTTGTGCGTACAGCTAAACTTTCAGTAGCAAAAGGATTACAGATATCTCACTGCTGCCACCAATGTTGTGGAAGTCAGCGCTGACTAGCCACTTGCAAGTGGGCTCTGTGTACAAGTTGTCTTATACCGA
This sequence comes from Watersipora subatra, assembly GCF_963576615.1. NCBI lineage: Eukaryota > Metazoa > Bryozoa > Gymnolaemata > Cheilostomatida > Watersiporidae > Watersipora > Watersipora subatra. The sequence goes on along the minus strand of NC_088708.1, from coordinate 3,954,017 downwards.
ATGAGTAATAGCTTTCATGCACAACTGTAATTGTTGCAAGCAAGGTGTCTTATTGAATAATAGCTCTTTATTTACACAAGCTCTATAAGCATAAAAAGATAGAACAATTAGGTTCACTACAATTCACTACAATCAAGTGTAATGCTGAAATGAGTTACAAATAATAAATACTCAAACAGTTACACTTGTAAATGTAAGAATGTTAAGATATGTATACACAAAGCTGCACAAAGGTAGGTTAATGCTACCACTCTGTTCTTAATGCAGATTAAAAACGTAATTCTCAGTCCTTAGTTCTGTCATTCGTAGTCTGCATCACTTGCTCTGTGCTCTTTGTTCTCTCTCACTATGGTATCTATTCTTGTTGCATATCCTTACCCCTCCTGCTTAACACTGGAGCACCTTTGCTTATATAGCAAAGGCTGGGTGTTAATCTATGGGCTTTCTGTGCAAACTGGCTTTTGGGCTAATCCGAGAATAGTTGACCACTTAAAATTAGAGAAAGCTCAACTCAGTAAATCCATCACACCCCTCAAGGTAAACAACAACACAAGATACGCTGGGTCAGCAAATTATGATAAAACATACATCATCTCAATAGAAGGATGTGAGCCCAGGGCTGATACTCTGAAAGAAACACCCACCTGGATAGGCCCAGACTTGGATATTGTACCCCCAATCACCTGGTTGGTCAATTGGAATTTGGATAATGTACCCCCAATCACCTGGTTGGTCAATTTGAAATACACCCCCTAAACACTGGGTGTTCCCTAGAGGGCGCCCAGGTTCCAGGCTGCGCTAAACATCTAATATGATTCATGTATTAATAAAGCAGAAACAAGCTACAAACAAAATTCCCAATTTTATTTAATTACGTTTTTATTTCGGATTTTTTGTTGGTTTAGTATTGCAAAAACGATCGTTTTTCTTCTGAAAACGGCTTATTTTTTGTTGCTAACATAGACCAATATATTGTAGTTTACTATTGGAAAAAAAATTAAACAAAAAAAAGACAATTAGATAACCATAAATCAACTTATAAAAACCGTTCGTGTGGTGACATAATAGTCGCTCTGTTCACTAGCGTCAGTATCGCAAAACGACAAAAATGTTGCTATGCCTGCAAAAGGGTTAATAAAACTTATTCCAAACACGAACCATCAGATTATCATTTCATTTACAAAAGAAAACATAATAATACCAATAAAAGAAATATCATATCATTCATTCTGAGTATATTGCTAAAGGGTTGCTAAGATGATGCAGTGTCGACTGTCTCTTTTCCCTTCCTTTTCCGTCAGCAAGCATGCAAATTTTAATGCAATCTGCATTAAAATGAAGACTGTGGAATTTTGGTGCAATTTATTGGTATTACTTTGGCTGAATAAAACCTTAATGAGCATGGGCCCTTTTACTGGCTTGGTTGTGGAAACCCCCCTAAAGTAGCAAATTCACTGACAGTGCCCCATGGTCTGAAAACCCCCCCTAAAACGTGATTTTGGGCCGAACCTAATGGGTCTTTTGAGGGGGAGTATCAGCCCTGGGGATGTGAGAGCAGGGAGCTCTCGCAGAGACTCAACACAGCTGCTCAGAAGCTTCGATTCACTAAGTTGATGCTCATAACAAAAAAAACTATCATCAAGGCAATGCTTCTCATTATAGGTAATAAAAAATGCTGGAGTTGACTGTTTTTCACATATGTATCATTACTATAGCACTGCGATAATTACCATACACGTGTATCTATGCGAACTCGTGTAACTGCAATAGCAAGTGTGTATTTCCTACCCTAATTTACTTAATTTTCAGTATTTAGATATTTCAGTATTTAAATAATGTTCAGTCCTTACAGTCCCAAGTTAATGTTTTGTAGTTGAGGCTATGCCGATAAGTTCGCTCTCACTACATAATTTCACGGAAGGCGTTGAAATTTAGTATACAATGAACACCGCGTTCCCTAAATAGTGCGTTGAGGCTGGAAAACCGAAAATCAACTGCGAGCGCGAAGGAGGTGAACCAGTGTTCCGCTTTTTTCTTCCTTTTGCGACTTCGTTTTCCGGAACGTGCGTTCACTATTTTGCCTAAAGTTTGAAAACACGTGTATCGTAGCCTGAATATACTTTGGTCGCAAAGCACATAGAGTAAACGCTCTATTCATAGAAAATCGGGGTGATAAATAAGTATAATAAAAATGGATGGAGAATAGCTGTCACGTTACTGGGTTACGATGAAAACATTGCAGTCAACGGGGTTACAGAGATTACGCCTACAAGAGGATTCGGCTACAGGAGGTTTCGCCTACACTTCCTGGAGGTTACGTCTACACTTCCTGGAGGTTACGTCTACACTTCCTGGAGATTACGTCTACAGCTATGGAGATGGTGCATACCATTGATTGTTGAAGAAAAAATGTAAGAAAAATCGTAAAAAATAATGCAATAATAGTGTTTTCACTTAACATTGATTGAAAAACATACTATTGATTAAAGTCATCTATCAATCAGAACGAAAATCGTGGAAGTGTAAAATAAAAACAATTTATTATCTCCTTTCCTTTCTTGGCATTCTTAACGATTACTACCACTGCTACTATTACTACTGGTGGCTGTTCGGAGCCACAAGAACGCTAAGATGTGTGCTTAAAATCTCAAAGCTTTGGTTGATGCTTTGAGTCTGATAAAATCATCACCACCTTAGGGTGATAGTACCATTCGTTGTACTACGAATTATTATTTGTTGATAGTTTGTAATTAATTAATAGTCTGCAACTAACGGTGAACTAGTATTAATAATTCGATATATTGGGCATTGGTCTGGCTGCTTATAGTAATTTAATAGTCAAACGAGTTTGGGTAAATGAATGAGACAAAATAATATGACTATTTGCGAATAAATAACAAAAAAATAAATAGTTGTTTTATAACTAAATTGTTCCATTCTTCTGGTCACTTTTAATGTTTTACGCATTGCTTTGTTTTAGCTTGCTTTGTAAAACATTGTTTTAGACATGTCTTATGCATTGCTAATATATACATAGTAGTAGTAATATTATATCTTTGGTATATTATACCATATGCATAATATATATTACATATAATTATGTAGTGGTTTTATTATTTTGTGTTGCAAGCAAGGTTGATTGATTGAAAGGTTGAATCATGAGTTAAAACTGTTTGTCTTGGGATGGCTAATTGTGATAAGTAACATTACATTAAAAATTTCATCCTCTGAGCAGTACAATTAGTCGAAAACTGTAAATTATGAAACGTCAACACCGTGTAGCAGGCTGTACGCTACCATTTTCCATTTATGTAGCTTTGTACGCAACATCTAAATTACAAGTCCCAGGTAGCGAATGGGACCAATGTCAATATTGGTATATTGATATTGGTCCTGATCAATAAGTCAATATCACCACCCAGAATTTTACTAAAAACATTATGACAAAGTTTAACTCATCTGTCTTTCAAGGTTTCAAAATAATTAATTTCTCATAGTTGAAGAAAACTAACTCTGCTTTTTTGTCTATACAAAAATCTCAGTGCAGCGTTTTGAGTTCACTTTAGTAAAGTAATATCCTTTGTAAGGTATGGGTCCCAAACCATGCAGCCATACTCAGGACCAGGTCTAACTCGTGAAGTATCAGCTATCTTTTTTGTCTTTTGATCTGCATCTTTCAGAACCATTGTAAGCATGCCGATTAATTGCTCTTCCTCGGATTCAATTTTAAAAATATGTTGATTAAATTTCAGATCATTTTGCAACTCTACCACAAAATAAGGATTAGAAGTCACACTTTGAAGATGGTGATCATATAAGATGAGAAGGTTATTTGTATCCATCGGCAAAGACGACTTGCCAATAGAGAAATGGTAATACTTTTATGGATTAAATTTCATGTGCCAAATTTTGGCTCAAAATTCAAGAGAGCATAAATCTTGTTGCAGCATGGGAGCTTTGTCTTGTGTAGCTGTTGAGGCTTTGTGTTATCAGCTAAGTTGTCAGTTCATCTTCAGCCACTTTTTCGGCACTCGCATGGAGTCCCTTAATACCTCGTCTCTTAGCCTACCAAGCATCATTTTATGCAATATGTAGCAGGCACAAAAATAGCTGTAAACTCTCTCAACAAGCGGTTTGGGAGTTGTCTGTTAGAGTTTTGCTGTTGTTGAACACACGACTCCTTTCTTAAAGCTAGTCTAAACAGGCTAAACTAGCTCATACAATGATTAGCAGGGCTTTTGGTTCACAAAATATGAAGCAAAAGTTTAATCATTATATTACTGTTTGAACATTTTAGAATATTATACCTATAACTTAGCTTATGTTGATTTGTTCTGTATCTTGCAAAAATTATGTGCATTTAACCATTAATTCTATGTTATGTAAATTAGGACAATTTATTTCCAGCATCAAAACTAATTGATAACCTAAATCAGTGAATTCCTAGTTTGTAGATACTTGCAATTATTTTGTCAAGTCTGGTGCTAGTGATTAGTCCTACATAATTCTACTCCGAAAATTTCATCTAAAATTTACCGATTAAACTGCTATGTTACTGTTTTTATACCTCTTAGAAATATCTCGATGGCTGCTATGTGCTCTATCTTGCTCCATCTGAGATGGTACGTTGTCAATGAGAGGTGCAGCTGTGGCGATCATTCCAGTGATAGGTGACTCTGCCAGAGGTATGGGTATACAATCTTTCTTTCTGTAGTATAAAATAATATTACTAATGCGGGTGATTGGCATACGAATCAAAAAGTAGTGGGTTATCATTACAGTGCCATAAATGTTTGTTATAAATTCAAAAAATGTACTTGTACTTAGTGCTCTACGGTTAAGGTTCTTTTGAGTGAATTTTACCAAATTTGTATTTACAAAGAAACCAATTTTACAAATTGTTTTTGTATCTCATATAAAGTTAACTCATTAGTTTATGGTGAGCCAAAACACTTACAATACTTGTTTATAATTGCTGCCATTTTTCTCCTCATCTCTCTGTGCAAATTTTCTTATCCGCTCAGTGTTGGGTTTCTGATGCATCGAGCTAGAGAAAGTAAATTGCATTATCATACTTTCTAATATTCTCAAAAAACATATTGCTTTTTCATGACCTTCTACTCTACTTTGTAGAACATTGAAAGTCGATTGAGAAAGAATGGTGACAGTCAAAAGATAGGGTGATATGACGATACATACGTTATTGATCAAATACTAGTACAAGTACAGATACTACCATTTCAAGATGTATCACTGACATGATGGTGCTAATATGTGATGAATGAGAAAATAGAGCAAATAAATCTGTAACTGGATGTTTGTATTTTTTTGCAGAATAAATCATAAACTTATAATCTATCTATTGATTCAATTGATGAAATAGGAAAACTTCAGCAAGTAAAAATACTGCAAGAATGTGTACTTAGCATATGAACTGTTGTGTGTACAAAAGTAGCCCAATTCCTCCAAATTATACAAAAGTGAGTAATTTTGTATAAGTCTAAATGGTATTCACTTCGAAATAGTCTTTTAATCTATGCTTATTATATAGCAAAGCTAAAGAGAAGGAGCAGTTATAGTAGCCATGCAAGGAGATTGAGAAATGAGTTTTTACTTCATTTCAAAGATATTTATTACAGCATCACAATGTGGTTGAAGCTATGGCCACTTTAGCATAATTTTATGTTAATTTAGAGTTGGCTCCTTTATATGTCATATTTTTTCTTGCTAAAACAATATTGTTTAGTAAATAATTTCTTTTGTATCAAAGTGAAATAACAGGTTATATGCAGAAAAATCAACTTTTTATGAGAGCCTTCTTTTGCTCATTTATGATGGATGACACTATTGTAAATCATATAACTTGTATTTGTAATTTACTCTGTATAAATGCATATGTACTCAAGGGTGATCTCAACCGGCTGTGAGGGAGGCTCCATGTAAAAGTGAAACATAATGGTATGCAATAGGAGATAAAAAACAACTCCAAAGTTATGAAATGATATATTGACCAACAACCATTGATCACTTTAAGTGATGGGCTGCTGATAACATAGAAATACTCAGTTATTGACATGTGTCTGTATGTATAAGAGTAACAACTTCAAAAATACATACGCTTGTTTTTTGCTTAATGATTCAATAAAAATGTGGTTTTAACTTCAATAATCCGCTTTGTTGCAAATAAACGGCTGTTAAATCACCATGGTTCCCAATAATCAACTCGAATTAAATTTATGTATTTGCAAGGATTTGATATACGGATGATAATAGGATTTGATATAAAAAATAATTTACATAATAAAATACATCAACACACGTTCATAACATGCATTCATCGTGCCATTCGTAATTTTCTGCATCACAATTCACAGAATTAAAGTAGGGGCAATATCCTAGATCGTGGGCATAGTCTATCAGCTTGTAGACGTAATCTCCTGTAGGCAAAATCACTTGTAGGCGTAATCTCCTGTAGGCAAAATCACTTGTAGGCGTAATCTCCTGTAGGCAAAATCACTTGTAGGCGTAATCTCCTGTAGGCAAAATCACTTGTAGGCGTAATCTCTGGCACCCCAGTCAACGTATACATATAATTGCTCGCTAAAAAGGCAGTACATGTACGAGCTATTGGTCTCGATTAGTCATTTTATTAAACCTGCTACATATTATTTAATGCCTTCGATAGTTTTCAGAATGTCAACATAGTATATCAAACAAGTTACTATAATTCTCTGTATGTAGCAGTGTTTTCAGATTATAAAAATCATTACTTTCAAGATTTTCAATACGTGTAGAATGTTTTTAAATAACTATTTTCATGCCGCTGTTAGGGCGTAGCTCTAGGTTTTGTAATATATTGTTTAAAGGAATATTTTACAAACGCTGAGCAATGCTCTCACGAGCGAAAATTATGAGTGCATTGCTCAAAGAGCTTTCTTTGATTAACGTATGCTGGCCTATGCTATATATGTATATTTAAATTAGGCAATTGATAATCTTATTAAAATATGTAGTAAAATGAGCGAGACAAAAAGATGGGAATCGCAGTTAATGATTATTGATTTGTACTTGAACATTCTACAAATTTTGGTATTGTAGATGTGCAAAAGTTTTATGGCATCTTAGAATGATGGAATTGCAGAAAAAAGATAAGATAGAATTTGATACTTCTACTGGCTCAAAAGTTATAGAGCTCTACTATGGAGATATCACGAGCATGCCTAGTAATCCAAGAGCAGACATACTCATGGTATCTGCTTATCATGGTGAGATATTTATTCAATTTTTTGAACATCTCAATGTTCTTGCGAACGTGTGGCAAAGATTTTATGCCATAATAAAATTTATACATGCATTATGCCTATACACATATCATATGCCACACACCTACGCCATTATTATAATGCACACACACTTTTTGCCTAAAGTGGTACATATGATGGTGTGATGCTAAGGCAGCACATTGACGTTATAAATATGACATGTAGTATTAAGTATGGTTTAAAGCACATAAGTAGGGAAAGGCTCTCATTTGCAGTATATTCAAAGTAAAAATGTTCTTCTCGTAACTGTAAGGTAAAGCATCAGATTCAAACTTTTTTACTGAGCTTGTTTATTTTGCATATCATACTAGCAGCAAAATTTGGTTTGCGGCTTATTTGCTATTTAGTTTTAATAATCGACTCTTTTGTAAGCAGAATCTTCAGGGAACAAGATGGTTAACTAGGTTTTAAACAGTCACTAAGACAGCAGTTGCAAAAATAATTTAATTTATCAAAAGTCTATCAACTCACATTGTAGGCATGCATCAACAAAGAGTTTGTAGAAATTAGTGGTATCTTTTTTTCATGCTGAGACAACACAAATAAAGCCACCTAGCTACAATGAATGTAGAAGTAGAAGAAGTTTGCATATATTTAGGGAGCATTAAATTTATGAAATTTACTTAAATTTTGTTTTCAGGAGATTATATACCAACCAAGACATCTCTGATTGGTGCACTTAAGCGCAACTTATCCGTAAGTGTCGCGAAGCTAGCGGCAAATAAAGAAGAAGATTTAAGGAAATTGTTCCATTGCTGGTGGTCTAACCCACTGCCAGATCATTTGGCTTTTCGGTTGGTCTATTATTCTAGTTTGGCTTCTGCGTATCATTAGTTTGTATTACCCTGAAAAAGATTAAACAAGTTGGTGCCTCGTCAGTCAAAATTTGACATCTAACTAAAGCATCTAAATTGAGAAGTTGTTGGAAATGCCAGAGATAGCATATTGTCATACAGGGTTTAGTAAGTTTTGTAAAAAGGAAACTAGAGAAAGATGCACTTGAAAAGAGTCTACAAAGTAAAATATTTAAAAAATGCTGAAAAAGACACTCAGAAGGAGCACTCTAGAGATCGGATGTCGTTGGAGAATATGTTAGGAGAGAGATTTACACTTTAGAGAGATTGCTAGACAAGGGCATATGAGGAGAAGGCATTGAAGAACATGTTAAGAAAGAGAAGGAGTGATAGGCAGCTTTTCCAAATCACTAAAAAATTTTAGGAGTGATTCATGGAGAAGCGTGTTGCTAGAAAGGTAGATTAGTTGAGCAAGTCAAACATCATTTGCATCATTCTGTTCTTTTTAGGTCTGTAAATGGCTAGTATAGATCACGATTAGAAATCAAATGGTAAAAGTGTATCATCACCCTCAACAAATGTCAATGATCTGTTGTAGTGAGTTTGTTTGCTTGTTACAGAAGGATTTTGTGTTTTGAGTCGGGTACATCACATTTACTACCAGAAAAGGCAGTGCAAGCAATATTTAAAGCCTTAGTTCCAGCATGCGGCCTGTTTTCAGAAGGAATAATTGTCTCTCCTCTACTGAACACCGGCAATCAGGTACAAAGTTTTTAGAGCCTTCAACTTAACACTTTTTGTATGAAAACACTATTACATTTGCTTACATATTTAACTTTATTCAGCTATGTAGCACTTTACTCAACTATATTCAATTTTCATCAATTTTATTTGACTACATGTATCTAATTAGGTATATTCAACTCTACTCAACTGTGTTCAACTCTAATCAACTAAATCAACTTTAATCAGCATATTCAACTTTAGCTTGCATTATTCAACTCTACCTAACTACACTCGTTTCTCTTTAACTACATTTGACTTTAACCAACTTTCTGCAACTCGACTATATCCGACTCTATTCAATTACATTAAACTTTGCTCAATGCTATTCAATTATATTCAACTCAATATTCGACTCTTTCCTCAAATATTTTAAACTCTTATCAGCTATATTTAACTTAACTAAATTTGTCTCTATTCGATTATATTTAATTCCACTCAATTATATTGAACTACATTCAACTATATTCAACTCTCTCCTCAAATACATTTAACTCTACTCAACTATATTTTACTCTATTTAAATTTATGCAATTATATTTGATTATATTTACCTAGACTCTGTTCAACTATATTTGACTCTTCTTAACTATATGCCAGTTTATCCAACCGCATGGTACACCATTCAATTTCATTCAATTATATTTTACTATATCTACATAGATTCAACTCTACTACAGTACTACAGTTGACTATAGCTACAGCACTACTACTGTAGCTATAGGCAACTCTACTCAAGTATATGCGACTTTACTTAACGAATTTTTATTAAATTCTAATTTATTATATGCACTCTGCTCAACTTCATACAGTTTTTTTAATTATAGTTTATTATATTTAACTCTACGGCTACATTCAATCCCATCCAATAATACTTGTGCGTTAGTCAGTCAATCACGCAATTTGTCTTTTTGTTAGCAGAGTAGAGAGTGAGTAAACAGCATTAACTGCAACCAGCCTTGTACTCAGTCATTGCCAGTTGTACGGAGTTTTTGTTGGTAACTATTTGCTAGCGCTACGATGAGACAACAATGTTAAAGGCAATCGTAAGTAATGCCGTTGTTTGGATGAAGAATGGTCTCAGCGTTCAGCAGTTTAAACTTGTCATCTACCGTGGAAATGATGAGATTCTTGAGACCTTTAGACTCTTAAAACGGGAGCATAACAGATGTAAGTTGATAACTTCTGTAGCATTGTATGATCTGTCAAAACAAGTGATTGTGTTTTTCTCAACTCTTTTACTTTAAAGTATCTAGTATTGACACATTTCCCACTATTCTACTCTATATTTGGTTGTTCCAATCACTCATTATGGTTCAGCCCTTTTAATGCCTGTTCCTACTCAGCTATCATATTATCGGTTATAACTGGTTTAGTGCCAGGAGCTATGATGAGGTTCAAATCAATCCGACCTTCAGTACCAAAGTTTGACTTTTACTTGTCATACGTGTCTGAGGATAGTTCTGATGCTGAGCGAGTTCAAAACATGTTTTTGGAGCACAAAAGCGATCTGAAATTTTTCATGGCTGAAAATCGTGGAGATTCTCCTCAAGAACAGCTGACACAGGAACAACTCTTTGACATAATGAAAACTTGTAAAAGGTAGGCAACTGCATGACAAGCATGGTTAAACTCATTTTCTTCTTTATTACGAGGTGAGCATTGACACATTATGATGTTGCTCTACCTATTCTAAATTGTAGAGTTGTGGCTTTCTTGAGTCCCTCCTATTTAGCTGATGGAGACAGGGTCGAGGAATACAATACAGCTTGGTGTCTAAACAGGAAACCAGATTCTACAACTAGGCTGGCTCCGATGCTTTGCCAGGATATTGCTGGGCTGCCTACATACATGTCACTTATTCAGTGGGTAGATATCAGGTGAGAAAAGCGTTTTTAAAGGTTGTGAAAACCAGAGTGGTCAAGTCACTACCTAGTATACATTTAGGTTGTAGCTGTATATATAAATCTCAGAGTTTCTCTTTTTGTTTTCATCCGTATCTCCAGTTATAGCGATTGAAATATAGCCATTAAAATCTACATCGCAAAGAATTTCATTTCAGAACCTCCCGTTCACAAGACGATTAACTAACCCATTAGGCTATATGGGATACAATGGATTCATTGGGAAGATAGTCATTATCTGGGTTAAAATACGCATAATAATGCTGTGTTACCCGCAATGTCACTAAAGCTTGCTCTCACGGCTCTCATTAAAAAAATTAGAAATACATATGCTAGCTTATTTAAATTAGCCAATGGCAAGTGCATTACCTGCCACTGCTTATGAGCTGGTTTTTATTACCAGTGCAACGCCGGACATTTATCTAGTAATCCATACGTTACAGATTACAGAATGGACAGACTGAGAGACTTGTGCGCAACATCACTCTTTATGTAGTTGGCTACATCCAAGAGTTTAGTTCTGATATTTCTGCCGAAACCGCTAGTCACGCTGTGTTTGTTAGGTGAGTCACCTTCTTAAAATATGCACGGCGCAGACTGTATCTGAAGTGGACGACAGAAAGCCTCATCTTACTCTCTTTTAGACCTGCAAAATCTAGAACTAAAGCTAAAGAAGACGATGTGGGTGAAAATGAAAAGAAAGCTTATGATGTGTTCGTGTCATATGCTCATGCTGACGAGGAAGTATGCAAGCTGTTAGTAGAGGAATTACAGCGGAAGATTCCGGCTGTTAAAATATTTATTGACAGGGAAGAACTTAGAACTGGTATGATTTATTTAAAGTAGTTGGACTTGTGTGTGTATATGTGTTGTATATTGAGTGCCCTGATTCTATACAATGTTTAATTAAATGCATGAGGGACACAATTAGCCTCTCAACTTTTGTGTTTAGGTGGGTCTTGGCAGCAAAAGTTATACCATGCCTTGGAGTCTAGCAGAATGACGATAGCGCTCATATCCCCAGCCTATCTCAACTCTCGCATGTGCGATGAAGAGTTTAGGCTTTCTATAGCCAGACACTTTACTGATGTTAGTTGTTTTATATCGCAGATCATGCAAAAGCACTATATTTCAAGTTGTCTACCCTTTGTTTAAGATGAGATAACCCTTAAAATTAATCATAGTGTTGGATAGTTCAAAAATATTTGCTGTAATAATCAGCCAGATTACATTTTTCAGAAAAGGTACCATCTGCTCCCAGTGCGGATAGAGGAAATGGATATGGATGCCTTACCAGACAGATACTCTGCTCTGCACAACAGCGTTTTAGGAAACCAAGACAGATACACTCACATCACCGAGTACTTTGTTCCGCTTGTTAGAGATTATCTTCAAGAAGGGAAGTGTGATGGTTTGTGCTTCTCTCTAAACAAGGTAATCATTTTGACTAGTTTTTGTCACAACAATCATTTTACTAGTATCTTGTATAGAATTGCTCACCTCCCTCCTCGCTGCCATCATATCAGTGCTGCTCGTTGCAGACTACCTATAACTTGGCGAGGCTGCTTGAAGATGGCCGATGCACTAAACTCAGCAAAATCATAGAAAGTGAGCCAGTTTTTAATCCTCAAAAGATGCCGGAATCTGTGAGGATACAGATTCTATCCTCCAAAGATGATTATGATTTGCAAATCGCAAAAGAAATCAAAAGATGTTTTCTCGATCAATTTGGATCTATGAAAGTTCGTGACTACAAAGGTATTTAGTAAACTGTAGGTGTGACAAAGATGAGTTCGACCACTCAGGAGTTCTAACTCTATATTTATGGCATTGCTCTAGTTATCCTGCTCTTGTTTCTTTCCTCCAACTCTGCTCAACCAGCTTTTACACACTTTTCTCTTTGATAGAGTTCAGAGTTGAACTGAGTGCAGACTATGACACTGCGACTAATGTGAAAAAGCTCGACGAAGCTACTCTCATTGTTGTACTTGTCTCAGCTAGTCTGCTGCAAGACAGTGACCTTATTGAGGAGCTACAAGTGGCTATAAACAGACAGCGCTATGGTATAACATCATACTTGATTTTTAATAAATTGCACATTCTTGAAGATTTTGCTGATGTACATGTACATTTTTATCAGTGTATCTATTCAGATGCATATGCCAAAATGAATTTGCAACAAGTGACTTGCTGTAGGGGATTGTACCAGGCTATATCCTGTACTGCTGGGAAGCTCACTTGGGATCAGTTTAAAGCACTACCATGTGTACTGCGAGCTGCTGTTATATGAGGTTTGCCTAACTGACCCCATTTGGATGAACGTGAATGTAGGTGAGTGAAGTATGGCCAGTATGTCCATTTCAGCAAAAACACTCATATTTAAGTACTTTTCTTAATGACACTTGTGTTTAGTTGCTTCTCACGGTAAAACCTGTGCTAAAACACTTGTCATTGTGACACTTGTGTTTTGGTACTTGTCATTGTGACACTTGTGTTTAGGTACACACCATTGTGACACTTGTGTTTAGGTACTTGTCATTGTGACACTTGTGTTTAGGTACTCACCATTGTGACACTTGTGTTTAGGTACTTGTCATTGTGACACTTATGTTTAGGTACTCGCCATTGTGATTCTTGTGTTTAGGTACTTGTCATTGTGACACTTGTGTTTAGGTACTTGTCGTTGTGACAATTGCGTTTAGGTACTTGTCATTTTTGACACTTGGGTTTATGTACTTGTCATTAAGACACTTGTGTTTAGGTACTTGTCATTGTGACACTTGTGTTTAGGTACTTGTCATTGTGACACTTGGGTTTAGGTACTTGTCAGGTGTATACCAGCACCCTTTTTGTCGTAACCTAATTTTTTTCTAATTTATTCTGGTTTAAATTGAATACCGCAAGCTTTTTACGAGAACTAAGCAAAGGACGAAATAGACTGAAAAAAGCTGACAAAAATAAGTGAAATCAAACCAATAGCCCAGCTAATCATTTGAGTGTGAATAAGTTACATCTATTAGGAGTACAATTACAGCAGGACGTTTACGTGTGAAGCCTTTTCTTAGATCAAACAATGGAAAGCCATGATAACTACAAGGAGACAATGGTGAAATGTGCTAAGCTGCAACAGGAGTTTGAAGATGAGCACACGGAGGCCTACCTTCAAGAAGAAGATGATCCTGCATTGCAGTTGGCTAGAACGGAAAAGGATGCAAGTCTTAAACGACTAAAGTTCTATGCGACTGTCTGCAACCGTATCGCTCACCACCTAACACAAGCTGAGTACGTACTCCATGAGTCAGGCATTTGCAAATCTAGAAAGCTTTCATGCATTATATCTGATGAAGTGGGTGTTCAAGTTTTCAACTCTACTTGGGAGCAGAACTAATTGTTGGTTCGTCATAGTTTGATGAACTCTGTAAAAACCCACAAAACTTTTTAACAACTAGAGCAAACATGGCAAGCGAGTATCACATTATCAGACTTGTATAAACTGATATTATATATAGCTTACTGTCACGTGCACTAGTAATCAAGACTCTACGTATAATTAGACTTGCGAGCAGTATTTGCGTAAGTCTTGTCTAGTGTAAGTCTTGTTTTAGTGAAGCTTTAGAGCATTTATAAAATTGATTATCAATTATGAGCTTCACTTAAAATTTCTGTTGTTCACAGAGAAGTCAAGAGCATGGTCCTAATAGATACGTTTGCTGTCATCAAAGAGGTCGTGTTAGACAATGAATCTACAGAAAAGCAGCAAGTGGCAGCTCTTGAATCCATAGCTAAATCTTACACCGCACCCCCTCAACCGCAAGATACCAAAGTAAGCAAGACCAACCTGGTCATGTAGGGTTAGACTCTGCGTTTATGAATGGGTGGAATTCAGACAGATTGACTTCATTGATTTTCAACATATATCTTTACTGCATCATTGTTATTTAGAAAGGCATCATCATTGGTATTTGCAGGAAAATGGAAACCAGTCTCGAGGAGAAAAGAACATAGAGAGTTTAAAGAGCAGATATGCCAAAGGTGAAAAACCCACGGCTTCCCACTCATGTGCGCTTCTCTGAAAAGTCAGACTTCTCGGGAGTTTTGCAACATTATCCTACTTAATCTTACTTAATGTTTTACATGTTAAGTCATTTTGTCTTAATCCACATGTATGTAATATCAGAGCTTGTTAGCTCATTCTTTTCTGCAATCAAATTAGATGTTCCTCACAAGCGATGATAGCATGCTAAGCATTAATTTCTATACCTCGAGTATTTTTTAACACTTTTTACATGTTTCTACAATTGCAATCCTTCCAAATGCTTTATTTTTGTGAAATACCATTTTTTAATATAATAATATAGTTCCGTGTATATTGGCCATCAGTTCAGTCTAGCATCCCAATAATTGGTAGGACAAGGTGAGAGATGGATAGTGCAGCAACAGCAGCATATGTATTGGTTGATTCAGTCTAACATCCTAGCAGTTAGTAGGGTAAGGGCTGGCTGGTATGGCAAGGGCTGGCTGGTAGGACAAGGGCTATCTAGTAGGAGAAGGGCTGGCTAGTAGGACAAGGACTGGCTAGTAGGACAAGGACTGGCTAGTAAAACAAGGGCTGGCTAGTAGGACAAGGGCTATCTAGTAGGAGAAGGGCTGGCTAGTAGGGCAAGGGCTGGCTGGTAGGACAAGGGCTGACTAGTAGGACAAGGGCTATGTAGTAGGAGAAGGGCTGGCTAGTAGGACAAGGGCTGGCTAATAGGACAAGGGCTGGCTAGTAGGACAAGGACTGGCTAGTAAAACAAGGGCTGGCTAGTAGGACAAGGGCTATCTAGTAGGAGAAGGGCTGGCTAGTAGGGCAAGGGATGGCTGGTAGGACAAGGGCTAACTAGTAGGACAAGGGCTATCTAGTAGGACAAGGGCTGGCTAGTAGGACAAGGGCTGGCTAGTAGGATAAAGGCTGGCTAGTAGGACAAGGGCTGGCTAGTAGGACAAGGGCTGACTAGTAGAACAAGCACAGTTAACAATGAAGACAGTTGTAGGAAGATCTGATACCCCAGACATTAGCTGTCATTTTGGAACCCAAATAAGCAATTACTGTTTATATCAAAGTCTACTTGTTTTGCCCCCATGGCCAAGAGAGCAGCAAACATGGTTAATATCAATAATGTTATCTAGGTGCTAGCAAGACTGGGACGCTTGTTATATAAAAGCAATACTCATAGCCCTGCAGAGGATTGCTAACTATATATATATTATAGAGATGCAAGAGTTGAATTGTGAAAGGCAACTAAAAGAATGTGTATACATACAAACTCCACTCTATGTATAACCAAAATTAGAATGACAAAAACAGCACTAAAGACGAGATGCATGCTGCATAGGTTTCAAACATTTATTAGGAACTTCGAATTTTGACATCCCAATTCTAATGGCATGACACTAGTCAGGCAGTGAACTCAACTAGAGCTGGAGTGAGCGGTATCAGATTCTGGTTTGCTGGCTAAATTATCAGAAGAGTCTTACAGGATACCAAACCATAAGAGATCTTGTGAAGTGATGCTACAGGATACAAAAGGTGTGGGCAAGACAATGAGTGGTGCTATATACAGTAACTACATTGTAAAGTGAGTCTACAACATTTTCTACAAAGATTATCAGCTTCGATTATCAGCTTTGTGTTATATCTCTTAATATCAGACTCAAAATGTTATAGCTAAAATTTGGAAAAAGTGAATGATGAAGAGTTGAAAGCTATTCAAAAAATTGCTTTGGGATGTCAAATTTTATTTTTTTAAATATGCTAGCAATAGATTGTGTAGCAGTATGGACGCAATTGGCTAAGTATTTTTAAAATTTACGGACTAATTTCAAGTCCTATAGCAGTGTGGATAACACTGATGACTCACAGACTAGCTGTAAGTCCTATAACAGCGTTAATAACACTGCTGACTCACAGACTAGTTGTAAGTCCTATAACAGTGTTAATAACACTGATGACACAGACTAGCTGTAAGTCATATAACAGTGTAAATAACACTGCTGACTCACAGACTAGTTGTAAGTCCTATAACAGTGTGGATAACACTGATGACTCACAGAGTAGTTGTAAGTCCTATAACAGTGTAAATAACACTGATTACTCACGAACTAGCTGTAAGTCCTATAACAGTGAGAATAACACTGAATCACAGACTAGCTGTAAGTTCTATAACAGTGTGAAAAACACTGATTACTATAGCCCTAATAATGTAATACTCAAAATGGGTGTTTATTGAAAATAGTGCAAATATTATTATGCAAAATAGAATGACTGACACTACCAAAAAGCATTTACATATAGTTCTGATTAACGATTTTTTACAAAAAAAACTTTATTAGGGAAGCTGGAAGGGAAAGCTTATCAAATTTCGGCAAAATCATAATTATTTTGCCCAGTTACTCACTGGAACTTATTCATTCAAATAGGCTTGTACTTTAAAACGAAACACGAGAGCAAAATTCCTAGTGAGTGGGCACTAATATCTTTATGAATAAAAAATCCCATAGGTCTGAGACACTCTAAGGATGCACAAAAGGTATGCACAGGTCTCCTGCAATAATTGTTTGTTTGTATATAATATGTACTGAGGTTAGCATGAGAATACAGAATTCTGTCAACCTCACTAATACCAGCGCAAAGAAACAAAAACAGAACTTTAATGGGTATATGATATGAGTAGTGGATAGGGTGTGGTATGCGTACAAAGCAATTAAGTAAGGGATCGAGTAGAATCGATTAAACACTGCATATACATGAGATATGAAAAACTAAACATTTCATTTGACAACTAAAGTAGAAATTAGAATAATTGGTTGTACCTATGGTTGTCTATGTAAAAAAATTAATTTATTGCAGGAGGCTCCTACTCTACTATTCAAGAGCCAGCTCTAGCCTAATCAATGTGGACAGCCGGTATTGTTTATAAATAATAAAGAAAAAAAAGAGTATATGCACACACAGACACATTCACGCCTATGTATATGTTCACACATATACATACATTCACAGACACATACATGTATGTATTAATGTATACAATGAAATATAATTAATTCACAATAAGCTCAAAACAGGAATAAGAAAACTAATGCCAGTCTGTTTCAAAGACTAGTAAACTATCTGGAGAATAGATCTCCTTCTTCATGACCTTGATTGAATTATATTTTAAATAGTTTTTGCTATATTCTTCGTTAATAGAAGGAGTAATATATACACAGTTAGACCTGAGACTTTGTTGAGAGTTTTGTTGTTCAGTCTGCCTGATGATATAATCATATGAAATAGTGGCACTGAGTCCGAATAGTATTTATCAAATTTTTGTAAAATATGAGCAATGACTGGCCAAAGTATGCAGGTTCAATAACCTTCGACCATATGTCACTGAAAAGAACCTAAAGGTTTTACAAATAATTTTAATTGCCTTGTTTTGGTCTTAAGACTCTATTCTATTGAACAATGTTTTTATGGACAAACTTAATCTCGTTGGTGACGCATAAAAACAAAACACATTGTTTAATAAGCAAAAACACAAGGAAACCATTGAAATATCAAGCAATAATCTGAAGAAAGTACATGTAGATTAAAGTAATGTTGGTAAAATAGTCACTATTCAATGTGTAGTTGTCCTCTCTCTCTTTGTGGGTGATAGGTCATGGAAATTTTTGAGTTCCATTACCAGGGAATCGTGAGCTGAAAGCCTTAGGACCAATATGCAATACGGTAATAGTTTTTCGAAATAATGAATCCATTCCTAAGTTAAGAAAAATAAGTCTAAAGCATGCGCGCCCTGGTAATCGTTTGAATCGCTAATTTTTCTTTCTCCGATCTGGAAGCTGGAAAACTCTCGTAGTTTTCAAGTGGTTGGCTAGTGTGCTAGCATGGCCTTTTTAGGGTCAATTTTAGTTTTTGCCGTCATATATGGTACAACATTCAAGGTTTAAACCACTAAATTTATGTGCCAGGCGTTAGTACTTGTCTAGTAGCACTAGCAACCCGTGCTACCAGACACGCTCACCTTTATGAACTGCATTGACAATTAAAAAAGACATCGACATATTTTTTCAATAATTATAAAGTTCTTAGTTAAGTAGGTAGTCAAAAACAAGCATAACGGTGTTAACAGTGGCAGCAATTGAGGGGCAAGTCAAAAGAATATTCGGTAATACTGTACCGTCTGTACGCACGGAAAATGAATACTTACTCGATAGTACTAGTACATTTGTAATTAGCCCCAGGGGCCTTGAGAAAGTGCCTCGGAAGTAAAAATTTGGTTAAGACTGGTTCACCTAGATTTCAGCATTAGGCTGAGTTATGTCTCAGTCTGAGAATTAAGTCTTATTTCTCTAACGGTTTTGGGTAAGAAACTGTTATGAAAGAGGCGAGTCATGGCACATATTGATGTTGGTTCACCACGGGCAGCAGGGCAGCAGCACGTTTGATTATGGCAGTATCCTTTCTATCAGTAGTAAGCTCATAAGCAGAAGCTAGCACATTATGCTTACTTTCATGTGATAGAATCTTCATCAGTAAAGCTACTCTCTGATTTCTTCTTCTGGATTCAAGCGATTGTAAACCTAGCTTTTTACGGGTGTTGCTGACACTATCTCTACCTTTAATATTGGCTATGAATCGTGTTGCTCGGTTTTGAACCATTTCCAAGTTATGTACTGTCTGTCACTCGGATCCCATACTGTACAATCATATTCCAGCACAGGACGACACAAAGCTGTGAATGACTTCACATTTTTCTGATCAGATAAATGTAATGGAGACATTTAAGTACCGTTTCATTTTTTCATTGAGTGATTACTTGTATAAAACTTTGTGTAGCTAGAACCATAAGATATATTGTATCTCCCTTCATAATTATAACATATGCGTACAACACTCCCATCTGTAAGCATATGTTATTAAGTAGCAGATATTAAGTATATCTAAAATTGTGCTGGTAGCATAACTAGCACAATGGAAGTGGTATCAGTCATACAGTTTCAGTTGTAATTGTAAAAAATTGTTCAAAAATTGTAAAAGCTCCCATAGGAATGGTTTGCCCCTCTTGCAGTTAACGGAAAAAAGCACAACTAGTATAAAAGCCCTATATTGCAGCTAGACCCTTGGCTTTCTTGTAATGACTTCACGCTGTGATAACGCATACGGTTCAATAAAACTGTTGGAGTTGCTTTCATCTGGCTGTTTAGAGTTGCTCCATAAACTAGAAAAGTGTGTGTTGTCGGCGCACACTCTAAATGAGGCGAAAATTTATCACATAAATTTCAAACTGCTCAGTTTATGCTACTAATTGATTTACCCACTTCAATAAGAGACAAAACAATAGCACCTGAAATCTATTATTTGTAGTCTTTACAAACTGGTAACCTAAAGAAGGGCACCTTTGAGTGGGCCAAAATTTCAGCTGGAAGTTATACATGTACCTTAAACATCGTTATGCTATAAAACGTTCCAAATATGCTGCATCAACAATGATATTTTTTGGTTCTTTCTAGCTTTTGTCCTATTATCTACTACAGGGGCTTGTTTTCTTTGTTAGAACTCATATATTAGATCACATATTTCCTTATAAATACACAGCATCTCATTAAATTCATTTTATGGCACGTAAACCTACAACAACTCTTCAATAAACACTGTAGACTATTACACATAGCAGTAAAACAACTGTATTGTATTATAAAAATATGTGAAGAAATGAAATAATAAAAAAGTAATCCATGTAGCTACTTCACCTTTGACACACGTGAATGGAACACATGCGTTGTGGTGTGTGGATGTCAAGGGTGATGTGGTGATACAGATAAGCAGCGTTACTCTTCTCTAGATCAGTCAAGTTTTAACAAGCAGGTTATATTTTTTATGTTAAACTTCTGCCTTCAGCCTCTTTCATTTATGAACTTGTGATGTTTTGAAAAATTTGAACACTATACAGTGAAAACTACTTTGAGTGTAAAGTCCAAATAGCTCGAATCTTATGGTGCATGTTAAAAAACTTAAAGGTCGACTTGCAACAAAATTTACATTACAATTATTTGGTATCAAAAGATTTACCATGTCTTACTCTGCTGTGTTGTAGGTTCATAATATGTGGAAATGTGATTACAAGCTCTTAAAAGCTAAAAAACGAACAGGTAAAAAAACCGGGTGTATGTTGGAATCCCGTTATTTTGATGACATACTCAACTCGACGTGGTTATTGCTTTGACACGTGATGTTATCACGGGAAATGAAAGGTCAATGAAAGGCTCAATATAATACTTCTCGTAGCACTAGTTTTATGACAAACACTTCGGGTTCTACTGGAAAGCCCTTGTCAAATATAGATGCTCACTACTTTACAGTTTCGTTTCAGCTTGGTCTGATCATCTATTCATAATCTGATCATGTGACCTATATTTCCTGGTACATGGCGTGAACAGTTTCTGCAGCATTTTTCGTCCATCACAGGTTACCAGCAGGCTCATGTTTATCTGCGAATGATATGTCCTCTCGAGCTAAGGTCAAAAAATTAAACTGATTTTTGGCTAGGTTTTGAGATATCAGTGTTCAAAGTGACAGCATTACAATGATAATGAAATAGATGCGTAAGAACAATAGACATGGTTTTATTAAAATGCGTGAAGTATATTTGTAAAAATATTTCGATGAATGAAGTTGCATGAAAATGTGAACAAAAGCGCATTGTGTTTAATTACATGTACGTCACATTTGAGCAGTTTTGAGAGGGATTTTAACCTATAGCTGTTCTCGTGATAGCTGCGATTACCTGTTTGTTTTTGAGCTTTTAAGAGCTTGTAATCACATTTCCACATATTTTGAACCTACAACACAGCAGAGTAAGATATGGTGAACCTTTTGATACCAAATAACTGTACAACATAAATTTTACAACATAAATTACAACTAATAATTTACAACATAATTTACAACATCAATTTTGTTGCAAGTCAACCTTTAATTTAGCCAATCATAGTTGCGGTTTTACCGAATAACACATGAGTGCTTTATGCATATGCTATATATCACAAAATGTGTTCCTCACAACAAGCTCTTGGTAATTATCCACACACCAATTGACACACTAACTTGCATAAACAACACGTACCCTTAGAATCCAACTACATCCCTCCTCTCACATCTGTAGTGCAAATACATGTTGAAGGCAGTTTAATGAATGGGCAGCTTTGGATGAAATCCTGCACTCGAAAACAGCACATCTTATGTGTCTATTATTCGTTACTCCACAACAGTGTCTAATATCCGTTATAAATAGTATGATGCTTAACATTGGGTAGCTGCTAGTTTAGCAGTTTCTTATGGGCCTTTCTGTAGTTGATTCATTGCTCATCGTGTATGTCTCAATTGCTATCAGAGAAAGGTAGCTGCAGTGGATTGTAAAGATTTGTTACAATTTATTTTTTAAATCCAACTGGTTGATGACAATTGGGTAATTGATTGGTCTTTGATCACAAGCATAACATGATTATTGGGAAATGGGTAAACACAGTGCTTGCCATTGCTCTGGGTAACAATGTTGTGAGACAAAAATATCACGGCTTGTTACAGAGGCTTTCCTGTAACAAAAGGTGTAGGCATTTATTTTGTGGTCCGTGCCATTCTCATCTACATGTATAATTATTATTTTGTTAATGTACAAGAAACTGACGGACTCCTCTGAGCTTTTACCTTTTCCCTGTAACGAGAAATCTGGTAAAACAAAACAGCAAGCCGATAGGATTAGACAAATTGACTGCCTAATATAATAGCTAACTAAATATTCCTATGGTTTTGTGACACGCTTTTTTATATATAATTTATATAGCACAAAGTACTTGCATAAATATATTTTGTATCCGAATATTCTGTATATATTACATGTATATATATTCTGTATGTGATTTTATTTTCATGCATTTATCATGCTTACACCTAAAACTGCTTTATAATTTTGGCATTAGAAGCTTCAGTTCAGTGACACTGTGGCCACCCTTTAGCTTAACAATTAAAGATTTGGGAGTATTTTAATCAACGTTTTCATTGTTCAAATATTATTTATCATTCATTTATGTTGCAGGTTTAATAGGGTGATGACGTCTCATGATGAACCCTCCGTACAACTAAATCTTAGTCGGTGTATCCTCTTATTTTACGACACTAACTGCTTGTCTATACCCATTGATTATACTTGTATTTGTTATAGAGTGTCCACAACACGCAGCATCATATGTACTAAGTAAATACCTCCTCCAGATGTGTAAGATTATATAAGATGTTTTAACTGACTGTTCAATTATTTAGTAAACTATAACTGTATAACGTTGCGTCTCTATTTAAGTTTCAAGGTTTGAATGTGTACTTGTTTTTGTACATCTCTATAATACCAGGTGACTACCGTAAGTCTTATGCTCAAGCCGCGCAGCTTGTCGTTGGGCGCGGCTTCTGGTTCAAAGTCATAAGCCGCGGCTAAAGCCAAGTTTTTAGAACTTACGTGTGGCTCAGGGCGGCTTCTCGATAAATGCGGTCTCTGCTCAGTTTCGCGCTATAACCGTAGAATCGCAGTCATGATACACTCATGTATGTACGGGGGTTTGGCGACCTACTCGTTTATTTTCAAGGTCATATTTATGGAATACTTTAGACTAAAGAAAAATTTATCGCTCAGGTTTAACTCACCACAGTCTTAGGTTATTAACACCTTTTCATTCTTGACCGACATCTTTTCGTAAATGTGAAGCCCTCTAACAGCGCAATAAAAATCTAGCTGAGACATGGCAAGTACGTTCTTGATGCAAGGGTTTAGGAATTTTAATTCGAACTTGGATGTAAAAGAAAATTCTTTTCACGTGTACTGATGTAACCTGTTTTCTTATTCAAGAGGACGGGGGTATAGCGAAACCCGTCTCAACACTTTTGCTCTCAAAGGGGTCTAGGACGACAAAACCTCAGTCATTAGCCGCGGTCTGTGGGCATATGCGGCTTGTTGGTGGATTATATTTTTCTTTCGTGAGTCATCTGTTTTTGAGCACAAGCCGCGCGGCTTGAGCATGAGGACTTGCGCTATAAACAACAAGAACAGCTAGCAGTACTTCTTCCTTAACGCTATTCTAGCTATGAAATTGCTTGATGCTGCAAGTGGTAGTAAACCAAGTCCATTCAGGACCTCTTTTACCGGAGTTGGTAGCCCCTCTCGATCTGCCAGGCTCTCTCGTAGTGTCTTTAATCACAGTACGTTTATCTAGCCATCTTGGATTTTGCTTTTCGATGTGTGATTTTATGCATGTAATGGAGCAGTTATATAACATGTTATTTCCCACAATGGTGAGGATTTTCAGATAGTTTTATGCTACCATTTATGGCTTTGTACGGTTTAGGTCAGTTGGAGTCACCTCGATTGTCTTCTACCACTCGAAGGGTTCCGATAGCCTCTCCTGGTCGTGGCTCATTCTACCAGTCTCCAGCAGATTTAAGTTTAACTGTAAGTTATTTAGTATTTACATAAGTATGTTATAATATCTGGTGTATGTTACTGTGGTCTTTTAGTGGTTAGTTCATGCTCGATGTTTGTAGTTTGAGGGAGGAGAACAAGATCATACCATCAACCTACTCGGTGGCAAGACATTTAATCCTTTGTTAGATGTCACACTCTCAGGGGATGCGACTACCAATGTATCGCTCTTATTGGAGGACAAAACAGCCAATCTAGGTACACCATCCTTTAGCAGTTAAAATAATGACTCGGGTTTTTAGCAGTTCATTAGCGTAATCATTACTCTGTTTTTAATCACTCAGGTGTCGCCTTTTGACAGTATCAACTAGTAGCTCTGCAATTTTAGAAAGCAGCGAGATATTTGAACATTTTGAGGAGATATTTCGAAGGAATTCTGCCCCTAGTCAAGTCTTTGATATGATGCAGGCCTACAGTACTGTTCTCAGTACTATAACTAATATTTCCAAATCACTGATAAAGGGCACAACAGCATCTCGACACCGGTAATCTCGCACTTGTCACTCCTTTCGTTTTTCAACATTTTTTGGAAGTGGTCTTTCATAAACCAAAAAGCTAGACAGCTTGTTAATTGTGTTAGGAAGTATAATTTAAATTCAATTGTGAGAGATTAACTAGGAACAAGGTTTTTTCATGCCATTGAGACTAAACATCCCCCAGGTGAATGCGCTTACCACAAGCTACACACAGATGCATGTAAACTTACTAATCAATAAAGTAATTTTTCTACCAGTTTTATCTTTGTTTTAGTAAGTCAGGTTTTAGAATGAAGAGAGACGCAAATAATGAGAATATTTGTGTCTTACAGAATATCAGGTCTTCTGCAGCTGCACACGAACTTGCGATCAGAAATGTGGACGTGGCAGTTAGCAGCTTCACTTCTCAAGGACATCGTAGATATGGAGCTGAGGCCTGATGAGGAGATGATGGAGGATGAAGAGCAGACGGTTTGTGTTCTATATAAATGAATAGCATTGCTGAGCACCTGTGGTCACCTGTCAGCTTCAGCCACCGCAGCTAGTCACAGTCTGCGCTATCTTCGCTGATGAGTAGCTAGACTTGCAGTTCACTTCGTTTCAGGTGATGACCAACAGACAACTGATGGAGCAGTTCTTCAGCGATAATGAGAAAGTTAGACGGTGCCAGATTGTGGTTGACTGGCTTGAGATGATGAACAGCGAGGATGTGCTTGACGATTTCTATAACAAAGTGCAATATTTTTCGGAGAAGTCTAGTGTCATGTGGTGAGTCTAGGCTTTCTTCTGATCAATATTTACATCTCCGATATTTGATTTTGTAGGAACCTCGCTTCTCTACAACCGCTAACTGTTCTCTTACTTTCAAAAGTGCATGTACAGAGTTTGTACAAAAGAGTTTTTAGTATATGTACAATTCTGTACCTTCGGCTCACGTGTCTCCTTTCTACAGGGAGAACACGCTGCATCTCAAAAAGTCTTCTTCTAAGAAGGCAGAGATTCTTGTGGAATATTTGGTGAGTTGCACATCAGCTACTGAATTATTACTTATTAAGTGCTATCAGGGTATGCTTATGCTAGTCATTTTATTCCACATAACGTAGTGTCAAGTCGGAGCAAGTTCTCAAATTCTATTTGATTAACAAGAATATCAGTTGGCCATAAAATATCACTTTTCTCTTGTTGCACTTGGGACTGCACGCATTGTCCACACTGCCCTGCCCCACTTGTCCACACTGCCCTGCCCCGCTTGTCCATACTGCCCTGCCCCACTTGTCCACATTGCCCTGCCCCGCTTGTCCACACTGCCCTGCCCCACTTGTCCACACTGCCCTGCCCCGCTTGTCCACACTGCCCTGCCTCATTTGTCCACACTGCCCTGCGCCGCTTGTCCACACTGCCCTGCCCCGCTTGTCCACACTGCCCTGCCCCACTTGTCCACACTGTCCTGCCCTGCTTGCACGACTTGCCGTACTGATCGTATAATGTAGAATTCCTATAACGGAAATGTTCCTGGAACGGATTATTTACATTGTAGAAGCGTCTAATGTATATGAAATTATCGACATTTCTCTGGTTAGCTATTATCGCACTTTCTATGAGACTTTCTTTGCTAGGAGAATGCCTGTTGTTTTTGTGTATCATGTGAGAGTAAAGTGTTGATGTGAAAGCTCCCAAAAGACCAAATAGTATAATCTTAGCACGATACATACAGTCGTTGTTTGAATTCACTTCAGGACCCTGACGCTCCTCACCGAACCGGTCAGCGGCTGGCCAGCCTTGACCAAGAGGATGATGACCGATTAGTGAGATATGTATTTGCTCTACTCAGGGCTGGAAAGCTAGAAGAGGCACATCAGTTATGCGTGCGGTGGGTTGTACACTCTGTGTCTGTCTTGTTTTAGCATGAGAAATTTGTACTTTTTCATTTTATGCAATTCACTTTTCAAGGTTGATATAATTATGTAAAACCTTCGCCATATGTATGTTAAAATTGGGCACTTCTACAGTGAATTCTAATTCATATCTTATTCACACTGTGATTGTTCATTTTACCATTATGCTGTTCTATCATGTCTAATCAGTAACTCATTTTGGTAGCTTGCATGATCATTGATGATTAGTTGTTAGCTAAAATCGATAAGTATTAAAAACATATTTGTTAGAGGCTTATAATTTATGGGCATTTTGAGCCCAATGAAATTCGTGTTACAGTTTTGTGTGTGAGGCACACCATGTTCATATGAATGGATATTGTAGCTGTGGCCAGTCATGGAGGGCGGCGACTCTAGAAGGTTGGAAGCTCTCTCATGATCCCAACTTTACCAGTGATGTAGACGAACAGCTGGACTCAACTGGCAACCAGTTTCGTGATGTATGGAAGTCTACCTGTTGGTCTCTTTCACAAGAGGTAGTATTAGACGCTTGCTCAAACTTGCATGGTGAATATGTAAATGGCTTTTATGTGAATTTAAAACTTTTGCTAATGAAACTGTTTAAAAAATAATTTTTAAATAATAATATTTTAATAATAATATTTTGTATACAACAACCAATTTTTAGTCAGGTGTTACAGTTGTCATTATACTAGTACTAAACACTTAGAGGCTTTCATGCATATTTATATTTGCCAGGATTCATGTTCAACTTATGAGAAGGCCATTTATGCCAGCCTTTCTGGCAACTTGGAGCAGGTGCTTGCTGTCTGTGATAATTGGACAGATGCTCTCTGGGCACATCTCAAGGTATATTATAGATTGTCATTCACCATAGCGATGATGTAATTAGAGGAGGAATCGCCGTCAAAGGCTTGACATTGTATGGTAAGCCTTTGTGGGCAATTCCTCGTTCAGCTTTAACTAAAGTCAATTGACTTACAAGTAATAATTTCTCTGAGAGTTAATTATTTTCCTATTAGATCTCAAAGCCTGTTTGTATCAATGCATCTGGTGCTCTGCGAAGAAGCAATACTGACCACGAGTAGCCAACTGTTATGATTTAGTCTCTTTCAACGTTGATGTGTCCTCAGCTTCACTCTGTTTTTATTTTTCCTGCTTTTTGGTTGGAAATGAAAGCCTTGTAAGCAGAGTGGTGTGGGCAGCACAGCAAGACATTTAAGATGTAGAGGCTGGAGTGCACTAGCTATGTATCAGCTTCGAGATTTTTCAGTGTTACAAACCTCCATCTCAGTAAAAGCCTTTTTTCAGAAGCTGCTTAGATTTTGTATGGCCAATGAAAGAAGAGACATATCATCTCATAAGAAAGGTTTTGGTGGTATCTTGAAACAGGCAGAACCTTGACCTCAAATTCATAATCATAAAAAGAACCTGATTAGGTCGCTGAGACTAGAGCAAAGAAAACGGCAAAAAATTTAATATTTGTAATAGAGATATACGCTGAAGATGGACTGGTATAAATCAGCCTTAAATGTTCCTGTCGTGGACTATTTGTGGATACCAATGCTTCTCTCAAGGTCTGTTACTGTTCGCTATCAAGCCTGCTTTAACTTTGTCGTCAGGTGCTGGTTGACATAGAACTTGAGCAGCATATGAGGCTGCACACCTCCAGTGCAGACCACCAGCTTGTAGAGCTACCCGCAGCCTACTGGGCCAAGACTACAAATGTTAATCAACTCTTCAAAGAGCTAGAGGCTTCACAAAAGGAGTCTGTGAGAGATCAGTGCCAGAGATTCTTCCATAAAATACAGAAGCACCTCATAACCGGTGATTATGATGGTAAGGTATAAGAGGTAACAAGTCCTCTATCATCAATTAGTCTTTCCAAGGTGTTTAAATTACTACAAAAGAGGTACATATGTGAATATTTGCGAAATATATAGCCTCTTGTGAGGCTATATATTTCGCAAACGTGCGGAAGAGCAGTAGCCTCTTGTGAGGCTACTGCTCTTCTGCACTGGCCACTACAATATCTTCTCTCATTTTGTTGATATCATTTTGTAGATCTACATTGATGTTGCTAGTCATATAACAACCACTGATAAGTTTCTCCTATTGGTTGCTGAGTAAAAAGGTCACTTGGTAATAACTAGTAACCATGGTCAATGTTCCATAAAGACATAAAATATAAATAGGTAATCCTTTAGCATAATCGACATGTAGGCCGTTAATAGTCAAGGGAGTTTTTGATTAATTTACTTGAAATGTAACTCTTTACATGTCATGTACACTGACTGACTAAAAAATTTCTTATATGAAAATTATTCTTAATATGAAATTATCAGCCTGCGACTATTTGGGTCGCGGTCACAGAAACCATGGTTAAGTCGCAAATCACGAAGTTGAGTTATTCGACTTTAAAGTTCCACTAACTGAATTTATAATTTTGGTAAGGATTTTGATAACACATGCTTCTGGACTAATCAAAGAGTGATCTTTCTGAATCTGAAGTCAGTTTAGATAATAAATGTCTTAAAACCTCGGAAAAACCCCTTAAAACCGTTGCTATGCTAAACAGGAAGTACTGATAAATGGCGTCCGAAAAACGTAATCGTTTCTTTTTTGCCGATTTGAGGGATAATTCTGACATTTTGGACACTTATAATGAGTACTTTGGTATTCCAACTGATGCCAAAAGCAGTGTAAGTAAAGGGAATGACCATGATATATTCTTAACCATTCATATAAGATTTTTACAATATTAATTATAAGAATAATTATTCGATTTTATAAGATTTGATTATAAGAAAAATTATTCGAATTTGCAAGATCAAAGTATGAAGTGACCAATGATGTGCAATATGTTACCGCTATTATTATTTTTTAACATTTTGTGGATCATACTACGGTTGTGCTCAATATCGCAGCACTGCCAAGCCGTTTTTAATATCTGCAAAATTAGGTAATACATTTTCTTATAGATATACAGCCATTTCTATGACAACCGGCCAAAATCTGTTTAGATTTTTAAATTCAGCATAATTTTTTTGATACAAATTCAGAAATCTAGATAAATATCACAACCTCTTAATATTGGTTGCTATGACGTTTTGAAATGCAAACAAAACTGTGCATCGGTTTTCGTTTCTCAGACTTTAACACCAGTTTTCTCGGAACTAGGTTTTCGCACTGATGGTAAACATGCATTCAGTTTATTGACCATAAAATCTGTTGTAATTAAGCTAGAATCAAAATTTTTTTTGCAAAATAATTGTGAGAATTTTCTCCTTCTGTTAATGCAGATAACTCTAAATCTTATAATCCCGACTTAACCATGGTTTCTGTGATCATGACACATTTTGTACATGCGTAGTATTTGCCTTTGTCACGTTCTTTGGCATAGACAGCTCCCGGGGAGCTTTAAACAAGTAGATCGCTGGTACTACCAGTTGATTGGCTAGGTAAACTGTCATCAAAGGTAAAAGTCACACAGTTCTCCCTTTAGTGCTAATATTCTACATATTAAGCCTTATGCATGTGTAAATGATGGAGATGGTTGACACAGTCATGCTTGGTGGCAGGGCTGAATGAAATATATCACTGAGCAAACGGAGACTGCCTAATGAGATGTGTTTAGGGGCACCGAGTCTGCTGAGTGTGTGACCTGCTGATTACACTAGAGGTGGAACGAGACACGAGACATCTCAAGTATCGACCTGTCTCATCCCGGATTGATCTTGTCTCGACCTAACTATTGCCAAACTCGAGACAGGAAATAGAACTAAAGCGCCTGTGCACGGCTGTTAAAACATGGCTTCCCGCGGTAACAACAACTCCATATATTGTAATCGATTGCGGGCGACTGCCTTTAAAGTTATACCCGGTCCGTTACTACCTGTTGTTATTGATTATGTTGGCCGCCGAGTCTAATCATGTAGTCCTGACAATGACCCTGTTAATATATTGTAGTCTGGTTCTGTGTCCTTAAAAAGATACCAGCTCATATCCAATTGCCCTCCGGGTAATCCAGTTTAATAAATAAGACTTGCGGGTAAAATATCTGTATTTTATCGTATCGTGTCCAAACACCAACTGCCCTTCATAAAATTCAGGCTTCTTTTATATACAACCAATTGCAGGTAAAACTTGCCCAGACACAAAGAAACGAACAAAAGGCTGTGTCGACCATAGTCCGCGTTCTGGGTAACAATGACATTATCGTTAGTTAAATATAAAAATATATACAGTAATTCATATAATTTCATGAGTAAAATTTAAATATAATTCACATACTACTGTTAATACACAAACAAAACTTAACATAAATGAACCAATGAGAATGAAAGTGTTATTGTGTGTTCTTTTAGTTGCGGCACTTTGTAGATCTGGCTATCGGCTTCATTACACATTTCATTACAATATAAAGTAAGACCTATTCAATAGATGGTAAAAATATGCATGTACAAAGCAATATGTTTATAATAATTATTATCAATCAAGCTCCAAATTCTTAGAAATATATAATTTTGCTATTTTAGAGCTGTTTGTGTCACTTAACTCACTTTTGTTTACAAAAAATACATGCATATTGCTATTAAAATGTTGTATTTAAATCGTTTACACCAGCAGAAAATTCAATTTAAAAAGAGGTTTATCAATTTCATATATCAAGTGCGCTAGTCCTTGTGTTGTGAAATCATCACCAAATGCTCATTATTTTACTGTCTCGAGTCTCGAATTTTTACAATTGAGTCTCGTCTCGAACTTAAAAAACCTATCCCGTTCCACCTCTAGATTACACCACTGAATCCTTGCTGTTCTACTCTGGTGTGTGACCTGCTGATTACACCACTGAATCCTTGCTGTGCGACTCTGGTGTGTGACCTGCTGATTACACCACTGAATCCTTGCTGTTCGACTCTAGTATGTGACCTGCTTGACCTGTTTGACTCTGGCAGATGCATTTGCTAAAGTCTCGTATTCAGGATGTCTGCACCATAAACATAGCATTGCTAGCCTATGAGAATGGATGTGTATGATCATGGTATTGCTGTTATAATGTGGAGTTTCCTCAAGGTGGTTTTATTGTATGAATGTTGACAAGGATAACTCAAGACGACTGCTTAGCTAGGCTGCTTGATCAGTACTGATGAGTCATAAAGATAGCATCAGCTGGACCACCCATAACATTGCTTCAAGGTCACACATACTTAGTGCACATATAACAATTGCCTAGTTATGTCAGGGCGATGACTATATGAGTTGAATGGTTAATGGCATTCAAGTGAGCGACTAACACATATTTCTCAGCATAAAATTGCTACAGAATAAAGTAACTTGTAGTTCTAAGACAGCTTCTTTATTGATTGTAGCCTTAGTGGAAGTCATGGTGGATGCACAGAGGGGCAACACACTCTCACCCCACATATTACGTTTCATGGCTCACTTTGTACTCTTTCTCAGAAGCATGGATAAAGTTGCCGTGGAGGAGTCTGTGAGTATCTATCAACACTTTATGTAGATTGATGTGACTTTGAAGAGCTGAGATGACTTCATCCACTTCACTACAAACACTTCTCAATCGCTTGTATTTTTGTATGTTTATACTTGTCTTCTCTATCCGGTTATATTCTGTGAAGGGGCTAAATGATGGTGACATGTTTTGCAGGTGTGTGAACTGGTAGAGGGATATATGAGATACCTGATGGACAGTAAGCAGTATAAGCTAGTGGCTACTTACTGCGCTGTGCTTCCAAGAGAGAGTCAACTCATCACCTACGGCCTCTTTTTAGAAAGTGCGTGCCTATATTATGATTTACTAGCTGCCTCCTGTCCGTCTTTTACCTTCTCAAACATGTTTAGTACGAGAATCAGTTCAATGGTGCTCTTTAGTATCCTTTTTCGACTAAAGTTCTGGAACAAAACTTTGCTCGTTGATGCCAGACATTCTCTTTAATAAAAGCCAGCTTCCTGATAAATTGCTGCTTTCTTGCATAACACAAATTACTACCGTAGAGTTAACATTTAGTTCTGAAAGACTTGAGAACAATTGCTAAGGAACGAGTCCTACTTGCTTGAATGCAAGCTCTAAATATTTATGAAATGTGTTCTACAGCCACTAAAGAAAAGACAAATGGAATGTTGACAAACATTTACTTGTTCAGTTATTACCCTTCAATTTAAAATTTCATTTTTAAAGCCCAGTGGAATATCTCATGTTTGACAGGTGTGAAGGAGAAGGATGATAGACTCATGGTTTTGACTCTGGGCAAACAAGCCGGTCTGGACATGTCTACCATCACCAGGATTGTGACAGAAAACTCATTAGTAAAACTTAAAAATCTGATAGACATCCATGCATCTGGAAATGAGGTCATCAGCGTTGAGAACAGGCCGCAGGTATGACTTTTTACCTTTTCAATGCTCTCAAAGGAAACAGACCATCTTATGTACATCTGACAAATCCATGATTTTTTTATAACGTTGAGATGTTGGATCGCTAGTCCTTTCGCTACCATAACTCAGACTCATGATCTACAAGGTGCAGATCTGTAGACAGCTCACCTCAGGCTGACCTTTTATTATGAAGGTCACAGCTCTGATAAATCAGTAAATCTGCTGCTCGGTGCATCTTAAAGCAACATGAAAAGTGTAGCTTCGGCTTTAAAATAGAGTATGCCAATGCATAAATACATGTAATAATTTATTTTTGATAGGTCGACAGTATTATTGACAGCCTTGAGTGGCTACTGATTGACCCAGAGCAGATTATGGACTGCATCCATCAATGCAATGCCCAGATGAGGGTTTTTCTAGGTAGGAAATAGATCTTTTCTCGCACAACCCTGAGGTTCTGTTGATTCTGTCAACAGTGCTTTGACAGTTATGCTGCTTAGTGAACTGTCAATTGGTTCGTGAACTGTCAACTCATTGGTCAGTGAACTGTCAACTCATTGGTCAATGAACTGTCAACTCATTGGTTAGTGAACTGTCAACTCATTGGTTAGTGAACTGTCAACTCATTGGTTATTGAACTGTCAACTCATTGGTTAGTGAACTGACAACTCATTGGTTAGTGAACTGACAACTCATGGTTAGTGAACTGTCAACTCATTGGTCAACAGTCATAAGCAATGGCACC
Organism: Watersipora subatra; assembly: GCF_963576615.1. NCBI lineage: Eukaryota > Metazoa > Bryozoa > Gymnolaemata > Cheilostomatida > Watersiporidae > Watersipora > Watersipora subatra. The sequence continues at coordinate 3,920,152 of NC_088708.1, read as the reverse complement.
TGTGATTGCTCATTAGTGTTCAAACAATAAATGCTGTTGAAGTTGTGACCAAACATGCATCTACATATTAGCATATTATAAGAAGGTTGATGCTTAGAATGGTCTGAACCGTAGTGATTATATGTAGAGAGGACTCTTGCACAGTAGGCTGGTTCAATAAGTTCTTCAGTCGTTCTCTTTAGACTGCCTCCTCTCTCTCACCATGTACTGTTGATATCGTCAGTCCTTCTGCACTTGATATTCTTAGACCTTTTGACAGGACTGAGTAATCACTGATGATGATCATACAGTCAAACCTCGGCGTATGAAGTTTATCTATTCTAATATCACTGTTTTGTATGTCAAAGCAGTCAATGTCGGAGCAATTATTCTTGTAAGAGCATATTGAGTTCCATTTAATTCATTCCATAGCTCAAAAACTTAAAGATAAACGTTTCAGATAATTACATATATAGCATTAAAACAAGTAGGCCTACATTATATAAATTACGTAAGAGACTAAAGTTGAAATATGAATTATGGGTAAGAAACCGAATAAGGTTCTAATTTATAAAAATATATTTTTATTATTCCATTACAGTCTTACCTCAACTTATGAGTGTTCAACATTACAGTCTTACCTCAACTTATGAGTGTTCAACAATACAGTCTTACCTCAACTTATGAGTGTTCAACATTACAGTCTTACCTCAACTTATGAGTGTTCAACATGCTAGGAAATCTAGATACGAGCAGCATTTTAACTAAGTTTCTTTCAGATACGAGTAATCATTGAGATATGAGCCTACGAGCCGGTTCTCAATGGCCACTACATGGCGAAGTATCCGAGAGACCACTTTCGAGAACAGCGTCGCTCAATATTTCTTATTAAATAAGTTTAAAAAAGTTTTTTAAAAGGTTGGCTAGAAGTATAGTGAATGCGAGGCAAAAAGCACCGAACCAGAAACAGATTATAAAGACGACAAAATTAAAGCAAGTTTAGTAAAAGGTTAAAACTTTGCTTCAAGTGTGTTTTTAGTAAGCTAGTAATGACTAAATGCCGCAGACTTGACAGAATTAATCTGAAGGTGTTTGCTCATGTTTATCTGTTACTTATTGCCTGAGTTCATCTCTCGCTGCAGCTACCAAGTTTTACATCATGGGTAAAAGTCCACCGGGAAGTTTGACTTTATTCATATATAGCACTGAGTCTTGATATTTTCTAAATTGTATTGTTAAAGTTGGAAAGAAATTATTGTAGCAGGGAACAAACATGTATCGCATGTAAATCATGATTTATTGTGTTCTATAGCTATAAAGGATCACCAGAGACTGAAGGAGGTTTATTCCAAGTTGCCAGCTGACTGCATAGGCAGGGCTCTTGCTGGGAAGGAGGACATGCAACTCATGGACGACTCAAACGCTATTAAAGAATGCATCTGCTTCAGGACTTACTTGGTTGGTCAGCTTTCCTCAGCCTATACAAAGTTGTCTTCTCTTTAGTTTAGCCAGTTGTACCATCCTAAGTTGAACCACTCTATCAGATTCAATAGTTGTCTTCTGAGTGTCATGTTCAACTTCTGTGACAATAGCAATAAGCCATGTCAGAGAGGTTTGGTAAACTAGTTAATAGTTTATCTTATGAAATGTAACCGCTGCTAACACGAATTATTTTTCTATAGTTAAGTCTTATATTCATTCACCATTTGCGGAGTGTTCTCTTGAGAATCTCTAATTTGAGCGTGGCTCCCTTTCACTACAGCGGGTCATCGTTCACTGTGGTTTTTACAGGAGGCCCTGCAAGCATTCGATGATTGGTTTACTCACCTGCATCAAGCACCTACTAAACCTGCCAACAATGCCAGTAGGCATTTTGCTGAATCTGTCACTTTAGAACACAAGATGAAACAGTATGAGCATGATTTACAGCGATGGCAAAATGCACTGATAGCCTCTACGGAGGTCAGTTTTTACTAGATTCTGTCTAAGTTAGCAAAGAAGGGCATCATACACTGTCTAGTCTACAAATACATCATATCTTCAGATACTGTGTGACATAATTACATTATGTAAATGCTAGTGTATAAATACATATTACTATATTGAGAGTTGTTATTCATTCGATTTTTATATATGGTATCTTTTAATCAGGAATCGATAATGTTTTTTTCAACTGAATGCTCATCAGATGTACCAAGTCAGGTTCATCTTACTTAACTATTAGTTTCATACTCCATTAGTTGGTACGATGCAAGTATATCTTAGAGCGAGATGGTCTCGTTTTCTTTGTACAGCACACGATAGACCAGCTGAAAGCTGTGTTGCTCTTTGCTGGTGGTTGGATGGAGGACATGTCGGAAGGAGAATCTGAGGACCCCAACTATCTGGCTAGGCAGGAGCAACTGACTAGACTGAGGCAACTTTGTATACCAGAAGTTGTCTCCCTTTTGCATAAGATTCTTGATGAAACGCAGCGAAAGGATGAGCTGAAACAGCTCATAGATATCATCCAATCGGAGAACTATCAGCTCTACAAGGTCAGAGTTCATGTCGTCACATTTCGTTTCCTCTTCGCGAGCTAGACAGGCTACTTTTTTAAATATTTATTGAATAGCAGTTTGAGATCTCATTTGTTCAACACTGTTTGTTGCAGGCATTCACTCCGAATGACTTGAAGAGGATATTGCACAGCCTCGAGGAGTCTGTCAGTGGGAAAGAGTAAAGCAATTAGCGTATATATCTATATAATACAGTGACTATTGTACAGGTGTTTGTCACACAAATAGAATAATGTTATATATTGAACAATGATTCGTGCAATATTTTGTAAATTGTTGATGTATTTGTAATAAAAGGTAATTAAAGGATTGTGTTATTCCTTGCTATTGTGTTATTTTTATTATTTGTGATTCCTAACAGTTGCATCAATCGATTTGTGAAGTCAATAACAATAGCATCCACTGACAGACTATTCAAACTTGACAAAAGCTGCTCTGCCTTTCTTCCTCATTAGTTATTGATCTCTTGTCCGCCTTTGCTTCTTTCGGCTATATCGATTGCTAATGTGTGTTCATTGCCCAAAATACAGGCAGCAATTGCTTACCGCTAATTCCTGTAAATATAGTAGACTAGCAAGAGGTTGGCAGAAAAAGGGCAGTCTTATACGGCATGGGGAAGCCCATGGCCCTTGAACATCGACTCAAACTGAAGAAGAATCATGTACAACTCGTCAATGAAATGCAACTAGAGTACATGATGCCATACTTCATTCAAGCAGTAGGTAGCTCTCTCTCTTTCATTCGCACGATAAGTCAGCATAGCATAGTTTCAGCCATTTTACTAAACTTGTACATCTGTGTAGTCATATTGTATGATACGCGTACTCACTGCAGGGTGTCATAACATTTGATATGGCAGAAGATATTCGAAGTGCAGTCAAGTCTTTTGCAAAAAATGAAAAACTTCTAAAGATACTTCCAAAAAGGGGTGACAATGCGTATGAAACATTAATAGCTGCGCTCAAATATGGCTCTGGTCAGACTCACCTTGTTGACCTGATGGAAGAGACTGAACTCACGGTGGAAGGTCTGTAAAGATGTTATGACATCACTAGTCTACTCTTTGGTGGTAGTTCCATACCAAGTGGGTGGTCTTGATCTTTATGCTAGCAGTACCTTGCTGACTCTCTTAGTTGACCTTTGTCTACCTCTATTGTTGGCTTTGTTGATCCAGTTGCTTTTGTAGAACTAACAGAGTTGGAGGATGAATTGAATGGAAGTTCTAGAAGATGCAGCTGTAGCACCTCGGATTTTGAAGGTGACACTTCATTAACGAGACCTGTCAGTCAGCGAACAAGCTCTCGTCTGAGAGTACCTTCTCAGCTAGCAGGGTTGAAGGTAATCTCGCTCATCTTTTATTTACAATGTTACTGGTGTGTCTTTTACTGTTCGGTAAGCATTGTACGTCTAAGTTAGATAATGTGTGACTAGGCTTTTGGACTTTTTAGCCGATTAAAAAAAGGAAATCAAGACAGAAGCTACAACATAAACAAGCACACAAGGAAGAGCTGCCAGGTCAGTAAGATAATGTTTAACAGCTGAAATAATTATTGTTTCTTAAAAGGAAGTTGGTACTTTGTATGAGAAAACTAAAGATAATAGCTGTTCATGTATTCACAGGTATTTCACATTTGCTGCCATATGTTATTCCTCACATTATTAAAAAGTGGCAGCTACTGGCCACAGCACTCGGTCTCTCACAAGAAGACATAGCAAGCATTACTGTGGCGCCCCATGAGAAGCAATCTCGCTGTGCCGATATGGTCTTACAGAAATGGCTTGTTAAGGACAAGTCGAGAGCGACGAGACAGAAGCTAGTAAATGCGCTAAAAGAGATCGATGCTCGCAAGGCCCTAGGTATGTATTGCTCTTTGATTTGCCAATTAGATTGAGATATACAGAATGTAAAGTACATACATTTGTCGTTGAACTTAAACATCCACCTTTTTCTTACAGAGGCGATATCTATATATGAAGTGCCCAAGTTTAAAGCAAAGGGCAAACGGAAAACCTCTACAGGAAACATCGCTATAGGGATTGTTGGGCCTGCAAAATTACCCTCGATTGTGCGAAAAACAAGCAATGGGCAAAAAAATTCACTGATGCAGCTAAGCTCAGCCATCAGACGTTCAGGTAGCCCAACTAATATTCTGTTTGAGAATCAGCTTATTTCCACACCTAATCTGATTGTTACCTTTTGACTGTGCAGTGTTGCTTGTGCAGTGTTGTTGCACTATTTCTTGTGTGAGTCTTGGTAGAAGTTCTTTTGGATTTTATCATCCCAAGTGCCCTAATCGTTGTTGACCACGTCAACTCGGCATATGATGATACATGTGCTCTGTGTTAGGCCATCTCCCTATCAGATGCGATATAGAAAGAATGTCAAGCAATGATTTCAATGGCACTGTGGAACACTCCCAGAAGGCATTTGTTGACATGGCTACGACTATCACCAGCTGCATGGTAGAGCAGGGAGAGCATCACACTCAAATACTGAATACTGTTGAAAGACTCCAAGGAATTATATTTCACAGAGTTTACCAAGGCAGCGTCATTCTTGAGGTTGTCTCATCTTTCTCTTTGCGTTATCTACGCTGTGATCCTGTGCAATGATTTGCTTATGCATGCTATTTGTACCCCCTTTCTATAACTTGTATTTATACATGTAGTTGAAACATAACATTAAACTCTCAGGCTATGCAACAAGTTTCAGTGCGCAATACTCATATTCTCGATATCTAAGGCAGCCTTTACTAGTTGCAAAATAAATGTATGCATTCTCATAGAAATATAAAAGTTGGCCTGAGATCTTTAACTAACTATATTTTGTGTAGTTCAAATACTTGGTGTGAAATAAGAATAGTCATGGGTACAAGCTAAGTTTTCTCACATGCTCAGAGCATTAGGTGAGATGTCTGCATTTTCTAGACGCAAGTCATGCATCTTCTCGCCCTCGACAGACTGATGAAACTCTACAACAGCGATGAGTTGGTCAAGTTAATAGAGCAGGTACTCGTGACGGAAGAGCTCCTTGCCAAGTATAACATGTCAGAAGTGAGAATGACAGTTGAGATTCTTTCAGCTGATTATGAGGAGTGCAGACGGGAGCTTCTGGCCCTTGTGAACAGTGATCAACGGACAGTGTCGGAAACAGAGTTTGACAGCTGTTTTACCAGCGAGCAGGAGGATTCAGGTGAGCTCATTGATTATATTGAATTGATGTTGAGTACTCAGTCTAGCCACTCAATACTAGTTCACTCAGTATTTCCAGGGTGTCAGCTAGTCTACTGACTCAGTACTTCCAGGGTGTCAGCTAGTCTACCGACACATTTTCACAGGTGAAGAACGATCCATGAAGGAAGAGGAAAACAGCCAATTTATTGATAACTGTGTTCAGCTCATAGAAGATATGCGGTGCGATCTATCCTCTTCTCTGGCTGAGTTTGACAAAGAAGTATCTGAGCTGCTCATGACGCTGCAGCTTGTCCATCCTCCAACCTTCACTCGCATATCAACTATGGAGGACTTCGTCACTTTTAAAGGCTATGTATCGATGCATACACCCAGGATCCTTTCAACTGCATCAATTGACCACTTTCTTGATTTACATCAGCAGTTTGTTGATAAGGTATGATAGACACATGATCATTACCTGTTACTATTCATGTTGGAGTTAGACTTGAATCATTCAGTGTATTTTGTTGATTTCGTTGCATGTAATCCATCAGCCTTTTCTTCCCTTGAGCACATAAAATTACATATGCAACTGTAACAACAGCAAAATTTTATGTTCTATATGCAGATAACATCTCTCCGGTATAAAATATCTGCAGCTCTCTTTGTAAGTAAAACTAATGAAGGAGGAAGAGTGAATGGCAGCTACCAACAGGTAGAAGCTGGTATAGAGCAATTGATAGCTGTTGAGAGAATGCTGCAATCGTCTTATGATTTTTCATCCCTTACTCACCCTCAGACACTTCGGATGACAACACTGGAGACACTGTGCTACAGAGGCCTGTTGGCCTGCCACTATGTCATCCTAGACAAGCTAGCTGATGCACAAGCAATCATTCTAGGAGAGCTAAAGCATTGAGATGATTATACCTCGATGTATCACATTAAAATGTCTGAAATACAAACTTTCTGGAGCAATTTCAGTGTGCATGCATCCAAATTGTGTATCGCTTCTGTCAAAAATTTAAACAAATAGCAGTTACATTAAAATTACATTTGTACATAATTATTTACCAGCGTTCAATGCTAAATTTGTAACGGTAAAGCGCTAGCTACTATTCATTAATGTGACACGTTGTGAGGTACTTTTACTGTTGTTTAAGGTCTTTTCACCCTAAATTTGGTTATTGCGTCAAGTGGTTAGTGGTGCTTTGTACTAGATAGGCTACCTATAAATATAGACACAGCTTGATCGATTCTAATTGAAGATGGCTGATCGCTTCTGCGTGTTTTCTTGCAAGTCTAAACAATTACAAATTATTGAATTACAGGTTTGGGTTCCCAACATTAAAAGCAATGAAGTATTTTTCAAGGCTGACAACTTATGATTTAATGTTTGAGTCAGATAGTGAATGAAGCCACCTCATTTCACTTTGATTATATACATCAGTGAACTGGGTTGATTCCTATTACATTTATATATCATTGTTATGGTATAGGGTGTTTAATTACACTTCAAGGCCTCTTCTTACATGTCAGTCTGCTCTTCTTGAGCAAACTAGGAAATTCAATATCCAATAAATTAAAGTTTTACGTGCTTTTGAATATCGAGAGTCAATTATTGACAAATATGTATTGTAAACTGAGTTCAATGAATGCGTTAAACGATTACTTACAATTAGTTGTTATAATTTATGCCTTGTTCAGACCAATGTGTATGAGGTGCCACGTCCTGCTATGCAAGCATTGGCAGGTGTGCGATTGATTGAACCGCGATAGCGATGAAATTGCAGGATGACAACTAAATCCTGTGAGTACTCCACCAGTGCATTGTCCTGCGCGGTCATGCAAGAGTGCGGCACCTCGCATGTATGACATCGGTTTGAACTGGATAATACTGAAGAAAATGCGAAGATATTGAAATAAAGGCCATACATGATCAAGCATCCAAAGACTTATCAAAATGATATTTAGAATGATACAACTTGCAGCAAACTTGTAGTCAGAAGCCTCTATCGACAGGTCATGAGGTTTTGCATAATATCGAGACAATAATAAGCTGCATGGAGCACTCAGTAATGTATTTGTTGTTTTTTGCAATTATTACACTTGGTAAAATTAAAATAATTATGGCCTCATTAATTGTTTATCTTTGTTATTCCATAGTAACAAATTAATTTAAATCAGTTGTTTGCCGCTCATCAAAATCTAACACTACAGAGAAACTTTATTGTAAAAAAACATTTATAAATATGCATTATCATACATGTTATGTATATTACACAAAGATTACACATAATTCAACACACTTAACAATACAGAGGTAGGCTGGGTGCTTATGCATAACCTTCAGCCTCCTGGGCTTTCTTCTCAGCCTTTTTCACTTTTTTCTTCTCAGCCTCATAAATGTCCATATCAATATCAGGCAAAATATTCGACACAACGCCATAGCCCAAGGTTTTAGCTCCACTTCGCAAAGTAAATCGTCCACCTTTCTCCATAACCTATGATGAGGAAATACAACTGGTACAAGGATCATACCTAAGTGAGGGATTACATGAGCACAAACCCTATGAATGATGTTTAAACAACTCAGTTTGAGTGAAGTATGATAAACCTAACAATAAGGCAACTGTTGCAATGTGCTGTGCCAGTCAGATCGCTAACATCTGTCAACTACAACCGTGAAAGCTTAAAGAGCAATAAAAATCAACTATGATCTCAAAACAACCTCTTGAGTGGCAGATGGCCAAGATCTGACACACAGAAAATCTCTCTAAAATTAAAATTCACCATTTTGCCTTTGACAGCTAAAGTGATAGTTGCATCCTCTCCGGGCATGATCATCTTGCCATCCTTGAGTTCTATGTAAGCAGGGTAATTCCAGGTCTGGTAAAACATCTGAGGCTGAAAATGATTGGTAATGGGTTTGTTCGTGCCTCCCTCGGCCTGCGAGAGGATGTAGACCTGGGCCTCTACATGATTGTGGATGCTGCAAGTCTTCGGCTTGCACAGCACCTGTCCCCTACGAATTTCATTTCTCTTGATTCCTCGCAGTAGAGCTCCACAGTTGTCTCCTGCTTCTGCCTTGTCCAGTGACTGCTTGAACATCTCCACACCTGGGTAACAGAGAACCTTCTGACGATGTGTGACTATTATCTAGGTAGTCGATTTATCGCTATGTCAAGGTCATAAGCCTATCTAAGAAACGGACGAATTATCTCTGTAGTTACTCATTTGAAGCACTGTTGAACGTGTAGCCCTAGCCTTTTCAGACACATTAAACAATTTTTGCAGAAATGGCAATGCAGTGAGTGCAAACTGTGAATGCTGGTTGTTAACGTATTTGCGTCTGAAGTCAAAGAGTTGGCCGAGCCACAGATCAAAATACAAACCAGGACACGTGTATGCTGATGAACAGCTGCATATATAATTTCTTTTGACTAAAACAACTGCCCCAAAGGTGAACAAAGGCCAAAACAGCAAACAAGCGCATAGCGTGAGACTGTCAAGGGTTTGTATAAATATGAGATGAAGCACAAGTCAGAGGGTGCATGCAAAAGGAAACCTATAAAAAGTAAGATGCAAGAGAGAGAATACGAGAGGGAGAATATGATAAGTTATAGGATTACTAACTATTGACAATGCTGTCCATCTCGACGCCATAGCCGAGGATGCTGCACTTGTCCCCTTGTTTCACTGTACCCCGCTCCAATTTCCCTGACACAACTGTGCCTCTGCCTGCAAAAACATGACAGATTCCGTTATATTTCTGTAGCTTGGAGAAAAAAGTGAATGTGATTAATTTCACATCTGTGTGAATCTGCAACCGTTGATACTAAACTACAGAGGATGTGAGGAAAGTCACTGCAAAGAATATAAATATAAAAGTAAACCTGTTACTTTTATGCAAATATGTTTCATTTCTGGCATTGCTAAATGAATAACATTACAACAGTAGCAAGGCCAGTCTTTTAGTTGAATATCTGTTCAACAAGAAATGAATCAATCACCGCTGCAAGTAATCGTAGTATTGAAACATATTTTTATTATCAGCAAAGTATTTGAGCCAATGTAGATTGAGAGCTAACATGTCCTGACAAGACTCGTAGAGCATATCCGGGGTGAACCAAGATGAAGGCAAGTTGCATCCATTTATGCCAAAAGATAGCATGCGTGGGTGATGTTAATTGGATGCAGAGAATACCAACCTGGAATGGAGTAAGTGAGCTCTATCGGCATGTAGAACGGCTTGTCAAGGTCACGCTCTGGTTGTGGTATGTAGGAGTCCATAGCAGCAAGAAGTTCCTTAACAGCCTCTGTCCCTATTTTTTCATCTCTGTCCTAAAATGAAGTGCTACACATACAGTAGAGGAGATGCAAGGAGTTGTAGGTAGTTATCAGTATTGACATACAAGCGAGTTTTAGCTATCTGTAGTTACATACAAGGGAGTTTATGTTATCCGTAGATATATACAGGAGAGTTGTTGCCATCTGCAGCTATATACAAGGGAGTTGTAGATATATGCAGTTATATAGAAGGTGGTTGTAGTTATCTGTAGTTATATACAAGGAGGTTGTAGTTGGTTATCTGTAGTTATATAAAAGGGAGTTGTAGTTATCTGTAGTTATATACAAGGAGGTTGTAGTTGGTTATCTGTAGTTATATAAAAGGGAGTTGTAGTTATATAAAAGGGAGTTGTGGTTATCTGTAGTTATATACAAGGAGGTTGTAGTTATCTGTAGTTATATACAAGGGAGTTGTTAGAGCTGCCAGTTACACATCTGGCAGCAGCTGATTACCTCCAGAGCAGCCAATGCAGAGCCTTTAATAACTGGGCATTCCTCTCCATCAAATCCATAGTGAGTCAGCATTTCCCTGATTTCCATTTCAACCAGTTCTATCACTTCCTCCTCGGCAGCATCACATTTATTCACAAATACCACAATCTTTTCTATACCAATCTGCAATTTGTCATAACCTCAGGAATACTTTAGTCATACACCTTGAATACCTGATAGAAATAGCAAAACTTCTTGTGTCATATCAAAGAGCATTTGCCAAGTATCGTTCAATAAAATTCGCAGCAACTGTCAGAAAAGCACAAAGGGTCACTCCATAAGCCACTAAGATACGAACAGTAACATAACATTGATGACACACGAACTATTTGAATGTTCTAATTTTATAAAAACATAACAGTCCTAGAGCTAGGCTTCACACCTACATATATAGAGAAATCAGACATGCTATGATAGAATTTAGATTAGATAGATTAATAATAGATAATAGATTTCAGATATTCACTAGTGGTGAATATCTGAAAAGTGACATCCTCGATAAGGACAAATAGTTTGGAAATGTCCAACAATGTCCTAGCAATAACCAGCAACAGTATGATGCAAGCGGACAGACATCAAAATGGCCTCACCTGTTTAGCCAGAATCATATGCTCTTTAGTTTGAGGCATGGCACCATCTGTAGCAGCGACCACTAATATGGCACCTTCCATTGCGGCAGCACCAGTTATCATATTCTTTATGTAATCGGCGTGACCAGGGCAGTCAACATGACCATAGTGACGATTGTCAGTCGAATAACTAACTGTAGCAGCATTTATAGTAATACCCCTTGCCTTCTCCTCTGGAGCATTGTCAATTTCTTCATATTTTCTATATTGTGCATTCTTTCCTTCAGCTAAGACTGTAATAAATCGACAATTTTTTTTAAATAGGTACATTGAGGTAATACTCAAACATCCATCCTGCTGTTAATACAAGCACTCCCCTTTAAATAGGTACATTGAGGTAATACTCAAACATCCATCCTGCTGTTAATACAAGCACTCCTCTCGAATACCTGCCTCCCTCTCCCAGCACTTGTCGCTTAGTAAAAATAATCACCACCTTAAAGATAAACTTGCAGAAAATTTTAGTAGATTTTATCAGAAAGTGTCGGTATTTTTCAATCATTTGCGATTGTTTTTGATTTTTGTGATGATCTAATGGTCAGGATGTTTTTTACATTCAAATCGATAAAACTTGATCGAAACAACGTAATCTCCTATAACGTATACTTTCTATAACGTAAATTCCAAATAACGTAAAAAATTTATTTATTTTCTATTACGTAAAAAATTCCATGTAACGCAAAGTGTCAAGTCAGGCGAGTTTTTAAATTGATTTGAATGTTAGTTTATTTCGCCGCATTTGCGGAAAAAGAACCATGGGTTTATTATCATCATATCTATTAAATATAACTTTCGCGACATTCTAGTTCGTCGTAATAAATCGGTAAATGTGTCGACAAAAAGGCGAATAGGTTAGCTGCACAATTGTTCATAAATACAAACGCGATCAATCGGTGCAGGTGTTACAGCGTCGGTCTACCAGTCTTAATGTAATGAGTTGGAGTATCGTCAAAAATTATTTTTATCCTAACCTTGACCCCTGAATAGTGATAAACGACAAACAGTTATAACTGTTTTTTATAGTAAAAAGATTTTGTTGTTTTGCCTTATTGTAGATGTACAAAATATTTGTTATTAACTTTACAGAAAATTAATTGCACAGAAAATTAATTTTAATTTAACATAGACAACATTTACCATTCTAACTTGTAATGGTAAATTTACCATTACAAGTTAGAATGGTAAATGTTATGTTAAATAAAAATTAATTTTCTGTGCAAAAACTTTTTAATACCTGGGTAATGCCGAGCATTCAGTAGTATATGGCTTGCTGTCGGTCGCTTTCGAAAATTACTTGCATCTTAGCGATGCATGCTTGGGTCGAGCAGTATGGTAGAGAAGAGGTGACCCAGTTCTCAGTATCTACCACTTCTGGAACTGTCAGATTAACCTGAAGGGATGCCAGTGCAACACGTCCAGTCTGACAGAGCCAGGTAGCCATTTCACTTGCCCGGTGTGTGAAGGGCAGAGGTGGATCTTTAACATGCCCACGTAAATATGTATATATACAGTGAAACACGGATAACTCAAACTTCAAGGGACCGAGCCAAAGTGTTCGAGTTATTAGAGCGTTCAAGTTATCAGGACAGTCATAAGTGCACGTATTTATCAGTAGATACATGTACATATACAAACTATATATCAATCAAAAGCATAGATTGCTTGTTGCAAGTTAAAGTGTCACTCGTGTGAAGTTTTAAATATTTTTAATCAGAAAGTATAGATATTTTACTATCACTTGAGATTTGTTTGTTGCTTTAGGTCAGGGGTGTCAAACTCATTTTCACCGAGGGCCACATCAGCGTAATGGCTGTCCTCAAAGGGCCAGATGTAACTTATAATTGTAATGAAATGTAATCGAATAATGTAAAATAACTTAAACTAGTCTTTGATATTAAATAACTCTGACTTTATAACTTAAAGTTGCAAACAGAACAGTTGCACAGCAAAACATGCAGAACACTTGTTTTCAAAAAAAATGAGAAAAGTAATACAATACCCATCAACATGGGCATACTTTCAGTAAAATCAAAAATTGTGCGCTGCTAAGAACATGAATTTGTTGGCATACACACATTAAATCTGCAAACACTAAATAATTGCAACAGCAGCAACACAAAATCAATATGTAAGCAGCAACACAAAATCAATATGTAAGCAGCAAAAAATCAAAAAATTATTTGCTATTTGCTGAAACAAAGTTAGACTTGCACCAAAGAAGTTACAAAATATACAGTGTTTGACTAAAATTAGTAATTTATTACATACAATACAAAGTTATGAATATTATTTATACATGTACAGTTAGTCATGAACATGAAAATCACGAAACTATAATTTCGAATTTTTCCTCGCGAGTATTCTCCTTCAAAGCATAGCAAATCTACATCCCAATATATAACTCAAATAAACTGTCATAAACATGTTTCAAACAATAACAATATGTTCAGTAACTCTGCTCTTGACTTTTCAGACTTCAGGGGCAGCTCTGAGAATGAATATGATCCTATCGATATTGAATGATAACTTTTTTTCTGACTAAAAAGTGCATTCTTATTCGAGTGTAACGATTCCAATTGACAAAATTAAAAGTCAGTAAAAACTTTGAAACATTAAAAATAATGTTTCAATTTTATTTATGCAGTCTGTCACTGTCTTACCCTTTCTGAATCTGCATATTTACTTCTGGAGTTGAAAAAAATTGATCGCGAACGATAAATTTTAAAGTGACAGCGATGATTTTCGGTTCAGTTAGATGTCGCAATGGGCGTAGTAATTTAGTTATAACTTTTGCCAGAGAGATCATTGAGGCATATATGTACGTTTGTTTGATTAGCCAGAAAATTTTTCTCTGACTAATCAAAATTCTTCTTATGTAATGTAAAAATAACAACACAAGGAATAGATAAATTTCAGAAGCAAGATAACTCGCGTTGGTGTGCCTAGCAACGATATAAATACGGGAGAATGAGTTTTGTACGAATGAGTAATTAAGCCCTCGCGGGCCACATAAAATGAGGTGGCGGGCCACATGTGGCCCGCGGGCCATGTGTTTGACACCTGTGCTTTAGGTGATGTGACTGCCAGGACGTTCTCAGATTAAAATTGGCAAAACTTGATCGCGGTTAAAACGCTCAGAAAAAATACATACGTATTTTTCTACCGAGCGTTTTAACCAAGATCAATTTTGCAGTAAGTCAGTTATTACAAAACTGCTTTACTATTAAAAACCCATTATCAATTTTGCCGATATTACTTTAGGGTTAACCAAATTTTACCTCGCTTTTCTTGCTTTCGGAGGGCTTATCGCTAAGCGGATGTTTGGTAAAATTTGATTATTGCAAACTTTTAGAAAAGTCGTTAATGAAAATATTTGCCGATGTTGGTAATAACGAGGCCTAAGAACTACTAAAAGTCAATGTTTATCTCTATGGCTTGCAATAAAGTGATATTCTAAAGCGATAGTAACAACCGTCTCGGTAGCCGTTTGGCAAAAAACTGTTCGAGTTAACGGAGTTTCGGTCGAGTTATCTAAAGCCATTTATCATTGCATGGGAATGGACCACGCAAATCCATTCGAGTTAACCATATGTTCGATATATCCGAGGGCGATTTATCCGAGTTTCACTGTAGTAGTATACACATGTATATAAAAACATTGTTCTGAAAAGATAAATGCAATAGCACACTACCTTTTGTAATCGCAGCTGTTAGAGAAGTTTTTCCATGGTCTACGTGCCCGATAGTGCCTACATTCAGATGTGGTTTGTCTCTGACAAAAGTCTTCTTGCCACCAGGCTTGGGAGGAGGGGCTAGCAAATTTGCTGATGATTGCAAACCCCGAATACTAGTTGTCTAAAAATAAAAACAGCCACACCAGGAGAGAGTGAGGAGAACGACTTGCAGTTCCATGTATACACATGGAGCTAGTGATTTTTGCGTCTGACCAGCAGTATACCTCCTCACTTCTTAGGTACAATAGTGCTCCAGAGTCTAATCAAATTGCTCTTGAAATTTTATACTGATTAAGTTGTAGGAGCAAATGTTTTTTTCCAACTCTTTATAATCATGGAAAAATTTAAAAAGCCCATTCCTGTGCAACGGCATACGTAATTAACGCAATTAACTTTGATGATTTTTGCATTACAATGTATGGTTTTAATGCCTTCAGCCCTATTTCATACAAAAACTCAAAAATCTATAAGCAATCAAAATATATATTAGATTAGGTATAAATATTCTGGTATTACGTACAAAAAGGAATCAAATACAACTGAGACAAAGCCATGAGAGCAATGTTCCTATAATACTTAATAACATTACTGTTATAAGAATTCAGGTTTCTTCTGAGGGTTAGTATTCTTAATAACTTGGATGTGTTAACACCAAATATATACGATACATTGTTACATCATACTAACCATAACCTAAAACATAGTCTTCATGGTTAAGAATTTCAAAACCTGGATTAAAAAACAGACTGTTTAACTCTTTTGAAATAATATTTGAAACAAAGTAAAGTTTATAAATTTTGATCAGTAAGTTTAAGCTTTGGATTTTGATGCCAAAACTTTTCATACGCAGCATATATTTTAAACTTTGGTAATCAAAAGTAACAATTTTTTCATGTCTTAGCTTTTTCCAGCTTCTTTATTCACCTTATGCATGCTTATTTGTAAGTACAGTGGAACCGCTACTTGCGAAAAATTCTTCATACAAAATTTTCAAGTTATGAAACTTCTTCTGGTAGAAATTGTGCTTTGACTTATATACATAGATGTTTCTAGATATGAAAGGCCTAAAAGCCTTTCGTACTTCAGTTCATTTGTTGGTCTCATATGTTGACCTGTTTGTTTTGTACTTGGCTCATTGGCTTTCCGTGAGTACGACTTACAAGTCAGTTTCATTTGCTAGCAAAAGTCGGTAAACGGCAAGTATTGTTTTCATTCGTTGTATAATTTGGGAGTTATCGTCAACATGTACAGAGTAGAACAACTTTCGTTTATAGCAATGTAATTCTGTTTTTGCATCATTTTTTTAGTGTGTGTCAATGCAAATAAATCTTTCTATTTGTTCTTAAAAACAATTATTGTGAGCACATAAACGCAAGACAACACCCACTTTTTGTGACCGTTATCTTCACAATCTCCGCGAAGCTCGCTTAGCCTCACTTAGACGGTCAATGCCAAAGGTAAACAAAAAACACTGTCATAGTTTTTATTCATTATTTGACTGTTCTTTCTTTTTTCTGTGAGTAATTTTCTATTTATTACGCAGTAATATAGTTCTAACATGTATTCGTTACAGGTTTTAATCATTACATGTATTTATAATTTATAATAATGTTGTCTGAGTTTTGCGGGGACTTGGAACGGATTAGGGCCTTTATTCATCGTAAAAAGGGTTTCTTGTTGTAAAAATTTCTACTTACGAATTGTCCCAGACTTCTACCGAGACATGGATGTTTCAGCATAGAAATGTGCAAGACGTTAAAAATTATAAATTTGTAGCATATATTCCGTTATAGAAGTTGTGAATCTATCAAATGAAGCTATCCTACTTTAATTCTAAACACCAAGCTATTTCTAAGCAGTTAATATTGCCTAATTTAATTTTCTAAAGTAAAATTGGAGCCCAGGTTATATCGGAATCTGAGACCACAGCAGTTGCGAAAGTTAGAGGACATTGTAATAATTAGTGCACAGTGAGTAATACTGTGCGGGGAACCAAAGCAGTTTTTCTTTTTAGCTTCTGCAGCTGAATATTCAACAAGTTAGTACATAGCATCTTACAACAACAGCAACCCTCTAAAATGTTTGCTAAAATAATAACCAACCTGGAGTAGTTTGGATAGTTGTAAAACACCGGGAGATCTGGCAACATGCATACAGCCTACAAATAATTTCATATTCCGTTGAAGCAAAATTTACACAGTATGGTTCTACATTAACATAACAAACAGTCTTTATAGCAAATCAAGTATTCATGAAGTATATTTTAGTTGCTGAAAACATGAGAGCTTTTCTCAAACAAAGCAAACTTCAAATCTCAGCTTGTAGAATAAGTTATGCACCAATAGTGTTATCATAAATCTGTATATAACGCTAAGAATAGGTTGATGCCTCATCAGGACTAAATAAAAGCTACTTTGCAGAACCTGTATATATAATTATACACATCAAATATATTATGTACGCCTACATCATGAACATACCTGCCAACTCTCACGCATTAGGCGTGAGACTCACGCAATCACCCCAAAGAAAAAATGAAAATGCGTGAGATTTTTACCCCAATTTCCACAATTTTATATATACTATCATTGATACATTAATTGCCCCAAAACCAAATCTCACGCATTGCCCCACCCTTAGGTTGGCAGGTCTGATCATGAATGCATTATGAATGTATACTTTATAAGCTTTCAGTCTACATATGTTGCTATACTACTTCTGCACATTCTTTTTTCATTCTGCCAAAAATCTGTCTTCGAACGGTACCAAACGCAAGCTTTCGTTGATTGTTGTGAAATATACAGATAAGATAGTTTATGAAATTTTCTTTCAAGCTTTGCTTGTCAACAAGTGTTTTATTTTATGCTGTCTTATACTATATTCAAAATTAAACGTGGTGTATCGTCAAATATAACAAACATAAATCATGCAGTATATCGTCACAAGCGTTTCTTGTAGTAACTCCTTACTGAAGCAAGTGAAATCTAAAGCTCGCGCAAGGTTTGCGATAGCCGCCATGCCGCACTTGAAACCGGATGCTACGATCTTTATACCTTCGCTGTGAAGAGTATTACCGGCAAGAGAGCGTCCGAATCGTAGACTTTGATTATCCGCCGATGTACGGTAAAGTAAATGATCCGTCGTAAATGAACAGAGATTGGGTTAGACTTCACTTGGACTATCAGGCGTGATTACCGGTATGGTAAATAAGAGAAGACAACTACAAATATACAAATTATAGCGAGATTTTCGTGTAGCAGATGACAGTGAAAATAAACTACATGTAAATAGGATATTAATGGCCAATTAATGCAAGAGCAAATGAGACTAAATATGTGCAATAAAAACTAAACGTTTGAATAAAAAAACTTGTTTTCACAAATATGTCCTGCATTTTGAATGTAGCTAGAAGTATGTACAGGTATCTCGATTTGCCAGTCTTCTGTATAGGTGAAATATACTGTTTTTATAGATATCTTTCTGTTTAGGATATTTTGGCAGCATATTTTAGATAAAAATTATAAAAGTCTGCCAATAGTTCTTGTAAACTAAGAACAGAAAGTTTTTGACCGCATCCATCACAGCTGGTAAAATTACACTAAGACAAAGTGTTTGTAGTCTCTCCAGTCTAACTTTAATGTTATTCAAAAAGAAGGAGAACCAACTAGCTAAGGACTGCATAGCTAAGCAATGATATGGTTCTGCTTCTATAATAAAACAGCAAAGCTAAAAGGTGTAATTCCAACTTTTTTGAATTAAAATTCGGCTCTCCTGAATTAAAATTCAGGAAAATTGAACGCTTTAACTGAATTAAAGCGTGTGTTGCAAGCTCAGGCCCTGCTTTTGCTACAATAATATTAACATAGCTAGAGAATCTTAGACAATTGTCAACATTTATGTCAAAAAGCTTTACAAAGGTATTCTGTTCTATTTTAATATACATGTAATTTACTTTTGTTGGAACACTGTTTATAGACTTCTGTAGAGTCAATGTTAGTGACTGTGACTTGGTAGCATTTAGAAACATAAAATGATGTCCAGGCCATGTTAATGCAGCCTCTTTATGCATTTTTTAAATAACAAAAATGAAAAAAATGCCTTTTATGAGGTTGAGTTGTAAATCGATACTCATCTACTATGAACAATGGTATATAGCATAGCATCATCAGCATACTTAATACAATTGATTGCGGCTCTTAAATTGTGCACAAAGATGTTCCATAATACAGAACCCATACTTGTACCTTATAGAACTTTAATGCTGTCGGATTGGTATGAAAAGGAGACATCAGCGAAGGTATTTATTTTTCGGAGTGTGACCAGAAAAGAAGCTCTCCAACCCGCATGATCTCTGGTCTAACACCGAGGGACACTAATTTCACCAATACAAGGCTTGGCTAAACAAGTTGTTGTCATAATCTAGATTGTGAGCAATTGATGTGATGAGCTTAACCAGAGCATCAGTGGTGTTAAAGTTTGTAGTACGTGTAACACACATACATGTAGTATATGCAAATTGATTTTGCAGTGGGGGTTATTCTTGTTCGATGACGCCAGATGTAACAGATTTTGTGACTTTGTCAAAATATTAAGGAGAGATATAGGTCTAAGTTGTTTGAATGTCTAGGACAGTTTCGTCTTGTTTAGTGGCGTAATCTCAGCTCATTTCTACAATCTAAGAAATTGTCCGCTCTTTACTACAGTGTTAGTGTAATATCTGTCATAGGTTGCGTGATGAGTTGAGCATTGTTTTTATTAACCCATGTTAGGGAGTCTTCTGTATTTGTGAACTTGGATATGTTGAGTTATTGAAAAAGGCATACGCATAAGCCATTTTATTAGTCTGATAGCAAGAAGGATATTGCTTCTGGTAATTTCTGGGGAGTCTGGTATATAGCTATCATGATGGCTGAAATAGGATGAATTGAGTCTATTTAAAAATTGTGTCACATTAAGCCAGTGGTTATTCATAGAAATAGAGGATGCTAGCTGACTTGTGTTGACTCACCAATTGAGTCTCTAAGATTTTTTCTCTAGTTCTTCATACAATGGATTGCATTGTCCACATTGTCTGATGTCTGCTTAGTAAGCTGCCTCTTTAGCTTTATTGGCATTACTTAGAGATTGCTTTCCTAGGAGGAACTTTTCTCCATTGTGCTCTTTTTTTAACTTGTGAAAGTTATCTGATAAGTAGAGTTTTTATGATTGGTTTTTCTTATGGCACCCAAATGCTGCTGTAAAGACAGTGTCTATCTAAAACACTATTGACATCATTGAATGATATAGGAATATTTTTATCCGTAGCTTTGGCCGCAAGAAAATATTCTAGTTCTAGGAGCACAACTCCGCGGCGACAACAACTTTTGAAGCTGACGTCACAATCCTTTTACCTTATGGTCTTTCTTTATACCTTGGAATATAGATGAGATTACCCGAGGAAACAAAAATAGCAGCATGATCATTTGTAAAAATTGGAGGCAGAAGATTGCATCCTGGCTTGATATATGTATTGTGGAAAGCCTGACCATCAGGTCAAATTTGCTGTCACCTTTTGTAGAAAAATTTGCTATCTGTTTGACAAGAAGGACGTTTGTAATAGGTTTGGTATGAAGATCATTGAAGTGATGAAAGTGTTTGCTGTAGATATTTTTTCAGATGTTTCGATATGTTTGATATGTTCAATGGGTAGGTCTTTTGACTTGACTGGTAATCTAGGTGGATGATATAAACTCACAACAATGATTGTGGAATGACACAAACATTACCAGACTATATGAATCCTATTCAATCTTTCAGTTAGTTATCGTCTGAAAAACTCAGCACGACCTACTTCTAATCACCAACATCTAAATATATCCACACGTATGTATCCACATGTATTTGTGATTTCACAATAGTACTCCATAAAAGAAGGATGTAGAAATACAATGTTAAATAATAATAACTATTATAGTTGTCAGGGTTGACGGAATACTAATTATAACGTTAAAACTCCCCTATTTATAGTGTCTTGTAGCGCTGTAGCTAACTTATAGTGTTGGATAATATCAAAAATAACGTCAGAGTCTCCTTGTTTATGAGATCTTTCTTGTGCAAACGAACGCTTTCTATAATAAGGTATGAACTTTCTATAATAAGGTATGAACTTTCTATAATAAGGTATGAACTTGTTAATGAAATTCTGTGTTAATCTTCGTGACTTTCTTTGTGTGATCTACTTCGCACGTATAAATTGGTGAGCAAGTATAAAGATAATGTAATTTGCTACAAACAGACAAAGTAGGGCAACATAGTTTGAGAGTAAAGAATTATTATTGATAGAAATGTTGGTGCTGAGAAAACATTAATCTTACATCTTCATTCTCCTAGTTGAAACTGTAGCTACAGCGGTCATAGCTTTGGGGATTTACAAGGCATTGGTGTGTTTTCAATTTAGTCAACTTTGCATTTTGTGGCGGGTGTATTAGCGAGTAACCATTTTGACTAGAGACGCGAAGCAACGATTTTATGGCAGGCGAGGAATGTGACTAAACGCTTAGCAATCCAACTGGGAATTGGGATCCCAAGGGCATGGTCGGAAGAGCAAGGGACGTATTTATTGCTGAATAAAGGTTATTAGTAAAGTTTCGGAACTATTTGAAACAGCAATGCTGCTCGCTTGAACACTAAAAAATATTAAAACTATATTATGACAAATTGTCACAAAAGAATAAATATAAAAGACAAGATATATAACGATGCTTCACCATCCTCCAACCCCCACCCGCCTCTCTCAGTCAAAATTCAGTATTGTTTCAATCTGCCACTGCGTGAGCGCATCACCCGTGGGTTGCTTTCCTCTCTATGGAGGCGTAAACCAGCTCACAGCTACAAAAACTGAGAGGAAACGAATCTTTATAATAGCTTTGTGATTTGCCTCAAGTTGTTTTAGTTGGTTATGACTTGCTGAAGTTGCAACACAAAATGATTAAAGTAGAATTTTACACTCTTCAGTCTTATGAAATTATTAAAAAGCGGACAAGGAATTGAGACAAAGTATTTTAGGAATCTTATGAATGTACATAACTAAATAAATCTTGGATTTTACGTAGTTGCTGCTCGAATATTTTCAAGGTCATCGGCAGATGGAGCGAAGTCATAAGGAGATGAGGCGGTTATTGTGACGCTAAATGGTAATATTACTAAGGTAGCCTGTCAATATGCTGCAACATTATCTTTGGTCTCTTAGGGGTCGTTGCGCTGTGTGATAATTTAAAATCGCTATAACTGTCGTGTCTACTCTAGCATTCATAAGGTATCGAGGCTTGGCACAGCATTGTGAAAATGAGGTAACTCTTCTCAAGCTATTGATTTTACATCGGAGTCATCGCAACTTGGGACAGCACCCAGCCGGTGATCTTATCTAGCTCTCTCGGGGCATGTCATACACATATCTAGCTCTCTAGGGCCGTGTGACACATATCTAGCTCTGTAGGGCTATGTGGCACACATATCTAGCTCTCTCGGGTCATGTCATACACATATTTAACTCTCTAGGGTCATGTGACACACATATATTCAATAGATATGTTTGTGGTGATACCTCTAAACACCCAGTTCCAAAAATGTGTGATTATAACTAAAATTACTTATAGATTTTACTCATCAATTCCAGGTTACATTATTAAAAGTTTACTTGCAACAAAATTCACATTACAGTTATTTGGTATCAAAAGATTCACCATGTCTTACTCTGCTGTGTTGTAGGTGCAAAATATGTAGAAATGTGATTACAAGCTCTTAAAAGCTCAAAAATGAAAAGTTAATCGCAGCCATCATGAAACTGCCGTAGATTAGAATCTCTTTCCAAAACGGCTCAAATGGGACGTAACTGAACAATATGGCTTATGTTTACACTTTTATGCAACCTCATCCGTCAAAATATTTTCACAAATATACTTCACGCATTCAATAAAACCATGTCCATTGTTCTTACGTGTCTATTTTATCGTCATTGTAATGCTGTCACTTTCAGCACTGATATCTTATAATCTAACGTAAAAATTAGTTTAATATTTTAACCTTAACTCGAAGGAGTACATATCATTGTCTGATAAACATGACGAGCTTGTTGGTCACCTGTGATAATCGAAAAATGCTACAGAAATTTTTCGCGAAGTATGGGTCACATGATCAGATTACGACTAGACGATTAGACCAAACCGAAACAAAACTGTAAAGTAGCGAGCATCTATATTTGATACGGGGTCTTCGATAAAACCCGAAATGTTTGTCATAAACTAGTGCTATGGGAAGTTTTATATTGACCCTTTCATTGGCCTTTCAATTCACGTGAGAACATCACGTGACAAAACAATAACCAAATGTAATGACTACGTCAGAGAAATAAACTGATTCCAATCTACGGCGGCTTTTCGTTTTTGAGTTTTTAAAAGCTTGTAATCACATTTCCACATATCTAGCACCTACTACACAGCAGAGTAAGACATGGTGAATCTTTTGATACCAAATAACTGTAATGTGAATTTTGTTGCAAGTCAACCTTTAAAGAAATTTCAATATATAGCATAGACTTTTGATTATTATCCAATCTTTCTATAAACATGTAGATAACTCAAGTAGAGACTGTACAAGTTAGCATTTACATGTAAAAAATTAGTGATTATGGTTATTTTTAGTGAGCTCAACACCTTCTTCTACTTCATTTATCTTATAAGTGTCTTGTTTTCTTGTATATAAAAGTTAAAAATGTATTACTCTTTTAAATATATTGAGTTTAAAACTTTAACAGCATATTTCTCAATTCATCATTTTAAATATGCAGAACAGGCCGAATATAAATCATGTCACTCCATGACCAGCAATGACAATAGTGCTCTTGGGATTACTCATCCTTGGCTTGCCAAAGAGTGAACGACTCTCAATGAAAGTAATTTTTAGCATAATATGCTAAAAAAATAGATAACTATTGTTCCTTATTTGAAACTTTCCAAAAATAGTGATGTTGAAATCATAACAATATTTAATCATTCGTGCTAACAGCTTAGTCTCACACATAATACTTTTTTCGGAATCAACCAGAAGGTTAATTTCAATTGTACTTTGTAGCAATTGCTGGAACCCTTGCTGAGTATATACTCTTTATTTTATATTTGTACATCATACTTCGGTCAGACAACTTTATCTAAAGTGTGATGACTATTCCTTTTAACATCCTGAGTATACGATGGCTGTATGGCTGTATTGGGCAGTGACATTTTCCTGCAGGTTATTAACGGGCTAATCAGCCAGAGTTACATCATTAGCTATCTTCTAGGAAGTGTAACGCAATTGCTTCAGCAAAAAAGATGCAGAGATGTTACACTAAGTTGCTAGTATTTATTGACTGTATAGCTCAGTATTACAAGAGAAATTTAAAAGAGGAAGGGTACTTTTGCGTACTCGAAGCAACCTGGACGTCACTATCATTACGTCAACAAACAATGTAGGTTTTCCTTATTCGCACTTGAAGCCATTGATTCTTTTAGCTTATATGCAGAGATAGCCTCTGGTCGTTCCTGCTTGTCATCCTTCACAGAACAGGCCTAGCATCCTTTTCCTGCCGCTCGTCATCAATGCTACCACTTCTTTGGACCTCAAAGCATCGACTTGGCCGACCTCACTCTGCCCAAAGATTTATCACCTTTTTTACGGCGAAAGCTTAAATATGAGAATAGACTTCTCTTTCTCGGAATAATGTCGGCCTGATCAGTTTTGTCTTTTTGCGAATTAAAAACCTGTATTAGTCCGGTATTGCTTTCATAACAGATTCGAATGACCTTTTCAAAAATTTCTTTGCAATGCTTAGAATCTGATAGTTCTTTAAACATATGCTGACAGGAATCATCAGTTGGTGCTTCACTGACTGCCCGCTCATAAAGAGGGCTCTCCTGATTGGACCCTTTCAAGTTTCCAACGACTATTATTGGCACCTCATCATACTCTACAAAATACGACAACATACAGGAGTAAGAACATGGCCGCTACTACTAGACACTTATAGCAATCTCTATATACTATCTTGTCTAATTATGGTCTAGTTTCTAGATCAACTAAATGGGAGTAAGTGTAGGCTGATTATCGGACGCTGGTACAGCTCAGAGGCATTGTTGTTAGATGTTAAACACCTTCCGCGCGTAATGGCATGACAGTGCGATGATTGGTCATCTTACACCTAAGGCTAGGTCAAACCCTGTTGTATTTCTGAAGCTTAACCAGGTCTTCTGTGTATATAGTAGGAGCGAAGCTTATTAGGCTGTCAAGCCCAACGCAAAATATTTTGATATTGCATAACATTTACAGATCTACTACCATTTTGGTCGCAGAATATATAACCCAACTTCACCCTTCATATTCACATGAACTCTTTCTCTCGGTCTATAAATATCTAGCAAAGATGAAATCATCTGTGTCCGGGCCTGGTAAGGTACAGCTAGGCAGAACTCACTGATTGCTAGCAGATGAGTAATGAGGTAGAAAAACAACTATAGAAGACAACTCCTGTGAGAAGTGGTGTACAGGTCATTTGCTAATAAAGTGAGTAGAGCTCAACCAAATTGCATCTGGTGCTTTGATAGTCCATCATAAAAATACATTACGTTGCTTGCAACACGGTTCTCAGGCTACAAACCTTTTCATAAGCAGCAAGCGTGTCATAAGCTTAGCTAAATTGTACAGTGATCAGGATAGATTCAGACACTCACATTTAAAGAAATACATGGATATCTGTTGTTAGCTCGTAAATTCAAAATGTTTTACTGCTTGTTAAAGACAGCAATGTTTGATAAATAAGCGGAGTAGCTGAGAATGTTTTCCAGCACGAGAGACTGGGTGCATCGATAGACTAATTGTCACAGGCATATCAGAATAATTTGTTTTCCAGTCTATGTATATATATATATCCGTCTAGAGAATGAAGCGCGATGAGTTGGCCCTATGATGTCAAGTCATCAGCATTGCTTACATGATTAGCTTAGTCTATTTAGAGAAAATGAATTCTCGGCAGGATTGTTTTTTCCACAAGATTGTTGGTCCGCTATTCTACCGACTGGCAGCTCAAGTGAAGAAATTTTTATAATTAGCAAATTTCCATAGGATTGGTCCCAAACATTAAAAATTTTATCGTCGCTTGAATAACCATTCCCCACTGAGTTTTCCATCCGCCGCGCAATCTAAACAGAATGCTAAGAGGCAGCTTATGCCAGCCAATACCCAGTGTTCCAAATAATATAATTCATTATCGGATTATCTTCATTGATTTTTCACCGCTTCAAAATTATAACTAGATGAGCTCACTTCTAGTTTGATATTTCTGCGACAGCGTAGAATGCGTAATGATCATACTTTAGTAGCAACCAAGGTCAGTTCCTTAGCAACCAAGTTCAGTTCTTTAGCAACCAAGGTCAGTTCCTTAGCAACCAATGTCAGTTCTTTAGCAACCATGGTCACTTCCTTAGCAACCAAGGTCATTACCCTTTCAATCAAATCAGTGCCCAAGCAACCATAGTCACCTCTGTGCCACATAGTTGTTAAACAACTATGGTGACTTCCTTAACAACCATTATCAGTTCTTTAACAGCCATTGAGCACTGACTAGCCTGATAGCCGACAGCTTCATTAAACAGCCTCAAGAGATGCCACTGTCTGGCTTGTAGAGTCAGCGAAGAAGCCAGAAGAAGCAGCTTCTATTAAAGTGATGGCTTAAAAATGTTTTAACTGCCTGTGAGCTCCAAATTATATATCCAAGCTATGTCACAAGTTGCCTGCATGCATTGAAGAGTTACTCTTGCAGAATGTACGTCAGCTAGTCTCAAGTTACTAACTGGTAAATATAGTGTCGAGGTTAATGGGGACTACGAAAAATAAAAAACCCGTGAAGTTGCATCAACCTTTAGTTTTTAAAATCCAACACCCTAGTTTATACGCCGTGAGACAGTTTGAGTGAAAAGATGCAACCTAAAATCAAAATATTTGGTTCCCAATGTTGGTTTACCTGAAAACAACAGTCTAGACTGGCATGATTGCTCATCCTGCCAATGGTAATGAACATGCTACGAGAAAATCTTGCAGCCAAAATGGTATCATGAATAACCATTAATAAATTACAAGATAGTCAATGTTTGTTCAGGGGATCGAGTTGCTCATCTAGAAAGCTTGAAGCTTGAGTTTTATTAGTTTAAGCTATCGTCGAATACATGTATATGTGGACACGTCTCCTCCCTTCTGCGTCATGCATAGGAGAACAATGGCTATTGAAAAATTGTGGGTGATCCCTGTTGGCCTTGAGCGCTGCCAGATCTGCATGCCATGCTGCCTCTCCTGGCTAAACTTTCTCTTTGCCCCTTTCAGTCCTAATCATTGGCCAAAAGAAACAAAAACATCTATGTGTCTCTAAATTGGTCTCTAAAGCTATCGTGCTCACCTCGTATCTTTCGCACTTGCTTCTTTATGGCGCTCACCCTGTTCATGCTATCAGAGCTTATCACGCTGTAGACTATGATAACTGCTGTCGCAGATCTGATTCTTAATTCAATCATTGCGGGAAACTCCATAGAGCCCGCTGTGTCAACAATGTTCACTGTCTTATACTTGCCATCTGCAAACAAGAAATATGCCTATAAAATACAATCTGTTTCTCTATTTTACACTGAAAATCCCCTGTTCAATGACGCGGTTAACCATTTCAAGTTGTAGCAGCAGGCGACGTTGAGAAATGTGTAAAGAATATTTGAGCTATTGTGCAGAACATTCCAGAACAATGTATTTTATATGGTTAAGGCCTTTGTTGACAATGTTGATGAGTCATTGTTGCGCTAACAGCTGATTAGAACACCGTTACTATACTGTAAATGAAGGGACATTAATATCTGAACTAACAAAAACAAATACCGATTGAGGAATTCTTTGGAAGAAGGCTTGTCCTATGGAACGAATACAATTTAGTGTACAATTGTTGCTTGGATACGCTGCATGAAAATAAATAGTTAGCCAATGGTCTCTCTAGTACTCTAAGCGTAGAGAGTGATAAGCGTTATCACTAATTGTTTGGATAGCAGTGCCGCTTATGATGTAATCGGAAGCATTTCCCTCACGTGATGCTGATTTTCTAGTGCAGAGCTATATTTGCCTACCGCCCTCTCTATGCATGTTATATATATATATATATATATACATGTATTTTATATGTACCTTATACTTAGAGTGTAAAAGCTAACCAGTAAAATATAGTTGAAAATATGAAAAAACTATTTTTAGTTCTGCTTGCACACTCCTTGGTTAATGTCGGCATCAGGTAAAACTCCGAGTTCAATTCCTACAGCTATGATACAGCCTCTCAGCTTTACCACTACAAAATAATGAATTTTTACAAAAATAATCTTTCACTGTCTAAATTCGTTTCTTGAAAAAACAAAATTGTGAATTTTTCGGAGTTATAAGAAGATGGTGGTAGTTGAACTATCCGGCTGCATTTGAGCCAACATTAAACTTGTTCTTCGAGGTTACCAAGAGACTGTTTGGCAGTCTTACTGATCAGTGACTCTCCAGCCATGTTGGATGAGGCATTATAATTACATTACTCCAATTCATTTGATGTCACGGAAAGACGTGAGACAACTGCAGTGCTCTAAGCCGTCACTAACAGCTGTATAGTAGCAAGCTAATACTACATCAATGTCTTGCAGCCTCCGAATATTGCAAACCATGGCAGATTCTTCGAAAAAACTTTTTGATTAGTCACGCGTGTGATATGGTTAGCAATGGGATCTTTGCCCTGTCGACCAATCCTACTCTCAGAGTCAATGGGATGCTCCCCTCAGAGATGCTGACACACCCTCTGGCGCTGTCTTCTTCCCCACGGAGTTGAGTTTGACTTTATTCGTCGGTTATAAATTGTAGGTCGTGTAGGGAGAGGTTGGGTGACAGCATGCTAAATTTTGTTGAGCCAGTATGCGAGCACGTGATGTCGTCAAGTCAGCACGCTTGCTTGTGAAACTTCTTGATAACAGATTCAGGTGGCTTACGATCTCTCCACACTGTTAAGTTTTTGCTACTAACTGTGATAGTTACCATGCATGTTTATTGTAATCTTTGGGATCTACTACAGTGTTGCTAGCTGCGCTGGTTTAACTTTGCCAAAACAAACATTCGCAGAAGGTATTACCAGTTTTTTAGGTTAGTTAAATTTGTTTGTTAATAGTCTGTCAAATTCAGATAAACTGAGCGGTTTCCTTGGGGAGCTGGTTAACCACCAGCAAGTCCTGTTACTGTAAGGGATGCTGACGAAATCTAAGTAATTGCACCGTAAAACAGGAGCTAGCGGAAGTGAGTTTAGTTTGGAGTACATATGAAATCTGCTATTTTCAAGCGGGTAGCTTCTTAATGAAAAGCTAGAAGTGGGCAAAAAAAGTTATTTTTTCTTGTAAGCTTTTGTCTTGGAAAACATATCCGAGTAAAAATGTCAGACTTGCTTTTCAGCATAGACTGGGTCCTACTTTCAGCATAGACTGGGTCCTACTTTCAGCATAGACTGGGTCCTACTTTCAGCATAGACTGGGTCCCATTTTCATCATAGACTGGGTCCTACTTTCAGCATAGACTGGGTCCTATTTTCAGCATAGACTGGGTCCTACTTTCAGCATAGACTGGGTCCTATTTTCAGCAAAGACTGGGTCTTATTTTCAGCATAGACTCGGTCCTATTTTCAGCATAGACTCGGTCCTATTTTCAGCATAGACTCGGTCTTATTTCCAGCATAGACTGGGTCCTATTTTCAGCATAGACTAGGTCCTATTTGCAGCATAGACTGGGTCTTATTTTCAGCATAGACCGGGTCCTATTTTCGATATAAAGCGTTCTCACAAGAGTTGGCAATATTAAGGGTGCTCAAACATGCAACACTCGTCCCCCGACCATGTTAAACTGTCCTTCACATTTGAATAATCTAAAAAGTTCCAATTCAATTTATTATAATTGATACATACTAAGAAAAGTAAGGAGCCTTCTGCTGACCTCCCTTTAACATTCTACAATAGCCTGCTCAGTAGACCTATTCTCATGCTTGTCTCATATACTTACTGTAACTCAAATACATGTTCTTACTGTAACTCATATACATGTACTTACTGTAACTCATATACATGTACTTACTGTAACTTATATACATGTAATTACTGTAACTCATATACATGTACCATACTTTCTGTAACTGAATGTGATGCATTTAGATTTTTTTACTTGCATGTAAATGTTATTGTCACTGAATTGTTTATACCTGAAACCGTAGTGTTTTGTATCACTTACTAGGCAGCTGAGCAAGCGTCATGTAGCAGTCCTCTACAGTTGGCTTGTAGCTGTTCCTGACTGTGTTGAACATGTACTGATGCGCAAGAGTTGTCTTACCAGACTTAACATCCCCGAGGAGAACGATGTTATAGTGCGTCTGTCCAGTCAGACCTTGTATGACAGCTCTCCTCATGCCGTACATGCTGCTCTATAGTCAATGCTGAGTGAATGCCTGGCCAGCGCTTTTATGCTGCCTCCTTGCCTAGAAAATCAATTGAAATACTTATATAGACACGGGTGGGGAACGATATGCGTGTATTCAGCCATGCATGCATAGAACATAGGTTACCTTTTATCAATGTATAATCAGCAAGGTTTGTGTTGATAACAATTAAAATGAATGAAGTTTGGATGATAGTGGTTATTTGAGAGTCTGGACATGTGCACGTCTGCGCTGTACAGCAGGAAAGTGAGTCAAGGTAAAAAAGTATTTGGTTGACTTGAATATTCTGTATTGCTTTTAGATTAGTGATAACATATGTCGAGTCTAGTCCCACACCCTTATGCTTGCATCATCTACCATGACAGATTAAGCATCCAAGCACAACTGAAAGAACATCGCTGGCAGTGAAGAGAGGAAGCTATCAGTATATTCATAGTTAAAAACATGCTGAAAGCTTGGCATGATTATTACTGGTATGTTGATGCAAGAATTTACTTACTCTTATTGTGATTGATAGTATGAATGCTTAAATAGACAAAGGGAAACAAATTTTGATAGGTTTTGGGAGTTATCCTATCATTGCCTATAACTTAGCCCTTGGCATTGCTATAGAATGAATTCAAAAGAACCTATTGAAGGTTCTCTGCAAAGATTACAAAGACATATTGACCACAAACAACATATAAGAGTATAATTTTAGTATAATTAGTAGAGGTAGAGGGCAGGAATTGGGGTTTACCATGTAGATAAATTGGTTCGAGAAGCAGAATTTTTTATTTTTGGAATTTAATGAGAAACATTTTTTTGTTGATGATAGCCCATAAAAAGTTATACATACATACAAGTACCTAATTATGTAAAAAATGAAACAGAGGAATGCCAGTCATATTTTATAAAAAGGTCGCTTGAGGTGAGATTTATGGTAATATTTTCTCTTGTGCTTTTCAATCATTAGACAAATAGAAAAGAGTGATGAACGATTGGAGAAGAGTGCGGTGCATGGTTAGGATTGTGTATAGCATTGTGCATGAGACGGTGATTATTGGCTTGTGAACAATCAATAGACCGACTTACGCAGCCATCTGGATTCTCATGCCTTTCACAGTATCAATAATCACCCATCTTTTTCTCTCTGTCATACTCAGGCGATGGTTAGGGTCAGGAGACGCGTTGTGTTAGGAGACATGTGAAGCCAGGGGGAACCTCGTAATGCGCTACATATTCCTTCCAGTTTTTAACTTATCAATGCAGCATGGGCTCGCGCCTTTCTAGAACCTGCAATCGACAAGAACAGAAGGAATCTAACTTTAGCAACAACTCAACTGGCTCAGGGCATGACGAGTCTCGAGACAGCAAACTTGGCCAGAGGCAGCAAAAGGAAACAGATCAGAATGGAAACATGAGAGCAGCAGACAATAGCCTCACTGAACATTGGCAGTCAGACAAAACAGCAACATGTGGAAATGAAACTTTACTTCTGCCTTTAGCGGATGACCGTATCTCTCATACAGAGGCTATAAACCTATTGGCTGAAGCTAAGTCTAGGGCCTTGTCCGACCTCACAATGGCTGGATTTGTACCAAAAGTTGACGAGATGGCAGCATTTGACTTCCCTTTTGAAAATGCAGCTTTTGAAGGTGGAGGTGTTAAAGGAATAGCGTATATCGGCGCGCTGAAGGTTGGTCAGGTCAAGTTTATTTACTTAATAATCCCTACCTGCTCTGACTGGTTATGCAACAGCTGCGCTGTAGAATAGATTGTTATTTTAGCTAGCCAACTGTAATATATTCCAGTTTGGCTGGGTGACAATAGCCAAGCGCTACTGAATCAATCTGTAACATTCATTGCTGACACAAGTTTCACATGGCACTTGCTAGTTTTTCTTCTGGTTTAGATTCTACAGCCTGAGCAGTCTATAGCCTTAGTTCCTATGATGTCTGAATAGGCATTTCTTTTTAAAGGTTTGCTCGACTGCACTTGCACGCGCTCAGTAGCCTTTTTGTATTTTAGCTTTTTATCTTCAGCCACCACTGGCCTTCTGATATCTCATGCCAGTGGCAGCCAAAGGATATACTCTGGCCGTCACTTTTAGCAGCTGATCAAAATCACTCAGCTCCCTAGAAGGATAAGCCAACAAAAGCTTGTAATCTCGGCTACGTCGGTGCCTGTATTGATTGTAGACACATGCTGTTTCTTTAGCACAATAGCTAACCTCTTGCTGTTTCCCAATGTTAGCGGTCAATATATTGAACACCTTCTGAACAACTAGCAAGTTTTTACGGGCTCATCCTGTACCCCTAGAAGGATTCCAATTACAGTCTTTTGTCCAGCACATACTAAATAGGAAGGTATGCCAAATGGACTTGAATCAAAACATTGCTTCAAAAATACAACACTAGCTAAATGAAACCTGGTAAAATCAATTTATTTCATTTTCAAGTTATCATTTCTGATAATCATGTGTTTTGCAACCACTTTTATATTTAACCACGAATCTCATGTGCAAGAGACAAGTTGTCTCGCTGAAAAGGTTTACACGCAACAGCCCACTATCAATCTAATTTACATGCAAGCCGGCCAGAGCAATACCGAATATCTGCTACTTAATATAAAAAAATTTGCTTGCAGTGCCTGGAAGATGCAGGCATTCGGATGACAAGATTTGCTGGAGTAAGCATCGGAGCCAGTGTTGCCGGTTTCATGTCCGTAGGATTCAGTGTTGATGAGTTGGTTGCCTTGTATCTGCAAGACTTGAGCATATTCATCAGAGGTACTGCTCACCGCCTTAAACATATCTGACTTATACCATGGCTTAATGCAATATGTAAATATGTAGGCTACCTATATTATTCTCTAATAACATATGTATGCACAACAGCACCGTATAATGTGATAGATTATCATGTAATGTATTTTAACGTAATGCAGTACTACACAATATATTATATTATTACATTACGTGTTACAACGCTGTATCAAACAGTATAACATGGTGCATATAAGAACAATAAATAATGACAATAATATTTATAACAGTATAATCCTGATATGGTAAGATTTCTGAGCAAGCAGATTGCCCTATCAAAAAATGCCGCTGTTTTTTTTGTGCTCGTTTCATATTTTCACAGTTCTTTGCAATTAGTCTATAATGCACAAATATCCTATTATACAAGGTTTTACAAAATCCCTTTAATTCTTAGCACTTTATGATGCACAAAGTTATGACACTAAGCTCATTTTCCCTCATCAACAACTTCTGTGTTTTAACCAAGTTTATAAACATCCTTGTATGCAAGTGCGACTAGCTGATATCATGATGATTGATGATATAATCTATATAATGATTATAATTATTATTATAATAAATTATATTATAACATAATGATCATTAGTAAACTGATATTATTTCATTTAAGATTTCCTGAGCCACTTCTGAAGCCGTAGATGAAATCTCAAACAGAATTAGAAGAGTTGAAATAAATTTTTATTGTAATTAAGTTTTGCGTAAAGATAAATACTACAAAACTTTGAAATCAAGAAAATGAGAACATCTTTACCATAGTATAGATGATAATTAGGTTGATTGAAGAGGAAAACCTATACTATCACTCTCAGAACATTAAATATGCTCTCCTTTGTAACGTACGTAACATGGTACACATGGTTACAGTTACTAGTATTGTCTGCTATTTAAATAGCCACAAAACTAGAAATCATATTACAAGAAGCAATCTATAATAATACTATGATGTGGTACTCTATCGTGTATTACCCTATGATGTCGTACTCTATAGTGTAGTACTCTATAGTGTGGTACTCTATAGTGTAGTACTCCATAGTGTGATACTCTATGGTGTGGTACTCTATGGTGTGGTACTCTATAGTGCGGTACTCTATAGTGTGATACTCTATGGTGTGGCACTCTATGGTGTGGTACTCTATAGTGTGGTACTCTATGGTGTGGTACTCTATAGTGTGGTACTTTATAGTGTGGTACTATATAGTGTGATGCTCTATGGTGCAAAACTATAATAGTGCGGTACTCTATAGTGTGGTACTCTATGGTGTGGTACTCTATAGTGTGGTACTATATAGTGTGATACTCTATGGTGCGATACTCTATAGTGTGGTACTCTATAGTGTGGTACTCTATGGTGTGGTACTCTATGGTGTGGTACTCTATAGTGTGGTACTCTATGGTGTGGTACTCTATAGTGTGGTACTCTATGGTTTGGTACTCTATAGTGTGGTACTATATAGTGTGATACTCTATAATAGTGTGGTACTCTATAGTGTGATACACTATGGTGTGGTACTCTATGGTGTGGTACTCTATAGTGTGGTACTCTATGGTGTGGTACTCTATAGTGTGGTACTTTATAGTGTGGTACTATATAGTGTGATACTTTATAGTGTGGTACTATATAGTGTGATACTCTATGGTGCAAAACTATAATAGTGCGGTACTCTATAGTGTGGTACTTTATAGTGTGGTACTATATAGTGTGATACTCTATGGTGCAAAACTATAATAGTGCGGTACTCTATAGTGTGGTACTATATAGTGTGGTACTCTATAATAGTGTGGTACTCTATAGTGTGATACACTATAATAGTGTGGTACTCTATAATAATAGTGTGGTACTCTATAGTGTGATACTCTATAGTGTGGTACTATATGGTGTGGAACTCTATAGTGTGGTATTCTATAGTGTGGTACTATATGGTGTGGTACTCTACGGTGTGGTACTCTATAGTGTGGTACTCTATAGTGTGATACTCTATGGTGCGATACTCTATAGTGCGGTACTCTATGGTGTGGAACTCTATAGTGTGGTATTCTATAGTGTGGTACTATATGGTGTGGTACTCTACGGTGTGGTACTCTATAGTGTGGTACTATATAGTGTGATACTCTATGGTGCAAAACTATAATAGTGCGGTACTCTATAGTGTGGTACTATATAGTGTGGTACTCTATAATAGTGTGGTACTCTATAGTGTGATACACTATAATAGTGTGGTACTCTATAATAATAGTGTGGTACTCTATAGTGTGATACTCTATAGTGTGGTACTATATGGTGTGGTACTCTATAGTGTGATACTCTATGGTGCGATACTCTATAGTGCGGTACTCTATGGTGTGGCACTCTATAGTGTGGTATTCTATAGTGTGGTACTATATGGTGTGGTACTCTACGGTGTGGTACTCTATAGTGTGGTACTATATAGTGTGATACTCTATGGTGCGATACTCTATAGTGTGGTACTCTATAGTGTGGTACTCTATGGTGTGGTACTCTATGGTGTGGTACTCTATAGTGTGGTACTCTATGGTGTGGTACTCTATAGTGTGGTACTCTATGGTTTGGTACTCTATAGTGTGGTACTATATAGTGTGATACTCTATGGTGCGATACTCTATAGTGTGGTACTCTATAGTGTGGTACTCTATGGTGTGGTACTCTATAGTGTGGTACTATATAGTGTGGTACTCTATGGTGTGGTACTCTATGGTGTGGTACTCTATAGTGTGGTACTATATGGTGTGGTACTATATAGTGTGATACTCTATGGTGCAAAACTATAATAGTGCGGTACTCTATAGTGTGGTACTATATAGTGTGGTACTCTATAATAGTGTGGTACTCTATAGTGTGATACTCTATGGTGTAGTACTCTATGGTGTGGTACTCTACAGTGTGGTACTCTATGGTGTGATACTCTATGATGTGGTACTATATAGTGTGATACTCTATGGTGCGATACTCTATAGTGCGGTATTCTATGGTGTGGTACTCTATGGTGTGGTACTATATAGTGTGGTACTCTATACTGCGGTACTCTATCGTGTGGCACTCTATATTGTGGTATTCTATAGTGTGGTATTATATGGTGTGGTACTCTATAGTGTGGTACTCTATAGTGTGGTACTATATGGTGTGGTACTCTATAGTGTGATACTCTATGGTGCGATACTCTATAGTGCGGTACTCTATGGTGTGGCACTCTATAGTGTGGTATTCTATAGTGTGGTACTATATGGTGTGGTACTCTACGGTGTGGTACTCTATAGTGTGGTACTATATGGTGTGGTACTCTATAGTGTGATACTCTATGGTGTGGTACTCTCTGGTGTGGTACTCTATGGTGTGATACTCTATGATGTGGTACTATATAGTGTGATACTCTATGGTGCGATACTCTATAGTGCGGTACTCTATGGTGTGGTACTCTATGGTGTGGTACTATATAGTGTGGTACTCTATACTGCGGTACTCTATGGTGTGGCACTCTATAGTGTGGTACTCTATATTGTGGTGCTATATGGTGTGGTACTCTATGGTGTGGTACTCTATAGTGTGGTACTATATGGTGTGGTACTCTATAGTGTGGTACTCTATGGTGTGGTACTATATAGTGTGATACTCTATGGTGTGGTACTATATAGTGTGATACTCTATGGTGCGATACTCTATAGTGCGGTACTCTATGGTGTGGAACTCTATAGTGTGGTATTCTATAGTGTGGTACTATATGGTGTGGTACTCTACGGTGTGGTACTCTATAGTGTGGTACTATATGGTGTGGTACTCTATAGTGTGATACTCTATGGTGTGGTACTCTCTGGTGTGGTACTCTATAGTGTGGTACAAGTTACTCTAGAGGTGCTGGTGAGCAGCTCTTCATAGACATGTGTGTCTGACCTAAAACATTGACAATACTGACTTGTAACAAGCAGAACTTAGCTAGGACTGAATCCATTGCTTGCCAGGCTCATTCATCTAGCAAATTTAATCGAAATCACTTACCCAGCTTCATATAAACAACAAAAAAGAGTTGTAGTTACATGTATAGTGATTCATAGATGTATCACCTTTGTAACTACTAAACACAAGTATTACATAACTCTCTTTGCTCCCTTTTCCTTCGGTCCTTACTGGCTTCTCTGTTTACACTAAAACACTAAGGTTAAAATAATCATCAGTGTTTAGGGCCATATAAGGCAGCACAATATGCTGCTGCCAACTTTTAACAAATCTTGCTGCTTGTAGACAGCCGATTTGAGCTGCTGTGCTTCTTGCCTCGGCTTGTTGGTACGCTCGGTCTCAACCCTGGCAAGAAATTCTATGACTGGTATGGCCGCTGTCTCGCTGTCAAGACCCAGGATCCTGATATAACCTTCCAACAAGTTAGTTTATAATTTTAACTAGAAAACACTACAGCAGTTTGCCAAATATATGGTAGCAAACTAAAGCACGAATTGTCATATGATGACACATATGCAGCGATTAGAGCACCTTCAAAATTCAACAACTGTAATATTACAGAATCAATTGTTCAGTTACAAAATCATTGTTCAGTTAGCTTCAGTCAATTCATATAGTCATAAAAGACGCATGTTTGTTTATGTAAATTCTAAAAAAGTGTTAGAGAACTCCTGTCTCATTTGATAGGTATATGAGAGATTTGGCACAGAGCTCTGTGTCATTATACTCAACATGAACACAGGTCGAGAGGAATACTGCCACCCAAAGACGACTCCAAATCTCTCTGTACGGAAAGCTATTCGTATGTCGATATCTGTGCCAGGTAGGTTCATGCAAAACAGAGCAGCCGTCACACAGGCTAAACCAATCAAAAGCCAACAAAATTCATGCATCGCTCATGAGTCGCAAATGTACAGCAACTGAAAGTTGGCCTTGTTTGCTTGCAATTGTTGCTTTGTATATACATGTATGTGCACGTATACATCAATGTGTATATAGTGCTGGCATGTATGTATGTAATTCCAGTAGTCATTGGAGCATTGCATGCAGTGACATCTGCACATCCAATGTGACTTGCCCAAATACCGGCAACAATTAACACAAGTCAGTTGCAGACAAGTGAGTTTTTGGCATAGATATATAAGTTTTTGGCATAGATATATAAGATAGGTATATATATCTATGGTTTTTGGGAACGGCAAAGATCTTTAGTTCAGTGCTCAAACTCCCCAGGTCTCAGATGAAAGACCAGTGCTTGATTAAACATAGTCACCTCACTTGGGTTAACAGAGGCAAAAGAACTATTTCTTTTATTTATATACAGGAGTTCTCGAACCCCACAGCATGCTGCATGCAAACGGAAACTCAAATATGTATATTGATGGTGGAGTAATCTGCAACTATCCTATCTATGTTTTTGATGGTAAGAAATAATAATTCAATGGACAGTAGTAAGTGTTGTAATTAAGTATTGTGAAGTTTCAGCAGATTGAGAATAGCATGTATTCTCACCAACAGCTTTGAAACCACAGCTAACAAAATCTGCATTGCTCAATATTTTCAATGTAGCTCAAACCCTATGATACAGGCTGGTGGCTATCGATGCACCCCAAGGACGCGCTGTACAGCGGCTTAGGAAAGCTAACAGGAGGTTGCTGCAGTGTGGAATCTCTTAGCACATTCTGTGACGCTGACATCAGATTTAACGGAAGAAACAGTAAAACTTTGGGGTTTACACAGGTTATTTTGTACTTTATATTTTATTGCATGACAATCATTAGCATTCTAGTTGATGCTTTGCTTGTCAGGCATCACGTCTAAATACACAGCACCTCCTGCCATACTTTATATATGTTACAATAATATATATAGATTTACATGAAGTGTGTATGTCAAATCACATCAGAAATGTTCATTCTCCTTAACAAAAATTTTTTTAGAGGTTCAGCCCTCATGCGTATTTGTAAAGGGCAACATTTTAAAGAAAGTTACATACAAATACTCGTTCGAAAACTAAGATTTGGCTTACTTTCCGCGCATTATGTGAATTGTCTTCAATCCTATATGACTGCAGTCTATTTACTTTCTTAGCAGTAATAGTAATGCCATTAGCTAATAACCAGCAGCGACATAGTATCCAGTATTGTATTACTGTATTTAGTAATGGACAGCAAAGCAAGCGTTATGTAAGACATGAAACACTGCATATGCTTGGGGCTATATTGTAGACATCTAACAGCGCTTTCTTCAATGATAGATTCGCGAAGCCAGCAGATGCAATCCCAGGCATCCACTTGTTCTCGAGACCTGACACCAAACTGTCAAGGTGAAGTTATCGATTGTATTATACGTCATACTTGTGACTTGCTGTCATGGAATACTTATAATTATCGAACAATAAACAACCTCTAAAAGAAGTTATCTCCTCACATTAAGCAATCCTTTCAACTGGTGTGAATGCTGCTCATAATGAGCAGACAAATCTTTGTAAGGTTTCTAGAAGTTAACTACATGTAGTAACTTGCCTTAAGGCAAAAACAGTACGCTTGTATACGCTGCTAACGCAAAGGGTAAACTCACTGCTAGTTGCTTCTTCAAAGTTTAGAACAAACCACCTTTGGGCTAGATCTATGTGTAACTCTACTCAGACTAGACCTATGTGTAACTCTACTCAGACTATACCTATGTGTAACTCTACTCAGACTAGACCTATGCGTAACTCTACTCAGACTAAATCTATGAGTAATTCTACTCAGACTAGACCTATGTGTAACTCTACTCAGACTAGACCTATGTGTAACTCTACTCAGACTATACCTATGTGTAACTCTACTCAGACTATACCTATGTATAACTCTACTCAGACTAGACCTATGTGTAACTCTACTCAGACTAGACCTATGTGTAACTCTACTCAGGCTATACCTATGTGTAACTCTACTCAGACTATACCTATGTATAACTCTACTCAGACTAGACCTGTGTGTAACTCTACTCAGACTAGATCTATATGTAACTCTACTCAGACTAGATCTATGTGTAACTCTACTCAGACTAGATCTATGTGTAGCTCTACTCAGGCTAGATCTATGTGTAACTCTACTCAGACTAGACATATGTATAACTCTACTCAGACTAGATCTATGTGTAACTCTACTCAGACTAGACCTATGTGTAACTCTACTCAGACTATACCTATGTGTAACTCTACTCAGACTAGACCTATGTGTAACTCTACTCAGACTAAATCTATGAGTAATTCTACTCAGACTAGATCTATGTGTAACTCTACTCAGACTATACCTATGTGTAACTCTACTCAGACTAGATCTATGAGTAATTCTACTCAGACTAGATCTATGTGTAGCTCTACTCAGACTAGATTTATGTGTTACTCTACTCAGACTAGATCTATGTGTAGCTTTACTCAGACTAGATCTATGTGTAACTCTACTCAATTTAGATTTGTGTGTAACTCTACTCAGATTAAGTCATATAAATATTAAACTGTAGAAAAAGATGGGACCTATAAAATATATTGACTGTTTCACTTGTTTTTTGTTCTAGGAAACGCATGAAGCGTCTAAGATCTTTAGACAGCGCGGCGAACGCACAGGGTCTTCAGCGTGATTCTCTTCTTAAACTTTTCAAGGTGCGTTAAACACCAGCCCTTTTTTGTCTCTCATAGCTCATAACTCTTATCTACCAGTCGTAACTTTCTCATTGTTCCTGTACTAAAAACTAGACTCATGTCAATATCAACATTTGGTGAGTTTCCGATTCACCAAATGCGGTACTTGTGCTTGCAGGTACTGCAGCAGTGCTCAAATGATGATGGCTATGTAAGATCTACCTCATTCTCTGATGCCCTTTTACAGGTAAGAGTTGCACTATACTCGCTGGTCTAGCCAGGGAGATAAAAAATGCTTAAAGCTATCCGCAGCATCTTATCGACTACATACAAGCAGCTGGTGCCACAGCGAACTAGTTGACCTGTACCTATTCTAGTTGTTAGATTAATCCATGAGCTGTAGTGATGAATGAGTGTCATACACCGTCGTGATGGCATATCAGAGCGGGTCAGTGAACTATCTGAGCGACTCTGACGATCTAAAGGCACTCAAATAGATGATTTTAAGCACACTCCCTCAACTGAGCATCTTATTTAAAATAGCACTTATTTTAAAGACACCAAACTCGCAAATCTACTTTTGAACAACATTTTTTCTATCTTGTACCGTTTTATATTAACAGAGGTTTAGTCACAGCTTTGGGAATGCCGAAATGCCTTTTTTAAACACAAACTTACATAAAACTTGAGTAGATTTCATCTGAAAGTACTGGTACTTTTTTATCATTTGCAATTATTTTTTGTTTGAGGTGATCTGACTGCCAGGACGTTTTAAGATTAAATTTGACAAAACTTGATCGCGCTTAAAAAGCTCACAAGAAAGATATGTGTAAAATGGTGTCAATATTTACTGTTATTGTTGCTATAGTTGGTATCGGCTATTGTGTTCAAGTTGCAGCGTTACACGTCTCTATTTTGTCAATTTCTTTGCTACTATAGACGTGATAATTGCACTTTCACTTGAGCTGAGCGTTTGAAGTTCGATCAAGTTTTATCAATTTTAATCTTGAAGCATCCTGGCGCTCGAATCACTTTGAACATCAAAAACAATCGCCAATGATAGGAAAATACCGATATTTTCTGATAGAATCTACAAAGGTTTTTAAAAAGTTTATCATTAACTCGCCTCTATGCATTTTGCTTGGCAGCTGATCATAACAGCTCCCTAAACTCGCAGTATGCAGTCACTGGAGTGGTAGTTGATTAGCTTCTCTACCTCAACTGAGGCATGCAGCACTCACGTGAAGAATATCCTGTAGGTGCGCTGTCAAACTTTGCTGCCATCCTTATCTGTTAGTGTGATTTGTTTGAGGTCATTAAATAAGCAAAGGGCATGTCAGCGTCTATCATGCTCCCACCTAAATCTTTCTACATGTATATACAGTGAATGTTGTCATAACACTGTGCGTTGTATGCCCCGAGCATGGTTACCTTGGTTTTTCATTACTAATAAATACTGTTCATTTTATTCATTAGGTATGACTAAAACAATAAGTTTGTTATTTAAAAACAACTATATGAGAAACTACTAGAACATGCAAAGATTAATTAGTTTATTTTAAAACTTGCTCAGTTTATTCCTCATCTCAGCTCAGCCAATGCTAATGCCTGGGAGGTTCATATCCCAATCATTAGCATTGGCAGGATGGGCTGTGATAAGTTGTATTATATATTGTGGCTAATTAATAAAGGGAGTTGAAGTTGAGCAATAGCTACATTGAGCCTTTCTACGCGCCATCATGACAGCAAAGAGCTCAACTAAAAAACAGAGGCTATGTAACTAATGAGTACATACAATGCTGTGCAGATTATAGCAACCACCTTGTTCTTTGTTCATTGAGAGATTTCTTATCTCAGCTTAGCTCTATGTGCATAAATCTACGCATCTATTTAAAGCTCTTTTCGTCCAATTAAATAAAGGATTTTTTGTTCTTTGACTGCAAATAGTTACAAGCTAAACTGAACTCTAATCCCAAAACTTAGAGTGAACTTAAAGTGAACTTACAGTGAACTTAGAGTGAACTAAGTGTGAATTTAGAGTGAACTTGTCAACCGTTGCATATCTCGAAAACGATTTATCGAAATATAGCGATATCTCAATATCTCTGAATCTGTATTTAAACTCTGTAGCCCATTAATATATTGTAAAAGATAGCCATTTAAATAATATGGAGTTATCTGTTCAACGCGTCTCACATTAGATACAAAGAAGGCATTGGTAGCCT
Organism: Watersipora subatra; assembly: GCF_963576615.1. NCBI lineage: Eukaryota > Metazoa > Bryozoa > Gymnolaemata > Cheilostomatida > Watersiporidae > Watersipora > Watersipora subatra. The sequence continues at coordinate 3,877,063 of NC_088708.1, read as the reverse complement.
CAGGTATAGAACATGATGTGTTCTCCAAGGTTATCTATTACAGGTGACTAGTCCATTCAGACATATGTATGGTAGGTTAATATATGGTATGTAGTATGTACTGTATTTTATGGTTTTTATTCAGTGAGTAAACCTTGTTATTTTAATCTTCTTACAGAATGATCTCACTGATGATGACATAGCGATACTGTTCGGTAAAGAGATGACTGCAAAAACTCTGCTGCTGAAACTACCGACATCAACAACAGAGTCAACTTTGGTAAGAAATAAACAGTTGTTATACAAGAAATATCACTGTCACTTGTGGATATGTCAGAGTTGTCGGGCTGTCGAGAAGTTATATTTCCTGTCTCCGCCCCTTCTTTCTTCCCTTTTGCAAAATTCTGTGCTGTCGAGTAAGGTTATAAGAGTAGAAAAAATTTTCTGACTTGTTGGACCATAGGATTACATTAGCACTTTGACTTGTTGGACAATAGGATTACATAAGTGCTTTTGCATGGCACTAAGCTGCATTCAATGAGGCGAAAGAATGGGCATAGGTTTTATCCACAAACCATTTCCAGTTTACCGTAAAATTGTTTGAATGGTAGAAGTATTTTTGCTCTCTATGTGACAGATAAGTCCAAGAGAGTTAGATGACTACTTTATCAGTCATGGACTGCATATGTATAGGCTACTCGAGGAGGCCATGATAGCCAGTGAAAATATTAGTAGCCTCACATCGTTCTGGCAACGACTTCAAAAGAATGTGACTCGGGCTGCTCGTCGTAGCTTCATCAAGGTAACTGTAGCTCATTTAATCTACCCAGACCATATTTGCTTCACTAGGAAAGCCTTTTAAAGGTTTTAAGTGAAAAGAGCTAGCTTTGTAGTGAAGTAGGAGGGCACAACTCCTGCGTATATTTTTGGTTAATACTAGACTTATATTGAGTTCTCTCATCAGAGACAAAAATCAAGCCTAATATAGGTATTTATATAAATCTATAATCTATTAATTTGTAATATGGAAAAAATGAAAGACGGAAGTTTTAGAAAAAAAGCAGAAAGTTTCTTGATCACTCAAAGTAAAAACATCAGCATTATTTGCGTTGCAGAGATTACAGCAGTTTGTAACATGAATTTGAAAAACAAAGAAGACAGTATGCGCTGGGACATTTGGTCATTGTAGCCTTTTTGTTTTCATAGCATGAGGATCTGACTCGGACGGTCAACATAAACACAGACTACGTTGAATTCCTAGATTTTGAAATATGCACTGAAGACAAGATATTTTTAATGCAGGTGAGAAAGGTGATGTTTAGGGTTCTGTGAGCTCTAGGCCCAGTGTTTATGCTAATCTTCAATATGAGTGACTATGTTTAAAGCTCTGACAAGGATTTCAACTTTATAAGTAAAAACTTGACTTTATTAACCTCATTACCATATATACAGTCTACTTATCTGTAACAGTTGTATATGTAATGATACTGTTTACACAAAACTAATTATAGTCATTTAACAATTTGAAATGATGTTCTCTGGAGGAAGCAGGGTGACTGTATAAAACTTTGAAGTACATGTACTAAAGTGATTGTATAGTATTGTAATGATTTATTGTATCTAACTAATCATATTACAATATATTATTTAGCTAATAGCCTTCTAGAAAATACAAAAGCTAACAATTCTCAACATCATTGTATAATAGATAGGACGGGTTCTATACTTGAGTTGTAGTGTTATCCAGGTTTTTTAATTGTTCCTTAAGCTGGTCAACACCTTGGTTATCTTGTCATCTCTTGTATGGGCACCTTGGTTACCTTGTCATCTCTTGTATGGGCACCTTGGTTACCTTGTCATCTCTTGTATGGGCACCTTCAACACTCTTTATTATTACTGAGTTTAGCTTCTATATATACAAATTGATGGATTTTCTTTTGCACTAGAATATTCTGAAATATTCTAGTGTTTTTTCATTGATAAATTGTATTGATCTGTTTGATTTATCACATATCTTCAAAATTTAACAGGAAGTTGTAGTTGAACAACACCGATATTTGTGACCAATCACATCAGTGATACATCTCAAAACTACGATTGTTTACAAAACTGTTACATACTTAAATTGAAAGATACATGTATTCATGTTTGGTTGCCTCTTATTCCTGACTTGTACATCTTTACAGCAAGGATACAAATACACGCTTACATATCTCCAGTCTTACATGCAACAACATAAAAACAATAATCCGGACGCATCAGAACCAGCATCTCACCAGGCTGAGCGGAGCTCACCTGATGCTGATCATGAGAGTGACAAAGATACAGCAGTATTCTACATAGATTGTGACTAGCCGCACTACATCGCACTCTCTATTTTCATGCCAGATAAAAATTTCTTAGTCACCAACTAAATATTGTAAAAGATCAACATAAATTTATTAGAATATAAGCTAAGCAAGTGAAGTAGACTATTTATTACAATACAGTGAGAATAGCTTTAGATTTTGAATTCCTTATGCAATAAATATGCATTGACTGAGAGGCAAATATAGCCCTCCTAAGATGTCTGTAAAATGTGAATAACTTCGAGGTAGCTAATCTATTGGCGATATTTATTGTAGATTTATAAGCTCTTGAGTGTAAAGCAATGGAATCACTTTACTCAGGTGATCATACTTTGTGTTATTATAATTGATTAGGCTAATGCTATTACTGTTATATTTGACTTGGAGGCAACTCTTTTCTAGCTATGAAATAAAAATCAATATCTTGCCATAACCAATGCACAGGCAAACATAAACATACAAACTTATACATTCTGATATATGCTTTGTATCTTGACATCTCTGTGGATAGGAACAAATATAATTGTTACAAGAATTCAATGTATTTCATTCAATTTGTTTTGCAACTCAAAAACTGAAATAAAAACACTTATATATATAGTTTTGAAGCCAATATATTATATAAAGTTACATGAAAGACCGAATAAATAATGTAATGTTTAATAAAAAGAAGTTTTCTTTTCACATTGCCTTTACAGTTAAGATAGGCAATTGAGCTATCATCTTCGTGATACTAGAGACAGACAGGGAGCTAGTAGAGGTGGTGATACTATAGAGACAGACAGTGAGTAGGTAGAGGTGGTGATACTATAGAGACAGACAGTGAGTAGGTAGAGGTGGTGATACTGAAGACAGACAGTGAGTTGGTAGAGGTGGTGATACTGGAGACAGAGAGTGAGTAGATAGAGGTAGTGATGCTGGAGACAGATAGTAAGTAGGTAGAGGTGGTGATACTGAAGACAGACAGTGAGTAGATAGAGGTGGTAATACTAGAGACAGACAGTGAGTAGGTAGAGGTGGTGATACTAGAGACAGACAGTGAGTTGGTAGAGTTGGTGATACTAGAGCCAGACAGTGAGTCGGTAGAGGTGGTGATACTGGAGACAGACAGTGAGTAGGTAGAGGTGGTGATACTAGAGACAGAGAGTGAGTAGATAGAGGTAGTGTTGCTGGAGACAGACAGTAAGTAGGTAGAGGTGGTGATACTGAAGACAGACAGTGAGTAGATAGAGGTGGTAATGCTAGAGTCAGACAGTGAGTAGGTAGAGGTGGTGATACTAGAGACAGACAGTGAGTTGGTAGAGTTGGTGATACTAGAGCCAGACAGTGAGTTGGTAGAGGTGGTGATACTGAAGACAGACAGTGAGTAGGTAGAGGTGGTGATACTAGAGACAGACAGTGAGTTGGTAGAGTTGGTGATACTAGAGCCAGACAGTGAGTCGGTAGAGGTGGTGATACTAGAGACAGACAGTGAGTAGGTAGAGGTGGTGATACTGAAGACAGACAGTGAGTAGGTAGAGGTGGTGATACTGGAGACAGACAGTGAGTAGGTAGAGGTGGTGATACTAGAGACAGACAGTGAGTTGGTAGAGATGGTGATACTAGAGACAGACAGTGAGTAGGTAGAGGTGGGGATACTAGAGCCAGACAGTGAGTCGGTAGAGGTGGTGATACTAGAGACAGACAGTGAGTAGGTAGAGGTGGTGATACTGAAGACAGACAGTGAGTTGGTAGAGGTGGTGATACTGGAGACAGACAGTGAGTAGGTAGAGGTGGTGATACTAGAGACAGACAGTGAGTTGGTAGAGATGGTGATACTAGAGACAGACAGTGAGTAGGTAGAGGTGGGGATACTGAAGACAGACAGTGAGTTGGTAGAGGTGCTACTTTAACTTAGACCATGTGAACTTTAAATTAACATAACTTATTTACATATGCATATATCTTTATATTTGTCAAGTTTTAGCCTTTGATTATATCAATGAGCAACTTTAAACTTTCTTGCCTTGACACAATTTTTACAATAAATATCAGATAGCTTTATAGACCTGTTTAAGAGATAAATCTAAAATGTAAACTCATATATTAACTACTGTTTGCTGCCTTTATTCTAAAGAAAGCAGTTGCTTTCTTTATTTTTCTCACTTCTACTTATACTTATTCTTTTGGAATCCATCATTTTATAACTAAAAAGGAAAATATGAAGCACTGTTTAACATTGTTCGAGCACCACATAACCAAAGTATCTGAAGGAGATCTGCCATGATATCCTTATCCATATCCATAGCTTGCCATATCAATATCCTACATATCCATTGATTTACAATGTTAAATACAACTCCAGATGTCATATGTTAGGTTTAACTCTGTATATCGAGACTAACAATAGCTCAAATTTTGTGTCAAAAAGCTGGTATGTAGAAATGAATGTAAGTTGAGATCCGCCAGCATAGGCTATAATAACTACGATATTGAAGTGTTGAGCAATGCTTGAGTGATGCGCCGGCCCTGAGCTTCTGATCTCACCAGAAACAGAAGAAAACTAAACCATATATGTTTCTACATATAAAATAGCTAAAGGGGAAGAAGGACCTGAGAAAGAAGCACCATCATCAAAAAGTGAGTCACATTCCTACTAAAAAGCAATCGTAGTAGCCTACTACGATTACTGCTAAATATCATTACTGACTTACTAGAAATAAGGGAAGGTCAGGGTGAAAGTTGTGACAGCATTGGTTCCATTGATGCTCTATCTACTGATATTAGGTTAGTGAGAAGTAAAATGCAATGTAAATAAAACATTATTAGAGTTAAGTTAATGTTTAAGATAATATCAAATTTTAGTATTACAATTCTTGGCCTTAGACTCTTATTAGATATCTAGCCAGTCTATGTACAAGGAAACAATGTTATCATATATCAGCAGTTGCAAGCTAATGCTATGCTAATGCTATGGACTTGACCTAAATGTGACCTTATTCTATTCCTCGGCTTAAATACAACCTTAGACTCTAGTGAAATAGACCTGACTCTGAATTTATTGAATCCTCAATTAGTGCATAGACGTGAACGTTTGTTAGTCGATTGGCGTGGTTGTAAGAAACTGGGCTATCATACCAAAATATTTGTTGTTCTATTGGAGTGGTTGTAAGAAACTGGGCTATAGTACCAAATATGAAGTTTTCAGAGATCAAACGACTGGTACCAGCTTCCCTGTGCCTCTTCTTTGGGATTATCTGTCCTTGCCGTAGGAAAGACTTGAGTGGCCGACCTTGTAAAGTGACTGCTCCCTCACCAAGAGCTCAGAATTGAGTGGCTAACATGTGATGCTTAATATGTTACTAGTTTGTAAATCGAAATATAAGAAGGTTTGTAAGCACCTTATGCTCTGACAATCTAAAACTGCAAGAGCTCTCCACCAGCTGCCTGTAGAAGGAAAAAACTATGTAATAAATATAACCTTTCCGTAAGATTGCTCATACACCTAAATATTATATAGGATATAGTCTTTGTAGGTAGATAGTCTTATTTTGCTGGCTCAACCTCAGCAAGGTTTTTATATTTTGGTACACAAAGAGAAATGTTTATGAGAAATAAATCTTTATCCTTTAATTGCTGCAACATAAGTATTTGAGAGCTTCTCAACTTTGTTGCTCCGTTACCTACATGTATATTCTCTATGAGAAGAGAATAAAAACTTAATAATCCTCACTATGTTACTGGCTATTGCATAATAACTAGATTTTTCTACAGTTCTACTCCTACCGGTGACAGGTTGGTAGGGGGATTGATTATAATCTTCTCTATAAATTATTTCAACAATAACGCTCACAGGCTTTCTTTATGTCAACCGCCAGCATCAGAAACTGATTTGAACCAAGCCTGTAAATTAAACTACACATTCATATGGTAGCAGATTAGATCTGGCAATCCTTAATAAAGGCCATTCTAAACATATACATTTGACCTTAATTATTGGAGGCCAGGCTTTAGTCTTCGTCACAGCGTGTTCTGATTTATTACATTATAGTCTGTCAGCAACATTATTTGAGTGTATGAAAAGGGTTGATAAGTTATAAATAGTTAAAGATAGCTAGAGAAGGTATCAATTGCTATCCAAAATAAAAGTTCAGTGTATTTGTACAAGTGCTTGTGAAAAGTTATTATTACTTCACAAAAGCATTCGGTAGCCATAAGAAGTATGAGATGATAAAGCACTGGGAATAGAATCAATTTAGAGAGTATTACTGTTGGAGACACTGGAAGCATTGAACCAATAGAACTGAAATCAATAGCGATGCTTATTCTTGTACAAGAAGCCTAAACTGAAGATTGTAATAACATCAGAGTATTCCGCGTGTACAATTAATAAATTGTATTGGTTTACGACCACTTTAGTAGGCATCTGACTAACAACACCCTAGAATTATTGTTTAGCGCTAATAAAAAAACAGAAAGCCTGAGGAACTAGTATCTAATTGTAGACCCTATTATTGTTTTTTGTTTTTGCTTCTATAAAAGATGGAGACAATCAAACCGCTATCAGGGCTTCTGAGATATTAAAACTGCTTTGAGTGATGAACGGACAAATGTAAAATTACTTGTCTGTAGGCTAATTTGCATCAAGGATTGTCCTCTCTATCATGGAGTTTACGATCATAATTTCAAAGCCCGTCGACGGAGACGCGGACTACGAAATAAAAAGTCGGCTTCCGGCTTTCCCGTAGGTAAGGCTCTCATTTACATGCAATCGCGCGTTATCTGTTTCTCTGTCTGCATTATATGTTGGCGTGAAGTTTTTTGAACAGACAATTGCTATCGATCTGGAGAAGCAAAATTTTATTTTTATGGTAGGAGGGAACAGTTTTGTTTAGATATTGTTCTCTTACATAAGCACACATCTTGATAAAATAACTTAAGGACGTTCGACATAGTTTTCGTGCTAACAGATCTTGTGAGACGCCGGTCAGTAGCACAATGGATGCTTTGACAAGGAACTTTGCAGGAAATATGGTAATAGAAATAATAATATTAGATTTTTCAACGGCATTTGATTATGTGAACCATCGAAAATTAATACATAAAATTAAAAAATAGGAATATACCAATAAATAATTAATTGTATATCATCTTTTTTTGGCAAATGGAACGCAGGTAGGTGAGATCAATGATAGACAGCCTCTATGTGGGGGCTGTATATTGTTGGTGAGATTGAGGGCATGTTTTTAGATGTTTTGTTTGTCACCTCTGGAGTTTTGCGGGGCACAGTTATTGGTCTATTGTTGTTTTTCATTTTTATCTATGACTAACTGGTTATTAATTGTCATTGTGGACTTTTTGCTGATGATGCTCTTGTGTGTGCTACACAAGATAAAGCCACCATGCTTTAACAAGATTAATATTTTTGAATCTTAGGCCAAACTTTGATAGATGAAATTTAGTTCACAAAAGTGTTACCATCTCTCTGCTGGCAAGTCACTATGTTGACTGATACAAATAATTTTTTTCAAAGTATACATTGATCAATGTATTCAATGCGTGGCTTCTATTTTTATGTTGGGGTAGAGTTACAGAATGATCCGAAATTTAATAAACATATTTGTAAAATTGAAGCCAAGAAAAAGCAATTGGCATGCTTAGGAGGGTTTTTAGATATGCAGACTAAAAGACACGAAAGATTGCTTATACTTCACTAAAGAAAACTATGTTATAATTGACATTAGTTTATAATTCAAGTAGAAGTATATTTTTAAGCACTGTCTAAACATTTCATTGCAAACTAGTGATTGGCTTAGATTTGCAACATATAAAACGTGCAATATGTGCAGTGTTACAATGAAGCTAGTGAATAAATGCTGTATAAAGTGTTCCTGAAATCTAAATGCTCTTGGTAGCAATATTTCAAAGCCGTTAATCAAATCATTCCTTTTTGTGTCATTGCAGTCTCTCATACCGGCGACATCACACAGTTGTTCCTACTCATACTTTTGGTCACACCCTGTAATCTTGTAATCTTTTTCCTCATATTGTATATTATCTCGTACAATCCTTATTACTATAGTCACTCATAACTCGGTATAAACTAGAAGCTCTAGGTGGATGTTGCGCAAAACCTCACTTGTTTCAAATAAAAGGCAATGATAGTTGTACATGTATATCATGTCTGCTTCATTACACTCGTCAATAATGCCTGAGAGCGCAATTTCTGTCAATCACTAATATTTTACTCGATCATTTATTAATCATATATAGCCATACCATTCAGAAACTACATGGGCATTGTTAAACCTATCAAAAGTTTATTTTTGGTTTAATTTCCAATTTTTGTTTCTTTAATTAAAATTAAACTGTAGATGTTTTTTGTTATGATGTTTTTAGAACCATGCCAGGATTACCAGAACCTTAGAGATAGTTGCAAGTGTGAATGACTCTATTGAAACCTATCCAGTTAACATGCGCCATTATTCTTGACAACAAACTCGCGCTGTTCGCTTTGAATAGTGGCAACATTCTATAGATACCTTCTTAACCGAACACACAATCCATCGTTTTTTTTTTGATGTCATCAAGTCGTTTGCACATGCGCTCGTTCACGAAAAAGCCGCCATTTTGGTAGAAAACGATCGTTTTTCTTTGATTTATTAGTACTTTTAAGTGTTGTTTTGATACTATAATAAAAAATTGCAAACAAAAACATCGTTTTTAAATTATCATTGCAAAAGCTTTTTGTTTCTAACGAAAAAATTGTCTATAAAGATGGCCGACAACGATAAAATGACGTCACGAAAAAAACGAAGGATAGTATTATCAATAGAAAGTTGATGCCTTGATTTCTTGCTACTAATCAGACTAATCTGTCAAAGTAATAGCAAAGCTACAAAATTAAAGCCGACTAAAGAGTAGCGGAGACGGGGGCACTCTGGGACAAAATTTACACTTTTGACAACCCATCGAATAATTTAATTGATAATGAGCTGAATTTTCTTGTGATGATACCCTCAGATGTTGTCTATATAAATATCCAAACATTTCCTCCTGCTAATAGTTAAAAAAATTTTACAATGAATCTACCAACTCATGTTCACTGTCCCAGTGTGCCCCGCATCGGGGGCACCCTGGGACAGCGGCCGGGGCACTGTGGGACTATATAATTACCTACTGTCTTCACTAAAGATGGTGCATAAAAGAATTTTAGTCAAGTTTATTGTATGATATAAAACAGTGTAGAACAGTAATTAGTAGTATGGTATATTACAAACAAAACTACAGTATGATGAGATGTACATGACCAAGACAAGACAACTAAACAGCAGAGAAGTGTGGTAAAAACAAATATGGAAATCCTCACATAGCTAGAAATATTGTGCCAAACTAATAGGGAAGGCCATTCTCTCTGAGAGTCTTCTTGTTCCACCAGTGATATTCGGTGGTGGAAGCTTTAATAGAATGTCACTGTGGTCGACTAGTGCTAAGTCTTCTGGCTCTGATTTAACAAATGTAGGCTTGGCACCAGGAACAGTTTTGAAGAACGACACACTTAATGTTATATCAGAACTCTCCATCTCGACGATGATTCCAACATAGTGCTTTACAAGCTTCTGCTTGCCAGTAACTGTGAACTTTACAAGCACATAATCTCCGGTGTTATATTCTGTTGAATCCGTTTCACTGTCCATTTCAACAACCCCATTATCTCCGTCATCCTCGCTAGTGTCCTCTTTCTCAAGCCTAGTGTTCAATTCGACTTCTTGGCGCTCATCCTCACTGCTATCACTGACCTCCACATCCTGAATAACCTTCTTCTTCACTCTTTTAGATGTTTTCTTGGCCCTCTGTTTGTTGCGTTCTCTTTCGAGTCTTTCTTTTACTGGGGTGTCTGTCAAAACTAGTGACTTTGCAGTTTTCCTTTTTCTTTGGTTTTGTCGTGGAGGGGCTTTCGAGAATGGCCGTACTTCTAATGGTGTAAGGTCTTTAGGGGTAGCTACAACTTGGCTGGTTGATGGGGATGAATAGACTGGCTCTGCTGGTAGTGCTTGGTTCACTGCAGGAGCTGCTATCGGATCATCCTGGCTGGTAGATGGTGTAACCAAGTTCTCGGGAACTGGACGGTTTGTGACTTCTGAGGCGAGATACATGTCGTCGCCAAAAATGTCTGGTTTATACAGAAAGACACCAGACACACGAAAACCGGATAAGATATTCGATGGTGTAAATGCCCTGTTGAAGCTCTCACTGAGTAAGGCGCCGATCTCATGTATGGATATTGTCCGGGCAGGATTATTCAACATCCAGCGCGTACAGCTGTCATTGTAGTAGCGCTTTAGGGGGCCATAAACGGTGCGGTCTAAAGGCTGTAGCTTGTGACTACAATGGAGAGGGAACGTTAGTAAAATAATGCCTTTCTCTTTAGCGGACTCTATGGCTGAAATAGATACATGGCTTGTATGATTGTCCATGAGTAGCAGCACGGGATGCTGATGAAAACATGTAGCATGCTTAGCAAAGTGCTCCAGCCATTGTAGAAATATCTCCTGATTCATCCAACCAGATACATGAGCGGCACCTCTGCTTCCAGGTGGGGTGCCATTTAGCATGGAATTCTTGAAGTTGACTCGTGGGAGTATGAGGAATGGTGGGATAAAGGAACCTTGAGCATTAATGGAACCAACAAGTGTTACAAGAGTACCTCTTTCAGCAGAGGTAGCGAGACCAACTTGTTTGGAGTTTTTGCGTGCAATAACTTTAGGAGGCTTGTGAACGGTAGTCAAAGCCATTTCATCCATATTGTAAATTTGATTGGCCTCAAATTTATACTTCAGAAGTACAGCTTCTAGGTTAACAAAAAATGCCGATACATTACTTCGATTAAAGCTAGTGGCCCGACTCAGACTCGTAGCTTCGGGTGTGCGAACTGACAAGTTGGGATGCCTTTTCATAAAAGAGTATATCCAGTCCTCCCCTGAAATCACAAAATGAGCTTTCTTCAATGAACAACCATAGACCTCAATTTAACGGCCTACTATGCACATAGGCCTAGATATTTATAAGGCTACATTCAGATTTAATAAAACGGTATGAATATTTTTATTTAATCTGTGTTTGTTTTCTACTCTTTTCTTCAGGTCATTCTAAAGAACAGAGATAGCGAGAAGCAGATAGGGCTATTAGACTGTAGATTTTTTTTATAAATTAGGTACTAACCTGCTTTCTCGTTTTTATCCCAGAGGCTTGGGTATGTTAGATTCAGTTTTTTCGCGTATTCATAAGCGAATTGGCGCATCATGACTTTGGTGAGGCCTGCGTGGTGTTTTGCTCCCTCAACAAGGTATGACTCCAGCATTACTTCGTGTTCAGTGGAAAACACACGTCTGTTGTCCCAACGTGGTTGGTATGTAACACTAGCTTCTCCAGCCTTCCGTCGCTTCGTCACCGCTCTTGCCAGGGTTGACTTCGGAATGACATAACTTTCAGGTGCGGCTCTTAGGCTTAGCTTGCCATCAATAACTTCTTTGATAGCTAATTCAAACACTGAATCAGCAATCTTTCCTTTGGCACTGGTTTTTCTGTTTCGAACCATGGTTCCTACAATATTATCATCACGGCTTACATAAAATAATGTTCGGGGCACAGTGGGACACGCAACGGGGCACAGTGGGACGCGTCCCACAGTGCCCCGCCAGCTTTTGTCCCACTGTGCCCCGCCTGATGATAAATTGGCTTTGGTGTCATATCTCCCAGAAAAAAACAGTGGCTACACTTGTAATATATAGGGGAATTTTGCATAAAAAGCTACTATGACTAGCATTCTTAACATTTGGTCATACAAATTCTAGTGCCATTTATGAAACATTTTCCCTGGGTGCAAATATTTACTTTTTTGGTCAAAATCTACATTTTTACTCACCTTGTCTAAAATAGGTCCAGCATGGAGATGAGAACAAAATGGCTTCCCTATGATGTAATTTCCTGTAAGTTTTCCCATGCTAAAGAATGAGAACAGAACACAACTCCCAATAATGACACTGTCCCACAGTGCCCCGTGTCCCAAGGTGCCCCCGTCTCCCCTAAGTCTTTTAATTTCAAATCTAAAGACAATGTATTGCTACAAGCATTGCCAAATCAGTATCTTAATTATGTGAGACCGATACTTGAGTGTTATGCTCAAGCTGAAATCCCACAATGCTTCATTTTGCTTTAATTACTCTAACTGGTTTCTAGGACTATAATAAATCTGTAAGTTACTGTTAGATGGTACAAATGACTGAAGGTTCAGTTGAACACTGAGACTGGTGTAAATATAGCTATACACTCAACACTCAGATGTATCCAAGTAGTAGATCTCAGGCTATGCCACTAATTACGGCATTAGTAAAGCTGAAGTGAGCAATATGTATGCCATAGAACTATTCTACCATCAAAGTTATGTGCTGCAGGTCAATATATCTTAACATGTTCTCTATTAGCCACAAACATAGCGTTGTTGTTCTTAATATTGCTGCTTTCAGTTACCAAAAATCTAGTTTTTCACTAGTAATTACTAATAAATAATGGTACATGGTTGGTGAAAAAAGCTGCCTTAGAATCTGTCAAGCAAGTACTTTTCATGTTTTTCTTACAGTTCACCCATTTTTGTACATTCCGATTGGCTGGTACAAACCATGATTAATCCTAACCAATCTTCTCACTCTTAAGCACATGATTGCGTGAGAGATCATGATGCATAATGATCAGCGCAAGCTGGCTTCAAACTGATTGATTATTGACTGATTGATTATTATAGTAAAGATTTAAGTTACTAGCTTAAGTTACTCAAATTCAGAGGGTAAAGAAATGTTTTGTGCCAAAAACTTTTATATTACGTGTGGAACGTCGGGCATTCGTCTAGTCATAAAATAATTAACACTTTAAAGCCCGGGCCTGAGATAACTCAGGAAAATGTTTTCCTTCCTGATCCTACATATGAGTCAACTCGGCTACGTAGTTTCGCTTTATTTGGTATTACATTTTCTTCTTACGTAGGATCACAAACCTTTTGCCGCACTGTGCATAATATGTTTTCAGTGTAATTCCAAAGTTTCGAATCAATTAGACGATTAGTTTTTGAGATATAACCAAATTATCGCCAGTTTTCAGGCTATGTGAACCAAATTTTAGATGACGGTGTAGCAAGAGGTGCAGCTGTCCCTCTGGCAACAAAAGCTTTTAGGAGTTATCTTTGGCTTTCTGGCTGTAGGATTTATGCAAGTACACAGGTGTGAATAGTGGCTTTCTATATAGTTTAGAAACTGTTACTGGGCAGACAACTTCACTTTGATCATGGAGTGGCTTCCTCATGAAACAAGTTATAATCGTTTCGATTGTTTATGCATGAGCGGTAAAGCATTTTAATGGCCAGTGCTAAATATTGTTGTTATACCTACATGTATGTAACCGACTATTTACTCAACTAAAAGATTTAGTGTTCTAGGTAACAAGATCATTATCACTGCTGCTTTCTGTTGTTTGAGGCTTTTGAAGAACTTTGTTTAGATTAGCCTAATATTCACCACAAAACACATGCTATCATTAAAATAATTACAGTTGGGTTGCCTTGCACATGCGTGTAGTTCTCGGATAGGCGTTGCTAAAGAATTTAGTCTATTACATGCGGCATCTTATCAATGCAAACATTAATACTGTCGAACCTTGAGATGTGAAGTTAATTTGTTCCGCTATTTGCTCCATTGGTCTAAACTTTCCCATGTTCGGCATATATTCTTATAAGAATACATTAAATTTCATTAAATTTCATTAAATTTGTGCTACAGCATAAAACTTAGCGAGAAATATTTTAGTTAAATACGTCGAGCATTAAAACAATTAAGTGCATTATGTGAAAACTAAATACGGGGACCTGAATTGTATATGAGAAACTGAATAGAGTAATAAATAATAATATAAGGCTGTTATTGTCTGTAAAGATGCAGATTTAGGTGTAGTCTTGGTGTTGTGTGGGGCTGGCAGTGTTTAGGTAAGGGGGTGATCGCATTACCTTTTCCTTCTTTCACAACTGCTATCACTCCACATTCTTTTTGGGGTCTATGACTTTAAAAAAACCTACAGAGGAGAACACGAAGCACTGTTTAATGCTATTTGCGCAATGTAGAACTGAGCTGTTTTAAGGAGAACTGTGAACACATGCTCTGATTTACAAACCTGCAATGATTCAAGACATCTCACACATCACATCTTGGATATTCATGTCTAGACAAATGTTAGTTTAAATTTTGTATGCAGAGGTCATTGGAAGTAGATGGTTCGACTGTACAAACTACAGACCAAATCTTTGAACGAATTAACTTTATATGTGGAGGCTTGGCTGTACAGGTAGTGCTTGCTTAACGACAGTAATTCGTTGCAGCAAACAGGTCGATAAATGAACCAGGTGAGGCCATTTCGTCATCATTCGATAATATGTACAGTATTTTTACTTTCTATCATTTCTTCTTTTATTATGTATTTATATATTATCTATTTATTGATTTTTAGAAAGTAGCACTTTTTATTTTCTTTGAAATTTTGAGTTAATATAAGAGTATTGAACTTGATAACGAGCGCTACATACAGATATAGTTCTAGAAAGCACGTGCCTAGCGCAGGAAGATACCGAGTGAGAGATGGGGAGAGGGTAGTCGCTTTGTGTTAGCCAACCGTCGTAATTACAAGGGATTTGCGTTGAATGAATATTAGAACAGTTTTAAAATCCATCGTTGCTGTGAGTTGTCGTTAATCTGGCACCTCCTTAAACGAGGACTAACTGTACTCGGTAATACTAGAGATATGACTAAAGGACTTTACGGAAACCCATATTAAACTCAGCTAATGGCAAATCAGTAACTTGACAATTTTGGATGCGGATTTGTTCCCAAAGTATACAGTTCATACAATATCAACAAGGCTTTCAGCAGATGAATCACACAATTATAGGCCATTATCATCTGCTGTATTGATTGTGCATTTTATAAGGATTGTGTTCTCTTAAGATTTGAGGCTATCTCATGCATTGGAATGAGCTCTCTGTAGTCGAACTGATCACTAGAAGTCAGAGTTTGAATACATTCTTGTAAAGAAAGTTGATTGTGAAGCTTAATATCAGATTGAATGTGTTTATTGTCACAAAGCATCTCGGCATTGAGCTCTTTTCATTGTCCTCTTCTCTTTTAGCGCTCAGCTAATCGGATTGTCAAAGATACTGCTTGAGCAAAGCATTCAATTCCATATGCTGGTGAGTAGTGAGTTTACAGAAAGGTGACCTCTATTTTTATACACTGTATGAGTGGTGTCGCTTAGGCATTTGGCATAATGCCATGTTTACTTTGCACTGGTTTGATTATGGTACTGAAATATTGAGGTTTGATGCGCCGTGCTAGCTCAAAGGCTAACATAATTAATGTCTGTTATGAGCGCTTAAATGTCAAGGTCTCCCAGAAATTTGCACGAAATATCCCTGTGAATGGCAATGAGTTTACATGCATCATTTTCCCCTGATATTCTCAATGCTACTTTGTCATGATTGCCTCACTGATCATGAGTGTGTAGGTTTTAGAAATTTGAAATCCCACTTTCCATCCAACATTAGTCATATACTATAATAAATAGTGTCAATATGCTAAAAAAAATTGTTTATGATTTTTTGAATGTGTCAGAATCTCAAAAGTAAAGTCTTGTACCGAAGGTCAGTAAAAGGTCAGCACCAAAAGTTTTGGTACTGACTAGAAAGGTAAACCACGCGAGAGAAATCTCTTAATAATTTAATGAACATCGTTGACTGCAGACGGTGCATTGTTGAGCAACAGAGAATTGAGGAATAACGTCAGTTGTCACTAGATAGTCCAATGCGGAGTAAACACTGAATCGCTCTATAATGATATAAAGCAAAATAGAGTCTGTTTTAAAAATAAATTTATTAACAAAAATGGTCAAAATTTTATCGCTAGCATTGTAACAGACATGTTTGTAGGAATTCAAAGACGAAATATTTCAAACATACCTTAAAACCTCTATTTCAATGCAGTGGCTCTCGATTTTTCAACCCTTCCTCCATAGTGGCAGTCAAATAGAGATGGCGTTCGAATAGAGGCTGACGTTGTATTTTTTAAGTGGCTCGTCAGAATTTTGGGAAGATGCCGTAAATTTAGCCTCTTTATAGTCAAAGCGAAACTATCCAAATATAAGCCAATTTCGCTCATATTTTGAACTCTCATTCTAGTGTAGCTACATGAACTATTTTGGATAATAATAATGTTAGCAATAAATCTGCTACCTTCCCTCCAACTTGTCCAAGATCTCTTAATATATATCCATCGGGAAGCTGGGAAATATATCTATCTACCAGTTGATATGTATTGCTTGCAATCAACCTGCAAAGATATTATAGCTTGTGTCCTGCTTTGCAATTTGTTGGAGTTTTCAATTTTTATTTCATTCTAAATTTGAAGGCATATTTTTATTTTATTTGTATTTAACAATGTTGCATAAAGCTCATTGCACTCACTGATATGTTTTCCACAGTTTGCAGCCAAAACTAGCTTATCATGTGCATTAGAAGAAGAGTTACAAGCGGCGATCTATTGTAAGATCAGATTACCGCAATGATGCTATCAAATAATATGCTAAAAATTTGCAAACTGATGAGTTATATAACAGTAATCTATCAAATGCTACATTTATATATATATATAAATGTAGGTTATTTATAAATGTATATAAATGTTTTATATATATATAAATATATATATATATATATATATATATATTTATGAACAATTGACATAAAATAAGCATATTTATACTACATGTAGAAACAAAAATATTTTCATTGTTTGCTCGACCAATTGCGTTCTGATTGTTGCTTTCAATGGAACACCTGGTTGTTCCATACCTTCCACAATGTCTTCTCACCTCAACTCTTCTTTTGAACTGCCAAACTAGTTGATATTAACATCCAATAAATTTTTTAGCTGAGGAAAACTTTTACGCATTGCATTTCGCACGAATGATGATAAAAATTTAGCCTCATGCGCATTAAGCACAACTTTAGCCTAAAACTAGTCGTTCATATACCATCGTAAATGTAAACCGTTTTTCACATGTACATCGAAGTATTAAAACCGCGTTAAACAAGGAACTACTATTAGTCTGATACAGTTATTGATTACTATGGCGTTGCTTTCAAAGTTTCAACGAAAAGAAACGGAAAGCCTTAGAGTTGGACAACGAGAGCATTAACTGTTGTTTAGGTAAATGATGCGTTATAAATACGATTTTGTGGACACTTTTCTACTGATCACTTGCTATTATGGTTTCGTAAAGATCAAAGAATGTCAGAGTGGCGGCTAAATGGAGGTGGCGTTCAATTAGAGGGTGGCACTCTATTGTTCATCCCTTCTCCCATAGTGGCGGTCAAATAGAGGTGGCGTTCAACTTTTAGCCTAAAACTAGTCGTTCATATACCATCGTAAATGTAAACCGTTTTTCACATGTACATCGAAGTATCAAGACCGCGTTTAACAAGGAACTACTATTAGCCTTATACAGTTATTAACTATTTCTGCGGTGTTGCTTTCCAATTTTAAATGAAAAAAAATGAAGCCTTGGAATTGGACGAGAGAATTCATTATTATTGATGTAACCAAGTCATTCTTTTCTACTGATCACTTGCTATTATGGGTTCGTGGAGATCAATGTCAAAGTGGCGGTCAAATGGAGGTGGAGTTCAAGTAAAGAGATGACGTTCAATCAGAGGTTTTACAGTATTTTACGCCTGCAGCGTGTGTTGCAGAGTTACAAAGCTTGCCATAATGCTATTGCTCCACAACGCTTCTAGTTGTAGTTCATTACTAAAGTTATGTAGCTGTCTGTCTGTGACACAGGTGAGCTCAGTTTACAAATATGCATATTGTTTTCTGTCTGACTAATTATAGCACTGATGTAACCTTCTTAAACAACAGCTTCGGTCAAACTAACTGCATTCGAGTCAAACTAACTGCATGCTAGTCAAACTAACTGCGTGCTAGTCAAACTAACTGCGTGCTAGTCAAACTAACTGCGTGCGAGTCAAACTAACTGCGTGCTAGTCAAACTAACTGCGTGCGAGTCAAACTAACTGCGTGCGAGTCAAACTAACTGCGTGCGAGTCAAACTAACTGCATGCGAGTCAAACTAACTGCATGTGAGCCAAACTAACTGCGTGCGAGTCAAATTGTCACCTGTAATATAGTTGTTCACAATCAATAATCATACTAATGGCCAGAACTTATATCTACATTTTGTAGGCGCTAGATTCAGCCTTTCTGGCAAGACAATCAGCTCAGTGGACAGTATTTGTTAAACATGTTAAACTCTGGTTTTAACGAGAGATACTTTACCGGCTCCTCTATACCTTAGGACACTTATGTATTCGCCTCATCTAACTTTCGCGTTTTTGTGGAGTCATCCTCTCGCAAAAATTTCATGAGCGAAACTAAACTATCCTAATGAACGAGCGAAAACGTGGAATTAAATTGCTTTGTTCATTGATACTGTAGAATAGAATTTTATAACTACATTTATTTTAACGTTTTTATCGACCACTATAGCATCGGTAAAATATAAACCAACAAAATAATTTGACTATCAAAATTTATTACGTTATTATTTTGCAATTAATTATGATTATTTTCCCATTAATAATGATTTATAATGATAGGAACTTGATGTCAATGCACACGCATTAGTAGCGTTATTGTTTGTTGGGGACATCAATCAATGCAGTGAGCACCGCGTGTTGAAAGAAAATAAGACACACTGACACTCACAGTGCTACACAAGCAGCATGGCTCTGGAAAAGTTTGGATTCACCACTGACACCCCTTCAATAACTTGTAATGATTCAGAAGATGAGGCAATAGAGAAAGAGTTAGCTCTGATAAATAACACTAATAAAAAAGGCAGAGAAGAAGTTATAATAACTACACTCTGTGCTAGTATCTGTAGCTATAGTATTACTAGCAGCTGTATCATGTAAGTATTTGTAGCTATACAACTTGTAATTACTGTAATAAAGATGTTCAGCAATTATTAACAGCAGTTGAGTGTTTGGGAAAACGTTAAAATTGATATACACAACATCGTTGATCGTTAAAATTAAAATACGTTAATATAAAACCAAGCTAAATTGTGACAAAAACGTTAAAATTTTCAGCGTAGTTAAATTCCATGCTACAGTAGTCCAAAAAACAAATGGCAGCAAGCGATCAAATTTCATTATCGATCTCGGCCATACAATTCTACCTGCGGTTCACAATTACAAACTAGTCCCAAATTGAATTTTTTTCTTACCGGCGAACCGAACCTGAGGAATATAATTATGTTTGTTCCACTGCATTTATTTTCACGTCACTATATTTTTGCACTCATCAGAGTTGCGAAATCAAGTTGCAGCGAAATCTTGCTCTTTATGCTACTCACGAAACTAAATACTAGCGAAATATAAGTGTCCTAGGGTATATGTATTATATGTGTGACATGTACATTAATTGTAGTTTGTCTAATGCATTCTTTTGTTGATAATACTTGACCTTTGAACTGCTTGTGTAGTCAGTTGAGTTGCAGTAGTCTATGAAATATTAGAAAATTCATGTTTGATGCAAGCTGGTAATTATTTACTGGAATGTTTGAAATGTTTAAAGCATGTTCTTCACTACTTGAAAATATTGCATATTTTACACAGTAATAACTTTCCATAGTTCAATGTATAGGCTACTAGTATCTACTATAGTTTTGCTTCTCTCAATCTGCTCTTTATCTGATGATCTGTTCAAATGCTGCTGCTGTATGCAATGCTTCATATAAATGAAATTGATAACAGGTTTCATATTTTCATTGGGACTAAAAGTGTGAGTGGTTTGTTGTTGTAATATGTAAACAATTTTAATAAGAGCAAAACAACCATTCATGTAATATTAAACCTTGCTGATTGTTGAGCTGTTGCTATAGCGATATATAACATTGCTCGCGTTGATAAATACTAGCACGACATGTAGTTGACATAATTCCTTAACAAAAGATTCCATGCAAGAACAGTGGTCCCATAATTATAGTGGAGATTTGAGTTTTTTGAATAAAATTAGGCCATCTTAAAGATGGTTCCCTAAAAACCTGCGACTATGGAAAAGATGCGGTAATAATGTACTTCCCCATAGCATTAAATCTTTTGATAGTTGGTTACATCATTACGACAATAATACATAGCATTTGTCATTGACCTTGCCAGGCTCACAAACACACCGAGCAATTATAGATTGTTTCATGAACAACTTACTCCTGATGATATTAAATTTGTCTTGTAAATTTTTTCCTATCAAAGTCCTTTCCTATTAGCAAATATGAGGTACTCCGCCTTCCATTTTTCAAAAACCCGACATCACCCTTAGCAACGCCAATATTCACACTCACTACTATCAGTAGGGTGGTGGTTAACCTCCGTTTAGTACGAATCAGACTTCACAAGCCGGTGTAATGTGACCTTCATGATGGAATGCGATGCTCTATTATTGGTTGTCATACAATAACTGCTATCTTCTTCTATCTCGCAGCCCACTGTCTGATCGGAAGTGTTTAATACTATGTATGCTCTACTATTAATGTTATTACAAGGAAAGCTCCGAGGCTTGCCAACTGGCCGAGGCTTGCCAACTGGCCGTTCCCTAGCTGTGCCACCGATTAAAGCACTCCCTACGTAGCAG
Source organism: Watersipora subatra (assembly GCF_963576615.1). Taxonomy (NCBI): domain Eukaryota; kingdom Metazoa; phylum Bryozoa; class Gymnolaemata; order Cheilostomatida; family Watersiporidae; genus Watersipora; species Watersipora subatra. The sequence goes on along the minus strand of NC_088708.1, from coordinate 3,855,972 downwards.
TCATTTGTATGACATACAGTTATACTTGCATATCTTAAAGGTTAGGCATGTCGGTCAATAGATTTTGTTATTTCTACTATCTTTGCTCCCAAAAAACATGGTTTCAGTATTTATTTTTGAAGGAAATTTAGCGTGGATTGTCTACAACACTACGTTATAGTCTGATGAGTAATGGCTATCACCACTTTTCTTTTTTGCAAGGAGTAGTCTACTCATGGCATACCCTTTCTGGCGTGCCTCTGATAGCCTGAGTATACCAAAATTGTTTCAAAACTTTCATGTCTAAAGTCCTGGCCACGCGCACACACACACGCGCACGCACACACACACAAAATGCATCCCGGATGCGATTTGTGTGTGTATGTAGATATTTTTCAGTATGCTGTTACCCGCGTAGTGTCGGTGTGTGTAGCCACAAGTCTACATACACCGAAACTACTAAATTTCGTGTTGTGTTGACAAATAGATTAACCCATGAGAATTGCCTGCATTCATGTGATGCCCATGAGAAACTTGTTGGATTTTCCACTACATCCATTGTATACATATATATATTGTATGCATCATATACATTGTATACACCATATATATATTGTATACATCATATTATATACATCATATACATGCATATTATTTATACATCATATATAGTGTGTACATCATATATATTGTATACATAATATATATTGTATACATCATATTGTATATATAGTATATATATTGTATACATGTCATATATGTTGTATACATCATATATATTGCTTAAAGGTGGACTTGCAACAAAATTCACATTGCAGTTATTTGGTATCATAAGATTCACCATGTCTTACTCTGTTGTGTTGTAGATGCCAAATATGTGGAAATGTGATTACAAGCTCCTAAAAGCTAAAAAACGAACAGTTAATCGCAGCCACGCGAGACCGCCGTAGTTTGGATTCTCGTTCCAAAACGGCTCAAATGTGACGCATTTGTGAGAGATGGTTTCTGTTTACACTTTCATGCAACCTTATTCGTCGAAATATTTTCACAAGTATACTTCACGCATTCAATAAAACCATGTCTATTGTTCTTACCCGTCTGTTTTATCGTCATTGTAATGCTGTCACTTTTAGCACTGATATCTTATAACTTACCGTAAAAATTCATTTAACTTTTTAACCTTACCTCGAAGGAGTACATATCATTGTCTGATAATCATGACGAGCCTGTTGGTCACCTGTGATAATCGAAAAGTGCTGCAAAAATTATTTGCGAAGTATTGGGTCACATGATCAGATTACGACTTGCCGATTAGACCAGGCTGAAACAAAACTGTGAAGTAGCGAGCATCTATATTTGATACGGGGTCTTCGGTAAAACCCGAAGTGTTTGTCATAAACTAGTACTACGATAAGTTTTATATTGAGCTTTGTATTGGCCTTTCAATTCACGTGAGAACAACGTGACAAGACGATAACCAAATTTCGTGGCTACGTCATCGAAATAAAGAGATTCCAATCTACGGCGGCTTTTCGTTTTTGAGCTTTTAAGAGCTAGTAATCACATTTCCACATATTTGGCACTTACAACACAACAGAGTAAGACATGGTGAATCTTTTGATACCAAATAACTGCAATGTAAATTTTGTTGCAAGTCAACCTTTAAGATTAAACAATTAGTCTCAGTTAAGTCTATACTTTTAGTATGAATGACAGATTGCAAAGACCTTTAAGAAAATGCATTACTTATCCGAATACAATGCAGCAAAATCTTTATGTAATCTATTGTGAAACTTGTTAAAGATTTGAAATACATTTGTTCTTTTGTTAAAGGCATTCGGTTGAACTCTGTGATGCACTTGGGAGTGGTATTTTGTACCCAATTAAATACCTTCTACCATAAATATTAGCTTAAAATATGAACATGATCTCTGTATTTCAAGCATCGGCCAAGCATTAACATAAAGTTAATCCATTCTAATATTTGCTTTTTATGTCGAAGTAGTTATATGTTAGAGAAAATATTCCTATAAATATACAACACCATATATTCTGTTTAATACATCCTACAGCTCAACACGGTGACAAAATCTTTAACTGCATGTAATTGCATATCGCATTAAACAACTGCTATCTATAAAACTATAAGAAAATAATGTCAAAACTAAATTAGGCTGCTTTCCGTTTCCATATGCATACCCCTAAATAATCTAAAACAAATTGTCAATTAAGCCGACACCATTTGCATATGGCGTCGTGTACAGAAGTAAACAAATTTGCTTGCTGATGAATGTTTTAATACTCTTGAAAAGGTTATTCAAGACACTGTCATGGCGAGCTATTTCTTGAATAATATGCTTACTATCACTGCCGTAGCTGCTAGCATTTCAGTTTCAAACAGGAACAAAATGTAATCATAGTTTCCCACTTTTTGTGCCAGACATCTGTATATATTGTCAATTTCATCATAAGCAGTTTCACTTTACTTGCAAACTTTCATAGATTCTGCCACATATTTTATAACCACCGTGGACAATTTCGTTAAATACTGTATTAGATTTTTCACGAGAGGAAATTTTTTTACTATAAATGTGAATAGCTACCAATTTGTAAGTATCTCTATGGGTATGGAATACCTATACATTCAATCGCTAATATTGTAATCGCGTTAAGCTTGAAAAATCCACTAGCTCCAAAATAATACCTACATGACAAGCGTCGGATAGTATGCACATCTACACAACGTAAACAGCGTACCGCTAGTAGGGGCCAACACTATCCCTCTGATGACAAGTCCTGGGGTGTGCTTATGGAATCAGAAAGTCACCTTAATCAAGTAGTACTCAGCAAAAATGTCTTTATACTCAGAAGAAATCTATTTATACTCGGGAAAAATGTCCTTATACTTGGGAAAAATGTATTTATTGTTGGGTTACTTTAGAGACATGTGAATATAAAAGGCTTAAAAAAGGTTCAGTGGTCGAGTGAGCAATAGAGTGAGCAATAGAATCGAGTGGCGTAACTTACTCTAACTTACCACTAGATATAGTCTAAATCAACATGAAGTGTGCACTTTCTATTTTTACGATTTATGTCTCATCGTTGCCAGTTTTTTTTCACGCTTACTTGAAAAAATGAGAGGTTTTAAAGAATTTGGAACGCTTCATATTAGAAATATTTTTATGTTGACACTAATATTTAGTCATTTGTCACAAATTGGAATGTATAGGTGGTATTTCAGGCGAGTTGAGGTTTGATTGTACTGCTAGGCTTTGGAGGCCTATATATAGTAAGAATTCAATTAAGCTCTGTATGTAGAAATAGAAAACCATGACACTAGTTCATGATGTTATTTAGTGAAGCACACCAATTATGACTTAGTTATATGCTATATTTCGCTTTAACTCGCATAAGACAGGCCAATGAATTGTCAGTCCGCTAATGAACTTTGAATATGATTATGCTCGTATATCAAAAACTTATTGGTGTGGTATATTGTAGTTGTTACACAACATTCAAATCTTTATTTTAAAGGCCAGAATTGAAACGATATTGTAAAGTTATGTTTTTGGGTTCAGAGTATTTTCTGTGGCTACAGTTCAAGGAAATTTATTTATTAAAGTTCTTTGCAAATTTTTATTGTAAGCAACTCAAAACTCAACCGACAATTCTCAAATTTGTGTGTAATGAATGATAGCGAGTAAATGTATAGTAGTATTCACTGGCTGCTTAATTGCCATTGGCTCTTTCAGTCTGCAATAGAAATCTGATGCGCCTCTTACTACCATATATATATATACATATACATGTATATATATATATATATATATATATATATATATATATATATATATATATATATATATATATATATAGTAGTTGTTACTCCTAACACCAGATCATGGGTGATCAAAAAATTAGTAAAATGATAAATAGGCTGTCCCATGTGAATTACAAGAGTTGTCTATATAGTTGGTAATAAAATATTCCAAATCGTAAATGCCCATCAATTGTGGGCTGGTAGGCTTTAGGTTGATTTCTGCATTTATTTACATGCTGCACACAAATTGGTATACATGTTTCCTGAATTGATTTTTAACCTTTCACGCCTTCTTTGTTGAGTTTTGATTAGATTCTCTTTCTCAGGAGACCGTCTTGAATTTATAGTCGGAGTGAAGTTATGTTTATGAAATTGGCAATACCCTGAAACCTGTTGCATTGGAAACTGATCAGAGCAGACAATTGAAAGATAGATCTTCAGTTGCAGGTTGATGAAAAACGGTTGCCTTCAAAACTAGAGGGTAGTAGCTCTCACCAGTTTTCTCTTTTCACGATAAAGTCTCTTTATATGATCCTGCTGGCAGTTCACTCAGTGGGACATAACCAGCTTGTTTGTCTCTGGGTATTCCATCAACAACAGGTAATAAAGTGAACCTGTAAATTATTCTTGCATTCCATATATTTTAGGCTTGCAGCTTTTAGATCTTATACCCTACAGGATGAATTTATTCGCGGAGTTAAGTTTTGCGCAAATTGCCTTTTTCATGCATATTCGCGGATTAATTTATTTGCGGGTGAACACTGTCACTCTCTATTGATAGTTAACTTTATTGCGGCTAGCGATAGAGTTAACCCTACGCATGCGCACACCGCTTGTTTCGGTTTATATTTAGCTTACAACTACGAGTCGATCATGCTAAGCTATAAATCTTTTGCTGTGTTCAGAGGTTTTCACAAATGTTCATCGATTTGGAGGCCTTTGATGAACCAACAACTTGTGGTAAGTAATGAGTTTCTTTTTTCAAAACCATTTACTAAATTAATGATTGAATTTTACTTTGGTTCTTCGGTAAGACGCAATATTTATTTTTTCCATCCCTACCGTTTCGTTATTTGTTTTAGTGTGAGAGATTTCTCATTATGTTTGGAGGCACAATGACTGCAAGGGTGGTAGATGTCATTCCTAGAAGATCACCAATCATTCAGGGAGGTCTTGAAATTGAGGTAGAAGTGACCGCAGCTGCTAACGAGGAGAATATATCTGTTTTAAAAAAGAAACAAAAATGCCTTTACGAGCACAAACTTTTTGCCAACCGGCAGAACTTTGCAATAGTAAGCCACGAGGAGAGTTGTGATGATAACTCCCTTACCAGCCATGTAGTAGCGAGAGAATCGCCTTTAACATCTACCCAAGACAGTGATGGCGATATAGAGCTGCTATTACCAATATAACTTGTCAGAGAGCACAATTACACGCTAGTATTTACTTATCAAGAGTATCAGTTTAATTTTATTGCCAGACAACCGCCATATGGGCGAAACTGTTTTTATTTACTCCACTCATCGTTTGTAAAATTTTATTTGTATTTGAAATATTTTATTTGTACACTCAAGTTTGTAATAAATTATAATATATCTATACATGAAATAGAACATATAACATAATCATGTTTGCCGCAGCGATATCAAGAAGTTGTTGTTGATGAAGGGGTCTAGGTTGACTAGTTGCTTCTCTGCCAATATTCCTGCCTCGGTGAATATTACTACTTGTCTTTAGTTTTCGTAATCAGAATACCAGTAGGCGCTGTTTCATTCTCAATCTGCAGTAAACACAAAAGAAAAATATTAATATGTGTAAAGGAAGTACAAAAACAATAGCTGAAGTATTTAATGAACGCTATCAGTTTTTAAACAAAAGAATTAACTAATGCAGTTAATTATGGAAAAATGTATCTGCACTGCAAATCAAATACAGTCAAACATGGATAACTCGAACTTCACGGGACCGAGCGAAAGTGTTCGAATTATCAGAGCGTTCAAGTTATCAGAGCACTGTCAGAAGTCCATGTATTTACTTATTTATTAGTAGATACATGTACATATACAAACATACCTGCCAACTCTCACGCATTGGGCGTGAGACTCACGCAATCACCCCAAAGAAAAAATAAAAATGCGTGAAAAATGCGTGAGATTTTTGCCCCAATTTCCACAATTTTATATATACTATCATTGATACATCAATTGCCCCAAAACCAAATCTCACGCATTGCCCCACTCTTGGGTTGGCAGGTCTGTATACAAACTATAATATACATCAAAAGCACAGATGGCTTGTTTCAAATTAAATGCTTCTAATGTAAAGTTTAAAACGTTTTTATCAAAAAGTATAGAGATTTTTCTATCACTTGAGATTGGTTTGTTGTTTGAGGTGATGTTATTGCCAGGACGTTTTTTAGATTGACATTGGCAAAACTTGATCGTTGTTGAAATGCTCAAAAGAAAAGACATCTTTTTCTATTGAGCGTTTTACCCACGATCAATTTTGCCGATTTTTCTTGAAGTTTATGCAAAGATTACCTCACTTTACCTTGCTTCCGAAGGGCGATCGCTAAGCGGATGTTTAGTATAAATCAAATTTCACCAAACCTTTAGAAAAGTCATTGACAGAAATATTTTGCTGATGGTGGTAATAACGACGCTTATGAATTACGAAAAGTTGAGGTTTACCTCTATGGCTTGGAATAAAGTGATTTTCTAAAGCGATAACAACCGTTTTGGTAGCCATTGGGCAAAAAACAGTTCGAGTTAACAGTGTTGAGTTCGAGTTATCTATAGCAATTTATCATTACGTGTGAACGGACCAAAGAAACCGTTCGAATTAACCATGTGTTCGAGCTATCCATGTGGGCGAGTTATCCATGTTTGTCTGTACATGCCATAATGTCCAGATCGGAATCATTATCGTCATCAACTTCAGTATTAGAGATCGATGGAGTCAGTGGTTGAAACTCAGCTACGTTTAGTAGTTATGCCTAGTGACTATTTTTTAAATTTAGGGCAGTAGTTATTCTCCCTTGTGATTAAAAATAGAACTAATTTTTCGTGGGATTTAATAATTAGCAGAATTGACTGTTCGCGAAATCGCGAATTCTTATATCCATAGAATATTTTCATCCTGTAGGGTAGTATCCAAGTTATTGGCAACTTGACTATAGCCAGGTACTTAACTCGCAGCTGTAGTTCCCATAGCATCTCAATCATTAAAAATATCATATTACTGCATATATTTTTATTTAGGAGGTATTTTTGGTTTTTATTTACATACTGACTCCTATTTGAAATATTTACTACCAGATGGATGCCCACATTGCCCGTTTATTAAAATTCAGCCTATAAACTATAAGGAGTAATGTAGTTGTCTGCCACTTGCTATTAATCTGCACATTGCCAATGAATAATTTGAGTAAGCTTACTAATAAGAGCTAATTACTTGCTTTTACGATTGAGCACACATAAAATTATGCTACCGCCCTCTATCACGTTGCGTCGTAATGGAGAGCGGTAGTGTATTTGCACCCATATAACGACATATATCGCCTAATAAAATCATCAAGCTTATGTGGCTTAATCCGTAAGGCTTTGGACTGGCCAACTGGAGGGTCGGAGATCAAATCCCCTGCGATACGGGCTCTTTATTCTAAGATATTAATAGCTATAGTTGGACATACACACAGACAAACACGCAAACTTTCAGAAGTATAAATATAGATTGTCTATACATTAAATTCTATGTTGATCAGCGAACATGAATAAAATAATCATTGTTGGTAGTTAAGGCTCTTACTGAAGGATGACCGCACATTTTTCTACACTGCTGCTAGAATTTTGGTCTGTTGGGTCAAGTTGAGTAGCAAGAAAATCGCTACATCATGCTCTTAATACTTATGTTGTAGCATCTTAACATATTTACGAATCCTTAACAAATATAAAGCATCATGAAAGCATGGATTGCAGGTGTTATGATGAAATTTGATGTTTGATGTCTAGAACAAAAACTATAAGAATATTCAAACATCTGCTAGTGAATCTTATTCTTCTATTATTAAAGATTGGGGGCGAACATCTAGCTCAAACATTTATTTCAACTGAAAGAAAATACGTATTTGAAACTGAATGGTCCTGGTATGGTAAAATAATATAAATAAATTAAATAAATAATATAATGTCCTGTTCGCATGTTGTTGCACGAGGAAGGCTTGATTATTAGATATATTAAAGAATAGAGAAAGCATAATATTTTTATGCTTTATTATTTATCTTGAGGTGTTGACTGATGTTCTACAAAAAGAATCAAGGAGATTGACCAACCAGAAGCTGCGATATAGCCAGCCAAACACAGGTCTACCAAAAAACATAAGTGTTTTGGTAATCATCAATATATGACGTATGAAATCGACTTGTGTGCCATTGGTCAATTAAGCCAACTAATGCGCTCTCCTATAACAATCACGGCGTTTTAATTGGTTTAATCCCTGGAAGTATAGAACAATCTAATTGGGCCTAACAATCATTGCTCTGAGAATTCCGAACCAGTCCCTCTGACGTGTAGATTAGTTTTAGAATAAAATAATTACACGCATCTATTATTTCGCAACATTCTACTATCACTTCTACAAATTATATTAGTTACATCATTTATTCTACACGCAGTTATATTATTATTTTGTATAATATGCATTATGATTATTATATTAATCATAAAAAATAATCATAGATAAGATAATAGATCAATAGAAAAATCAAATCAAAAGATATCGTTTTCTTTTCTTACAGCAAGAGCAGCACGGTCAAGTTATTCTTTTTAAGATTATGGCTGTAGTGAACTTACAGTCTGTTAATAGTGATGATAATCATGAAAGTCAACTAAATGCTGCAGTAGATACACAATAGAAAAATGATAAATGAACAAAAATTCACATTCTCATTTCTTATTCTAAACGAACTGCAATCGCGGATGTCGCATATAGACTATACACGCGCTGTTCGTTGAACAGAGGATCTTCGGAGCATATCCGTGGAGATCGAGTTAAAATTTGAAGCACAATAGTCAAAATCTGCTCTTCTGTTTTGAAAAATCACGGCGAGGGGTTGTGGGCAAATGCCTTTACCACACAATGTTTGCTTGATTTTCCTGAGAAACCAGAGCTAGTCTGTAAATTATTTACTATCGGGAGAAGCGTTTCACATCTCGTAGCCAGAACAATCATTATACGTAACGACGGTAAGGGTGCACAACTCCGGCACATGAACATTAAGTCGATTTTATACGTCACAGTTTTCAGGATTTTCGAAGGGTTTTCCTCTGATTCTTTATTAGGTAGACCTGTGTTTGGCTGGCTATATCTCAGCTTCTAATGGGTCAATCTCCTTGATTCTTTTTTTAGAACATCCGGCAACACCTCAAGATAACTAATAAAGCATAATAATATTATGCTTTCTCTATTCTTTAACCAGGACATTGAGAAATCTGTCGGTCATTTGTTTTTAACCAAATACTGTTAGACTGTGGTTCTCGTATCCTAAATATGTTCTTTTCCAGAGAAAGCTGTTCCTAAAACAGCTTTCTCTGGGCTTATTCGTATTCATTCGTAGGTTTTTACCAAATTTTAGTGGCTCCTGTTTAAAATTTGCATTAGGGAAGTAACTATGACTTCTTTTTGCATTTGGCTGATGGTTTGGCTGATGTTTTGGCTGGTGGCAGAATTGGTACTCTAGGCTGTGTCACTAGCCGCCACATATGGTGACAAAGCGTTAATGTCATAGACTAGTTTTGTAATATAATGTACTATCATTCAGTTCGTAGATAGATTGAGAGCTCTTCAATGATTTCATGAATAATACCCATCTCGTCAATTGATGGCATAGACCAATACATGTAGTATTAGGTTTATGATGGATTGGCTCTTGAAGAACTCTGCTAGCAGGATGAAGAACAATATGATGTGACATATAGTGCAATGCAGTGTAAAGCAAGCCATCCCATCAGCTTAGGTAGCACTGATACCCATCCTCAACGGTCTGTTGATTTGAGAAATTATTTAACATAATCATCTTTGCATTATTAGCTGTCGTGTTTGTGCAAATTCCACTCAACACTCCAGGATAAACAATTAAGAAAATAATGAGAAATGTGAGTCGTCAAATTCGTGAATTGCCAGAAATGGCAACTCTCTCATGCATGCGCTTAATTTTCAACCTAGTTTCGTCAAAGATGTTGTGCACCTGTCACTAATAATATCAAGGACTGGCAAGAGAATCCTGTCTTTGAGGCAGATTTAATTAAATTGTTGTCTCAGGTTGATGGGTAGATAAACTGTCTTTGAAAAGAGAATGTATATTTGAAGATGATGATTAGCGTTACTAGTGCAGTAGTAACATCATTTCTCAACTCAGCGCACCGGCTCGCAGCTTGTACTCTTGTTAATGTTTTCTCAAACTTTATTCTAGGTGTAGTTTAAATTACCTTAAGTTACTTATTATTTTGTTATCTTCATCTTTGCATTTTGACTCATTTCTACAAAAGTCTCGTTTCCGTAAAATTTCAGCGTTGTGTGTTAAAGATTACTTCGTATATCAAGGCAAATGCTCAACTTTTACCTTGCGTTTCAAAAATTGGCATATAGAGGTGAAAAATACTCTGATATCTTTCTTTGCTACAAATGTGCAACTACTTGCATGCTCGTACATTTACCATTTTTATTTATCAAACACCTTTTGCTGGGTATTTCAACAGAAACTGTAATCTAAAGGCTCAACTTGTTTGCATTGAATTCCTGCGGAGCTGGATTTGATAGCGTAATGTCACACGCGTTAAAGGTTTATGCAAATAAGCTAAGTGGGCAAGTGGCATGCAGTAGCTCTGATGCACTTAGCATGTCGCTAGCCACGATGGAATCAGTTAGCTGGCCTCAAGCCGTCATCCCATCATTAATGGTGCTTTCGAATTCTCTATTACTGTATAGGGGGTACAGGGCGATTAGATTTAAAGAAGGAGAATTACAGTGGTATTTTCCTTGATTGTGGTGCATGCGGGTACCTTATATAACTGTGTCAGGGGGTCTTTGACGGTCAGTCGTGTACAAGCATTTTAGTATACATCATCAAAACCATGGCCTGAGATAATAAATACTTTGCTGTTTTTTGTGCTACAATAACTAAACTCCTGTTTAGTAAGAAATGTTTTTGGTGTTTGTCAAAGATGGTTTATTTGAGTCATACGTCGTTCTTCTGTTGGGTCACACTTTACTGAAAGTGGCATGTGGAGGATAACTCCAAATTCAGGGATATGCGTAGGACTAGGCAAGTGTTTATCGTGTACTCTTTAGCGATAGGGCTTTTCCAATATTTTGACATGTGTACCTGTGAGGGGTACATGTGTCAAAATCAGAAAGGCATAAAACCCATAAAGGCAAACATCACATGATTTTATTGTTCTTGCCTCTCAAATCTGTACAGCAATTGGCTGATTCCAATGAACACTGAAATTGATACAAGTTTGAATTCAGCTACAGCAACCTTTTACCTTAATTGATGATCTTGACCTTGTAAAGATATGCATCATATGTAGTGGTTGACCTAGTTGTAGGTTAAATATAGACTTATAGTTGTAAAATAATAACTACAGTACTCAACATAAAAATGCTCCAAGTTGTGCGCCATGATGATGATGAAGATGATGATAAAGATGATGATAAAGATGATGATGAGAAGGATTTGAGTTAGTTTTCTTGTCCTTGAGAAAAGCGTATCGCATATGACCTCGGGACAAAACTTACTTAAACCTCATGCCTCTGCTGGTCTTTCCACGTGGTCGTCAAATGAAACAATTACAGAAGAGCTTAGTTGATTGGTAGATGTCTATTTAGGGTAACTTTTTAGTGTTTCTCGTACTATATTGCTTTTGTAGGTCGACAAACCACTTTTCTCTCATCATGCATCATCGGGTTAAGTTGATTGCTGACCGGTTATGCTGCTGTATGGATGCTGCCACAGGCTCCTTGCTTACCGGCATCTACACGTGTTTTCTCTCTTTTGCTTTCATGACTATTGGCATTGAGGGCATAGTTGAGTCAGCAAGGTCTGCCCATAACAAGGAAGACTTGGCAGCAGCCAATGCTGTATACGGAGTAGTGATCGTGTTGAGTGTGATCTTTGTTGGAGCTTCCGTTTCATTAGTACTTGGAGCTGCTCGCAAGTATAAGACATACCTCATCCTTTGGATGGTTCTTGCGCCACTGTGGACTGCGTTGTCATTCTGCCAGCTGATCATTTTACCTATTTACGCACCATACCTTGGGGCTGTCACTAATTTTACTACCAGAGTTTGTGGAACGATATTTATTCTGTTAGTGAATTCATTTTGCATGTTTTGCGTTTATCTGTTTTTTGCTACATTAACCGAGGATTCCTCAAGCCCACTGAGAAGTTTGGGTGTGATTGAAGCACTGGAATCGGGCTTCTCAAATGGATATTCCCGTTTGCGAGAAAGTGTTAGACGTCCCAAAGGTAAAGCCATTGCTACATTTAAAGCTAATCCCCTTGCTGACACAACGACCATTCAGGAGGCGGGAATCTCGGTCGTGCTTGATCCTTCCAAACTTGATGGTTTAGATCAGGAAAGGAGAGTAAGCAACTCCAAGATTGCCCAGGAAGTAGATACAATTGAAAATTTACCATCAGCTGTGGGCCAATTTGGTGTGGACAATTCTGCTAATAATAGCTTCACCAATGCTGCTTATGTGGCTGATCTTTAATGTTTCAATAGATTTAAATGTCTCCAGAATTTTTAACTATCATCGTGGTCTTCTCATACCAGCGAACTTTACAGACATGCAACGGTATATCCTCATCTTGTTTTTGAATGAGACCTAACGGTATGCGCTATCTTCTGTCCAATGTATTTGTATATCACTATATTTATTTTTCTTATTATCTATTCGGTAACCTTGATGCACTATTACTAGTGCATCAAACCATTAGCATTTCCTTTGTCATGCTAGAACATTGTTTTGATTATATTTGCTACTAATCTCTTAAACCTGTGATATAGCTGTGAATTTTTATGGGTTGTTATTCTGATGCCATTGCAATATGTCATTATTCTTATGTCAGTTATATATCTTCCTTTTTAATGCATTCCATGCTTTCATCCATTCATGAAGAAAAAGTATTATAACATATATATTTTAATCACTCTTAAAATCCTTGCATTATATTATATCAGTGAGCGAAGAGCCCATAATTCCCGGGAGTGGGACACAGTATTTTCTACCCTTGCACCAGTCTCAACAATCCATACCTTTTGTTACTTAACACATTGAATAGATGCGAGGAAGTACTGAGAATTTGTTATGGGTTTTGATTGCAACTATTTTTAAAGCTTGCGACTAAGTTATATCGAATATTTGTAGACCTACTGCCGAGTTACACCTTGAGAGAGCATTTATAAACAATTGGTTTTGCATATCAGAGTTTTCAAAATGTTGCAAATCATTTATTTAATTTGTAATTTGTTGCCCCTTCAAAGTGTTAAACGAATGGCAATTCACATATCCTTCAATTTGAGTCTAAAGGCATTAATATGAACTGTATACAGTAAGCGAAGTTTTTAATAACATAAAGTTTGGAATTTTCAGAAAGCCTAATCAAGCAAATTGTTATTAACTCGTTTTTTTAGTTTCATCAATGCAATAAAGTAATGTCAATGTAGTGAAAATTATGAAACTAAATAAATTTACTACTTTTACAAAATGTTTTCGGGCCAGTCCGGGATTTGAACCCGGGACCTCTCGCACCCTAAGCGAGAATCATACCCCTAGACCAACTGGCCGCCGATGACAAAGCTCGACTAGTATCGTAATAAAAAGGTAATATGAACGCTTTGTATTCCTCCGCCAGAACACAGAATTTGATTCCAGCACCAATTGCAACAATATCTAGCCATTGAGTTATTGTTAGGTTTAGTTTGTGGTGCCAACATGGTTATATCCTGCTTTATATGAACTTCATTCCTACATACACTTGTAATACAATTTTGCATCGGTTTAGGCCACATTCTTTTCAGCATTCATTTGAACATTGGAATGTTATTAACGTTGTCTCTAAGCTAACATTAGTGCCAGAGGTCATCTAGTAAGGAACCTATGCAATGCCTTGTTTTCCTTACCATTTAAAATTTTTTAATTTTGTTGCTATGTTTAAATAAATCCATGACTAGTATCATAATGCTTTGCTTTTTTTGCAATTCTAGCTTACTATTCTTTTACCCGGCCTCAGGGTCTAAGGACTCTATTTTAACCTAGACCATTGATCCCAGCAAACAATGAATGCCTAAAATTTTGTATTATATTCTGTATGTTCTTGTACGTAATAATAGCATTATTAAACATATCTGAGGAAAATAAATGATGAAGATTTCACAAACAACTTACACATGTTATGCTTTTAGTGTATGCCAGTATGTTGCTTGTATGCGCCTAAAGTTCTAGGAGACCCACAATAGCTATAAGTTCTTTGTGTAACGTAATAACATTTGAAAAAAACTTCTTCTAAAACAGCAGTTATAAAATGTTATTAGTACCTGAACTTGCAGAAGAGAGGTGCAAACATTAATTTTAGCTGCTACCATGTTTAATGTATGCATATGAAATTACTGGCTCTTTTTGCCAAACATTAAAAACTTGCATGAACCTAGGTAGTCAACAGTGGTTCCAGTTGTATCTTCTCGTAACCTGTCATCACAATAAATGGGCTTAGGATGCAATGAGGTCAGAGAACGCAGTTTAGATGGAGGAGCTCATAGGTGTACACATTTTTGTGGCAGGCATACGCAACGATATAAATGGCTAATAGCCGAAACTGGGAAGAGCAGAGCGACCAAGATACTAATGCCTGCACATTACGCTCAGCCGATGCTTTGTCTTTCGTATCTAATCGTGACACAATGTAGCTAGTAGGAACTATATAGAGCACTTGTCAATACGCGGACGCGTTGCCTTATCACTACTCGACTAGTACTCCGCCATTGATAAACGCAAGCAAGCGGTATCTCAGAGCGAACTGATCGTGAAGTTTTCGTAATTTGTTGAATTTCTACCACAAACGGAGTACTTGGGTAATATTCTTGTTAACTAGTCAATATTAGACGTATATAGGTAGATGTATATTGCCTACTAAACTCTTCTAATGCTGTGAAGTTTGTTAAAATGGATGGAGAAATTCCGCCTGTCTCATCAAAGCGAGGAAGAAAAAGTCGATCCACAAAGACCAAACAATCAGCTGATCTCATCCAAGCTACTATAGATGCAACAGAACAAACTAGCAGTGTAGATGGTTCTGAACCTAGTCAATCTCGTGTGCCTTCGGTTGGGAGTGCCACAATCACAGATGATGATAGCATATCGACAGCTAGCAGCTCTTCAATAAAAACTAATGATAATTTGCTTATGCCACCACCTTCGCAGCCAGATAATCCGATATGCAGCGCTCAAGATACCGAGTCTAGAAAGGAGGCCCCTCAAGACCATGAGTTGATTGTAGATGGTTTCTCAATCTTTTGCTTCGGCTCAGAAGACGAAGTAGGGGTAAGTAAAACATACATTTAGGATCAAGATGATTACAAAAAATACCACTCTGTTATTACTATAGACACGACATTTCTGTGAACATACGTTATAGCTTCTTTTTTATAGTCCAAGAGTTTTATGCAGCAATTTGTTTGAAGCCAATAACAGTGTCAACCTTTGTAATGTTTCATGGTTGGCATACATAACCACAGCAATGGTGTGTAGATGGCAGGCTTCATAGAAATCAGTTGACAAAGACAGTGAGCCTATTGATTAGTTTTAGTGACTTGATATCAATCAAAATAAAACACTCAATTTAGCACTTCCCACAACAAGGGTACCCAACTTACGCCAATGTTAATGTAAGCCTACTGCATTTCAATCAACACCATAGCTGGTCAGGACACACTATCACTATCAGCATAATTGAGGGAATGTAACTGTGAACCCAAAGACACAAGTTTAGTAATTGTAATTACATTTGTGTTATTACCCTGCATACCTAAACACTATTTATGGTTTGACATTCTGTTTTCAGTGCCAGAGTATTTGAGCTGTATAGGTGTACAAATCTGTGTTGCAAGCTCTTAAAATTCTTCAACTCCCTGTCATGTGATTAAACAATTGTTTATAAAAGATAAGCTTTCTGCTTTTGTATTTTACATATGGGCAGACATGGCTTGAACGTACAGTAAACGAGTGGTGAGATGTTTCCTGTTGTGTAAGTGGTCCTTTTTGGTTGTTGCGACAGTTTTTTCTATTGTTCTGTCATGCTATCGGTCGTTTAGCTACTATTAATTTGTTGTTAAACTTGTCTTTATGTGGTTGTCAAGATACTCTTACAACTGAGCTGGTACTGAAGACATCGAGATTGTTGAAATGTACTGCTAGTTTTTATAAAGCTTGAGTACACAACTCCAAATTTTAACCACTACTGCCAAAGGTTGAATTCCACATTAGTGATTCTCTTAGATCATTTTACCTCGGCTTCTATGTATATTTGTCACTATAATAAGCATTCTCAATATACACCACCGCCAAATATTTTATACATTTTCAATGGCAGTTTACTGTCGTCATTTCCTGAGCTTATTTGTGCATATGGTAAAACATACTTCATAAACAGACTTCCTATTAGGATGGAACAGCTAAGGCTTAATGCTTACTCGTGGCATATTTAAATGAAATTATGTCGAGAGTTGTCTTCTTTTATTTTAATTTTGCCCACAGTGATTATGAAATCTCTGCAGTTACCTCTTTTATAAAGTAAGGAAAATATGTCGGCATCACTTCCACATGCTTTGGTTTATCTTAGTTGCTGTTGCATTTAATTTTGCAATAATCTGTGATATGCGACTCTGGTAAAACAAAACAACATGACAGTAACAACAAAATGAACAACATGACGCCTCTAGTCTCTGCTTGAATATAGTCATATTGTTATTGAATCGTTAGAGAGACGTTTCTTTAACAGCATATCTGTCTTGCCTAATTTAATGTACATTTCAAAAAGCTGCTATTAAAGTAGTCCCTAAGATTTTCTCACTGGTTGTTGGTTTGATTGTCTTACATGAGGAGCTAACTATTGTTCCTAAATTTTACTGCTAGTGTTTGGTTTGTTTCTACACTTGACTCGACGGCGTTCTTTTTTATCAATTTCACTCCTTTTTATGGTTCGTGATAACTATAATTTTACAAAAAGTTAACTCTTTCGTAACCGACTAACTTTCATGCCATCTACCTTAAAGGTTGTCTTGCAATAAAATTCACATTTCAGTTATTTGGTATCAAAAGATTCACCATGTCTTACTCTGTTGTGTTGTAGGTGCCAAATATGTGGAAATGTGATTACAAGCTCTTAAAAGCTCAAAAACGAAAAGCCGCCGTAGATTGGAATCTCTTTATTTCGATGACGTAGTCATGAAATTTGGTTATTGTCTTGTCACGTGATGCTCTCACGTGAATTGAAAGGCCAATAAAAAGCTCAATATAAAACTTATCGTAGCACTAGTTTATGACAAACACTTCGGGTTTTACCGAAGATCCCGTATCAAATATAGATGCTTGCTACTTCACAGTTTTGTTTTGGTTTGGTCTAATGCGCAAGTCGTAATCTGATCATGTGACCCAATACTTCGCAAATAATTTTTGCAGCACTTTTCGATTATCACAAGTGACCAACAGGCTCGTCATGGTTATCAGACAATGATATGTACTCCTTCAAGCTAAGGCTAAAAAATTAAACGAATTTTTACGGTAAGTTATAGGATATCACTGCTAAAAGTGACAGCATTACGATGACTATAAAACAGACGCGTAAGAACAATAGACATAGTTTTATTGAATGCGTGAAGTATATTTGTGAAAATATTTCGACGAATAAGGCTGCATGAAAGTGTAAACAGAAACCATCTCTCACAACTACATCACATTTGAGCCGTTTTGGAAAGAGAATCCAAACTACGGTGGTCTCGTGTGGCTGCGATTTTCTGTTCGTTTTTGAGCTTTCAAGAGCTTGTAATCACCTTTCCACATATTTTGCACCTACAACACAACAAAGTAAGACATGGTGAATCTTTTCATATCAAATAACTGTAATGTGAATTTTGTTGCAAGTCAACCTTTAAATACTAGTCATTTCTCAGAAAAATGCTATAAATTAACTTGCTACCACAAGAGACTGAATTGAGATAGGTTACCCATTGAATTTTCAAAATAACCAGTCAAGTCTCTTTCAAACGGTATAAAATTAAGATAGACTTCATATTACTTACATGTTGACATGTGTCTCAAAGAAGGTAGTGTTAGAAATTTTCTGATTTTCAAAAACCTTTACTTGCTGAAACAAAGTTAGATTTTCACAATAAAAATGTTAAAGGTAGAAGTAGTTTAGCTAAAATTATTGTTTAGCTACATACAATACAAAGCTATAAATAAACTTTTATATATAACAGTTAATCATGAAACTCTAATTTCGAACTTTACCTCGCGAGTTTCACCCTTCGAACCAAAACAGCAAATCTACATGCCGATATAACTCAAATAACTGTCATAAACATGTTTCAAATAATCAAAATATGTTCAATAACTCTGGTCTTGACTTTTCAGATTTCGTAGACAGCTCTAAGAATCAATATGATCCTATCGAAGGTGGATTATAACTTTAGTCTGACTACGGCTGACTACTTGAAAAGTGCGTTTTTATTCGAGCATAACGATTCAAATTGGCAAAATTAAAAGTTAATAACATCTTTGAAACATTAACAATAACGTTTTAATTTGATTCATGCAGTCTTTCACTGTCTTACCCCTTCTAAATCTGCATATTTACTTTTGGTGTTGAAAAAAATTGATCACGAACGATAAAATTTAAAGTCGCCATGATGATTTCTGGTTTAGATAGACGTCGATATGGGTTTAGTATTTTGGTTACAACTATTGCCATAGATATCATTGGGCAAATTTTTAAGTTTTTTCTGATTAGCCAGAAACTTTTCTTCATAACTAATCAAAAATTTTCTTCTATAATTTAGAAATAACTGTACATGGAATGGGTATATTTCCATGGCAAGATAACTCGCGTTGGTAGCCTAGCTACAATCAAAATCCATGAGTTAACTCGCGATGGTTGCGAATGAATTAAAGGGAGCTCTTAGCCCTTCGATGGCAATTTACATCAGTTGTTTTTATTTTTTGGACATCATTGTTTACTCTGCAAAGGAAAAATATTGCAAAATATTTTATGTACCTAAAAGTAAAACAAAAATGATGGCTTTACTATTCAGATTAGGTGTAGGTGTCTGTTTGACTGCCAGGGTTTGACCGACCAAGGTTTGACCGACCAGGGTTTGAGGTTAGTATAAAAGATAGCTTTCAACGAAACTAAAACTCGTGACATCAAGTTTAGTATATCAACACTCGATACACCTGGCAATCTCTAACGACAAACTAGATTGCTAAGGTATTAGTACATGTAGAGAGAGCCCTAATTGTACGTTGTTTTCTTTCAAGACTTAGATAATAAATAAAACAAGTAACTAATTAATTTAAAGAATTAATTCTTGTGCGGCTGGTACAGATTGATCCACGTACCGGTCAGCGGCCCAGTGGTTGGAGATCACTGTTTTAAGGGACGCCTGTGGCTCATGGTCGTCTAAGAGGCGCCGTGGCTCATGGTCTTCTAAGGGACACCGTGGCTCGGGGTCTTCTAAGGGACATCGTGCCTCATGGTCTTCTAAGGGACACTGTGGCTCATGGTCTTCTAAGGGACACCGTGGCCCGTGGTCTTATAAGGGACACCGTGGCTCGTGGTCTTCTAAGGGACACCGTGGCTCGCGGTCTTCTAAGGGACACCGTGGCTCGTGGTCTTCGAAGGGACACCGTGGCCCGTGGTCTTCGAAGGGACACCGTGGCTCGCGGTCTTCTAAGGGACACCGATGCTGGTCACTATAGTTATAACCTTGACAGTTCTTAAGATGTCTAACAGATCATCAATTACTACTCAACTATTTTAGCCTCTCTAATTATAAGTGTAGAACTTAGCAAGTCGCTTAACTTAGCTGGTTGTGCCGATATTGATAGCGCTAATTCCCAATGGCTTGATATCTTCTGCGATTGAGCGCAGCCATTTATAGCCAAGCAGGCTCCTTTGTTGGCTAACTGTTGTCAGTTGGTCTCGTTTGTAGGCTCTTTGTGAATGTTTGCCAATTGTCAGTGTTTGATTAATTCAAGTTGTTCAACAGTGTAGTTTGCAATGACTGCCGACAGAAGAACTCGGTTGTATATAATTTCTCTGGCAGAACATGAGCTCTTCATGCTTTTGATTGATGTGTAAGAGAGGTGTCACGCAGGACCTGATGGATTATTTAATGTACTAGTCCTCTCTTTGCACCCAAAGCATCTTACCGCTGTGGCCCCTATTGATCATGTTTTCTTTGCATATTTTATGATAATCTATGTCATTGTTTTCTTTAACCTCTATGACTGGTCGAGTTTGGTATTATGCGCTTCTTTCTCTCGTTTGTCCATGTGTAACTTGCCAGCCTTACGAGTTCTCCTGCATGAATATGAAAGGGTGCGGAGTGTAATGAGCCAACTCAAGCTGCGGGCATTGTCATGTCATAACTACTATACGTGCGCATATAGATCTTGCTAGGCGATATGCCAATGCACCCTCGGTAAACTTCCCCTGCCATTTGATGGGAATACACAGTATGTAGTTGGAGTCGAGTGGAATAATACAATTGTTTAATCCGCTTGCTTGTCGTCTCTTGGAGCAGTATCATAACCACAGAGGGGTCATGAACTGTAAATGTTGGCCACCGTTGGCCTTAGAGAACTGCTTGGCGTTAATCCATGATGAACTTGAGTGTACTGTAATTGTACTGAACATGCTGCATGCATCAACAATAGTGCATCGCCTTCTTCAACTCTAGTTATATGCAGTACTTCGTAGTAAACCTTATTTGTCTTTTTTAACTGTTAACTACTTTTAGTACCACATTTCATGCCTCAAATGTAAAAAGTTGGTTGCATGGTTTATACTAATGTTCCACTTGAAATTATCTCATTTGGCTTCTATTTTGTGGGAGAACAAGAGCTGCCAATCAACAACCACTTGTTCATCTCATAATTTTTGAACTATTTAGGCCTAGGCTTATAAAAAGTAGTTGCAAAACATACTAATAATAGCATAAGGCTTATGACTCCATCAGTAATCAATTAACTTATCATTTGGTGAGAAAATTACAACACTACTCACTAATGCTAATATTAATTGTGACAACCAGTAAGCCCGGGTCGTTGGTTTTTCATACTATAATTGAGAAATTCATAGCTTGTCTGTGGAACGCTTAGAGGTTGACTTGCGACATAATTCACATTACAGTTATTTGGTATCATAAGATTCACCATGTCTTACTCCGCTGTGTGGTAGGTGCAAAATATGTGGAAATGTGATTACAAGCTCTTAAAGCTCAAAAACGAACAGTTAATCACCGCCATCACGAAAACGACGTAGGTTGGAATCCCTTTGTTTCGATGACGTACTTAACTCGTCGTGGTTATTGTTTTGACACGTGATGTTATCATGTGAATTGAAAGGCCAATAAAAGGCTCAATATAAAACGTCTCGTAGCACTAGTTTATGACGAACACTTCGGGTTCTACCGGAAAGCCCTTATCAAATATAGATGCTCACTATTTTACGGTTTCGTTTCAGCTTGGTCTAATCATCTAGTCGTAATCTGACCATGTCACCCGTACTTCCTGCCAAATGCCGCAAACAATTTCTGCAGCATTTTTTGACCATCACAGGTGACCAACAGGCTCATCATGTTTATCAGAGGATGATACGCACTCCTTCAAGCTAAGGTTAAAAAATTAAACTATTTTTTAGGCTAGGTTTTGAGATATCAGTGCTCAAAGTGACAGCATTACGATGATGGTGAAATAGATGCGTAAGGACAATAGTCATGGCCTCTAGTATGCGTGAAGTATATTTGTGAAAATATTTCGACGAATGAGGTTGCATGCAAGTGTAAACAGAAGCACATCTTGTTCAACTGCGTCCCATTTGAGCCGTTTTGGAGAGGGATTCCAACCTAAGGCTTTTTGTGATGGCTGCTATTAACTGTTTGAGCTTTCAAGAGCCTGTAATCACATTTCCACATATTTTGCACCTACAACACAGCAGAGTAAAGGTAGGGCCACACGAGACAAAAACCGGGGGGGTTGGGCCACTGTAAATGAAATAACAATGTATTCCTAAAGATATATTTTTGTCAATATGCGATGGTTTCAACAATCAAAAGCAATCTTTGGAAGTATTAACTTTATATGTTAAGGTTTGACTGGTTTTCAGTTCTTAACACAGTAACAAGGGTGAGAATGAAGGAATAGATAACTCCCAAGTGTAAGTTTAATAACTAGTACCTAATGTACAGTTTTTGTGTGATATATTTGAGATTCCTATCACGAACAGCATGCTAATTTAGTTCTCGTTTACTGAGTACTGATGGAATATGTCTAAAGGCCTACAACTGCTCTATGATAGAGTTACTTAGTGTTATACGTCAATTATAGCAGTTTTGAAACTAGTTGATTATGTAACTTTTAGTTGTTCATGAGATGAGGAATGTTTATTGTTGAACAAGTCCGTGTAGATTAAAGCTCTTTGACAGCTGTGATGTAACAGTCAACTCAAATTTTAAGGTCGGCTCACACGCGGCTCCTTAATTTTGGTTCCAAACAAATGCTATTCAGACCTGTGAACAATGCGTTTAAAAAGGTCCAGAGTGGCAAACAATTATAACGAGTTCAGTTGTATGCGTGCAGTCCATGATTGTGACTCAGAGTTGAAATTTAATCTATAGGCCCTGATGAGGCTAGGAAAACTATTGGGAGTCAATTTCTCTTTCTTATAAGCAATCTAATACCTAGCACATTTTACGCTTCAAGCCAAGTTCCTACTGGGTATGATCTAATTGATATGCTTAGTAATTGTTTATTTTAATGTTATAGGTTTAACGAGTAACAACCTGTAGACATCTATAGTATGCTTGTTAATACAGAAAGGTCTTAGTGTTAATCTACCAAGTGAAACATTGAATGTAACCTACCTAAAGATTGATCATTGTAAATTCGGACGAACCAGTTAATGAGGATAATGCCATTTGGCGCTAAAACTTTCATGAAAACATCTTATTTATTATGGTTATGCAATTCAGATAAAATATTATATTGGAGAAACTAATATTCGAATGAAGCGCTCTCATGGCTTTTTGTTTACGTAAAAAATCTCGGAATTATTTAGATCACACTTGTATGGTACATGCAAACGCACATTTAAACAACATAGGCCTATTAGGCTATGGTAACTTCGTAGCCATGGCACGTCTGAAAAAACTGAGATTCAGCAAAATGTTTCTCATCCCTGTTTTCACACTGACTCAATTTGGGTAAATGTTGTCGTCAGACAGATATGGTGAAATGCACAATACTCACAATGGCATACATAGAGCCACTGTCAATGATGCATATTTGATCAACATTATAAGATCCGGTAACATTATAAGCCTTACACCAGATAAGATCATTAGAAATTGTATCAATGCAGTTTGAAAAATAGATCTGGTTAAGAAAATCTTGTGTTAAGAAAGCCAATTCTGAAAACTCAACCCGATTTTTTCAAAAAGTAAATTTCGTGAACAACTTACAGACACATAAGAAAATATTTTCAGTAACAAAGCCGTTTGATAAACAATAAAACTACAAAATAAAGTAAATACATAAAAGAAAAAATACACAAATATATATATGACCAAATGGAACTTAGGTCAGGTCCTGACAAGGCTTCTATGGTCATCACTTTGATATTCATCCATGCAGGGAAAGATATGTCATGAAGTGGATTAGAAAAGATAGTGGTGTGGACCAATTTACAAATATCCCAACTTTGAATTTTACAAAGATCAACCTTCGCGGAGATTAATCAAAGTTGGGACATGGAGCATTCCACGTTTTAGCGTTTTCAAAACTAGTTTGCACTTTTTATTTGCTGTAGTACTTTTGATGGCTACTACCCAATATCTGCTAAAACTTAGTCTCTTGGAGAAAAATGCTTTTGATTAATCTTGTTCCCTTGTGTTGTTCCTGTAGTCTATGCATATCTTGAGGCCAAGCCAATATTTTAATTTTCATGTTATAATGGATAAATTTTGCATTGAAGTTTTCATACCAAAAACCACATTTCAATATAAATGAATTTGGTTAAATAAAGGAATTTGGCTGCTGCACATAAAGCTATTTGTTATTAACAAATATGTTCTCAGCGGATCTAATAAGACAAACCTTGTGGATCTTTTCATTACTAAAAACTATATCATTCCTTGGTAGGCAACACGCATTTCTTAGTTATCTCCTCTGCTCTGATGAGAGGTTTTACGTGTATATCTATCTGTAATTCAACTTGATAGAAATTGTCATCTATCGTATGTAATTCAACGCAATTCTCATTTTACCATGGGAGTTGTGCTCACACATTTGCAGACTGGCAGTTGTCTTATCCTCTGTTTGCATTTGCAACAATGAAAATGAATGCCGTAGCATGCTATATTGCTATATGTGGCGGTGAGCTATCCTTGCGTGTCGGACACAGTACCGACTATTAAACTGGACACTGTACTTCACAGATGTTGCAAAGTATTGTCCATGTATTTGTTAAATGAGGTGGTAAATGTGTTTCAGCTACTATATTAGAAAATTGTACATGATTTATCTCTTGCCTCTCATTCTAACAGATCTCATAAATCTCACACAGAAGTCCTATTCTTACTCTAATTAGTATTGCTAGTTTTATCAACTGGTGACCTACCAATGTTCCAGTGTGTCTTTTATCCTGTCAAACCTCTTGTGACTGAGACGGCTTGTTGGTGCCATGAGTTCCGGTGCTCATTCTGTTCTTGGCCCAAACTAATACCATCTCATGAAACCAATCGCATTAAATTTCCGACATTGTTTGTTACGCATGCATATAAATTAGCTAGAAGGCTGTGAAAGTTCTACATCAGTTCAAAAATCCATTTTAAAACAAAAATATACTAAAACTCTCTCAAATTTTGTCAAATCTAAACGTACACTGATTTTTACTGACCATCTGCTAGCCAAATGTGTTTATTATTGGAGTTAAGACTATTAGATTTCAGCTATGATTATTTTCATAGAGACCAAAAACAGTTTGATTTTGGTATCTCTAGATTGAGTGAATGTCTACGATTTCTATAATTCTAATATTGCCAACATGAAAGGTTAATTATTATTACCAGAAGTCATCAAGAAATCACTGCATTTTTTGTGAAAATACAGTATTATGCAGTTGTGTTAAAAAACTATTTATAAATGTATTATAATTGAGTTTACAGGAGTTTTGGAATTTTTGAAGGGTAAGAAATTTTTATGAAGTTTTTGGGATGGCGAAATACCTGTTTTAATCTCCTCCTTAGTATACAATTTGACTTATAGGATAGGAAATCAGACTCCCCATGATTCTTTTTAATATGTTACGATGTTGCAACATGAATTTTAAACAATTTGAAGCAGTAATATATATATATTTTAGTCATTTTGACAAAATGGTGGTTGATATAATATGTTACAGAGGTTATAGGGTGGAAATGTTAATTTGAATCAGAAGTAATTCCTTCATAAAAAAATACGTAGTAGTGCAGCGTGTTGACTTGTAAACGGCAGTGAATTTCTATGACAAACATGAATTGTTGTTGCTGTGGCTGTGTAGCTGGCTAACTGAGACAAAAATTATGCTATGGGCAATGCATTATTACAACAGCATTTCCTTTTATCTTAAATGTTTATAGGACTTTGTTTAACATCACCTAATTTTCATTACAAATCGTACTACAATGAGTACAGTACGAAAATCCTTGTGGGTGCAGCGTTATGAAACGTAATTTTGCAGGTACATATTGCATAGTAGTAATTTTGTCTCTTACTGCCCTATGTATCATTGCGACAAGTATTATATTGTTATTGCTATAGTTTGGAACGTAACCAAGTTTGTTTCTATTTGATTTTTTATTTGTTTTAATTGTAAATATGACAATATACTAGCTGCTCCTATAATGTATACCTCTTATACCATAATTTCCAGATAACATAAATAATTTATGTTAAGTTTTTGCTTCGTACTAGGTAAAAAATTCCATATAACGTAAAGTGTCGGGGCAAGTTCTCAAATTCAATTCAATTACCATATCTTGCTGCACTTGTGAAAGAAAAAACCGACGTACGTATATCGTTATATCCATTATATATACAACTTGTATAACATTTTAGTTCGTCGTGGTCGATAGTCAGATGTGTCGACAAAACAGAGAATGGGTAGCCGCGCAATTGCTCATAAATGCTAAAAGGTGATCGATTGGCGCAAGTGTTACAACGTCGATGTACCAATCTTAATGTCACGAGTTGGAGTATCGTCGAAGGTTGTCTTTTATCCTAACCTTGACCCCTTAGTTATAGATAGACAATGAACAGGTAGACACCGCTCTTTTTATAGTAAAAATATTGTTTTGCTTTATTGTAGACGCATTTATTATTAGCTTTACTCTGCAGAATAGACTGCTGACTAGAAAAAATAAACAAATCGCTGTAAATGGATGTCGGAGATGTACTTATTGTAAAATTACCGCAATCATGAGCCATAAAACGAGTGAAAGGGATAAGAAAAAGGAGATTAGTTGTCGATGCAAACCAATAATACTGCAGTTACATTGAAAAGTTCAGTCTAGTTTTTTTTGTATGGCCAAAGGAGTGAGTTTGGCAAGATCTTGGAACGGATTAGGCAATTTACAAGTATTGTACTGTTCGTATAGCATAAAATCCCTATAACGTAAAGTCGTAAATGTACCTGGAACGGATTATGTACGTTGTAGGAGAATTTTTTACTACAGCGTTACAACTTACGACTACCTCAACATACAATTTTTTGACCCAGCATAAAATTTGGAGCAAGTTTTTAGTTCTTCGCTGTGCGAGTATTATTAAACAATACTTCTTACCTTCCTTTTTAGTATTAACTTTATGGACTCCAAAAAGATAAGTGAGTGTGGCAGTAGTGATGAAAGAGAAAGAAAATAAGCCAATGATTTCATGAGAGTTACATGAAACATGATAATTAAAGATTACATTTCAAAGATATCCAATATAGAATATATGTTAATTTATTAAATTCACATAGGCCTAGTTGGACTAGCTCCGTGCCACCCTCACCACCTCTACCAGTGCACCGTTTGTATCCTGTGTAACTAAGACTACAACTCAAAAAACTGTCTTTATTGTAAAGAGGACGTGCCATCACCTTTTTTGTTGATTGTGTGGTATCTATAATTTTATATCTCATATACTGTGAGTATCTGTGCTATACGTACTTGGTTTAACTGCAGTAGACCTACAAGTATTCTATGGTTAATTTGTATCTTTACAGATAATATAAATATACTCGCCTCAATCAGAAGTAATATAAAACTCTATATTTAGTTTTATATCAATAAAAATATAAGAAAGGAATTGTTGTGAGTATTGGCAAACAACTACTGAAAGATCATAGCGGCAATTCTATAAAATTATTACAACGCAATTTTTTTTCAAGTCCAGTCTGGATTTGTTGAGAAGAGATTAGTAAATGTTGGCTTTTTCAGCATCCATTAATAGTCTAGTGAAAGTTACTGATGTCAGAGGAATAACTATCAAGAATCTAGATGACCCATAAATTGGTCATTTTGACTTGAAAAGTTTTGTATTACATTTTTAGCGTAGAATATGCGAGTTGCTGTGAGACTATAACATTCATAGTTAACAAAATAAGTTACACACTGTATTGTAGTAATGAAAGTCTGTTGAACATAAAAGTTTCACACAGACATCCATTTTTATTATCTAGGCATATATGACAGCGAATCACATCGTCACTGGCCTGCTTCTTCAGTGTATAATTAATTCTATATGCTTCAAGGGAGTACTACTAATTTGCTGCTTACTGGCTGTTTTATAAGACTTGTGTCTGTGTGGCTAGTAATTCCGTTGGTATTCTCGATGCATCACATGATGGCTATCGGTGAGCCACTGTCTACGATACCTTGATCGACAAAGGTTTGATACATTAGAATATTGATATAAGGGTTGTTAGACAAGCAAAGCACAGATCGATAAAAATATGGTCAATACTGAAATAGTCAAGCTGCAGTTGAGCTCAATGGGAATAGTAATCATCTATTATGGAATTTATAAACTTGCCTAGCTTTGGACTATTTATGAAAATACATACCGACTGTTATGTTATTGCAACACTAGGTTATAAATTAGTATTGGCTCTGGTGTTGCAAATGGGCACAATGTTGTTACAACTTGTTGAAAACACTTTCGCTGTTCTGGCATTAGCTTTTCCATGAAACTGGATTGCATGTCACTTCATGAATGTTTAGTATCTAATCAAGACAATAGCCTAATAGTGTACTGATTGAATTGTTTCTTTGTAAAAGTGATTGTCCTGTGAGAGTAGTCACTTTCCACAGTTGATTATCTGCTGGTCCTCCTAGACAGCTCACAGTTTTCAAACCTATTTAGGTTGCAGCGTAACAATCAACTAGATATTACATTTGACAACTTACATTTTTGTTTCAATTTCATGGGTCTTGTCTACAATTATGTTATTAGACGAATGACAACTCTTACAGATATTATGTTTAATGCAGAGAAGCGCAGGGATAATATTTTTGTGTCACATAATATTGAGTGTTGGGTGGCAGAAATCAAATTTCTATCATCAAAAGAAACCGGTTTTAATATTTTTAGTAGAGATTTTTATCATATATTATTAGACTATTATAGATTTAAATAATACAGGTTCCGGCGCTGTTATTCTGTTAACCTTGATTTCGTCATGAAATAGTTTTTTTTAAATTGTGCCAGAAAAACAGAAGAAATTCCTAAATATTGATAAGTTGATCAGTAAAAATTCTTTGGTGCTAACTGCCTTTAATAAAATAGATCCTAGTTCGGGCATGGCACACCGATGATCACCATTTGTCTACCCCTGCAGGCTAGTGCTGGGCACGAGTACTTCTCGGTCAGCGGGTTTAAACCCGCCCCCTTCTGTTCGGGTTTGTCGAGTATCGGGTAGCTAGTAGTGCTAGGCTCGGGTATTTCTTTGCCTATGAGTTTTTCGGGTATCGGGTTTGTTGATATAGATTTTATGTTTAAATTTTTTAAACAGATATATCTTCAAATTTACAAAGCAATTATATTTCTTTTCAATTTATTTATCATTTATTACAGTTTTTATCGACTGACATTCGTACTCGCAGCGTTAACAGGCAGATTGTTAAACAGTCAAGATAGTCTGGGGCCCCAGGGAATTTTCGTGTCAACAGGTGGCAGAAGATAAGGTCTATGGTAGCTTAATACTTAAGCATGTTCTATGGACCTCTCTGATTTTTTGTAGATGGTGCTCCAAATCTCATAAAAACTTTACATTATCGGCTTTTTCCGTTAGTAAGGCTTGTTGGCTTAGTAAAACTTGGTTATAATGAATTATGTAATCCATAATAGCTAGCTGTGGTAATCAATTTAAACAGAGTTATTAAATTTTCACTGCTACTACCAACGCTGATGGCAGTTTCTAACAAGGCGATAGCGGAAACAGACTAAGGACCTATGTGTTATCGGTGAAAGCAAACACGCGCCGTATTGAAAAAGGCATAGATTTGTTTACGAAGCTGATTTGGCTAATTGCGCAAATAAAATTTGATTTAAGTATTTCTACTCACCTTTTAATAACAAGTAATCACTGCTTGACTACAATATCTCCGGTAGGTATGGTAAATAAGGTATGAGATGCTTTATTCTATCTATTAAATTAAAGACTCGTTATACCCCATTGTCGTGCCTCCTTAGCAAAAATGACACAGAAATGCCCTGTGGCCCCAGACTAAGAGCGCAGGGTGCAATAGACCGAGTTTTTGTTCACACTACCCGACGGATCCGTGTACCAAAACCCGAACTCGAAAGTCAAAACCCGAACCCGAAGGACCGGAATACCCGAAATCTCTATTACCCGATACTCGAGAGAAGATAAACCCACGAGTATTACTACCCGTGCCCAGCACTACTGCAGACCCTTTGCATAACCAGTATAGCGTATCATGCATCATGCTGTGGTAATGGAAGGCCAGGTCACGTGGTATTCATGTTGCTGGCCTCTCGCTAGTTAACAAGGACAGGATGGCTGTGCCCACTAGCGCTTTGTGCTTGCTATTTTGATGAAATGCTTAGCCTACGGCTATCAGTAGTTGTAATCACATAGATGTGGTAACTGTCAAATGTTTGTGTCTAGAGGCAATACTTACTTTTCAGTGCATATTGACAAAGCTTTGCATACCTTCCTACAGGTTGCTGTAGAGGCAACTGGCAATGCATACACAAACAAAAGAATGGATTATCTGCTAGAAAGAAGGTCTACAGGTTCTCCTCGTACGCCCAAACTTCCTTCTAGAGATTCAAACTCACCAACTAGCCGCAGACGTACGAAGGTTGGTGGATCTCGCTTCAGCATACATATAGTAATTACAAGAATTTATGCTTGTTTTGTAAAGATGCAAACATATGAGAAGACGCATGCATAAAAATTTTCCTTAACCTTATTTCATGCTAATTAAAATGCTTTTGGTTTGTGACATTAACTAACATTTTATAAAAATTATCATACCTGCAAAGGTTCAAAATCACAATGTGCTCATGAAAGTGAATCGAGATATTTTTGATTGCAACTTGTAGTAGAATGTGAATGTCATTCTCTGTGTTGTTAATATGCTTTCCATTATGGAACTCTTGCTAATATGTGAAAAGTCTTGCCACAAATAATGTTTTTTGTCAATGATCCTTACATTAAATATTTGCATGCCTTCAGGTTACCTGCAGCATAGTATTACTAAATTGAGCATAATTATGTAAGAGGAGGTTGGATTCCAATCACACACTCTTCATAATTTTTGGAGAAAATGTAGTTTGTTGCCATCGGGTTGGAAGTTGGTAATAATTATGACAACCATGACATAATGCATAATCCTTCGTTTTTTTGTGACGTCATTCTATTGTTGTCTGCCATCTTTATGGACAACTTTTATCGTTAAAAACATGAAGCTTCTGCAATTAATTATTGCAAACAATTCTTTTGTTTGCAAATTTTTTATTCTAGTATCAAAATAACACCGAAAAATACTATTATTCAGGAGAATGACGATCATTTTCTACAAAGATGGCGGCTTTTTCGTGAACGACCGCATGTGCACACAGGGTGATGACGTAAAAAAAAACGATAGATAGCCAAGTCAGTTCGGGTATGCTGACAGTGGATAAGTGTATGTCTGGTGATGCTGTGGCTCAGGTGTTTTAGGCTATGATAATTAAAAGTTTTATAACAACATCAGATGGTGTTTGCCAAAATGTTTTATTGGGTTCGTTCGCGGGTCATCAGTAGAGTAATTACCGTGTCGATGGAATATCGCCGAAAGGGGTATGTATATAAAAGTTTATGAATACGCGTAGAATTAAATGGAAGTTGCATACTTCATTCCACAAAATATAGTTCTTGGAGACTCCTACGCGAATGACAGGAGTTATCCATACAGCTAGTAATAAAACTATGAACTTATAAATACCATATGTTGCGAGTTGATATGTTTTCCACTGATCTTGATATGGTTAAACTTCGGTTAACATTGCGATTTCCACCATTTGTTACACACTGCGCCAACGACTAATACTCAAATTGGTGAAGACAGTTAACCTGTTTGACTGTTGCTTAATTATTCAACATGGTAGTATAACTTTTGGTAGTTACTTGAGCAGGTTTGCACTGAGTCATTCAATTTGCTCTTCCTCTCTATAACATGTACATTTGTATACATCATCTCAAACATAAATTGATAGAGATTGTTAATGTTTAATGCCTGGTTTCATTCAAGTCTAACAGTAAGATTTAGACAAGTCCTGCATCAGTATCCTAAAAAGAAAAAACTTTTCCTTTTTTCAGTAGGAAAAGTAGTTTTTTGAGTAGGTTTTTGCCGAGTTATTTGGTTTTTTATCGCAAAATTTTATTAGTAAAATACTACAAATGCAATAGTCATTGATAATAAGTTTCACCAATCTCAGGTGTGTGGCGTTGCCAATAACTAGGGTTTGTAGCTAAATGAAATTGACCATTGTAATACGGAATTATCAGCTGTGCATTAAAGGCAAAATCTGTTTCACAAACCTGAGAGCCATGTTTGGGGCAAACCAGCTAGCAGCTTGCTTGGGGCGTCTGCTCAAAAAAGTTTTCTTCACATGCAGCATTCCATGAGGCACTCGTCTACTTGGTCTACACGGTGCCTTGGTCTACTTGGTCCACACGGTGCCTTGGTCTGCTTGGTCCACACAGTGCCTTGGTCTACTTGGTCTACATGGTGCCTTGGTCTACTTGGTCTGCCAGGGTTGTAGCATAACCAACGATGAATAGCCTAATAACTTAAGTCTCAGCGCTGCATTACAAAGCTTGAATAACATTAATTTCAGAAAGAGAACATTGATATTAAAGATACAAATCATTTCAATATTTCTCAGACATTATCATTGTGTTCCTTCTGATCTGTTGTCAAAAGTCTAAAATTGAGCAATCCAGTACATAATTCAGTACATAATTCAGTACATAATGCAGCAATGATTTATCAACTAATCTAGCTCCAATACTCATTTCTATGCATAACGGTACTGCATCTGTATTGTGCCATTGCCTTATGAACACTTAGTGATAACAAGCATACACTACAGGATATATATTCGCTGAGTTAAGTTCCGTGCAAATAGCCTTTTTCATGCATATTTGCGGACTAATTTATTTGCGGATGAACACAATCACTCTCTATTAACAGTTAACTCTATTGCGACTAGCAATAGAATTAACCCTTCACATGCATACACCACGTGTTTAGGTTTCTATTTATCTGACAACTACGAGTCGATCATGGAAATTAATTGGTTAATTATGTAAAAATGTATCTGCATTGCAAATCAAATACGTACCATAATGTCCAGATCGGAATCATTATCGTCATCAACTTCGGTATTAGAACCTCTAATACTGAAGTTGATGACGATTTAGAGGTTGATGGAGTCGATTTCAAAGTAAAAAAAATGTAAAAGAAACTTTTGCGATGACGACGCCATGCCGAATAACTTGTGACAACCTTGAATAATTTTGTGCAGAAATGGGATGCATTGGCAATTAGGTTAACTCAAAGCCCCGGTGATGATTTTTTAAAAATTTGGAACTCGGCTACGTTTACTACTTCTGCCTAGCGGCTAGTTTTTAATTTGAGGCAGTAGTTATTCTCCCTTGTGTCTAAAAATAGAGCTAATTATTCACGGAATTTAATAATTCGCGGAATAGACTGTTCGCAAAATCGCGAATTATTAAATCCATTGAATATTTTCATCCTGTAGGAGATGTCAAGGTCGCCAACAGCTAGTGAAGTTGAAATGGCGGAAGGTTTGATTGAAACTTCGACTTGGTAAAAAGAAAGCTGGAATCGTCGGTTGCAATTTTTTATTCAAACTTTATTATTTATTGTTTTAGTATTACCAGTAAAACTCGGTTTCCCTTACTTTGCCATTTATCTAGTTTAATAATATCTTACTAGGAAGTGTTGATAGTGTGGTTGTTACAAGGAACACTTGGCAGTGTTCCAACTAGCCATACCACTGATTATGCAGATCGTACTTGGTGCAGACCACCATTAAATTTTAATCGAGCCTTGTAAATGTTATAGAACTATTCCTATTGTAAATGTTATAGAGCTATTCTTATTATAAACGTTAGACATTGCAAATTAATTTGTCATGGCTCTATCGATCTGCCTCAATAATATTGTTGTTTGCCTTTTTGGCGAGTAGCAATCTGGAATGAATGGGACAGATAGACCGTTGTGAATAAACCTGCCTTATAAGTGCGCGAGCAATGGTTTGCAAGCTCTTCGTTTCGCTGATGGATCTATCGTCTAGTCTAGTGGCACACCTGGCCAGGCCTGTGTCAGAATGGAACTACCCTCCTGTGGCAGACCTGTCCAAGCCTGTGTCATAATGGATCTACCCTCCAGTGGCAGACCTGTCCAAGCCTGTGCCAGAATGGATCTACCCTCCAGTGGTAGACCTGTCCAGGCATGTGCCAGAATGCTGGCATACTCTGAGAACATTCCAGGTCAATTTTTTCCTCGTCTGGGAAGCTCGATGGCACATGCCAATCTTACTCACCTTGAGCAGTAAATATCGCGACAGTATATACTGAAATTGGTCAGTAATTATCTACAGATCATACTCAAGGGTCAGATTCTAGACTCGGCATTCACTAGAATCTGTCACTCACTTGTTCTGTGAGTCAACAATGGATGACTGAAATCACTTTTCTGGTTATACCGTATCTTGATCGATCAAGATGTACTTTGTCACAGGGTGTCACAAGACCGTAGACCTGAAAGCACCCGTAGTTTACTAAAGGGTTGCTTATGGAAATCGAGCTTGACTACATCCATCCAATTTGCAACTTCTTTGTTCAGCCTCATGTAGTCGCTCATACATTGACTAACGCCATCGAGGACTTTGTTACAGTCAACATGGGCTACTCTGGACTCGTATGAATATCATCTGCAAATCATGTGTCAGAAACTAGCAACTCAACAACACATATGTTGCAAGTTGTTCAAATTATAAGTTTAAGGCGCTTGTCTCGTTAGTTAGTATCACGATGTGTGAAATAAGAATTATTATTCCTTGCGATCCACCATGAAGTATTTTGCCATATAGAAAGTTCTCAAGTTCTTGGTTAGTTAGAGATATGTTTAGAGGATTTGTGTGGTTTATTCAAGAGACTTATAAATATATTGAGATTTGATAAATAGCAATTAAGAGGTTTCTAAAAGGCAGTACAATTCATGATGCATTTTGCAGAGTGCCCAGAAGCTCAAAGAACCCAAATCTCCAAAGGAATCCAAACCAAAACAAACCAAGAAGGCCATTAAAATATCACCATTAGTGGCTGACTCTAACGGAGGGTCTCCAGCAGTTTCCTCTACACCGAGTGAGATGGTAGCTCTCCCAGTCTCTTCACAGCCCTCCACCAGACAGGTATTCATTCCCTGTATTTATATTTTCAGTTGATTCACCAATTTTTCGCTTCTCATCCTTCACAATTCAACTCCTTCCCATTTCACTCTTACACATTTTCCCACTTTCACATTTTTACCTTTACACGCATTGTCACCTTCCTATTTTTACTCTTTCACATAACACCATTTTTAAACTTCGCCTTTTCAAACTTGGCCCTTTTGCCCTCTTTTCCTTTCACTCTTTCACAAATCTTCACTTTATTCATCCATCATCTTGTCAGCCCCTGTATGTTTTGTCCTTTCACACATCATCCCTCTTTCACATATCACCTCTTCATGTTTTATCATTTCACATATTATCCCTTCACACCTTAACCTTTCACGTATCACCTATTCATGCTTTACCCTTTTACGTATCACCTCTTCATGCTTTACCCTTTTACATATCATCTCTTCATGCTTAATCCTTTCACATATCATCCCTTCACGCTCTAACCTTTCACGTATCACCCCTTCATGCTTTATTCTTTCACATATCATCCCTTTATGCTTTATTCTTTCACATATCACCCCTTCATGCTTTATCCTTTCACATATCATCTCTTCACGCTTTACCCTTTCACCTATCATCTCTTCATGCTTTATCCTTTCACATATCATCTCTTCACGCTTTACTCATTCGCATATTATCCCTTCATGTTTGACCCTTTCACATATCATCCCTTCATGCTTGACCATTTCACACATCGTTTTCCCTACCTCCCATCTGTAGGGGTTGCCAATGTTGTCATTTTACATTGGCAACCCCTAAATGCAGTTCGCCCCTTTACTTCTCCTGTTAAACACCTCACCCACTTTACACCTCTCCCGTTTGTGTCCTTCCCATATCACTTCTTCACATGTCACTCCTTTTATACTTCACCTCTTTCACATTTGCCCATGGTTGAAACCTCATGTTTCTGTGTCAAGGTTGCATTCTGCACCTGCAGTATGACGTGTTATTAGGAGGTGAGCCCAACATTGCTTGGCTTTTGTAGTGAAAATATTCTACAAAGTTTCTCTGTGATGTCGATTTTAGTATAATTGATGGTAAAAGGTGATTGAAGGATTTTGAGGAATTTCTTTGACACACCTTGGTTGAAGTGCTCGGAGTACATCAACTGAACAGCCACTTGACTGGCTAGTACTCGACTAGCGTACAAAAGGAGGAATTCTAAGTGTTGCTTTAAAGTTTAGCACTTTCAACACATTTTCTTAACAACCAAGCAGCATATGTTTTTAAAATGTACATAGTAATGCTATGCGTTGATGGCTATTTCATTTTGTTAAAAAATAGTTGAAAGTGGTACAAATAGCACATAGTTGTAGGTGTGTAAAGGCGTGGCTCCAGTCAACTTTCTAAAATATACATGAAAAGCAATGAATAAAAGATTTACACAAAATATTTTTTTAACCAACATATACAGTCATACCTCAACATACAAGCTTACTGCGTTCTGGGATTGAGCTTGTATGTCAATTTACTCGCATCTCAAGGCACTATATCCTATATAAATTCACTAATTACAAATTAATTCGTAACCATGCTATGGAGACACCACCTAAACAGGATATTACGGTGAAAAAACATGTTTTTAATTGTTGTAATTCAGTACTTGCAATACCTATTTAGTTGTTATGATCTGTAATAAAATGTAACATCACTATGTACACTACTGAATGGAGTTCTTACCTTCGCGACAGACATTGTGGAAACTTACTTTAATTTTATCGTCGTAATAATCTCTTATTTACATTCAAGCTGTTTTGGCCTCTCGTTCGCTATAACTTTTAGCCAACCTTTTACAAACTTTTCTACAACTGATTCAAGGAGATAGACTGAGCGTTGTTGTTCTCGAAAGTGGCGTCTCGCATACTTGGCCATATAGTGTAGTGGCCTTCGAAAACCAGCTTGTATCTCAAGGTAGAAACTTGCTAGAAATTCAGCTCGTATCAGGAGTTTTTCGTATGTTGGGGCGTGACTGTAGTTGAATTAAATTAACAGAATATTGTAATGAAATAGTATTTTTTCCGTCAGTATTTTTTATAAGAAGTAATGCATATCTGACTCATCAACTCTTATATGCATCAGAATGTATAATATAGATTGGCGGTAGCCTATATGTACTATACGTAATTATTTAAAGCGGAACTAAAAGGTACTTTCGTTTGTATTTGAGAAATTCCTGTATTTAATTGACATTATACATATAAATACAAATTGAACATTCGTCTACCAACCATCATTGATACATTTTTTGGATAGTATTATGTTTATTCAACAATGTATTATAATTGCATGTCATTCTCTTTCAGAGTTCAACTCCGCTACTCTGTATGCACTCGTAATTAATGTTGATTAATATATCTCTAGATTATATCATATCACCCATCGATGCAAAAACTCTGTTTACTAGTAAGTCACAAGATGTCTTTAACTATTGCATCTGCTATTTAACATTTTCATAGTTTTTTATGGTCAGAACTTAAAATTAAAAGAAATGTATAATTTATAAAATGGTGATATTTTTGGTTTAAAAAATTAGTGTACAAACTTCAGCTTCCAATAACCAGTTAGCTTGACAGGTGTTTTCTCACTTACTAATGTATGTGCAGGAAATACCTCCCATAAAGTTTACTGTCAAGAAGGAAGAAACTGAAACCAAATATAGTGATAAAAAGCAATCTTCTGGCCTCTTGTGGAATCCACCTGACATATTCAAATCTGATGTAACAGGACCAGATTACAAGGTTAGTTATGTGGGTTATAAAAATATCTCACTCATTTGGTTATATAAATACCCTCTTTAGCAGGTTATAGAAATGAGTGTAGATAATTATTCAAACTGAATTTAATTGTTGTAAGTTTTATATTCTGTTTGTGATGATTTGTTTTTAAGATGTTATTCACACGGTTTTCTGTTAACCTTGTTATTGCCACTTCGCTTTATCCCTCATGTATACACAAAAACACAGTCACCGAGACTCTCTCTGACTAACTCAAGTGGCAGTGCTTGATTATGACTGTTATATTTGAGCTTAACCACTTGACAGACATGTCAAGCACCACTTATTTAGTCTGTGCGTGTAAAAATATTGTTAGCTTCATTAAAATCTTCAGCTTCCTTCGCCTTCTTGGATTTTCCCTCGCTTATACCAACTTGATACGTATTTTCACCTTTTTCGTCTCGTTTGTTTGCTTACCTTTGTCCTTTAAAGATATGTCAAAGCAATACTCACTCACTAAATGTTTTATTTAAATTGGCATTGCGCTTTTGTCTATCTCGGGCTGTATTTCAGAACAAGCGCTGACATTGCAGTGTCTATTAGTTTTTGAGAGCCTCTCTTGGTATGACTTGGTTTTATTGGCTATTTGTCGAGTCGCTCACCGCTAATCCCTGGGAGAGTCTCGTTCTTGTTCAGCCTCCTCAAAACATATCTTTAACACCATCAATAACCGACACCGGATATTTCATGTTACAGATTAAATCAGGGAATTGCAAAATATTAAGCAAGCCAATGCTAGAGACACGGGAGGAAAGATCAATCAAAGAGGAGCGAGACGTGAAGGACAGCAAGAGCTCTACTACACAAGTGTCGACAACCCACCTCTTGCAAGCACCACCACTCAAGGCCTGTCACACACCCGGCAAGAAGGAAGTAAGTTATGGCTTGTTTCATTTTATTTATACTGTGCAGTAGTGATAAGTTGAGCACAGCAGTATTTGCAAAGTAACATATATATTTGTCATGACTTCCGTTTGATAATGAAGTTAATGATTTTTATCTATCATTCGCCAATTATTCGACAATTTTAAAAGTTTATTGGTGAAATGAACCTGAGCTAGATATTAGAGCGGAGACAATGTTATAGACCGGATAATCTGATGGAACCTTCGTTGGACCTGAACCGTTGAGCTGGGGTTGGTTTTGAGTGTATTTATATTATTAGCAGGAATTCTACACAGACATTATCACTAGAGCGCTGAATGCGTTAGTGAAATCAGTTAATTGATGCATCACTTCACCATGCAAGTACCTTCATCTGCAGAATTTTTTCTAACAGTAAATCACTCTAGTTATTTACTCTCTTGCTAAAAAGTTAAATAATGAAGCTTTAGATGGGGTCTTGATGCATTCTTTACAAATCAATCAAAAAACAAAGTGTGCTGTTTGGTTGAATGGAGTGACGTGAGATATTTTTCAAAACTACTGAAACAGTTAAAAGCATAATTTCCAATCAGTGAAAATTACGATTTAATTCAGTAATTCAAACCTGTAGTTTCACTTTTAAATACAAACATGCAGCAAAGACTGAAGCGGTAACTGAAAATTTTTGGTCTCTAAGGATTACAATTTTAGGTCTCTAAAGATTACAATTTTAGCTGACAATAGATTAAACATTGTATAAGTGAGTTGGAATCTAAGAGTCAATTAGTCAGAGAGACGGAGATATGGAAGAATTATTATATGGTATATTGGTAAAATGGTATATTGGTAAAATGGTAAAATGGTATAATGGTAAAATGGTATAATGGTATAATGGTAAAATGGTATAATGGTATAATGGTATAATGGTATAATGGTACGCTGGGTTTTCACAAACTTTGGCATTTACTACACAAGCTTAAAGCATTACCTATTCAATAAATCTCTGCTTGCGCTTAGTGCGGAATAGATCAATTAAATACTTTCGTGGGGCTCCATTAGTTTTCTCGCTATCTAATAGCAGCTTTTTAGATATTCATGTATGGCATTGATTAAGCATGCTTTGGGTACAGCTGCTACAGCATCCATTGGAATATTTATAAAGTTTTTACTCCAACCTATCTTAATCATATTCAGTTGGTATATTTTTCATGTGTGGACAACTCTATATAGAGAGTTGTATTAGTACATGTAGCCTTATCAGCGGGGCCGCCATTCAAGGAGCTATGAGTTCTCATAGCATTAGAACGTTATGAAGCTGATGATTAAACGCTATTCACGATGTTACAATACTTCTTATCTATCTATGTCGGGTTAAATCTTGACTAAAAGCATGAAAATATATCTAATACCTCATTACTTACTGTATTATTACAACAGTGTCTATAATTGTATTGAGTCCGAGCAATAATGACTGTCATTTATTAAATAGACTGACACGTCACTTGACCTATTTTATTTTTCAGAGAAATCTAGTGCCTCAAGCATACAGATATCATAAAACAAAGCTTTCACAAAATCTAAAAAAGTTACAAAAAATTAATATTGTCTGAAATCTCAAGATGCTATTCCCAAAACTATTTTATTTTGTTTGGACAGTCCTCTATGACCATTGCCATGTATGCACAGCCTTAATAGTCTTCATAAGGTAAAAGACTTGCTGTTATTCAGTTGCTTCGCGTAAGATTCACTTACAGTATACTTATAGCGTGTTAAGATGAGAAAGATAATGTCTAGCCATTGGAAATCAATGTTTAATATAGAATGCTTTTCTATAACGGTGTGGATCATGAGGTTGAGTCGTAAAACATTGCATAAAGGCTTGCACATTAACTGCGAGCATTAAATTAGGATGGTACTATAACTATTAACTGCGAGCATTAAATTAGGATGGTACTATAACTATTGACTGCGAGCATTAAATTAGGATGGTACTATAACTATTAACTGCGAGCATTAAATTAGGATGGTACTATAACTATTAACTGCGAGCATTAAATTAGGATGGTACTATAACTATTAACTGCGAGCATTAAATTAGGATGGTACTATAACTATTAACTGCGAGCATTAAATTAGGATGGTACTATAACTATTAACTGCGAGCATTAAATTAGGATGGTACTATAACCATTAACTGCGAGCATTAAATTAGGATGGTACTATAACTATTAACTGCGAGCATTAAATTAGGATGGTACTATAACTATTAACTGTGAGCATTAAATTAGGATTGTACTATAACTATTAACTGCGAGCATTAAATTAGGATGGTACTTTAACTATTAACTGCGAGCATTAAATTAGGATGGTACTATAACCATTAACTGCGAGCATTAAATTAGGATGGTACTATAACTATTAACTGCGAGCATTAAATTAGGATGGTACTTCAACTATTAAATTAGGATGGTACTATAACTATTAAATTAGGATGGTACTATAACTATTAAATAGGAATTATGTAGATAGGGAAAGCAAATACTGCACTAATGGCAGGTATTTGGTCACACCAAAGAAATTTCTTTCAAAACAGCGGCCACGCGAAAGTGCTTGTGGCTACTGCTACAGAACGTTTTAAAATTGACCATGGAGCATTCAGAACGTGACTGCGTTGTGATTCTATTTGTTCTGATCAAATTGTAGGCCGAGAAAAAAACTGATGGAAATTTGTAACAATTTATATGCAACAGATACTGATTATAGAGATGATTACTGTTACGGAAGCTAGTTTATACTGTTTATAAAGACACTAGCTGTTGCTATGGAAACTAGTATATATTATTAACAAAGATATTGGTTGTTGCTATGGAAGTTAGTACATACCGCTCCTAAAGAAAATGGCTATTAATATGAAAACTAGTACATACCGTTCCTACAGAGAATAACCGTTAATATGGACGCTAGTACGTACTATTTATAAAGGAAATAATTGTTTCTATGGAAACTAGTACATACTGTTCACAAAGACAATGGTTGTTGCCAAGGAAGCTAGTATACGCCGTTTATAAAGATAATGGTTGTTGCTATGCAAACTAGTGCATATCCACTTGAAGGTTTGCGCTGTTTCTCACCTTCATGAGAATAATTCATTCCCCAACTGACCCTTTTCAGACTTGGTATTTTAAGAAATGAACAACAGTTAATTTGCTAACTAAAGTTTAGATTTTATGTAAATAGCAAAAAGCTTACCAAGATGCTCAAACTTCTTTCAATGGCTCACATGCTGGTTCAAGGAGGATTTCAAAATTTACTGGTGACCACAAAATCTGAAACCATTATATTTTGCCATCAGCTTGTTTTTTAACCAAATACTGCTCATAACTTTTGTAAAATGATTTTTTGAATGTTTTGTGCAGTTGTAACAAATTTTTAGGAAAGGTTATTTAAATTGTCTAGTAAGTCATCAGTTTGAAATGTTGATAAGTTTTTTTATTGGTTTTCTGATGCAGAAAAGCTTTGCTGCATTTAGTGGTGTTCAGGAGTTTACGCATAATACAATTTATAACATAATCTAGGACATGAATGGTGCAAGAACCGTCAAATTGTGAATGATGGCTCCATTTTTTGTGCTAAAAGTTGATATGAAATTTTTGCAATACAATGTGATTGGAAATAATTACATATTTTATTAAAAAGTAATTTTGAATTTAATAAAATATGCATGCTAACTACACTGTTGTTAAGCAATTTGGATGTTTACCACCAGATTTACATGGCATGTGCAGCTATTTGATCTTGTTTTCAAATTATTTACATTTAATTAAAATTATGTTAGTTTAATTTCATTAGTATATCAAACTTATATGAACGGGCTAATCGGAAATACAATGCTGGATTTTTAATACAGTCTGAATATCACATATAGCAGGTGAAGGAATAAACGTTGTAGGAAATGGTTCTTTTAAAGAAGATGCAAACTACAGGTAATCGAGAGATTGGTAGACAGCTATAGAAGCCTTATTGTTAAAAGAGCTGTTCAGATGGTCTATCAATGTTCGTGTTCATCAATCCATAAGAAATCATTATTTTCATGTTTTGCATTCCTTTTGCATCATATTAAATGATAAAATCTTTTTTTTTTCGTTTTATTTACTAAGGTCTCAAAATCACTCTGAAAGACGCTAATTTTATATGATTGTAAGTAATATATTTGTTATTATGAATTTTGCATCATAAGGCTGCGTTGTTTCCACTTAAAAGCTCTCTTAAAGCGGAAACTCTTGTTTCTCTTAAAGCTATGTGGCTACTAGATACTGTAGGTCTGTCTAGAATTTTAGTTGCTACTTTATAAGTCAGCAATTTCTGTGGGTAGTCTTTTGTAAGAATTTATAAATTGGGCAGTGACATACCCATCATAATATGAGAGCATGTCACTGTTGGCCTGCTCCGAGCCTCTGCCACTGCTCCGACAAAATATGTTATTCATTTAGCAAGCAGTGGAGAGTGGGTCCTATGCCCGACAGCTGCCAGACAGGAATGCATCAAGTGGTTATAGATAAATTTCCTGGTGTTCTGACACAACTTCCTTATTAATTATTTTACCGGGTAGTGGTGTATTAGGCTATTATGGCAGTTGCGATGACAATTTAGCATGGTCATTAGATGAAGGATCCTTGAGAAGGTAGGCATAGATGAGATAATCAGTTAGGTAGAGGTTGTTCACATCTCTGCCAGAACTCATTTAAGCAGACTATTTTTATTCCTACGCCGTTATTTTCTACTCAGCTCCGCCTGCCATATCTTATTTGATCGATGACGCATAGCCAATTGCATTTTCTAGTGTTTGTGTATGTCTTTATAGTTATGTTCGGATGAGCCTGCAGGTGTCAGTGGAACATCAAGAGTAAGCTCTGGGGAGCGTCATTCTATATCTAGTCCCTTCCTCAAGGCAGCCGAGTCACCAGGCGGTAAGGGTCTTCACATCTGCTCTGTCGGTTAAATGCAGCATACTACATTAGCCGCTGCATCATTGGATGCATTGTTTGTCACACAACGTAACTAGCTACCTGATGACCTGTGTACATATACACGTATTTAATGCTGTAATTTTATTAAAGCTGTCTTCAGCCAATGAGCTGCCACGAAGCATTATGTTTGCTAAGAATAATGCAGAGGTTCAGTATCCCCTGATAGTAAGGCCAATGAGACACAAGTGCGCGTGTATAATAAATACGTGTATATGTATGGATGAAACCCTAGCTTATTTCGCACACAAACACTCGAGTTGCTAAGTATTGTTGAGAAGTGCTTAAGAGACGTTTAGCTATCGCTGTCACCACTTGTACAGCTCTTGTCTGTCTAGTAATACCATTTACTCGCACATAGTTCAAGGGCTCTCCTTCTTGATTAGGCACTGAAGTCGCTCAGCATTCATCTAGCAGCCTACCCTCATTCGCGTCAGTATCTACAGCCACGGCTCTCACTAGCAGCACATCGACGCCTCCCGTCATATCAAGAAGCAGCAGTGTGCATTCTGTCGCCAGCTCTAACAGTCGGAGGACAACACCTGTGTGCACCGGCAGCATCAGTTCAAGGGATAAGGATAGCGGTAGTATTCGTACTGCCTCTCGTAGCAGGTGAGCTAGCTGTTCTTTATAGAATCCACTCGCTCTAGAATATTAGTTAGGCAAGCTCTCTGACAGGAGCAAGTAATATTTTATATTAGCTCAGAATCATCCATTCATCAGGCATTATCT
Source organism: Watersipora subatra (assembly GCF_963576615.1). Lineage (NCBI taxonomy): Eukaryota > Metazoa > Bryozoa > Gymnolaemata > Cheilostomatida > Watersiporidae > Watersipora > Watersipora subatra. The sequence continues at coordinate 3,811,428 of NC_088708.1, read as the reverse complement.
CACTTGCTGGGATCTCTAGCCGATTTATTATTGCCTACCATTTATATAGAGTGCAACTAGTAGAAGAACACAGTGATTAGTAAGTTCTGTCAAATCTAGTAATCAAGTGATGTAATCTGGCTAGTCCAATCGTTGAAGAAGGTAAAAGGAGCTTGTTGATGCTATGACAGATTATTCATGATTGTGAACATCTCGTTTTTATTGTGGGATGCATGCTGTGCAGAGCTATCTCCATCATTTGCCATTTCATTCTATTGTATTTTGAGTTCAGGCTATTGCTTAGCGGTTTGTGCTGCTGTAATTTGGCACCTAGTAAATCTAGCTGCTGCCTGAACCTAATACCTAGGCTTCCATTACTTGAACTTTGTATATTCCCTTGATTCAGATAGTTTGAAACCAACTAATGTAAGTGTGGCACCTATGTTATTACACCCGCTAAGCTCTATGAAGCTTAGCAGGATTACATTTATGGATTCAACCCTCTATGGCTCAGAGGACCTACAGAGTAGGATCATAGTTATGTGATCACTTGAAATAAACACATTACTTGATACTAATTCATAGTTGTTAAAGTATTTATTAGATAAATTATGGTAATGTACGCATCACTGGTAAGTAAGGATTATTCTGTTCTACAAATAAATATTCTTAAAAATCAACTAATGTTAACCTTTTTAGTCTAGTTCGAGTGCAACATAGTGTTATCTGCATATTATGGCAAAAAATATAATTAAAACTAAGTTTATATTAATTGACCAAGTTTGCCAAATTTAACATGGCTTGTCAACTTTCATATACTTGTAATCATATGAAAGCACATTTAAATTAGTAGCCTTTAGAGTTTAGAAGGAGTTTAGTTAAGGAGGATTGGCAATCGGAGGAGAGGATAAAATGGATGCTCAATAAATAGACAGTATTTTTTTTAGAATACTTTTGGTGGCAGACAGCGTGTTTGCAAAAATTGATTCTCAAAATTGTATAGTATGATAATATAAATGTTTTGTGTAATAAAAAATGTATTAATGCCATAAATGACAAGGAAAACGGAAAAATTTACTAGGTATCCCCTTAAATGCGATCACCACTGCATAATAATACATACATAACTCACTTCGGCTTACTTCCTATTATGGTCTTTTACCGCTCTTTACCTACCGCTCTTTACCTACCGCTCTTCACCTACCACTCTTTATCTACCGCTCTTTACCTACCACTCTTTACCTACCGCTCTTCACCGACCACTCTTTATCTACTGCTCTTCACCTACCACCGCTCATCACCTACCACTCTTTATCTACCGCTCTTTACCTACCGCTCTTCACCTACCGCTCATCACCTACCACTCTTTATCTACCGCTCTTTACCTACCGCTCTTTACCTACCGCTCTTCACCTACCGCTCTTCACCTACCACTCTTTATCTACCGCTCTTTACCTACCGCTCTTCACCTACCGCTCATCACCTACCACTCTTTATCTACCGCTCTTTACCTACCGCTCTTTACCTACCGCTCTTCACCTACCGCTCTTCACCGACCACTCTTTATCTACCGCTCTTCACCTATCGCTCTTCCCCTACCACCACTCATCACCTACCACTCTTTATCTACCGCTCTTTACCTACCGCTCTTTACCTACCGCTCTTCACCGACCGCTCTTCACCTATCGCTCTTCACCTACCACCGCTCATCACCTACCACTCTTTCATGCCATTAGCTCGCATAAAAACATTTGTAGTATGGAAATCAATTATGTAGTATAAATCATTTCAGTATGCAATAATGGCGTTGTTCAAGTTTTTGCTGTAATGTTTGTTAGGCAGCTTTTTATCCATGTTACAGTGAGAGGAATACTAGCCGAGGTTCCCAACAGCCCATTACTTCCTCTGGCGATCAGTACGCTGCGCCATTGCTTGCTCCCAACACATTTGGTCAAGTAAACCCAAGCATGCTGAGTTTTGGCACTACCAATGGCGTCCCAGCCCCCTTCTCATACCCACCAGGGTTGGCACAGCCACCTAGCTTTTCCTTTGGAACAGATTTGCTGTCTTCCTTCTCCAACAACCCATCACTGTCGAGTGAGTACAATTCAGCACTCAAACACCACTATTTTACCTTCTGTCCGCTTCAGAATGTTGGTTTGATACCCAAACACTGAAGAAGCTAGTCCGTTGAAGATCTGTGATTGAAAAGTGGCAGCAATTAAGCTAAGCGTGTAATCCTTCTAAAATCCTTTACGTATTCTCTCACAACTGGAGAGGCTGGCTTGTTACAGCATGATATTGGAGTGGGTTTGGGCAAGGACAATGTCTGTTTATGGAGCACTTGAGGGGGGTACTTACATTACCATTGACCGATCGTGGTAGAGCCCTTGCTGCCATCTCAATGGCCCCTCGACTGCCACTCGAATCCTATTCAGGCCACATGTCGTCATCAGCCCACATCTGAAAGTCCTCATCACGGCTGCCAACTTTCATTCAACTAATTTGTTTCGGTCGCCCTGATTTTGTTCTGGGTGTAATTTCGTTAGTCCGAGTGGCAGCAAGTGATTCTCTTGAACAGCTAGTTAGCTAAGAGCAGAAACTGTACTATGTTCATCTCATAAGTTGACTGCCTATATTTTTTTTGTTTAAGATGAAGAGGCATTGAGGGTGGAGGCCCTACGAGCAGAGTTCAACCGGCGAATGCTTAGTGCTGATCGACCAACCATTCCCTCTCTCTTCCGACCTGAACTTCTCCTACCTACAGCTGCTGGTATGACCAACTCACCGCTTGCCCCTAATTTCAGTGGAGCTGTACTCATGCAGATGGTATGTCTATGCCCGGGCTTTCTGCTATCTTCGTATTTTCTGTTCCCTTAAATCTACTTTATGTTTGTGCTACGTAAAATCACTGCAGTGTCCGTGTATCTATTTCATTCAATGTGACCATGTTTCTGATTGACTCGCTCGCCGACTCCAGAAAAGTCCAATAAAATCCAGAAGTTTTCACTGTTGTTAACTTTTTTTATACACACTGCACACCAACATAATTTTGGCCATGTACAGTCATATAGATTCATGTACAGTCATATAGAGCCATGTACAGTCATATAGAGCCATGTACAGTCATATAGAGCCATGTACAGTCATATAGAGCCATGTACAGTCATATAGATTCATGTACAGTCATATAGAGCCGTGTACAGTCATATAGAGCCATGTACAGTCATATAGAGACATGTACAGTCATATAGAGCCATGTACAGTCATATAGAGCCATGTACAGTCATATAGAGCCATGTACAGTCAGAAAAGAAACTATTAATAATGTAAAAAAAATGTCTGCTGAATCTGCCAAATTGTTTCTTCTGCTATAACTTTCTCAATGTTAAAGAGGAAGAACAATTTGAATGCCAGACATATTGTGTTCACATCTACTTCTGCAATTATGTGATTATTTTTCTAGTCAACTCGTAGCTGTATTGACCAGAATCTGATCTAATTGATCCAAGTGTTACAGTTAGAAAATTTGCTGAAATGTTTGCAGTGTCTACCACATTGTGAGAGATAATCTGGAACTGGAAAGGCTCACATTATCTGCTTTAATTTGAGCACGTATATCGTAATTTAGTCCTTCTCACTACTGACTTTACTCTTACTCACTACTGACTTTAGTCTTACTCACTAGTAGCGAGTAAGACTAAAGTCAGTAGTGAGCAAGAGTAAAGTCAGTAGTGAGTCACTACTGACTTTACTCTTGTTCACTACTGATTTTACTCTTACTCACTACTGACTTTACTCTTACTCACTACTGACTTTAGTCTTACTACTGTTTTTACTCTTACTCACTACTGACTTTACTCTTACTCACTACTGACTTTACTCTTACTCACTATCGACTTTACTCTTACTCACTACCGACTTTACTCTTACTCACTACTGACTTTAGTCGTACTTACTACCGACTTTAGTCTTTCTCACCATGACCAGTCTTTTGTCAAGTTCTGAGCTAAATCATATTTCAACTTGTTGGTTCTTTTATATTTTAGGCCATTCACTGACCATAACGCTATTCACTGGCTAACGCATATAATAGCTAACACATATAATAGCTAACACATATAATAGCTTACACATATATTTGTTAACTTATATATTATCTAACACAAATTCTTCATTTGTTGACAGCTTGACAAGTTTCCTAAACTGGACCCCTTGCACCAGCTCTTTTACAATCAGCAGAGTAATGTGAGTACATCATTTAAGCTGACTGGATGCTTGCTTAAAGGTTGACTTGCAACAAAATTCACATTACAGTGATTTGGTATCAAAAGATTCACCATGTCTTACTCTGTTGTGTTGTAATTGTTAAATATGTGGAAATGTGATTACAAGCTCTTAAAAGCTCAAAAACGAAAAGCCACCGTAGATTGGAATCTCTTTATTTCGATGATGTAACCACGAAATTTGGTTATTGTCTTGTCACGTATGTTCTCACGTGAATTGAAAGGCCAATACAAAGCTCAATATAAAACTAGTAGCACTAGTTTATGACAAACACTTCGGGTTTTACCGAAGACCCCGTATCAAACATAGATGCTCGCTACTTTACAGTTTTGTTTCGGCATTATTCAATTGTCAAGTCGTAATCTGATCATGTGACCCAATACTTCGCAAATAATTTTTGCAGCACTTTTCGATTATCACAGGTGACCAACAGGCTCGTCATGATTATCAGACAATGATATGTACTCCTTCGAGCTAAGGTTAAAAAGTTTAACGATTTTTTACGGTAAGTTATAAGATATCACTGTTAAAAGCGACAGCATTACAATGACGATAAAATAGACGCGTAAGAACAATAGACATGGTTTTATTGAATGCGTGAAGTGTATTTGTGAAAATATTTCGACTAATAAGGTTGCAAGAAAGTGTAAACAGAAACCATCTCTCACAACTACATCACATTTGAGACGTTTTGGAAAGGGAATCCAAACTACGGCGGTCTCGTGTGGCTGCGATTTTCTGTTCGTTTTTGAGCTTTTAAGAGCTTGTAATCACCTTTCCACATATTTTGCACCTACAACACAACAGAGTAAGATATGGTGAATCTTATGATACCAAATCACTGTAATGTGAATTTTGTTGCAAGTCAACCTTTAACATTTCTTATTTTCACATGGGTCGTGCTGGCTGTTCAAAATGGAATCATAAGCTTAAAATACATGTGTTGGCCTGTTTGCTTGCAGAACGCAGTTACGAGTGGCGCTGCCGTTGCTGGCCCTTCACCGTTTCAGTCCGTACCAGGAGGCAATGCCACTTCTAGTACTTCACCTCTTAATGCTCAAAAGGTTTGATTTATTCCCTCTTTTTGGCAGCCACTGCTGTTTTCTATTCGGTTTAACTACCTTTACATGTTTATTTGATTCATGCTTGCTAAAACGAATTGGCATATAAAAGAGATGGGTGTTTAGAACCAAAGGAAAGTCTCACATATCATTAAGCAATTTCTTGAAGCTAGTCCTAGTTGTCTACGTAACTCCTTGGTGTAACTAGTTGTGCTGATAGTGAGGATTGTTGGGACATCTACTGCATTGGTCCTTACATCCTCCGCACTTCACATTTTCATTCAGTAATATCAATTCTCATGGCTTTTTGTAGAAATCTGGAAAATGGTGCTCAGCACATGTGCGGATAGCTTATAAAATATTAAATGCGTCACGAACTCGGGCCATGGCAGAGGAAGGAAAAAATGGAATGACTAGTACCGGTACGCCTGCTAGTAGCATGGCTTGCCGTAGCACTAGCAGTGGCACTAGCAACGTCACTAGCTCTACCGATCGTCAGCCAGTCCAACCTCTCAGTCATTCTGTCAGCTCTCTTACCTCTAGTGTTCACTGGCCCAAAGACACCCCTCATAGCAGTTGTAAGTGCTTAAGCCCACTCATAGTGTATTTTAAACTTCCTGCCTTGAGGTTAACAGTTACTCAACAGTTATCCACCAAACCATGCATTTTCTGTAAACAAGTAAATACAAAGGTTCAGAAGATCGCTGACACAATTGTTCCAAAAAATTCTTCATATTATTGTCTGTCTTTTAGTATTTGAACATGTTTCAGCTGCTATTCTAAATGATATTCAATCGGTATAGGATTTTTCCCTACAAGAAAATGGAAGCTGTTGGCTTGAGTCAATTGGTTCATCTTCAAATAAGAAATTGCAGCGACAGCATTTGAAAATGAATCATCGTTTAGTATAGTAAATACCTAACTGTATTTGTAATATATGGTATGTTCTACGATATGTTATAGTAATACTGTGCATGAAGCCGTCTTTCATAAAATTATGTATGTAAACTTTTAATATCAAGTTGCATATTCTACAAGTGAAACTGCTGCATTGCTATATATTGTTTGTTATCATAAAACAGTATGAAGTATGTATATATATATATATAGCTTTTTAAATTAACTGTATATATAACCTATATTTCTGTTTGTAGCAAGTCGGCATCCACCTTTTTATGCAGTGTTTTAGTGAACAACTGTAGAGCATTTGATTTATATGTACTTGTGCACTCCTTGTAGCCGGTGCTTCTCCAAACCTGTCTAGTCCCATGCACCAGATACCGAACAGCTACGGGACATCATCATCAGCTAACTTTCTATCCACAGCACCTTCTAGCGGTTTGTATCTCCTTGTTTTGACTATACCTCTACATAAATAGCACTCTTGTAACCCAAATCTCCAAGGGTAGCTGCAGCAATCGTTTCTCTTAGCGAGTTTATTTGTTGGTACTACAACTTGCCAGAGAGCTGAAGTTACAATAGGTATGTAGAGTAGGGAATGAATATTGCCCACTTATATCAGTAGGTTTGTTATTATACATGTGCATGTTTTTATTTGATTGTAGATGTATAGAGTAGCACTGTTTTGGTAACGACATCACTGGGGTTTCTTTTAAAGGTTGACTTGCAACAAAATTCACATTACAGTTATTTGGTATCAAAAGATTCACCATGTCTTACTCTGCTGTGTAGTGGGTGCTAAATATGTGGAAATGTGATTACAAGCTCTTAAAAACTAAAAAACGAATAATTAATCGCAGCCATCATGACAACGCCGCAGTTCGAATCCCTTTATTTCGACGATGTACTTAACTCAACCTGGTTATTTCTTAACACGTGATGTTATCACCTAAAATGAAAGGCCAATAAAAGGCTCAATATAAAACTTCTGGTAGCACTAGTGTATGACAAACACTTCGGGTGTTACCGAAGAGCCCTTACCAAATATAGATGTTCGCTAGTTTAAAGTTTTGTTTCGGCTTAGTCTAATCATTTAGTCATAATCTGATCATGTGACCCATACTTCCTGCCAAATAGTGCGAACAATTTCTGCAGCATATTTCGACTATCACAAGTGACCAACAGGCTCGTCATGTTCATCAGAGGATGATATGCATTCCTTCGAGCTAAGGTTAAAAAATTAAATGAATTTTCACGGTAGGTTTTGAGATATCAGTGCTCACAGTGACAGCATTACAAGGATGATGAAATAGACGCTTGAAAACAATAGACATGGTTTCATTGAATGCGTGAAGTATATTTGTGAAAATATTTCAACGAATGAGGTTGCATGAAAGCGTAGACAGAAGCCGTCTTGTACAACTACGTCCCATTTGAGCCGTTTTGGAAAGAGATTCTAATCTACGGCGTTGTCATGATGGCTGCGATTAACTGTTCGTTTTTGAGCTTTTAAGAGCTTGTAATCATATTTCCACACATTTTGCACATACAACACGACAGAGTAAGACATGGTGGATTTTTTAATACCAAATAACTGTAATGTGAATACTGTTGATAGTCAACCTTTAAAAGTGCTGTGGGAACTCTGTATATTTAAACCGCGTACCAAGGAACAACTTTCTTATTTTTTTATCATAGCAGATACAGTTAACTCGCCAGCAGCTTCCAATCGCTCTTCACACAATGGAACTCTGCCTAGCCCGCAAGACGGGCAGTGGTCTAGCACCCCTCCCCACACTCTCCCTTCTACCTCGTCTTCCTTAACACCAGCTCCCACATCTAAAAAGCGTGTAAGAGATATCAAGGGTTTGAGGTGAGTAAAACTTGAGGAGTGAATGTATTCATTCGCAATCTGTCTGTACAATCATTTGAAAGGTATCTTTATTCAGCTGCCTAAACATGGTTAGTCTAGAGTTTTTGCCTCCTTCCTCAGCATTGCATCAAAAGGTTTTTTAGCATTTATAGCTCGTAATCAAAATCTCTCTCAAAAATGTAACTATACAACTATATAGCTATACATGTGCCCAGTTCTTTTACATACGATTTTCCAAATAAGTTGATTTCAGAACGACAAACTATTTACTATTCTTGCGCAAGCCAGCTTTTATCTGCAAGTGTTGCGCAACCCTCCGTATACCTTCTGCAACCCTCCCTCAACACATTCGTATAAAATACGAATGTGTTGAAGTGTAATCCTAGAATACTGTCTGCATAATGATAATTACTGCTTACACAGAATGGTTTATTTGTTTCGTATATCTAGCAATTTTGGGTGGCCTGCATAAGTTACAAATATTTTTAACTAAACCGGATTTTTTTTTATAAATTAGTTGAAAGAGACTTTTTTCACTTCTAGACATATTTTATAGTCCTTCTGAAAGCATTGCAATACATAGCTTATGTGTGGTTCCCATATTGGCTGCAAGACCCCGGTGGTAAGCAGCAAAATACTTGCGGCGCTAGGCTCGGCGGCTTATGTTCACATAAAGCTGCGTTGCTAATGATTGCATAAAAACGGTCGCTTGCCATGCCGTTTCGAAAATGCTGACCTTCACCTGTACATTGCATTTTGAGAAGGTTTTGCTTGCGGATCTTTGCGAAAGTCAAACAGCGCTGAGCTCTTGTGTTGATCGTTGGCAATTACCAGCGGTAATCCTGCCACCGGTGCTTGTGGCACATATGGAAACCAGGCTTTAGGCTTTGACAAGCAGCTTTCAAGCATGGATGATGCAAAATGGGAGAGGGTGAATGTAAAAAATTGCTTGCTTAGTGGGAATGTATTTGAGTGTGTTTCTTGTAATGGTTGATGCTCAGGCATCTCTTAGAGGAACTCTCCACTTTACGAGCCACTTGAGAGTTGTGAGTCAAAATGTAGTCAGTGTTTTATGGCCACTTGGAGATCTTTTAAGTGTGTCTTGAGTGTTGTTTTGTGACGTTGTTGTGTGGGAGACGAGAGTATGGTTGATGATCGGAGGTTGGATATAGGAATCAGATGTATAGGGCATCTTAGCTTTGTGGTTGGTTGATGATCGGAGGTTGGATATAGGAATCAGCTGTATAGGGCATCTTAGCTCTGTGGTTGGTTGATGATCAGAGGTTGGATATAGGAATCAGCTGTATAGGGCATCTTAGCTCTGTGGTTGGTTGATGATCGGAGGTTGGACATAGGAATCAGCTGTATGGGGCATCTTAGCTTTGTGGTTGGTTGATGATCGGAGGTTGGATATAGGAATCAGATGTATAGGGCATCTTAGCTTTGTGGTTGGTTGATGATCGGAGGTTGGATATAGGAATCAGATGTATAGGGCATCTTAGCTTTGTGGTTGGTTGATGATCGGAGGTTGGATATAGGAATCAGATGTATAGGGCATCTTAGCTTTGTGGTTGGTTGATGATCGGAGGTTGGATATAGGAATCAGATGTATAGGGCATCTTAGCTCTGTGGCTGCTCTCTATTCATTCTTCATATAAAACTATCGTTTCTTCTGGCACCTAACTATTTCTGTGAAGCCGGTAATACTACAAGTTTATTACGAAACATTCGTTTGGACCATCTGCTTACAAACATTACATATTTCTTCGATAACAACTATGATATGTCTATGTCTATGCATATTAGAGGTAAGCATCTTGGTACAATCTCTTCAATGTTTAAATTTTCCAATGTATGATGAGAAATTATTGCAATATATATCCAAAATAACTTTCAACACGCAATTTTAAAGTTTCTTAAAGTATGGCAGTTTTGCAAATAAAAGGGAAGAAGCTGGTGAAAATTACAATTGTATATTATGTGACAAAATATCAAACAAGTACAACGTAAAAGGTAAGTTAATTTAAACTTATGAAGTTTGAGCTATAGTAAGTTACACCGCACATCTTTAGTACCTGCTCTAACAACGAGACTATGCATCATAGACCCTGCCTACCTTTCCTTTTAATAGCTTTACAAGCAGCAAAGGAGCAATGGCATCCTTTTATTGGTTACTATTGCTATATTAATTTATTATCTTACAAATAAGCGACTTCTTTAAATAATTAAACTTGAAATAGTTAAATATTCAGCCAACCATTGAGATGTGAAATGAATGCGTTCCGATATTTGTTTTGTACGTCAAGTCAACTCCTCTTATAAAATGCATATTTTTTATTGAATTTGTTTTACCGTCGAAACGGCTTAATGATAAACAAACAAGCTTAATGATTGCTTCTACTATCATTCAATAAACTAATTCAATTATAAACGCTATCTTGTTTATAATTGAAATTAAAACAATCATCCCAACTAATTTACTTTATTACTTTTGGTCATTTTAAATTATATCAACTGCTCTCTTTCATAAGCCTTCGTAATTGACAAATGAGAAATAATTTACATATATTTGATTTGTTCAAATGAGTTGTCCTCATTGGATGGATTACAATTTCCATTATGATTCCTTCTATCAGAAATCAGCTTAATTTAAGATTCATTAAAAGAATTCACGGATTCGTAGTTAATAAAAAGTGACTTGAGTCAATGTCAAATGGTCAGAAATGAGAAGGTGCAGTATAGATGTCAAAGCCTTTTATTTTTGTGTTAGCATAGCAGTTGTTTTAAATATGTAAGTTTTACGCAATTACCAAATTCGCTACATAAAATTAAGGAAACAACTAAAATGTTGCCAATGTGGCACTCGAATCCAATGTATTCATAACATGACTGTCAGTTTTTTTGAATAATACTAACCAACTGATCTCATCGGCCACCTTTTGAAGTCTCACCAGAATAATGGTGCCAATCAAAGAACAAAGATTAGTTTGGGACAAAAAGCGAACAGACAGACAATGGCCAATAATGATATAATAGTAAGATAAAAGCATTATATAAACTTATGTGAAAAACAAACTCATTCATAGGAGCCTAAATTGTATATAAAAACTATTTCCTGTATTAAAAATGGAGTCACGTAATAATACAATAGGTATTACTTGTAATAAGGTAATAGGGTACTTGTTCTTATGGAATACTTGTTCGTATGGGATACTTGTTCTTATGGAATACTTGTTCTTATGGGATACTTGTTCTTATGGAATACTTGTTCTTATGGGATACTTGTTTTTATGGGATACTTGTTCGTATGGGATACTTGTTCTTATGGGATACTTGTTCTTATGGGATACTAGTTCGTATGGGATACTAGTTCTTATGGGATACTTGTTCTTATGGGATACTTGTTCTTATGTGATACTTGTTCTTATAGGATAGTTGTTCTTATGGGATACTTGTTCTTATAGGATAGTTGTTCCAACCTGATTGTATTCAAGTAACTTAATCAGCAGTGTTCAATGTCGGGAGGCGTGCAAGGGTGTGCCATATTTCATATTCTTATTTGCCATGCATCCACAAATGTATGCAGCAAATGTATTACACAACTAGCTGAATTAACACATCCTAGTTATATGCCTGTTCCATAGAGTTATCTTCTCCTAGAGTGATAGAACGCCGCCATATTGCTATGTCGCCATGGAAGTGTGGCGGCCATCTTGTTTTTTGTGCTCTGGACAAATTACTCAATACAAATATATATGCAATGATGTCTTCATATGATTGTCACTAAATTGTCAAGTAGGAGCTTTTTTGAAAATGAAGACCTCTGAAGAAATATAGACCTAGGCCTTTTATTAGTTAGCACATGTATCAAGGGGAGTGACCTACAAGTCAAACACTGCCAATGCACAATAGTGGAAAGTCATTCCTTACAGACTACTGCCACAGAATTTGAATACGTTACTATAACTAGTTCAGACAGTTGTTACTACAAAGTTAGTACTACTTAGTACTACAAAGCTACATGTATCTATGTACTAACTAGCTGTAATACCCGGCGTTGCCCGAGTAATAAAAAAGTATTTGAAAAAAAATTTATTTGTATGTAACATACCGTATACAACATTTACCATTCTAACTTTTAAACTTCATATCATGAGAAAATGTTTTTAAGCAGTTCAAATGAATTAAGAGGAAAAAGAAAACAATTGTAAAGGTTTTCAACCGTTTTCAAACAACTACAACTTTTAAATTTCATATCGTGAAAGAAGTTTTTTGTTGAAATAAATTAGGAAGAAAAATAAAACTGTAAATGTGTTTAAATGTAAATGTGAAATTGATATGTATTGAAATCTAATATTACATGCAAGGGCTGTTTGTGGACTGTGGTGTCAATGAATCACTCTACCACCATACAATGTCAATACTTTCAGTTGATGGCAGTCGATTAGTTTCCCATCACACCAATGTAATACAATCCCAGTATGACTATCTATCTTATCTATGAGTAACTGATTGCATTAACTCACTTACTCAATACTATCTATTCAGTGTCTTTGCAAGTCGTGTAGGTATTGAATTGCTTTAAATAATAAGCATATATTAGAGTAATAAACTATAATCATCATTTCTTTAATATGAACAATAATTACTATCTTAACTGTGGAAATTCATGATCATTGTTTAACCATTCTCATGGCTGATGTTATTGATCTAGTCAATCACTGCAATTGACTAGCACAAAAAAGGGGCGTGGCCTAAATGCTCCTTGTTGTCACCGGAAACGCTCGTGTTGTTGAAGGTACTGTTATTACTCTAGGGGGAGATAATTCTATGGCCCATTCATAGGATGGTAAATGACAATCTCATCGCATTGTCATCTCATCGCATACTGAAGCTGCATTAGTGTATATTTTGTGGCATGAGTTAGTCTTTGTGAAGACGGTGTGAATTGGCTAATTGAAATTTCAAGAATACGCAAATGTACAGCTGTTCTCATCTTAGGTGTAGATAGGTTTTTATGTTTTCTTGCTGCAAGTGTAGTCAGCCCGTTGAGTCGTCAAAGTCTATTTGTGATGACTACTTGAGTTTTACTGTTTGTACAATAGCAATTTTTTATTTAACTTTGAAAAAATAGGATGCAAGCTTTTTAGAAAAAGAATGTTTAAAAATGCCCAGTTTGACAGTAGCCTTGTTCAAGCATACGTTTTCACATATTTTTATTAAATGTAGGCTTGGCTCCAAAGTTCAAAAGTTTTGTGTTGCCTTTTTTTATTTTATATGTAGTAAATCGAAGAACTTCAAGTATGTCAGGAGTGTTCAACAAAAATGCTGTATGGATTGAGTTGATAGCCTCATATTAATCCAATGCTGTGGGTGAAAAAATGTTGCAACGATCATAGTTTTCGTGTCTGGTTTTGAAGTGATAGATGTGTGTGGAGGATGATGGATCAAATACTTTTGACAAGTTCATTGCATTACCTCCTCAGTTTACGTTGTAGAAAGGTAAATGGTTCTAGTCCACAAGGCAAGAGACCAGCATCTGTTTCATCACAACTGGCCAATAAGAAACGGCGGTCCCGATCAAGGTCACCCCCTAAGTCAGACCAGAATAGGTTTCAATTGCCAAGGCAAAGCAATGGCCACACAATAGATAAATCCGTCTCATCTCTGCCTCCTGCAGGCATGCAGCAACTTCTTGGTGCTCAGTTTCTCCCAAACTTAATGAACTCGGACAATAAACCCGTGCCCAGTAGCGGCCCCCCGACAGCCGCACCCGATATTTGGTCGATTGTGCAGCAGCGAGATATGGAAAGTCAGCGTGAGAGATATCTGGCACAGATTAATCCCGCTCTTGCACAGGGCGTCGATGATCGCACAGCGTGGCAACTGGATCGAACCAAAAACGCCAGCCCTCTGGGCAGCTCAGGCTACACTTCCATAAATGGCTTTCATCATGCCAATTCTTTGTCTAATCTTGGTTCTTGGGCTGCAATGGCCGGGCCTCCGCCGCTTATACCTACCTCTCAGTCTAAAAGCAACTCTCATCATCCGCAGCCGACTAACACGGGCAGCGAAGGGTACCGTAGGTAACCCAGACGCCTAAGGGCTAGCTGCTATAAATATTCTGTATATTGTATTCATAGGGCACCGTAGAACAAGCTGTGGTACATCTAAATGTATTCCACGTGTACAAACATCTCACATGCAATGTGTACAAGAATTTATGAGGAATCTAGATACTGACATGATTTACAAATGAAGTCAACTAGGAAGCTGCATCACTTGCCTATAGTGCTATCTGGCAAAACCATTTTATTTTTATACCTAAATTGTGATAGCTTTACTGAGCAAACAAGGGCTGATCTTACAGCAGACAATGGGTAACTGTCACTCGATGATTATATTCCCATATCTATACATATGGCTGACATGATTTCTCAAAAGGCTAGTTGTTCGCGGAATAGATCTACCGTGATATACACTTTTGTAATGTAATATTGTATGTATATCTATGCTTATTGTACATCCATAATATTGTACATATTTTTATATCTTATTAGGGCTTTTAATTAGATCAGATGATCCGATGTGGTGTAATAATTTCTACTTCATCGAATAAAATGTAATGTTGCATGTTATAGTGCCCAGCCTGTTGCTGTCTTCTCTTAAACTAACTTTTTATTTGATCATATAAACAATGGAATGTTCTATTATGCACATGTGTACATGAGAAAAAAATATTAAAAATGTAAACATTGACATAACACTGTTTCTATAAAGATAAAAATAATTACCACTAGTTATGACCAACATACAAGATTATGCTTAAAAATCTGTGTCATTGGAAGAGCTTTTTGGGCCATAGAGGCATTAAACTAGTAGAGAGGCACTAGCAGTAATTTATGCTAGTCTGTTTTCATTTGGTGCAGCAGAGCTATCACAAGAGCTTGTGCTTTCTGTTCGAATGGCAGATACAGTGACAGGAGTATTGTGCCCATGAGAAGTTTCTGAATAACTGACGGCGTGTCCTGGGTATTGAGAGTCAGCTGCGCTCGCTAGAAATAAATTTAAATTAATATAGGTAGGATATTTACTGCATATAGATAAAAAAGATAATCGAAAACTCAGAAATAATGATTCTGTTTAACAAAACATCTTGAAAGCAAAAAATTAAAGTCGATGTTGGAGATTCCTTTTTAATATATTACATGTAAATAATTTAAAAAAATTCATTTCATCACAAATATTTCTACTTTGTAATCTTGAGGCCTGCCGGTCTAGTTGAGAATGATAAGAATTAAACAGCTTTGTAGTTTTCTCAATTTCATTGGTCATATCGGGCTTATACTGGGCTGTAATGATATGAAGAACATTGTAATTAAAATTATCAGCAACTTTGGTTGTATAACACAACAACCTTGTTGATGAGCAACTTGCTTACAAGTAATTAAAAGCAAAAAATCCATTGTGATTAATGTTGGCTACATAGACTGTAATAAAGCAGATTAACTGAATTTCTCAACAAAAACATGAATTCTGAAACATGAACAACATATTCTAGTTACCTTTACATTTAACAGGAAAGACAACTCCATTTTATGGCGAGTAAACTAGTCTGTGCATTGAACCAATTGTTTTGCTTCATGATCAAAATATCAATTTTATGTGGTACAAATACAGTAAGGTGAATCAGCTAAAATTTATTTTCTGAAATTAACTTTTTTTTGCACAAACTTGTACAGATTTTCGCTTTTACAAAATGTATAGCACTACCTCCTTGCCTCATTATGTGGGTATTAACTATTTTGTTAGTTTCACATCCTCAAATGAAGCCCAAAGAGACCAACTTCAAATCTTTCCAATTCAGAATTGGGAATGAGTGCACACCAGAACATTATTCTTTGTAGTGTTCATCAAGTGCCACTACCTCACACTTAGTAGAATGTACATTAACATTAAGTGCCAACTAACATCTAGTACGACCGTCAAGGTAAAGCACACTCATGAAATAAATTACAAGCTTTCCTACCTTCTTTCCCTCTGATGGGAGGTAGAGTTATTGCTGCATCCTTTCTACCTGGAACATTAAAATTATAGTTGTGTGTCGTTTATTTTAACAAACACAGAATTGAGGCTTCAACCGTGGCGGACAGGAAGCTTTGCAATTCTCATGAGAGCACAACTTTTCAATTGGCTGAAAAGACTAGTGAGAGAAGGAATGTATCTATAACATAATTGAGTCAATGCTATGAGATTTGCATGAGAGACATCAAAGTCACAGTGAATATTGTGGAGAGCATCATGGCTGCAGATAAAGTTAAACCTGAAGCTAGAGCATCAATTATTCACTTGATCAACTTAGTGAGGTTATGTTGGCAGCAATTACAAATACAGTAGATGCTATAGGAGCATCTACTGCAAAATAGAGAAGAAATAGTTGTTTGCCTGCAACTAATATTTATATTATTATGCCCAGTTATTTTTAACAGTTTTTATTACAAACTCCAATCCTAGGGTGCACTCCTGCAGCGCCTATGCCAGAATGTAAAGTATTGCATAATCTAAACCAAACTGGGCTTGTATAAGCAACATGAGTAGTCTTTTGAAGCACAGGGCCAATGAGTGCAATATGGTAGAAGTTCAAATGATTTGGAAGAAAATAGGCTTCGAACGGTCATAATGGAGACATGTTTCCAGCTAACAATAGCAAAAAGGCTACATGCTCAAAAGGGATAATCAAATTGAGGTGAATATAACCATGAAGAGGAACAGAGCTGATAGGAAAAGAACCAACTGCAATATCAAATATTACAATCTTTAGGTGCTAGTCGGACAGCTAGATGTACATGTATGTACTATCCTTCCGGAGTATGTATGTACTATCCTGTATGTACATAGCCTTCCGGAGTTAATAGCTCAACATGCTGTCAAAGAGAGATTAACTGTTGGTTGTGTCATGAAAGAAATACATTAAGTTTAACTTCAGCTAAAATTAAACTCACTACTTTGACATGACTAAAGAGATCGACATTTCTGCAATGCTCGTAACTTCATTGTGATCAAAGTTTCAAGATTTCTCTCCATCCCGTGCAGAGCTCTACACTTTTTGATAAAAAAATTTTGTCATCGATGGTGATTAGAGTACAGCATTTGTCAGCCAACAGAGAAAAAGCGATTCACAATATCCACAAGTGTTAATAATTTTATTGTTGTACATAGATAAATAGTTAAATTGCTCATTTAAATGAAATAATACGAACTTAAATGTGGTTATGAGAATCAATCATGTAAGAAGAGGTGATACCATTTTGTTTTAAATAAGCACATCAAAACAATGCTGTTAGATGACAAGATAAAAATGCAAAAAAAGTATAAGCCGCTTTTTAAACCTGCCCAGTTTGATTTATCAATCTAACGAGCTAAACCAAAATCAATAGCAAAGAAATGAGTGGTGAGAAGACATGTTGGACAAAGTGTTTCGAAGCAGCCCATAACAATTCAACCGAACAGAAAATACTACTTATACCACAGCTACAATGTAAGCTAAAATTATGCTGAGCAGACAGTACAAATGTGTTGTGTCACACAAATATATGTACTATTATGTACATACATGTACATGTAGCTGTACATGTATGTCCAGATAGATGTACATGTATGTACTATCATGTCATATGGACCTAATTACCAAAACACTTGTTTTATAAATCACTAGGACTACAACAGACTTTACTCTTCCCATCGACTGCGTTAAAATGCTAAAAGTTAAAAATTAAATCAAAGTAAATTAAAACGGTATTAGAAGATATTATTAAAAAAGTATTATTATTAAAAGTAAAATTAAAAAAGCTAACTTCTTTTCAATAGAAGTGATAAACGCAGTGCTGGTTACTTGATTGGCCTGAGCCTATTGAGACTCAATGCATCCTGGCCAAAGTAAAATAGTAAACAACGGAATATTAAATCTGAAGCTTCCTCAAATGTGTTGTATTTTGGTTAAGACATAAGTCACTGATGAGTGCCAAAGAGAGCATACCTGTGGGTAAGGGCAGCGCCGCTGCTTCACCAATAGGAGGCGCTAACAACTTTGTAGAGATGCCGGTTATCCCTTCATTAGGTTTTGGATGTAGTGGCTCTGATTGCACCTTTCTTGGAGGATTATGCTTATCAACGTAGTGTCTTAAGAATGAAATAGTTGCCCTTCTGCCTCTCTAAAATACAAATATCAAGAGTTTACACCTATTTTTTCTTTCTTTTCTATTGATAGTAAATTTTTAATGTATTATCTTCTTTCGATTTTAAAAGTGCACAAAAGTTCAGTGAATGAGCAACGTGATTCAAAAAATTAAATTTAATGTAATGTCAAGAAAAATGATGAATTTGGGTGAAAGCTCTTTCACAAACTCTCGGGCTAAAACATCTGTGTGGGTACGCCTCCTTTGGTTAATTTTTAGCTTCCTGACTGACTTTAGATGCTCTGGCAGAGGCAAATGCTGATATACTCGTGCAGCATGAAAGTTTTGACAAAAGATCATCAATATCTCATCTTTTCTTTCAATTTTAGAAAAGATGATGTTGGTCTGGCAGCCATCCTCTCACCTCATAGCAGAACTCTCTGTCAACTTGTTCCATAGCAAAATCGGTAGTTTCAATGTAGTCGGTGTTGATACCAACCGTCCTGTCAATGTCTCTCTCCTACAAACATATGTTAACAGCATTTGTTGGTTTAAAGTTGCACGAAGGATAGTTTCAGTTATAGGAGAGTACCCTGGCAGTACCGGTATTCAGATGCAAGAGAGTTTGGAAAACAGCTGTACTCTGGCAGTGCTGGTTTTCAGATGCAAGAAAGTTTGGATTACAGCTGTACTCTGGCAGTGCTGGTTTTCAGATGCGAGAGAGTTTGGATAACAGCTGTACCTTGGCAGTACCGGTTTTTAATTGCAAGAGAGTTTGGATAACAGATGTAACCTAGCAGTACTGGTATTCAGATGTAAAAGAGTTAGGTTAACAGCTGTACCCTAACCGTATCAGTAGTCAGGTGCAAAAGAGTTTGGATAACAGCTGTACTCTAGCAGTACCAGTAGTCAGATACAAAAGAGTTTGGATAAAAGCTGTACTCTAGCAGTACCAGTAGTCAGATACAAAAGAGTTTGGTTAACAGCTGTACCCTAACAGTATCAGTAGTAAGGCGCAAAAGAGTTTGGATAACAGCTGTACTCTAGCAGTACCAGTAGTCAGATACAAAAGAGTTTGGTTAACAGCTGTACCCTAACAGTATCAGTAGTAAGGTGCAAAAGAGTTTGGATAACAGCTGTACTCTAGCAGTACCAGTAGTCAGATACAAAAGAGTTTGGATAACAGCTGTACTCTAGCAGTACCAGTAGTCAGATACAAAAGAGTTTGGTTAACAGCTGTACCCTAACAGTATCAGTAGTAAGGTGCAAAAGAGTTTGGATAACAGCTGTACTCTAGCAGTACCAGTAGTCAGATACAAAAGAGTTTGGATAACAGCTGTACTCTAGCAGTACCAGTAGTCAGATACAAAAGAGCTTGGATAACAGTTGTACTCTAGCAGTACCAGTAGTCAGATACAAAAGAGTTTGGATAACAGCTGTACTCTCTAGCAGTACCAGTAGTCAGATGCAAGAGAGCTTGGATAACAGCTGTATCCTGGTAGAACCAATAGTCAGATATAGGAGAGCTGAGAGCAAAAAGAATTACCGCATTAAAATTACCAAAACAGACTTATAACGATATGATGTAAAAATGACAACAAATAACAAGTGGTTTAATAAGCATTAGTCTCGCTAACAAACTATTTTTACAGACAGCTCTTCGGCAAATAAATTAGTCATTTTTTCCTCACCTCAATAAACATCTTTTTAACATTGGTCAGCAGTGTATCCTGTAGGCCAATTACATACTGCCCCAGGTTTCCAAGCTCTCGTCTGTCGTAGCCTTGGAACTTTGATTGTATATCAATACCAGCCCTCTCGATGAATAGAACCAGCTCATCATAGCTTATCTGAAACACCAGCGAAAACTTCGGTAGAAATGCTATTCTACTCACTAGTCTGTATTGTCTGTGTCCAAAATCAGCTTCAGGCAAAGACGAGGTGATGTAAAAAGAACCAGAATGGTCAGAGCATGAAAAGTGTAAAGCTTACGCAGCCGCTGCCGTCTACATCAAGTTCATCGAAAACATTGTCGATGTTGGCTTCTTGTCCAAACAGTATCTCGACATCATGAGCGCTAAACTCGTTTTGAGCTGATGAAGAGCTATTTCTGGTCTAGAACATATAAAATGGTTTTACAAAGTATGGTTTGCATTACAGTTTAGATTAGTTTAACAAACTATACAAAAACTCTTTGCTCTCATTAGATTCTAGAGACAACACCTCTATGTCTTTGAGGCACAATATATATAATCAACATTACACTTGGTTATCAAAAATTAAGGTGTCAGAAAAAATTGTAAGAATTAAAAAGCATTTTAGCTCATAGAGCTAGCTACTAACCTTCGCCAAGCGCAAGGCTTTCAGAAGTTCTGACTTGTCTATCACATCGTCAACGTGGTGGTCATCGCAGTTCTTGTTCATTCCCCGCAATGTCTAAAAAAACCGAGTTCTTTGAAAAAAATTTTATGCACAAAACTAATCATTTATGTAGCTAAACCAAAGTATTGATCGAAAAGGAAGTAGTTGAAGAGAAAGTGTAAAATAAGCCGTAAATAGGTCAGCTATAGACTCACCACATTTTTTCTACTCTATGTAAGCTGACAACAACATACGGCAGCATGTTGTTGTCATATGTAGACATATGTAAGCGAACAACAACATAGCATAGTAGACAATGTTAAGGTCAAACGAATGCTGTTATCAACTCCAAACTATTTTAGCTGTTTATGGTTTTTAATAAACTAGTTTACGTATAGATGTGCATTCTTGAGGTTATGACTTTTTGGCATATTATTGCTTTTTGTATTCAGCCAAATTGAAGATGAGCTTGAAGACTTTTAATGCTAGACAAATATATTCTGCCAGTGACAAACAATATGAAATTTGTTATACAATGGTCGGTGAAGGCAAGTAATCTCCATTTACAGCATGATTTTTAGACACCTTCACAGATGAAATTCGGAAAGAGAAAATATAAGGATAGCACAGAAACTGGAGGTGGAATATGTTGAGGGAGCAGAGGAGAACCATTGACTAGCTTTGCTATTAGGTGGATTAACCTCCCTTTACCTGTGTATTGTTTTGGTCCATCAGCACCTAGACAAGATCAGCCAGCAGCGTTACGCAAAGCATTACTACAACTACTACTAGCTGCTACTACCAGCAACTACAACTCACGGAGTTAATAGCTCAACATGCTGTCAAAGAGAGATTAACTGTGGGTTGTGTCATGAAAAAAATACATAAAGTTTAACTTCAGCTAAAATTAAACTCACTACTTTAACATGACTAAAGAGATCGACATTTCTGCAATGCTCGTAACTTAATTGTGATCAAAATTTCAAGATTTCTTTCCACCCCGTGCAGAGTTTTACACATTTTGATAAAATTTTTTGTCATTGATGGAGATCAGAGTACAGCATTTGTCAGCCAACAGAGAAAAAGCGATTTACAATATCTACTAAAAATATTGATAAAAATACACTTGCAGGTTTATATAAGTGTTAATAATTTTGATGCTGTACATAGATAAATAGTTGAATTGCTCATTTGAATGAAATAATACGAACTTAAATGTGGTTATGAGAATCAATCATGTAAGAAGAGGTGATACCATTTTGTTTTAAATAAGCACAGGCACTTCGAACGTATGTCAAACACCCAGCAGAGAACTTCCACATCAAAACAAGGCTGTTAGAAGACACAAATT
The DNA here is from genome assembly GCF_963576615.1 of Watersipora subatra. Taxonomy (NCBI): domain Eukaryota; kingdom Metazoa; phylum Bryozoa; class Gymnolaemata; order Cheilostomatida; family Watersiporidae; genus Watersipora; species Watersipora subatra. Next base: position 3,789,441 of record NC_088708.1, on the reverse strand, counting down.
AATAGTGCAAAAAAAATACAAGCAGCTTTTTATACCTGCCCAGTTTGATTTATCAATCTAACGAGCTAAACCAAAATCAATAGCAAAGAAATGAGTGGTGAGAAGACATGTTGGACAAAGTGTTTCAAAGCAGCCCATAAGAATTCAATCGAACATAAAATACTAAGTATACCACAGCTACACTGTAAGCTGAAATTATGCTGAGCAGACAGTACAAATGGGTTGTGTCACACAAATAACATGCTAAAACATTTCTTATCTTGACTCGCATCTTAGGCTTAACCAAACCTTACGCAATTCACATCTACAAATTTTTGAAACCTTAAAAAGCAAAGTGAGGAATGTAAAAAACAAACCTTCAAAAACTTGTCTAAAGCTCTAAGAAATATCTCATGTTCCTTCAGAGCTTTCTCCTTGTATTGAAGGGCATCCGATCTGCTCCTGAAGTACAACTCACTACACTATACAAAAGGATAGCTGGAGACTACACAAGTCACTACCCTATACGCAGAAAAGACTGGAGACTACACAACTTACTACACTATACACAGAGATAGCTGGAGACTACACAAGTCACTACATGATACACAGAGATAGCTGGAGACTACAAAGGTCACTACCCTATACAAAGAGATAGCTGGAGACTACACAAGTCACTACACCATACACAGAAATAGCTGGAGACTACACAAGTCACTACATCATACACAGAGATAGCTGGAGACTACACCAGTCCCTACATGATACGCAGAGATAGCTGGAGACTACACAAATCACTACATCATATGCAGAGATAGCTGGAAACTACACAAGTCACTACATCATACACAGAGATAGCTGGAGACTACACAAGTCACTACATGATACGCAGAGATAGCTGGAAACTACACAAGTCACTACATCATACGCAGAGAACAAACAGTTGTACCTATTCACTAGTAGGTGATCTTAAAACCTCAGCATAGCACCATGGAGGAATTCAGCATCGTCAAACTGAAGCTGGGATAGAATGCATGATGTGAATGTCTTTCCACGGTGGCATTTCATTATGGAGTCAGTGGTTTGTAGCATTTTACAGTATGTTTGAAGTTATACATTTTGTTTGTTATTCATTTCAGTTATAATGTTATTTTAGCATGTGACTTTCTAGTTAGCAAATGGAAAGACCCAACTATTGCATTCACATTAAATCACAAATTTTTAATGTTGAGCTTTAACAAGGAAGGATGCTCACTGTAAATACTGATATATTTATATATTATTATTATTACATTTTAGTATTACAGGTAGGTGAGGTAGATACCAACTTATTAACATCTAAGAGAGAGGCATTTAAAATAGTCTCGTGGTTATTGTGGTCGATGCGAAAATGGATGACCATGGCATGACATGGCATGATTGAATTTATTGCAGTTGCAACTTACTTGAAAAGTTTTGAACCATGTGGCCTGTCAGAGATATCCAGACCAGCAATTGTGTCGAGCTCGGTCTGCATAAGATCCTGCTCAAGAGCCGAGTACTGCAAAAATAAGAACGAATACAATGAGCCTTTCTTAATATATGACTGAGGGCTCATACAATCTGTTAGTTATATCAGGGCATGTGGGTATAAGTGCTGCAATACAATCCTATGATATATTGTCGCATTTACCATAGCATTTTAAACAGCTTTATTCAGCTTAAAACAGATGGATCAGATTAGATGGTTCTGGCTGACAGAATGAGCTTCACATATTTGAGCTTCCATTGGTAAGATGCATAAGATAAATAATGATAAAACAATCGATTGTAAGTGCAATATTGACACTTACTACCACGAATCCTAACGTTTTGTCGTTAAACTTTCCAAACCTCTCTTTTTTGTCCATGAGCTGACGCAGCTTACTTAAGGGCTGAATTCGGTTTAGAAATGAGTCTTCCTTTTTCATGGACAACCACCACCCTACAATATATGTTTTAATCATGAGCCTACATAAGAGCATATCCCATACCATACGTGTACGTATATCTCATCTAGTATCACACCCTTTATCACTACCCCCGCTACAAAAGAGTACAACCATATCACATACCATACATGTATATCTTATCTACTATCACACCATTTATCACTACCCCGTTACGAAAGAGTTCATCCATATCACATACCATACATGTATATCTTATCTAGTATCACACCCTTTATCACCACCCTGTTACAAAAGAGTACAACCATATCACATACCATACATGTATATCTCATCTAGTATCACACCCTTTATCACCACTCCTGTTACAAAAGAGTACATCCATATCACATGCCATACATGTATATCTCATCTAGTATCACACCCTTTATCACCACCCCGTTACAAAAGAGTACATCCGTATCACATACCATACATGTATATCTTATCTAGTATCACACCCTTTATCACTACCCCTGTTACAAAAGAGTAAATCCATATCACATACCATACATATATATCTTATCTAGTATCACACCCTTTATCACCACCCCTGTTACAAAAGAGTACATCCATATCACATACCATACATGTATATCTCATCTAGTATCACACCCTTTATCTCCACCCCGTTACAAAAGAGTACATCCGTATCACATACCATACATATATATCTTATCTAGTATCACACCCTTTATCACCACCCCTGTTACAAAAGAGTAAATCCATATCACATACCATACATGTATATCTTATCTAGTATCACACCCTTTATCACCACCCCTGTTACAAAAGAGTACATCCATATCACATGCCATACATGTATATCTTATCTAGTATCACACCCTTTATCACCACACCTGTTACAAAAGAGTAAATCCATATCACATACCATACATGTATATCTTATCTAGTATCACACCCTTTATCACCACACCTGTTACAAAAGAGTAAATCCATATCACATACCATACATGTATATCTTATCTAGTATCACACCCTTTATCACCACCCCTGTTACAAAAGAGTACACCCATATCACATGCCCTACATGTATATCTTATCTAGTATCACACCCTTTATCACACTCTTTCTTTATTACACCGATGTAATTTTTGATATTTTACCCTTTATTGAGCCTGTATCACCCCTGATACCGCACCTTTGATCACAAGTTGTATCATGCTTACACCACACTTTATCACAGAGTGTAACCTTACCACATTCTATACTTTGATAAGAATGGAAGGAGGAAAATGTCGTAAGAAGCTTACCATCAAAAGCGTGTATCGGGTAATTGCACACAAGTCCTCCGTCAATGTATACATCTGTCTGCCCCAAACCATTTTTCAACTTGACAGCCTCAAAAATTCCTGCATTTTGCAAAATATAAATAAGCATGAAGGAATCAGCTAAAATACTTTGATACAGGACAGAGCATGCAGGTAAAGTATATCGATAGATAGGTAGAGTTCACAGGTAGAGCCCACAAGTCAAGTTCACAGATAGAGACTCCACAATTAAAGCCTATAGATAGAGTCCGTTAGCAAAGTCTTTCAGTAAAGTCTACAGGTAAAGTACATGGGTGTAGTTCATAGGTAGAATACAAAGGTTGTTTGTGATGCAACAGTCTATACATGTACCTAGGAGGTCAATGACATACAAAGATAGGGTGTTGACAAGTAAATACACATAAAATAGAATTTACATATGAAAGACTCACATAGAATTTACATACTACAAACTCACTTTGAATGTACCTTCTAAACAATTAAAGAATCACATACCATGTACTCACTAGAGACTCACATATTATATATGACTTGGAATCACATAGAATGTACTTACTAAAGCGTCACATAAAATGTCCTTGCTAGAGCAAGCATTGTACATGCATTATGCTTAGAACATATATTGAATGTGAGCAGAGAGTAAAGCTGGCACTTAGAGACAGAGTGTGAGCCTTGCTAGGCAAGTACATAGATGTGGTGGTGAACAGAGATGATTTAGTGTTGTATTAGTTACAATACTGTTTTTCAGATTACCTTCCTCTGTCTTTGGCTTTACAAACAGAAAACCAAACAACTGCTAAAGTTTGGCAAATTAATTCATAGAATTAGCCTCAGGGAGTAAACCGAGTCCAACCTAAAAAGCCTTCAACAATTCGACTATCAGTAGCAGACATGCAAAACAACTAACAACTCTCTTGGTAGAAAATAGTTAGATTGATATGTATTTGTACAGAACCGTAGCTCACTCATCGTGAGTGCCCCAGGCATCTAAACAACTTGCAGTGCACAGGCACAATGCTAGTGAACATTCTTCATACAATGAGCACCCAGTGACTTGAGTAACTCTGGCCTATTGCCAACTACTGTATGTTTTTATCTCTAGTCAGACATTGTGAAGTGAAATACAAGTTATGTTGAGTAAGAGTGATGGTACATACCAGGTATAGATAATGACATTCGCACAGCCAATCGAATGGGCATACGGGGAGTCGTCTTGGGATGAAAGTATTCAACGGAAAGCATATTTACATTTACTGCAGTAACACACAACTCCACTCCGCTTTTTGCGTAAAGCTAAAAATAGAATGTAAATAAATGAAAGCGAGAAAGAGTATACGGTAAGTACATACAAAGAGTAAATACTGACATAAAAGATCTGACTGTTTAACTTCAACTAGTATATATAGTACATTGCTTACTTCCTTAAAGGTTACGTCTGCATTATAGCCTTTTCGTTCGAGAAGCTCACCCATGGTACTCAGAAACCGTTTTCCTGGATTCCAACCAAAGTTGCGAATTAGATTTGGCAACAAGCTGCAGAATCCACAGCTGTGATCTACAAACAATTAATTTATCTTGTTTATAAAATTATTACTGCAATAAAGCTGCTTTAACAATGAAAATGCAATAATCACAAGACAATGAGCCTGTACATCTAATCTAGTGATATTTTTAGTGGTTCTATGTCTGTAATTAAATTAAAAATTGAATTTAGGTGCTGTGATGTTTGATCTACAACAACGTAGAGAAAATAGACTTTATAATCTAACCCATCAGTACTGAATCTAAGTCAATCTCTAAAACTCCTCTCATTTCTTCTGCAGAAAAACCGACTGCGGTGAGAGCTGCACAGAGAGCACCAGCGCTTGCTCCAGCAACTCTTTTTGGTTTGATTTGCAATTCTTCCCAAACCTGCAACACAAAACCCTCTAACTATGTCTACTCCATTGCAGTAAACCATTTATGTCTGTCTTGTTCATTCATGATCCATAAATTCTCTCTGATTTCCTTGCATAGTAAAACTTACGAGTTAGTCTCTAATTTTTTACTGTTTCAATAAGAAAAGAAAGTCAAGCTATCTTTAGGTCATTTGTAGTGTAGCATAGAAATACATAGTTTTTTAGTATGTTATGTCTTGAAAAAATAAAGAGTGAAAAAGCAACAATGACGGCATAGTAGACTTACCTGTAGATGAAAGTATAGTAGACTTACTTGTAGATCAAAATATAGTGGACTTACCTATAGATGAAAATACAGCAAGCATAGTTGTAGATAAGAGTATTGTGGACTTACCTGTAAAGAAAAGTATAGTGAACTTACTTGTAGGCACCCAATATAAACTTGACCTTTAGCTCCGCCTCCTTCAAAAACTAGATTTTCGAAGGGATAATCATAATCTTTGTAAGATATTTCAGCAATCTGCTTGGCTTTTTCATCCATCTCTTGAGCAGTAGACATGACTTGTGCGCGTGCTGGCTGAGAAATAGTTGCTAGCCTTTTATTTGAAGTATCGACCACATCTTGGGGTGCAGTTTTGCTTTTTTGAGCACCCATCACAATTAGAGAACTAAAATTAAACTTTCAAATAAAATATCTAGTTATCTTAAATTGTTTAGCAGAAACAAATCTGCAACAACATAATTGTAGTTTGCTCTTGCCGATATTTTTTGCAAACACACAATCAGTGATGAAATAATCTTTACTGTATTTGGTTATATATATATATATATACAATATAAAATTACAAATTATTTAGTATTTAAACAATTTAATTTATTTATTTGCACTGTAAAATATCTTGAATAGACCTTTACATAAATTAATTATAAGCAGCTCAGCTTATATTGAACTGCAGTACTTTATTGGCTATGTTTTTTACTTAGCACATTAAACCTGGTTGCAGCAGCCATCTAGGCAAAAACCAATAATTAATTTTTTTATAAATTTTTTTTTGTTTTTTGTATAAAATTAAGATCGTTTTAACTTTTCTTTTAAATTTACAATAAAACTCACTCAGTGTCCAGTGTGCTAGTGAACAAAGATGTTCTGTTGTATTATTTATAGATGGAAGCGCTTTCTTTAAGCTTCTAGAAACATCGTCTGTGAAGTACAGGTATTATACCTAAGCATCACTACCTTTTTAAATTGAGTATGTCGTTTTAGCTATTCATGTATTTATTGTGCCAAAATAGATACATAAAACATAATAAATTGCGAAAAGCCAACGCTAAATACTGATTTAACTGTGCCTAAGTCATTGCAACAGAAATTGGAAAAAGTGAAGAATGTATCAGTTTTTGTTTCTACTATTTAAAATTGATAAGTGATATGTCATGGTAACTTGTTAATGTGATAGCAAAGTTGCGTGATAAATAATATGATAATAATATGCTTTGCCTACCTTATTTGTGATGCTTATGCTAACATTGATTAATGTATTTTTCAAGTCATCGTAAAATGATGAGTTATAGAACGAACAATCGAGTTTTAAATATTTTCTTGATGTTTAATATTTCAAAAAGTTCTGTTAAAAATTTTGTGCGAATCTTTCACTGATAGACGTTGACACGAGATAGCCAAGAAAACAAGTGTTTCATTGATTCTGATTGTAAAACGGCACTGTCATGTTGTTTGCGACCGTTTCCTAGCAGCTGCAGATAGATGGCTTTATAGTCCATAGACGAAAAATAAGTGTACAAACAACGTATTACTATTAACTCTATGTTATTGTCCGTTAGTTTATACGCAATACGCTTGCGTATTGCGTACCACTACTGAATTATATTACTTCTAGAATGGTCAAGGTCAGTTATCTACGTAACTATTTGAGCGCCATCTTTTTTCATGCTACATGATCACGCTTCTTTTTATAGTAACCTAGCAACATTGTACAACATTTAATCTCAATGAGCTTGTGGGTGCTTTTATCCATCCCCAATCTTAATCAATCTATATATCAGAGTCAAGATAAAGACCTACGTATTCATTCAACCTATATACCAAAGTCAAGCTAGCTAAAGATCTACAGATTCTAGGCTATACGTGGCTATCTTGGCTTAAAAACTTGTATTGTTGAAAATTTATATAGTAATAGTAACCAAACTAAAATTGAACATCAGCGACTATTGGTGATTTAACGAAATAACAATCATAAGCAATAAAATAAAATCCGTTCGAAATATCTGTGTTTTTAAACCGATTCAGATTAAAATTGCTAAAATCGGCACCGATACTGATGTGAACAGCTGTAATGAGGCAGCACTATTACAATCAATGCATCAGTTAACCTACCTTCATCTTACATTGATGGAAGTTTATATGACGTGCTGTTAGCTTGTTGCCTAGTCTCAGACCTATGGTATCTTGTATGTTCTGCAATTCTTGTATGAATGACCACTTTATCAGACCCTTGTTGAACACAATTGTTCCAAATGAATGCAACATATTCCGGACCAACTTTATCATGTGACATGGATCCAGCAGAGTGAAAATCTGTTCACCATTACAGATAAAATATGGTTGAACAGTCTGATCACGTAAGGTCATCAGAGCTCCCAGTCCTTTACACATACCTATATTAGAAGCATGACCATCTAAGGTTACACATGCAATAAAAAATCCGTGCTGCTGGAGAGTTTCAATCGTATGCCGGAGAAGTTGTCTTAAAGTTTCTGCTGACAAACTGGTAGTGAAAAAGAATGCAACAGGGGCTTAACATGAACCTCGAAGACCAGTCATCATGAAAACCATAGCTTCTGTTGCTTCCTTACCATCTTCTTCTGGCCCATATCCAAGATCACATAAGCCAAGCATAGTCTTAGAATATCTGTCATATCTTTGCATCTTACGTATACTCATAGCATCCAGGGTTAAACAAACGCTAAAAAACCAATGTTATACATTATGGTAATGATAATAGGACCGTATTCAACACAAGTATATAGATGTTTTGAAACTGACGGTTTCAAAATGAATTTGGTAATCATCTCGCATATTAAGTTTGACTGCCAACAAGCGTAGTTTTTCAAGCCAGATTCATTCATTTAGCAGGTGCACCGATACGAGCTAGTCACTGAGCTAACCTGCCACTTGTATATTGCTTGTTTATAAAGATGCTATCCTAGCAATTAAAGATGTTACTCAATTCCGCTTCACATTTTCAATGTAAAAAGGTTCAACCATACTGCAAATTAATGGGACACAACTAGTAAAAACTTATGCTTTGCCAACCTGCAGCAAGCAACATTAGTCCTATAAACTATGTTTTCTCAGTCCTCCATTTTACTATTATTGACACAAAACACAATAGGCTAAAGACCAAATTAAGGCTTCTACTGTTGATTACTCACTGAGTATACTGGTCCAGATTTTCGTTCTTCTTAATTTTGAGACACTCTATCACAGAACTGTTTATGTCAAGCTTGCAGTCAATACCTTCAAGCCATCTGTAGAAAAATATCTATTGGTACAAATACAAAAATAATGATTCCAATGATAAAATCACAAATACGCTAAACCTTTTATCTTGATTTGCAACCTTTTCTTAGACAGTGTGCAAGTGTTAATGGAATTTAATTCACCCTCCCGGCTACATTGACAAAATAAATACTGATTCAAAATGAAATCTGAAAGACAGATCTAACACCAATCAATCATAGCAGTTTCTACTTACTTCCTAAGAGTTTTAGGAGCAGGAAGAGTCATATGTTTTTTGAGAAATTCATATGCCTTCAGGGAGTAAGGAAGCATTGTCAAGGCAAAATGCTGTTGTTCTTCCGTGTATTTGTCAGACGTGAGACCAAACAACCCTTCAGGTATTCCTAAATGAATAGCAAACAATAAACAATTTTTCCTTTAAATATTGACAAAAGATAATACAAATTTTACTACAATATCCTAAACTAGCTTGAACGCTATATTACAGTATGCCACATCCACAAAACCATGGGATCAGTTGAGACTCTGTAAAAGCCTTGATGACACAAAAATAAAATCAACTATTAGTTAGTAGACCTACTACAGAAACAAGTTCAATAACACAACATAATAGACGGCGTAAAACCCAGAGTTGGTCTCAAATCACGGTGATTTGATGATTTTCAAATCACCGTGATCAGAAGTTTACTTTATTGAAAAAAACTTGCTCTAGTGATAATGATAAGGATTGCAGTTACTAGCAAAGTTTGTTCCATGTAACTGGCACTCCTGATCTATGAGAACAGCGACTGTTGTTATTTGAATTTAGCAGCACCAGTACTAACCTACTTTGTCTCCAACACCAGTCAAGATGAATCAACCAGCAGTACAAATTAATTCTAGTAAAAATTGTCAACGATAGTGATGTGTAAAATAATAAAAATCAGGTAAAGGTTCCCTAAAGGCTGGCTGTGAGTAGTAACAGAAGCAAGCTACTAACCAGCTATTAGCAAGCTTCTTCTAAACAGCTACTGCTGTACTAGTGCTACTAATGCAAGAATAAAACGCTAAACTCACCTGTGAAATGTTATATCATTAATCCTCTGTGTTTCAGAGCTGTCGTAGTGGTAGCAATTAATGGCAAAACACTGATTTCCAGCAGATAAATGAGTTTTTTTTGGGATAATTATGATCTGCCATTTCACTAATTACAGCCGGAAGCCCATGTAGCAGTAATCAAGATGGCGCTCAAATCGTTGCATGGAAGTTCATTGGTCTAGATAGGCCAATGCCATTCTAGGGGTAGTATAATTCAGTGCTTTCCGTATACATCTGCCTAAGCGCCAACTTCATAATTATATACAGTGTAATTTGTAGGTGGTCGCTCCTACATCGATCAAAGAAATTGACATCAAATAATTGACCAGTAATATATGTTATTAAGAGTACATAGAGCTTACAGAACACTTGACAGACTCAGGTTTTGAAGTGTTATGCCTAAAATAGACATTAAACTGTTACACGTGGCAGTTACGAACATACACATGCAGATGTGAGCAACAACACATTTTTACTTGTAGCTGCTGACACCCTGTGTTTAGCATTCAGATCAAATGTGCATTACATGAGCTGCTTATACATTTTCTGTTTCACTCTACAAAATGTCTCTTCTTGGTGTAGCCCCAGAACCATTCAGAATTTTGACCAGAAATTGATGAGTCGGCATGTATAAGCCTGCAAGTTGACTGCTAAATTTCACCAAGTAGTTAACCATACCAAGGAACATTTTGAATCAGTTTTATTAGTAGAAAATAATATTACGGCTTAATCTATGGCGTTTTCATGATTAACCATTTGTTTTTGAGCTTTTAAGAGCTTGTAATCACATTTCCACATATTTTGCACCTACAACGCAGCAGAGTAAGACATGGTGAATCTTTTGCTATCGAATAACTGTAATATGAATTTTGTGGCAAGTCAACCTTTAAATCAAGTAACTCAAAAAAATAAATAACAAATGCTTCGTCATTCCGGGACAATCCGCCCGGTCTCAGAATTCGGAAGAGCCTATTTTTGAGAATGTTCTTCCTAATTCTCGGCCAGCTCGGCCTACTCAAAAATTAGCTTAATCTAGGAGTAAATCAAGTAAGCAAGTAACCTTTTAAACAAATGACTCCTTTCAATATTTTCTCTACCTCAAGCTAAAAATATTCGAGAGCCGAAGAAATACCAAGCGGCATGCGTTTGCCGCAAAACCTACTCCAAGGTGTGATAAGGGTTGTTAACAGTTTGCGCTCAAGGTCCAATGTAACCAGCCAAAAGCCAGGATTAGCATCTAGCTGTGAAAACATAGCTCGTTCTGACAATTTACATAGCATATTAGAAATCTTAGTTACAGGATAGATTTCTCTTCTTACGCACTTGTTAAGATAAGTCAAATCTACATCCATCCTTATTTTGCTTGCTGGTTTGGGAGCAATTGAAAGGGCTGAACACCAATCAGAAGGTTCTTCTACTGGTTCTATAACATTATCAGACAGCATTTATCTAACTTTGATTTAGTCTTATCCCTTAAACCTGCAGCTATTGGCCTTGATGAGTATAGCTGAATAGGATCAGCGCCACGCTTTATGCTGATGATGAACTTGCCAGGCATCATTTCAAGACCTTCAAAAGCTTTAGGGAATTCCATAATGAGGTCAAACTCATTTTAACATGTAGCATTGATGACAGCCAGTAAATTTAATATTCCAATTTCTGGCATGTCCAACAAATTACGGCTAGAACTCCTTAGAACATATACACAAGTATCTATACTTTGATATGTACTTCCTATACATACATTACTGACACCTGTGACGCTTAGCGTAAAACGGTCAGCAACACTCAGGTGTCTGTCAGATTTCTCAAGGTGTATCAGTAGTATCATGTACTTTCTCAAGACATCAGAAGTAGTGACTACGTCCCATTTGAACCATTTTGGAAAGAGATTCCAATCTACGGCGTTTTCGGCATGGTTGCGATTACCTGTTCATTTGTTTAGCTTTTAGATCTTGTAATCACATTTCCACATATTTTGCACCTACAACACAGCAGAGTATGACATGGTGAACCTTCTAATACCAAATAACTGTAATGGGAATTTTGTTGCAAGTCAACCTTAAGGTTTAACTACCTTCTCATCTAGTCATTTAAGGCTAGATAAAAAAATCTAACCCTCTTGCTGGGATTTCTATAACAACTTTTTCGCCGTTCGCTGCCGCCTCTTTTCGTATCACTACTATAGCTACAATTGCTACTGGGTTTAGTACGCCTGTTGTACTTGCAGTCTTGATTAGTATGCCCTTTCTTATTATATGTCATCTACCCTCAAGGCAGTCACATATCTTATGACCTGATTGTCTACCCTGATAATAAATGGGCTTACTCTTAGGTGAAGATTGTTTATCAAACCTCCTGTTAGCATACTTATCCTCATATTTATGAATATTCCTACTCCCACTGTCATACAGATCAGTAGACTTATCCCTTTGGCGCCATTCTGGTGTACGTCTATCATTACACTATTAAAATCCCCAGATGACCAACTACGGTCTATAAAAAATCTTTTATGGCGAGGTTTATTTCCTAGCTTTCATCTATCTATGTACTTTGTTTTAAAATTTTATTAACCTCCTTTAAATTTTCAGAACTACAACTATTAGTACTATTAGTACTATTAGTACTATTAGTACTAATAGTACTATTAGTACTATTAGTACTATTAGTACTATTAGTACTAATAGTACTATTAGTACTATTAGTACTATTAGTACTATTAGTACTATTGGGCTCTATTAGCTGCAGTACTTTTACTTAAAGATTTATCCTTTGTTTCTAAAATAGCCTGTGAGTCACGAGCAAGTTGTCTAGCTCTGAAAGTATCTAATAACCTTGCCAAATCTAAACCGCTTTTCTGCATCAATTGCCTACGTCTATTGTCTAAAGTCCATTAACAGCTATCACAAGAGAAAAACCTGTCCTGGTATCATCTCCACCAAAATTTAAATTCTTGTTGAGTTTCTCAACTCTCAACATATAATCATTTCATTTTCATCACATGTTTGGAAACAAACAACAAATTTTATAATCCTAACATGCACTGTCTCCTTACCATAAACTCTTTGTAGGTGCTCCATGGCCGGCTCATAAGTAAAATCTGGTGGCTCTAAACTAAATCCTACTGATTGTAAAGCCTCATAGCCATTCTTAATGTCAAGGTCAATGGAATGGCTGAAGCAGAAAGCAGCTGGTCAGATAAATCACTCTTCTGCTAACAGGTTGTGAGAAAGATCAAGAAATATTGTCTGTTATCCTTACTATCATTGGTGACCATCATAAAACATCCAATATACTGATCTACCAGGGCTATTGTGACCTAGGTAAACCATCTTTAGATGGCAATCAGTCTAAGCTTCGTCTGTTTGCTGGATCAGTAACTCAGGCTCTGGGAAAATGTGACACGGCAGGGTGACAACTCCACAATTTGGTTCAGCGAACACAAATAGTCTGCTGTTTTTAGATTCAACACTATAGCTGGCCCTCATTTTCCTCAAAAAAGAATGGGTGAATCTAGTGTCTGCAGGAAGCCTAGATGTATACTAGATAGCTACAAGGATGTCTTCAAAGGATTCGCTGCTGTCTGATGAATTCGACATTGAAATTGACAAATCAACTGTTCCAAAATAATGTTACAACTGAAAAACTCTCATATTGTTAAGTTGCTTGTAGTATGTATTATATATAAGACAGGTGAGAGTTCAGAATGTGTATGTGTGTATATTCGACTGACTAAATGACAACTGAACACAAAATACTAACAGCTATGTAGGCTAATGAAAAGACCATAGCTATCCAGAAAAATAGCCTAGCTATCCAGGATATAAACTAGCTATACAGGATAGTAGCTTTATAACATATCATTTTTCTGAAAACAAGACAAAAAATACGTAACAGCAAAAGGTATGGGCCACATTAACGATTACAAGAACAAGGAATGCATAATATCCATTATCTAAACTGGTGTACATATAAACCGATTGCTGTGCTGAAAACTTTCCAAAGGTACAATGTTCATGGTCAATTTCCAGCCATAAATCTTTTCACCGTATCAGTCTGGTGGTTTTGAAACTCTCCCACTCCTGGTGATGGTACCGGAGCCGCACAACGCACCACCTTCCCCCAAACCATTAGCCGCAACCTCACGCGATGCGTCAGAAATCGGCACACAGCAGCCGGTTTATATTTACACCAGTTTAGATATGTACATTATGCATTCCTTGTTCTTGTAATCATTAATGTGGCCTATACCTTTTTGCTTTAGCATTCTCTTTGCATGTCTAACAACTAAATCTGTAATATTGCCAACATAGCCTGGCCAGTAAACTGAATTTTTAGTTCTTTCAATGCACTCAGAAGTTCCGAGGTGGTCTTTGTGTATATTGTTAATAATGGTTCGCCTGAGAGATATTGATACCACTAACTGACTGCCTTTTAGCACAATATCGTTATGTACACTCAAGTCCTGTCTCACATTCCGAAATGCTTTTGCGGGTTCTAAACATGAGCGCCTGTTTTCTGGCCAGCCATTTACTATGCATGATTTGAGTGTGTCTAAAGTAGGATCGTCTATGGTGGCTTTGATAAAGCGCTCACGGTTTGTTTGGTTAGAAAAATTCTAGTGGTTATAGCATGTATTTGTTCATAATCCCTACTAAGTTTGCACTGTCTGGGCAGTAGTCACTGAAGTAAGCCCTACTCAAAGCATCAGCAATAAACATCATGCTGCCAGGTTTGTGAATCGAGCCATAATCATACAGTTCAGTTCAAAGTCTCATTCTTTCTAACCTAGGTGTGAGGTCATTCAACCCTTTCTTCTCGATGCCAAGCAATGGTAAATGATCAGTTTCTACCACTATTTTCTGACCATAAATTTATTAATGAAACCTAGTTAACCCATATTGTATAGCTAGAAATTCCTTTTCTATTTGTGCGTAAGCTTTTTGGGCACTAGTTAAGCTACAACTTGCAAGCTCAACTGGCTGACCATTTTGCAGAATAGTTGCTCCTATACCATTTTGTGAGCCATCAACACTTAGTGTAAATGGTTGATTAGGATCAAACACTTTGAGTAGCTGACCGCTACTAAGTAATGACTAGCTGTTGGAGTGACTTTTCTTGTTCACTTCTCCAAGACCACTGAACATCTTTTTTGTCAGATTCTTAAGGGGAGCTGTAACCTCAGCCAAATTAGGACAAAACTTGCTTAACCCTTTTGTGGGCGAATTTTCAAAACTAAATCAGACTCCCATGGGCGAATTAATTTTCCAAAAAATCAATTTTTTCCAAAAGGTTTATACACTTTTCTGTGTGTTATTATGTGCATATCTCTATGTTTAAAGGTGCATATGTATACATGTATATGTCCATAGGCATATATATATATATATATATATATATATATTATAAACAAATAAAAATGTATAACATAAAATATATGCTTTTCATAATAATTGTCTATTTACGAATGATATTTTCGAAAGCAATCTCTTTTACAAAAGCCCACATCACAGTCTTTGCACTATGTACTTATTCGTGTAACAAAGAGCTCCCACAAAAATGTACTTCCTGGATTGACAGGCTCAAAAAACTTTTCAAAATATTCTACTGGTTGAGCATCTACTGGAGTAAATACTGGGCCTGTCACTGCTATAAACTGCTGAATTGTAGGAGATTTATCTCTGTTTATGTTGGTTATATTCTTCCAGGCACTGGCATCACTCCTACTCACATCCTCATCATTACTGCTACCAGCCTTTTCATCACTGTCACTTCTAGATGTAAAGTCATTACAATCACAATTCAAACCTGATTCACTGTCATCTCTTGCTACTAAATCTAAAAAGTCACTGTCATCTCTGAATCTCTTAGTAATTTCGGTACTAGTACTTGCTTTATGAGAATAATCTCGGGAGGTTCTTTTAGAAGTCGCCATGACGGTAAACTAAAGTCAAACTCTCAAAAAATTCGGTAAATAAAAGCTAAAATCGAAGCAAGAAAAATAAAAGTTGATAAATAATTTAGAACAATTTTCTAATTTTTTTCGAAAGTTTATTTATTAATCACTGCTAAAAACGATCGTTTTTTTTCAACCTTGAAGTCAATTTTTGAGGCTAACTGAAACTACTATATCGTAGCTTGCTATTGGTAAAAAAAGTAAACAAAAAACGGCATTTAGCTAACCAGAAACGGCAATAATAAAATACGTTACCGAAACGACAAAAACGTCGCACTGCCCATTAGCAGCCGTATCGCAAAGCGACAAAAACGTCGCACTGCACACGAAAGGGTTAAGTATGTGGCCATGCCTAGCAACTTACGCGAATCCTCCCGGCAGATTGGAGTGGGCATATTAATATTAGCTTTGATTTTTGCGTGGTCAGGTTGTATAACCCCTTGTCCTATTATGTGCCCCAGGCATTTGAGTTCTGACTGTTCAAATCTACATTTTGTCAAATTGAGATTGACTTCTCTACATTTTATCAACACTTTGAAGTATAGCATCATGCTGTTTTTTGTAGATGCATGAACTAGCAAATCATCCACAAATGTTTCTACCGCATCAATATCAGAAAATATTTTGCTGATAGTTCTATGGAAAACTTCCGGAGCTGAACTTGTTCCAAATGGTAGCCTAAGAAATCTGTACCTCCCAAAATGAGTTGCAAATGTTGTAAGACAGTTGCTCTCACTGTGGAGTTCGAGTTGCAAAAACCCCTGAGTTGCATCTAATGGAGAAAAAACCTCAACTGCAATAATTTTGAAAATATTTCAGTAGCGGTTGGCAAAGCAGTGTTCTCGTCTGATACACCTGTTTAGCTCGGTAGAGTCAAGACAAGCGCGTAGTGCTCCGTCAGGCTTCAACACATTGACAATGAGATGAACCCACTCAGGCATTTTAACCTTGGTTATTGTACCTTTAGATTCCATTAAGTCAAGCGTGCTTTTTAATGAATCTCTCAACCTAAATGGAACCCACCTAAGGCTCTGTGCTACTGGTTTGCTACACTCCTTGAGTGTCGAGGTATGCATGCTGGGTAATTTGCCCAATCCTTCAAAAACGTCAGTAAAATCAGATACAACAGAATTATTGGCTACAGCACATGCAGTTTCTACTGAATTCATAGTGATACAACTAGGAATTTCTAAAAGGGTTGTCTCCCTTTGCTCAACAAATATAAAATCATATAAGGTAAAAGTGTGCCTGTGTTCAAGCATGAGTGCTACTTTTCCTGTGACCGTGAGTGTGTGTCCACTAAATGAAGTTAATGCTTGGCTATGCTTTTCTATTCTATTCTGGTATTGCTAAGACTCAAGCTATCGTAAGTGGATTTGGGCATTACGTTACAAGTGGCACCAGTGTCTACTTTAACCTGAGTTTGTTGCCCTCACGGTTAGCTGCTATATACCATTCTTTATTGTTTGACTGGCCTTTTACTTCATGTAGTTTGCCTGAGTTAGTGAGATTCGTCTCTCCTGTAGGCGCCGACTTTCATACTTTGCTAAAATGTCCCTTCTTGTGGCAGCTTTTGCAGAATTTGTCGTATTCTGGACATCTTCTAGCCGGGCGTGAACCGCCACAATATTTGTAATTGGTTACCATCTTCTGTTGTTGACCATCATATGATTGTTGACCATTCTGCTTGGCTGAGTTGTGTGTCTGTTGCACATCTATGGCGTGTACCTGAGCAGCTAGTTGTGTCTGTTGAACATCTATGGCGTGTGCCTTGGCAAATGGTTATAAAATTGACATTTTAAAATCATTCGTGCACTGTTTTTGTTGCCTCAAACCTTTGACAAACTTCGATGCACTTAGCTAAAGTAAGCTGCTCTGGTACGTTAAACAACTCACTTTTCCCTGACTCTGATCTAATACCAAACACAATTCTGTCTCTCAAAGTTTTATCTTTCTCTACCTCGTGAAAGTTGCCTTTCCTTACCTCGTGAAAGTTGACTTTTCTTACCTCGTGAAAGTTGCATGTGATTAGGGTTCTGACTGAAGATACAAACTTGTCGAACGATTCGTCTGTCTGTTGTACCCAGCCATACAACTTGTACCGTTCGAATTCTTCCTTTACTTTGGGAGCGAAGTAACTAGTAAAAGCATTTTTGACAGGATTTATCTTTTTCTGTCAGTCGCTAATAAGTCAAATGTCCTAAACAGCTCCTGACCTCCGACTCTAAGGATAGTGAGTAGAGTAGCCACCTGCACACTCTCTTATAAAGGTCAAAGTGCTCCAACCACGCTGTCCAATTCCTGCTAGCGTCACTTGGATTTGAGCAGAGTAGCTAGCCAGGGAATTTGGAGGCGGCCTAAGAGAACCGCTATCCGCCATGTCCGTAAACTTGCGTCGCCACTGTATAGTAGGCGTGATCCTAAAGTACTGACACCATGTTAAGTGGCTTGTAGTATGTATTATATATAAGACAGGTGAGAGTTCAGAATGTGTATGTGTATATATTCGATTGACTAAACGACAACTAAACACAAAATACTAACAGCTATGTAGGTATGTAAATCTATTTATGGGGAAGCGGTCAGAGATCATAACTCAGAACTAAAAAAGCTGTTAACCTGAGCTAGAAGAGTCAATTGGACACTAACAAAAAGTGTAAGTTTTACACACATGAATGGACATTGAACACGGAATAAAAAAATAGAGGGTGTCAAAGTGGATAGTACCAAGATTGTGGCTATAATTACTATGAAACTTCCAAATGATAGTAGTGAGAAGGAAAAAGCCATTGGTTTGCTTTGAATTAAAACAATAAACGATAAAACAACAGGAGTAAACATCTTTGGATTCTTTTTTGTTGAATCTTTATAACTGTCTAGTTGTTATGGCTAAAAAAAAGTGATGCGCAACTGCAATTGAAAAGGCAAGCTTTGATAGTTCAGTGAATTTAAGAAAACATTAAGTATAAAAACTAAAATGTAAGTTTGGTTAATTTAAAGTTTACAGTCTAAATTTGACTACCTGTGTGTTGTTCATCTACTGTGCTACCTGTAACAGCTAAGTTATGATAAAACCTCTGTTGATTATCACACTATTAATTTGGTTTCCCACGTATATCTTCCTGGTTTAAATTTAGCGTATTGCATCTTTACATAATACATTTGTTCTAGTATTATATGCCATTACCAAATTGTAGGATAGACAATGTACCCCTATAAGAATATTATGTAGCTCCAACATACTGGAGCCTTGGCATACGCAGTAAATATCGGAATGGGTTAATTTTGTCTGTTCAAAAGTTTTAGTGTAGAAGATATCAACTTGATGGATTTAAGTGATTTGCAAAGTTAGGACTAAGGTATAGTTTCGTATTTAAAGGCTGTAGACATTATTCAAGTAGAATCAAACGGATTTGACTTATAAGATTTGGCAAATAATTAATACATTGTAAAATTGTTATATAACTGTGCATTGAAATTAATTGTAGGAATGCATTGTTTTTAAATTAAATTACCTTTTCTTGAAAAAAATGATTTTAGTGGTTTAAAAATTGACCAGTTGGAATACTGAATATGGATAATTTCAACTAATCGAGAACTATAGTAAAATGATTGCCACAAGGAGAACTGTTGTCAGAAATCAGTCGTAAGCATTTTGTTCGCATCACACAGCTACTATTGGGTGTTGTTAATTAAAGATTGTGGCTAAACTAAAATTGAAAGGTGGGTTGTGCCTGTTAATTTATACTTAGTGAACACAATTCTCTTCGTAGTTGTGTTATACTAATGTATAATGTTTTTGTAAGGTTTGTTAATTTTATTATATTCCTTTTACTTAGATTGATATAGTTGTTAAAACTAAAAACTAAAACTGTTAACGATGGAACATGAACCTCTGTAACTAACTAAAAACTGTCATACTGTTCTATAGAATGCATACGTATGAATGTAATGTCTCATAGTACACTGGGCAATTAATTTTCACAAATGATTCTGGTTTCTGAACCAAATTAGCTATTTGAGACCAAGTTTTATGTGCTGAATCAAAATATTTCCATAAAAATGCTGGTTGGCTTTCATTTTTGAAATATGACAATTTTGAGAATACGGGTGTTATGACAAAACAATGCCGCATTACAGGCTTCAAATGCAGGCTGCGATACAAGTAGGCAGCCATTACTGCATATCAGGTTTATACCAGTACAAATGTTTGTTGTCTTAACTACTGATTCTTTCTTCTATTGTCCGTTTTTTGTACTCGTTTGAAGGGGCATTTCTCAAAAAGTGCTGTATATGTCTGCAAGCATGCATAGGCTCCACTTCCCTCGGTACCTCTTTTTCAAAGCTGCGATATTTTGGTCGAAGCGTTCACCAAGCTCATCACTTACTAACCTACAGTTGTCTAGAAGAGGTTCGGATGGGAGCGGAGAAAGTATGTTTTCAGAGACGTGTCGCGGCCTAGCTTAGCATAGGCGAACAACAAGTTCACAGATTCTTCATAGTTTTCTGCTCAAGTGTTTTCAAAGAAGCCTGCAACTATTGCTCTGAAATACTCCCATACTGCCTTCTCTTCTGTATGATGTAAAACTCTAACCACGTAGCTCTCAAATCTGTGGTCTGTTAAACACGCCATCCCTAATTTTTGCTTCACTCAGTCATGGAAACCTTTTCCCAAGATACTGAAAGGCAGACTCGGACTTATACCTTTAACAAAATTCTCCATCAAGCTTAGCTTGATGTGGCAGGGGAAAAGCCCAGCTTGATGTGGCAGGAGAAAAGCCCAGCTTGATGTGGCATGGGAAAAGCAAGATTATATTCATTTCGAAGGAAGACGATGCAGCCATGTTCCTTCAAAATGAAGAAATGTGGAATATGTAAAATCAATATATAAGTATAGAGTGTGTATGGTGAAAAATGCATGTTTTGAAAATAAGAGCTAGTGAACCGTTTTAAATACCATATTCTTGTTCAGTGGCCTTGACTGGGTAGAATTGAATTCAATTTTGCCAGGAGGCGTTTTGGCTGTTGCCCAGTGTTTTCATCCAATGTGAGGAGCACTACAGATGCTCTCAATACAGCTATATTGACATTTACCAGTCTACAGGAAGGAAAAAATTCCAAAACTATTATAAGTGAATGAAAAAGCACCTACTACTCTTATTGATGAGTTAATAGGCTTGATTTTGTGTTTTCACAAGCAGCTGCACCAGATCAAGGACTATATTCGGTGTGAGAATGTGACTAGTGTAATACTAGAAATTCCCCTGTCATACAGCCCACGACCAAAGTGATATTGGAAAAAAGTTTGAATGTTTGAAGAAATGTTTGAAGTTTGAAAAAAATTTGAATGTAGAATGGTTTTGATAGCGATCTGTAACAGAAAGTGAGCATCAGCATTCACGCGTCTGGAAGTTTTCTGCAAACTGGAGCAAAATAAAAAAATGTTCTCGTCATAAAGGGGCATTGTAGTTCGGCTCTAGCTTGTACATAAGATGTAAAGAATTTGGGCTAACGTTCTAAATAATGTAATGAAACCTTCGGTAATTGGACAAAGAACAGGCTGATAAACTGTGTACCACAATTTCGTACCTGTAATTCGGTCTATGCCTCATACGGTCTACGTTTATTACAGAAACCTTCGGATAAATAAATTCGAACGATTATTCTTATAATTAAATCTTATAATAATTTATAAAATTGAAAAATTATTCTTATAATTAAATATTTTTGCAAGATATTAAAAACGGAAAGATATTAGAAACCTTCGACAATTGGACAATGCCATAGACTGGTGAAATGTGCACGTTTTTCTCGTGAAATGCACACAATTTAATGGTTCTACACCTGGTCGTTAGCCAGTCTTAATTTTGATTAAAAAAAGCTTGTTAGGTTTTAATTGCGATTTTAGGCCAAATTAATTTGTCTAGTTATGTATTATCCAATCAGATGGGTAAGGTTAAGGATATTGTCTACAAATTTCAAAGACTTGGTAACATATTTAAATAGGTTTATATGCGTTTTGTATCGTTATTATACTTAAACGACTCCATTGAAAAATGATTAAATTTGTTGATGAGATTTCGGTACAAGGGTTTGCGACGGTGTTAATGAATAATTTTCGTGAGTTGTGTGAACATATGCATTTATCATAAAGCTTCCAAACAATCGCGGGACAACAACGTGGGACAACAAAACAATTCTACAGGTCTCGCAAGTCGAAGTGCGGTGATGCATGTAGTTTAAAAATCTGTAGCTTAACATACACACTGATCAGACATAAAATGACCATCCACAGATATTGTCCTATTTATTGACACTAATACAGCGTAGTGTTGCATATCTAATAAGTTCTACGCTATAGAATTGTTTTGTGGCCATGTAAAGATGACATGCTCCCCCATACGGACAACTTGGAAATTCTAACTCCACTAATAGTGATGACTCGATGATTAACAATGGGTTTGATCCATTTATCATCGTTCAAAGCTGTGAGCTTACGTGACATTCTTAAATAATCTTTATAGCAGTGTTTAAAACAGACGACAAATGGTAACTTTGGCAATATTTTTGAAATAAACAGTGACAGATGTAACATTTTTGATAATGTAATCATGGAAGCCATAAACTAAATATCCGGGTGTTATTATAGGGAAGATCTCTGTATAGTTTTTCATAGAAGTTGGTTGTTAACTACAAATCAAGCTGCTGAAACATTAGAATTAAGATACTTGATACAAACCTTATACCATTTAAAAAACCACTCATTTATATGATACATGTAATTAAACAAATTGATTACATCTTTAAAATAATTTTATCACCGTCATAAAGTTGATTGAAAGATTTTACCAAAAGTAGTGCTTAAAATATCCCTACTTGTCGAGACAAAATAGCAAAGCAATTGTACAAAAAAAGGAAAATGACAAGGCGCGGAGTGACCAGTCATCACAACCAAACTCATCACTAAAATAGGTCAGAATGGAACTTCAAGAAATAAAAACAGAAGTTCAGTCATTAAAACTTAAAACAGCTGGTCAAAGCCGTAATTATTAAACATACAAGACGATCAGATAGCAATCTGACCAGAGATATGTCAGGCAGCGCATCAGAAAGCACGCGCTGATAATGGCACGGTAGACGTTAGCATACGCATGAAATGTTGACTGATTGGTGTAGAATCTTTGTTGAGCAATATAGGAGACTTCAATGGAGATCATTAGTCAGAAGAAAACTGGAACCAGTCCCAAATGTTCTGAAAGTGCAACAATGATAGTCCTCCATGGTGAGACCAGAGAATGGAGTATAGCTGTTGTAAATATCAAATATCACAAAAAAACTAAGCACAACCTAATCTAGCTTGACTATGCGCAAATATCATGAGGGAGTTTGAGAGAGGGAGACTTCTGACTAGATTCGTGATCACATAATGCGAGTGACTGCATCGTTTGCAGGTCATCGGTCAAGTCCACAGATGGTGCCACCTCGATCGTGGCCACAATTACTTCGTCATCAGTAGAAGAGTGGATGTTGGAGTCAGAATGCACTTCGAAAGAATGGGGTGGAGATATGGGAGTGTTGAGGCATTTGGAAGGAGACTCGGTTGAACTGGAAGCCTTTGAGCTGGAAGTTGTTTGTCTGTTGTATTCGTCATCACTGAGGTCAGTGTTGGAGTCAGATTTATGAACATGGACTGGAGAATAATCCGAATCATCAGCTGAGAGTTCGCTGCTTGTGTGAGAGGATGGATCACACTTGCGCATCTTGTTCTGGTGAATGTAGTATCTCAGGAAGGCTGCAGTGGCTTTGTAACCTTGCTGTAAACCCCACGAAAATGTCACTGCACAATATCCACAGAAAACATTAACTTAATAAGTGAAAAGCCTGAAACTGAATTAATCGATGCTAATAACAGTGTATGATAATATAGCTCCTTCTGTATAACCAAAATATACCAGCATGGCACACCATCAAAACATTTCATACGCTCAACAAATAGCATTCCACAGAATCTTCAGGCATATTCAATACCACAACTTGTACTCGGACTGAGAGAAATATTTCATGCTAGAATATAGGCTATTAAGGGACTTGGGACTTCATTTAATCTAAACTAAAAAAGTTAGGAATTGTCTCATCTCTTCCAAGTATATCTTGCTTGTTACATCAGTTTTACTAATCGTGCTCATTTGGTTTTGCAATGATGTAATGCAGCCATCAATCTAAATTAAATGTTAAATTCATTTTTTGTTGAGCAATTAAAAAAGGCGATTTATGGTCAAAAGTTTGGTCTTATTAATTAAGATGACTGGACAGGTATGTTATAGAAAAACACAAATCGAAGGTATTATACTATTCAAAAAGGTATTGCCATGCAAGCATACCAGATCGCACTAGCAGACCTCATCACGCAAGCATACCTAACGATGCAAGCAGGCCAGATCACACAAGTATACCAGGTCACAAAAGTATACCAGATCATACAAGTACACCAGATCATACAAGTATACCAGATCAACAAGTATACCAGATCATGCAAGTAACCCAGATCATACAAGTACACCAGATCATACAAGTATACCAGATCATACAAGTATACCAGATCATACAAGTAAACCAGATCATACTTGAATGAGAAACTCTTGATCCTCTCGCTCCAAACTAAAGTCATCCATCTTAATGTAGTCTGTATTTATTCCAACAGTTCGGTCTAAATCTTCGGTCTGCAAACATCATTTTAATATGTAATATCTTCCACAAAAAATATGTTAAAAAAAGAATAATGGCCCAATTCTACGCAGTAATTTGATGTTACGGTTTGGTCTTGTCCTGACCATTGTCGCAAGCTGCACAAATTTAGTTGAACTAGTTTTCTGTAAACGCTTAGCTATCTTGGTACTAGTAGGAAATCTATTGCTGTGATATGACACTAGTGTGATACAAGTTGCTGTCAAAACCACACAAGGTGACACACGAGCTTTATGTTCAGCAGATTCTATTTGGATCAAGATTCTATTTTGGATTTATGGCTTTGACAAAACTGTACACCACATAACTTACGTATGAGCAGTAACACAGGTCAATAAAAAATTAACGCATAGTTTAGTTTTGGTTAGCCGAGTCGATATATAAATGTTATGGCCTATATAAACCTATACAACTAATATGTTACATGATAATTCGTTTAAATATTATTTTTATTCAAGGCATTTGTACAACATGGTCCACAATAGTCTAATGTTTGCCCAAAAACTAACTCAACTACCATAATAATTATAAGTACATTGACATGGAACCTAATTTTTCAAATTTGCATTGCTAAGGAATTTAAGTTTACGAAATTGACAAAGTTAATTTAATAAGAAAGGATATAGGATTTGAGGTAGAAGCGGACAAGCTGACTCAGAAGCACCGTAGAGCTGAAAGCGATGTAACAAACAGCAGTCCGGGACGAGCTTACTACGAATATGAGGAGGAGACAGCCATTATTTTGACAAAGCGAATAAATAAAATTAAGAAAAATTTTGAAATTTGCGAGAAAAGATACAAAGGTTTCGCTAGTCAGGCTATTCACTGTGATGATGATGTTGTCTTGCACATTCGCAAACAATTTTTAGAAGCAACCAAAAGCAAACATCGATGCATCATTTTTGTTACAAAAGTGCAAGACCAAAAGTGTTGATGGGAGCGAACATGAACTGAAAAAAGTAGTAGAGGGCGGCAACAACAGAACATTTTTAATTTTCACTTTATTCTTTATCTTTTTAATTGTTGGTTGGTTACTACTAATCTTATTTATCGTTCGCATATATACATGATTTTATGACACACTATACAACGTGAACAATCCGTTTCGGGAACGTTTACTTTATAGGGATTTTACGTTATAGGAACAGTAAAATACATGTAAATTGTCTAATCCGTTCCAAGATCTTCCAAACTCGCCCCTTTGATCCTTCAAAAAGGAAAAATACTAACTTAATATTTCAATTTAATGACTGCACAGTAACTGTAGTAGTATTCAATGGTTATCGGCAACTCTGTCTGGTTTAAATGGATTGTATCTAATTTTTCTTTCCTCTCTCACACTTGGTTTATAGTCCATGATTATGGTAAAATTACAAGTTAGGGGCAACGCTCACTTTCCATCAATTATTTAACCATTTGTCTTCTAGACAGCAATTTCTATTCTTCAGAGGAAAATAATAACAACATTTCATGTCTAAAATAAAGCAGAACAAAATATATTTTTGCCATCATAAGTGTGGCGTCTGTCCATCCGTCTATCCATCAGCAGGGTTTGAGGTTTAGATAAAATATACCTTTTGGCGTGACTACAACTTGTGAAATTCAGCTTGGTGTATCTACTCTAACACCAATACATCAAATTTAATCATTTCTGAATAGTTGCGCTGCTTTTTCTGTGCTTTATCGACATGTCTGACGATCTGGCACGGCGAACTAGACTGCCAGGGTACAAGAATTATAGTGGAGATAACCTACACGCCGCCTTCTCTACCATGTGCGGCAAGAGAGAAATCGATATTTTTAAGGCTAATTACGATATAATCGTTATTGAATTCGAATTTGAGAACTTTCACCGACTTGGCACTTAACGTTATATGGAAATTTTAACATTGTATGAAGCAAAAAACTTTGTCTAAATTTTGTACGTTATACGGAACTTACGTTATAGGAAGTATCTTTATAGGAGCGTTTACTGTACTTGAATATGTCGTGATAAGAAAAATGATTCATTGGAGTAGTGTTTTTGATTACTGTTTCCATATTGATTATAAACAAAGAAAAAAATGACCAGAATCAATAGAGTATTGCAACGCTTCTGTTTCAAACAAACATTATGGTCTAACATATACAGATAACAGTCCAACAGATAACATGGATAATATGGTCACAGTAACCAAACATTTTTGTAAATTTGCCTAGATTGGATGATTAGACTGGATAGCAGTTGAAATTATTGAAGAATTTAAGCTAACTTGAATAATCCGCTATTATATATCATAGAGTTGTTAAAAATTTCAAAGAAAAACAATAAAATTATAACTTTAGCAGAGCTTGTAATTCT
This sequence comes from Watersipora subatra, assembly GCF_963576615.1. Taxonomy (NCBI): domain Eukaryota; kingdom Metazoa; phylum Bryozoa; class Gymnolaemata; order Cheilostomatida; family Watersiporidae; genus Watersipora; species Watersipora subatra. The sequence continues at coordinate 3,762,648 of NC_088708.1, read as the reverse complement.
GACTATGACGTGTGTAAAACCTGCATTGAGCACTCTAACTTACCTGGATGTAGACTCGACGCGCGCTGTTCATCAGACTCTCTTGGATTGTCATAAAGAAGGAACCAAAAGTATGGACTTGCGTGCGTAGCAGATACTGCTGGCCAAGTATAGCGTGCAGGTCGACATTGTTTTTGTTGAGGAATGCGATCAGGTCGGTGCTAGATACCTTATCAGAGCTCTCTGCATGAATGTCTTCGAGCAGAGAAATGAGATCTGTGTTCGGACCAAAGATAACATCAACGTGTGTTTTGGTGAAGAGCCTCTCACCATCGCTATCACTAGACTCCTCCTACATCAGATATGATCCATTCTTGTATTGTATTCTCAATGATGAAAAGTAAGTTAACAAGATAACATAAAATGTAACATAAAATATGAGAGATGATGTAAAAGACAAAGAGCTATGTGATATCACTACACGGATGCATAAGAGTGTAACAGTCAATATGAGCTTCAACCGAACTGCAAGGTAAAAAAACAAAATGAAAATAACTTTTGTAACTACTTACCAAGAGCTGCTGAAACTGAGCGATGAGCTCTGATTTTTTAAGACAGTCGTCCCCACTCGCAACATGGCATTTTCTCAACACCTGCAAATGACTAACCAATATGGAGAAGGATATTTGGCATACCCAATCATGCTGGACTTTAATAACAAGAACTAGCAAACTGATCTAAAAAGAGTATCTCTGTTTAGGTGTGATATAGCTGGCGAATTTTAAGGTGACACAAGAATTTTAAAAATGATAAGCAATCATCTGTTTCATGCTCGTAATCATGACATACATAAATTTGAATTTGCCTTCCTTGGTCTGCCTTTCATTTTATAGTATGATCAAATACTACCGACTAGATATTTTTACAACAGCTTAGGCAAGCGCTCTTATAACAATTAGGAGAGTTTGAGAAGAATAAAATTAAAATTTAGTATTAGTGGGCTACTGATTTACAGACTAACCTGATAGCAATATAATGACTTATAATGATAGACAGCGCGAGTAATAGACAGTAATTCCTTAGCAACACACCGTTAATGTTTGACAACAACAGAAACCACAATCATATGGATAGTATGATCTGTTTTGTCGACTAACATGAAACCTATTTTAAAGAAAGATCTATAAAAAATTCAGACAAAAAAACGGCATGATAATACTATATGCTTTCAGTTAGCCTAATTGGTAGTTAGCCTACTTCAGCAAATAATACCTATCATTGAGCAGCCCTACTAACCCTAGCAGCCTTAGCAAACTAACAATATACTGTATATCTACTCTGAATTCAAATACAGTTTCTGCCCTGTAACCATTTATAAAAAAGGCAGTGAGTTGGCTGGCATGACACGGGAGGCATTTATAGATATATAGACAGCATATCATCGACTCAAACTCTTTCAGATAAATGCTTTCTGAAGAACAATATGACAAAAGGATCCTATCACAAGTCTGCAACACCAAGTGTCAGCTGATACTAATACACTACAGTCTCACTTCAGTGACTATAAGCGTTATGAATAAAAAGGGGTACAACTGCTTCTCTAATTGGTCAGCAGGTTAGAGCTTAAAGTAGCCAAGATTCAGGTGGAAAGTGCTTTGGGATAAGATTTACTGCTAAGCTTCAAGGTTGATCTACAGAGAAGGAAACGTATCATTCAATTTACACAGCAGATATGATGATGTCAGAGAGGTTGATAGCTACGCAAACATGCAGACAACCATAAAGCACTGGTCTTCACAGACTACCTTAAAGAACCGTGAGAGAGCATCAAGCTTAGCATCTCTTGTTTCCACCCTTTGATCTCTTTCTTTCATCATCTTTGACCTCTTCCTGTCAATCAAATTATCTATGGCAACATTCTATTACATACGCTACAGTATATATGAATGAAGCGAGATTCAGTTATGATAAACACCAGCTTCTATTTAAGAAGGCTTGATATGGGCAATAAAATACCATAAAATATGAAGGCATAAGTGAGAGGCATGAGGTCTACTGTCAATAGTTTTATATTGCATGGATCTTTCATGCACTAGGCACACGGTTTATCAAAGTATATTGCTACCACTAGCCAGTCTGTCCTTGACAACAAGCGTTAACACAGTTGCAATACAAACATGAACATTCATAAAGTGCCGCATTCATAGAGTGCCGCATTCATAAAGTGCCGCATTCATAGAGTGCCGCATTCATAGAGTGTCGCATTCAGAGTGCCGCGCACACAGAGCAATGGATACTAAGGCCTCCACATAAAATAGTGAATGGAGAGCGGCGTAGCATACTGTGTAATAGAATGTAATAAAGCGAGGAAGAGCAGAGCCAATCACATCATAATATTTCTGATAGATACTCCAAGAGACAAGACTCGCTGTACCTTAGCTGACCGCTGTACAGCACACCCACATAAACTTACAATGTAAAAAGGTAAAAATATAGACCCTGCTATTTACTCAAGTTACTAACATTGCCAGTTTCGTCTCCGGGCGCTGCCGGTCAGTGACATTTATTTTATGCCTCTTTTCTAACTCAAATCGCAGAGCTTTGTCGTCGAACATGGAATACTACAACAGATAAGGGCTATGCTACAATATGACATTCTTATGAACTTGATAAGAAAATATTAGGCAATGACTGACAAGCCAGTTGGCCGCTTGCGTTAGCTGCTTTCCCGCTAACTAAATGTACCAAATTTCATAGCAGAGAAGATGCATGTAGACAGCCAACACTCAAACACATAGTGAATATCCATCAGCAATTACATGGTTCTGATATGACATAGAAAAGAAGAGCCTGGGCATGCACAAGATGTCTGGGATTATTCAATGGAACTAACATAATACCAATAGCTAATGATGGACCATCGCACAACTACAATAGCAAACATGTGACTAGATTTCCTGAGGTAGCACTTACCATACAGAACCCAAGGTAGCACTTACCATACAGAACCCAAGAGTTTTCTGGTTGTAACCACCAAATCTATTTTTACGCTCCATAAGACTAGGCAGATTGTCGAGGGAACCCATCTTCTTATAGAACACATCATCCTTATCCATAGACAACCACCAACCTAGGGTTGACATATCAACTCATTATGCAAAGACCAGACACAATTGTGAGTAAAAGAACTGGAATCAAAAGCTATTGCCTCAATTCTGGTCATCTGACGGCTCCTAAATCACTCGTGTGTAAAGAGGTGATTGCGTCAAAAAGTTGATCAAATGATATTAAGACTAATAAAAGGCTAAAGCATCAGCTACAATTTGATGTCATTTTTGTCTTTGTAGACTAATCCTGTCCAGAGATATAAGCGTTTGAATGAGATAATTTTTTTAAATGCTCATATTTGAGGGGGCGCTTTATTTGCGACGTATATAGTGATACATGTGAAAAGAGTCTACACGCGATAAATATAAGATATCTTCTTTAGCCAATCATCAGCACGATATTTTTATATAGGTCATAATAAATGTTATCGTTCGCAAAACGCGTTGTCTGTGATCTCGAAGTTAGGGCTTTTACTCAATAGATCACGCATCGACATTACTGAATGTCGACAAAATTACTCCATCGACACGTTTTATTAACGAATAACAGAAATGTAAAAATGTTTCCAGTTCCTACAAAGGTGACTCTTGAGTTTCCTGAACATCATCAGGTAGTTAAAGTTTGGAGCAGACAGCTTATGGTTAGAGCTGACAGGCGTCAGCAACGTTATGCTGCAGAGGAAGATAGGAGAATGGAGGTAAATTTTTCTTCAACTTTGTGTCTCCTAAATATATATATATATACATGTATATATACCGTTGTATTTACATTCAGATTATATTTCCCTGATTGAGACTATAATGTAACTTCCTGTGCACGCATGCGTGATAAGGATGCACAGTGAGTTCTTGCTACAAAATAAACGATGCTGATTGTTAAATTGACGGCTTCTTAATTAATCTATAGCATCTAGCAATATAATGGCTTAGATTGATGAACAAGTGTTAAATATACTAAAGGTAATAATTTTACTACTCATGAATACATTTACTAATTAATAAAATTATAACTTTTTGCTATCACCAATCATCGTTTCATAACTTTTTTATCGTTTCACCTAGCTATAATATTTGCTTCAAATTTTCTTTGGTAGTTTTAGCTAGTAAATTAGATTTATGATGAGAATTTATGTTAACTTCTCACTTGTAGAAAGTGGGGAAAACCGATCGATCAATGCTCATCTAAAACTCCCAGAAACAAAGCTTCGAATTGTTGGTTTGGCGAACTTATGCTTTTCTCAACATTTATTCATTTTTTAAATTACACTCGCAATCTAACTCTCAACTTGAAAGCTTTCAGTAGATACGTGTTAGAATGACATATCTATGAATGATATATATTTATTACATTTGTTTTATTGATTACAGGATGTTTATGTGGTGCCACCAGCGGAGCAGCTGTGTCAGTCTGGAAACTGCCATAAATGGGAAAGAGAGACATGAACGTGTGCTGCACAAACCATGATCTTTTGTTTGAGTTTGCTGCAGTAGATTAATTTGTCCTACTACATATATGAGCTGAAACCATATGAGTGGCCACGACTTGAATGGATGTTTTTAATAAAAGCTTTATGCCAAGATGAGAATTTTTCGGCTTATAAAAATTATATATTAATATAATATTGTTGAAGATAATGCAAAACATGATTTGCAGAACATATTGAATACATCATAGCACCATTGCCACCTGTGCTGAAATCTTGTCAGATAGAGGGATTTATGAAGTGTAATCAGAGCTGTATTGACAGGTACTTTTGCATAGCTCGATTCAAAACGGACCAAATAATAAGAGCTCCAACAATTTTATGCTCTACGCTACAAAGTGAAAACAGGTGAGTTCACAAACCGCCAACCAGATGCATGAATGGCTTTATTAACCCTTTGCCAGAATCAGTGGATTGATTTCAAAGAAATTGACATTTGCGTTTAGTTTAGTATTTCGGTCAACTCATAAAACCATTTGTTTAGTGCTTGAATCAACTAATGAAATGGGACCAGTAAATTTTTTTCTACAAATTGGTACAAATAATGACTAGATAACGTTGACTATAAATGACTTTTTAGGGATGCAGTTGGTTTCAGCATATATTCGAACATATTCTTTTTAAAAATGCGGCTTGCTTATTTTATTTAGTAACTAGTTTCCGGTGTGGGGAGCAACTGAGAGCTTAGCTGATACAAAGGCCGCGATGAAATAAGTTAACTCAAGTTAATTCTTTGACTTAATTACCTTAATAGACTGGCAGAATCGTAGTCAGTACTCAAATGTTTACACAGCATTTAGAGGAAACGAATATGACAGAATTTTAATTTTTTTTATTTGAGGCGTTTGAGACATTTATAATAATGTATCTGTAGCTAGATTTAAACTTTATTTTAGCAATCATGTGCAAATACAAAATAAAATATATGCCTATAGAGCCGCGTAGGACTAGACTTTTATTGCAACAGCCGATTTGAATGAGAGAGATAGAGACAAACTGTTTCACTATATGCATTATTTCGGGCAAGTCCGGGCACATCATTTTTGCTGAGCGTTTTTACCGCGATCAATTTTTGTCGATTTCAATCTTCAAATATCTTGACAATGAGATCGCCTTTAACAACAAACAACATATTAACTGACTGAAAAAAACCAATAATTTCTGTTAAATTCAACTAAAATTTGGAACAAAAATTACTTAAAGGGGTGTTTTGAAACTCCTTGCATGTAGCACTTAAGGGCATGTGTGAAAAATATCTATTGTTGAGTCGGATATGAAATAAGCAATTAATTCAGCCTAGGATTATCCACAAATATGAAATTACTCTCTACATTTTGGTTTATTCTGTCAATGAAATGACGACGCATTGACTGATGCAATAGAAACATTTTCAGCAGTTGCGGAACACTAATGTTATATGGCAAACAGTCATTAATCTGTTTCCTAAGCAAAAACAACTATTCAAAAAGATCTGATGCCCGTTTTAATTCCACATCGACAGGCATATGTTTACTAAAATTTAATGACAATGACACCTACCCAACTCTGCTATCACACCCTATTGTGTTCCAGTCATTGGAAAAACTGACGTAATATTTCTACAATTATGGAGGAGAGGCAATTGGAATTCAAATTCCATAATGTATCTCATACATTCATATATACGTATCTCACACATTCCCATATATGTATGTCATACATTCCCTTATACGTATCTCATACATTCCCATATACGTATCTCACACATTCCCATATATGTATGTCATACATTCCCTTATACGTATCTCATACATTCCCTTATACGTATCTCATACATTCCCTTATACGTATCTCATACATTCCCATATATGTATCTCATACATTCCCATATATGTATCTCATACATTCATATATACGTATCTCATACATTCCCATATATGTATCTCATACATTCTAAAACCACTCCTAGAGTTGGGAGAAGAAGCTTGAATGTATATTCATTAGAACTCAAGGCAAACAAAGACGGTGTATCACAGAGTCCGTTTTTTAGAGTCCGTCATTACGTTTCATAGCTTCTTCAGTTCCAGACATTTCTCCTAAATTTAATGAGTCAGTGTGGGTAGATGACTCATGTCGGCACATGGTAGATGTGTCACAGAATGCTCAATGAGTCAGTGTTGGTAGATGACTCACACAATTCTCAATGAGTCAGTGTTGGTAGATCGACTCACACCATTCTCAATGAGTCAATGTTGGTAGATAGTTCACTCAATTCTTAATGAGTCAGTGTTGGTAGATGATACAAACAATTCTCAATGAGTCAGTGTTGGTATATAAATCACACAATTCCCAATGAGTCAGTATTGGTAGATGACTCACACAATTCTCAATGAGTCAGTGTTGGTAGATGACTCATACAATTCTCAATGAGTCAGTGTTGGTAGATGACTCACACAATTCTCAATGAGTCAATGTTGGTATATAGTTCACTCAATTCTTAATGAGTCAGTGTTGGTAGATAATTCACACAATCCTCAATGAGTCAGTGTTGGTAGATAAATCACACAATTCTCAATGAGTCAGTGTTGGTAGATGATACAAACAATTCTCAATGAGTCAGTGTTGGTAGATAAATCACACAATCCTCAATGAGTCAGTGTTGGTAGATAAATCACACAATTCTCAATGAGTCAGTGTTGGTAGATAACTCACACAATCCTCAACGAGTCAGTGTTGGTAGATAACTCACACAATCCTCAACGAGTCAGTGTTGGTAGATAAATCACACAATTCTCAATGAGTCAGTGTTGGTAGATGACTCATACAATTCTCAATGAGTCAATGTTGGTAGATAGTTCACTCAATTCTTAATGAGTCAGTGTTGGTAGATAATTCACACAATCCTCAATGAGTCAGTGTTGGTAGATAACTCACACAATTCTCAATGAGTCAGTGTTGGTAGATGATACAAACAATTCTCAATGAGTCAGTGTTGGTAGATAAATCACACAATCCTCAATGAGTCAGTGTTGGTAGATAAATCACACAATTCCCAATGAGTCAGTATTGGTAGATGACTCACACAATTCTCAATGAGTCAGTGTTGGTAGATGACTCATACAATTCTCAATGAGTCAGTGTTGGTAGATGACTCACACAATTCTCAATGAGTCAATGTTGGTATATAGTTCACTCAATTCTTAATGAGTCAGTGTTGGTAGATAATTCACACAATCCTCAATGAGTCAGTGTTGGTAGATAAATCACACAATCCTCAATGAGTCAGTGTTGGTAGATAAATCACACAATTCTCAATGAGTCAGTGTTGGTAGATAACTCACACAATCCTCAACGAGTCAGTGTTGGTAGATAACTCACACAATCCTCAACGAGTCAGTGTTGGTAGATAAATCACACAATTCTCAATGAGTCAATGTTGGTAGATGACTCACACAATTCTCAATGAATCAGTGTTGGTAGATGACTCACACAATTCTCAATGAGTCAGTGTTGGTAGATAAATTACACAATCCTCAATGAGTCAATGTTGGTAGACAACTCACACAATTCTCAATGAGTCAATGTTGGTAGATGACTCACACAATTCTCAATGAGTCAGTGTTGGTAGATGACTCACACAATTCTCAATGAGTCAGTGTTGGTAGATAAATTACACAATCCTCAATGATTCAGTGTTGGTAGACAACTCACACAATTCTCAATGAGTCAATGTTGGTAGACAACTCACACAATTCTCAATGACTCAGTGTTGGTAGACAACTCACACAATGCTCAATGAGTCAGTGTTGGTAGATGACTCACACAATTCTCAATGAGTCAGTGTTGGTAGATAACTCACACAATTCTCAATGAGTCAGTGTTGGTAGATGACTCACACAATTCTCAATGAGTCAGTGTTGGTAGATAACTCACACAATCCTCAATGACTCAGTGTTGGTAGACAACTCACACAATTCTCAATGAGTCAGTGTTGGTAGATGACTCACACAATTCTCAATGAGTCAGTGTTGGTAGATAAATTACACAATCCTCAATGAGTCAGTGTTGGTAGACAACTCACACAATCCTCAATGACTCAGTGTTGGTAGACAACTCACACAATTCTCAATGAGTCAGTGTTGGTAGATAACTCACACAATCCTCAATGAGTCAGTGTTGGTATATGACTCACACAATTCTCAATGACTCAGTGTTGGTAGATGACTCACACAATTCTCAATGAGTCAGTGTTGGTAGATAACTCACACAATTCTTAATGAGTCAGTGTTGGTAGATAACTCACACAATTCTCAATGAGTCAGTGTTGGTAGATGACTCACACAATTCTCAATGAGTCAGTGTTGGTAGACAACTCACACAATTCTCAATGAGTCAATGTTGGTAGATAACTCACACAATTCTCAATGAGTCAGTGTTGGTAGATAACTCACACAATTCTCAATGACTCAGTGTTGGTAGATGACTCACACAATTCTCAATGAGTCAGTGTTGGTAGATGACTCACACAATTCTCAATGACTCAGTGTTGGTAGATGACTCACACAATTCTCAATGAGTCAGTGTTGGTAGACAACTCACACAATTCTCAATGAGTCAATGTTGGTAGATAACTCACACAATTCTCAATGAGTCAGTGTTGGTAGATGACTCACACAATTCTCAATGAGTCAGTGTTGGTAGATGACTCACACAATTCTCAATGAGTCAGTGTTGGTAGATGACTCACACAATTCTCAATGACTCAGTGTTGGTAGATGACTCACACAATTCTCAATGACTCAGTGTTGGTAGACAACTCACACAATTCTCAATGAGTCAGTGTTGGTATATGACTCACACAATCCTCAATGAGTCAGTGTTGGTAGATGACTCACACAATCCTCAATGAGTCAGTGTTGGTAGATAACTCGAACAATCCTCAATGAGTCAATGTTGGTAGATAAATTACACAATTCTCAATGAGTCAGTGTTGGTATATGACTAACAAATTCTAATCCGCACACCTACACATTTTTGTTATTTGCGCCAGTAGAAACTTACATTCGATGTTTACTATCTTAACACTAGAGCTGGAACGAGACCAAGGAATGCAGGGTCGGGCCAGACTTAGGGTCAGCAATGAGGGCCAAGATCAAGTCGGGCTGGGTCAGCACGCGCCGCGAATTTTTTATTCATTTAATTAAGGTTAAGAGATAGTTCTATTACAGCCTAATGTTGCGACATCAATAACCTAAGATAAAAGAACCCATTATCACACCAATCATTATATTTTGTGGCTTGGTTTATAGATGCAATCTACAATTTATGGCTAGACATTGGTGGATCAATGCTATTCAATGGGTGATAGATTAATGGCATGACTTTGGCTAGAGCGTTTTTATTACAGATTTTATTTTCAACTCTGCTATTATAATCAACAAGAAGAGATTAGTTAAGAAATACTTCACAAATATAGAAATAGATAACCCAGCATAGTGGAAATCAAAAATCCATCAATTCCCTAAAACTTTTGGTATTAGTGAAAGAAACTAAAATAAAATAAATTTGCTGGATTGAAGGCTCTTAGACGCGCTTTTAAGTTCCTCAGGATGCCTTCGTTGTAAATGCTTCAATAGTATTGAGGTGGGCCCTTCTTTGTAGCTCATCTTGCTTCCGCATATTGTACAAATAACTTGGTCTTTCCCTTTCGTGACTGGCTTCTTCATGAACTCCTAGACTGCCGACATGTTGATTATTTCTTGCCGAAAAACGTTGCGAGACCTATAGTCCAAAGACTATTGTCGCAGATGTAAAAATATAGTCTTGACTCACCTTGTTTTATTTCGCCTGGTCCTTTCACGCTAGGACTAAACGCGACTCTATTTCAATCGTACTTAAAAAGCGATATACAATCGCTTTCGTTTAGCCATAAACCTACCAGTGTCTTTGAATAGGAAGACCCGAGGGTCGGGTAGCCCGACCCGGGCACCTCTGACCCGGTGGGTCAAGACCGGAGGACGAGCTACCGGTGCCAGCTCTACTTAACACGCACCCAGTTTTATTATTAACATTCAATAAAGATTTATGGACATGTCATACTGAACTACTACAAGAGATCATTATCAGTTGTCCATTGAGCTCAAGCATTGACACTCATTATAAAATATAATGTGCATTAAACAAATTAGCAAGTATCCAAGAGGCAACTGACATGCCATCAAATAATTTGAAATGGACTATATGTATTATGATTGTATTGTGATAGACTCGGTCCATCACAATCATGGTCTGAGCTGTTTTGTAACCCTATTATAGGGTTGCCATATGAGAGTGAGTAAAGAGTATCCAAATCAAACCAAACATGAAGCTTACATCGTCTGAAGCATCAGCTCAGAGAAGCAGCAGAAGCAACCAAACAGCTCAGACCATGATTGTGATAGACCGAGCCTATCACAATCATGACATAGATATTCCATATATCTAGGTCATGATTGCAATGCATCCAGTCTATCACAATCATGACACAGATACTCCATATATCCAGATCATGATTGCAATACAACCAGTCTATCACAATCATGGCACAGATACTCCACATATCAAGGTCATGATTGTCATACATTCAGTTTAGCACAATCAGACTTGCAATGTTTTAAATGTGAAAAGTAAGGTCTCTTCAGATTGTAAAGGCAGGTAGCTTTTGACAAAATGATAGTTTCAAGAAGGCGAGATAAGGTTGCCAAAGGGTTTGTTAGTCAAGATAATACTGAACTGACATCAGCCATGGACCACGCGACCGGGACAACCGTTTATGCGAAGGCGTATTGAACGTTGCAAGGTCTTTAATCACTTGGATAGTCAAACTCTTTGCATTTGTTGAGGCACCACCACTTCTTATTTGCAGGATTGAGAACGCGTAGTGCACATGAGTGTTTTCACCTCTCACATGACATGGAATATTGCCAAATGACGAGGGAATGCAAAGATTCTTAACATTGCTAAGCAACCGATAACATAGTGACAGGCTCTCAAATTCGTGTCACACATTTAACCAGCTAAATAACAAAGCTCTCAATCTGAGAGCGGTGAGTCAAGCGTAAATAACCGATTCAAAAGGTGAAGGAGAAAAATTACAGTAGATTGAAATAAAAGGCAATCAAGTGAGGAGCTCGCAGAGCAAACACCAACCACCCATCTAGCAAATATTTGTGTAATAAAATTAGAGAGATGATGGCTCACAAGAAAGTTATAAAAATGACTGCCAATCAATAAGAGTCATGAATGAGTGAAATGCTAAATAGGCAATAATAAAGTTGAGCTAAGCAACCTGTAATAATATTGTCCAGAGCTAAACGCATAGCCTGACCAGATAAAGAGATGATGGCAATGATTTCTATGCTTGACTTACCATCAAACACGTGCACGGGGTAGTTGCAGAGCAGCCCTCCGTCTATGTACACACTCGTGCCTTGCTTGACTGGCTGGAAGTAGCCTGTCAATATATTCAAGAGTAAGCGCGAGCAGGAAATAATTATGCAAGAAGACATCAGCCAACACAATAATTGTAGCAAAGCGAGACCAGTAAGATGCAACGATCACCTGGTAAAGAAGAAGACATACGCGCTGCCAGTTTGATCGGCATGCTTGGGGTTGTCTTAGGATGGAAGTACTCCTCACAGCGAGTGCTCAAGTTGACGGCAACTATGCAGAGTTCTACACCATAGATGTCCAGCACCTGCGCGCATACAGAGTGGTCAGCGACTATACAAACTCGCTTCAGACAATGGGTGGCAATACGTACCTATTTATCTTGTTTACCGTCTACAATCCACCCACCCGCTCACACCCTTACTATTGTATTCAAGTGGGCGTGGGCTATGTATGATCCCATGTACTTATCATTTAACAAAGGAGTCATGTCTTGGCCACTAATCTTACCTCTGCTTTGCTAATACTTATTGACTGGCCCAAGAAGTGCATGCCATTTGGGTTATCACTATATAGAGGTGATATCTGCCCCCACAATTTGAGTCACATCGATTGAGCATTTAAGACCATTACAGAGTGGATCAATGAGTCACCTCTTGAAATGTGATGTC